>NW_027423017.1:0-1313594 GCF_048934315.1 Petromyzon marinus
GAACGTATATGAACAGTCTAGAACGTATATGAACAGTCTAGAGCGAATATGAACAGTCTAGAACGTATATGAACAGTCTAGAGCGAATATGAACAGTCTAGAACGTATATGAACAGTCTAGGACGTATATAAACAGTCTAGAGCGAATATGAACAGTCTAGAACGTATATGAACAGTCTAGGACGTATATAAACAGTCTAGAGCGAATATGAACAGTCTAGAACGTATATGAACAGTCTAGGACGTATATGAACAGTCTAGAACGTATATGAACAGTCTAGAACGTATATGAACAGTCTAGAACGTATATGAACAGTCTAGAACGTATATGAACAGTCTAGAACGTATATGAATAGTCTAGAACGTATATGAACAGTCTAGAGCGAATATGAACAGTCTAGAACGTATATGAACAGTCTAGAACGTATATGAACAGTCTAGAACGTATATGAACAGTCTAGAACGTATATGAACAGTATAAAACGTATATGAACAGTCTAGAACGTATATGAACAGTCTAGAACGTATATAAACAGTCTAGAACGTATATGAACAGCCTAGAACGTAAATGAACAGTCTAGAACGTATATGAACAGTCTAGAACGTATATGAACAGTCTAGAACGTATATGAACAGTCTAGAACGTATATGAACAGTCTAGAACGTATATGAACAGCCTAGAATGTATATGAACAGCCTAGAACGTATATGAACAGCCTAGAACGTATATGAACAGTCTAGAACGTATATGAACAGTCTAGAACGTATATGAACAGTCTAGAACGTATATGAACAGCCTAGAACGTATATGAACAGCCTAGAACGTATATGAACAGTCTAGAACGTATATGAACAGTCTAGAGCGAATATGAACAGTCTAGAACGTATATGAACAGTCTAGAACGTATATGAACAGTTTAGAACGTATATGAACAGTCTAGAACGTATATGAACAGTCTAGAACGTATATGAACAGTCTAGAACGTATATGAACAGTCTAGAGCGAATATGAACAGTCTAGAACGTATATGAACAGTCTAGAACGTATATAAACAGTCTAGAACGTATATGAACAGTCTAGAACGTATATGAACAGTCTAGAACGTATATGAACAGTCTAGAACGTATATGAACAGTCTAGAACGTATATGAACAGTCTAGAACGTATATGAACAGTCTAGAACGTATATGAACAGCCTAGAACGTATATGAACAGCCTAGAACGTAAATGAACAGCCTAGAACGTATATGAACAGTCTAGAACGTATATGAACAGCCTAGAACGTATATGAACAGTCTAGAACGTACATGAACAATCTAGAACGTATATGAACAGTCTAGAACGTGTATGAACAGTCTAGAACGTATATGAACAGTCTAGAACGTATATGAACAGTTTAGAACGTATATGAACAGTCTAGAACGTATATGAACAGTCTAGAACGTATATGAACAGTCTAGAACGTATATGAACAGTCTAGAACGTATATGAACAGTCTAGAACGTATATGAACAGTCTAGAACATATATGAACAGCCTAGAACGTATATGAACAGTCTAGAACGTATATGAACAGTCTAGGACGTGTATGAACAGTCTGGAACGCATATGAACAGTCTAGAACGTATATGAACAGTCTAGAACGTATATAAACAGTCTAGAACGTATATGAACAGTATAGAACGTATATGAACAGTCTAGAGCGAATATGAACAGTCTAGAACGTATATGAACAGTCTAGAACGTATATGAACAGTCTAGAACGTATATGAACAGTCTAGAACGTATATGAACAGTCTAGAACGTATATGAACAGTCTAGAACGTATATATGAACAGTCTAGAACGTATATGAACAGTCTAGAACGTATATGAACAGTCTAGAACGTATATAAACAGTCTAGAGCGAATATGAACAGTCTAGAACGTATATGAACAGTCTAGAGCGAATATGAACAGTCTAGAACGTATATGAACAGTCTAGGACGTATATAAACAGTCTAGAGCGAATATGAACAGTCTAGAACGTATATGAACAGTCTAGGACGTATATGAACAGTCTAGAACGTATATGAACAGTCTAGAACGTATATGAACAGTCTAGAACGTATATGAACAGTCTAGAACGTATATGAACAGTCTAGAACGTATATGAATAGTCTAGAACGTATATGAACAGTCTAGAGCGAATATGAACAGTCTAGAACGTATATGAACAGTCTACAACGTATATGAACAGTCTAGAACGTATATGAACAGTCTAGAACGTATATGAACAGTATAAAACGTATATGAACAGTCTAGAACGTATATGAACAGTCTAGAACGTATATAAACAGTCTAGAACGTATATGAACAGCCTAGAACGTAAATGAACAGTCTAGAACGTATATGAACAGTCTAGAACGTATATGAACAGTCTAGAACGTATATGAACAGTCTAGAACGTATATGAACAGTCTAGAACGTATATGAACAGCCTAGAACGTATATGAACAGCCTACAACGTATATGAACAGTCTAGAACGTATATGAACAGTCTAGAACGTATATGAACAGCCTAGAATGTATATGAACAGCCTAGAACGTATATGAACAGCCTAGAACGTATATGAACAGTCTAGAACGTATATGAACAGTCTAGAACGTATATGAACAGCCTAGAACGTATATGAACAGCCTAGAACGTATATGAACACCCTAGAACGTAAATGAACAGTCTAGAGCGAATATGAACAGTCTAGAACGTATATGAACAGTCTAGAACGTATATGAAAGGCCTAGAACGTATATGAACAGTCTAGAACGTATATGAACAGTCTAGAACGTATATGAACAGTCTAGAACGTATATGAACAGTCTAGAATGTATATGAACAGTTTAGAATGTATATGAACAGTCTAGAACGTATATGAACAGTCTAGAACGTATATGAACAGTCTAGAACGTATATGAACAGTCTAGAGCGAATATGAACAGTCTAGAACGTATATGAACAGTCTAGAACGTATATAAACAGTCTAGAACGTATATGAACAGTCTAGAACGTATATGAACAGTCTAGAACGTATATGAACAGTCTAGAACGCATATGAACAGTCTAGAACGTATATGAACAGTCTAGAACGTATATGAACAGTCTATAACGTTTATGAACAGCCTAGAACGTATATGAACAGCCTAGAACGTAAATGAACAGCCTAGAACGTATATGAACAGTCTAGAACGTATATGAACAGCCTAGAACGTATATGAACAGTCTAGAACGTACATGAACAATCTAGAACGTATATGAACAGTCTAGAACGTGTATGAACAGTCTAGAACGTATATGAACAGTCTAGAACGTATATGAACAGTCTAGAACGTATATGAACAGTCTAGAACGTATATGAACAGCCTAGAACGTATATGAACAGTCTAGAACGTATATGAACAGTCTAGAACGTATATGAACAGTTTAGAACGTATATGAACAGTCTAGAACGTATATGAACAGTCTAGAACGTATATGAACAGTCTAGAACGTATATGAACAGTCTAGAACGTATATGAACAGTCTAGAACGTATATGAACAGTCTAGAACGTATATGAACAGTCTAGAACGTATATTAACAGTCTAGAACGTATATGAACAGCCTAGAACGTATATGAACAGTCTAGAACGTATATGAACAGTCTAGAACGTATATGAACAGTTTAGAACGTATATGAACAGTCTAGAACGTATATGAACAGTCTAGAACGTATATGAACAGTCTAGAACGTATTTGAACAGTCTAAAACGTATATGAACAGTCTAGAACGTATATGAACAGTCTAGAACGTATATGAACAGTCTAGAACGTATATGAACAGTCTAGACCGTACATGAACAGTCTAGAACGTATATGAACAGTCTAGAACGTACATGAACAGTCTAGAACGTATATGAACAGCCTAGAACGTACATGAACAGCCTAGAACGTATATGAACAGTCTAGAACGTATATGAACAGTCTAGAACGTATATGAACAGTCTAGAGCGTATATGAACAGTCTAGAACGTATATGAACAGTCTAGAACGTATATGAACAGTCTAGAACGTATATGAACAGTCTAGAACGTATATGAACAGTCTAGAACGTATATGAACAGCCTAGAACGTATATGAACAGTCTAGAACGTATATGAACAGTCTAGAACGTATATGAACAGTCTAGAACGTATATGAACAGTCTAGAACGTATATGAACAGTCTAGAACGTATATGAACAGTCTAGAACGTATATGAACAGTCTAGAACGTATATGAACAGTCTAGAAAGAATATGAACAGTCTAGAACGTATATATGAACAGTCTAGAACGTATATGAACAGTCTAGAACGTATATGAACAGTCTAGAACGTATATGAACAGTCTAGAACGTATATGAACAGTCTAGAACGTATATGAACAGTCTAGAACGTATATATGAACAGTCTAGAACGTATATGAACAGTCTAGAACGTATATATGAACAGTCTAGAACGTATATGAACAGTCTAGAACGTATATGAACAGTCTAGAACGTATATGAACAGTCTAGAACGTATATGAACAGTCTAGAACGTATATGAACAGTCTAGAACGTATATGAACAGTCTAGAACGTATATGAACAGCCTAGAACGTATATGAACAGTCTAGAACGTATATGAACAGTCTAGAACGTATATGAACAGTCTAGAACGCATATGAACAGTCTAGAACGTATATGAACAGTCTAGAACGTATATGAACAGCCTAGAACGTATATGAACAGTCTAGAAAGTATATGAACAGTCTAGAACGTATATGAACAGTCTAGAACGTATATGAACAGTCTAGAACGTATATGAACAGTCTATAACGTATATGAACAGTCTAGAACGTATATGAACAGTCTAGAACGTATATGAACAGCCTAGAACGTATATGAACAGTCTAGAACGTATATATGAACAGTCTAGAACTTATATGAACAGTCTAGAACGTATATGAACAGTCTAGAACGTATATGAACAGTCTAGAACGTATATGAACAGCCTAGAACGTATATGAACAGTCTAGAACGTATATGAACAGTCTAGAACGTATATGAACAGTCTAGAACGTATATGAACAGCCTAGATCGTATATGAACAGCCTAGAACGTATATGAACAGCCTAGAACGTATATGAACAGCTTAGAACGTATATGAACAGTCTAGAACGTATATGAACAGCCTAGAACGTATATGAACAGTCTAGAACGTATATGAACAGCCTAGAACGTATATGAACAGTCTAGAACGTATATGAACAGTCTAGAACGTATATGAACAGTCTAGAACGTATATGAACAGTCTAGAACGTATATGAACAGTCTAGAACGTATATGAACAGTCTAGAACGTATATGAACAGTCTAGAACGTATATGAACAGTCTAGAAAGAATATGAACAGTCTAGAACGTATATATGAACAGTCTAGAACGTATATGAACAGTCTAGAACGTATATGAACAGTCTAGAACGTATATGAACAGTCTAGAACGTATATGAACAGTCTAGAACGTATATGAACAGTCTAGAACGTATATATGAACAGTCTAGAACGTATATGAACAGTCTAGAACGTATATATGAACAGTCTAGAACGTATATGAACAGTCTAGAACGTATATGAACAGTCTAGAACGTATATGAACAGTCTAGAACGTATATGAACAGTCTAGAACGTATATGAACAGTCTAGAACGTATATGAACAGTCTAGAACGTATATGAACAGCCTAGAACGTATATGAACAGTCTAGAACGTATATGAACAGTCTAGAACGTATATGAACAGTCTAGAACGCATATGAACAGTCTAGAACGTATATGAACAGTCTAGAACGTATATGAACAGCCTAGAACGTATATGAACAGTCTAGAACGTATATGAACAGTCTAGAACGTATATGAACAGTCTAGAACGTATATGAACAGTCTAGAACGTATATGAACAGTCTAGAACGTATATGAACAGTCTAGAACGTATATGAACAGTCTAGAACGTATATGAACAGTCTAGAAAGAATATGAACAGTCTAGAACGTATATATGAACAGTCTAGAACGTATATGAACAGTCTAGAACGTATATGAACAGTCTAGAACGTATATGAACAGTCTAGAACGTATATGAACAGTCTAGAACGTATATGAACAGTCTAGAACGTATATATGAACAGTCTAGAACGTATATGAACAGTCTAGAACGTATATATGAACAGTCTAGAACGTATATGAACAGTCTAGAACGTATATGAACAGTCTAGAACGTATATGAACAGTCTAGAACGTATATGAACAGTCTAGAACGTATATGAACAGTCTAGAACGTATATGAACAGTCTAGAACGTATATGAACAGCCTAGAACGTATATGAACAGTCTAGAACGTATATGAACAGTCTAGAACGTATATGAACAGTCTAGAACGCATATGAACAGTCTAGAACGTATATGAACAGTCTAGAACGTATATGAACAGCCTAGAACGTATATGAACAGTCTAGAAAGTATATGAACAGTCTAGAACGTATATGAACAGTCTAGAACGTATATGAACAGTCTAGAACGTATATGAACAGTCTATAACGTATATGAACAGTCTAGAACGTATATGAACAGTCTAGAACGTATATGAACAGCCTAGAACGTATATGAACAGTCTAGAACGTATATATGAACAGTCTAGAACTTATATGAACAGTCTAGAACGTATATGAACAGTCTAGAACGTATATGAACAGTCTAGAACGTATATGAACAGCCTAGAACGTATATGAACAGTCTAGAACGTATATGAACAGTCTAGAACGTATATGAACAGTCTAGAACGTATATGAACAGCCTAGATCGTATATGAACAGCCTAGAACGTATATGAACAGCCTAGAACGTATATGAACAGCTTAGAACGTATATGAACAGTCTAGAACGTATATGAACAGCCTAGAACGTATATGAACAGTCTAGAACGTATATGAACAGCCTAGAACGTATATGAACAGTCTAGAACGTATATGAACAGTCTAGAACGTATATGAACAGTCTAGAACGTATATGAACAGTCTAGAACGTATATGAACAGTCTAGAACGTATATGAACAGTCTAGAACGTATATGAACAGTCTAGAACGTATATGAACAGTCTAGAAAGAATATGAACAGTCTAGAACGTATATATGAACAGTCTAGAACGTATATGAACAGTCTAGAACGTATATGAACAGTCTAGAACGTATATGAACAGTCTAGAACGTATATGAACAGTCTAGAACGTATATGAACAGTTTAGAACGTATATATGAACAGTCTAGAACGTATATGAACAGTCTAGAACGTATATATGAACAGTCTAGAACGTATATGAACAGTCTAGAACGTATATGAACAGTCTAGAACGTATATGAACAGTCTAGAACGTATATGAACAGTCTAGAACGTATATGAACAGTCTAGAACGTATATGAACAGTCTAGAACGTATATGAACAGCCTAGAACGTATATGAACAGTCTAGAACGTATATGAACAGTCTAGAACGTATATGAACAGTCTAGAACGCATATGAACAGTCTAGAACGTATATGAACAGTCTAGAACGTATATGAACAGCCTAGAACGTATATGAACAGTCTAGAAAGTATATGAACAGTCTAGAACGTATATGAACAGTCTAGAACGTATATGAACAGTCTAGAACGTATATGAACAGTCTATAACGTATATGAACAGTCTAGAACGTATATGAACAGTCTAGAACGTATATGAACAGCCTAGAACGTATATGAACAGTCTAGAACGTATATATGAACAGTCTAGAACTTATATGAACAGTCTAGAACGTATATGAACAGTCTAGAACGTATATGAACAGTCTAGAACGTATATGAACAGCCTAGAACGTATATGAACAGTCTAGAACGTATATGAACAGTCTAGAACGTATATGAACAGTCTAGAACGTATATGAACAGCCTAGATCGTATATGAACAGCCTAGAACGTATATGAACAGCCTAGAACGTATATGAACAGCTTAGAACGTATATGAACAGTCTAGAACGTATATGAACAGCCTAGAACGTATATGAACAGTCTAGAACGTATATGAACAGCCTAGAACGAATATGAACAGTCTAGAACGTATATGTACAGTCTAGAACGCATATGAACAGTCTAGAACGTATATGAACAGTCTAGAACGTATATGAACAGTCTAGAACGTATATGAACAGTCTAGAACGTATATGAACAGTCTAGAACGTATATGAACAGCCTAGAACGTATATGAACAGTCTAGAACGTATATGAACAGTCTAGAACGTATATGAACAGTCTAGAACGTATATGAACAGTCTAGAACGTATATGAACAGTCTAGAACGTATATGAACAGTCTAGAACGTATATGAACAGTCTAGAACGTATATGAACAGTTTAGAACGTATATGAACAGTCTAGAACGTATATGAACAGCCTAGAACGTATATGAACAGTCTAGAACGTACATAAACAGTCTAGAACGTATATGAACAGTCTAGAGCGTGTATGAACAGTCTAGAACGTATATGAACAGTCTAGAACGTATATGAACAGCCTAGAACGTATATGAACAGTCTAGAACGTATATGAACAGTCTAGAACGTATATGAACAGTCTAGAACGCATATGAACAGTCTAGAACGTATATGAACAGTCTAGAACGTATATGAACAGCCTAGAACGTATATGAACAGTCTAGAAAGTATATGAACAGTCTAGAACGTATATGAACAGTCTAGAACGTATATGAACAGTCTAGAACGTATATGAACAGTCTATAACGTATATGAACAGTCTAGAACGTATATGAACAGTCTAGAACGTATATGAACAGCCTAGAACGTATATGAACAGTCTAGAACGTATATATGAACAGTCTAGAACTTATATGAACAGTCTAGAACGTATATGAACAGTCTAGAACGTATATGAACAGTCTAGAACGTATATGAACAGCCTAGAACGTATATGAACAGTCTAGAACGTATATGAACAGTCTAGAACGTATATGAACAGTCTAGAACGTATATGAACAGCCTAGATCGTATATGAACAGCCTAGAACGTATATGAACAGCCTAGAACGTATATGAACAGCCTAGAACGTATATGAACAGTCTAGAACGTATATGAACAGCCTAGAACGTATATGAACAGTCTAGAACGTATATGAACAGCCTAGAACGAATATGAACAGTCTAGAACGTATATGTACAGTCTAGAACGCATATGAACAGTCTAGAACGTATATGAACAGTCTAGAACGTATATGAACAGTCTAGAACGTATATGAACAGTCTAGAACGTATATGAACAGTCTAGAACGTATATGAACAGCCTAGAACGTATATGAACAGTCTAGAACGTATATGAACAGTCTAGAACGTATATGAACAGTCTAGAACGTATATGAACAGTCTAGAACGTATATGAACAGTCTAGATCGTATATGAACAGTCTAGAACGTATATGAACAGCCTAGAACGTATATGAACAGTCTAGAACGTATATGAACAGCCTAGAACGTATATGAACAGTCTAGAACGTATATGAACAGTCTAGAACGTATATGAACAGTCTAGAACGTATATAAACAGTCTAGAACGTATATGAACAGTCTAGAACGTATATGAACAGTCTAGAACGTATATGAACAGTCTTGAACGTATATGAACAGTCTAGAGCGAATATGAACAGTCTAGAACGTATATAAACAGTCTAGAACGTATATGAACAGTCTAGAACGTATATGAACAGTCTAGAACGTATATGAACAGTCTTGAACGTATATGAACAGTCTAGAGCGAATATGAACAGTCTAGAACGTATATGAACAGTCTAGAACGTATATGAACAGTCTAGAACGTATATGAACAGTCTAGAACGTATATGAACAGCCTAGAACGTATATGAACAGTCTAGAACGTGTATGAACAGTCTAGAACGTATCTGAACAGTTTAGAACGTATATGAACAGTCTAGAATGAAGACCAAAACAACGAGAACTGATTGCTCTGTTTATGGCCAAAACGCTGCCGTTGATGGCAAGCGTCATTCAATTCCTAGCAGCAACTATGCAACACACGTGTTAACACGTTTGTAATCTTTCACCCTGTCGTTTGAAATTGTATTTAAATAAAATAATAATAAACATTACATAAGTGTTCTTTCGGTAAAGTCACCACCACGTAGAATGAGAATAAAATAATAAATTGATATTTATTATTTATTATTTTATTATTTTATTCTCATTCTACGTGGTGGTGACTTTACCGAAAGAACCAAAGAAGATGAATCATTGCTAGTCACGAAAGCTTTAAATCGAAATTACATAAGTGCTTTCCTCAAATGCTCAATTTTTTTTTACCAAACGCTTACAATGCTGCCTCATTGAGGCCAGACTGACGTGAATTTAAACGACCGACCCCCATTAAAAGTAAAACAGTTGCCGTCCGACAGGAGCAAAATTTTCCCCACTCGACCGTCGGGGTTTTTCCCCCGCCGGGTCAAGACCCAAACGCCTCGCTCGCACAGAGAGGGACATTGTGCTGGTTGTCTTGTATAGGTGACTTCCAAGTCAGCCGTGTTGCATGGGGGACATTGTGCTGGTTGTGTTGTATAGGTGACTTCCAAGTCAGCCGTGTTGCATGGGGGACATTGTGCTGGTGGCCATGTTCTATAGGTGACTTCCAAGTCAGCCATATTGCCTGGGGGACATTGTGCTGGTTGTGTTCTATAGGTGACTTCCAAGTGAGCCATATTGCATGGGGGACATTGTGCTGGTTGTCTTGTATAGGTGACTTCCAAGTCAGCCATATTGCATGGGGGACATTGTGCTGGTTGTGTTGTATAGGTGACTTCCAAGTGAGCCATATTGCATGGGGGACATTGTGCTGGTTGTGTTGTATAGGTGACTTCCAAGTCAGCCGTGTTGCATGGGGGACATTGTGCTGGTGGCCATGTTCTATAGGTGACTTCCAAGTCAGCCATATTGCATGGGGGACATTGTGCTGGTGGCCATGTTCTATAGGTGACTTCCAAGTCAGCCATATTGCATGGGGGACATTGTGCTGGTTGTCTTGTATAGGTGACTTCCAAGTCAGCCATGTCAGCCATATTGCATGGTGGACATTGTGCTGGTTGTCTTGTATAGGTGACTTCCAAGTCAGCCATATTGCATGGGGGACATTGTGCTGGTTGTCTTGTATAGGTGACTTCCAAGTCAGCCATATTGCTTGGGGGACTTTGTGCTGGTTGTATGTTGTATAGGTGACTTCCAAGTCAGCCATTTTGCATGGGGGACATTGTGCTGGTGGCCATGTTCTATAGGTGACTTCCAAGTCAGCCATATTGCATTTGGGACATTGTGCTGGTTGTCTTGTATAGGTGACTTCCAAGTCAGCCATATTGCTTGGGGGACATTGTGCTGGTTGCCATGTCCTATAGGTGACATCCAAGTCAGCCATATTGCATGGGGGACATTGTGCTGGTTGTCTTGTATAGGTGACTTCCAAGTCAGGCATATTGCATGGGGGACATTGTGCTGGTTGCCATGTTGTATAGGTAACTTCCAAGTCAGCCATATTGCTTGGGGGACATTGTGCTGGTTGCCATGTTGTATAGGTGACTTCCAAGTGAGCCATATTGCTTGGGGGACATTGTGCTGGTTGCCATGTTGTATAGGTGACTTCCAAGTCAGCCATATTGCATGGGGGACATTGTGCTGGTTGTCTTGTAAAGGTGACTTCCAAGTCAGCCGTGTTGCATGGGGGACATTGTGCTGGTGGCCATGTTCTATAGGTGAATTCCAAGTCAGCCATATTGCATGGGGGACATTGTGCTGGTTGCCAAGTTGTATAGGTTACTTCCAAGTCAGCCATATTGCATGGGGGACATTGTGCTGGTGGCCATGTTCTATAGGTGACTTCCAAGTCAGCCACATTGCATGGGGGACATTGTGCTTGTTTCTTGTATAGGTGACTTCCAAGTCAGCCATATTGCATGGGGGACATTGTGCTGGTTGCCATGTTGTATAGGTGACTTCCAAGTCAGCCATATTGCATGGGGGACATTGTGCTGGTTGCCATGTTGTATAGGTGACTTCCAAGTCAGCCATATTGCATGGGGGACATTGTGCTGGTTGCCATGTTGTATAGGTGACTTCCAAGTCAGCCATATTGCATGGGGGACATTGTGCTGGTTGTGTTGTATAGGTGACTTCCAAGTCAGCCATATTGCATGGGGGACATTGTGCTGGTTGTGTTGTATAGGTGACTTCCAAGTCAGCCATATTGCATGGGGGACATTGTGCTGGTTGTATTGTATAGGTGACTTCCAAGTCAGCCATATTGCATGGGGGACATTGTGCTGGTTGCCATGTCCTATAGGTGACTTCCAAGTCAGCCATATTGCATGGGGGACATTGTGCTGGTTGTGTTGTATAGGTGACTTCCAAGTCAGCCATATTGCATGGGGGACATTGTGCTGGTTGCCATGGCCTATAGGTGACTTCCAAGTCAGCCATATTGCATGGGGGACATTGTGCTGGTTGCCATGTTGTATAGGTGACTTCCAAGTCAGCCATATTGCATGGGGGACATTGTGCTGGTTGCCATGTTGTATAGGTGACTTCCAAGTCAGCCATATTGCATGGGGGACATTGTGCTGGTTGCCATGTTGTATAGGTGACTTCCAAGTCAGCCATATTGCATGGGGGACATTGTGCTGGTTGTGTTGTATAGGTGACTTCCAAGTCAGCCATATTGCATGGGGGACATTGTGCTGGTTGTGTTGTATAGGTGACTTCCAAGTCAGCCATATTGCATGGGGGACATTGTGCTGGTTGTATTGTATAGGTGACTTCCAAGTCAGCCATATTGCATGGGGGACATTGTGCTGGTTGCCATGTCCTATAGGTGACTTCCAAGTCAGCCATATTGCATGGGGGACATTGTGCTGGTTGTGTTGTATAGGTGACTTCCAAGTCAGCCATATTGCATGGGGGACATTGTGCTGGTTGCCATGGCCTATAGGTGACTTCCAAGTCAGCCATATTGCATGGGGGACATTGTGCTGGTTGCCATGTTGTATAGGTGACTTACAAGTCAGCCATATTGCATGGGGGACATTGTGCTGGTTGCCATGTCCTATAGGTGACTTCCAAGTCAGCCATGTTGCATGGGGGAAATTGTGCTGGTTGTCTTGTACAGGTGACTTTTAAGTCAGCCATATTGCTTGGGGGACATTGTGCTGGTTGCCATGTTCTATAGGTGACTTCCAAGTCATCCATATTGCTTGTGGGACATTGTGCTGGTTGCCATGTTGTATAGGTGACTTCCAAGTCAGCCATATTGCTTGGGGGACATTGTGCTGGTTGCCATGTTGTATAGGTGACTTCCAAGTCAGCCATATTGCATGGGGGACATTGTGCTGGTGGCCATGTTCTATAGGTGACTTCCAAGTCAGCCATATTGCATGGGGGACATTGTGCTGGTTGTCTTGTATTGGTGACTTCCAAGTCAGCCATATTGCATGGGGGACATTGTGCTGGTTGTGTTGTATAGGTGACTTCCAAATCAGCCATATTGCATGGGGGACATTGTGCTGGTTGTATTGTATAGGTGACTTCCAAGTCAGCCATATTGCATGGGGGACATTGTGCTGGTGGCCATGTTCTATAGGTGACTTCCAAGTCAGCCATATTGCATTTGGGACATTGTGCTGGTTGTCTTGTATAGGTGACTTCCAAGTCAGCCATATTGCATGGGGGACATTGTGCTGGTTGTGTTTTATAGGTGACTTCCAAATCAGCCATATTGCATGGGGGACATTGTGCTGGTTGTATTGTATAGGTGACTTCCAAGTCAGCCATATTGCATGGGGGACATTGTGCTGGTTGTATTGTATAGGTGACTTCCAAGTCAGCCATATTGCATGGGGGACATTGTGCTGGTGGCCATGTCCTATAGGTGACTTCCAAGTCAGCCATATTGCATGGGGGACATTGTGCTGGTTGTCTTGTATAGGTGACTTCCAAGTCAGCCATATTGCTTGGGGAACATTGTGCTGGTTGTATGTTGTATAGGTGACTTCCAAGTCAGCCATATTGCATGGGGGACATTGTGCTGGTGGCCATGTTCTATAGGTGACTTCCAAGTCAGCCATATTGCATTTGGGACATTGTGCTGGTTGTCTTGTATAGGTGACTTCCAAGTCAGCCATATTGCTTGGGGGACATTGTGCTGGTTGCCATGTCCTATAGGTGACTTCCAAGTCAGCCATATTGCATGGGGGACATTGTGCTGGTGGCCATGTTCTATAGGTGACTTCCAAGTCAGCCATATTGCATGGGGGACATTGTGCTGGTGGCCATGTTCTATAGGTGACTTCCAAGTCAGCCATATTGCATTTGGGACATTGTGCTGGTTGTCTTGTATAGGTGACTTTCAAGTCAGCCATATTGCATGGGGGACATTGTGCTGGTTGCCATGTCCTATAGGTGACTTCCAAGTCAGCCATATTGCATGGGGGAAATTGTGCTGGTTGTCATGTTGTATAGGTGACTTCCAAGTCAGCCATATTGCTTGGGGGACATTGTGCTGGTTGCCATGTTGTATAGGTGACTTCCAAGTCAGCCATATTGCATGGGGGACATTGTGCTGGTGGCCATGTTCTTTAGGTGACTTCCAAGTCAGCCATATTGCATGGGGGACATTGTGCTGGTTGTCTTGTATTGGTGACTTCCAAGTCAGCCATATTGCATGGGGGACATTGTGCTGGTTGTGTTGTATAGGTGACTTCCAAATCAGCCATATTGCATGGGGGACATTGTGCTGGTTGTATTGTATAGGTGACTTCCAAGTCAGCCATATTGCATGGGGGACATTGTGCTGGTGGCCATGTCCTATAGGTGACTTCCAAGTCAGCCATATTGCATGGTGGACATTGTGCTGGTTGTCTTGTATAGGTGACTTCCAAGTCAGCCATATTGCATGGGGGACATTGTGCTGGTTGTCTTGTATAGGTGACTTCCAAGTCAGCCATATTGCTTGGGGGACTTTGTGCTGGTTGTATGTTGTATAGGTGACTTCCAAGTCAGCCATTTTGCATGGGGGACATTGTGCTGGTGGCCATGTTCTATAGGTGACTTCCAAGTCAGCCATATTGCATTTGGGACATTGTGCTGGTTGTCTTGTATAGGTGACTTCCAAGTCAGCCATATTGCTTGGGGGACATTGTGCTGGTTGCCATGTCCTATAGGTGACATCCAAGTCAGCCATATTGCATGGGGGACATTGTGCTGGTTGTCTTGTATAGGTGACTTCCAAGTCAGGCATATTGCATGGGGGACATTGTGCTGGTTGCCATGTTGTATAGGTAACTTCCAAGTCAGCCATATTGCATGGGGGACATTGTGCTGGTTGCCATGTTGTATAGGTGACTTCCAAGTGAGCCATATTGCTTGGGGGACATTGTGCTGGTTGCCATGTTGTATAGGTGACTTCCAAGTCAGCCATATTGCATGGGGGACATTGTGCTGGTTGTCTTGTAAAGGTGACTTCCAAGTCAGCCGTGTTGCATGGGGGACATTGTGCTGGTGGCCATGTTCTATAGGTGACTTCCAAGTCAGCCATATTGCATTTGGGACATTGTGCTGGTTGTCTTGTATAGGTGACTTCCAAGTCAGCCATATTGCATGGGGGACATTGTGCTGGTTGTGTTTTATAGGTGACTTCCAAATCAGCCATATTGCATGGGGGACATTGTGCTGGTTGTATTGTATAGGTGACTTCCAAGTCAGCCATATTGCATGGGGGACATTGTGCTGGTTGTATTGTATAGGTGACTTCCAAGTCAGCCATATTGCATGGGGGACATTGTGCTGGTGGCCATGTCCTATAGGTGACTTCCAAGTCAGCCATATTGCATGGGGGACATTGTGCTGGTTGTCTTGTATAGGTGACTTCCAAGTCAGCCATATTGCTTGGGGAACATTGTGCTGGTTGTATGTTGTATAGGTGACTTCCAAGTCAGCCATATTGCATGGGGGACATTGTGCTGGTGGCCATGTTCTATAGGTGACTTCCAAGTCAGCCATATTGCATTTGGGACATTGTGCTGGTTGTCTTGTATAGGTGACTTCCAAGTCAGCCATATTGCTTGGGGGACATTGTGCTGGTTGCCATGTCCTATAGGTGACTTCCAAGTCAGCCATATTGCATGGGGGACATTGTGCTGGTGGCCATGTTCTATAGGTGACTTCCAAGTCAGCCATATTGCATGGGGGACATTGTGCTGGTGGCCATGTTCTATAGGTGACTTCCAAGTCAGCCATATTGCATTTGGGACATTGTGCTGGTTGTCTTGTATAGGTGACTTTCAAGTCAGCCATATTGCATGGGGGACATTGTGCTGGTTGCCATGTCCTATAGGTGACTTCCAAGTCAGCCATATTGCATGGGGGAAATTGTGCTGGTTGTCATGTTGTATAGGTGACTTCCAAGTCAGCCATATTGCTTGGGGGACATTGTGCTGGTTGCCATGTTGTATAGGTGACTTCCAAGTCAGCCATATTGCATGGGGGACATTGTGCTGGTGGCCATGTTCTTTAGGTGACTTCCAAGTCAGCCATATTGCATGGGGGACATTGTGCTGGTTGTCTTGTATTGGTGACTTCCAAGTCAGCCATATTGCATGGGGGACATTGTGCTGGTTGTGTTGTATAGGTGACTTCCAAATCAGCCATATTGCATGGGGGACATTGTGCTGGTTGTATTGTATAGGTGACTTCCAAGTCAGCCATATTGCATGGGGGACATTGTGCTGGTGGCCATGTCCTATAGGTGACTTCCAAGTCAGCCATATTGCATGGTGGACATTGTGCTGGTTGTCTTGTATAGGTGACTTCCAAGTCAGCCATATTGCATGGGGGACATTGTGCTGGTTGTCTTGTATAGGTGACTTCCAAGTCAGCCATATTGCTTGGGGGACTTTGTGCTGGTTGTATGTTGTATAGGTGACTTCCAAGTCAGCCATTTTGCATGGGGGACATTGTGCTGGTGGCCATGTTCTATAGGTGACTTCCAAGTCAGCCATATTGCATTTGGGACATTGTGCTGGTTGTCTTGTATAGGTGACTTCCAAGTCAGCCATATTGCTTGGGGGACATTGTGCTGGTTGCCATGTCCTATAGGTGACATCCAAGTCAGCCATATTGCATGGGGGACATTGTGCTGGTTGTCTTGTATAGGTGACTTCCAAGTCAGGCATATTGCATGGGGGACATTGTGCTGGTTGCCATGTTGTATAGGTAACTTCCAAGTCAGCCATATTGCATGGGGGACATTGTGCTGGTTGCCATGTTGTATAGGTGACTTCCAAGTGAGCCATATTGCTTGGGGGACATTGTGCTGGTTGCCATGTTGTATAGGTGACTTCCAAGTCAGCCATATTGCATGGGGGACATTGTGCTGGTTGTCTTGTAAAGGTGACTTCCAAGTCAGCCGTGTTGCATGGGGGACATTGTGCTGGTGGCCATGTTCTATAGGTGACTTCCAAGTCAGCCATGTTGCATGGGGGACATTGTGCTGGTTGCCAAGTTGTATAGGTTACTTCCAAGTCAGCCATATTGCATGGGGGACATTGTGCTGGTGGCCATGTTCTATAGGTGACTTCCAAGTCAGCCACATTGCATGGGGGACATTGTGCTTGTTTCTTGTATAGGTGACTTCCAAGTCAGCCATATTGCATGGGGGACATTGTGCTGGTTGCCATGTTTTATAGGTGACTTCCAAGTCAGCCATATTGCATGGGGGACATTGTGCTGGTTGCCATGTTGTATAGGTGACTTCCAAGTCAGCCATATTGCATGGGGGACATTGTGCTGGTTGCCATGTTGTATAGGTGACTTCCAAGTCAGCCATATTGCATGGGGGACATTGTGCTGGTTGTGTTGTATAGGTGACTTCCAAGTCAGCCATATTGCATGGGGGACATTGTGCTGGTTGTGTTGTATAGGTGACTTCCAAGTCAGCCATATTGCATGGGGGACATTGTGCTGGTTGTATTGTATAGGTGACTTCCAAGTCAGCCATATTGCATGGGGGACATTGTGCTGGTTGCCATGTCCTATAGGTGACTTCCAAGTCAGCCATATTGCATGGGGGACATTGTGCTGGTTGTGTTGTATAGGTGACTTCCAAGTCAGCCATATTGCATGGGGGACATTGTGCTGGTTGCCATGGCCTATAGGTGACTTCCAAGTCAGCCATATTGCATGGGGGACATTGTGCTGGTTGCCATGTTGTATAGGTGACTTCCAAGTCAGCCATATTGCATGGGGGACATTGTGCTGGTTGCCATGTTGTATAGGTGACTTCCAAGTCAGCCATATTGCATGGGGGACATTGTGCTGGTTGCCATGTTGTATAGGTGACTTCCAAGTCAGCCATATTGCATGGGGGACATTGTGCTGGTTGTGTTGTATAGGTGACTTCCAAGTCAGCCATATTGCATGGGGGACATTGTGCTGGTTGTGTTGTATAGGTGACTTCCAAGTCAGCCATATTGCATGGGGGACATTGTGCTGGTTGTATTGTATAGGTGACTTCCAAGTCAGCCATATTGCATGGGGGACATTGTGCTGGTTGCCATGTCCTATAGGTGACTTCCAAGTCAGCCATATTGCATGGGGGACATTGTGCTGGTTGTGTTGTATAGGTGACTTCCAAGTCAGCCATATTGCATGGGGGACATTGTGCTGGTTGCCATGGCCTATAGGTGACTTCCAAGTCAGCCATATTGCATGGGGGACATTGTGCTGGTTGCCATGTTGTATAGGTGACTTACAAGTCAGCCATATTGCATGGGGGACATTGTGCTGGTTGCCATGTCCTATAGGTGACTTCCAAGTCAGCCATGTTGCATGGGGGAAATTGTGCTGGTTGTCTTGTACAGGTGACTTTTAAGTCAGCCATATTGCTTGGGGGACATTGTGCTGGTTGCCATGTTCTATAGGTGACTTCCAAGTCAGCCATATTGCTTGTGGGACATTGTGCTGGTTGCCATGTTGTATAGGTGACTTCCAAGTCAGCCATATTGCTTGGGGGACATTGTGCTGGTTGCCATGTTGTATAGGTGACTTCCAAGTCAGCCATATTGCATGGGGGACATTGTGCTGGTGGCCATGTTCTATAGGTGACTTCCAAGTCAGCCATATTGCATGGGGGACATTGTGCTGGTTGTCTTGTATTGGTGACTTCCAAGTCAGCCATATTGCATGGGGGACATTGTGCTGGTTGTGTTGTATAGGTGACTTCCAAATCAGCCATATTGCATGGGGGACATTGTGCTGGTTGTATTGTATAGGTGACTTCCAAGTCAGCCATATTGCATGGGGGACATTGTGCTGGTGGCCATGTTCTATAGGTGACTTCCAAGTCAGCCATATTGCATTTGGGACATTGTGCTGGTTGTCTTGTATAGGTGACTTCCAAGTCAGCCATATTGCATGGGGGACATTGTGCTGGTTGTGTTTTATAGGTGACTTCCAAATCAGCCATATTGCATGGGGGACATTGTGCTGGTTGTATTGTATAGGTGACTTCCAAGTCAGCCATATTGCATGGGGGACATTGTGCTGGTTGTATTGTATAGGTGACTTCCAAGTCAGCTTTATTGCATGGGGGACATTGTGCTGGTGGCCATGTCCTATAGGTGACTTCCAAGTCAGCCATATTGCATGGGGGACATTGTGCTGGTTGTCTTGTATAGGTGACTTCCAAGTCAGCCATATTGCTTGGGGAACATTGTGCTGGTTGTATGTTGTATAGGTGACTTCCAAGTCAGCCATATTGCATGGGGGACATTGTGCTGGTGGCCATGTTCTATAGGTGACTTCCAAGTCAGCCATATTGCATTTGGGACATTGTGCTGGTTGTCTTGTATAGGTGACTTCCAAGTCAGCCATATTGCTTGGGGGACATTGTGCTGGTTGCCATGTCCTATAGGTGACTTCCAAGTCAGCCATATTGCATGGGGGACATTGTGCTGGTTGTCTTGTATAGGTGACTTCCAAGTCAGCCATATTGCATCGGGGACATTGTGCTGGTTGCCATGTTGTATAGTTGACTTCCAAGTGAGCCATTTTGCTTGGGGGACATTGTGCTGGTTGCCATGTTGTATAGGTGACTTCCAAGTCAGCCATATTGCATGGGGGACATTGTGCTGGTTGTCTTGTATAGGTGACTTCCAAGTCAGCCGTGTTGCATAGGGGACATTGTGCTGGTGGCCATGTTCTATAGGTGACTTCCAAGTCAGCCATATTGCATGGGGGACATTGTGCTGGTTGCCATGTTGTATAGGTGACTTCCAAGTCAGCCATATTGCTTGGGGGGCATTGTGCTGGTTGCCATGTTGTATAGGTGACTTCCAAGTCAGCCATATTGCATGGGGGACATTGTGCTGGTGGCCATGTTCTATAGGTGACTTCCAAGTCAGCCACATTGCATGAGGGACATTGTGCTGGTTTCTTGTATAGGTGACTTCCAAGTCAGCCATATTGCATGGGGGACATTGTGCTGGTTGCCATGTTGTATAGGTGACTTCCAAGTCAGCCATATTGCATGGGGGACATTGTGCTGGTCGCCATGTTGTATAGGTGACTTCCAAGTCAGCCATATTGCATGGGGGACATTGTGCTGGTTGTCTTGTATAGGTGACTTCCAAGTCAGCCATATTGCTTGGGGGACTTTGTGCTGGTTGTATGTTGTATAGGTGACTTCCAAGTCAGCCATTTTGCATGGGGGACATTGTGCTGGTGGCCATGTTCTATAGGTGACTTCCAAGTCAGCCATATTGCATTTGGGACATTGTGCTGGTTGTCTTGTATAGGTGACTTCCAAGTCAGCCATATTGCTTGGGGGACATTGTGCTGGTTGCCATGTCCTATAGGTGACATCCAAGTCAGCCATATTGCATGGGGGACATTGTGCTGGTTGTCTTGTATAGGTGACTTCCAAGTCAGGCATATTGCATGGGGGACATTGTGCTGGTTGCCATGTTGTATAGGTAACTTCCAAGTCAGCCATATTGCATGGGGGACATTGTGCTGGTTGCCATGTTGTATAGGTGACTTCCAAGTGAGCCATATTGCTTGGGGGACATTGTGCTGGTTGCCATGTTGTATAGGTGACTTCCAAGTCAGCCATATTGCATGGGGGACATTGTGCTGGTTGTCTTGTAAAGGTGACTTCCAAGTCAGCCGTGTTGCATGGGGGACATTGTGCTGGTGGCCATGTTCTATAGGTGACTTCCAAGTCAGCCATATTGCATGGGGGACATTGTGCTGGTTGCCAAGTTGTATAGGTTACTTCCAAGTCAGCCATATTGCATGGGGGACATTGTGCTGGTGGCCATGTTCTATAGGTGACTTCCAAGTCAGCCACATTGCATGGGGGACATTGTGCTTGTTTCTTGTATAGGTGACTTCCAAGTCAGCCATATTGCATGGGGGACATTGTGCTGGTTGCCATGTTGTATAGGTGACTTCCAAGTCAGCCATATTGCATGGGGGACATTGTGCTGGTTGCCATGTTGTATAGGTGACTTCCAAGTCAGCCATATTGCATGGGGGACATTGTGCTGGTTGCCATGTTGTATAGGTGACTTCCAAGTCAGCCATATTGCATGGGGGACATTGTGCTGGTTGCCATGTTGTATAGGTGACTTCCACGTCAGCCATATTGCATGGGGGACATTGTGCTGGTTGTGTTGTATAGGTGACTTCCAAGTCAGCCATATTGCATGGGGGACATTGTGCTGGTTGTGTTGTATAGGTGACTTCCAAGTCAGCCATATTGCATGGGGGACATTGTGCTGGTTGTATTGTATAGGTGACTTCCAAGTCAGCCATATTGCATGGGGGACATTGTGCTGGTTGCCATGTCCTATAGGTGACTTCCAAGTCAGCCATATTGCATGGGGGACATTGTGCTGGTTGCCATGTTGTATAGGTGACTTCCAAGTGAGCCATATTGCTTGGGGGACATTGTGCTGGTTGTGTTGTATAGGTGACTTCCAAGTCAGCCATATTGCATGGGGGACATTGTGCTGGTTGCCATGGCCTATAGGTGACTTCCAAGTCAGCCATATTGCATGGGGGACATTGTGCTGGTTGCCATGTTGTATAGGTGACTTACAAGTCAGCCATATTGCATGGGGGACATTGTGCTGGTTGCCATGTCCTATAGGTGACTTCCAAGTCAGCGATGTTGCATGGGGGAAATTGTGCTGGTTGTCTTGTACAGGTGACTTTTAAGTCAGCCATATTGCTTGGGGGACATTGTGCTGGTTGCCATGTTCTATAGGTGACTTCCAAGTCAGCCATATTGCTTGTGGGACATTGTGCTGGTTGCCATGTTGTATAGGTGACTTCCAAGTCAGCCATATTGCTTGGGGGACATTGTGCTGGTTGCCATGTTGTATAGGTGACTTCCAAGTCAGCCATATTGCATGGGGGACATTGTGCTGGTGGCCATGTTCTATAGGTGACTTCCAAGTCAGCCATATTGCATGGGGGACATTGTGCTGGTTGTCTTGTATTGGTGACTTCCAAGTCAGCCATATTGCATGGGGGACATTGTGCTGGTTGTGTTGTATAGGTGACTTCCAAATCAGCCATATTGCATGGGGGACATTGTGCTGGTTGTATTGTATAGGTGACTTCCAAGTCAGCCATATTGCATGGGGGACATTGTGCTGGTGGCCATGTTCTATACGTGACTTCCAAGTCAGCCATATTGCATTTGGGACATTGTGCTGGTTGTCTTGTATAGGTGACTTCCAAGTCAGCCATATTGCATGGGGGACATTGTGCTGGTTGTGTTTTATAGGTGACTTCCAAATCAGCCATATTGCATGGGGGACATTGTGCTGGTTGTATTGTATAGGTGACTTCCAAGTCAGCCATATTGCATGGGGGACATTGTGCTGGTTGTATTGTATAGGTGACTTCCAAGTCAGCCATATTGCATGGGGGACATTGTGCTGGTGGCCATGTCCTATAGGTGACTTCCAAGTCAGCCATATTGCATGGGGGACATTGTGCTGGTTGTCTTGTATAGGTGACTTCCAAGTCAGCCATATTGCTTGGGGAACATTGTGCTGGTTGTATGTTGTATAGGTGACTTCCAAGTCAGCCATATTGCATGGGGGACATTGTGCTGGTGGCCATGTTCTATAGGTGACTTCCAAGTCAGCCATATTGCATTTGGGACATTGTGCTGGTTGTCTTGTATAAGTGACTTCCAAGTCAGCCATATTGCTTGGGGGACATTGTGCTGGTTGCCATGTCCTATAGGTGACTTCCAAGTCAGCCATATTGCATGGGGGACATTGTGCTGGTTGTCTTGTATAGGTGACTTCCAAGTCAGCCATATTGAATCGGGGACATTGTGCTGGTTGCCATGTTGTATAGTTGACTTCCAAGTGAGCCATTTTGCTTGGGGGACATTGTGCTGGTTGCCATGTTGTATAGGTGACTTCCAAGTCAGCCATATTGCATGGGGGACATTGTGCTGGTTGTCTTGTATAGGTGACTTCCAAGTCAGCCGTGTTGCATAGGGGACATTGTGCTGGTGGCCATGTTCTATAGGTGACTTCCAAGTCAGCCATATTGCATGGGGGACATTGTGCTGGTTGCCATGTTGTATAGGTGACTTCCAAGTCAGCCATATTGCTTGGGGGGCATTGTGCTGGTTGCCATGTTGTATAGGTGACTTCCAAGTCAGCCATATTGCATGGGGGACATTGTGCTGGTGGCCATGTTCTATAGGTGACTTCCAAGTCAGCCACATTGCATGAGGGACATTGTGCTGGTTTCTTGTATAGGTGACTTCCAAGTCAGCCATATTGCATGGGGGACATTGTGCTGGTTGCCATGTTGTATAGGTGACTTCCAAGTCAGCCATATTGCATGGGGGACATTGTGCTGGTCGCCATGTTGTATAGGTGACTTCCAAGTCAGCCATATTGCATGGGGGACATTGTGCTGGTTGTGTTGTATAGGTGACTTCCAAGTCAGCCATATTGCATGGGGGACATTGTGCTGGTTGTGTTGTATAGGTGACTTCCAAGTCAGCCATATTGCATGGGGGACATTGTGCTGGTTGTATTGTATAGGTGACTTCCAAGTCAGCCATATTGCATGGGGGACATTGTGCTGGTTGCCATGTTGTATAGGTGACTTCCAAGTCAGCCATATTGCATGGGGGACATTGTGCTGCTTGTCTTGTATAGGTGACTTCCAAGTCAGCCGTGTTGCATGGGGGACATTGTGCTGGTGGCCATGTTCTATAGGTGACTTCCAAGTCAGCCATATTGCATGGGGGACATTGTGCTGGTTTCCATGTTGTAGAGGTGACTTCCAAGTCAGCCATATTGCTTGGGGGACATTGTGCTGGTTGCCATGTTGTATAGGTGACTTCCAAGTCAGCCATATTGCATGGGGGACATTGTGCTTGTGGCCATGTTCTATAGGTGACTTCCAAGTCAGCCACATTGCATGGGGGACATTGTGCTGGTTTCTTGTATAGGTGACTTCCAAGTCAGCCATATTGCATGGGGGACATTGTGCTGGTTGCCATGTTGTATAGGTGACTTCCAAGTCAGCCATATTGCATGGGGGACATTGTGCTGGTTGCCATGTTGTATAGGTGACTTCCAAGTCAGCCATATTGCATGGGGGACATTGTGCTGGTTGCCATGTTGTACAGGTGACTTCCAAGTCAGCCATATTGCATGGGGGACATTGTGCTGGTTGTGTTGTATAGGTGACTTCCAAGTCAGCCATATTGCATGGGGGACATTGTGCTGGTTGTGTTGTATAGGTGACTTCCAAGTCAGCCATATTGCATGGGGGACATTGTGCTGGTTGTATTGTATAGGTGACTTCCAAGTCAGCCATATTGCATGGGGGACATTGTGCTGGTTGCCATAACCTATAGGTGACTTCGAAGTCAGCCATATTGCATGGGGGACATTGTGCTGGTTGCCATGTTGTATAGGTGACTTCCAAGTGAGCCATATTGCTTGGGGGACATTGTGCTGGTTGTGTTGTATAGGTGACTTCCAAGTCAGCCATATTGCATGGGGGACATTGTGCTGGTTGCCATGGCCTATAGGTGACTTCCAAGTCAGCCATATTGCATGGGGGACATTGTGCTGGTTGCCATGTTGTATAGGTGACTTACAAGTCAGCCATATTGCATGGGGGACATTGTGCTGGTTGCCATGTCCTATAGGTGACTTCCAAGTCAGCCATATTGCATGGGGAAAATTGTGCTGGTTGTCTTGTATAGGTGACTTTTAAGTCAGCCATATTGCTTGGGGGACATTGTGCTGGTTGCCATGTTCTATAGGTGACTTCCAAGTCAGCCATATAGCTTGGGGGACATTGTGCTGGTTGCCATGTTGGATAGGTGACTTCCAAGTCAGCCATATTGCTTGGGGGACATTGTGCTGGTTGCCATGTTGTATAGGTGACTTCCAAGTCAGCCATATTGCATGGGGGACATTGTGCTGGTGGCCATGTTCTATAGGTGACTTCCAAGTCAGCCATATTGCATGGGGGACATTGTGCTGGTTGTCTTGTATTAGTGACTTCCAAGTCAGCCATATTGCAAGGGGGACATTGTGCTGGTTGTGTTGTATAGGTGACTTCCAAATCAGCCATATTGTATGGGGGACATTGTGCTGGTTGTATTGTATAGGTGACTTCCAAGTCAGCCATATTGCATGGGGGACATTGTGCTGGTGGCCATGTCCTATAGGTGACTTCCAAGTCAGCCATATTGCATGGGGGACATTGTGCTGGTTGTCTTGTATAGGTGACTTCCAAGTCAGCCATATTGCATGGGTGACATTGTGCTGGTTGTATTGTATAGGTGACTTCCAAGTCAGCCATATTGCATGGGGGACATTGTGCTGGTTGTATTGTATAGGTGACTTCCAAGTCAGCCATATTTCATGGGGGACATTGTGCTGGTTGTGTTGTATAGGTGACTTCCAAGTCAGCCATATTGCTTGGGGGACATTGTGCTGGTTGTATTGTATAGGTGACTTCCAAGTCAGCCATATTGCATGGGGGACATTGTGCTGGTTGTATTGTATAGGTGACTTCCAAGTCAGCCATATTGCATGGGGGACATTGTGCTGGTGGCCATGTCCTATAGGTGACTTCCAAGTGAGCCATATTGCATGGGGGACATTGTGCTGGTTGTCTTGTATAGGTGACTTCCAAGTCAGCCATATTGCTTGGGGGACATTGTGCTGGTTGTATTGTATAGGTGACTTCCAAGTCAGCCATATTGCATGGGGGACATTGTGCTGGTTGCCATGTTGTATTGGTGACTTCCAAGTCAGCCATATTGCATGGGGGACATTGTGCTGGTGGCCATGTTCTATAGGTGACTTCCAAGTCAGCCATATTGCATTTGGGACATTGTGCTGGTTGTCTTGTATAGGTGACTTCCAAGTCAGCCATATTGCTTGGGGGACATTGTGCTGGTTGCCATGTCCTATAGGTGACTTCCAAGTCAGCCATATTGCATGGGGGACATTGTGCTGGTTGTCTTGTATAGGTGACTTCCAAGTCAGCCATATTGCATGGGGGACATTGTGCTGGTTGCCATGTTGTATAGGTGACTTCCAAGTCAGCCATATTGCATGGGGGACATTGTGCTGTTTGTCTTGTATAGGTGACTGCCAAGTCAGCCATATTGCATGGGGGACATTGTGCTGGTTGTATTGTATAGGTGACTTCCAAGTCAGCCATATTGCATGGGGGACATTGTGCTGGTTGCCATAACCTATAGGTGACTTCGAAGTCAGCCATATTGCATGGGGGACATTGTGCTGGTTGCCATGTTGTATAGGTGACTTCCAAGTGAGCCATATTGCTTGGGGGACATTGTGCTGGTTGTGTTGTATAGGTGACTTCCAAGTCAGCCATATTGCATGGGGGACATTGTGATGGTTGCCATGGCCTATAGGTGACTTCCAAGTCAGCCATATTGCATGGGGGACATTGTGCTGGTTGCCATGTTGTATAGGTGACTTACAAGTCAGCCATATTGCATGGGGGACATTGTGCTGGTTGCCATGTCCTATAGGTGACTTCCAAGTCAGCCATATTGCATGGGGAAAATTGTGCTGGTTGTCTTGTATAGGTGACTTTTAAGTCAGCCATATTGCTTGGGGGACATTGTGCTGGTTGCCATGTTCTATAGGTGACTTCCAAGTCAGCCATATAGCTTATGGGACATTGTGCTGGTTGCCATGTTGGATAGGTGACTTCCAAGTCAGCCATATTGCTTGGGGGACATTGTGCTGGTTGCCATGTTGTATAGGTGACTTCCAAGTCAGCCATATTGCAGCCATATTCCAAGCAATATGGCTGACTTAAATGTCACCTATACAAGACAACCAGCACAATTTCCCCCATGCAATATGGCTGACTTGGAAGTCACCTATAGGACATGGCAACCAGCACAATGTCCCCCATGCAATATGGCTGACTTGTAAGTCACCTATACAACATGGCAACCAGCACAATGTCCCCCATGCAATATGGCTGACTTGGAAGTCACCTATACAACATGGCAACCAGCACAATGTCCCCCATGCAATATGGCTGACTTGAAAGTCACCTATACAACATGGCCACCAGCACAATGTCCCCCATGCAACACGGCTGACTTGGAAGTCACCTATACAATACAACCAGCACAATGTCCCAAATGCAATATGGCTGACTTGGAAGTCACCTATACAACATGGCAACCAGCACAATGTCCCCCATGCAATATGGCTGACTTGGAAGTCACCTATACAATACAACCAGCACAATGTCCCCCAAGCAATATGGCTGACTTGGAAGTCACCTATACAAGACAACCAGCACAATGTCCCCCATGCAATATGGCTGACTTGGAAGTCACCTATACAAGACAACCAGCACAATGTCCCCCATGCAATATGGCTGACTTGGAAGTCACCTATACAATACAACCAGCACAATGTCCCCGATGCAATATGGCTGATTTGGAAGTCACCTATACAACACAACCAGCACAATGTCCCCCATGCAATATGGCTGACTTGGAAGTCACCTATACAAGACAACCAGCACAATGTCCCAAATGCAATATGGCTGACTTGGAAGTCACCTATAGAACATGGCCACCAGCACATTGTCCCCCATGCAATATGGCTGACTTGGAAGTCACCTATACAACATGGCAACCAGCACAATTTCCCCCATGCAATATGGCTGACTTGGAAGTCACCTATACAATACAACCAGCACAATGTCCCCCAAGCAATATGGCTGACTTGGAAGTCACCTATACAAGACAACCAGCACAATGTCCCCCATGCAATATGGCTGACTTGGAAGTCACATATAGGACATGGCCACCAGCACAATGTCCCCCATGCAATATGGCTGACTTGGAAGTCACCTATACAATACAACCAGCACAATGTCCCGCAAGCAATATGGCTGACTTGGAAGTCACCTATAGAACATGGCCACCAGCACAATGTCCCCCATGCAATATGGCTGACTTGGAAGTCACCTATACAATACAACCAGCACAATGTCCCAAATGCAATATGGCTGACTTGGAAGTCATAGGTGACTTCCAAGTCAGCCATATTGCATGGGGGAAATTGTGCTGGTTGTCTTGTATAGGTGACTTTTAAGTCAGCCATATTGCTTGGGGGACATTGTGCTGGTTGCCATGTTCTATAGGTGACTTCCAAGTCAGCCATATTGCTTGTGGGACATTGTGCTGGTTGCCATGTTGTATAGGTGACTTCCAAGTCAGCCATATTGCTTGGGGGACATTGTGCTGGTTGCCATGTTGTATAGGTGACTTCCAAGTCAGCCATATTGCATGGGGGACATTGTGCTGGTGGCCATGTTCTATAGGTGGCTTCCAAGTCAGCCATATTGCATGGGGGACATTGTGCTGGTTGTCTTGTATTGGTGACTTCCAAGTCAGCCATATTGCATGGGGGACATTGTGCTGGATGTGTTGTATAGGTGACTTCCAAATCAGCCATATTGCATGGGGGACATTGTGCTGGTTGTATTGTATAGGTGACTTCCAAGTCAGCCATATTGCATGGGGGACATTGTGCTGGTGGCCATGTCCTATAGGTGACTTCCAAGTCAGCCATATTGCATGGGGGACATTGTGCTGGTTGTCTTGTATAGGTGACTTCCAAGTCAGCCATATTGCATGGGGGACATTGTGCTGGTGGCCATGTTCTATAGGTGACTTCCAAGTCAGCCATATTGCATTTGGGACATTGTGCTGGTTGTCTTGTATAGGTGATTTCCAAGTCAGCCATATTGCATGGGGGACATTGTGCTGGTTGTGTTTTATAGGTGACTTCCAAAATCAGCCATATTGCATGGGGGACATTGTGCTGGTTGTATTGTATAGGTGACTTCCAAGTCAGCCATATTGCATGGGGGACATTGTGCTGGTTGTATTGTATAGGTGACTTCCAAGTCAGCCATATTGCATGGGGGACATTGTGCTGGTGGCCATGTCCTATAGGTGACTTCCAAGTCAGCCATATTGCATGGGGGACATTGTGCTGGTTGTCTTGTATAGGTGACTTCCAAGTCAGCCATATTGCTTAGGGGACATTGTGCTGGTTGTATGTTGTATAGGTGACTTCCAAGTCAGCCATATTGCATGGGGGACATTGTGCTGGTGGCAATGTTCTATAGGTGACTTCCAAGTCAGCCATATTGCATTTGGGACATTGTGCTGGTTGTCTTGTATAGGTGACTTCCAAGTCAGCCATATTGCTTGGGGGACATTGTGCTGGTTGCCATGTCCTATAGGTGACTTCCAAGTCAGCCATATTGCATGGGGGACATTGTGCTGGTTGTCTTGTATAGGTGACTTCCAAGTAAGCCATATTGCATGGGGGACATTGTGCTGGTTGCCATGTTGTATAGGTGACTTCCAAGTCAGCCATATTGCATGGGGGACATTGTGCTGGTTGTATTGTATAGGTGACTTCCAAGTCAGCCATATTGCATGCGGGACATTGTGCTGGTTGTATTGTATAGGTGACTTCCAAGTCAGCCATATTGCATGCGGGACATTGTGCTGGTTGCCATGTCCTATAGGTGACTTCCAAGTCAGCCATATTGCATGGGGGACATTGTGCTGGTTGTCTTGTATAGGTGACTTCCAAGTCAGCCATATTGCTTGGGGGACATTGTGCTGGTTGCCATGTTCTATAGGTGACTTCCAAGTCAGCCATATTGCTTGGGGGACATTGTGCTGGTGGCCATGTTCTATTAGGTGACTTCCAAGTCAGCCATATTGCTTGGGGGACATTGTGCTGGTTGCCATGTTGTATAGGTGACTTCCATATTGCATGGGGGACATTGTGCTGGTGGCCATGTTCTATAGGTGACTTCCAAGTCAGCCATATTGCATGGGGGACATTGTGCTGGTGGCCATGTTCTATAGGTGACTTCCAAATCAGCCATATTGCTTGGGGGACATTGTGCTGGTTGTATTGTATAGGTGACTTCCAAGTCAGCCATATTGCATGGGGGACATTGTGCTGGTGGCCATGTTGTATAGGTGACTTCCAAGTGAGCCATATTGCTTGGGGGACATTGTGCTGGTTGTGTTGTATAGGTGACTTCCAAGTCAGCCATATTGCATGGGGGACATTGTGCTGGTGGCCATGTTCTATAGGTGACTGCCAAGTCAGGCATATTGCATTTGGGACATTGTGCTGGTTGTCTTGTATAGGTGACTTCCAAGTCAGCCATATTGCATGGGGGACATTGTGCTGGTTGCCATGTTGTATAGGTGACTTCCAAGTCAGCCATATTGCATGGGGGACATTGTGCTGGTTGCCATGTTGTATAGGTGACTTACAAGTCAGCCATATTGCATGGGGGACATTGTGCTGGTTGCCATGTCCTATAGGTGACTTCCAAGTCAGCCATATTGCATGGGGGAAATTGTGCTGGTTGTCATGTTGTATAGGTGACTTCCAAGTCAGCCATATTGCTTGGGGGACATTGTGCTGGTTGCCATGTTGTATAGGTGACTTCCAAGTCAGCCATATTGCATGGGGGACATTGTGCTGGTGGCCATGTTCTGTAGTTGACTTCCAAGTCAGCCATATTGCATGGGGGACATTGTGCTGGTTGTCTTGTATTGGTGACTTCCAAGTCAGCCATATTGCATGGGGGACATTGTGCTGGTTGTGTTGTATAGGTGACTTCCAAATCAGCCATATTGCATGGGGGACATTGTGCTGGTTGTATTGTATAGGTGACTTCCAAGTCAGCCAGATTGCATGGGGGACATTGTGCTGGTTGTTCTATAGGTGACTTCCAAGTCAGCAATATTGCTTGGGGGACATTGTGCTGGTGGCCATGTTCTATAGGTGACTTCGAAGTCAGCCATATTGCTTGGGGGACATTGTGCTGGTTGTATTGTATAGGTGACTTCCAAGTCAGCCATATTGCATGGGGGACATTGTGCTGGTTGTATTGTATAGGTGACTTCCAAGTCAGCCATATTGCATGGGGGACATTGTGCTGGTGGCCATGTCCTATAGGTGACTTCCAAGTCAGCCATATTGCATGGGGGACATTGTGCTGGTTGTCTTGTATAGGTGACTTCCAAGTCAGCCATATTGCTTGGGGGACATTGTGCTGGTTGTATTGTATAGGTGACTTCCAAGTCAGCCATATTGCATGGGGGAAATTGTGCTGGTTGCCATGTTGTATAGATGACTTCCAAGTCAGCCATATTGCATGGGGGACATTGTGCTGGTGGCCATGTTCTATAGGTGACTTCCAAGTCAGCCATATTGCATTTGGGACATTGTGCTGATTGTCTTGTATAGGTGACTTCCAAGTCAGCCATATTGCATGGGGGACATTGTGCTGGTTGTGTTGTATAGGTGACTTCCAAATCAGCCATATTGCATGGGGGACATTGTGCTGGTGGCCATGTTCTATAGGTGACTTCCAAGTCAGCCATATTGCATGGGGAACATTGTGCTGGTTGCCATGTTGTATAGGTGACTTCCAAGTCAGCCATATTGCATGGGGGACATTGTGCTGGTGGCCATGTTCTATAGGTGACTTCCAAGTCAACCATATTGCATTTGGGACATTGTGCTGGTTGTATTGTATAGGTGACTTCCAAGTGAGCCATATTGCTTGGGGGACATTGTGCTGGTGGCCATGTTCTATAGGTGACTTCCAAGTCAGCCATATTGCATGGGGGACATTGTGCTGGTTGCCATGTCCTATAGGTGACTTCCAATTCAGCCATATTGCATGGGGGACATTGTGCTGGTTGTCTTGTATAGGTGACTTCCAAGTCAGCCATATTGCATGGGGGACATTGTGCTGGTTGTCTTGTATAGGTGACTTCCAAGTCAGCCATATTGCTTGGGGGACATTGTGCTGGTTGCCATGTTCTATAGGTGACTTCCAAGTCAGCCATATTGCTTGGGGGACATTGTGCTGGTTGCCATGTTGTATAGGTGACTTCCAAGTCAGCCATATTGCATGTGGGACATTCTGCTGGAGGCCATGTTCTATAGGTGACTTCCAAGTCAGCCATATTGCATGGGGGACATTGTGCTGGTGGCCATGTTCTATAGGTGACTTCCAAGTCAGCCATATTGCATGGGGGACATTGTGCTGGTTGCCATGTCCTATAGGTGACTTCCAAGTCAGCCATATTGCATGGGGGAAATTGTGCTGGTTGTCTTGTATAGGTGACTTCCAAGTCAGCCATATTGCTTGGGGAACATTGTGCTGGTTGCCATGTTCTATAGGTGACTTCCAAGTCAGCCATATTGCATGGGGGAAATTGTGCTGGTTGTCTTGTATAGGTGACTTCCAAGTCAGCCATATTGCTTGGGGGACATTGTGCTGGTTGCCATGTTCTATAGGTGACTTCCAAGTCAGCCATATTGCATGGGGGACATTGTGCTGGTGGCCATGTTCTATAGGTGACTTCCAAGTCAGCCATATTGCACGGGGGACATTGTGCTGGTTGTCTTGTATAGGTGACTTCCAAGTCAGCCATATTGCATGGGGGACATTGTGCTGGTGGCCAAGTTCTATAGGTGACTTCCAAGTCAGCCATATTGCTTGGGGGACATTGTGCTGGTTGTATTGTATAGGTGACTTCCAAGTCAGCCATATTGCATGGGGGACATTGTGCTGGTTGCCATGTTGTATAGGTGACTTCCAAGTGAGCCATATTGCTTGGGGGACATTGTGCTGGTTGTGTTGTATAGGTGACTTCCAAGTCAGCCATATTGCATGGGGGACATTGTGCTGGTTGTCTTGTATAGGTGACTTCCAAGTCAGCCGTGTTGCATGGGGGACATTGTGCTGGTGGTCTTGTATAGGTGACTTCCAAGTCAGCCATATTGCTTGGGGGACATTGTGCTGGTTGCCATGTTCTGTAGGTGACTTCCAAGTCAGCCATATTGCTTGGGGGACATTGTGCTGGTGGCCATGTTCTATAGGTGACTTCCAAGTCAGCCATATTGCTTGGGGGACATTGTGCTGGTTGCCATGTTGTATAGGTGACTTGCAAGTCAGCCATATTGCATGGGGGACATTGTGCTGGTGGCCATGTTCTATAGGTGACTTCCAAGTCAGCCATATTGCATTTGGGACATTCTGCTAGTTGTCTTGTATAGGTGACTTCCAAGTCAGCCATATTGCTTGGGGGACATTGTGCTGGTGGCCAAGTTCTATAGGTGACTTCCAAGTCAGCCATATTGCTTGGGGGACATTGTGCTGGTTGTATTGTATAGGTGACTTCCAAGTCAGCCATATTGCATGGGGGACATTGTGCTGGTTGCCATGTTGTATAGGTGACTTCCAAGTGAGCCATATTGCTTGGGGGACATTGTGCTGGTTGTGTTGTATAGGTGACTTCCAAGTCAGCCATATTGCATGGGGGACATTGTGCTGGTTGTCTTGTATAGGTGACTTCCAAGTCAGCCGTGTTGCATGGGGGACATTGTGCTGGTGGTCTTGTATAGGTGACTTCCAAGTCAGCCATATTGCTTGGGGGACATTGTGCTGGTTGCCATGTTCTGTAGGTGACTTCCAAGTCAGCCATATTGCTTGGGGGACATTGTGCTGGTGGCCATGTTCTATAGGTGACTTCCAAGTCAGCCATATTGCTTGGGGGACATTGTGCTGGTTGCCATGTTGTATAGGTGACTTGCAAGTCAGCCATATTGCATGGGGGACATTGTGCTGGTGGCCATGTTCTATAGGTGACTTCCAAGTCAGCCATATTGCATTTGGGACATTGTGCTAGTTGTATTGTATAGGTGACTTCCAAGTCAGCCATATTGCTTGGGGGACATTGTGCTGGTTGCCATGTCCTATAGGTGACTTCCAAGTCAGCCATATTGCATGGGGGACATTGTGCTGGTTGTCTTGTATAGGTGACTTCCACGTCAGCCATATTGCATGGGGGACATTGTGCTGGTGGCCATGTTGTATAGGTGACTTCCAAGTCAGCCATATTGCATGGGGGACATTGTGCTGGTTGCCATGTTGTATAGGTGACTTCCAAGTCAGCCATATTGCATGGGGGACATTGTGCTGGTTGCCATGTTGTATAGGTGACTTCCAAGTCAGCCATATTGCATGGGGGACATTGTGCTGGTTGCCATGTTGTATAGGTGACTTCCAAGTCAGCCATATTGCTTGGGGGACATTGTGCTGGTTGCCATGTTGTATAGGTGACTTCCAAGTCAGCCATATTGCCTGGGGGACATTCTGCTGGTTGTATTGTATAGGTGACTTCCAAGTCAGCCATATTGCATGGGGGACATTGTGCTGGTTGCCATGTTGTATAGGTGACTTCCAAGTCAGCCATATTGCATGGGGGACATTGTGCTGGTTGCCATGTTGTATTAGTGACTTCCAAGTGAGCCATATTGATTGGGGGACATTGTGCTGGTTGTGTTGTATAGGTGACTTCCAAGTCAGCCATATTGCATGGGGGACATTGTGCTGGTTGTCTTGTATAGGTGACTTCCAAGTCAGCCGTGTTGCATGGGGGACATTGTGCTGGTGGCCATGTTCTATAGGTGACTTCCAAGTCAGCCATATTGCATGGGTGACATTGTGCTGGTGGCCATGTTGTATAGGTGACTTCCAAGTCAGCCATATTGCATGGGGACATTGTGCTGGTTGTCTTGTATAGGTGACTTCCAAGTCAGCCATATTGCATGGGGGACATTGTGCTGGTTGCCATGTTGTATAGGTGACTTCCAAGTCAGCCATGTTGCATGGGGGACATTGTGCTGGTTGCCATGTTGTATAGGTGACTTCCAAGTCAGCCATATTGCATGGGGGACATTGTGCTGGTTGTGTTGTATAGGTGACTTCCAAGTCAGCCATTTTGCATGGGGGACATTGTGCTGGTTGTATTGTATAGGTGAATTCCAAGTCAGCCATATTGCATGGGGGACATTGTGCTGGTTGTATTGTATAGGTGACTTCCAAGTGAGCCATATTGCTTGGGGGACATTGTGCTGGTGGCCATGTTGTATAGGTGACTTCCAAGTCAGCCATATTGCTTGGGGGACATTGTGCTGGTTGCCATGTTCTATAGGTGACTTCCAAGTCAGCCATATTGCATGGGGGACATTGTGCTGGTTGTGTTGTATAGGTGACTGCCAAGTCAGCCATATTGCATGGGGGACATTGTCCTGGTGGCCATGTTCTATAGGTGACTTCCAAGTCAGCCATATTGCATGGGGGACATTGTGCTGGTTGTATTGCATAGGTGACTTCCAAGTCAGCCATATTGCATGGGGGACATTGTGCTGGTTGCCATGTTGTATAGGTGACTTCCAAGTCAGCCATATTGCATGGGGGACATTGTGCTGGTGGCCATGTTCTATAGGTGACTTCCAAGTCAGCCATATTGCATGGGGGACATTGTGCTGGTTGTATTGTATAGGTGACTTCCAAGTCAGCCATATTGCATGGGGGACATTGTGCTGGTTGTCTTGTATAGGTGACTTCCAAGTCAGCCGTTAGGCATGGGGGACATTGTCCTGGTGGCCATGTTCTATAGGTGACTTCCAAGTCAGCCATATTGCATGGGGGACATTGTGCTGGTTGCCATGTTGTATAGGTGACTTCCAAGTCAGCCATATTGCATGGGGGACATTGTGCTGGAGGCCATGTTCTATAGGTGACTTCCAAGTCAGCCATATTGCATGGGGACATTGTGCTGGTTGTCTTGTATAGGTGACTTCCAAGTCAGCCATATTGCATGGGGGACATTGTGCTGGTTGCCATGTTGTATAGGTGACTTCCAAGTCAGCCATATTGCATGGGGGACATTGTGCTGGTTGCCATGTTGTATAGGTGACTTCCAAGTCAGCCATATTGCATGGGGGACATTGTGCTGGTTGTGTTGTATAGGTGACTTCCAAGTCAGCCATATTGCATGGGGGACATTGTGCTGGAGGCCATGTTCTATAGGTGACTTCCAAGTCAGCCATATTGCATGGGGGACATTGTGCTGGTTGTGTTGTATAGGTGACTTCCAAGTCAGCAATATTGCATGGGGGACATTGTGCTGGAGGCCATGTTGTATAGGTGACTTCCAAGTCAGCCATATTGCATGTGGGACATTCTGCTGGAGGCCATGTTCTATAGGTGACTTCCAAGTCAGCCATATTGCATGGGGGACATTGTGCTGGTGGCCATGTTCTATAGGTGACTTCCAAGTCAGCCATATTGCATGGGGGACATTGTGCTGGTTGCCATGTCCTATAGGTGACTTCCAAGTCAGCCATATTGCATGGGGGAAATTGTGCTGGTTGTCTTGTATAGGTGACTTCCAAGTCAGCCATATTGCTTGGGGAACATTGTGCTGGTTGCCATGTTCTATAGGTGACTTCCAAGTCAGCCATATTGCATGGGGGAAATTGTGCTGGTTGTCTTGTATAGGTGACTTCCAAGTCAGCCATATTGCTTGGGGGACATTGTGCTGGTTGCCATGTTCTATAGGTGACTTCCAAGTCAGCCATATTGCATGGGGGAAATTGTGCTGGTTGTCTTGTATAGGTGACTTCCAAGTCAGCCATATTGCTTGGGGGACATTGTGCTGGTTGCCATGTTCTATAGGTGACTTCCAAGTCAGCCATATTGCATGGGGGACATTGTGCTGGTTGCCATGTTGTATAGGTGACTTCCAAGTCAGCCATATTGCATGGGGGACATTGTGCTGGTTGCCATGTTGTATAGGTGACTTCCAAGTCAGCCATATTGCATGGGGGACATTGTGCTGGTTGTGTTGTATAGGTGACTTCCAAGTCAGCCATATTGCATGGGGGACATTGTGCTGGAGGCCATGTTCTATAGGTGACTTCCAAGTCAGCCATATTGCATGGGGGACATTCTGCTGGTTGTGTTGTATAGGTGACTTCCAAGTCAGCCATATTGCATGGGGGACATTGTGCTGGAGGCCATGTTGTATAGGTGACTTCCAAGTCAGCCATATTGCATGTGGGACATTCTGCTGGAGGCCATGTTCTATAGGTGACTTCCAAGTCAGCCATATTGCATGGGGGACATTGAGCTGGTGGCCATGTTCTATAGGTGACTTCCAAGTCAGCCATATTGCATGGGGGACATTGTGCTGGTTGCCATGTCCTATAGGTGACTTCCAAGTCAGCCATATTGCATGGGGGAAATTGTGCTGGTTGTCTTGTATAGGTGACTTCCAATTCAGCCATATTGCTTGGGGAACATTGTGCTGGTTGCCATGTTCTATAGGTGACTTCCAAGTCAGCCATATTGCATGGGGGAAATTGTGCTGGTTGTCTTGTATAGGTGACTTCCAAGTCAGCCATATTGCTTGGGGGACATTGTGCTGGTTGCCATGTTCTATAGGTGACTTCCAAGTCAGCCATATTGCATGGGGGACATTGTGCTGGTGGCCATGTTCTATAGGTGACTTCCAAGTCAGCCATATTGCATGGGGGACATTGTGCTGGAGGCCATGTTCTATAGGTGACTTCCAAGTCAGCCATATTGCATGGGGGACATTGTGCTGGTTGTGTTGTATAGGTGACTTCCAAGTCAGCCATATTGCATGGGGGACATTGTGCTGGAGGCCATGTTGTATAGGTGACTTCCAAGTCAGCCATATTGCATGTGGGACATTCTGCTGGAGGCCATGTTCTATAGGTGTCTTCCAAGTCAGCCATATTGCATGGGGGACATTGTGCTGGTGGCCATGTTCTATAGGTGACTTCCAAGTCAGCCATATTGCATGGGGGACATTGTGCTGGTTGCCATGTCCTATAGGTGACTTCCAAGTCAGCCATATTGCATGGGGGAAATTGTGCTGGTTGTCTTGTATAGGTGACTTCCAAGTCAGCCATATTGCTTGGGGAACATTGTGCTGGTTGCCATGTTCTATAGGTGACTTCCAAGTCAGCCATATTGCATGGGGGAAATTGTGCTGGTTGTCTTGTATAGGTGACTTCCAAGTCAGCCATATTGCTTGGGGGACATTGTGCTGGTTGCCATGTTCTATAGGTGACTTCCAAGTCAGCCATATTGCATGGGGGACATTGTGCTGGTGGCCATGTTCTATAGGTGACTTGCAAGTCAGCCATATTGCACGGGGGACATTGTGCTGGTTGTCTTGTATAGGTGACTTCCAAGTCAGCCATATTGCATGGGGGACATTGTGCTGGTGGCCAAGTTCTATAGGTGACTTCCAAGTCAGCCATATTGCTTGGGGGACATTGTGCTGGTTGTATTGTATAGGTGACTTCCAAGTCAGCCATATTGCATGGGGGACATTGTGCTGGTTGCCATGTTGTATAGGTGACTTCCAAGTGAGCCATATTGCTTGGGGGACATTGTGCTGGTTGTGTTGTATAGGTGACTTCCAAGTCAGCCATATTGCATGGGGGACATTGTGCTGGTTGCCATGTTGTATAGGTGACTTCCAAGTGAGCCATATTGCATGGGGGAAATTGTGCCGGTTGTCTTGTATAGGTGACTTCCAAGTCAGCCATATTGCTTGGGGGACATTGTGCTGGTTGCCATGTTCTATAGGTGACTTCCAAGTCAGCCATATTGCATGGGGGACATTGTGCTGGTGGCCATGTTCTATAGGTGACTTCCAAGTCAGCCATATTGCACGGGGGACATTGTGCTGGTTGTCTTGTATAGGTGACTTCCAAGTCAGCCATATTGCATGGGGGACATTGTGCTGGTGGCCAAGTTCTATAGGTGACTTCCAAGTCAGCCATATTGCTTGGGGGACATTGTGCTGGTTGTATTGTATAGGTGACTTCCAAGTCAGCCATATTGCATGGGGGACATTGTGCTGGTTGCCATGTTGTATAGGTGACTTCCAAGTGAGCCATATTGCTTGGGGGACATTGTGCTGGTTGTGTTGTATAGGTGACTTCCAAGTCAGCCATATTGCATGGGGGACATTGTGCTGGTTGTCTTGTATAGGTGACTTCCAAGTCAGCCGTGTTGCATGGGGGACATTGTGCTGGTGGTCTTGTATAGGTGACTTCCAAGTCAGCCATATTGCTTGGGGGACATTGTGCTGGTTGCCATGTTCTGTAGGTGACTTCCAAGTCAGCCATATTGCTTGGGGGACATTGTGCTGGTGGCCATGTTCTATAGGTGACTTCCAAGTCAGCCATATTGCTTGGGGGACATTGTGCTGGTTGCCATGTTGTATAGGTGACTTGCAAGTCAGCCATATTGCATGGGGGACATTGTGCTGGTGGCCATGTTCTATAGGTGACTTCCAAGTCAGCCATATTGCATTTGGGACATTGTGCTAGTTGTCTTGTATAGGTGACTTCCAAGTCAGCCATATTGCTTGGGGGACATTGTGCTGGTGGCCAAGTTCTATAGGTGACTTCCAAGTCAGCCATATTGCTTGGGGGACATTGTGCTGGTTGTATTGTATAGGTGACTTCCAAGTCAGCCATATTGCATGGGGGACATTGTGCTGGTTGCCATGTTGTATAGGTGACTTCCAAGTGAGCCATATTGCTTGGGGGACATTGTGCTGGTTGTGTTGTATAGGTGACTTCCAAGTCAGCCATATTGCATGGGGGACATTGTGCTGGTTGTCTTGTATAGGTGACTTCCAAGTCAGCCGTGTTGCATGGGGGACATTGTGCTGGTGGTCTTGTATAGGTGACTTCCAAGTCAGCCATATTGCTTGGGGGACATTGTGCTGGTTGCCATGTTCTGTAGGTGACTTCCAAGTCAGCCATATTGCTTGGGGGACATTGTGCTGGTGGCCATGTTCTATAGGTGACTTCCAAGTCAGCCATATTGCTTGGGGGACATTGTGCTGGTTGCCATGTTGTATAGGTGACTTGCAAGTCAGCCATATTGCATGGGGGACATTGTGCTGGTGGCCATGTTCTATAGGTGACTTCCAAGTCAGCCATATTGCATTTGGGACATTGTGCTAGTTGTCTTGTATAGGTGACTTCCAAGTCAGCCATATTGCTTGGGGGACATTGTGCTGGTTGCCATGTCCTATAGGTGACTTCCAAGTCAGCCATATTGCATGGGGGACATTGTGCTGGTTGTCTTGTATAGGTGACTTCCACGTCAGCCATATTGCATGGGGGACATTGTGCTGGTGGCCATGTTGTATAGGTGACTTCCAAGTCAGCCATATTGCATGGGGGACATTGTGCTGGTTGCCATGTTGTATAGGTGACTTCCAAGTCAGCCATATTGCATGGGGGACATTGTGCTGGTTGCCATGTTGTATAGGTGACTTCCAAGTCAGCCATATTGCATGGGGGACATTGTGCTGGTTGCCATGTTGTATAGGTGACTTCCAAGTCAGCCATATTGCTTGGGGGACATTGTGCTGGTTGCCATGTTGTATAGGTGACTTCCAAGTCAGCCATATTGCCTGGGGGACATTCTGCTGGTTGTATTGTATAGGTGACTTCCAAGTCAGCCATATTGCATGGGGGACATTGTGCTGGTTGCCATGTTGTATAGGTGACTTCCAAGTCAGCCATATTACATGGGGGACATTGTGCTGGTTGCCATGTTGTATAGGTGACTTCCAAGTGAGCCATATTGATTGGGGGACATTGTGCTGGTTGTGTTGTATAGGTGACTTCCAAGTCAGCCATATTGCATGGGGGACATTGTGCTGGTTGTCTTGTATAGGTGACTTCCAAGTCAGCCGTGTTGCATGGGGGACATTGTGCTGGTGGCCATGTTCTATAGGTGACTTCCAAGTCAGCCATATTGCATGGGGGACATTGTGCTGGTTGCCATGTTGTATAGGTGACTTCCAATTCAGCCATATTGCATGGGTGACATTGTGCTGGTGGCCATGTTGTATAGGTGACTTCCAAGTCAGCCATATTGCATGGGGACATTGTGCTGGTTGTCTTGTATAGGTGACTTCTAAGTCAGCCATATTGCATGGGGGACATTGTGCTGGTTGCCATGTTGTATAGGTGACTTCCAAGTCAGCCATATTGCATGGGGGACATTGTGCTGGTTGCCATGTTGTATAGGTGACTTCCAAGTCAGCCATATTGCATGGGGGACATTGTGCTGGTTGTGTTGTATAGGTGACTTCCAAGTCAGCCATATTGCATGGGGGACATTGTGCTGGTTGTATTGTATAGGTGAATTCCAAGTCAGCCATATTGCATGGGGGACATTGTGCTGGTTGTATTGTATAGGTGACTTCCAAGTGAGCCATATTGCTTGGGGGACATTGTGCTGGTGGCCATGTTGTATAGGTGACTTCCAAGTCAGCCATATTGCTTGGGGGACATTGTGCTGGTTGCCATGTTCTATAGGTGACTTCCAAGTCAGCCATATTGCATGGGGGACATTGTGCTGGTTGTGTTGTATAGGTGACTTCCAAGTCAGCCATATTGCATGGGGGACATTGTGCTGGTTGTGTTGTATAGGTGACTTCCAAGTCAGCCATATTGCATGGGGGACATTGTGCTGGTTGTATTGCATAGGTGACTTCCAAGTCAGCCATATTGCATGGGGGACATTGTGCTGGTTGCCATGTTGTATAGGTGACTTCCAAGTCAGCCATATTGCATGGGGGACATTGTGCTGGTGGCCATGTTCTATAGGTGACTTCCAAGTCAGCCATATTGCATGGGGGACATTGTGCTGGTTGTCTTGTATAGGTGACTTCCAAGTCAGCCATATTGCATGGGGGACATTGTGCTGGTTGTGTTGTATAGGTGACTTACAAATCAGCCATATTGCATGGGGGACATTGTGCTGGTTGTATTGTATAGGTGACTTCCAAGTCAGCCATATTGCATGGGGGACATTGTGCTGGTTGTCTTGTATAGGTGACTTCCAAGTCAGCCGTTAGGCATGGGGGACATTGTCCTGGTGGCCATGTTCTATAGGTGACTTCCAAGTCAGCCATATTGCATGGGGGACATTGTGCTGGTTGCCATGTTGTATAGGTGACTTCCAAGTCAGCCATATTGCATGGGGGACATTGTGCTGGAGGCCATGTTCTATAGGTGACTTCCAAGTCAGCCATATTGCATGGGGACATTGTGCTGGTTGTCTTGTATAGGTGACTTCCAAGTCAGCCATATTGCATGGGGGACATTGTGCTGGTTGCCATGTTGTATAGGTGACTTCCAAGTCAGCCATATTGCATGGGGGACATTGTGCTGGTTGCCATGTTGTATAGGTGACTTCCAAGTCAGCCATATTGCATGGGGGACATTGTGCTGGTTGTGTTGTATAGGTGACTTCCAAGTCAGCCATATTGCATGGGGGACATTGTGCTGGTTGTGTTGTATAGGTGACTTCCAAGTCAGCCATATTGCATGGGGGACATTGTGCTGGTTGTGTTGTATAGGTGACTTCCAAGTCAGCCATATTGCATGGGGGACATTGTGCTGGTTGTATTGCATAGGTGACTTCCAAGTCAGCCATATTGCATGGGGGACATTGTGCTGGTTGCCATGTTGTATAGGTGACTTCCAAGTCAGCCATATTGCATTGGGGACATTGTGCTGGTGGCCATGTTCTATAGGTGACTTCCAAGTCAGCCATATTGCATTTGGGACATTGTGCTGGTTGTCTTGTATAGGTGACTTCCAAGTCAGCCATATTGCATGGGGGACATTGTGCTGGTTGTGTTGTATAGGTGACTTCCAAATCAGCCATATTGCATGGGGGACATTGTGCTGGTTGTATTGTATAGGTGACTTCCAAGTCAGCCATATTGCATGGGGGACATTGTGCTGGTTGTCTTGTATAGGTGACTTCCAAGTCAGCCATAATGCTTGGGGGACATTGTGCTGGTTGTATTGTATAGGTGACTTCCAAGTCAGCCATATTGCATGGGGGACATTGTGCTGGTTGTCTTGTATAGGTGACTTCCAAGTCAGCCATATTGCTTGGGGGACATTGTGCTGGTTGCCATGTCCTATAGGTGACTTCCAAGTCAGCCATATTGCATGGGGGACATTGTGCTGGTTGTCTTGTATAGGTGACTTCCAAGTCAGCCATATTGCATGGGGGACATTGTGCTGGTTGCCATGTTGTATAGGTGACTTCCAAGTCAGCCATATTGCATGGGGGACATTGTGCTGGTTGCCATGTTGTATAGGTGACTTCCAAGTGAGCCATATTGCTTGGGGGACATTGTGCTGGTTGTGTTGTATAGGTGACTTCCAAGTCAGCCATATTGCATGGGGGACATTGTGCTGGTTGTCTTGTATAGGTGACTTCCAAGTCAGCCGTGTTGCATGGGGGACATTGTGCTGGTGGCCATGTTCTATAGGTGACTTCCAAGTCAGCCATATTGCATGGGGGACATTGTGCTGGTTGCCATGTTGTATAGGTGACTTCCAAGTCAGCCAAATTGCTTGGGGGACATTGTGCTGGTTGCCATGTTCTATAGGTGACTTCCAAGTGAGCCATATTGCTTGGGGGACATTGTGCTGGTTGCCATGTTGTATAGGTGACTTCCAAGTCAGCCATAATGCATGGGGGACATTGTGCTGGTGGCCATGTTCTATAGGTGACTTCCAAGTCAGCCACATTGCATGGGGGACATTGTGCTGGTTTCTTGGATAGGTGACTTCCAAGTCAGCCATATTGCATGGGGGACATTGTGCTGGTTGCCATGTTGTATAGGTGACTTCCAAGTCAGCCATATTGCATGGGGGACATTGTGCTGGTTGCCATGTTGTATAGGTGACTTCCAAGTCAGCCATATTGCATGGGGGACATTGTGCTAAATGCCATGTTGTATAGGTGACTTCCAAGTGAGCCATATTGCATGGGGGACATTGTGCTGGTTGTGTTGTATAGGTGACTTCCAAGTCAGCCATATTGCATGGGGGACATTGTGCTGGTTGTGTTGTATAGGTGACTTCCAAGTCAGCCATATTGCATGGGGGACATTGTGCTGGTTGTATTGTATAGGTGACTTCCAAGTCAGCCATATTGCATGGGGGACATTGTGCTGGTTGTATTGTATAGGTGACTTCCAAGTGAGCCATATTGCTTGGGGGACATTGTGCTGGTGGCCATGTTCTATAGGTGACTTCCAAGTCAGCCATATTGCATGGGGGACATTGTGCTGGTTGCCATGTCCTATAGGTGACTTCCAAGTCAGCCATATTGCATGGGGGACATTGTGCTGGTTGCCATGTTGTATAGGTGACTTCCAAGTGAGCCATATTGCTTGGGGGACATTGTGCTGGTTGTGTTGTATAGGTGACTTCCAAGTCAGCCATATTGCATGGGGGACATTGTGCTGGTTGTGTTGTATAGGTGACTTCCAAGTCAGCCATATTGCATGGGGGACATTGTGCTGGTTGTATTGTATAGGTGACTTCCAAGTCAGCCATATTGCATGGGGGACATTGTGCTGGTTGTATTGTATAGGTGACTTCCAAGTGAGCCATATTGCTTGGGGGACATTGTGCTGGTGGCCATGTTCTATAGGTGACTTCCAAGTCAGCCATATTGCATGGGGGACATTGTGCTGGTTGCCATGTCCTATAGGTGACTTCCAAGTCAGCCATATTGCATGGGGGACATTGTGCTGGTTGCCATGTTGTATAGGTGACTTCCAAGTGAGCCATATTGCTTGGGGGACATTGTGCTGGTTGTGTTGTATAGGTGACTTCCAAGTCAGCCATATTGCATGGGGGACATTGTGCTGGTTGTCTTGTATAGGTGACTTCCAAGTCAGCCGTGTTGCATGGGGGACATTGTGCTGGTTGTATTGTATAGGTGACTTCCAAGTTAGCCATATTGCATGGGGGACATTGTGCTGGTGGCCATGTTGTAAAGGTGACTTCCAAGTCAGCCATATTGCATGGGGGACATTGTGCTGGTTGCCATGTTGTATAGGTGACTTCCAAGTCAGCCATATTGCATGGGGGACATTGTACTGGTTGCCATGTTGTATAGGTGATTTCCAAGTCAGCCATATTGCATGGGGGAAATTGTGCTGGTTGTCTTGTATAGGTGACTTCCAAGTCAGCCATATTGCATGGGGGACATTGTGCTGGTTGTATTGTATAGGTGACTTCCAAGTCAGCCATATTGCATGGGGGACATTGTGCTGGTTGTATTGTATAGGTGACTTCCAAGTGAGCCATATTGCTTGGGGGACATTGTGCTGGTGGCCATGTTGTATAGGTGACTTCCAAGTCAGCCATATTGCTTGGGGGACATTGTGCTGGTTGCCATGTTCTATAGGTGACTTCCAAGTCAGCCATATTGCATGGGGGACATTGTGCTGGTTGTGTTGTATAGGTGACTTCCAAGTCAGCCATATTGCATGGGGGACATTGTGCTGGTTGTGTTGTATAGGTGACTTCCAAGTCAGCCATATTTCATGGGGGACATTGTGCTGGTTGTATTGCATAGGTGACTTCCAAGTCAGCCATATTGCATGGGGGACATTGTGCTGGTTGCCATGTTGTATAGGTGACTTCCAAGTCAGCCATATTGCATGGGGGACATTGTGCTGGTGGCCATGTTCTATAGGTGACTTCCAAGTCAGCCATATTGCATGGGGGACATTGTGCTGGTTGTCTTGTATAGGTGACTTTCAAGTCAGCCATATTGCATGGGGGACATTGTGCTGGTTGTGTTGTATAGGTGACTTACAAATCAGCCATATTGCATGGGGGACATTGTGCTGGTTGTATTGTATAGGTGACTTCCAAGTCAGCCATATTGCATGGGGGACATTGTGCTGGTTGTCTTGTATAGGTGACTTCCAAGTCAGCCGTGTTGCATGGGGGACATTGTGCTGGTGGCCATGTTCTATAGGTGACTTCCAAGTCAGCCATATTGCATGGGGGACATTGTGCTGGTTGCCATGTTGTATAGGTGACTTCCAAGTCAGCCATATTGCATGGGGGACATTGTGCTGGAGGCCATGTTCCATAGGTGACTTCCAAGTCAGCCATATTGCATGGGGACATTGTGCTGGTTGTCTTGTATAGGTGACTTCCAAGTCAGCCATATTGCATGGGGGACATTGTGCTGGTTGCCATGTTGTATAGGTGACTTCCAAGTCAGCCATATTGCATGGGGGACATTGTGCTGGTTGCCATGTTGTATAGGTGACTTCCAAGTCAGCCATATTGCATGGGGGACATTGTGCTGGTTGTGTTGTATAGGTGACTTCCAAGTCAGCCATATTGCATGGGGGACATTGTGCTGGTTGTCTTGTATAGGTGACTTCCAAGTCAGCCGTGTTGCATGGGGGACATTGTGCTGGTTGTATTGTATAGGTGACTTCCAAGTTAGCCATATTGCATGGGGGACATTGTGCTGGTGGCCATGTTGTAAAGGTGACTTCCAAGTCAGCCATATTGCATGGGGGACATTGTGCTGGTTGCCATGTTGTATAGGTGACTTCCAAGTCAGCCATATTGCATGGGGGACATTGTACTGGTTGCCATGTTGTATAGGTGATTTCCAAGTCAGCCATATTGCATGGGGGAAATTGTGCTGGTTGTCTTGTATAGGTGACTTCCAAGTCAGCCATATTGCATGGGGGACATTGTGCTGGTTGTATTGTATAGGTGACTTCCAAGTCAGCCATATTGCATGGGGGACATTGTGCTGGTTGTATTGTATAGGTGACTTCCAAGTGAGCCATATTGCTTGGGGGACATTGTGCTGGTGGCCATGTTGTATAGGTGACTTCCAAGTCAGCCATATTGCTTGGGGGACATTGTGCTGGTTGCCATGTTCTATAGGTGACTTCCAAGTCAGCCATATTGCATGGGGGACATTGTGCTGGTTGTGTTGTATAGGTGACTTCCAAGTCAGCCATATTGCATGGGGGACATTGTGCTGGTTGTGTTGTATAGGTGACTTCCAAGTCAGCCATATTTCATGGGGGACATTGTGCTGGTTGTATTGCATAGGTGACTTCCAAGTCAGCCATATTGCATGGGGGACATTGTGCTGGTTGCCATGTTGTATAGGTGACTTCCAAGTCAGCCATATTGCATGGGGGACATTGTGCTGGTGGCCATGTTCTATAGGTGACTTCCAAGTCAGCCATATTGCATGGGGGACATTGTGCTGGTTGTCTTGTATAGGTGACTTTCAAGTCAGCCATATTGCATGGGGGACATTGTGCTGGTTGTGTTGTATAGGTGACTTACAAATCAGCCATATTGCATGGGGGACATTGTGCTGGTTGTATTGTATAGGTGACTTCCAAGTCAGCCATATTGCATGGGGGACATTGTGCTGGTTGTCTTGTATAGGTGACTTCCAAGTCAGCCGTGTTGCATGGGGGACATTGTGCTGGTGGCCATGTTCTATAGGTGACTTCCAAGTCAGCCATATTGCATGGGGGACATTGTGCTGGTTGCCATGTTGTATAGGTGACTTCCAAGTCAGCCATATTGCATGGGGGACATTGTGCTGGAGGCCATGTTCCATAGGTGACTTCCAAGTCAGCCATATTGCATGGGGACATTGTGCTGGTTGTCTTGTATAGGTGACTTCCAAGTCAGCCATATTGCATGGGGGACATTGTGCTGGTTGCCATGTTGTATAGGTGACTTCCAAGTCAGCCATATTGCATGGGGGACATTGTGCTGGTTGCCATGTTGTATAGGTGACTTCCAAGTCAGCCATATTGCATGGGGGACATTGTGCTGGTTGTGTTGTATAGGTGACTTCCAAGTCAGCCATATTGCATGGGGGACATTGTGCTGGTTGTATTGTATAGGTGACTTCCAAGTGAGCCATATTGCTTGGGGGACATTGTGCTGGTGGCCATGTTGTATAGGTGACTTCCAGGTCAGCCATATTGCTTGGGGGACATTGTGCTGGTTGCCATGTTCTATAGGTGACTTCCAAGTCAGCCATATTGCATGGGGGACATTGTGCTGGTTGTGTTGTATAGGTGACTTCCAAGTCAGCCATATTGCATGGGGGACATTGTGCTGGTTGTGTTGTATAGGTGACTTCCAAGTCAGCCATATTGCATGGGGGACATTGTGCTGGTTGTATTGCATAGGTGACTTCCAAGTCAGCCATATTGCATGGGGGACATTGTGCTGGTTGCCATGTTGTATAGGTGACTTCCAAGTCAGCCATATTGCATTGGGGACATTGTGCTGGTGGCCATGTTCTATAGGTGACTTCCAAGTCAGCCATATTGCATTTGGGACATTGTGCTGGTTGTCTTGTATAGGTGACTTCCAAGTCAGCCATATTGCATGGGGGACATTGTGCTGGTTGTGTTGTATAGGTGACGTCCAAATCAGCCATATTGCATGGGGGACATTGTGCTGGTTGTATTGTATAGGTGACTTCCAAGTCAGCCATATTGCATGGGGGACATTGTGCTGGTTGTCTTGTATAGGTGACTTCCAAGTCAGCCATAATGCTTGGGGGACATTGTGCTGGTTGTATTGTATAGGTGACTTCCAAGTCAGCCATATTGCATGGGGGACATTGTGCTGGTTGCCATGTTGTATAGGTGACTTCCAAGTCAGCCATATTGCATGGGGGACATTGTGCTGGTGGCCATGTTCTATAGGTGACTTCCAAGTCAGCCATATTGCATTTGGGACATTGTGCTGGTTGTCTTGTATAGGTGACTTCCAAGTCAGCCATATTGCTTGGGGGACATTGTGCTGGTTGCCATGTCCTATAGGTGACTTCCAAGTCAGCCATATTGCATGGGGGACATTGTGCTGGTTGTCTTGTATAGGTGACTTCCAAGTCAGCCATATTGCATGGGGGACATTGTGCTGGTTGCCATGTTGTATAGGTGACTTCCAAGTCAGCCATATTGCATGGGGGACATTGTGCTGGTTGCCATGTTGTATAGGTGACTTCCAAGTGAGCCATATTGCTTGGGGACATTGTGCTGGTTGTGTTGTATAGGTGACTTCCAAGTCAGCCATATTGCATGGGGGACATTGTGCTGGTTGTGTTGTATAGGTGACTTCCAAGTCAGCCATATTGCATGGGGGACATTGTGTTGGTTGTATTGTATAGGTGACTTCCAAGTGAGCCATATTGCTTGGGGGACATTGTGCTGGTGGCCATGTTGTATAGGTGACTTCCAAGTCAGCCATATTGCTTGGGGGACATTGTGCTGGTTGCCATGTTCTATAGGTGACTTCCAAGTCAGCCATATTGCATGGGGGACATTGTGCTGGTTGTGTTGTATAGGTGACTTCCAAGTCAGCCATATTGCATGGGGGACATTGTGCTGGTTGTGTTGTATAGGTGACTTCCAAGTCAGCCATATTTCATGGGGGACATTGTGCTGGTTGTATTGCATAGGTGACTTCCAAGTCAGCCATATTGCATGGGGGACATTGTGCTGGTTGCCATGTTGTATAGGTGACTTCCAAGTCAGCCATATTGCATGGGGGACATTGTGCTGGTGGCCATGTTCTATAGGTGACTTCCAAGTCAGCCATATTGCATGGGGGACATTGTGCTGGTTGTCTTGTATAGGTGACTTTCAAGTCAGCCATATTGCATGGGGGACATTGTGCTGGTTGTATTGTATAGGTGACTTCCAAGTCAGCCATATTGCATGGGGGACATTGTGCTGGTTGTCTTGTATAGGTGACTTCCAAGTCAGCCGTGTTGCATGGGGGACATTGTGCTGGTGGCCATGTTCTATAGGTGACTTCCAAGTCAGCCATATTGCATGGGGGACATTGTGTTGGTTGTATTGTATAGGTGACTTCCAAGTGAGCCATATTGCTTGGGGGACATTGTGCTGGTGGCCATGTTGTATAGGTGACTTCCAAGTCAGCCATATTGCTTGGGGGACATTGTGCTGGTTGCCATGTTCTATAGGTGACTTCCAAGTCAGCCATATTGCATGGGGGACATTGTGCTGGTTGTGTTGTATAGGTGACTTCCAAGTCAGCCATATTGCATGGGGGACATTGTGCTGGTTGTGTTGTATAGGTGACTTCCAAGTCAGCCATATTTCATGGGGGACATTGTGCTGGTTGTATTGCATAGGTGACTTCCAAGTCACCCATATTGCATGGGGGACATTGTGCTGGTTGCCATGTTGTATAGGTGACTTCCAAGTCAGCCATATTGCATGGGGGACATTGTGCTGGTGGCCATGTTCTATAGGTGACTTCCAAGTCAGCCATATTGCATGGGGGACATTGTGCTGGTTGTCTTGTATAGGTGACTTTCAAGTCAGCCATATTGCATGGGGGACATTGTGCTGGTTGTGTTGTATAGGTGACTTACAAATCAGCCATATTGCATGGGGGACATTGTGCTGGTTGTATTGTATAGGTGACTTCCAAGTCAGCCATATTGCATGGGGGACATTGTGCTGGTTGTCTTGTATAGGTGACTTCCAAGTCAGCCGTGTTGCATGGGGGACATTGTGCTGGTGGCCATGTTCTATAGGTGACTTCCAAGTCAGCCATATTGCATGGGGGACATTGTGCTGGTTGCCATGTTGTATAGGTGACTTCCAAGTCAGCCATATTGCATGGGGGACATTGTGCTGGAGGCCATGTTCTATAGGTGACTTCCAAGTCAGCCATATTGCATGGGGACATTGTGCTGGTTGTCTTGTATAGGTGACTTCCAAGTCAGCCATATTGCATGGGGGACATTGTGCTGGTTGCCATGTTGTATAGGTGACTTCCAAGTCAGCCATATTGCATGGGGGACATTGTGCTGGTTGCCATGTTGTATAGGTGACTTCCAAGTCAGCCATATTGCATGGGGGACATTGTGCTGGTTGTGTTGTATAGGTGACTTCCAAGTCAGCCATATTGCATGGGGGACATTGTGCTGGTTGTCTTGTATAGGTGACTTCCAAGTCAGCCGTGTTGCATGGGGGACATTGTGCTGGTGGCCATGTTCTATAGGTGACTTCCAAGTCAGCCATATTGCATGGGGGACATTGTGCTGGTTGTGTTGTATAGGTGACTTCCAAATCAGCCATATTGCATGGGGGACATTGTGCTGGTTGTATTGTATAGGTGACTTCCAAGTCAGCCATATTGCATGGGGGACATTGTGCTGGTTGTCTTGTATAGGTGACTTCCAAGTCAGCCATAATGCTTGGGGGACATTGTGCTGGTTGTATTGTATAGGTGACTTCCAAGTCAGCCATATTGCATGGGGGACATTGTGCTGGTTGCCATGTTGTATAGGTGACTTCCAAGTCAGCCATATTGCATGGGGGACATTGTGCTGGTGGCCATGTTCTATAGGTGACTTCCAAGTCAGCCATATTGCATTTGGGACATTGTGCTGGTTGTCTTGTATAGGTGACTTCCAAGTCAGCCATATTGCTTGGGGGACATTGTGCTGGTTGCCATGTCCTATAGGTGACTTCCAAGTCAGCCATATTGCATGGGGGACATTGTGCTGGTTGTCTTGTATAGGTGACTTCCAAGTCAGCCATATTGCATGGGGGACATTGTGCTGGTTGCCATGTTGTATAGGTGACTTCCAAGTCAGCCATATTGCATGGGGGACATTGTGCTGGTTGCCATGTTGTATAGGTGACTTCCAAGTGAGCCATATTGCTTGGGGACATTGTGCTGGTTGTGTTGTATAGGTGACTTCCAAGTCAGCCATATTGCATGGGGGACATTGTGCTGGTTGTGTTGTATAGGTGACTTCCAAGTCAGCCATATTGCATGGGGGACATTGTGTTGGTTGTATTGTATAGGTGACTTCCAAGTGAGCCATATTGCTTGGGGGACATTGTGCTGGTGGCCATGTTGTATAGGTGACTTCCAAGTCAGCCATATTGCTTGGGGGACATTGTGCTGGTTGCCATGTTCTATAGGTGACTTCCAAGTCAGCCATATTGCATGGGGGACATTGTGCTGGTTGTGTTGTATAGGTGACTTCCAAGTCAGCCATATTGCATGGGGGACATTGTGCTGGTTGTGTTGTATAGGTGACTTCCAAGTCAGCCATATTTCATGGGGACATTGTGCTGGTTGTATTGCATAGGTGACTTCCAAGTCAGCCATATTGCATGGGGGACATTGTGCTGGTTGCCATGTTGTATAGGTGACTTCCAAGTCAGCCATATTGCATGGGGGACATTGTGCTGGTGGCCATGTTCTATAGGTGACTTCCAAGTCAGCCATATTGCATGGGGGACATTGTGCTGGTTGTCTTGTATAGGTGACTTTCAAGTCAGCCATATTGCATGGGGGACATTGTGCTGGTTGTGTTGTATAGGTGACTTACAAATCAGCCATATTGCATGGGGGACATTGTGCTGGTTGTATTGTATAGGTGACTTCCAAGTCAGCCATATTGCATGGGGGACATTGTGCTGGTTGTCTTGTATAGGTGACTTCCAAGTCAGCCGTGTTGCATGGGGGACATTGTGCTGGTGGCCATGTTCTATAGGTGACTTCCAAGTCAGCCATATTGCATGGGGGACATTGTGCTGGTTGCCATGTTGTATAGGTGACTTCCAAGTCAGCCATATTGCATGGGGGACATTGTGCTGGAGGCCATGTTCTATAGGTGACTTCCAAGTCAGCCATATTGCATGGGGACATTGTGCTGGTTGTCTTGTATAGGTGACTTCCAAGTCAGCCATATTGCATGGGGGACATTGTGCTGGTTGCCATGTTGTATAGGTGACTTCCAAGTCAGCCATATTGCATGGGGGACATTGTGCTGGTTGTCTTGTATAGGTGACTTCCAAGTCAGCCATATTGCATGGGGGACATTGTGCTGGTTGCCATGTTGTATAGGTGACTTCCAAGTCAGCCATATTGCATGGGGGACATTGTGCTGGTTGCCATGTTGTATAGGTGACTTCCAAGTCAGCCATATTGCTTGGGGGACATTGTGCTGGTTGCCATGTTCTATAGGTGACTTCCAAGTCAGCCATATTGCATGGGGGACATTGTGCTGGTTGTGTTGTATAGGTGACTTCCAAGTCAGCCATATTGCATGGGGGACATTGTGCTGGTTGTGTTGTATAGGTGACTTCCAAGTCAGCCATATTTCATGGGGGACATTGTGCTGGTTGTATTGCATAGGTGACTTCCAAGTCAGCCATATTGCATGGGGGACATTGTGCTGGTTGCCATGTTGTATAGGTGACTTCCAAGTCAGCCATATTGCATGGGGGACATTGTGCTGGTGGCCATGTTCTATAGGTGACTTCCAAGTCAGCCATATTGCATGGGGGACATTGTGCTGGTTGTCTTGTATAGGTGACTTTCAAGTCAGCCATATTGCATGGGGGACATTGTGCTGGTTGTGTTGTATAGGTGACTTACAAATCCGCCATATTGCATGGGGGACATTGTGCTGGTTGTATTGTATAGGTGACTTCCAAGTCAGCCATATTGCATGGGGGACATTGTGCTGGTTGTCTTGTATAGGTGACTTCCAAGTCAGCCGTGTTGCATGGGGGACATTGTGCTGGTGGCCATGTTCTATAGGTGACTTCCAAGTCAGCCATATTGCATGGGGGACATTGTGCTGGTTGCCATGTTGTATAGGTGACTTCCAAGTCAGCCATATTGCATGGGGGACATTGTGCTGGAGGCCATGTTCTATAGGTGACTTCCAAGTCAGCCATATTGCATGGGGACATTGTGCTGGTTGTCTTGTATAGGTGACTTCCAAGTCAGCCATATTGCATGGGGGACATTGTGCTGGTTGCCATGTTGTATAGGTGACTTCCAAGTCAGCCATATTGCATGGGGGACATTGTGCTGGTTGTGTTGTATAGGTGACTTCCAAGTCAGCCATATTTCATGGGGGACATTGTGCTGGTTGTATTGCATAGGTGACTTCCAAGTCAGCCATATTGCATGGGGGACATTGTGCTGGTTGCCATGTTGTATAGGTGACTTCCAAGTCAGCCATATTGCATGGGGGACATTGTGCTGGTGGCCATGTTCTATAGGTGACTTCCAAGTCAGCCATATTGCATGGGGGACATTGTGCTGGTTGTCTTGTATAGGTGACTTTCAAGTCAGCCATATTGCATGGGGGACATTGTGCTGGTTGTGTTGTATAGGTGACTTACAAATCCGCCATATTGCATGGGGGACATTGTGCTGGTTGTATTGTATAGGTGACTTCCAAGTCAGCCATATTGCATGGGGGACATTGTGCTGGTTGTCTTGTATAGGTGACTTCCAAGTCAGCCGTGTTGCATGGGGGACATTGTGCTGGTGGCCATGTTCTATAGGTGACTTCCAAGTCAGCCATATTGCATTTGGGACATTGTGCTGGTTGTCTTGTATAGGTGACTTCCAAGTCAGCCATATTGCTTGGGGGACATTGTGCTGGTTGCCATGTCCTATAGGTGACTTCCAAGTCAGCCATATTGCATGGGGGACATTGTGCTGGTTGTCTTGTATAGGTGACTTCCAAGTCAGTTATATTGCATGGGGGACATTGTGCTGGTTGCCATGTTGTATAGGTGACTTCCAAGTCAGCCATATTGCATGGGGGACATTGTGCTGGTTGCCATGTTGTATAGGTGACTTCCAAGTGAGCCATATTGCTTGGGGGACATTGTGCTGGTTGTGTTGTATAGGTGACTTCCAAGTCAGCCATATTGCATGGGGGACATTGTGCTGGTTGTGTTGTATAGGTGACTTTCAAGTCAGCCATATTGCATGGGGGACATTGTGCTGGTTGTATTGCTTAGGTGACTTCCAAGTCAGCCATATTGCATGGGGGACATTGTGCTGGTTGCCATGTTGTATAGGTGACTTCCAAGTCAGCCATATTGCATGGGGGACATTGTGCTGGTGGCCATGTTCTATAGGTGACTTCCAAGTCAGCCATATTGCATGGGGGACATTGTGCTGGTTGTCTTGTATAGGTGACTTTCAAGTCAGCCATATTGCATGGGGGACATTGTGCTGGTTGTGTTGTATAGGTGACTTACAAATCAGCCATATTGCATGGGGGACATTGTGCTGGTTGTATTGTATAGGTGACTTCCAAGTCAGCCATATTGCATGGGGGACATTGTGCTGGTTGTCTTGTATAGGTGACTTCCAAGTCAGCCGTGTTGCATGGGGGACATTGTGCTGGTGGCCATGTTCTATAGGTGACTTCCAAGTCAGCCATATTGCATGGGGGACATTGTGCTGGTTGCCATGTTGTATAGGTGACTTCCAAGTCAGCCATATTGCATGGGGGACATTGTGCTGGAGGCCATGTTCTATAGGTGACTTCCAAGTCAGCCATATTGCATGGGGACATTGTGCTGGTTGTCTTGTATAGGTGACTTCCAAGTCAGCCATATTGCATGGGGGACATTGTGCTGGTTGCCATGTTGTATAGGTGACTTCCAAGTCAGCCATATTGCATGGGGGACATTGTGCTGGTTGCCATGTTGTATAGGTGACTTCCAAGTCAGCCATATTGCATGGGGGACATTGTGCTGGTTGTGTTGTATAGGTGACTTCCAAGTCAGCCATATTGCATGGGGGACATTGTGCTGGTTGTATTGTATAGGTGAGTTCCAAGTCAGCCATATTGCATGGGGGACATTGTGCTGGTTGTATTGTATAGGTGACTTCCAAGTGAGCCATATTGCTTGGGGAACATTGTGCTGGTGGCCATGTTGTATAGGTGACTTCCAAGTCAGCCATATTGCTTGGGGGACATTGTGCTGGTTGCCATGTTCTATAGGTGACTTCCAAGTCAGCCATATTGCATGGGGGACATTGTGCTGGTTGTGTTGTATAGGTGACTTCCAAGTCAGCCATATTGCATGGGGGACATTGTGCTGGTTGTGTTGTATAGGTGACTTCCAAGTCAGCCATATTGCATGGGGGACATTGTACTGGTTGCCATGTTGTATAGGTGACTTCCAAGTCAGCCATATTGCATGGGGGACATTGTGCAGGTTGCCATGTTGTATAGGTGACTTCCAAGTGAGCCATATTGCTTGGGGGACATTGTGCTGGTTGTGTTGTATAGGTGACTTCCAAGTCAGCCATATTGCATGGGGGACATTGTGCTGGTTGTCTTGTATAGGTGACTTCCAAGTCAGCCGTGTTGCATGGGGGACATTGTGCTGGTGGCCATGTTCTATAGGTGACTTCCAAGTCAGCCATATTGCATGGGGAACATTGTGCTGGTTGCCATGTTGTATAGGTGACTTCCAAGTCAGCCATATTGCATGGGGGACATTGTGCTGGTGGCCATGTTCTATAGGTGACTTCCAAGTCAACCATATTGCATTTGGGACATTGTGCTGGTTGTATTGTATAGGTGACTTCCAAGTGAGCCATATTGCTTGGGGGACATTGTGCTGGTGGCCATGTTCTATAGGTGACTTCCAAGTCAGCCATATTGCATGGGGGACATTGTGCTGGTTGCCATGTCCTATAGGTGACTTCCAATTCAGCCATATTGCATGGGGGACATTGTGCTGGTTGTCTTGTATAGGTGACTTCCAAGTCAGCCATATTGCATGGGGGACATTGTGCTGGTTGTCTTGTATAGGTGACTTCCAAGTCAGCCATATTGCTTGGGGGACATTGTGCTGGTTGCCATGTTCTATAGGTGACTTCCAAGTCAGCCATATTGCTTGGGGGACATTGTGCTGGTTGCCATGTTGTATAGGTGACTTCCAAGTCAGCCATATTGCATGTGGGACATTCTGCTGGAGGCCATGTTCTATAGGTGACTTCCAAGTCAGCCATATTGCATGGGGGACATTGTGCTGGTGGCCATGTTCTATAGGTGACTTCCAAGTCAGCCATATTGCATGGGGGACATTGTGCTGGTTGCCATGTCCTATAGGTGACTTCCAAGTCAGCCATATTGCATGGGGGAAATTGTGCTGGTTGTCTTGTATAGGTGACTTCCAAGTCAGCCATATTGCTTGGGGAACATTGTGCTGGTTGCCATGTTCTATAGGTGACTTCCAAGTCAGCCATATTGCATGGGGGAAATTGTGCTGGTTGTCTTGTATAGGTGACTTCCAAGTCAGCCATATTGCTTGGGGGACATTGTGCTGGTTGCCATGTTCTATAGGTGACTTCCAAGTCAGCCATATTGCATGGGGGACATTGTGCTGGTGGCCATGTTCTATAGGTGACTTCCAAGTCAGCCATATTGCACGGGGGACATTGTGCTGGTTGTCTTGTATAGGTGACTTCCAAGTCAGCCATATTGCATGGGGGACATTGTGCTGGTGGCCAAGTTCTATAGGTGACTTCCAAGTCAGCCATATTGCTTGGGGGACATTGTGCTGGTTGTATTGTATAGGTGACTTCCAAGTCAGCCATATTGCATGGGGGACATTGTGCTGGTTGCCATGTTGTATAGGTGACTTCCAAGTGAGCCATATTGCTTGGGGGACATTGTGCTGGTTGTGTTGTATAGGTGACTTCCAAGTCAGCCATATTGCATGGGGGACATTGTGCTGGTTGTCTTGTATAGGTGACTTCCAAGTCAGCCGTGTTGCATGGGGGACATTGTGCTGGTGGTCTTGTATAGGTGACTTCCAAGTCAGCCATATTGCTTGGGGGACATTGTGCTGGTTGCCATGTTCTGTAGGTGACTTCCAAGTCAGCCATATTGCTTGGGGGACATTGTGCTGGTGGCCATGTTCTATAGGTGACTTCCAAGTCAGCCATATTGCTTGGGGGACATTGTGCTGGTTGCCATGTTGTATAGGTGACTTGCAAGTCAGCCATATTGCATGGGGGACATTGTGCTGGTGGCCATGTTCTATAGGTGACTTCCAAGTCAGCCATATTGCATTTGGGACATTCTGCTAGTTGTCTTGTATAGGTGACTTCCAAGTCAGCCATATTGCTTGGGGGACATTGTGCTGGTGGCCAAGTTCTATAGGTGACTTCCAAGTCAGCCATATTGCTTGGGGGACATTGTGCTGGTTGTATTGTATAGGTGACTTCCAAGTCAGCCATATTGCATGGGGGACATTGTGCTGGTTGCCATGTTGTATAGGTGACTTCCAAGTGAGCCATATTGCTTGGGGGACATTGTGCTGGTTGTGTTGTATAGGTGACTTCCAAGTCAGCCATATTGCATGGGGGACATTGTGCTGGTTGTCTTGTATAGGTGACTTCCAAGTCAGCCGTGTTGCATGGGGGACATTGTGCTGGTGGTCTTGTATAGGTGACTTCCAAGTCAGCCATATTGCTTGGGGGACATTGTGCTGGTTGCCATGTTCTGTAGGTGACTTCCAAGTCAGCCATATTGCTTGGGGGACATTGTGCTGGTGGCCATGTTCTATAGGTGACTTCCAAGTCAGCCATATTGCTTGGGGGACATTGTGCTGGTTGCCATGTTGTATAGGTGACTTGCAAGTCAGCCATATTGCATGGGGGACATTGTGCTGGTGGCCATGTTCTATAGGTGACTTCCAAGTCAGCCATATTGCATTTGGGACATTGTGCTAGTTGTATTGTATAGGTGACTTCCAAGTCAGCCATATTGCTTGGGGGACATTGTGCTGGTTGCCATGTCCTATAGGTGACTTCCAAGTCAGCCATATTGCATGGGGGACATTGTGCTGGTTGTCTTGTATAGGTGACTTCCACGTCAGCCATATTGCATGGGGGACATTGTGCTGGTGGCCATGTTGTATAGGTGACTTCCAAGTCAGCCATATTGCATGGGGGACATTGTGCTGGTTGCCATGTTGTATAGGTGACTTCCAAGTCAGCCATATTGCATGGGGGACATTGTGCTGGTTGCCATGTTGTATAGGTGACTTCCAAGTCAGCCATATTGCATGGGGGACATTGTGCTGGTTGCCATGTTGTATAGGTGACTTCCAAGTCAGCCATATTGCTTGGGGGACATTGTGCTGGTTGCCATGTTGTATAGGTGACTTCCAAGTCAGCCATATTGCCTGGGGGACATTCTGCTGGTTGTATTGTATAGGTGACTTCCAAGTCAGCCATATTGCATGGGGGACATTGTGCTGGTTGCCATGTTGTATAGGTGACTTCCAAGTCAGCCATATTGCATGGGGGACATTGTGCTGGTTGCCATGTTGTATTAGTGACTTCCAAGTGAGCCATATTGATTGGGGGACATTGTGCTGGTTGTGTTGTATAGGTGACTTCCAAGTCAGCCATATTGCATGGGGGACATTGTGCTGGTTGTCTTGTATAGGTGACTTCCAAGTCAGCCGTGTTGCATGGGGGACATTGTGCTGGTGGCCATGTTCTATAGGTGACTTCCAAGTCAGCCATATTGCATGGGTGACATTGTGCTGGTGGCCATGTTGTATAGGTGACTTCCAAGTCAGCCATATTGCATGGGGACATTGTGCTGGTTGTCTTGTATAGGTGACTTCCAAGTCAGCCATATTGCATGGGGGACATTGTGCTGGTTGCCATGTTGTATAGGTGACTTCCAAGTCAGCCATGTTGCATGGGGGACATTGTGCTGGTTGCCATGTTGTATAGGTGACTTCCAAGTCAGCCATATTGCATGGGGGACATTGTGCTGGTTGTGTTGTATAGGTGACTTCCAAGTCAGCCATTTTGCATGGGGGACATTGTGCTGGTTGTATTGTATAGGTGAATTCCAAGTCAGCCATATTGCATGGGGGACATTGTGCTGGTTGTATTGTATAGGTGACTTCCAAGTGAGCCATATTGCTTGGGGGACATTGTGCTGGTGGCCATGTTGTATAGGTGACTTCCAAGTCAGCCATATTGCTTGGGGGACATTGTGCTGGTTGCCATGTTCTATAGGTGACTTCCAAGTCAGCCATATTGCATGGGGGACATTGTGCTGGTTGTGTTGTATAGGTGACTTCCAAGTCAGCCATATTGCATGGGGGACATTGTGCTGGTTGTGTTGTATAGGTGACTTCCAAGTCAGCCATATTGCATGGGGGACATTGTGCTGGTTGTATTGCATAGGTGACTTCCAAGTCAGCCATATTGCATGGGGGACATTGTGCTGGTTGCCATGTTGTATAGGTGACTTCCAAGTCAGCCATATTGCATGGGGGACATTGTGCTGGTGGCCATGTTCTATAGGTGACTTCCAAGTCAGCCATATTGCATGGGGGACATTGTGCTGGTTGTATTGTATAGGTGACTTCCAAGTCAGCCATATTGCATGGGGGACATTGTGCTGGTTGTCTTGTATAGGTGACTTCCAAGTCAGCCGTTAGGCATGGGGGACATTGTCCTGGTGGCCATGTTCTATAGGTGACTTCCAAGTCAGCCATATTGCATGGGGGACATTGTGCTGGTTGCCATGTTTTATAGGTGACTTCCAAGTCAGCCATATTGCATGGGGGACATTGTGCTGGAGGCCATGTTCTATAGGTGACTTCCAAGTCAGCCATATTGCATGGGGACATTGTGCTGGTTGTCTTGTATAGGTGACTTCCAAGTCAGCCATATTGCATGGGGGACATTGTGCTGGTTGCCATGTTGTATAGGTGACTTCCAAGTCAGCCATATTGCATGGGGGACATTGTGCTGGTTGCCATGTTGTATAGGTGACTTCCAAGTCAGCCATATTGCATGGGGGACATTGTGCTGGTTGTGTTGTATAGGTGACTTCCAAGTCAGCCATATTGCATGGGGGACATTGTGCTGGAGGCCATGTTCTATAGGTGACTTCCAAGTCAGCCATATTGCATGGGGGACATTGTGCTGGTTGTGTTGTATAGGTGACTTCCAAGTCAGCCATATTGCATGGGGGACATTGTGCTGGAGGCCATGTTGTATAGGTGACTTCCAAGTCAGCCATATTGCATGTGGGACATTCTGCTGGAGGCCATGTTCTATAGGTGACTTCCAAGTCAGCCATATTGCATGGGGGACATTGTGCTGGTGGCCATGTTCTATAGGTGACTTCCAAGTCAGCCATATTGCATGGGGGACATTGTGCTGGTTGCCATGTCCTATAGGTGACTTCCAAGTCAGCCATATTGCATGGGGGAAATTGTGCTGGTTGTCTTGTATAGGTGACTTCCAAGTCAGCCATATTGCTTGGGGAACATTGTGCTGGTAGCCATGTTCTATAGGTGACTTCCAAGTCAGCCATATTGCATGGGGGAAATTGTGCTGGTTGTCTTGTATAGGTGACTTCCAAGTCAGCCATATTGCTTGGGGGACATTGTGCTGGTTGCCATGTTCTATAGGTGACTTCCAAGTCAGCCATATTGCATGGGGGAAATTGTGCTGGTTGTCTTGTATAGGTGACTTCCAAGTCAGCCATATTGCTTGGGGGACATTGTGCTGGTTGCCATGTTCTATAGGTGACTTCCAAGTCAGCCATATTGCATGGGGGACATTGTGCTGGTTGCCATGTTGTATAGGTGACTTCCAAGTCAGCCATATTGCATGGGGGACATTGTGCTGGTTGCCATGTTGTATAGGTGACTTCCAAGTCAGCCATATTGCATGGGGGACATTGTGCTGGTTGTGTTGTATAGGTGACTTCCAAGTCAGCCATATTGCATGGGGGACATTGTGCTGGAGGCCATGTTCTATAGGTGACTTCCAAGTCAGCCATATTGCATGGGGGACATTGTGCTGGTTGTGTTGTATAGGTGACTTCCAAGTCAGCCATATTGCATGGGGGACATTGTGCTGGAGGCCATGTTGTATAGGTGACTTCCAAGTCAGCCATATTGCATGTGGGACATTCTGCTGGAGGCCATGTTCTATAGGTGACTTCCAAGTCAGCCATATTGCATGGGGGACATTGAGCTGGTGGCCATGTTCTATAGGTGACTTCCAAGTCAGCCATATTGCATGGGGGACATTGTGCTGGTTGCCATGTCCTATAGGTGACTTCCAAGTCAGCCATATTGCATGGGGGAAATTGTGCTGGTTGTCTTGTATAGGTGACTTCCAATTCAGCCATATTGCTTGGGGAACATTGTGCTGGTTGCCATGTTCTATAGGTGACTTCCAAGTCAGCCATATTGCATGGGGGAAATTGTGCTGGTTGTCTTGTATAGGTGACTTCCAAGTCAGCCATATTGCTTGGGGGACATTGTGCTGGTTGCCATGTTCTATAGGTGACTTCCAAGTCAGCCATATTGCATGGGGGACATTGTGCTGGTGGCCATGTTCTATAGGTGACTTCCAAGTCAGCCATATTGCATGGGGGACATTGTGCTGGAGGCCATGTTCTATAGGTGACTTCCAAGTCAGCCATATTGCATGGGGGACATTGTGCTGGTTGTGTTGTATAGGTGACTTCCAAGTCAGCCATATTGCATGGGGGACATTGTGCTGGAGGCCATGTTGTATAGGTGACTTCCAAGTCAGCCATATTGCATGTGGGACATTCTGCTGGAGGCCATGTTCTATAGGTGTCTTCCAAGTCAGCCATATTGCATGGGGGACATTGTGCTGGTGGCCATGTTCTATAGGTGACTTCCAAGTCAGCCATATTGCATGGGGGACATTGTGCTGGTTGCCATGTCCTATAGGTGACTTCCAAGTCAGCCATATTGCATGGGGGAAATTGTGCTGGTTGTCTTGTATAGGTGACTTCCAAGTCAGCCATATTGCTTGGGGAACATTGTGCTGGTTGCCATGTTCTATAGGTGACTTCCAAGTCAGCCATATTGCATGGGGGAAATTGTGCTGGTTGTCTTGTATAGGTGACTTCCAAGTCAGCCATATTGCTTGGGGGACATTGTGCTGGTTGCCATGTTCTATAGGTGACTTCCAAGTCAGCCATATTGCATGGGGGACATTGTGCTGGTGGCCATGTTCTATAGGTGACTTCCAAGTCAGCCATATTGCACGGGGGACATTGTGCTGGTTGTCTTGTATAGGTGACTTCCAAGTCAGCCATATTGCATGGGGGACATTGTGCTGGTGGCCAAGTTCTATAGGTGACTTCCAAGTCAGCCATATTGCTTGGGGGACATTGTGCTGGTTGTATTGTATAGGTGACTTCCAAGTCAGCCATATTGCATGGGGGACATTGTGCTGGTTGCCATGTTGTATAGGTGACTTCCAAGTGAGCCATATTGCTTGGGGGACATTGTGCTGGTTGTGTTGTATAGGTGACTTCCAAGTCAGCCATATTGCATGGGGGACATTGTGCTGGTTGCCATGTTGTATAGGTGACTTCCAAGTGAGCCATATTGCATGGGGGAAATTGTGCTGGTTGTCTTGTATAGGTGACTTCCAAGTCAGCCATATTGCTTGGGGGACATTGTGCTGGTTGCCATGTTCTATAGGTGACTTCCAAGTCAGCCATATTGCATGGGGGACATTGTGCTGGTGGCCATGTTCTATAGGTGACTTCCAAGTCAGCCATATTGCACGGGGGACATTGTGCTGGTTGTCTTGTATAGGTGACTTCCAAGTCAGCCATATTGCATGGGGGACATTGTGCTGGTGGCCAAGTTCTATAGGTGACTTCCAAGTCAGCCATATTGCTTGGGGGACATTGTGCTGGTTGTATTGTATAGGTGACTTCCAAGTCAGCCATATTGCATGGGGGACATTGTGCTGGTTGCCATGTTGTATAGGTGACTTCCAAGTGAGCCATATTGCTTGGGGGACATTGTGCTGGTTGTGTTGTATAGGTGACTTCCAAGTCAGCCATATTGCATGGGGGACATTGTGCTGGTTGTCTTGTATAGGTGACTTCCAAGTCAGCCGTGTTGCATGGGGGACATTGTGCTGGTGGTCTTGTATAGGTGACTTCCAAGTCAGCCATATTGCTTGGGGGACATTGTGCTGGTTGCCATGTTCTGTAGGTGACTTCCAAGTCAGCCATATTGCTTGGGGGACATTGTGCTGGTGGCCATGTTCTATAGGTGACTTCCAAGTCAGCCATATTGCTTGGGGGACATTGTGCTGGTTGCCATGTTGTATAGGTGACTTGCAAGTCAGCCATATTGCATGGGGGACATTGTGCTGGTGGCCATGTTCTATAGGTGACTTCCAAGTCAGCCATATTGCATTTGGGACATTGTGCTAGTTGTCTTGTATAGGTGACTTCCAAGTCAGCCATATTGCTTGGGGGACATTGTGCTGGTGGCCAAGTTCTATAGGTGACTTCCAAGTCAGCCATATTGCTTGGGGGACATTGTGCTGGTTGTATTGTATAGGTGACTTCCAAGTCAGCCATATTGCATGGGGGACATTGTGCTGGTTGCCATGTTGTATAGGTGACTTCCAAGTGAGCCATATTGCTTGGGGGACATTGTGCTGGTTGTGTTGTATAGGTGACTTCCAAGTCAGCCATATTGCATGGGGGACATTGTGCTGGTTGTCTTGTATAGGTGACTTCCAAGTCAGCCGTGTTGCATGGGGGACATTGTGCTGGTGGTCTTGTATAGGTGACTTCCAAGTCAGCCATATTGCTTGGGGGACATTGTGCTGGTTGCCATGTTCTGTAGGTGACTTCCAAGTCAGCCATATTGCTTGGGGGACATTGTGCTGGTGGCCATGTTCTATAGGTGACTTCCAAGTCAGCCATATTGCTTGGGGGACATTGTGCTGGTTGCCATGTTGTATAGGTGACTTGCAAGTCAGCCATATTGCATGGGGGACATTGTGCTGGTGGCCATGTTCTATAGGTGACTTCCAAGTCAGCCATATTGCATTTGGGACATTGTGCTAGTTGTCTTGTATAGGTGACTTCCAAGTCAGCCATATTGCTTGGGGGACATTGTGCTGGTTGCCATGTCCTATAGGTGACTTCCAAGTCAGCCATATTGCATGGGGGACATTGTGCTGGTTGTCTTGTATAGGTGACTTCCACGTCAGCCATATTGCATGGGGGACATTGTGCTGGTGGCCATGTTGTATAGGTGACTTCCAAGTCAGCCATATTGCATGGGGGACATTGTGCTGGTTGCCATGTTGTATAGGTGACTTCCAAGTCAGCCATATTGCATGGGGGACATTGTGCTGGTTGCCATGTTGTATAGGTGACTTCCAAGTCAGCCATATTGCATGGGGGACATTGTGCTGGTTGCCATGTTGTATAGGTGACTTCCAAGTCAGCCATATTGCTTGGGGGACATTGTGCTGGTTGCCATGTTCTATAGGTGACTTCCAAGTCAGCCATATTGCATGGGGGAAATTGTGCTGGTTGTCTTGTATAGGTGACTTCCAAGTCAGCCATATTGCTTGGGGGACATTGTGCTGGTTGCCATGTTCTATAGGTGACTTCCAAGTCAGCCATATTGCATGGGGGACATTGTGCTGGTGGCCATGTTCTATAGGTGACTTCCAAGTCAGCCATATTGCATGGGGGACATTGTGCTGGAGGCCATGTTCTATAGGTGACTTCCAAGTCAGCCATATTGCATGGGGGACATTGTGCTGGTTGTGTTGTATAGGTGACTTCCAAGTCAGCCATATTGCATGGGGGACATTGTGCTGGAGGCCATGTTGTATAGGTGACTTCCAAGTCAGCCATATTGCATGTGGGACATTCTGCTGGAGGCCATGTTCTATAGGTGTCTTCCAAGTCAGCCATATTGCATGGGGGACATTGTGCTGGTGGCCATGTTCTATAGGTGACTTCCAAGTCAGCCATATTGCATGGGGGACATTGTGCTGGTTGCCATGTCCTATAGGTGACTTCCAAGTCAGCCATATTGCATGGGGGAAATTGTGCTGGTTGTCTTGTATAGGTGACTTCCAAGTCAGCCATATTGCTTGGGGAACATTGTGCTGGTTGCCATGTTCTATAGGTGACTTCCAAGTCAGCCATATTGCATGGGGGAAATTGTGCTGGTTGTCTTGTATAGGTGACTTCCAAGTCAGCCATATTGCTTGGGGGACATTGTGCTGGTTGCCATGTTCTATAGGTGACTTCCAAGTCAGCCATATTGCATGGGGGACATTGTGCTGGTGGCCATGTTCTATAGGTGACTTCCAAGTCAGCCATATTGCACGGGGGACATTGTGCTGGTTGTCTTGTATAGGTGACTTCCAAGTCAGCCATATTGCATGGGGGACATTGTGCTGGTGGCCAAGTTCTATAGGTGACTTCCAAGTCAGCCATATTGCTTGGGGGACATTGTGCTGGTTGTATTGTATAGGTGACTTCCAAGTCAGCCATATTGCATGGGGGACATTGTGCTGGTTGCCATGTTGTATAGGTGACTTCCAAGTGAGCCATATTGCTTGGGGGACATTGTGCTGGTTGTGTTGTATAGGTGACTTCCAAGTCAGCCATATTGCATGGGGGACATTGTGCTGGTTGCCATGTTGTATAGGTGACTTCCAAGTGAGCCATATTGCATGGGGGAAATTGTGCTGGTTGTCTTGTATAGGTGACTTCCAAGTCAGCCATATTGCTTGGGGGACATTGTGCTGGTTGCCATGTTCTATAGGTGACTTCCAAGTCAGCCATATTGCATGGGGGACATTGTGCTGGTGGCCATGTTCTATAGGTGACTTCCAAGTCAGCCATATTGCACGGGGGACATTGTGCTGGTTGTCTTGTATAGGTGACTTCCAAGTCAGCCATATTGCATGGGGGACATTGTGCTGGTGGCCAAGTTCTATAGGTGACTTCCAAGTCAGCCATATTGCTTGGGGGACATTGTGCTGGTTGTATTGTATAGGTGACTTCCAAGTCAGCCATATTGCATGGGGGACATTGTGCTGGTTGCCATGTTGTATAGGTGACTTCCAAGTGAGCCATATTGCTTGGGGGACATTGTGCTGGTTGTGTTGTATAGGTGACTTCCAAGTCAGCCATATTGCATGGGGGACATTGTGCTGGTTGTCTTGTATAGGTGACTTCCAAGTCAGCCGTGTTGCATGGGGGACATTGTGCTGGTGGTCTTGTATAGGTGACTTCCAAGTCAGCCATATTGCTTGGGGGACATTGTGCTGGTTGCCATGTTCTGTAGGTGACTTCCAAGTCAGCCATATTGCTTGGGGGACATTGTGCTGGTGGCCATGTTCTATAGGTGACTTCCAAGTCAGCCATATTGCTTGGGGGACATTGTGCTGGTTGCCATGTTGTATAGGTGACTTGCAAGTCAGCCATATTGCATGGGGGACATTGTGCTGGTGGCCATGTTCTATAGGTGACTTCCAAGTCAGCCATATTGCATTTGGGACATTGTGCTAGTTGTCTTGTATAGGTGACTTCCAAGTCAGCCATATTGCTTGGGGGACATTGTGCTGGTGGCCAAGTTCTATAGGTGACTTCCAAGTCAGCCATATTGCTTGGGGGACATTGTGCTGGTTGTATTGTATAGGTGACTTCCAAGTCAGCCATATTGCATGGGGGACATTGTGCTGGTTGCCATGTTGTATAGGTGACTTCCAAGTGAGCCATATTGCTTGGGGGACATTGTGCTGGTTGTGTTGTATAGGTGACTTCCAAGTCAGCCATATTGCATGGGGGACATTGTGCTGGTTGTCTTGTATAGGTGACTTCCAAGTCAGCCGTGTTGCATGGGGGACATTGTGCTGGTGGTCTTGTATAGGTGACTTCCAAGTCAGCCATATTGCTTGGGGGACATTGTGCTGGTTGCCATGTTCTGTAGGTGACTTCCAAGTCAGCCATATTGCTTGGGGGACATTGTGCTGGTGGCCATGTTCTATAGGTGACTTCCAAGTCAGCCATATTGCTTGGGGGACATTGTGCTGGTTGCCATGTTGTATAGGTGACTTGCAAGTCAGCCATATTGCATGGGGGACATTGTGCTGGTGGCCATGTTCTATAGGTGACTTCCAAGTCAGCCATATTGCATTTGGGACATTGTGCTAGTTGTCTTGTATAGGTGACTTCCAAGTCAGCCATATTGCTTGGGGGACATTGTGCTGGTTGCCATGTCCTATAGGTGACTTCCAAGTCAGCCATATTGCATGGGGGACATTGTGCTGGTTGTCTTGTATAGGTGACTTCCACGTCAGCCATATTGCATGGGGGACATTGTGCTGGTGGCCATGTTGTATAGGTGACTTCCAAGTCAGCCATATTGCATGGGGGACATTGTGCTGGTTGCCATGTTGTATAGGTGACTTCCAAGTCAGCCATATTGCATGGGGGACATTGTGCTGGTTGCCATGTTGTATAGGTGACTTCCAAGTCAGCCATATTGCATGGGGGACATTGTGCTGGTTGCCATGTTGTATAGGTGACTTCCAAGTCAGCCATATTGCTTGGGGGACATTGTGCTGGTTGCCATGTTGTATAGGTGACTTCCAAGTCAGCCATATTGCCTGGGGGACATTCTGCTGGTTGTATTGTATAGGTGACTTCCAAGTCAGCCATATTGCATGGGGGACATTGTGCTGGTTGCCATGTTGTATAGGTGACTTCCAAGTCAGCCATATTACATGGGGGACATTGTGCTGGTTGCCATGTTGTATAGGTGACTTCCAAGTGAGCCATATTGATTGGGGGACATTGTGCTGGTTGTGTTGTATAGGTGACTTCCAAGTCAGCCATATTGCATGGGGGACATTGTGCTGGTTGTCTTGTATAGGTGACTTCCAAGTCAGCCGTGTTGCATGGGGGACATTGTGCTGGTGGCCATGTTCTATAGGTGACTTCCAAGTCAGCCATATTGCATGGGGGACATTGTGCTGGTTGCCATGTTGTATAGGTGACTTCCAATTCAGCCATATTGCATGGGTGACATTGTGCTGGTGGCCATGTTGTATAGGTGACTTCCAAGTCAGCCATATTGCATGGGGACATTGTGCTGGTTGTCTTGTATAGGTGACTTCCAAGTCAGCCATATTGCATGGGGGACATTGTGCTGGTTGCCATGTTGTATAGGTGACTTCCAAGTCAGCCATATTGCATGGGGGACATTGTGCTGGTTGCCATGTTGTATAGGTGACTTCCAAGTCAGCCATATTGCATGGGGGACATTGTGCTGGTTGTGTTGTATAGGTGACTTCCAAGTCAGCCATATTGCATGGGGGACATTGTGCTGGTTGTATTGTATAGGTGAATTCCAAGTCAGCCATATTGCATGGGGGACATTGTGCTGGTTGTATTGTATAGGTGACTTCCAAGTGAGCCATATTGCTTGGGGGACATTGTGCTGGTGGCCATGTTGTATAGGTGACTTCCAAGTCAGCCATATTGCTTGGGGGACATTGTGCTAGTTGCCATGTTCTATAGGTGACTTCCAAGTCAGCCATATTGCATGGGGGACATTGTGCTGGTTGTGTTGTATAGGTGACTTCCAAGTCAGCCATATTGCATGGGGGACATTGTGCTGGTTGTGTTGTATAGGTGACTTCCAAGTCAGCCATATTGCATGGGGGACATTGTGCTGGTTGTATTGCATAGGTGACTTCCAAGTCAGCCATATTGCATGGGGGACATTGTGCTGGTTGCCATGTTGTATAGGTGACTTCCAAGTCAGCCATATTGCATGGGGGACATTGTGCTGGTGGCCATGTTCTATAGGTGACTTCCAAGTCAGCCATATTGCATGGGGGACATTGTGCTGGTTGTCTTGTATAGGTGACTTCCAAGTCAGCCATATTGCATGGGGGACATTGTGCTGGTTGTGTTGTATAGGTGACTTACAAATCAGCCATATTGCATGGGGGACATTGTGCTGGTTGTATTGTATAGGTGACTTCCAAGTCAGCCATATTGCATGGGGGACATTGTGCTGGTTGTCTTGTATAGGTGACTTCCAAGTCAGCCGTTAGGCATGGGGGACATTGTCCTGGTGGCCATGTTCTATAGGTGACTTCCAAGTCAGCCATATTGCATGGGGGACATTGTGCTGGTTGCCATGTTGTATAGGTGACTTCCAAGTCAGCCATATTGCATGGGGGACATTGTGCTGGAGGACATGTTCTATAGGTGACTTCCAAGTCAGCCATATTGCATGGGGACATTGTGCTGGTTGTCTTGTATAGGTGACTTCCAAGTCAGCCATATTGCATGGGGGACATTGTGCTGGTTGCCATGTTGTATAGGTGACTTCCAAGTCAGCCATATTGCATGGGGGACATTGTGCTGGTTGCCATGTTGTATAGGTGACTTCCAAGTCAGCCATATTGCATGGGGGACATTGTGCTGGTTGTGTTGTATAGGTGACTTCCAAGTCAGCCATATTGCATGGGGGACATTGTGCTGGTTGTGTTGTATAGGTGACTTCCAAGTCAGCCATATTGCATGGGGGACATTGTGCTGGTTGTGTTGTATAGGTGACTTCCAAGTCAGCCATATTGCATGGGGGACATTGTGCTGGTTGTATTGCATAGGTGACTTCCAAGTCAGCCATATTGCATGGGGGACATTGTGCTGGTTGCCATGTTGTATAGGTGACTTCCAAGTCAGCCATATTGCATTGGGGACATTGTGCTGGTGGCCATGTTCTATAGGTGACTTCCAAGTCAGCCATATTGCATTTGGGACATTGTGCTGGTTGTCTTGTATAGGTGACTTCCAAGTCAGCCATATTGCATGGGGGACATTGTGCTGGTTGTGTTGTATAGGTGACTTCCAAATCAGCCATATTGCATGGGGGACATTGTGCTGGTTGTATTGTATAGGTGACTTCCAAGTCAGCCATATTGCATGGGGGACATTGTGCTGGTTGTCTTGTATAGGTGACTTCCAAGTCAGCCATAATGCTTGGGGGACATTGTGCTGGTTGTATTGTATAGGTGACTTCCAAGTCAGCCATATTGCATGGGGGACATTGTGCTGGTTGTCTTGTATAGGTGACTTCCAAGTCAGCCATATTGCTTGGGGGACATTGTGCTGGTTGCCATGTCCTATAGGTGACTTCCAAGTCAGCCATATTGCATGGGGGACATTGTGCTGGTTGTCTTGTATAGGTGACTTCCAAGTCAGCCATATTGCATGGGGGACATTGTGCTGGTTGCCATGTTGTATAGGTGACTTCCAAGTCAGCCATATTGCATGGGGGACATTGTGCTGGTTGCCATGTTGTATAGGTGACTTCCAAGTGAGCCATATTGCTTGGGGGACATTGTGCTGGTTGTGTTGTATAGGTGACTTCCAAGTCAGCCATATTGCATGGGGGACATTGTGCTGGTTGTCTTGTATAGGTGACTTCCAAGTCAGCCGTGTTGCATGGGGGACATTGTGCTGGTGGCCATGTTCTATAGGTGACTTCCAAGTCAGCCATATTGCATGGGGGACATTGTGCTGGTTGCCATGTTGTATAGGTGACTTCCAAGTCAGCCATATTGCTTGGGGGACATTGTGCTGGTTGCCATGTTCTATAGGTGACTTCCAAGTGAGCCATATTGCTTGGGGGACATTGTGCTGGTTGCCATGTTGTATAGGTGACTTCCAAGTCAGCCATAATGCATGGGGGACATTGTGCTGGTGGCCATGTTCTATAGGTGACTTCCAAGTCAGCCACATTGCATGGGGGACATTGTGCTGGTTTCTTGGATAGGTGACTTCCAAGTCAGCCATATTGCATGGGGGACATTGTGCTGGTTGCCATGTTGTATAGGTGACTTCCAAGTCAGCCATATTGCATGGGGGACATTGTGCTGGTTGCCATGTTGTATAGGTGACTTCCAAGTCAGCCATATTGCATGGGGGACATTGTGCTAAATGCCATGTTGTATAGGTGACTTCCAAGTGAGCCATATTGCATGGGGGACATTGTGCTGGTTGTGTTGTATAGGTGACTTCCAAGTCAGCCATATTGCATGGGGGACATTGTGCTGGTTGTGTTGTATAGGTGACTTCCAAGTCAGCCATATTGCATGGGGGACATTGTGCTGGTTGTATTGTATAGGTGACTTCCAAGTCAGCCATATTGCATGGGGGACATTGTGCTGGTTGCCATGTCCTATAGGTGACTTCCAAGTCAGCCATATTGCATGGGGGACATTGTGCTGGTTGCCATGTTGTATAGGTGACTTCCAAGTGAGCCATATTGCTTGGGGGACATTGTGCTGGTTGTGTTGTATAGGTGACTTCCAAGTCAGCCATATTGCATGGGGGACATTGTGCTGGTTGTGTTGTATAGGTGACTTCCAAGTCAGCCATATTGCATGGGGGACATTGTGCTGGTTGTATTGTATAGGTGACTTCCAAGTCAGCCATATTGCATGGGGGACATTGTGCTGGTTGTATTGTATAGGTGACTTCCAAGTGAGCCATATTGCTTGGGGGACATTGTGCTGGTGGCCATGTTCTATAGGTGACTTCCAAGTCAGCCATATTGCATGGGGGACATTGTGCTGGTTGCCATGTCCTATAGGTGACTTCCAAGTCAGCCATATTGCATGGGGGACATTGTGCTGGTTGCCATGTTGTATAGGTGACTTCCAAGTGAGCCATATTGCTTGGGGGACATTGTGCTGGTTGTGTTGTATAGGTGACTTCCAAGTCAGCCATATTGCATGGGGGACATTGTGCTGGTTGTCTTGTATAGGTGACTTCCAAGTCAGCCGTGTTGCATGGGGGACATTGTGCTGGTTGTATTGTATAGGTGACTTCCAAGTTAGCCATATTGCATGGGGGACATTGTGCTGGTGGCCATGTTGTAAAGGTGACTTCCAAGTCAGCCATATTGCATGGGGGACATTGTGCTGGTTGCCATGTTGTATAGGTGACTTCCAAGTCAGCCATATTGCATGGGGGACATTGTACTGGTTGCCATGTTGTATAGGTGATTTCCAAGTCAGCCATATTGCATGGGGGAAATTGTGCTGGTTGTCTTGTATAGGTGACTTCCAAGTCAGCCATATTGCATGGGGGACATTGTGCTGGTTGTATTGTATAGGTGACTTCCAAGTCAGCCATATTGCATGGGGGACATTGTGCTGGTTGTATTGTATAGGTGACTTCCAAGTGAGCCATATTGCTTGGGGGACATTGTGCTGGTGGCCATGTTGTATAGGTGACTTCCAAGTCAGCCATATTGCTTGGGGGACATTGTGCTGGTTGCCATGTTCTATAGGTGACTTCCAAGTCAGCCATATTGCATGGGGGACATTGTGCTGGTTGTGTTGTATAGGTGACTTCCAAGTCAGCCATATTGCATGGGGGACATTGTGCTGGTTGTGTTGTATAGGTGACTTCCAAGTCAGCCATATTTCATGGGGGACATTGTGCTGGTTGTATTGCATAGGTGACTTCCAAGTCAGCCATATTGCATGGGGGACATTGTGCTGGTTGCCATGTTGTATAGGTGACTTCCAAGTCAGCCATATTGCATGGGGGACATTGTGCTGGTGGCCATGTTCTATAGGTGACTTCCAAGTCAGCCATATTGCATGGGGGACATTGTGCTGGTTGTCTTGTATAGGTGACTTTCAAGTCAGCCATATTGCATGGGGGACATTGTGCTGGTTGTGTTGTATAGGTGACTTACAAATCAGCCATATTGCATGGGGGACATTGTGCTGGTTGTATTGTATAGGTGACTTCCAAGTCAGCCATATTGCATGGGGGACATTGTGCTGGTTGTCTTGTATAGGTGACTTCCAAGTCAGCCGTGTTGCATGGGGGACATTGTGCTGGTGGCCATGTTCTATAGGTGACTTCCAAGTCAGCCATATTGCATGGGGGACATTGTGCTGGTTGCCATGTTGTATAGGTGACTTCCAAGTCAGCCATATTGCATGGGGGACATTGTGCTGGAGGCCATGTTCCATAGGTGACTTCCAAGTCAGCCATATTGCATGGGGACATTGTGCTGGTTGTCTTGTATAGGTGACTTCCAAGTCAGCCATATTGCATGGGGGACATTGTGCTGGTTGCCATGTTGTATAGGTGACTTCCAAGTCAGCCATATTGCATGGGGGACATTGTGCTGGTTGCCATGTTGTATAGGTGACTTCCAAGTCAGCCATATTGCATGGGGGACATTGTGCTGGTTGTGTTGTATAGGTGACTTCCAAGTCAGCCATATTGCATGGGGGACATTGTGCTGGTTGTCTTGTATAGGTGACTTCCAAGTCAGCCGTGTTGCATGGGGGACATTGTGCTGGTGGCCATGTTCTATAGGTGACTTCCAAGTCAGCCATATTGCATGGGGGACATTGTGCTGGTTGCCATGTTGTATAGGTGACTTCCAAGTCAGCCATATTGCATGGGGGACATTGTGCTGGAGGCCATGTTCCATAGGTGACTTCCAAGTCAGCCATATTGCATGGGGACATTGTGCTGGTTGTCTTGTATAGGTGACTTCCAAGTCAGCCATATTGCATGGGAGACATTGTGCTGGTTGCCATGTTGTATAGGTGACTTCCAAGTCAGCCATATTGCATGGGGGACATTGTGCTGGTTGCCATGTTGTATAGGTGACTTCCAAGTCAGCCATATTGCATGGGGGACATTGTGCTGGTTGTGTTGTATAGGTGACTTCCAAGTCAGCCATATTGCATGGGGGACATTGTGCTGGTTGTATTGTATAGGTGACTTCCAAGTGAGCCATATTGCTTGGGGGACATTGTGCTGGTGGCCATGTTGTATAGGTGACTTCCAGGTCAGCCATATTGCTTGGGGGACATTGTGCTGGTTGCCATGTTCTATAGGTGACTTCCAAGTCAGCCATATTGCATGGGGGACATTGTGCTGGTTGTGTTGTATAGGTGACTTCCAAGTCAGCCATATTGCATGGGGGACATTGTGCTGGTTGTGTTGTATAGGTGACTTCCAAGTCAGCCATATTGCATGGGGGACATTGTGCTGGTTGTATTGCATAGGTGACTTCCAAGTCAGCCATATTGCATGGGGGACATTGTGCTGGTTGCCATGTTGTATAGGTGACTTCCAAGTCAGCCATATTGCATTGGGGACATTGTGCTGGTGGCCATGTTCTATAGGTGACTTCCAAGTCAGCCATATTGCATTTGGGACATTGTGCTGGTTGTCTTGTATAGGTGACTTCCAAGTCAGCCATATTGCATGGGGGACATTGTGCTGGTTGTGTTGTATAGGTGACGTCCAAATCAGCCATATTGCATGGGGGACATTGTGCTGGTTGTATTGTATAGGTGACTTCCAAGTCAGCCATATTGCATGGGGGACATTGTGCTGGTTGTCTTGTATAGGTGACTTCCAAGTCAGCCATAATGCTTGGGGGACATTGTGCTGGTTGTATTGTATAGGTGACTTCCAAGTCAGCCATATTGCATGGGGGACATTGTGCTGGTTGCCATGTTGTATAGGTGACTTCCAAGTCAGCCATATTGCATGGGGGACATTGTGCTGGTGGCCATGTTCTATAGGTGACTTCCAAGTCAGCCATATTGCATTTGGGACATTGTGCTGGTTGTCTTGTATAGGTGACTTCCAAGTCAGCCATATTGCTTGGGGGACATTGTGCTGGTTGCCATGTCCTATAGGTGACTTCCAAGTCAGCCATATTGCATGGGGGACATTGTGCTGGTTGTCTTGTATAGGTGACTTCCAAGTCAGCCATATTGCATGGGGGACATTGTGCTGGTTGCCATGTTGTATAGGTGACTTCCAAGTCAGCCATATTGCATGGGGGACATTGTGCTGGTTGCCATGTTGTATAGGTGACTTCCAAGTGAGCCATATTGCTTGGGGACATTGTGCTGGTTGTGTTGTATAGGTGACTTCCAAGTCAGCCATATTGCATGGGGGACATTGTGCTGGTTGTGTTGTATAGGTGACTTCCAAGTCAGCCATATTGCATGGGGGACATTGTGTTGGTTGTATTGTATAGGTGACTTCCAAGTGAGCCATATTGCTTGGGGGACATTGTGCTGGTGGCCATGTTGTATAGGTGACTTCCAAGTCAGCCATATTGCTTGGGGGACATTGTGCTGGTTGCCATGTTCTATAGGTGACTTCCAAGTCAGCCATATTGCATGGGGGACATTGTGCTGGTTGTGTTGTATAGGTGACTTCCAAGTCAGCCATATTGCATGGGGGACATTGTGCTGGTTGTGTTGTATAGGTGACTTCCAAGTCAGCCATATTTCATGGGGGACATTGTGCTGGTTGTATTGCATAGGTGACTTCCAAGTCAGCCATATTGCATGGGGGACATTGTGCTGGTTGCCATGTTGTATAGGTGACTTCCAAGTCAGCCATATTGCATGGGGGACATTGTGCTGGTGGCCATGTTCTATAGGTGACTTCCAAGTCAGCCATATTGCATGGGGGACATTGTGCTGGTTGTCTTGTATAGGTGACTTTCAAGTCAGCCATATTGCATGGGGGACATTGTGCTGGTTGTGTTGTATAGGTGACTTACAAATCAGCCATATTGCATGGGGGACATTGTGCTGGTTGTATTGTATAGGTGACTTCCAAGTCAGCCATATTGCATGGGGGACATTGTGCTGGTTGTCTTGTATAGGTGACTTCCAAGTCAGCCGTGTTGCATGGGGGACATTGTGCTGGTGGCCATGTTCTATAGGTGACTTCCAAGTCAGCCATATTGCATGGGGGACATTGTGTTGGTTGTATTGTATAGGTGACTTCCAAGTGAGCCATATTGCTTGGGGGACATTGTGCTGGTGGCCATGTTGTATAGGTGACTTCCAAGTCAGCCATATTGCTTGGGGGACATTGTGCTGGTTGCCATGTTCTATAGGTGACTTCCAAGTCAGCCATATTGCATGGGGGACATTGTGCTGGTTGTGTTGTATAGGTGACTTCCAAGTCAGCCATATTGCATGGGGGACATTGTGCTGGTTGTGTTGTATAGGTGACTTCCAAGTCAGCCATATTTCATGGGGGACATTGTGCTGGTTGTATTGCATAGGTGACTTCCAAGTCAGCCATATTGCATGGGGGACATTGTGCTGGTTGCCATGTTGTATAGGTGACTTCCAAGTCAGCCATATTGCATGGGGGACATTGTGCTGGTGGCCATGTTCTATAGGTGACTTCCAAGTCAGCCATATTGCATGGGGGACATTGTGCTGGTTGTCTTGTATAGGTGACTTTCAAGTCAGCCATATTGCATGGGGGACATTGTGCTGGTTGTGTTGTATAGGTGACTTACAAATCAGCCATATTGCATGGGGGACATTGTGCTGGTTGTATTGTATAGGTGACTTCCAAGTCAGCCATATTGCATGGGGGACATTGTGCTGGTTGTCTTGTATAGGTGACTTCCAAGTCAGCCGTGTTGCATGGGGGACATTGTGCTGGTGGCCATGTTCTATAGGTGACTTCCAAGTCAGCCATATTGCATGGGGGACATTGTGCTGGTTGCCATGTTGTATAGGTGACTTCCAAGTCAGCCATATTGCATGGGGGACATTGTGCTGGAGGCCATGTTCTATAGGTGACTTCCAAGTCAGCCATATTGCATGGGGACATTGTGCTGGTTGTCTTGTATAGGTGACTTCCAAGTCAGCCATATTGCATGGGGGACATTGTGCTGGTTGCCATGTTGTATAGGTGACTTCCAAGTCAGCCATATTGCATGGGGGACATTGTGCTGGTTGCCATGTTGTATAGGTGACTTCCAAGTCAGCCATATTGCATGGGGGACATTGTGCTGGTTGTGTTGTATAGGTGACTTCCAAGTCAGCCATATTGCATGGGGGACATTGTGCTGGTTGTCTTGTATAGGTGACTTCCAAGTCAGCCGTGTTGCATGGGGGACATTGTGCTGGTGGCCATGTTCTATAGGTGACTTCCAAGTCAGCCATATTGCATGGGGGACATTGTGCTGGTTGTGTTGTATAGGTGACTTCCAAATCAGCCATATTGCATGGGGGACATTGTGCTGGTTGTATTGTATAGGTGACTTCCAAGTCAGCCATATTGCATGGGGGACATTGTGCTGGTTGTCTTGTATAGGTGACTTCCAAGTCAGCCATAATGCTTGGGGGACATTGTGCTGGTTGTATTGTATAGGTGACTTCCAAGTCAGCCATATTGCATGGGGGACATTGTGCTGGTTGCCATGTTGTATAGGTGACTTCCAAGTCAGCCATATTGCATGGGGGACATTGTGCTGGTGGCCATGTTCTATAGGTGACTTCCAAGTCAGCCATATTGCATTTGGGACATTGTGCTGGTTGTCTTGTATAGGTGACTTCCAAGTCAGCCATATTGCTTGGGGGACATTGTGCTGGTTGCCATGTCCTATAGGTGACTTCCAAGTCAGCCATATTGCATGGGGGACATTGTGCTGGTTGTCTTGTATAGGTGACTTCCAAGTCAGCCATATTGCATGGGGGACATTGTGCTGGTTGCCATGTTGTATAGGTGACTTCCAAGTCAGCCATATTGCATGGGGGACATTGTGCTGGTTGCCATGTTGTATAGGTGACTTCCAAGTGAGCCATATTGCTTGGGGACATTGTGCTGGTTGTGTTGTATAGGTGACTTCCAAGTCAGCCATATTGCATGGGGGACATTGTGCTGGTTGTGTTGTATAGGTGACTTCCAAGTCAGCCATATTGCATGGGGGACATTGTGTTGGTTGTATTGTATAGGTGACTTCCAAGTGAGCCATATTGCTTGGGGGACATTGTGCTGGTGGCCATGTTGTATAGGTGACTTCCAAGTCAGCCATATTGCTTGGGGGACATTGTGCTGGTTGCCATGTTCTATAGGTGACTTCCAAGTCAGCCATATTGCATGGGGGACATTGTGCTGGTTGTGTTGTATAGGTGACTTCCAAGTCAGCCATATTGCATGGGGGACATTGTGCTGGTTGTGTTGTATAGGTGACTTCCAAGTCAGCCATATTTCATGGGGGACATTGTGCTGGTTGTATTGCATAGGTGACTTCCAAGTCAGCCATATTGCATGGGGGACATTGTGCTGGTTGCCATGTTGTATAGGTGACTTCCAAGTCAGCCATATTGCATGGGGGACATTGTGCTGGTGGCCATGTTCTATAGGTGACTTCCAAGTCAGCCATATTGCATGGGGGACATTGTGCTGGTTGTCTTGTATAGGTGACTTTCAAGTCAGCCATATTGCATGGGGGACATTGTGCTGGTTGTGTTGTATAGGTGACTTACAAATCAGCCATATTGCATGGGGGACATTGTGCTGGTTGTATTGTATAGGTGACTTCCAAGTCAGCCATATTGCATGGGGGACATTGTGCTGGTTGTCTTGTATAGGTGACTTCCAAGTCAGCCGTGTTGCATGGGGGACATTGTGCTGGTGGCCATGTTCTATAGGTGACTTCCAAGTCAGCCATATTGCATGGGGGACATTGTGCTGGTTGCCATGTTGTATAGGTGACTTCCAAGTCAGCCATATTGCATGGGGGACATTGTGCTGGAGGCCATGTTCTATAGGTGACTTCCAAGTCAGCCATATTGCATGGGGACATTGTGCTGGTTGTCTTGTATAGGTGACTTCCAAGTCAGCCATATTGCATGGGGGACATTGTGCTGGTTGCCATGTTGTATAGGTGACTTCCAAGTCAGCCATATTGCATGGGGGACATTGTGCTGGTTGTCTTGTATAGGTGACTTCCAAGTCAGCCATATTGCATGGGGGACATTGTGCTGGTTGCCATGTTGTATAGGTGACTTCCAAGTCAGCCATATTGCATGGGGGACATTGTGCTGGTTGCCATGTTGTATAGGTGACTTCCAAGTCAGCCATATTGCTTGGGGGACATTGTGCTGGTTGCCATGTTCTATAGGTGACTTCCAAGTCAGCCATATTGCATGGGGGACATTGTGCTGGTTGTGTTGTATAGGTGACTTCCAAGTCAGCCATATTGCATGGGGGACATTGTGCTGGTTGTGTTGTATAGGTGACTTCCAAGTCAGCCATATTTCATGGGGGACATTGTGCTGGTTGTATTGCATAGGTGACTTCCAAGTCAGCCATATTGCATGGGGGACATTGTGCTGGTTGCCATGTTGTATAGGTGACTTCCAAGTCAGCCATATTGCATGGGGGACATTGTGCTGGTGGCCATGTTCTATAGGTGACTTCCAAGTCAGCCATATTTCATGGGGGACATTGTGCTGGTTGTCTTGTATAGGTGACTTTCAAGTCAGCCATATTGCATGGGGGACATTGTGCTGGTTGTGTTGTATAGGTGACTTACAAATCCGCCATATTGCATGGGGGACATTGTGCTGGTTGTATTGTATAGGTGACTTCCAAGTCAGCCATATTGCATGGGGGACATTGTGCTGGTTGTCTTGTATAGGTGACTTCCAAGTCAGCCGTGTTGCATGGGGGACATTGTGCTGGTGGCCATGTTCTATAGGTGACTTCCAAGTCAGCCATATTGCATGGGGGACATTGTGCTGGTTGCCATGTTGTATAGGTGACTTCCAAGTCAGCCATATTGCATGGGGGACATTGTGCTGGAGGCCATGTTCTATAGGTGACTTCCAAGTCAGCCATATTGCATGGGGACATTGTGCTGGTTGTCTTGTATAGGTGACTTCCAAGTCAGCCATATTGCATGGGGGACATTGTGCTGGTTGCCATGTTGTATAGGTGACTTCCAAGTCAGCCATATTGCATGGGGGACATTGTGCTGGTTGCCATGTTGTATAGGTGACTTCCAAGTCAGCCATATTGCATGGGGGACATTGTGCTGGTTGTGTTGTATAGGTGACTTCCAAGTCAGCCATGTTTCATGGGGGACATTGTGCTGGTTGTCTTGTATAGGTGACTTCCAAGTCAGCCGTGTTGCATGGGGGACATTGTGCTGGTGGCCATGTTCTATAGGTGACTTCCAAGTCAGCCATATTGCATGGGGGACATTGTGCTGGTTGCCATGTTGTATAGGTGACTTCCAAGTCAGCCATATTGCTTGGGGGACATTGTGCTGGTTGCCATGTTCTATAGGTGACTTCCAAGTGAGCCATATTGCTTGGGGGACATTGTGCTGGTTGCCATGTTGTATAGGTGACTTCCAAGTCAGCCATAATGCATGGGGGACATTGTGCTGGTGGCCATGTTCTATAGGTGACTTCCAAGTCAGCCACATTGCATGGGGGACATTGTGCTGGTTTCTTGGATAGGTGACTTCCAAGTCAGCCATATTGCATGGGGGACATTGTGCTGGTTGCCATGTTGTATAGGTGACTTCCAAGTCAGCCATATTGCATGGGGGACATTGTGCTGGTTGTATTGTATAGGTGACTTCCAAGTCAGCCATATTGCATGGGGGACATTGTGCTGGTTGTCTTGTATAGGTGACTTCCAAGTCAGCCGTGTTGCATGGGGGACATTGTGCTGGTGGCCATGTTCTATAGGTGACTTCCAAGTCAGCCATATTGCATGGGGGACATTGTGCTGGTTGCCATGTTGTATAGGTGACTTCCAAGTCAGCCATATTGCATGGGGGACATTGTGCTGGAGGCCATGTTCGATAGGTGACTTCCAAGTCAGCCATATTGCATGGGGACATTGTGCTGGTTGTCTTGTATAGGTGACTTCCAAGTCAGCCATATTGCATGGGGGACATTGTGCTGGTTGCCATGTTGTATAGGTGACTTCCAAGTCAGCCATATTGCATGGGGGACATTGTGCTGGTTGCCATGTTGTATAGGTGACTTCCAAGTCAGCCATATTGCATGGGGGACATTGTGCTGGTTGTGTTGTATAGGTGACTTCCAAGTCAGCCATATTTCATGGGGGACATTGTGCTGGTTGTCTTGTATAGGTGACTTCCAAGTCAGCCGTGTTGCATGGGGGACATTGTGCTGGTGGCCATGTTCTATAGGTGACTTCCAAGTCAGCCATATTGCATGGGGGACATTGTGCTGGTTGCCATGTTGTATAGGTGACTTCCAAGTCAGCCATATTGCTTGGGGGACATTGTGCTGGTTGCCATGTTCTATAGGTGACTTCCAAGTGAGCCATATTGCTTGGGGGACATTGTGCTGGTTGCCATGTTGTATAGGTGACTTCCAAGTCAGCCATAATGCATGGGGGACATTGTGCTGGTGGCCATGTTCTATAGGTGACTTCCAAGTCAGCCACATTGCATGGGGGACATTGTGCTGGTTTCTTGGATAGGTGACTTCCAAGTCAGCCATATTGCATGGGGGACATTGTGCTGGTTGCCATGTTGTATAGGTGACTTCCAAGTCAGCCATATTGCATGGGGGACATTGTGCTGGTTGCCATGTTGTATAGGTGACTTCCAAGTCAGCCATATTGCATGGGGGACATTGTGCTAAATGCCATGTTGTATAGGTGACTTCCAAGTGAGCCATATTGCATGGGGGACATTGTGCTGGTTGTATTGTATAGGTGACTTCCAAGTCAGCCATATTGCATGGGGGACATTGTGCTGGTTGTATTGTATAGGTGACTTCCAAGTGAGCCATATTGCTTGGGGGACATTGTGCTGGTGGCCATGTTCTATAGGTGACTTCCAAGTCAGCCATATTGCATGGGGGACATTGTGCTGGTTGCCATGTCCTATAGGTGACTTCCAAGTCAGCCATATTGCATGGGGGACATTGTGCTGGTTGCCATGTTGTATAGGTGACTTCCAAGTGAGCCATATTGCTTGGGGGACATTGTGCTGGTTGTGTTGTATAGGTGACTTCCAAGTCAGCCATATTGCATGGGGGACATTGTGCTGGTTGTCTTGTATAGGTGACTTCCAAGTCAGCCGTGTTGCATGGGGGACATTGTGCTGGTTGTATTGTATAGGTGACTTCCAAGTTAGCCATATTGCATGGGGGACATTGTGCTGGTGGCCATGTTGTAAAGGTGACTTCCAAGTCAGCCATATTGCATGGGGGACATTGTGCTGGTTGCCATGTTGTATAGGTGACTTCCAAGTCAGCCATATTGCATGGGGGACATTGTACTGGTTGCCATGTTGTATAGGTGATTTCCAAGTCAGCCATATTGCATGGGGGAAATTGTGCTGGTTGTCTTGTATAGGTGACTTCCAAGTCAGCCATATTGCATGGGGGACATTGTGCTGGTTGTATTGTATAGGTGACTTCCAAGTCAGCCATATTGCATGGGGGACATTGTGCTGGTTGTATTGTATAGGTGACTTCCAAGTGAGCCATATTGCTTGGGGGACATTGTGCTGGTGGCCATGTTGTATAGGTGACTTCCAAGTCAGCCATATTGCTTGGGGGACATTGTGCTGGTTGCCATGTTCTATAGGTGACTTCCAAGTCAGCCATATTGCATGGGGGACATTGTGCTGGTTGTGTTGTATAGGTGACTTCCAAGTCAGCCATATTGCATGGGGGACATTGTGCTGGTTGTGTTGTATAGGTGACTTCCAAGTCAGCCATATTTCATGGGGGACATTGTGCTGGTTGTATTGCATAGGTGACTTCCAAGTCAGCCATATTGCATGGGGGACATTGTGCTGGTTGCCATGTTGTATAGGTGACTTCCAAGTCAGCCATATTGCAAGGGGGACATTGTGCTGGTGGCCATGTTCTATAGGTGACTTCCAAGTCAGCCATATTGCATGGGGGACATTGTGCTGGTTGTCTTGTATAGGTGACTTTCAAGTCAGCCATATTGCATGGGGGACATTGTGCTGGTTGTGTTGTATAGGTGACTTACAAATCAGCCATATTGCATGGGGGACATTGTGCTGGTTGTATTGTATAGGTGACTTCCAAGTCAGCCATATTGCATGGGGGACATTGTGCTGGTTGTCTTGTATAGGTGACTTCCAAGTCAGCCGTGTTGCATGGGGGACATTGTGCTGGTGGCCATGTTCTATAGGTGACTTCCAAGTCAGCCATATTGCATGGGGGACATTGTGCTGGTTGCCATGTTGTATAGGTGACTTCCAAGTCAGCCATATTGCATGGGGACATTGTGCTGGTTGTCTTGTATAGGTGACTTCCAAGTCAGCCATATTGCATGGGGGACATTGTGCTGGTTGCCATGTTGTATAGGTGACTTCCAAGTCAGCCATATTGCATGGGGGACATTGTGCTGGTTGCCATGTTGTATAGGTGACTTCCAAGTCAGCCATATTGCATGGGGGACATTGTGCTGGTTGTGTTGTATAGGTGACTTCCAAGTCAGCCATATTGCATGGGGGACATTGTGCTGGTTGTATTGTATAGGTGAGTTCCAAGTCAGCCATATTGCATGGGGGACATTGTGCTGGTTGTATTGTATAGGTGACTTCCAAGTGAGCCATATTGCTTGGGGGACATTGTGCTGGTGGCCATGTTGTATAGGTGACTTCCAAGTCAGCCATATTGCTTGGGGGACATTGTGCTGGTTGCCATGTTCTATAGGTGACTTCCAAGTCAGCCATATTGCATGGGGGACATTGTGCTGGTTGTGTTGTATAGGTGACTTCCAAGTCAGCCATATTGCATGGGGGACATTGTGCTGGTTGTGTTGTATAGGTGACTTCCAAGTCAGCCATATTGCATGGGGGACATTGTGCTGGTTGTATTGCATAGGTGACTTCCAAGTCAGCCATATTGCATGGGGGACATTGTGCTGGTTGCCATGTTGTATAGGTGACTTCCAAGTCAGCCATATTGCATTGGGGACATTGTGCTGGTGGCCATGTTCTATAGGTGACTTCCAAGTCAGCCATATTGCATTTGGGACATTGTGCTGGTTGTCTTGTTTAGGTGACTTCCAAGTCAGCCATATTGCATGGGGGACATTGTGCTGGTTGTGTTGTATAGGTGACTTCCAAATCAGCCATATTGCATGGGGGACATTGTGCTGGTTGTATTGTATAGGTGACTTCCAAGTCAGCCATATTGCATGGGGGACATTGTGCTGGTTGTCTTGTATAGGTGACTTCCAAGTCAGCCATAATGCTTGGGGGACATTGTGCTGGTTGTATTGTATAGGTGACTTCCAAGTCAGCCATATTGCATGGGGGACATTGTGCTGGTTGCCATGTTGTATAGGTGACTTCCAAGTCAGCCATATTGCATGGGGGACATTGTGCTGGTGACCATGTTCTATAGGTGACTTCCAAGTCAGCCATATTGCATTTGGGACATTGTGCTGGTTGTCTTGTATAGGTGACTTCCAAGTCAGCCATATTGCTTGGGGGACATTGTGCTGGTTGCCATGTCCTATAGGTGACTTCCAAGTCAGCCATATTGCATGGGGGACATTGTGCTGGTTGTCTTGTATAGGTGACTTCCAAGTCAGCCATATTGCATGGGGGACATTGTGCTGGTTGCCATGTTGTATAGGTGACTTCCAAGTCAGCCATATTGCATGGGGGACATTGTGCTGATTGCCATGTTGTATAGGTGACTTCCAAGTGAGCCATATTGCTTGGGGGACATTGTGCTGGTTGTGTTGTATAGGTGACTTCCAAGTCAGCCATATTGCATGGGGGACATTGTGCTGGTTGTGTTGTATAGGTGACTTCCAAGTCAGCCATATTGCATGGGGGATATTGTGCTGGTTGTATTGTATAGGTGACTTCCAAGTGAGCCATATTGCTTGGGGGACATTGTGCTGGTGGCCATGTTGTATAGGTGACTTCCAAGTCAGCCATATTGCTTGGGGGACATTGTGCTGGTTGCCATGTTCTATAGGTGACTTCCAAGTCAGCCATATTGCATGGGGGACATTGTGCTGGTTGTGTTGTATAGGTGACTTCCAAGTCAGCCATATTGCATGGGGGACATTGTGCTGGTTGTGTTGTATAGGTGACTTCCAAGTCAGCCATATTTCATGGGGGACATTGTGCTGGTTGTATTGCATAGGTGACTTCCAAGTCAGCCATATTGCATGGGGGACATTGTGCTGGTTGCCATGTTGTATAGGTGACTTCCAAGTCAGCCATATTGCATGGGGGACATTGTGCTGGTGGCCATGTTCTATAGGTGACTTCCAAGTCAGCCATATTGCATGGGGGACATTGTGCTGGTTGTCTTGTATAGGTGACTTTCAAGTCAGCCATATTGCATGGGGGACATTGTGCTGGTTGTGTTGTATAGGTGACTTACAAATCAGCCATATTGCATGGGGGACATTGTGCTGGTTGTATTGTATAGGTGACTTCCAAGTCAGCCATATTGCATGGGGGACATTGTGCTGGTTGTCTTGTATAGGTGACTTCCAAGTCAGCCGTGTTGCATGGGGGACATTGTGCTGGTGGCCATGTTCTATAGGTGACTTCCAAGTCAGCCATATTGCATGGGGGACATTGTGCTGGTTGCCATGTTGTATAGGTGACTTCCAAGTCAGCCATATTGCATGGGGGACATTGTGCTGGAGGCCATGTTCTATAGGTGACTTCCAAGTCAGCCATATTGCATGGGGACATTGTGCTGGTTGTCTTGTATAGGTGACTTCCAAGTCAGCCATATTGCATGGGGGACATTGTGCTGGTTGCCATGTTGTATAGGTGACTTCCAAGTCAGCCATATTGCATGGGGGACATTGTGCTGGTTGCCATGTTGTATAGGTGACTTCCAAGTCAGCCATATTGCATGGGGGACATTGTGCTGGTTGTGTTGTATAGGTGACTTCCAAGTCAGCCATATTGCATGGGGGACATTGTGCTGGTTGTATTGTATAGGTGAGTTCCAAGTCAGCCATATTGCATGGGGGACATTGTGCTGGTTGTATTGTATAGGTGACTTCCAAGTGAGCCATATTGCTTGGGGGACATTGTGCTGGTGGCCATGTTGTATAGTTGACTTCCAAGTCAGCCATATTGCTTGGGGGACATTGTGCTGGTTGCCATGTTCTATAGGTGACTTCCAAGTCAGCCATATTGCATGGGGGACATTGTGCTGGTTGTGTTGTATAGGTGACTTCCAAGTCAGCCATATTGCATGGGGGACATTGTGCTGGTTGTGTTGTATAGGTGACTTCCAAGTCAGCCATATTGCATGGGGGACATTGTGCTGGTTGTATTGCATAGGTGACTTCCAAGTCAGCCATATTGCATGGGGGACATTGTGCTGGTTGCCATGTTGTATAGGTGACTTCCAAGTCAGCCATATTGCATTGGGGACATTGTGCTGGTGGCCATGTTCTATAGGTGACTTCCAAGTCAGCCATATTGCATTTGGAACATTGTGCTGGTTGTCTTGTATAGGTGACTTCCAAGTCAGCCATATTGCATGGGGGACATTGTGCTGGTTGTGTTGTATAGGTGACTTCCAAATCAGCCATATTGCATGGGGGACATTGTGCTGGTTGTATTGTATAGGTGACTTCCAAGTCAGCCATATTGCATGGTGGACATTGTGCTGGTTGTCTTGTATAGGTGACTTCCAAGTCAGCCATATTGCATGGGGGACATTGTGCTGGTGGCCATGTTCTATAGGTGACTTCCAAGTCAGCCATATTGCATGGGGGACATTGTGCTGGTTGTGTTGTATAGGTGACTTCCAAGTCAGCCATATTGCATGGGGGACATTGTGCTGGTGGCCATGTTCTATAGGTGACTTCCAAGTCAGCCATATTGCATGGGGGACATTGTGCTGGTTGTGTTGTATAGGTGACTTCCAAGTCAGCCATATTGCATGGGGGACATTGTGCTGGTGGCCATGTTCTATAGGTGACTTCCAAGTCAGCCATATTGCATGGGGGACATTGTGCTGGTTGTGTTGTATAGGTGACGTCCAAGTCAGCCATATTGCATGGGGGACATTGTGCTGGTGGCCATGTTCTATAGGTGACTTCCAAGTCAGCCATATTGCATGGGGGACATTGTGCTGGTTGTGTTGTATAGGTGACTTCCAAGTCAGCCATATTGCATGGGGGACATTGTGCTGGTTGTGTTGTATGGGTGACTTCCAAGTCAGCCATATTGCATGGGGGACATTGTGCTGGTGGCCATGTTCTATAGGTGACTTCCAAGTCAGCCATATTGCATGGGGGACATTGTGCTGGTTGTGTTCTATAGGTGACTTCCAAGTCAGCCATATTGCATTTGGGACATTGTGCTGGTTGTCTTGTATAGGTGACTTCCAAGTCAGCCATATTGCATGGGGGACATTGTGCTGGTTGTGTTGTATAGGTGACTTCCAAATCAGCCATATTGCATGGGGGACATTGTGCTGGTTGTATTGTATAGGTGACTTCCAAGTCAGCCATATTGCATGGGGGACATTGTGCTGGTTGTCTTGTATAGGTGACTTCCAAGTCAGCCATATTGCATGGGGGACATTGTGCTGGTGGCCATGTTCTATAGGTGACTTCCAAGTCAGCCATATTGCATGGGGGACATTGTGCTGGTTGTGTTGTATAGGTGACTTCCAAGTCAGCCATATTGCATGGGGGACATTGTGCTGGTTGTGTTGTATAGGTGACTTCCAAGTCAGCCATATTTCATGGGGGACATTGTGCTGGTTGTATTGCATAGGTGACTTCCAAGTCAGCCATATTGCATGGGGGACATTGTGCTGGTTGCCATGTTGTATAGGTGACTTCCAAGTCAGCCATATTGCATGGGGGACATTGTGCTGGTGGCCATGTTCTATAGGTGACTTCCAGGTCAGCCATATTGCATGGGGGACATTGTGCTGGTTGTCTTGTATAGGTGACTTTCAAGTCAGCCATATTGCATGGGGGACATTGTGCTGTTTGTATTGTATTGGTGACTTCCAAGTCAGCCATATTGCATGGGGGACATTTATCTGGTTGTCTTGTATAGGTGACTTCCAAGTCAGCCTTGTTGCATGGGGGACATTGTGCTGGTGGCCATGTTCTATAGGTGACTTCCAAGTCAGCCATATTGCATGGGGGACATTGTGCTGGTTGCCATGTTGTATAGGTGACTTCCAAGTCAGCCATATTGCATGGGGGACATTGTGCTGGTTGTCTTGTATAGGTGACTTCCAAGTCAGCCGTGTTGCATGGGGGACATTGTGCTGGTGGCCATGTTCTATAGGTGACTTCCAAGTCAGCCATATTGCATGGGGGACATTGTGCTGGTTGCCATGTTGTATAGGTGACTTCCAAGTCAGCCATATTGCATGGGGGACATTGTGCTGGAGGCCATGTTCTATAGGTGACTTCCAAGTCAGCCATATTGCATGGGGACATTGTGCTGGTTGTATTGTATAGGTGACTTCCAAGTCAGCCATATTGCATGGGGGACATTGTGCTGGTTGTCTTGTATAGGTGACTTCCAAGTCAGCCATATTGCTTGGGGGACATTGTGCTGGTGGCCATGTTCTATAGGTGACTTCCAAGTCAGCCATATTGCATGGGGGACATTGTGCTGGTTGTATTGTATAGGTGACTTGCAAGTCAGCCATATTGCATGGGGGACATTGTGCTGGTTGTGTTGTATAGGTGACTTCCAAGTCAGCCATATTTCATGGGGGACATTGTGCTGGTTGTATTGCATAGGTGACTTCCAAGTCAGCCATATTGCATGGGGGACATTGTGCTGGTTGCCATGTTGTATAGGTGACTTCCAAGTCAGCCATATTGCATTGGGGACATTGTGCTGGTGGCCATGTTCTATAGGTGACTTCCAAGTCAGCCATATTGCATGGGGGACATTGTGCTGGTGGCCATGTTCTATAGGTGACTTCCAAGTCAGCCATATTGCATGGGGGACATTGTGCTGGTTGTCTTGTATAGGTGACTTTCAAGTCAGCCATATTGCATGGGGGACATTGTGCTGGTTGTGTTGTATAGGTGACTTCCAAGTCAGCCATATTGCATGGGGGACATTGTGCTGGTTGTATTGCATAGGTGACTTCCAAGTCAGCCATATTGCATGGGGGACATTGTGCTGGTTGCCATGTTGTATAGGTGACTTCCAAGTCAGCCATATTGCATTGGGGACATTGTGCTGGTGGCCATGTTCTATAGGTGACTTCCAAGTCAGCCATATTGCATTTGGGACATTGTGCTGGTTGTCTTGTATAGGTGACTTCCAAGTCAGCCATATTGCATGGGGGACATTGTGCTGGTTGTGTTGTATAGGTGACTTCCAAATCAGCCATATTGCATGGGGGACATTGTGCTGGTTGTATTGTATAGGTGACTTCCAAGTCAGCCATATTGCATGGGGGACATTGTGCTGGTTGTCTTGTATAGGTGACTTCCAAGTCAGCCATAATGCTTGGGGGACATTGTGCTGGTTGTATTGTATAGGTGACTTCCAAGTCAGCCATATTGCATGGGGGACATTGTGCTGGTTGCCATGTTGTATAGGTGACTTCCAAGTCAGCCATATTGCATGGGGGACATTGTGCTGGTGGCCATGTTCTATAGGTGACTTCCAAGTCAGCCATATTGCATTTGGGACATTGTGCTGGTTGTCTTGTATAGGTGACTTCCAAGTCAGCCATATTGCTTGGGGGACATTGTGCTGGTTGCCATGTCCTATAGGTGACTTCCAAGTCAGCCATATTGCATGGGGGTCATTGTGCTGGTTGTCTTGTATAGGTGACTTCCAAGTCAGCCATATTGCATGGGGGACATTGTGCTGGTTGCCATGTTGTATAGGTGACTTCCAAGTCAGCCATATTGCATGGGGGACATTGTGCTGGTTGCCATGTTGTATAGGTGACTTCCAAGTGAGCCATATTGCTTGGGGGACATTGTGCTGGTTGTGTTGTATAGGTGACTTCCAAGTCAGCCATATTGCATGGGGGACATTGTGCTGGTTGTGTTGTATAGGTGACTTTCAAGTCAGCCATATTGCATGGGGGACATTGTGCTGGTTGTATTGCATAGGTGACTTCCAAGTCAGCCATATTGCATGGGGGACATTGTGCTGGTTGCCATGTTGTATAGGTGACTTCCAAGTCAGCCATATTGCATGGGGGACATTGTGCTGGTGGCCATGTTCTATAGGTGACTTCCAAGTCAGCCATATTGCATGGGGGACATTGTGCTGGTTGTCTTGTATAGGTGACTTTCAAGTCAGCCATATTGCATGGGGGACATTGTGCTGGTTGTGTTGTATAGGTGACTTACAAATCAGCCATATTGCATGGGGGACATTGTGCTGGTTGTATTGTATAGGTGACTTCCAAGTCAGCCATATTGCATGGGGGACATTGTGCTGGTTGTCTTGTATAGGTGACTTCCAAGTCAGCCGTGTTGCATGGGGGACATTGTGCTGGTGGCCATGTTCTATAGGTGACTTCCAAGTCAGCCATATTGCATGGGGGACATTGTGCTGGTTGCCATGTTGTATAGGTGACTTCCAAGTCAGCCATATTGCATGGGGGACATTGTGCTGGAGGCCATGTTCTATAGGTGACTTCCAAGTCAGCCATATTGCATGGGGACATTGTGCTGGTTGTCTTGTATAGGTGACTTCCAAGTCAGCCATATTGCATGGGGGACATTGTGCTGGTTGCCATGTTGTATAGGTGACTTCCAAGTCAGCCATATTGCATGGGGGACATTGTGCTGGTTGCCATGTTGTATAGGTGACTTCCAAGTCAGCCATATTGCATGGGGGACATTGTGCTGGTTGTGTTGTATAGGTGACTTCCAAGTCAGCCATATTGCATGGGGGACATTGTGCTGGTTGTATTGTATAGGTGAGTTCCAAGTCAGCCATATTGCATGGGGGACATTGTGCTGGTTGTATTGTATAGGTGACTTCCAAGTGAGCCATATTGCTTGGGGAACATTGTGCTGGTGGCCATGTTGTATAGGTGACTTCCAAGTCAGCCATATTGCTTGGGGGACATTGTGCTGGTTGCCATGTTCTATAGGTGACTTCCAAGTCAGCCATATTGCATGGGGGACATTGTGCTGGTTGTGTTGTATAGGTGACTTCCAAGTCAGCCATATTGCATGGGGGACATTGTGCTGGTTGTGTTGTATAGGTGACTTCCAAGTCAGCCATATTGCATGGGGGACATTGTGCTGGTTGTATTGCATAGGTGACTTCCAAGTCAGCCATATTGCATGGGGGACATTGTGCTGGTTGCCATGCTGTATAGGTGACTTCCAAGTCAGCCATATTGCATTGGGGACATTGTGCTGGTGGCCATGTTCTATAGGTGACTTCCAAGTCAGCCATATTGCATTTGGGACATTGTGCTGGTTGTCTTGTATAGGTGACTTCCAAGTCAGCCATATTGCATGGGGGACATTGTGCTGGTTGTGTTGTATAGGTGACTTCCAAATCAGCCATATTGCATGGGGGACATTGTGCTGGTTGTATTGTATAGGTGACTTCCAAGTCAGCCATATTGCATGGGGGACATTGTGCTGGTTGTCTTGTATAGGTGACTTCCAAGTCAGCGATAATGCTTGGGGGACATTGTGCTGGTTGTATTGTATAGGTGACTTCCAAGTCAGCCATATTGCATGGGGGACATTGTGCTGGTTGCCATGTTGTATAGGTGACTTCCAAGTCAGCCATATTGCATGGGGGACATTGTGCTGGTGGCCACGTTCTATAGGTGACTTCCAAGTCAGCCATATTGCATTTGGGACATTGTGCTGGTTGTCTTGTATAGGTGACTTCCAAGTCAGCCATATTGCTTGGGGGACATTGTGCTGGTTGCCATGTCCTATAGGTGACTTCCAAGTCAGCCATATTGCATGGGGGACATTGTGCTGGTTGTCTTGTATAGGTGACTTCCAAGTCAGCCATATTGCATGGGGGACATTGTGCTGGTTGCCATGTGGTATAGGTGACTTCCAAGTCAGCCATATTGCATGGGGGACATTGTGCTGGTTGCCATGTTGTATAGGTGACTTCCAAGTGAGCCATATTGCTTGGGGGACATTGTGCTGGTTGTGTTGTATAGGTGACTTCCAAGTCAGCCATATTGCATGGGGGACATTGTGCTGGTTGTCTTGTATAGGTGACTTCCAAGTCAGCCGTGTTGCATGGGGGACATTGTGCTGGTGGCCATGTTCTATAGGTGACTTCCAAGTGAGCCATATTGCATGGGGGACATTGTGCTGGTTTCCATGTTGTATAGGTGACTTCCAAGTCAGCCATATTGCTTGGGGGACATTGTGCTGGTTGCCATGTTCTATAGGTGACTTCCAAGTCAGCCATATTGCATGGGGGACATTGTGCTGGTTGTGTTGTATAGGTGACTTCCAAGTCAGCCATATTGCATGGGGGACATTGTGCTGGTTGTGTTGTATAGGTGACTTCCAAGTCAGCCATATTGCATGGGGGACATTGTGCTGGTTGTATTGCATAGGTGACTTCCAAGTCAGCCATATTGCATGGGGGACATTGTGCTGGTTGCCATGTTGTATAGGTGACTTCCAAGTCAGCCATATTGCATGGGGGACATTGTGCTGGTGGCCATGTTCTATAGGTGACTTCCAAGTCAGCCATATTGCATGGGGGACATTGTGCTGGTTGTCTTGTATAGGTGACTTTCAAGTCAGCCATATTGCATGGGGGACATTGTGCTGGTTGTGTTGTATAGGTGACTTACAAATCAGCCATATTGCATGGGGGACATTGTGCTGGTTGTATTGTATAGGTGACTTCCAAGACAGCCATATTGCATGGGGGACATTGTGCTGGTTGTCTTGTATAGGTGACTTCCAAGTCAGCCGTGTTGCATGGGGGACATTGTGCTGGTGGCCATGTTCTATAGGTGACTTCCAAGTCAGCCATATTGCATGGGGGACATTGTGCTGGTTGCCATGTTGTATAGGTGACTTCCAAGTCAGCCATATTGCATGGGGGACATTGTGCTGGAGGCCATGTTCTATAGGTGACTTCCAAGTCAGCCATATTGCATGGGGACATTGTGCTGGTTGTCTTGTATAGGTGACTTCCAAGTCAGCCATATTGCATGGGGGACATTGTGCTGGTTGCCATGTTGTATAGGTGACTTCCAAGTCAGCCATATTGCATGGGGGACATTGTGCTGGTTGCCATGTTGTATAGGTGACTTCCAAGTCAGCCATATTGCATGGGGGACATTGTGCTGGTTGTGTTGTATAGGTGACTTCCAAGTCAGCCATATTGCATGGGGGACATTGTGCTGGTTGTATTGTATAGGTGAGTTCCAAGTCAGCCATATTGCATTGGGGACATTGTGCTGGTTGTGTTGTATAGGTGACTTCCAAATCAGCCATATTGCATGGGGGACATTGTGCTGGTTGTATTGTATAGGTGACTTCCAAGTCAGCCATATTGCATGGGGGACATTGTGCTGGTTGTCTTGTATAGGTGACTTCCAAGTCAGCCATAATGCTTGGGGGACATTGTGCTGGTTGTATTGTATAGGTGACTTCCAAGTCAGCCATATTGCATGGGGGACATTGTGCTGGTTGCCATGTTGTATAGGTGACTTCCAAGTCAGCCATATTGCATGGGGGACATTGTGCTGGTTGAATTGCATAGGTGACTTCCAAGTCAGCCATATTGCATGGGGGACATTGTGCTGGTTGCCATGTTGTATAGGTGACTTCCAAGTCAGCCATATTGCATTGGGGACATTGTGCTGGTGGCCATGTTCTATAGGTGACTTCCAAGTCAGCCATATTGCATTTGGGACATTGTGCTGGTTGTCTTGTATAGGTGACTTCCAAGTCAGCCATATTGCATGGGGGACATTGTGCTGGTTGTGTTGTATAGGTGACTTCCAAATCAGCCATATTGCATGGGGGACATTGTGCTGGTTGTATTGTATAGGTGACTTCCAAGTCAGCCATATTGCATGGGGGACATTGTGCTGGTTGTCTTGTATAGGTGACTTCCAAGTCAGCCATAATGCTTGGGGGACATTGTGCTGGTTGTATTGTATAGGTGACTTCCAAGTCAGCCATATTGCATGGGGGACATTGTGCTGGTTGCCATGTTGTATAGGTGACTTCCAAGTCAGCCATATTGCATGGGGGACATTGTGCTGGTGGCCATGTTCTATAGGTGACTTCCAAGTCAGCCATATTGCATTTGGGACATTGTGCTGGTTGTCTTGTATAGGTGACTTCCAAGTCAGCCATATTGCTTGGGGGACATTGTGCTGGTTGCCATGTCCTATAGGTGACTTCCAAGTCAGCCATATTGCATGGGGGACATTGTGCTGGTTGTCTTGTATAGGTGACTTCCAAGTCAGCCATATTGCATGGGGGACATTGTGCTGGTTGCCATGTTGTATAGGTGACTTCCAAGTCAGCCATATTGCATGGGGGACATTGTGCTGGTTGCCATGTTGTATAGGTGACTTCCAAGTGAGCCATATTGCTTGGGGGACATTGTGCTGGTTGTGTTGTATAGGTGACTTCCAAGTCAGCCATATTGCATGGGGGACATTGTGCTGGTTGTGTTGTATAGGTGACTTTCAAGTCAGCCATATTGCATGGGGGACATTGTGCTGGTTGTATTGCATAGGTGACTTCCAAGTCAGCCATATTGCATGGGGGACATTGTGCTGGTTGCCATGATGTATAGGTGACTTCCAAGTCAGCCATATTGCATGGGGGACATTGTGCTGGTGGCCATGTTCTATAGGTGACTTCCAAGTCAGCCATATTGCATGGGGGACATTGTGCTGGTTGTCTTGTATAGGTGACTTTCAAGTCAGCCATATTGCATGGGGGACATTGTGCTGGTTGTATTGCATAGGTGACTTCCAAGTCAGCCATATTGCATGGGGGACATTGTGCTGGTTGCCATGATGTATAGGTGACTTCCAAGTCAGCCATATTGCATGGGGGACATTGTGCTGGTGGCCATGTTCTATAGGTGACTTCCAAGTCAGCCATATTGCATGGGGGACATTGTGCTGGTTGTGTTGTATAGGTGACTTACAAATCAGCCATATTGCATGGGGGACATTGTGCTGGTTGTATTGTATAGGTGACTTCCAAGTCAGCCATATTGCATGGGGGACATTGTGCTGGTTGCCATGTTGTATAGGTGACTTCCAAGTCAGCCATATTGCATGGGGGACATTGTGCTGGTTGCCATGTTGTATAGGTGACTTTCAAGTCAGCCATATTGCATGGGGGACATTGTGCTGGTTGTATTGTATAGGTGAGTTCCAAGTCAGCAATATTGCATGGGGGACATTGTGCTGGTTGTATTGTATAGGTGACTTCCAAGTGAGCCATATTGCTTGGGGAACATTGTGCTGGTGGCCATGTTGTATAGGTGACTTCCAAGTCAGCCATATTGCTTGGGGGACATTGTGCTGGTTGCCATGTTCTATAGGTGACTTCCAAGTCAGCCATATTGCATGGGGGACATTGTGCTGGTTGTGTTGTATAGGTGACTTCCAAGTCAGCCATATTGCATGGGGGACATTGTGCTGGTTGTGTTGTATAGGTGACTTCCAAGTCAGCCATATTGCATGGGGGACATTGTGCTGGTTGTATTGCATAGGTGACTTCCAAGTCAGCCATATTGCATGGGGGACATTGTGCTGGTTGCCATGTTGTATAGGTGACTTCCCAGTCAGCCATATTGCATTGGGGACATTGTGCTGGTGGCCAGGTTCTATAGGTGACTTCCAAGTCAGCCATATTGCATTTGGGACATTGTGCTGGTTGTCTTGTATAGGTGACTTCCAAGTCAGCCATATTGCATGGGGGACATTGTGCTGGTTGTGTTGTATAGGTGACTTCCAAATCAGCCATATTGCATGGGGGACATTGTGCTGGTTGTATTGTATAGGTGACTTCCAAGTCAGCCATATTGCATGGGGGACATTGTGCTGGTTGTCTTGTATAGGTGACTTCCAAGTCAGCCATAATGCTTGGGGGACTTTGTGCTGGTTGTATTGTATAGGTGACTTCCAAGTCAGCCATATTGCATGGGGGACATTGTGCTGGTTGCCATGTTGTATAGGTGACTTCCAAGTCAGCCATATTGCATGGGGGACATTGTGCTGGTGGCCATGTTCTATAGGTGACTTCCAAGTCAGCCATATTGCATTTGGGACATTGTGCTGGTTGTCTTGTATAGGTGACTTCCAAGTCAGCCATATTGCTTGGGGGACATTGTGCTGGTTGCCATGTCCTATAGGTGACTTCCAAGTCAGCCATATTGCATGGGGGACATTGTGCTGGTTGTCTTGTATAGGTGACTTCCAAGTCAGCCATATTGCATGGGGGACATTGTGCTGGTTGCCATGTTGTATAGGTGACTTCCAAGTCAGCCATATTGCATGGGGGACATTGTGCTGGTTGCCATGTTGTATAGGTGACTTCCAAGTGAGCCATATTGCTTGGGGGACATTGTGCTGGTTGTGTTGTATAGGTGACTTCCAAGTCAGCCATATTGCATGGGGGACATTGTGCTGGTTGTCTTGTATAGGTGACTTCCAAGTCAGCCGTGTTGCATGGGGGACATTGTGCTGGTGGCCATGTTCTATAGGTGACTTCCAAGTCAGCCATATTGCATGGGGGACATTGTGCTGGTTGCCATGTTGTATAGGTGACTTCCAAGTCAGCCATATTGCTTGGGGGACATTGTGCTGGTTGCCATGTTCTATAGGTGACTTCCAAGTGAGCCATATTGCTTGGGGGACATTGTGCTGGTTGCCATGTTGTATAGTTGACTTCCAAGTCAGCCATATTGCATGGGGGACATTGTGCTGGTGGCCATGTTCTATAGGTGACTTCCAAGTCAGCCACATTGCATGGGGGACATTGTGCTGGTTTCTTGTATAGGTGACTTCCAAGTCAGCCATATTGCATGGGGGACATTGTGCTGGTTGCCATGTTGTATAGGTGACTTCCAAGTCAGCCATATTGCATGGGGGACATTGTGCTGGTTGCCATGTTGTATAGGTGACTTCCAAGTCAGCCATATTGCATGGGGGACATTGTGCTAAATGCCATGTTGTATAGGTGACTTCCAAGTGAGCCATATTGCATGGGGGACATTGTGCTGGTTGTGTTGTATAGGTGACTTCCAAGTCAGCCATATTGCATGGGGGACATTGTGCTGGTTGTGTTGTATAGGTGACTTCCAAGTCAGCCATATTGCATGGGGGACATTGTGCTGGTTGTATTGTATAGGTGACTTCCAAGTCAGCCATATTGCATGGGGGACATTGTGCTGGTTGTATTGTATAGGTGACTTCCAAGTGAGCCATATTGCTTGGGGGACATTGTGCTGGTGGCCATGTTCTATAGGTGACTTCCAAGTCAGCCATATTGCATGGGGGACATTGTGCTGGTTGCCATGTCCTATAGGTGACTTCCAAGTCAGCCATATTGCATGGGGGACATTGTGCTGGTTGCCATGTTGTATAGGTGACTTCCAAGTGAGCCATATTGCTTGGGGGACATTGTGCTGGTTGTGTTGTATAGGTGACTTCCAAGTCAGCCATATTGCATGGGGGACATTGTGCTGGTTGTCTTGTATAGGTGACTTCCAAGTCAGCCGTGTTGCATGGGGGACATTGTGCTGGTTGTATTGTATAGGTGACTTCCAAGTTAGCCATATTGCATGGGGGACATTGTGCTGGTGGCCATGTTGTAAAGGTGACTTCCAAGTCAGCCATATTGCATGGGGGACATTGTGCTGGTTGCCATGTTGTATAGGTGACTTCCAAGTCAGCCATATTGCATGGGGGACATTGTACTGGTTGCCATGTTGTATAGGTGATTTCCAAGTCAGCCATATTGCATGGGGGAAATTGTGCTGGATGTCTTGTATAGGTGACTTTTAAGTCAGCCATATTGCTTGGAGGACATTGTGCTGGTTGCCATGTTCTATAGGTGATTTCCAAGTCAGCCATATTGCTTGGGGGACATTGTGCTGGTTGCCATGTTGTATAGGTGACTTCCAAGTCAGCCATATTGCTTGGGGGACATTGTGCTGGTTGCCATGTTGTATAGGTGACTTCCAAGTCAGCCATATTGCATGGGGGACATTGTGCTGGTGGCCATGTTCTATAGGTGACTTCCAAGTCAGCCATATTGCATGGGGGACATTGTGCTGGTTGTCTTGTATAGGTGACTTCCAAGTCAGCCATATTGCATGGGGGACATTGTGCTGGTTGTGTTGTATAGGTGACTTCCAAATCAGCCATATTGCATGGGGGACATTGTTCTGGTTGTATTGTATAGGTGACTTCCAAGTCAGCCATATTGCATGGGGGACATTGTGCTGGTTGTATTGTATAGGTGACTTCCAAGTCAGCCATATTGCATGGGGGACATTGTGCTGGTGGCCATGTCCTATAGGTGACTTCCAAGTCAGCCATATTGCATGGGGGACATTGTGCTGGTTGTCTTGTATAGGTGACTTCCAAGTCAGCCATATTGCATGGGGGACATTGTGCTGGTTGCCATGTTGTATAGGTGACTTCCAAGTCAGCCATATTGCATGGGGGACATTGTGCTGGCGGCCATGTTCTATAGGTGACTTCCAAGTCAGCCATATTGCATTTGGGACATTGTGCTGGTTGTCTTGTATAGGTGACTTCCAAGTCAGCCATATTGCATGGGGGACATTGTGCTGGTTGTGTTGTATAGGTGACTTCCAAATCAGCCATATTGCATGGGGGACATTGTGCTGGTTGTATTGTATAGGTGACTTCCAAGTCAGCCATATTGCATGGGGGACATTGTGCTGGTTGTCTTGTATAGGTGACTTCCAAGTCAGCCATATTGCTTGGGGGACATTGTGCTGGTTGTATTGTATAGGTGACTTCCAAGTCAGCCATATTGCATGGGGGACATTGTGCTGGTTGCCATGTTGTATAGGTGACTTCCAAGTCAGCCATATTGCATGGGGGACATTGTGCTGGTGGCCATGTTCTATAGGTGACTTCCAAGTCAGCCATATTGCATTTGGGACATTGTGCTGGTTGTATTGTATAGGTGACTTCCAAGTCAGCCATATTGCATGGGGGACATTGTTCTGGTTGTATTGTATAGGTGACTTCCAAGTCAGCCATATTGCATGGGGGACATTGTGCTGGTTGTATTGTATAGGTGACTTCCAAGTCAGCCATATTGCATGCGGGACATTGTGCTGGTGGCCATGTCCTATAGGTGACTTCCAAGTCAGCCATATTGCATGGGGGACATTGTGCTGGTTGTCTTGTATAGGTGACTTCCAAGTCAGCCATATTGCATGGGGGACATTGTGCTGGTTGCCATGTTGTATAGGTGACTTCCAAGTCAGCCATATTGCATGGGGGACATTGTGCTGGCGGCCATGTTCTATAGGTGACTTCCAAGTCAGCCATATTGCATTTGGGACATTGTGCTGGTTGTCTTGTATAATTGACTTCCAAGTCAGCCATATTGCATGGGGGACATTGTGCTGGTTGTATTGTATAGGTGACTTCCAAGTGAGCCATATTGCTTGGGGGACATTGTGCTGGTGGCCATGTTGTATAGGTGACTTCCAAGTCAGCCATATTGCTTGGGGGACATTGTGCTGGTTGTATTGTATAGGTGACTTCCAAGTCAGCCATATTGCATGGGGGACATTGTGCTGGTTACCATGTCCTATAGGTGACTTCCAAGTCAGCCATATTGCATGGGGGACATTGTGCTGGTTGCCATGTTGTATAGGTGACTTCCAAGTGAGCCATATTGCTTGGGGGACATTGTGCTGGTTGTGTTGTATAGGTGAGTTCCAAGTCAGCCATATTGCATGGGGGACATTGTGCTGGTTGTCTTGTATAGGTGACTTCCAAGTCAGCCGTGTTGCATGGGGGACATTGTGCTGGTTGTCTTGTATAGGTGACTTCCAAGTCAGCCATATTGCATGGGGGACATTGTGCTGGTTGTCTTGTATAGGTGACTTCCAAGTCAGCCATATTGCATGGGGGATATTGTGCTGGTTGCCATGTTGTATAGGTGACTTCCAAGTCAGCCATATTACATGGGGGACATTGTGCTGGCGGCCATGTTCTATAGGTAACTTCCAAGTCAGCCATATTGCATTTGTGACATTGTGCTGGTTGTCTTGTATAGGTGACTTCCAAGTCAGCCATATTGCATGGGGGACATTGTGCTGGTTGTGTTGTATAGGTGACTTCCAAATCAGCCATATTGCATGGGGGACATTGTGCTGGTTGTATTGTATAGGTGACTTCCAAGTCAGCCATATTGCATGGGGGACATTGTGCTGGTTGCCATGTTGTATAGGTGACTTCCAAGTCAGCCATATTGCATGGGGGACATTGTGCTGGTGGCCATGTTCTATAGGTGACTTCCAAGTCAGCCATATTGCATTTGGGACATTGTGCTGGTTGTATTGTATAGGTGACTTCCAAGTCAGCCATATTGCATGGGGGACATTGTTCTGGTTGTATTGTATAGGTGACTTCCAAGTCAGCCATATTACATGGGGGACATTGTGCTGGTTGTATTGTATAGGTGACTTCCAAGTCAGCCATATTGCATGGGGGACATTGTGCTGGTGGCCATGTCCTATAGGTGACTTCCAAGTCAGCTATATTGCATGGGGGACATTGTGCTGGTTGTCTTGTATAGGTGACTTCCAAGTCAGCCATATTGCATGGGCGACATTGTGCTGGTTGCCATGTTGTATAGGTGACATCCAAGTCGGCCATATTGCATGGGGGACATTGTGCTGGCGGCCATGTTCTATAGGTGACTTCCAAGTCAGCCATATTGCATTTGGGACAATGTGCTCGTTGTCTTGTATAGGTGACTTCCAAGTCAGCCATATTGCATGGGGGACATTGTGCTGGTTGTGTTGTATAGGTGACTTCCAAATCAGCCATATTGCATGGGGGACATTGTGCTGGTTGTATTGTATAGGTGACTTCCAAGTCAGCCATATTGCATGGGGGACATTGTGCTGGTTGTCTTGTATAGGTGACTTCCAAGTCAGCCATATTGCTTGGGGTACATTGTGCTGGTTGTATTGTATAGGTGACTTCCAAGTCAGCCATATTGCATGGGGGACATTGTGCTGGTTGCCATGTCCTATAGGTGACTTCCAAGTCAGCCATATTGCATGGGGGACATTGTGCTTTTTGCCATGTTGTATAGGTGACTTCCAAGTGAGCCATATTGCTTGGGGGACATTGTGCTGGTTGTGTTGTATAGGTGACTTCCAAGTCAGCCATATTGCATGGGGGACATTGTGCTGGTTGTCTTGTATAGGTGACTTCCAAGTCAGCCATGTTGCATGGGGGACATTGTGCTGGTGGCCATGTCCTATAGGTGACTTCCAAGTCAGCCATATTGCATGGGGGACATTGTGCTAAATGCCATGTTGTATAGGTGACTTCCAAGTGAGCCATATTGCATGGGGGACATTGTGCTGGTTGTGTTGTATAGGTGACTTCCAAGTCAGCCATATTGCATGGGGGACATTGTGCTGGTTGTGTTGTATAGGTGACTTCCAAGTCAGCCATATTGCATGGGGGACATTGTGCTGGTTGTATTGTATAGGTGACTTCCAAGTCAGCCATATTGCATGGGGGACATTGTGCTGGTTGTATTGTATAGGTGACTTCCAAGTGAGCCATATTGCTTGGGGGACATTGTGCTGGTGGCCATGTTCTATAGGTGACTTCCAAGTCAGCCATATTGCATGGGGGACATTGTGCTGGTTGCCATGTCCTATAGGTGACTTCCAAGTCAGCCATATTGCATGGGGGACATTGTGCTGGTTGCCATGTTGTATAGGTGACTTCCAAGTGAGCCATATTGCTTGGGGGACATTGTGCTGGTTGTGTTGTATAGGTGACTTCCAAGTCAGCCATATTGCATGGGGGACATTGTGCTGGTTGTCTTGTATAGGTGACTTCCAAGTCAGCCGTGTTGCATGGGGGACATTGTGCTGGTTGTATTGTATAGGTGACTTCCAAGTTAGCCATATTGCATGGGGGACATTGTGCTGGTGGCCATGTTGTAAAGGTGACTTCCAAGTCAGCCATATTGCATGGGGGACATTGTGCTGGTTGCCATGTTGTATAGGTGACTTCCAAGTCAGCCATATTGCATGGGGGACATTGTACTGGTTGCCATGTTGTATAGGTGATTTCCAAGTCAGCCATATTGCATGGGGGAAATTGTGCTGGATGTCTTGTATAGGTGACTTTTAAGTCAGCCATATTGCTTGGAGGACATTGTGCTGGTTGCCATGTTCTATAGGTGATTTCCAAGTCAGCCATATTGCTTGGGGGACATTGTGCTGGTTGCCATGTTGTATAGGTGACTTCCAAGTCAGCCATATTGCTTGGGGGACATTGTGCTGGTTGCCATGTTGTATAGGTGACTTCCAAGTCAGCCATATTGCATGGGGGACATTGTGCTGGTGGCCATGTTCTATAGGTGACTTCCAAGTCAGCCATATTGCATGGGGGACATTGTGCTGGTTGTCTTGTATAGGTGACTTCCAAGTCAGCCATATTGCATGGGGGACATTGTGCTGGTTGTGTTGTATAGGTGACTTCCAAATCAGCCATATTGCATGGGGGACATTGTTCTGGTTGTATTGTATAGGTGACTTCCAAGTCAGCCATATTGCATGGGGGACATTGTGCTGGTTGTATTGTATAGGTGACTTCCAAGTCAGCCATATTGCATGGGGGACATTGTGCTGGTGGCCATGTCCTATAGGTGACTTCCAAGTCAGCCATATTGCATGGGGGACATTGTGCTGGTTGTCTTGTATAGGTGACTTCCAAGTCAGCCATATTGCATGGGGGACATTGTGCTGGTTGCCATGTTGTATAGGTGACTTCCAAGTCAGCCATATTGCATGGGGGACATTGTGCTGGCGGCCATGTTCTATAGGTGACTTCCAAGTCAGCCATATTGCATTTGGGACATTGTGCTGGTTGTCTTGTATAGGTGACTTCCAAGTCAGCCATATTGCATGGGGGACATTGTGCTGGTTGTGTTGTATAGGTGACTTCCAAATCAGCCATATTGCATGGGGGACATTGTGCTGGTTGTATTGTATAGGTGACTTCCAAGTCAGCCATATTGCATGGGGGACATTGTGCTGGTTGTCTTGTATAGGTGACTTCCAAGTCAGCCATATTGCTTGGGGGACATTGTGCTGGTTGTATTGTATAGGTGACTTCCAAGTCAGCCATATTGCATGGGGGACATTGTGCTGGTTGCCATGTTGTATAGGTGACTTCCAAGTCAGCCATATTGCATGGGGGACATTGTGCTGGTGGCCATGTTCTATAGGTGACTTCCAAGTCAGCCATATTGCATTTGGGACATTGTGCTGGTTGTATTGTATAGGTGACTTCCAAGTCAGCCATATTGCATGGGGGACATTGTTCTGGTTGTATTGTATAGGTGACTTCCAAGTCAGCCATATTGCATGGGGGACATTGTGCTGGTTGTATTGTATAGGTGACTTCCAAGTCAGCCATATTGCATGCGGGACATTGTGCTGGTGGCCATGTCCTATAGGTGACTTCCAAGTCAGCCATATTGCATGGGGGACATTGTGCTGGTTGTCTTGTATAGGTGACTTCCAAGTCAGCCATATTGCATGGGGGACATTGTGCTGGTTGCCATGTTGTATAGGTGACTTCCAAGTCAGCCATATTGCATGGGGGACATTGTGCTGGCGGCCATGTTCTATAGGTGACTTCCAAGTCAGCCATATTGCATTTGGGACATTGTGCTGGTTGTCTTGTATAATTGACTTCCAAGTCAGCCATATTGCATGGGGGACATTGTGCTGGTTGTATTGTATAGGTGACTTCCAAGTGAGCCATATTGCTTGGGGGACATTGTGCTGGTGGCCATGTTGTATAGGTGACTTCCAAGTCAGCCATATTGCTTGGGGGACATTGTGCTGGTTGTATTGTATAGGTGACTTCCAAGTCAGCCATATTGCATGGGGGACATTGTGCTGGTTACCATGTCCTATAGGTGACTTCCAAGTCAGCCATATTGCATGGGGGACATTGTGCTGGTTGCCATGTTGTATAGGTGACTTCCAAGTGAGCCATATTGCTTGGGGGACATTGTGCTGGTTGTGTTGTATAGGTGAGTTCCAAGTCAGCCATATTGCATGGGGGACATTGTGCTGGTTGTCTTGTATAGGTGACTTCCAAGTCAGCCGTGTTGCATGGGGGACATTGTGCTGGTTGTCTTGTATAGGTGACTTCCAAGTCAGCCATATTGCATGGGGGACATTGTGCTGGTTGTCTTGTATAGGTGACTTCCAAGTCAGCCATATTGCATGGGGGATATTGTGCTGGTTGCCATGTTGTATAGGTGACTTCCAAGTCAGCCATATTACATGGGGGACATTGTGCTGGCGGCCATGTTCTATAGGTAACTTCCAAGTCAGCCATATTGCATTTGTGACATTGTGCTGGTTGTCTTGTATAGGTGACTTCCAAGTCAGCCATATTGCATGGGGGACATTGTGCTGGTTGTGTTGTATAGGTGACTTCCAAATCAGCCATATTGCATGGGGGACATTGTGCTGGTTGTATTGTATAGGTGACTTCCAAGTCAGCCATATTGCATGGGGGACATTGTGCTGGTTGCCATGTTGTATAGGTGACTTCCAAGTCAGCCATATTGCATGGGGGACATTGTGCTGGTGGCCATGTTCTATAGGTGACTTCCAAGTCAGCCATATTGCATTTGGGACATTGTGCTGGTTGTATTGTATAGGTGACTTCCAAGTCAGCCATATTGCATGGGGGACATTGTTCTGGTTGTATTGTATAGGTGACTTCCAAGTCAGCCATATTACATGGGGGACATTGTGCTGGTTGTATTGTATAGGTGACTTCCAAGTCAGCCATATTGCATGGGGGACATTGTGCTGGTGGCCATGTCCTATAGGTGACTTCCAAGTCAGCTATATTGCATGGGGGACATTGTGCTGGTTGTCTTGTATAGGTGACTTCCAAGTCAGCCATATTGCATGGGCGACATTGTGCTGGTTGCCATGTTGTATAGGTGACATCCAAGTCGGCCATATTGCATGGGGGACATTGTGCTGGCGGCCATGTTCTATAGGTGACTTCCAAGTCAGCCATATTGCATTTGGGACAATGTGCTCGTTGTCTTGTATAGGTGACTTCCAAGTCAGCCATATTGCATGGGGGACATTGTGCTGGTTGTGTTGTATAGGTGACTTCCAAATCAGCCATATTGCATGGGGGACATTGTGCTGGTTGTATTGTATAGGTGACTTCCAAGTCAGCCATATTGCATGGGGGACATTGTGCTGGTTGTCTTGTATAGGTGACTTCCAAGTCAGCCATATTGCTTGGGGTACATTGTGCTGGTTGTATTGTATAGGTGACTTCCAAGTCAGCCATATTGCATGGGGGACATTGTGCTGGTTGCCATGTCCTATAGGTGACTTCCAAGTCAGCCATATTGCATGGGGGACATTGTGCTTTTTGCCATGTTGTATAGGTGACTTCCAAGTGAGCCATATTGCTTGGGGGACATTGTGCTGGTTGTGTTGTATAGGTGACTTCCAAGTCAGCCATATTGCATGGGGGACATTGTGCTGGTTGTCTTGTATAGGTGACTTCCAAGTCAGCCATGTTGCATGGGGGACATTGTGCTGGTGGCCATGTCCTATAGGTGACTTCCAAGTCAGCCATATTGCATGGGGGACATTGTGCTGGTTGTCTTGTATAGGTGACTTCCAAGTCAGCCATATTGCATGGGGGACATTGTGCTGGTTGCCATGTTGTATAGGTGACTTCCAAGTCAGCCATATTGCATGGGGGACATTGTGCTGGCGGCCATGTTCTATAGGTGACTTCCAAGTCAGCCATATTGCATTTGGGACATTGTGCTGGTTGTCTTGTATAGGTGACTTCCAAGTCAGCCATATTGCTTGGGGGACATTGTGCTGGTTGTGTTGTATAGGTGACTTCCAAATCAGCCATATTGCATGGGGGACATTGTGCTGGTTGTATTGTATAGGTGACTTCCAAGTCAGCCATATTGCATGGGGGACATTGTGCTGGTTGTCTTGTATAGGTGACTTCCAAGTCAGCCATATTGCATGGGGGACATTGTGCTGGTTGTGTTGTATAGGTGACTTCCAAATCAGCCATATTGCATGGGGGACATTGTGCTGGTTGTATTGTATAGGTGACTTCCAAGTCAGCCATATTGCATGGGGGACATTGTGCTGGTTGTCTTGTATAGGTGACTTCCAAGTCAGCCATATTGCATGGGGGACATTGTTCTGGTTGTATTGTATAGGTGACTTCCAAGTCAGCCATATTGCATGGGGGACATTGTGCTGGTTGCCATGTTGTATAGGTGACTTCCAAGTCAGCCATATTGCATGGGGGACATTGTGCTGGTGGCCATGTCCTATAGGTGACTTCCAAGTCAGCTATATTGCATGGGGGACATTGTGCTGGTTGTCTTGTATAGGTGACTTCCAAGTCAGCCATATTGCATGGGGGACATTGTGCTGGTTACCATGTCCTATAGGTGACTTCCAAGTCAGCCATATTGCATGGGGGACATTGTGCTGGTTGCCATGTTGTATAGGTGACTTCCAAGTGAGCCATATTGCTTGGGGGACATTGTGCTGGTTGTGTTGTATAGGTGAGTTCCAAGTCAGCCATATTGCATGGGGGACATTGTGCTGGTTGTCTTGTAAAGGTGACTTCCAAGTCAGCCGTGTTGCATGGGGGACATTGTGCTGGTTGTCTTGTATAGGTGACTTCCAAGTCAGCCATATTGCATGGGGGACATTGTGCTGGTTGTCTTGTATAGGTGACTTCCAAGTCAGCCATATTGCATGGGGGACATTGTGCTGGTTGCCATGTTGTATAGGTGACTTCCAAGTCAGCCATATTACATGGGGGACATTGTGCTGGCGGCCATGTTCTATAGGTAACTTCCAAGTCAGCCATATTGCATTTGTGACATTGTGCTGGTTGTCTTGTATAGGTGACTTCCAAATCAGCCATATTGCATGGGGGACATTGTGCTGGTTGTATTGTATAGGTGACTTCCAAGTCAGCCATATTGCATGGGGGACATTGTGCTGGTTGTCTTGTATAGGTGACTTCCAAGTCAGCCATATTGCTTGGGGGACATTGTGCTGGTTGTATTGTATAGGTGACTTCCAAGTCAGCCATATTGCATGGGGGACATTGTGCTGGTTGCCATGTTGTATAGGTGACTTCCAAGTCAGCCATATTGCATGGGGGACATTGTGCTGGTGGCCATGTTCTATAGGTGACTTCCAAGTCAGCCATATTGCATTTGGGACATTGTGCTGGTTGTATTGTATAGGTGACTTCCAAGTCAGCCATATTGCATGGGGGACATTGTTCTGGTTGTATTGTATAGGTGACTTCCAAGTCAGCCATATTGCATGGGGGACATTGTGCTGGTTGTATTGTATAGGTGACTTCCAAGTCAGCCATATTGCATGGGGGACATTGTGCTGGTGGCCATGTCCTATAGGTGACTTCCAAGTCAGCTATATTGCATGGGGGACATTGTGCTGGTTGTCTTGTATAGGTGACTTCCAAGTCAGCCATATTGCATGGGGGACATTGTGCTGGTTACCATGTCCTATAGGTGACTTCCAAGTCAGCCATATTGCATGGGGGACATTGTGCTGGTTGCCATGTTGTATAGGTGACTTCCAAGTGAGCCATATTGCTTGGGGGACATTGTGCTGGTTGTGTTGTATAGGTGAGTTCCAAGTCAGCCATATTGCATGGGGGACATTGTGCTGGTTGTCTTGTATAGGTGACTTCCAAGTCAGCCGTGTTGCATGGGGGACATTGTGCTGGTTGTCTTGTATAGGTGACTTCCAAGTCAGCCATATTGCATGGGGGACATTGTGCTGGTTGTCTTGTATAGGTGACTTCCAAGTCAGCCATATTGCATGGGGGACATTGTGCTGGTTGCCATGTTGTATAGGTGACTTCCAAGTCAGCCATATTACATGGGGGACATTGTGCTGGCGGCCATGTTCTATAGGTAACTTCCAAGTCAGCCATATTGCATTTGTGACATTGTGCTGGTTGTCTTGTATAGGTGACTTCCAAGTCAGTCATATTGCATGGGGGACATTGTGCTGGTTGTGTTGTATAGGTGACTTCCAAATCAGCCATATTGCATGGGGGACATTGTGCTGGTTGTATTGTATAGGTGACTTCCAAGTCAGCCATATTGCATGGGGGACATTGTGCTGGTTGTCTTGTATAGGTGACTTCCAAGTCAGCCATATTGCTTGGGGGACATTGTGCTGGTTGTATTGTATAGGTGACTTCCAAGTCAGCCATATTGCATGGGGGACATTGTGCTGGTTGCCATGTTGTATAGGTGACTTCCAAGTCAGCCATATTGCATGGGGGACATTGTGCTGGTGGCCATGTTCTATAGGTGACTTCCAAGTCAGCCATATTGCATTTGGGACATTGTGCTGGTTGTATTGTATAGGTGACTTCCAAGTCAGCCATATTGCATGGGGGACATTGTTCTGGTTGTATTGTATAGGTGACTTCCAAGTCAGCCATATTGCATGGGGGACATTGTGCTGGTTGTATTGTATAGGTGACTTCCAAGTCAGTCATATTGCATGGGGGACATTGTGCTGGTTGTGTTGTATAGGTGACTTCCAAATCAGCCATATTGCATGGGGGACATTGTGCTGGTTGTATTGTATAGGTGACTTCCAAGTCAGCCATATTGCATGGGGGACATTGTGCTGGTTGTCTTGTATAGGTGACTTCCAAGTCAGCCATATTGCTTGGGGGACATTGTGCTGGTTGTATTGTATAGGTGACTTCCAAGTCAGCCATATTGCATGGGGGACATTGTGCTGGTTGCCATGTTGTATAGGTGACTTCCAAGTCAGCCATATTGCATGGGGGACATTGTGCTGGTGGCCATGTTCTATAGGTGACTTCCAAGTCAGCCATATTGCATTTGGGACATTGTGCTGGTTGTATTGTATAGGTGACTTCCAAGTCAGCCATATTGCATGGGGGACATTGTTCTGGTTGTATTGTATAGGTGACTTCCAAGTCAGCCATATTGCATGGGGGACATTGTGCTGGTTGTATTGTATAGGTGACTTCCAAGTCAGCCATATTGCATGGGGGACATTGTGCTGGTGGCCATGTCCTATAGGTGACTTCCAAGTCAGCCATATTGCATGGGGGACATTGTGCTGGTTGTCTTGTATAGGTGACTTCCAAGTCAGCCATATTGCATGGGGGACATTGTGCTGGTTGTGTTGTATAGGTGACTTCCAAATCAGCCATATTGCATGGGGGACATTGTGCTGGTTGTATTGTATAGGTGACTTCCAAGTCAGCCATATTGCATGGGGGACATTGTGCTGGTTGTCTTGTATAGGTGACTTCCAAGTCAGCCATATTGCTTGGGGGACATTGTGCTGGTTGTATTGTATAGGTGACTTCCAAGTCAGCCATATTGCATGGGGGACATTGTGCTGGTTGCCATGTTGTATAGGTGACTTCCAAGTCAGCCATATTGCATGGGGGACATTGTGCTGGTGGCCATGTTCTATAGGTGACTTCCAAGTCAGCCATATTGCATTTGGGACATTGTGCTGGTTGTATTGTATAGGTGACTTCCAAGTCAGCCATATTGCATGGGGGACATTGTTCTGGTTGTATTGTATAGGTGACTTCCAAGTCAGCCATATTGCATGGGGGACATTGTGCTGGTTGTATTGTATAGGTGACTTCCAAGTCAGCCATATTGCATGGGGGACATTGTGCTGGTGGCCATGTCCTATAGGTGACTTCCAAGTCAGCTATATTGCATGGGGGACATTGTGCTGCTTGTCTTGTATAGGTGACTTCCAAGTCAGCCATATTGCATGGGCGACATTGTGCTGGTTGCCATGTTGTATAGGTGACATCCAAGTCGGCCATATTGCATGGGGGACATTGTGCTGGCGGCCATGTTCTATAGGTGACTTCCAAGTCAGCCATATTGCATTTGGGACAATGTGCTCGTTGTCTTGTATAGGTGACTTCCAAGTCAGCCATATTGCATGGGGGACATTGTGCTGGTTGTGTTGTATAGGTGACTTCCAAATCAGCCATATTGCATGGGGGACATTGTGCTGGTTGTATTGTATAGGTGACTTCCAAGTCAGCCATATTGCATGGGGGACATTGTGCTGGTTGTCTTGTATAGGTGACTTCCAAGTCAGCCATATTGCTTGGGGGACATTGTGCTGGTTGTATTGTATAGGTGACTTCCAAGTCAGCCATATTGCATGGGGGACATTGTGCTGGTTGCCATGTCCTATAGGTGACTTCCAAGTCAGCCATATTGCATGGGGGACATTGTGCTGGTTGCCATGTTGTATAGGTGACTTCCAAGTGAGCCATATTGCTTGGGGGACATTGTGCTGGTTGTGTTGTATAGGTGACTTCCAAGTCAGCCATATTGCATGGGGGACATTGTTCTGGTTGTCTTGTATAGGTGACTTCCAAGTCATCCATATTGCATGGGGGACATTGTGCTGGTGGCCATGTCCTATAGGTGACTTCCAAGTCAGCCATATTGCATGGGGGACATTGTGCTGGTTGTCTTGTATAGGTGACTTCCAAGTCAGCCATATTGCATGGGGGACATTGTGCTGGTTGCCATGTTGTATAGGTGACTTCCAAGTCAGCCATATTGCATGGGGGACATTGTGCTGGCGGCCATGTTCTATAGGTGACTTCCAAGTCAGCCATATTGCATTTGGGACATTGTGCTGGTTGTCTTGTATAGGTGACTTCCAAGTCAGCCATATTGCTTGGGGGACATTGTGCTGGTTGTGTTGTATAGGTGACTTCCAAATCAGCCATATTGCATGGGGGACATTGTGCTGGTTGTATTGTATAGGTGACTTCCAAGTCAGCCATATTGCATGGGGGACATTGTGCTGGTTGTCTTGTATAGGTGACTTCCAAGTCAGCCATATTGCATGGGGGACATTGTGCTGGTTGTGTTGTATAGGTGACTTCCAAATCAGCCATATTGCATGGGGGACATTGTGCTGGTTGTATTGTATAGGTGACTTCCAAGTCAGCCATATTGCATGGGGGACATTGTGCTGGTTGTCTTGTATAGGTGACTTCCAAGTCAGCCATATTGCTTGGGGGACATTGTGCTGGTTGTATTGTATAGGTGACTTCCAAGTCAGCCATATTGCATGGGGGACATTGTGCTGGTTGCCATGTTGTATAGGTGACTTCCAAGTCAGCCATATTGCATGGGGGACATTGTGCTGGTGGCCATGTTCTATAGGTGACTTCCAAGTCAGCCATATTGCATTTGGGACATTGTGCTGGTTGTATTGTATAGGTGACTTCCAAGTCAGCCATATTGCATGGGGGACATTGTTCTGGTTGTATTGTATAGGTGACTTCCAAGTCAGCCATATTGCATGGGGGACATTGTGCTGGTTGTATTGTATAGGTGACTTCCAAGTCAGCCATATTGCATGGGGGACATTGTGCTGGTGGCCATGTCCTATAGGTGACTTCCAAGTCAGCTATATTGCATGGGGGACATTGTGCTGGTTGTCTTGTATAGGTGACTTCCAAGTCAGCCATATTGCATGGGCGACATTGTGCTGGTTGCCATGTTGTATAGGTGACATCCAAGTCGGCCATATTGCATGGGGGACATTGTGCTGGCGGCCATGTTCTATAGGTGACTTCCAAGTCAGCCATATTGCATTTGGGACAATGTGCTCGTTGTCTTGTATAGGTGACTTCCAAGTCAGCCATATTGCATGGGGGACATTGTGCTGGTTGTGTTGTATAGGTGACTTCCAAATCAGCCATATTGCATGGGGGACATTGTGCTGGTTGTATTGTATAGGTGACTTCCAAGTCAGCCATATTGCATGGGGGACATTGTGCTGGTTGTCTTGTATAGGTGACTTCCAAGTCAGCCATATTGCTTGGGGGACATTGTGCTGGTTGTATTGTATAGGTGACTTCCAAGTCAGCCATATTGCATGGGGGACATTGTGCTGGTTGCCATGTCCTATAGGTGACTTCCAAGTCAGCCATATTGCATGGGGGACATTGTGCTGGTTGCCATGTTGTATAGGTGACTTCCAAGTGAGCCATATTGCTTGGGGGACATTGTGCTGGTTGTGTTGTATAGGTGACTTCCAAGTCAGCCATATTGCATGGGGGACATTGTGCTGGTTGTCTTGTATAGGTGACTTCCAAGTCACCCATATTGCATGGGGGACATTGTGCTGGTGGCCATGTCCTATAGGTGACTTCCAAGTCAGCCATATTGCATGGGGGACATTGTGCTGGTTGTCTTGTATAGGTGACTTCCAAGTCAGCCATATTGCATGGGGGACATTGTGCTGGTTGCCATGTTGTATAGGTGACTTCCAAGTCAGCCATATTGCATGGGGGACATTGTGCTGGCGGCCATGTTCTATAGGTGACTTCCAAGTCAGCCATATTGCATTTGGGACATTGTGCTGGTTGTCTTGTATAGGTGACTTCCAAGTCAGCCATATTGCTTGGGGGACATTGTGCTGGTTGTGTTGTATAGGTGACTTCCAAATCAGCCATATTGCATGGGGGACATTGTGCTGGTTGTATTGTATAGGTGACTTCCAAGTCAGCCATATTGCATGGGGGACATTGTGCTGGTTGTCTTGTATAGGTGACTTCCAAGTCAGCCATATTGCTTGGGGGACATTGTGCTGGTTGTATTGTATAGGTGACTTCCAAGTCAGCCATATTGCATGGGGAACATTGTGCTGGTTGCCATGTCCTATAGGTGACTTCCAAGTCAGCCATATTGCATGGGGGACATTGTGCTGGTTGCCATGTTGTATAGGTGACTTCCAAGTGAGCCATATTGCTTGGGGGACATTGTGCTGGTTGTGTTGTATAGGTGACTTCCAAGTCAGCCATATTGCATGGGGGACATTGTGCTGGTTGTCTTGTATAGGTGACTTCCAAGTCAGCCGTGTTGCATGGGGGACATTGTGCTGGTTGTATTGTATAGGTGACTTCCAAGTCAGCCATATTGCATGGGGGACATTGTGCTGGTGGCCATGTTGTAAAGGTGACTTCCAAGTCAGCCATATTGCATGGGGGACATTGTGCTGGTTGCCATGTTGTATAGGTGACTTCCAAGTCAGCCATATTGCATGGGGGACATTGTGCTGGTTGCCATGTTGTATAGGTGACTTCCAAGTCAGCCATATTGCATGGGGGAAATTATGCTGGTTGTCTTGTATAGGTGACTTTTAAGTCAGCCATATTGCTTGGGGGACATTGTGCTGGTTGCCATGTTCTATAGGTGACTTCCAAGTCAGCCATATTGCTTGGGGGACATTGTGCTGGTTGCCATGTTGTATAGGTGACTTCCAAGTCAGCCATATTGCTTGGGGGACATTGTGCTGGTTGCCATGTTGTATAGGTGACTTCCAAGTCAGCCATATTGCATGGGGGACATTGTGCTGGTGGCCATGTTCTATAGGTGACTTCCAATTCAGCCATATTGCATGGGGGACATTGTGCTGGTTGTCTTGTATAGGTGACTTCCAAGTCAGCCATATTGCATGGGGGACATTGTGCTGGTTGTGTTGTTTAGGTGACTTCCAAATAAGCCATATTGCATGGGGGACATTGTTCTGGTTGTATTGTATAGGTGACTTCCAAGTCAGCCATATTGCATGGGGGACATTGTGCTGGTTGTATTGTATAGGTGACTTCCAAGTCAGCCATATTGCATGGGGGACATTGTGCTGGTGGCCATGTCCTATAGGTGACTTCCAAGTCAGCCATATTGCATGGGGGACATTGTGCTGGTTGTCTTGTATAGGTGACTTCCAAGTCAGCCATATTGCATGGGGGACATTGTGCTGGTTGCCATGTTGTATAGGTGACTTCCAAGTCAGCCATATTGCATGGGGGACATTGTGCTGGCGGCCATGTTCTATAGGTGACTTCCAAGTCAGCCATATTGCATTTGGGACATTGTGCTGGTTGTCTTGTATAGGTGACTTCGAAGTCAGCCATATTGCATGGGGGACATTGTGCTGGTTGTCTTGTATAGGTGACTTCCAAGTCAGCCATATTGCATGGGGGACATTGTGCTGGTTGTATTGTATAGGTGACTTCCAAGTCAGCCATATTGCATGGGGGACATTGTGCTGGTGGCCATGTCCTATAGGTGACTTCCAAGTCAGCCATATTGCATGGGGGACATTGTGCTGGTTGTCTTGTATAGGTAACTTCCAAGTCAGCCATATTGCATGGGGGACATTGTGCTGGTTGCCATGTTGTATAGGTGACTTCCAAGTTAGCCATATTGCATGGGGGACATTGTGCTGGCGGCCATGTTCTATAGGTGACTTCCAAGTCAGCCATATTGCATTTGGGACATTGTGCTGGTTGTCTTGTATAGGTGACTTCCAAGTCAGCCATATTGCATGGGGGACATTGTGCTGGTTGTCTTGTATAGGTGACTTCCAAGTCAGCCATATTGCATGGGGGACATTGTGCTGGTTGCCATGTTGTATAGGTGACTTCCAAGTGAGCCATATTGCTTGGGGGACATTGTGCTGGTTGTGTTGTATAGGTGACTTCCAAATCAGCCATATTGCATGGGGGACATTGTGCTGGTTGTCTTGTATAGGTGACTTCCAAGTCAGCCATATTGCATGGGGGACATTGTGCTGGTGGCCATGTCCTATAGGTGACTTCCAAGTCAGCCATATTGCATGGGGGACATTGTGCTGGTTGTCTTGTATAGGTGACTTCCAATTCAGCCATATTGCATGGGGGACATTGTGCTGGTTGCCATGTTGTATAGGTGACTTCCAAGTCAGCCATATTGCATGGGGGACATTGTGCTGGCGGCCATGTTCTATAGGTGACTTCCAAGTCAGCCATATTGCATTTGGGACATTGTGCTGGTTGTCTTGTATAGGTGACTTCCAAGTCAGCCATATTGCATGGGGGACATTGTGCTGGTTGTGTTGTATAGGTGACTTCCAAATCAGCCATATTGCATGGGGGACATTGTGCTGGTTGTATTGTATAGGTGACTTCCAAGTCAGCCATATTGCATGGGGGACATTGTGCTGGTTGTCTTGTATAGGTGACTTCCAAGTCAGCCATATTGCTTGGGGGACATTGTGCTGGTTGTATTGTATAGGTGACTTCCAAGTCAGCCATATTGCATGGGGGACATTGTGCTGGTTGTATTGTATAGGTGACTTCCAAGTCAGCCATATTGCATGGGGGACATTGTGCTGGTGGCCATGTCCTATAGGTGACTTCCAAGTCAGCCATATTGCATGGGGGACATTGTGCTGGTTGTCTTGTATAGGTGACTTCCAAGTCAGCCATATTGCATGGGGGACATTGTGCTGGTTGCCATGTTGTATAGGTGACTTCCAAGTCAGCCATATTGCATGGGGGACATTGTGCTGGCGGCCATGTTCTATAGGTGACTTCCAAGTCAGCCATATTGCATTTGGGACATTGTGCTGGTTGTCTTGTATAGGTGACTTCCAAGTCAGCCATATTGCATGGGGGACATTGTGCTGGTTGTCTTGTATAGGTGACTTCCAAGTCAGCCATATTGCATGGGGGACATTGTGCTGGTTGCCATGTTGTATAGGTGACTTCCAAGTGAGCCATATTGCTTGGGGGACATTGTGCTGGTTGTGTTGTATAGGTGACTTCCAAGTCAGCCATATTGCATGGGGGACATTGTGCTGGATGTCTTGTATAGGTGACTTCCAAGTCAGCCATATTGCATGGGGGACATTGTGCTGGTGGCCATGTCCTATAGGTGACTTCCAAGTCAGCCATATTGCATGGGGGACATTGTGCTGGTTGTCTTGTATAGGTGACTTCCAAGTCAGCCATATTGCATGGGGGACATTGTGCTGGTTGCCATGTTGTATAGGTGACTTCCAAGTCAGCCATATTGCATGGGGGACATTGTGCTGGCGGCCATGTTCTATAGGTGACTTCCAAGTCAGCCATATTGCATTTGGGACATTGTGCTGGTTGTCTTGTATAGGTGACTTCCAAGTCAGCCATATTGCATGGGGGACATTGTGCTGGTTGTCTTGTATAGGTGACTTCCAAGTCAGCCATATTGCATGGGGGACATTGTGCTGGTTGCCATGTTGTATAGGTGACTTCCAAGTGAGCCATATTGCTTGGGGGACATTGTGCTGGTTGTGTTGTATAGGTGACTTCCAAGTCAGCCATATTGCATGGGGGACATTGTGCTGGTTGTCTTGTATAGGTGACTTCCAAGTCAGCCATATTGCATGGGGGACATTGTGCTGGTGGCCATGTCCTATAGGTGACTTCCAAGTCAGCCATATTGCATGGGGGACATTGTGCTGGTTGTCTTGTATAGGTGACTTCCAAGTCAGCCATATTGCATGGGGGACATTGTGCTGGTTGCCATGTTGTATAGGTGACTTCCAAGTCAGCCATATTGCATGGGGGACATTGTGCTGGCGGCCATGTTCTATAGGTGACTTCCAAGTCAGCCATATTGCATTTGGGACATTGTGCTGGTTGTCTTGTATAGGTGACTTCCAAGTCAGCCATATTGCATGGGGGACATTGTGCTGGTTGTGTTGTATAGGTGACTACCAAATCAGCCATATTGCATGGGGGACATTGTGCTGGTTGTATTGTATAGGTGACTTCCAAGTCAGCCATATTGCATGGGGGACATTGTGCTGGTTGTCTTGTATAGGTGACTTCCAAGTCAGCAATATTGCTTGGGGGACATTGTGCTGGTTGTATTGTATAGGTGACTTCCAAGTCAGCCATATTGCATGGGGAACATTGTGCTGGTTGCCATGTCCTATAGGTGACTTCCAAGTCAGCCATATTGCATGGGGGACATTGTGCTGGTTGCCATGTTGTATAGGTGACTTCCAAGTGAGCCATATTGCTTGGGGGACATTGTGCTGGTTGTGTTGTATAGGTGACTTCCAAGTCAGCCATATTGCATGGGGGACATTGTGCTGGTTGTCTTGTATAGGTGACTTCCAAGTCAGCCGTGTTGCATGGGGGACATTGTGCTGGTTGTATTGTATAGATGACTTCCAAGTCAGCCATATTGCATGGGGGACATTGTGCTGGTGGCCATGTTGTAAAGGTGACTTCCAAGTCAGCCATATTGCATGGGGGACATTGTGCTGGTTGCCATGTTGTATAGGTGACTTCCAAGTCAGCCATATTGCATGGGGGACATTGTGCTGGTTGCCATGTTGTATAGGTGACTTCCAAGTCAGCCATATTGCATGAGGGACATTGTGCTGGTGGCCATGTCCTATAGGTGACTTCCAAGTCAGCCATATTGCATGGGGGACATTGTGCTGGTTGTCTTGTATAGGTGACTTCCAAGTCAGCCATATTGCATGGGGGACATTGTGCTGGTTGCCATGTTGTATAGGTGACTTCCAAGTCAGCCATATTGCATGGGGGACATTGTGCTGGCGGCCATGTTCTATAGGTGACTTCCAAGTCAGCCATATTGCATTTGGGACATTGTGCTGGTTGTCTTGTATAGGTGATTTCCAAGTCAGCCATATTGCATGGGGGACATTGTGCTGGTTGTCTTGTATAGGTGACTTCCAAGTCAGCCATATTGCATGGGGGACATTGTGCTGGTTGCCATGTTGTATAGGTGACTTCCAAGTGAGCCATATTGCTTGGGGGACATTGTGCTGGTTGTGTTGTATAGGTGACTTCCAAGTCAGCCATATTGCATGGGGGACATTGTGCTGGCGGCCATGTTCTATAGGTGACTTCCAAGTCAGCCATATTGCATTTGGGACATTGTGCTGGTTGTCTTGTATAGGTGACTTCCAAGTCAGCCATATTGCATGGGGGACATTGTGCTGGTTGTGTTGTATAGGTGACTTCCAAATCAGCCATATTGCATGGGGGACATTGTGCTGGTTGTATTGTATAGGTGACTTCCAAGTCAGCCATATTGCATGGGGGACATTGTGCTGGTTGTCTTGTATAGGTGACTTCCAAGTCAGCCATATTGCTTGGGGGACATTGTGCTGGTTGTATTGTATAGGTGACTTCCAAGTCAGCCATATTGCATGGGGGACATTGTGCTGGTTGCCATGTTGTATAGGTGACTTCCAAGTAAGCCATATTGCATGGGGGACATTGTGCTGGTGGCCATGTTCTATAGGTGACTTCCAAGTCAGCCATATTGCATTTGGGACATTGTGCTGGTTGTATTGTATAGGTGACTTCCAAGTCAGCCATATTGCATGGGGGACATTGTTCTGGTTGTATTGTATAGGTGACTTCCAAGTCAGCCATATTGCATGGGGGACATTGTGCTGGTTGTCTTGTATAGGTGACTTCCAAGTCAGCCATATTGCATGGGGGACATTGTGCTGGTTGCCATGTTGTATAGGTGACTTCCAAGTGAGCCATATTGCTTGGGGGACATTGTGCTGGTTGTGTTGTATAGGTGACTTCCAAGTCAGCCATATTGCATGGGGGACATTGTGCTGGTTGCCATGTTGTATAGGTGACTTCCAAGTCAACCATATTGCATGGGGGACATTGTGCTGGCGGCCATGTTCTATAGGTGACTTCCAAGTCAGCCATATTGCATTTGGGACATTGTGCTGGTTGTCTTGTATAGGTGACTTCCAAGTCAGCCATATTGCATGGGGGACATTGTGCTGGTTGTGTTGTATAGGTGACTTCCAAATCAGCCATATTGCATGGGGGACATTGTGCTGGTTGTATTGTATAGGTGACTTCCAAGTCAGCCATATTGCATGGGGGACATTGTGCTGGTTGTCTTGTATAGGTGACTTCCAAGTCAGCCATATTGCTTGGGGGACATTGTGCTGGTTGTATTGTATAGGTGACTTCCAAGTCAGCCATATTGCATGGGGGACATTGTTCTGGTTGCCATGTTGTATAGGTGACTTCCAAGTCAGCCATATTGCATGGGGGACATTGTGCTGGTGGCCATGTTCTATAGGTGACTTCCAAGTCAGCCATATTGCATTTGGGACATTGTGCTGGTTGTATTGTATAGGTTCATTTCAGAGTCAGCCATATTGCATGGGGGACATTGTGCTGGTTGTATTGTATAGGTGACTTCCAAGTGAGCCATATTGCTTGGGGGACATTGTGCTGGTTGTATTATATAGGTGACTTCCAAGTCAGCCATATTGCATGGGGGACATTGTGCTGGTGGCCATGTCCTATAGGTGACTTCCAAGTCAGCCATATTGCATGGGGGACATTGTGCTGGTTGTCTTGTATAGGTGACTTCCAAGTCAGCCATATTGCATGGGGGACATTGTGCTGGTTGCCATGTTGTATAGGTGACTTCCAAGTCAGCCATATTGCATGGGGGACATTGTGCTGGCGGCCATGTTCTATAGGTGACTTCCAAGTCAGCCATATTGCATTTGGGACATTGTGCTGGTTGTCTTGTATAGGTGACTTCCAAGTCAGCCATATTGCATGGGGGACATTGTGCTGGTTGTGTTGTATAGGTGACTTCCAAATCAGCCATATTGCATGGGGGACATTGTGCTGGTTGTATTGTATAGGTGACTTCCAAGTCAGCCATTTTGCATGGGGGACATTGTGCTGGTTGTCTTGTATAGGTGACTTCCAAGTCAGCCATATTGCTTGGGGGACATTGTGCTGGTTGCCATGTTCTATAGGTGACTTACAAGTCAGCCATATTGCTTGGGGGACATTGTGCTGGTGGCCATGTTCTATAGGTGACTTCCAAGTCAGCCATATTGCTTGGGGGACATTGTGCTGGTTGTATTGTATAGGTGACTTCCAAGTCAGCCATATTGCATGGGGGACATTGTGCTGGTTGTATTGTATAGGTGACTTCCAAGTCAGCCATATTGCATGGGGGACATTGTGCTGGTGGCCATGTCCTATAGGTGACTTCCAAGTCAGCCATATTGCATGGGGGACATTGTGCTGGTTGTCTTGTATAGGTGACTTCCAAGTCAGCCATATTGCTTGGGGGACATTGTGCTGGTTGTATTGTATAGGTGACTTCCAAGTCAGCCATATTGCATTTGGGAAATTGTGCTGGTTGCCATGTTGTATAGGTGACTTACAAGTCAGCCATATTGCATGGGGGACATTGTGCTGGTGGCCATGTTCTATAGGTGACTTCCAAGTCAGCCATATTGCATTTGGGACATTGTGCTGGTTGTCTTGTATAGGTGACTTCCAAGTCAGCCATATTGCATGGGGGACATTGTGCTGGTTGCCATGTTGTATAGGTGACTTCCAAGTGAGCCATATTGCTTGGGGGACATTGTGCTGGTTGTGTTGTATAGGTGACTTCCAAGTCAGCCATATTGCATGGGGGACATTGTGCTGGTTGTCTTGTATAGGTGACTTCCAAGTCAGCCGTGTTGCATGGGGGACATTGTGCTGGTGGCCATGTTCTATAGGTGACTTCCAAGTCAGCCATATTGCATGGGGGACATTGTGCTGGTTGCCATGTTGTATAGGTGACTTCCAAGTCAGCCATATTGCATGGGGGACATTGTGCTGGTGGCCATGTTCTATAGGTGACTTCCAAGTCAGCCATATTGCATGGGGACATTGTGCTGGTTGTCTTGTATAGGTGACTTCCAAGTCAGCCATATTGCATGGGGGACATTGTGCTGGTTGCCATGTTGTATAGGTGACTTCCAAGTCAGCCATATTGCATGGGGGACATTGTGCTGGTTGCCATGTTGTATAGGTGACTTCCAAGTCAGCCATATTGCATGGGGGACATTGTGCTGGTTGTGTTGTATAGGTGACTTCCAAGTCAGCCATATTGCATGGGGGACATTGTGCTGGTTGTATTGTATAGGTGACTTCCAAGTCAGCCATATTGCATGGGGGACATTGTGCTGGTTGTATTGTATAGGTGACTTCCAAGTGAGCCATATTGCTTGGGGGACATTGTGCTGGTGGCCATGTTGTATAGGTGACTTCCAAGTCAGCCATATTGCTTGGGGGACATTGTGCTGGTTGCCATGTTCTATAGGTGACTTCCAAGTCAGCCATATTGCATGGGGGACATTGTGCTGGTTGTGTTGTATAGGTGACTTCCAAGTCAGCCATATTGCATGGGGGACATTGTGCTGGTTGTGTTGTATAGGTGACTTCCAAGTCAGCCATATTGCATGGGGGACATTGTGCTGGTTGTATTGCATAGGTGACTTCCAAGTCAGCCATATTGCATGGGGGACATTGTGCTGGTTGCCATGTTGTATAGGTGACTTCCAAGTCAGCCATATTGCATGGGGGACATTGTGCTGGTGGCCATGTTCTATAGGTGACTTCCAAGTCAGCCATATTGCATTTGGGACATTGTGCTGGTTGTATTGTATAGGTGACTTCCAAGTCAGCCATATTGCATGGGGGACATTGTGCTGGTGGCCATGTCCTATAGGTGACTTCCAAGTCAGCCATATTGCATGGGGGACATTGTGCTGGTTGTCTTGTATAGGTGACTTCCAAGTCAGCCATATTGCTTGGGGGACATTGTGCTGGTTGTATTGTATAGGTGACTTCCAAGTCAGCCATATTGCATGGGGGACATTGTGCTGGTTGCCATGTTGTATAGGTGACTTCCAAGTCAGCCATATTGCATGGGGGACATTGTGCTGGTGGCCATGTTCTATAGGTGACTTCCAAGTCAGCCATATTGCATTTGGGACATTGGGCTGGTTGTCTTGTATAGGTGACTTCCAAGTCAGCCATATTGCTTGGGGGACATTGTGCTGGTTTCCATGTCCTATAGGTGACTTCCAAGTCAGCCATATTGCATGGGGGACATTGTGCTGGTTGTCTTGTATAGGTGACTTCCAAGTCAGCCATATTGCATGGGGGACATTGTGCTGGTTGCCATGTTGTATAGGTGACTTCCAAGTGAGCCATATTGCTTGGGGGACATTGTGCTGGTTGTGTTGTATAGGTGACTTCCAAGTCAGCCATATTGCATGGGGGACATTGTGCTGGTTGTCTTGTATAGGTGACTTCCAAGTCAGCCGTGTTGCATGGGGGACATTGTGCTGGTGGCCATGTTCTATAGGTGACTTCCAAGTCAGCCATATTGCATGGGGGACATTGTGCTGGTTGCCATGTTGTAGAGGTGACTTCCAAGTCAGCCATATTGCATGGGGGACATTGTGCTGGTGGCCATGTTCTATAGGTGACTTCCAAGTCAGCCATATTGCATGGGGACATTGTGCTGGTTGTCTTGTATAGGTGACTTCCAAGTCAGCCATATTGCATGGGGGACATTGTGCTGGTTGTCTTGTATAGGTGACTTCCAATCAGCCATATTGCATGGGGGACATTGTGCTGGTTGTGTTGTATAGGTGACTTCCAAATCAGCCATATTGCATGGGGGACATTGTGCTGGTTGTATTGTATAGGTGACTTCCAAGTCAGCCATATTGCATGGGGGACATTGTGCTGGTTGTATTGTATAGGTGACTTCCAAGTCAGCCATATTGCATGGGGGACATTGTGCTGGTGGCCATGTCCTATAGGTGACTTCCAAGTCAGCCATATTGCATGGGGGACATTGTGCTGGTTGTCTTGTATAGGTGACTTCCAAGTCAGCCATATTGCTTGGGGGACATTGTGCTGGTTGTATTGTATAGGTGACTTCCAAGTCAGCCATATTGCATGGGGGACATTGTGCTGGTTGCCATGTTGTATTGGTGACTTCCAAGTCAGCCATATTGCATGGGGGACATTGTGCTGGTGGCCATGTTCTATAGGTGACTTCCAAGTCAGCCATATTGCATTTGGGACATTGTGCTGGTTGTCTTTTATAGGTGACTTCCAAGTCAGCCATATTGCTTGGGGGACATTGTACTGGTTGCCATGTCCTATAGGTGACTTCCAAGTCAGCCATATTGCATGGGGGACATTGTGCTGGTTGTCTTGTATAGGTGACTTCCAAGTCAGCCATATTGCATGGGGGACATTGTGCTGGTTGCCATGTTGTATAGGTGACTTCCAAGTGAGCCATATTGCTTGGGGGACATTGTGCTGGTTGTGTTGTATAGGTGACTTCCAAGTCAGCCATATTGCATGGGGGACATTGTGCTGGTTGTGTTGTATAGGTGACTTCCAAGTCAGCCGTGTTGCATGGAGGACATTGTGCTGGTGGCCATGTTCTATAGGTGACTTCCAAGTCAGCCATATTGCATGGGGGACATTGTGCTGGTTGCCATGTTGTAGAGGTGACTTCCAAGTCAGCCATATTGCATGGGGGACATTGTGCTGGTGGCCATGTTCTATAGGTGACTTCCAAGTCAGCCATATTGCATGGGGACATTGTGCTGGTTGTCTTGTATAGGTGACTTCCAAGTCAGCCATATTGCATGGGGGACATTGTGCTGGTTGTATTGTATAGGTGACTTCCAAGTCAGCCATATTGCATGGGGGACATTGTGCTGGTGGCCATGTCCTATAGGTGACTTCCAAGTCAGCCATATTGCATTTGGGACATTGTGCTGGTTGTCTTGTATAGGTGACGTCCAAGTCAGCCATATTGCTTGGGGGACATTGTGCTGGTTGCCATGTCCTATAGGTGACTTCCAAGTCAGCCATATTGCATGGGGGACATTGTGCTGGTTGTCTTGTATAGATGACTTCCAAGTCAGCCATATTGCATGGGGGACATTGTGCCAGTTGCCATGTTGTATAGGTGACTTCCAAGTGAGCCATATTGCTTGGGGGACATTGTGCTGGTTGTGTTGTATAGGTGACTTCCAAGTCAGCCATATTGCATGGGGGACATTCTGCTGGTTGTCTTGTATAGGTGACTTCCAAGTCAGCCGTGTTGCATGGGGGACATTGTGCTGGTGGCCATGTTCTATAGGTGACTTCCAAGTCAGCCATATTGCATGGGGGACATTGTGCTGGTTGCCATGTTGTATAGGTGACTTCCAAGTCAGCCATATTGCATGGGGGACATTGTGCTGGTGGCCATGTTCTATAGGTGACTTCCAAGTCAGCCATATTGCATGGGGGACATTGTGCTGGTTGCCATGTTGTATAGGTGACTTCCAAGTCAGCCATATTGCATGGGGGACATTGTGCTGGTTGCCATGTTGTATAGGTGACTTCCAAGTCAGCCATATTGCATGGGGGACATTGTGCTGGTTGCCATGTTGTATAGGTGACTTCCAAGTCAGCCATATTGCATGGGGGACATTGTGCTGGTGGCCATGTTCTATAGGTGACTTCCAAGTCAGCCATATTGCATTTGGGACATTGTGCTGGTTGTCTTGTATAGGTGACGTCCTAGTCAGCCATATTGCTTGGGGGACATTGTGCTGGTGGCCATGTTCTATAGGTGACTTCCAAGTCAGCCATATTGCATGGGGACATTGTGCTGGTTGTCTTGTATAGGTGACTTCCAAGTCAGCCATATTGCATGGGGGACATTGTGCTGGTTGTCTTGTATAGGTGACTTCCAATCAGCCATATTGCATGGGGGACATTGTGCTGGTTGTGTTGTATAGGTGACTTCCAAATCAGCCATATTGCATGGGGGACATTGTGCTGGTTGTATTGTATAGGTGACTTCCAAGTCAGCCATATTGCATGGGGGACATTGTGCTGGTTGTATTGTATAGGTGACTTCCAAGTCAGCCATATTGCATGGGGGACATTGTGCTGGTGGCCATGTCCTATAGGTGACTTCCAAGTCAGCCATATTGCATGGGGGACATTGTGCTGGTTGTCTTGTATAGGTGACTTCCAAGTCAGCCATATTGCATGGGGGACATTGTGCTGGTTGTATTGTATAGGTGACTTCCAAGTCAGCCATATTGCATGGGGGACATTGTGCTGGTTGCCATGTTGTATTGGTGACTTCCAAGTCAGCCATATTGCATGGGGGACATTGTGCTGGTGGCCATGTTCTATAGGTGACTTCCAAGTCAGCCATATTGCATTTGGGACATTGTGCTGGTTGTCTTTTATAGGTGACTTCCAAGTCAGCCATATTGCTTGGGGGACATTGTACTGGTTGCCATGTCCTATAGGTGACTTCCAAGTCAGCCATATTGCATGGGGGACATTGTGCTGGTTGTCTTGTATAGGTGACTTCCAAGTCAGCCATATTGCATGGGGGACATTGTGCTGGTTGCCATGTTGTATAGGTGACTTCCAAGTGAGCCATATTGCTTGGGGGACATTGTGCTGGTTGTGTTGTATAGGTGACTTCCAAGTCAGCCATATTGCATGGGGGACATTGTGCTGGTTGTGTTGTATAGGTGACTTCCAAGTCAGCCGTGTTGCATGGAGGACATTGTGCTGGTGGCCATGTTCTATAGGTGACTTCCAAGTCAGCCATATTGCATGGGGGACATTGTGCTGGTTGCCATGTTGTAGAGGTGACTTCCAAGTCAGCCATATTGCATGGGGGACATTATGCTGGTGGCCATGTTCTATAGGTGACTTCCAAGTCAGCCATATTGCATGGGGAAATTGTGCTGGTTGTCTTGTATAGGTGACTTCCAAGTCAGCCATATTGCATGGGGGACATTGTGCTGGTTGTATTGTATAGGTGACTTCCAAGTCAGCCATATTGCATGGGGGACATTGTGCTGGTGGCCATGTCCTATAGGTGACTTCCAAGTCAGCCATATTGCATTTGGGACATTGTGCTGGTTGTCTTGTATAGGTGACGTCCAAGTCAGCCATATTGCTTGGGGGACATTGTGCTGGTTGCCATGTCCTATAGGTGACTTCCAAGTCAGCCATATTGCATGGGGGACATTGTGCTGGTTGTCTTGTATAGATGACTTCCAAGTCAGCCATATTGCATGGGGGACATTGTGCTGGTTGCCATGTTGTATAGGTGACTTCCAAGTGAGCCATATTGCTTGGGGGACATTGTGCTGGTTGTGTTGTATAGGTGACTTCCAAGTCAGCCATATTGCATGGGGGACATTCTGCTGGTTGTCTTGTATAGGTGACTTCCAAGTCAGCCGTGCTGCATGGGGGACATTGTGCTGGTGGCCATGTTCTATAGGTGACTTCCAAGTCAGCCATATTGCATGGGGGACATTGTGCTGGTTGCCATGTTGTATAGGTGACTTCCAAGTCAGCCATATTGCATGGGGGACATTGTGCTGGTGGCCATGTTCTATAGGTGACTTCCAAGTCAGCCATATTGCATGGGGACATTGTGCTGGTTGTCTTGTATAGGTGACTTCCAAGTCAGCCATATTGCATGGGGGACATTGTGCTGGTTGCCATGTTGTATAGGTGACTTCCAAGTCAGCCATATTGCATGGGGGACATTGTGCTGGTTGCCATGTTGTATAGGTGACTTCCAAGTCAGCCATATTGCATGGGGGACATTGTGCTGGTGGCCATGTTCTATAGGTGACTTCCAAGTCAGCCATATTGCATTTGGGACATTGTGCTGGTTGTCTTGTATAGGTGACGTCCTAGTCAGCCATATTGCTTGGGGGACATTGTGCTGGTTGCCATGTCCTATAGGTGACTTCCAAGTCAGCCATATTGCATGGGGGACATTGTGCTGGTTGTCTTGTATAGGTGACTTCCAAGTCAGCCATATTGCATGGGGGACATTGTGCTGGTTGCCATGTTGTATAGGTGACTTCCAAGTGAGCCATATTGCTTGGGGGACATTGTGCTGGTTGTGTTGTATAGGTGACTTCCAAGTCAGCCATATTGCATGGGGGACATTGTGCTCGTTGTCTTGTATAGGTGACTTCCAAGTCAGCCGTGTTGCATGGGGGACATTGTGCTGGTGGCCATGTTCTATAGGTGACTTCCAAGTCAGCCATATTGCATGGGGGACATTGTGCTGGTTGCCATGTTGTATAGGTGACTTCCAAGTCAGCCATATTGCATGGGGGACATTGTGCTGGTGGCCATGTTCTATAGGTGACTTCCAAGTCAGCCATATTGCATGGGGACATTGTGCTGGTTGTCTTGTATAGGTGACTTCCAAGTCAGCCATATTGCATGGGGGACATTGTGCTGGTTGCCATGTTGTATAGGTGACTTCCAAGTCAGCCATATTGCATGGGGGACATTGTGCTGGTTGCCATGTTGTATAGGTGACTTCCAAGTCAGCCATATTGCATGGGGGACATTGTGCTGGTGGCCATGTTCTATAGGTGACTTCCAAGTCAGCCATATTGCATTTGGGACATTGTGCTGGTTGTCTTGTATAGGTGACGTCCTAGTCAGCCATATTGCTTGGGGGACATTGTGCTGGTTGCCATGTCCTATAGGTGACTTCCAAGTCAGCCATATTGCATGGGGGACATTGTGCTGGTTGTCTTGTATAGGTGACTTCCAAGTCAGCCATATTGCATGGGGGACATTGTGCTGGTTGCCATGTTGTATAGGTGACTTCCAAGTGAGCCATATTGCTTGGGGGACATTGTGCTGGTTGTGTTGTATAGGTGACTTCCAAGTCAGCCATATTGCATGGGGGACATTGTGCTGGTTGTCTTGTATAGGTGACTTCCAAGTCAGCCGTGTTGCATGGGGGACATTGTGCTGGTGGCCATGTTCTATAGGTGACTTCCAAGTCAGCCATATTGCATGGGGGACATTGTGCTGGTTGCCATGTTGTATAGGTGACTTCCAAGTCAGCCATATTGCATGGGGGACATTGTGCTGGTTGTATTGCATAGGTGACTTCCAAGTCAGCCATATTGCATGGGGGACATTGTGCTGGTTGCCATGTTGTATAGGTGACTTCCAAGTCAGCCATATTGCATGGGGGACATTGTGCTGGTGGCCATGTTCTATAGGTGACTTCCAAGTCAGCCATATTGCATTTGGGACATTGTGCTGGTTGTATTGTATAGGTGACTTCCAAGTCAGCCATATTGCATGGGGGACATTGTGCTGGTGGCCATGTCCTATAGGTGACTTCCAAGTCAGCCATATTGCATGGGGGACATTGTGCTGGTTGTCTTGTATAGGTGACTTCCAAGTCAGCCATATTGCTTGGGGGACATTGTGCTGGTTGTATTGTATAGGTGACTTCCAAGTCAGCCATATTGCATGGGGGACATTGTGCTGGTTGCCATGTTGTATAGGTGACTTCCAAGTCAGCCATATTGCATGGGGGACATTGTGCTGGTGGCCATGTTCTATAGGTGACTTCCAAGTCAGCCATATTGCATTTGGGACATTGTGCTGGTTGTCTTGTATAGGTGACTTCCAAGTCAGCCATATTGCTTGGGGGACATTGTGCTGGTTGCCATGTCCTATAGGTGACTTCCAAGTCAGCCATATTGCATGGGGGACATTGTGCTGGTTGTCTTGTATAGGTGACTTCCAAGTCAGCCATATTGCATGGGGGACATTGTGCTGGTTGCCATGTTGTATAGGTGACTTCCAAGTGAGCCATATTGCTTGGGGGACATTGTGCTGGTTGTGTTGTATAGGTGACTTCCAAGTCAGCCATATTGCATGGGGGACATTGTGCTGGTTGTCTTGTATAGGTGACTTCCAAGTCAGCCGTGTTGCATGGGGGACATTGTGCTGGTGGCCATGTTCTATAGGTGACTTCCAAGTCAGCCATATTGCATGGGGGACATTGTGCTGGTTGCCATGTTGTAGAGGTGACTTCCAAGTCAGCCATATTGCATGGGGGACATTGTGCTGGTGGCCATGTTCTATAGGTGACTTCCAAGTCAGCCATATTGCATGGGGACATTGTGCTGGTTGTCTTGTATAGGTGACTTCCAAGTCAGCCATATTGCATGGGGGACATTGTGCTGGTTGTCTTGTATAGGTGACTTCCAATCAGCCATATTGCATGGGGGACATTGTGCTGGTTGTGTTGTATAGGTGACTTCCAAATCAGCCATATTGCATGGGGGACATTGTGCTGGTTGTATTGTATAGGTGACTTCCAAGTCAGCCATATTGCATGGGGGACATTGTGCTGGTTGTATTGTATAGGTGACTTCCAAGTCAGCCATATTGCATGGGGGATATTGTGCTGGTGGCCATGTCCTATAGGTGACTTCCAAGTCAGCCATATTGCATGGGGGACATTGTGCTGGTTGTCTTGTATAGGTGACTTCCAAGTCAGCCATATTGCTTGGGGGACATTGTGCTGGTTGTATTGTATAGGTGACTTCCAAGTCAGCCATATTGCATGGGGGACATTGTGCTGGTTGCCATGTTGTATTGGTGACTTCCAAGTCAGCCATATTGCATGGGGGACATTGTGCTGGTGGCCATGTTCTATAGGTGACTTCCAAGTCAGCCATATTGCATTTGGGACATTGTGCTGGTTGTCTTTTATAGGTGACTTCCAAGTCAGCCATATTGCTTGGGGGACATTGTACTGGTTGCCATGTCCTATAGGTGACTTCCAAGTCAGCCATATTGCATGGGGGACATTGTGCTGGTTGTCTTGTATAGGTGACTTCCAAGTCAGCCATATTGCATGGGGGACATTGTGCTGGTTGCCATGTTGTATAGGTGACTTCCAAGTGAGCCATATTGCTTGGGGGACATTGTGCTGGTTGTGTTGTATAGGTGACTTCCAAGTCAGCCATATTGCATGGGGGACATTGTGCTGGTTGTGTTGTATAGGTGACTTCCAAGTCAGCCGTGTTGCATGGAGGACATTGTGCTGGTGGCCATGTTCTATAGGTGACTTCCAAGTCAGCCATATTGCATGGGGGACATTGTGCTGGTTGCCATGTTGTAGAGGTGACTTCCAAGTCAGCCATATTGCATGGGGGACATTGTGCTGGTGGCCATGTTCTATAGGTGACTTCCAAGTCAGCCATATTGCATGGGGACATTGTGCTGGTTGTCTTGTATAGGTGACTTCCAAGTCAGCCATATTGCATGGGGGACATTGTGCTGGTTGTATTGTATAGGTGACTTCCAAGTCAGCCATATTGCATGGGGGACATTGTGCTGGTGGCCATGTCCTATAGGTGACTTCCAAGTCAGCCATATTGCATTTGGGACATTGTGCTGGTTGTCTTGTATAGGTGACGTCCAAGTCAGCCATATTGCTTGGGGGACATTGTGCTGGTTGCCATGTCCTATAGGTGACTTCCAAGTCAGCCATATTGCATGGGGGACATTGTGCTGGTTGTCTTGTATAGATGACTTCCAAGTCAGCCATATTGCATGGGGGACATTGTGCTGGTTGCCATGTTGTATAGGTGACTTCCAAGTGAGCCATATTGCTTGGGGGACATTGTGCTGGTTGTGTTGTATAGGTGACATCCAAGTCAGCCATATTGCATGGGGGACATTGTGCTGGTTGTCTTGTATAGGTGACTTCCAAGTCAGCCGTGTTGCATGGGGGACATTGTGCTGGTGGCCATGTTCTATAGGTGACTTCCAAGTCAGCCATATTGCATGGGGGACATTGTGCTGGTTGCCATGTTGTATAGGTGACTTCCAAGTCAGCCATATTGCATGGGGGACATTGTGCTGGTGGCCATGTTCTATAGGTGACTTCCAAGTCAGCCATATTGCATGGGGACATTGTGCTGGTTGTCTTGTATAGGTGACTTCCAAGTCAGCCATATTGCATGGGGGACATTGTGCTGGTTGCCATGTTGTATAGGTGACTTCCAAGTCAGCCATATTGCATGGGGGAAATTGTGCTGGTTGCCATGTTGTATAGGTGACTTCCAAGTCAGCCATATTGCATGGGGGACATTGTGCTGGTGGCCATGTTCTATAGGTGACTTCCAAGTCAGCCATATTGCATTTGGGACATTGTGCTGGTTGTCTTGTATAGGTGACGTCCTAGTCAGCCATATTGCTTGGGGGACATTGTGCTGGTTGCCATGTCCTATAGGTGACTTCCAAGTCAGCCATATTGCATGGGGGACATTGTGCTGGTTGTCTTGTATAGGTGACTTCCAAGTCAGCCATATTGCATGGGGGACATTGTGCTGGTTGCCATGTTGTATAGGTGACTTCCAAGTGAGCCATATTGCTTGGGGGACATTGTGCTGGTTGTGTTGTATAGGTGACTTCCAAGTCAGCCATATTGCATGGGGGACATTGTGCTGGTTGTCTTGTATAGGTGACTTCCAAGTCAGCCGTGTTGCATGGGGGACATTGTGCTGGTGGCCATGTTCTATAGGTGACTTCCAAGTCAGCCATATTGCATGGGGGACATTGTGCTGGTTGCCATGTTGTATAGGTGACTTCCAAGTCAGCCATATTGCATGGGGGACATTGTGCTGGTGGCCATGTTCTATAGGTGACTTCCAAGTCAGCCATATTGCATGGGGACATTGTGCTGGTTGTCTTGTATAGGTGACTTCCAAGTCAGCCATATTGCATGGGGGACATTGTGCTGGTTGCCATGTTGTATAGGTGACTTCCAAGTCAGCCATATTGCATGGGGGAAATTGTGCTGGTTGCCATGTTGTATAGGTGACTTCCAAGTCAGCCATATTGCATGGGGGACATTGTGCTGGTGGCCATGTTCTATAGGTGACTTCCAAGTCAGCCATATTGCATTTGGGACATTGTGCTGGTTGTCTTGTATAGGTGACGTCCTAGTCAGCCATATTGCTTGGGGGACATTGTGCTGGTTGCCATGTCCTATAGGTGACTTCCAAGTCAGCCATATTGCATGGGGGACATTGTGCTGGTTGTCTTGTATAGGTGACTTCCAAGTCAGCCATATTGCATGGGGGACATTGTGCTGGTTGCCATGTTGTATAGGTGACTTCCAAGTGAGCCATATTGCTTGGGGGACATTGTGCTGGTTGTGTTGTATAGGTGACTTCCAAGTCAGCCATATTGCATGGGGGACATTGTGCTGGTTGTCTTGTATAGGTGACTTCCAAGTCAGCCGTGTTGCATGGGGGACATTGTGCTGGTGGCCATGTTCTATAGGTGACTTCCAAGTCAGCCATATTGCATGGGGGACATTGTGCTGGTTGCCATGTTGTATAGGTGACTTCCAAGTCAGCCATATTGCATGGGGGACATTGTGCTGGTGGCCATGTTCTATAGGTGACTTCCAAGTCAGCCATATTGCATGGGGACATTGTGCTGGTTGTCTTGTATAGGTGACTTCCAAGTCAGCCATATTGCATGGGGGACATTGTGCTGGTTGCCATGTTGTATAGGTGACTTCCAAGTCAGCCATATTGCATGGGGGACATTGTGCTGGTTGCCATGTTGTATAGGTGACTTCCAAGTCAGCCATATTGCATGGGGGACATTGTGCTGGTTGTGTTGTATAGGTGACTTCCAAGTCAGCCATATTGCATGGGGGACATTGTGCTGGTTGTATTGTATAGGTGACTTCCAAGTCAGCCATATTGCATGGGGGACATTGTGCTGGTTGTATTGTATAGGTGACTTCCAAGTGAGCCATATTGCTTGGGGGACATTGTGCTGGTGGCCATGTTGTATAGGTGACTTCCAAGTCAGCCATATTGCTTGGGGGACATTGTGCTGGTTGCCATGTTCTATAGGTGACTTCCAAGTCAGCCATATTGCATGGGGGACATTGTGCTGGTTGTGTTGTATAGGTGACTTCCAAGTCAGCCATATTGCATGGGGGACATTGTGCTGGTTGTGTTGTATAGGTGACTTCCAAGTCAGCCATATTGCATGGGGGACATTGTGCTGGTTGTATTGCATAGGTGACTTCCAAGTCAGCCATATTGCATGGGGGACATTGTGCTGGTTGCCATGTTGTATAGGTGACTTCCAAGTCAGCCATATTGCATGGGGGACATTGTGCTGGTGGCCATGTTCTATAGGTGACTTCCAAGTCAGCCATATTGCATTTGGGACATTGTGCTGGTTGTCTTGTATAGGTGACTTCCAAGTCAGCCATATTGCATGGGGGACATTGTGCTGGTTGTGTTGTATAGGTGACTTCCAAATCACCCATATTGCATGGGGGACATTGTGCTGGTTGTATTGTATAGGTGACTTCCAAGTCAGCCATATTGCATGGGGGACATTGTGCTGGTTGTATTGTATAGGTGACTTCCAAGTCAGCCATATTGCATGGGGGACATTGTGCTGGTGGCCATGTCCTATAGGTGACTTCCAAGTCAGCCATATTGCATGGGGGACATTGTGCTGGTTGTCTTTTATAGGTGACTTCCAAGTCAGCCATATTGCTTGGGGGACATTGTGCTGGTTGCATTGTATAGGTGACTTCCAAGTCAGCCATATTGCATGGGGGACATTGTGCTGGTTGCCATGTTGTATAGGTGACTTCCAAGTCAGCCATATTGCATGGGGGACATTGTGCTGGTGGCCATGTTCTATAGGTGACTTCCAAGTCAGCCATATTGCATTTGGGACATTGTGCTGGTTGTCTTGTATAGGTGACTTCCAAGTCAGCCATATTGCTTGGGGGACATTGTGCTGGTTGCCATGTCCTATAGGTGACTTCCAAGTCAGCCATATTGCATGGGGGACATTGTGCTGGTTGTCTTGTATAGGTGACTTCCAAGTCAGCCATATTGCATGGGGGACATTGTGCTGGTTGCCATGTTGTATAGGTGACTTCCAAGTCAGCCATATTGCATGGGGGACATTGTGCTGGTTGCCATGTTGTATAGGTGACTTCCAAGTGAGCCATATTGCTTGGGGGACATTGTGCTGGTTGTGTTGTATAGGTGACTTCCAAGTCAGCCATATTGCATGGGGGACATTGTGCTGGTTGTCTTGTATAGGTGACTTCCAAGTCAGCCGTGTTGCATGGGGGACATTGTGCTGGTGGCCACCAGCACAATGTCCCCCATGCAATATGGCTGAATTGTTGCATGGGGGACATTGTGCTGGTGGCCACCAGCACAATGTCCCCCATGCAATATGGCTGACTTGGAAGTCACCTATACACTACAACCAGCACAATGTCCCCCATGCAATATGGCTGACTTGGAAGTCACCTATAGAACATGGCCACCAGCACAATGTCCCCCATGCAATATGGCTGACTTGGAAGTCACCTATACAACATGGCAACCAGCACAATGTCCCCCAAGCAATATGGCTGACTTGGAAGTCACCTATAGAACATGGCCACCAGGACAATGTCCCCCAAGCAATATGGCTGACTTGGAAGTCACCTATACAATACAACCAGCACAATGTCCCCCATGCAATATGGCTGACTTGGAAGTCACCTATACAATACAACCAGCACAATGTCCCCCATGCAAAATGGCTGACTTGGAAGTCACCTATACAACACAACCAGCACAATGTCCCCCATGCAATATGGCTGACTTGGAAGTCACCTAAACAACACAACCAGCACAATGTCCCCCATGCAATATGGCTGACTTGGAAGTCACCTATAGAACATGGCCACCAGCACAATGTCCCCCATGCAATATGGCTGACTTGGAAGTCACCTATACAACATGGCAACCAGCACAATGTCCCCCATGCAATATGGCTGACTTGGAAGTCACCTATACAACACAACCAGCACAATGTCCCCCATGCAATATGCCTCACTTGGAAGTCACCTATACAACATGGCAACCAGCACAATGTCCCCCATGCAATATGGCTGACTTGGAAGTCACCTATACAACATGGCAACCAGCACAATGTCCCCCATGCAATATGGCTGACTTGGAAGTCACCTATACAACATGGCAACCAGCACAATGTCCCCCATGCAATATGGCTGACTTGGAAGTCACCTATAGAACATGGCAACCAGTACAATGTCCCCCATGCAATATGGCTGATTTGGAAGTCACCTATACAAGACAACCAGCACAATGTCCCCCATGCAATATGGCTGACTTGGAAGTCACCTATACAAGACAACCAGCACAATGTCCCCCATGCAATATGGCTCACTTGGAAGTCACCTATACAACATGGCCACCAGCACAATGCCCCCCATGCAATATGGCTGACTTGAAAGTCACCTATACAACATGGCAACCAGCACAATGTCCCCCAAGCAATATGGCTGACTTGGAAGTCACCTATAGAACATGGCCACCAGCACAATGTCCCCCATGCAATATGGCTGACTTGGAAGTCACCTATAGACATGGCAACCAGTACAATGTCCCCCATGCAATATGGCTGATTTGGAAGTCACCTATACAAGACAACCAGCACAATGTCCCCCATGCAATATGGCTGACTTGGAAGTCACCTATACAAGACAACCAGCACAATGTCCCCCATGCAATATGGCTGACTTGGAAGTCACCTATAGAACATGGCCACCAGCACAATGTCCCCCATGCAATATGGCTGACTTGGAAGTCACCTATAGAACATGGCAACCAGCACAATGACCCCATGCAATATGGCTGACTTGGAAGTCACCTATACAATACAACCAGCACAATGTCCCCCATGCAATATGGCTGACTTGGACGTCACCTATACAATACAACTAGCACAATGTCCCCCATGCAATATGGCTGACTTGGAAGTCACCTATACAATACAACCAGCACAATGTCCCCCAAGCAATATGGCTGACTTGGAAGTCACCAATAGAACATGGCCACCAGCACAATGTCCCCCATGCAATATGGCTGAATTGGAAGTCACCTATACAAGACAACCAGCACAATGTCCCCCATGCAATATGGCTGACTTGGAAGTCACCTATACAACACAACCAGCACAATGTCCCCCAAGCAATATGGCTGACTTGGAAGTCACCTATAGAACATGGCAACCAGCACAATGTCCCCCAAGCAATATGGCTGACTTGGACGTCACCTATACAAGACAACCAGCACAATGTCCCCCATGCAATATGGCTGACTTGGAGGTCACCTATAGGACATGGCAACCAGCACAATGTCCCCCATGCAATATGGCTGACTTGGAAGTCACCTATACAATACAACCAGCACAACGTCCCCCATGCAATATGGCTGACTTGGAAGTCACCTATACAATACAACCAGCACAATGTCCCCCATGCAATATGGCTGACTTGGAAGTCACCTATACAACACAACCAGCACAATGTCCCCCATGCAATATGGCTGACTTGGAAGTTACCTATACAACATGGCAACCAGCACAATGTCCCCCATGCAATATGGCTGACTTGGAAGTCACCTATACAACATGGCAACCAGCACAATGTCCCCCATGCAATATGGATGACTTGGAAGTCACCTATAGAACATGGCCACCAGCACAATGTCCCCAATGCAACACGGCTGACTTGGAAGTCACCTATACAAGACAACCAGTACAATGTCCCCCATGCAATATGGCTGACTTGGAAGTCACCTATACAACATGGCAACCAGCACAATGTCCCCCATGCAATATGGCTCACTTGGAAGTCACCTATACAAAATGGCAACCAGCACAATGTCCCCCATGCAATATGGCTGACTTGGAAGTCACCTATACAATACAACCAGCACAATGTCCCCCAAGCAATATGGCTGACTTGGAAGTCACCTGTAGAACATGGCCACCAGCACAATGTCCCCCATGCAATATGGCTGACTTGGAAGTCACCTATACAAGACAACCAGCACAATGTCCCCCATGCAATATGGCTGACTTGGAAGTCACCTATAGAACATGGCCACCAGCACAATGTCCCCCATGCAACACGGCTGACTTGGAAGTCACCTATACAAGACAACCAGCACAATGTCCCCCATGCAATATGGCTGACTTGGAAGTCACCTATACAATACAACCAGCACAATGTCCCCCAGGCAATATGGCTGACTTGGAAGTCACCTATACAACATGGCAACCAGCACAATGTCCCCCAAGCAATATGGCTGACTTGGACGTCACCTATACAAGACAACCAGCACAATGTCCCCCATGCAATATGGCTGACTTGGAGGTCACCTATAGGACATGGCAACCAGCACAATGTCCCCCATGCAATATGGCTGACTTGGAAGTCACCTATACAATACAACCAGCACAACGTCCCCCATGCAATATGGCTGACTTGGAAGTCACCTATACAATACAACCAGCACAATGTCCCCCATGCAATATGGCTGACTTGGAAGTCACCTATACAACACAACCAGCACAATGTCCCCCATGCAATATGGCTGACTTGGAAGTTACCTATACAACATGGCAACCAGCACAATGTCCCCCATGCAATATGGCTGACTTGGAAGTCACCTATACAACATGGCAACCAGCACAATGTCCCCCATGCAATATGGATGACTTGGAAGTCACCTATAGAACATGGCCACCAGCACAATGTCCCCAATGCAACACGGCTGACTTGGAAGTCACCTATACAAGACAACCAGTACAATGTCCCCCATGCAATATGGCTGACTTGGAAGTCACCTATACAACATGGCAACCAGCACAATGTCCCCCATGCAATATGGCTCACTTGGAAGTCACCTATACAAAATGGCAACCAGCACAATGTCCCCCATGCAATATGGCTGACTTGGAAGTCACCTATACAATACAACCAGCACAATGTCCCCCAAGCAATATGGCTGACTTGGAAGTCACCTGTAGAACATGGCCACCAGCACAATGTCCCCCATGCAATATGGCTGACTTGGAAGTCACCTATACAAGACAACCAGCACAATGTCCCCCATGCAATATGGCTGACTTGGAAGTCACCTATAGAACATGGCCACCAGCACAATGTCCCCCATGCAACACGGCTGACTTGGAAGTCACCTATACAAGACAACCAGCACAATGTCCCCCATGCAATATGGCTGACTTGGAAGTCACCTATAGAACACAACCAGCACAATGTCCCCCAAGCAATATGGCTCACTTGGAATTCACCTATACAACATGGCAACCAGCACAATGTCCCCCATGCAATATGGCTGACTTGGAAGTCACCTATACAATACAACCAGCACAATGTCCCCCAGGCAATATGGCTGACTTGGAAGTCACCTATACAACATGGCAACCAGCACAATGTCCCCCAAGCAATATGGCTGACTTGGAAGTCACCTATACAACATGGCAACCAGCACAATATCCCCCATGCAATATGGCTGACTTGGAAGTCACCTATAGAACATGGCAACCAGTACAATGTCCCCCATGCAATATGGCTGATTTGGAAGTCACCTATACAAGACAACCAGCACAATGTCCCCCATGCAATATGGCTGACTTGGAAGTCACCTATACAAGACAACCAGCACAATGTCCCCCATGCAATATGGCTGACTTGGAAGTCACCTATAGAACATGGCCACCAGCACAATGTCCCCCATGCAATATGGCTGACTTGGAAGTCACCTATAGAACATGGCAACCAGAACAATGACCCCATGCAATATGGCTGACTTGGAAGTCACCTATACAATACAACCAGCACAATGTCCCCCATGCAATATGGCTGACTTGGACGTCACCTATACAATACAACCAGCACAATGTCCCCCATGCAATATGGCTGACTTGGAAGTCACCTATACAATACAACCAGCACAATGTCCCCCAAGCAATATGGCTGACTTGGAAGTCACCAATAGAACATGGCCACCAGCACAATGTCCCCCATGCAATATGGCTGAATTGGAAGTCACCTATACAAGACAACCAGCACAATGTCCCCCATGCAATATGGCTGACTTGGAAGTCACCTATACAACACAACCAGCACAATGTCCCCCAAGCAATATGGCTGACTTGGAAGTCACCTATAGAACATGGCAACCAGCACAATGTCCCCCAAGCAATATCGCTGACTTGGACGTCACCTATACAAGACAACCAGCACAATGTCCCCCATGCAATATGGCTGACTTGGAGGTCACCTATAGGACATGGCAACCAGCACAATGTCCCCCATGCAATATGGCTGACTTGGAAGTCACCTATACAATACAACCAGCACAACGTCCCCCATGCAATATGGCTGACTTGGAAGTCACCTATACAATACAACCAGCACAATGTCCCCCATGCAATATGGCTGACTTGGAAGTCACCTATACAACACAACCAGCACAATGTCCCCCATGCAATATGGCTGACTTGGAAGTCACCTATACAACATGGCAACCAGCACAATGTCCCCCATGCAATATGGCTGACTTGGAAGTCACCTATACAACATGGCAACCAGCACAATGTCCCCCATGCAATATGGATGACTTGGAAGTCACCTATAGAACATGGCCACCAGCACAATGTCCCCAATGCAACACGGCTGACTTGGAAGTCACCTATACAAGACAACCAGTACAATGTCCCCCATGCAATATGGCTGACTTGGAAGTCACCTATACAACATGGCAACCAGCACAATGTCCCCCATGCAATATGGCTGACTTGGATGTCACCTATAGAACATGGCCACCAGCACAATGTCCACCATGCAACACGGCTGACTTGGAAGTCACCTATACAATACAACCAGCACAATGTCCCCCATGCAATATGGCTGACTTGGAAGTCACCTATACAATACAACCAGCAAAATGTCCCCCAAGCAATATGGCTCACTTGGAAGTCACCTGTACAACATGGCAACCAGCACAATGTCCCCCATGCAATATGGCTCACTTGGAAGTCACCTATACAACATGGCAACCAGCACAATGTCCCCCATGCAATATGGCTGACTTGGAAGTCACCTATACAATACAACCAGCACAATGTCCCCCAAGCAATATGGCTGACTTGGAAGTCACCTATAGAACATGGCCACCAGCACAATGTCCCCCATGCAATATGGCTGACGTGGAAGTCACCTATACAAGACAACCAGCACAATGTCCCCCATGCAATATGGCTGACTTGGAAGTCACCTATAGAACATGGCCACCAGCACAATGTCCCCCATGCAACACGGCTGACTTGGAAGTCACCTATACAAGACAACCAGCACAATGTCCCCCATGCAATATGGCTGACTTGGAAGTCACCTATAGAACACAACCATCACAATGTCCCCCAAGCAATATGGCTCACTTGGAAGTCACCTATACAACATGGCAACCAGCACAATGTCCTCCATGCAATATGGCTGACTTGGAAGTCACCTATACAATACAACCAGCACAATGTCCCCCAGGCAATATGGCTGACTTGGAAGTCACCTATACAACATGGCAACCAGCACAATGTCCCCCAAGCAATATGGTTGACTTGGAAGTCACCTATACAACATGGCAACCAGCACAATGTCCCCCATGCAATATGGCTCACTTGGAAGTCACCTATACAACATGGCAACCAGCACAATGTCCCCCATGCAATATGGCTGACTTGGAAGTCGCCTATACAACATGGCCACCAGCACAATGTCCCCCATGCAATATAGCTGACTTGGAAGTCACCTATACAAGACAACCAGCACAATGTCCCCCATGCAATATGGCTGACTTGGAAGTCACCTATAGGACATGGCCACCAGCACAATGTCCCCCATGCCATATGGCTGACTTGGAAGTCACCTATACAACATGGCAACAAGCACAATGTCCCCCAAGCAATATGGCTGACTTGGAAGTCACCTATAGAACATGGCCACCAGCACAATGTCCCCCAAGCAATATGGCTGACTTGGAAGTCACCTACAGAACATGGCAACCAGCACAATGTCCCCCAAGCAATATGGCTGACTTGGAAGTCACCTATACAAGACAACCAGCACAATGTCCCCCATGCAACACGGCTGACTTGGAAGTCACCTATAGGACATGGCAACCAGCACAATGTCCCCCATACAATATGGCTGACTTGGAAGTCACCTATGCAATATAACCAGCACAATGTCCCCCATGCAATATGGCTGACTTGGAAGTCACCTATACAACACAACCAGCACAATGTCCCCCATGCAATATGGCTGACTTGGAAGTCACCTATACAACACAACCAGCACAATGTCCCCCATGCAATATGGCTGACTTGGAAGTCACCTATAGAACATGGCAACCAGCACAATGTCCCCCAAGCAATATGGCTGACTTGGAAGTCACCTATACAACATGGCCACCAGCACAATGTCCCCCAAGCAATATGGCTCACTTGGAAGTCACCTATACAATACAACCAGCACAATGTCCCCCATGAAATATGGCTGACTTGGAAGTCACCTATACAATATAACCAGCACAATGTCCCCCATGCAATATGGCTGACTTGGAAGTCAAATATACAACATGGCAACCAGCACAATGTCCCCCATGCAATATGGCTGACTTGGAAGTCACCTATACAACATGGCAACCAGCACAATGTCCCCCATGCAATATGGCTGACTTGGAAGTCAAATATACAACATGGCAACCAGCACAATGTCCCCCATGCAATATGGCTGACTTGGAAGTCACCTATACAAGACAATCAGCTCAATGTCCCCATGCAATATGGCTGACTTGGAAGTCACCTATAGAACATGGCCACCAGCACAATGTCCCCCATGCAATATGGCTGACTTGGAAGTCACCTATACAACATGGCAACCAGCACAATGTCCCCCAAGCAATATGGCTCACTTGGAAGTCACCTATACAACATGGCAACCAGCACAATGTCCCCCATGCAATATGGCTCACTTGGAAGTCACCTATAGGACATGGCCACCAGCACAATGTCCCCCATGCAATATGGCTGACTTGGAAGTCACCTATACAATACAACCAGCACAATGTCCCCCATGCAATATGGCTGATTTGGAAGTCACCTATACAACACAACCAGCACAATGTCCCCCATGCAATATGGCTGACTTGCAAGTCACCTATAGGACATGGCAACCAGCACAATGTCCCCCAAGCAATATGGCTGACTTGGAAGTCACCTATACAACATGGCAACCAGCACAATGTCCCCCATGCAATATGGCTGACTTGGAAGTCACCTATAGAACATGGCCACCAGCACAATGTCCCCCATGCAACACGGCTGACTTGGAAGTCACCTATACAAGACAACCAGCACAATGTCCCCCATGCAATATGGCTGACTTGTAAGTCACTTATACAACACAACCAGCACAATGTCCCCCAAGCAATATGGCTCACTTGGAAGTCACCTCTACAACATGGCAACCAGCACAATGTCCCCCATGCAATATGGCTGACTTGGAAGTCACCTATACAACATGGCAACCAGCACAATGTCCCCCATGCAATATGGCTGACTTGGAAGTCACCTATACAAGACAACCAGCACAATGTTCCCCATGCAATATGGCTGACTTGGAAGTCACCTATAGGACATGGCAACCAGCACAATGTCCCCCAAGCAATATGGCTGACTTGGAAGTCACCTATACAAGACAACCAGCACAATGTCCCAAATGCAATATGGCTGACTTGGAAGTCACCTATAGAACATGGCCACCAGCACAACGTCCCCCATGCAATATGGCTGACTTGGAAGTCACCTATACAACATGGCAACCAGCACAATGTCCCCCATGCAATATGGCTGACTTGGAAGTCACCTATACAATACAACCAGCACAATGTCCCCCAAGCAATATGGCTGACTTGGAAGTCACCTATACAAGACAACCAGCACAATGTCCCCCATGCAATATGGCTGACTTGGAAGTCACCTATAGGACATGGCCACCAGCACAATGTCCCCCATGCAATATGGCTGACTTGGAAGTCACCTATACAATACAACCAGCACAATGTCCCCCATGCAATATGGCTGACTTGGAAGTCACCTATACAATACAACCAGCACAATGTCCCCCATGCAATATGGCTGACTTGGAAGTCACCTATACAACACAACCAGCACAATATCTCCCATGCAATATGGCTGACTTGGAAGTCACCTATACAAGACAACCAGCACAATGTCCCAAATGCAATATGGCTGACTTGGAAGTCACCTATAGAACATGGCCACCAGCACAATGTCCCCCATGCAATATGGCTGACTTGGAAGTCACCTATACAACATGGCAACCAGCACAATGTCCCCCATGCAATATGGCTGACTTGGAAGTCACCTATACAATACAACCAGCACAATGTCCCGAAAGCAATATGGCTGACTTGGAAGTCACCTATACAAGACAACCAGCACAATGTCCCCCATGCAATATGGCTCACTTGGAAGTCACCTATAGGACATGGCCACCAGCACAATGTCCCCCATGCAATATGGCTGACTTGGAAGTCACCTATGAAATACAACCAGCACAATGTCCCCCATGCAATATGGCTGATTTGGAAGTCACCTATACAACACAACCAGCACAATGTCCCCCATGCAATATGGCTGACTTGGAAGTCACCTATACAAGACAACCAGCAGAATGTCCCCCATGCAATATGGCTGACTTGGAAGTCACCTATAGAACATGGCCACCAGCACAATGTCCCCCATGCAATATGGCTGACTTGGAAGTCACCTATACAACATGGCAACCAGCACAATGTCCTCCAAGCAATATGGCTGACTTGGAAGTCACCTATACAACATGGCAACCAGCACAATGTCCCCCAAGCAATATGGCTGACTTGGAAGTCACCTATAGAACATGGCAACCAGCACAATGTCCCCCAAGCAATATGGCTGACTTAAAAGTCACCTATACAAGACAACCAGCACAATTTCCCCCATGCAATATGGCTGACTTGGAAGTCACCTATAGGACATGGCAACCAGCACAATGTCCCCGATGCAATATGGCTGACTTGTAAGTCACCAATACAACATGGCAACCAGCACAATGTCCCCCATGCAATATGGCTGACTTGGAAGTCACCTATAGAACATGGCCACCAGCACAATGTCCCCCAAGCAATATGGCTGACTTGGAAGTCACCTATACAACATGGCCACCAGCACAATGTCCCCCATGCAACACGGCTGACTTGGAAGTCACCTATACAAGACAACCAGCACAATGTCCCCCATGCAATATGGCTGATTTGGAAGTCACCTATACAACACAACCAGCACAATGTCCCCCATGCAATATGGCTGACTTGGAAGTCACCTATACAAGACAACCAGCACAATGTCCCAAATGCAATATGGCTGACTTGGAAGTCACCTATAGAACATGGCCACCAGCACAATGTCCCCCATGCAATATGGCTGACTTGGAAGTCACCTATACAACATGGCAACCAGCACAAAGTCCCCCAAGCAATATGGCTGACTTGGAAGTAACCTATACAAGACAACCAGCACAATGTCCCCCATGCAATATGGCTCACTTGGAAGTCACCTATAGGACATGGCCACCAGCACAATGTCCCCCATGCAATATGGCTGACTTGGAAGTCACCTATACAATACAACCAGCACAATGTCCCCCATGCAATATGGCTGATTTGGAAGTCACCTATACAACACAACCAGCACAATGTCCCCCATGCAATATGGCTGACTTGCAAGTCACCTATAGGACATGGCAACCAGCACAATGTCCCCCAAGCAATATGGCTGACTTGGAAGTCACCTATACAACATGGCAACCAGCACAATGTCCCCCATGCAATATGGCTGACTTGGAAGTCACCTATAGAACATGGCCACCAGCACAATGTCCCCCATGCAACACGGCTGACTTGGAAGTCACCTATACAAGACAACCAGCACAATGTCCCCCATGCAATATGGCTGACTTGTAAGTCACTTATACAACACAACCAGCACAATGTCCCCCAAGCAATATGGCTCACTTGGAAGTCACCTCTACAACATGGCAACCAGCACAATGTCCCCCATGCAATATGGCTGACTTGGAAGTCACCTATACAACATGGCAACCAGCACAATGTCCCCCATGCAATATGGCTGACTTGGAAGTCACCTATACAAGACAACCAGCACAATGTTCCCCATGCAATATGGCTGACTTGGAAGTCACCTATAGGACATGGCAACCAGCACAATGTCCCCCAAGCAATATGGCTGACTTGGAAGTCACCTATACAAAACAACCAGCACAATGTCCCAAATGCAATATGGCTGACTTGGAAGTCACCTATAGAACATGGCCACCAGCACAACGTCCCCCATGCAATATGGCTGACTTGGAAGTCACCTATACAACATGGCAACCAGCACAATGTCCCCCATGCAATATGGCTGACTTGGAAGTCACCTATACAATACAACCAGCACAATGTCCCCCAAGCAATATGGCTGACTTGGAAGTCACCTATACAAGACAACCAGCACAATGTCCCCCATGCAATATGGCTGACTTGGAAGTCACCTATAGGACATGGCCACCAGCACAATGTCCCCCATGCAATATGGCTGACTTGGAAGTCACCTATACAATACAACCAGCACAATGTCCCCCATGCAATATGGCTGACTTGGAAGTCACCTATACAATACAACCAGCACAATGTCCCCCATGCAATATGGCTGACTTGGAAGTCACCTATACAACATAACCAGCACAATATCTCCCATGCAATATGGCTGACTTGGAAGTCACCTATACAAGACAACCAGCACAATGTCCCAAATGCAATATGGCTGACTTGGAAGTCACCTATAGAACATGGCCACCAGCACAATGTCCCCAATGCAATATGGCTGACTTGGAAGTCACCTATACAACATGGCAACCAGCACAATGTCCCCCATGCAATATGGCTGACTTGGAAGTCACCTATACAATACAACCAGCACAATGTCCCGAAAGCAATATGGCTGACTTGGAAGTCACCTATACAAGACAACCAGCACAATGTCCCCCATGCAATATGGCTCACTTGGAAGTCACCTATAGGACATGGCCACCAGCACAATGTCCCCCATGCAATATGGCTGACTTGGAAGTCACCTATACAATACAACCAGCACAATGTCCCCCATGCAATATGGCTGATTTGGAAGTCACCTATACAACACAACCAGCACAATGTCCCCCATGCAATATGGCTGACTTGGAAGTCACCTATACAAGACAACCAGCACAATGTCCCCCATGCAATATGGCTGACTTGGAAGTCACCTATAGAACATGGCCACCAGCACAATGTCCCCCATGCAATATGGCTGACTTGGAAGTCACCTATACAACATGGCAACCAGCACAATGTCCTCCAAGCAATATGGCTGACTTGGAAGTCACCTATAGAACATGGCCACCAGCACAATGTCCCCCATGCAATATGGCTGACTTGGAAGTCACCTATACAAGACAACCAGCACAATGTCCCAAATGCAATATGGCTGACTTGGAAGTCACCTATAGAACATGGCCACCAGCACAACGTCCCCCATGCAATATGGCTGACTTGGAAGTCACCTATACAACATGGCAACCAGCACAATGTCCCCCATGCAATATGGCTGACTTGGAAGTCACCTATACAATACAACCAGCACAATGTCCCCCAAGCAATATGGCTGACTTGGAAGTCACCTATACAAGACAACCAGCACAATGTCCCCCATGCAATATGGCTGACTTGGAAGTCACCTATAGGACATGGCCACCAGCACAATGTCCCCCATGCAATATGGCTGACTTGGAAGTCACCTATACAATACAACCAGCACAATGTCCCCCATGCAATATGGCTGACTTGGAAGTCACCTATACAATACAACCAGCACAATGTCCCCCATGCAATATGGCTGACTTGGAAGTCACCTATACAACACAACCAGCACAATATCTCCCATGCAATATGGCTGACTTGGAAGTCACCTATACAAGACAACCAGCACAATGTCCCAAATGCAATATGGCTGACTTGGAAGTCACCTATAGAACATGGCCACCAGCACAATGTCCCCCATGCAATATGGCTGACTTGGAAGTCACCTATACAACATGGCAACCAGCACAATGTCCCCCATGCAATATGGCTGACTTGGAAGTCACCTATACAATACAACCAGCACAATGTCCCGAAAGCAATATGGCTGACTTGGAAGTCACCTATACAAGACAACCAGCACAATGTCCCCCATGCAATATGGCTCACTTGGAAGTCACCTATAGGACATGGCCACCAGCACAATGTCCCCCATGCAATATGGCTGACTTGGAAGTCACCTATACAATACAACCAGCACAATGTCCCCCATGCAATATGGCTGATTTGGAAGTCACCTATACAACACAACTAGCACAATGTCCCCCATGCAATATGGCTGACTTGGAAGTCACCTATACAAGACAACCAGCAGAATGTCCCCCATGCAATATGGCTGACTTGGAAGTCACCTATAGAACATGGCCACCAGCACAATGTCCCCCATGCAATATGGCTGACTTGGAAGTCACCTATACAACATGGCAACCAGCACAATGTCCTCCAAGCAATATGGCTGACTTGGAAGTCACCTATACAACATGGCAACCAGCACAATGTCCCCCAAGCAATATGGCTGACTTGGAAGTCACCTATAGAACATGGCAACCAGCACAATGTCCCCCAAGCAATATGGCTGACTTAAAAGTCACCTATACAAGACAACCAGCACAATTTCCCCCATGCAATATGGCTGACTTGGAAGTCACCTATAGGACATGGCAACCAGCACAATGTCCCCGATGCAATATGGCTGACTTGTAAGTCACCAATACAACATGGCAACCAGCACAATGTCCCCCATGCAATATGGCTGACTTGGAAGTCACCTATAGAACATGGCCACCAGCACAATGTCCCCCAAGCAATATGGCTGACTTGGAAGTCACCTATACAACATGGCCACCAGCACAATGTCCCCCATGCAACACGGCTGACTTGGAAGTCACCTATACAAGACAACCAGCACAATGTCCCCCATGCAATATGGCTGATTTGGAAGTCACCTTTACAACACAACCAGCACAATGTCCCCCATGCAATATGGCTGACTTGGAAGTCACCTATACAAGACAACCAGCACAATGTCCCAAATGCAATATGGCTGACTTGGAAGTCACCTATAGAACATGGCCACCAGCACAATGTCCCCCATGCAATATGGCTGACTTGGAAGTCACCTATACAACATGGCAACCAGCACAAAGTCCCCCAAGCAATATGGCTGACTTGGAAGTAACCTATACAAGACAACCAGCACAATGTCCCCCATGCAATATGGCTCACTTGGAAGTCACCTATAGGACATGGCCACCAGCACAATGTCCCCCATGCAATATGGCTGACTTGGAAGTCACCTATACAATACAACCAGCACAATGTCCCCCATGCAATATGGCTGATTTGGAAGTCACCTATACAACACAACCAGCACAATGTCCCCCATGCAATATGGCTGACTTGCAAGTCACCTATAGGACATGGCAACCAGCACAATGTCCCCCAAGCAATATGGCTGACTTGGAAGTCACCTATACAACATGGCAACCAGCACAATGTCCCCCATGCAATATGGCTGACTTGGAAGTCACCTATAGAACATGGCCACCAGCACAATGTCCCCCATGCAACACGGCTGACTTGGAAGTCACCTATACAAGACAACCAGCACAATGTCCCCCATGCAATATGGCTGACTTGTAAGTCACTTATACAACACAACCAGCACAATGTCCCCCAAGCAATATGGCTCACTTGGAAGTCACCTCTACAACATGGCAACCAGCACAATGTCCCCCATGCAATATGGCTGACTTGGAAGTCACCTATACAACATGGCAACCAGCACAATGTCCCCCATGCAATATGGCTGACTTGGAAGTCACCTATACAAGACAACCAGCACAATGTTCCCCATGCAATATGGCTGACTTGGAAGTCACCTATAGGACATGGCAACCAGCACAATGTCCCCCAAGCAATATGGCTGACTTGGAAGTCACCTATACAAAACAACCAGCACAATGTCCCAAATGCAATATGGCTGACTTGGAAGTCACCTATAGAACATGGCCACCAGCACAACGTCCCCCATGCAATATGGCTGACTTGGAAGTCACCTATACAACATGGCAACCAGCACAATGTCCCCCATGCAATATGGCTGACTTGGAAGTCACCTATACAATACAACCAGCACAATGTCCCCCAAGCAATATGGCTGACTTGGAAGTCACCTATACAAGACAACCAGCACAATGTCCCCCATGCAATATGGCTGACTTGGAAGTCACCTATAGGACATGGCCACCAGCACAATGTCCCCCATGCAATATGGCTGACTTGGAAGTCACCTATACAATACAACCAGCACAATGTCCCCCATGCAATATGGCTGACTTGGAAGTCACCTATACAATACAACCAGCACAATGTCCCCCATGCAATATGGCTGACTTGGAAGTCACCTATACAACACAACCAGCACAATATCTCCCATGCAATATGGCTGACTTGGAAGTCACCTATACAAGACAACCAGCACAATGTCCCAAATGCAATATGGCTGACTTGGAAGTCACCTATAGAACATGGCCACCAGCACAATGTCCCCAATGCAATATGGCTGACTTGGAAGTCACCTATACAACATGGCAACCAGCACAATGTCCCCCATGCAATATGGCTGACTTGGAAGTCACCTATACAATACAACCAGCACAATGTCCCGAAAGCAATATGGCTGACTTGGAAGTCACCTATACAAGACAACCAGCACAATGTCCCCCATGCAATATGGCTCACTTGGAAGTCACCTATAGGACATGGCCACCAGCACAATGTCCCCCATGCAATATGGCTGACTTGGAAGTCACCTATACAATACAACCAGCACAATGTCCCCCATGCAATATGGCTGATTTGGAAGTCACCTATACAACACAACCAGCACAATGTCCCCCATGCAATATGGCTGACTTGGAAGTCACCTATACAAGACAACCAGCACAATGTCCCCCATGCAATATGGCTGACTTGGAAGTCACCTATAGAACATGGCCACCAGCACAATGTCCCCCATGCAATATGGCTGACTTGGAAGTCACCTATACAACATGGCAACCAGCACAATGTCCTCCAAGCAATATGGCTGACTTGGAAGTCACCTATAGAACATGGCCACCAGCACAATGTCCCCCATGCAATATGGCTGACTTGGAAGTCACCTATACAACATGGCAACCAGCACAATGTCCCCCATGCAATATGGCTGACTTGGAAGTCACCTATACAATACAACCAGCACAATGTCCCCCAAGCAATATGGCTGACTTGGAAGTCACCTATACAAGACAACCAGCACAATGTCCCCCATGCAATATGGCTGACTTGGAAGTCACCTATACGACATGGCCAACAGCACAATGTCCCCCATGCAATATGGCTGACTTGGAAGTCACCTATACAATACAACCAGCACAATGTCCCCCATGCAATATGGCTGATTTGGAAGTCACCTATACAACACAACCAGCACAATGTCCCCCATGCAATATGGCTGACTTGGAAGTCACCTATACAAGACAACCAGCACAATGTCCCAAATGCAATATGGCTGACTTGAAAGTCACCTATAGAACATGGCCACCAGCACAATGTCCCCCATGCAACACGGCTGACTTGGAAGTCACCTATACAAGACAACCAGCACAATGTCCCCCATGCAATATGGCTGACTTGGAAGTCACCTATACAACACAACCAGCACAATGTCCCCCAAGCAATATGGCTCACTTGGAAGTCACCTATACAACATGGCAACCAGCACAATGTCCCCCATGCAATATGCCTGACTTGGAAGTCACCTATACAACATGGCAACCAGCACAATGTCCCCCATGCAATATGGCTGACTTGGAAGTCACCTATACAAGACAACCAGCACAATGTCCCCCATGCAATATGGCTGACTTGGAAGTCACCTATACAGCATGGCAACCAGCACAATGTCCCCCATGCAATATGGCTGAATTGGAAGTCACCTATACAATACAACCAGCACATTGTCCCCCAAGCAATATGGCTGACTTGGAAGTCACCTATAGAACATGGCCACCAGCACAATGTCCCCCATGCAATATGGCTGACTTGGAAGTCACCTATACAATACAACCAGCACAATGTCCCCCATGCAATATGGCTGATTTGGAAGTCACCTATACAACACAACCAGCACAATGTCCCCCATGCAATATGGCTGACTTGGAAGTCACCTATACAAGACAACCAGCACAATGTCCCAAATGCAATATGGCTGACTTGAAAGTCACCTATAGAACATGGCCACCAGCACAATGTCCCCCATGCAACACGGCTGACTTGGAAGTCACCTATACAAGACAACCAGCACAATGTCCCCCATGCAATATGGCTGACTTGGAAGTCACCTATACAACACAACCAGCACAATGTCCCCCAAGCAATATGGCTCACTTGGAAGTCACCTATACAACATGGCAACCAGCACAATGTCCCCCATGCAATATGCCTGACTTGGAAGTCACCTATACAACATGGCAACCAGCACAATGTCCCCCATGCAATATGGCTGACTTGGAAGTCACCTATACAAGACAACCAGCACAATGTCCCCCATGCAATATGGCTGACTTGGAAGTCACCTATACAGCATGGCAACCAGCACAATGTCCCCCATGCAATATGGCTGAATTGGAAGTCACCTATACAATACAACCAGCACATTGTCCCCCAAGCAATATGGCTGACTTGGAAGTCACCTATACAAGACAACCAGCACAATGTCCCCCATGCAATATGGCTGACTTGGAAGTCACCTATAGAACATGGCCACCAGCACAATGTCCCCCATGCAATATGGCTGACTTGGAAGTCACCTATACAAGACAACCAGCACAATGTCCCCCATGCAATATGGCTGACTTGGAAGTCACCTATAGAACATGGCCACCAGCACAATGTCCCCCATGCAATATGGCTGACTTGGAAGTCACCTATAGGACAATGCAACCAGCACAATGTCCCCCATGCAATATGGCTGACTTGGAAGTCACCTATAGAACATGGCCACCAGCACAATGTCCCCCAAGCAATATGGCTCACTTGGAAGTCATCTATACAATACAACCAGCACAATGTCCCCCATGCAATATGGCTGACTTGGAAGTCACCTATACAATACAACCAGCACAATGTCCCAAATGCAATATGGCTGACTTGGAAGTCACCTATAGAACATGGCCACCAGCACAATGTCCCCCATACAATATGGCTGACTTGGAAGTCACCTATACAACATGGCAACCAGCACAATGTCCCCCATGCAATATGGCTGACTTGTAAGTCACCTATACAATACAACCAGCACAATGTCCCCCAAGCAATATGGCTGACTTGGAAGTCACCTATACAAGACACCCAGCACAATGTCCCCCATGCAATATGGCTGACTTGGAAGTCACCTATACGACATGGCCAACAGCACAATGTCCCCCATGCAATATGGCTGACTTGGAAGTCACCTATACAATACAACCAGCACAATGTCCCCCATGCAATATGGCTGACTTGGAAGTCACCTATACAATACAACCAGCACAATGTCCCCCATGCAATATGGCTGATTTGGAAGTCACCTATACAACACAACCAGCACAATGTCCCCCATGCAATATGGCTGACTTGGAAGTCACCTATACAAGACAACCAGCACAATGTCCCAAATGCAATATGGCTGACATGGAAGTCACCTATAGAACATGGCCACCAGCACAATGTCCCCCATGCAATATGGCTGACTTGGAAGTCACCTATACAACATGGCAACCAGCACAATGTCCCCCAAGCAATATGGCTGACTTGGAAGTCACCTATACAACATGGCAACCAGCACAATGTCCCCCAAGCAATATGGCTGACTTGCAAGTCACCTATAGAACATGGCAACCAGCACAATGTCCCCCAAGCAATATTGCTGACTTAAAAGTCACCTATACAAGACAACCAGCACAATTTCCCCCATGCAATATGGCTGACTTGGAAGTTACCTATAGGACATGGCAACCAGCACAATGTCCCCCATGCAATATGGCTGACTTGTAAGTCACCTATACAACATGGCAACCAGCACAATGTCCCCCATGCAATATGGCTGACTTGGAAGTCACCTATACAACATGGCAACCAGCACAATGTCCCCCATGCAATATGGCTGACTTGGAAGTCACCTTTACAACATGGCCACCAGCACAATGTCCCCCATGCAATATGGCTGACTTGGAAGTCACCTATAGGACATGGCAACCAGCAAAATGTCCCCCATGCAATATGGCTGACTTAGAAGTCACCTATAGAACATGGCCACCAGCACAATGTCCCCCAAGCAATATGGCTCACTTGGAAGTCACCTATACAATACAACCAGCACAATGTCCCCCATGCAATATTGCTGACTTGGAAGTCACCTATACAATACAACCAGCACAATGACCCCCATGCAATATGGCTGACTTGGAAGTCACCTATACAACACAACCAGCACAATGTCCCCCATGCAATATGGCTGACTTGGAAGTCACCTATACAACACAACCAGCACAATGTCCCCCATGCAATATGGCTGACTTGGAAGTCACCTATACAACATGGCAACCAGCACAATGTCCCCCATGCAATATGGCTGACTTGGAAGTCACCTATACAAGACAACCAGCACAATGTCCCCCATGCAATATGGCTGACTTGGAAGTCACCTATAGAACATGGCCACCAGCACAATGTCCCCCATGCAATATGGCTGACTTGGAAGTCACCTATACAACATGGCAACCAGCACAATGTCCCCCAAGCAATATGGCTCACTTGGAAGTCACCTATAGAACATGGCAACCAGCACAATGTCCCCCAAGCAATATGGCTGACTTGGAAGTCACCTATACAACATGGCAACCAGCACAATGTCCCTCATGCAATATGGCTGACTTGGAAGTCACCTATAGAACATGGCCACCAGCACAATGTCCCTCATGCAACACGGCTGACTTGGAAGTCACCTATACAAGACAACCAGCGCAATGTCCCCAATGCAATATGGCTGACTTGGAAGTCACCTTTACAACACAACCAGCACAATGTCCCCCAAGCAATATGGCTCACTTGGAAGTCACCTATATCACATGGCAACCAGCACAATGTCCCCCATGCAATATGGCTGACTTGGAATTCACCTATTCAACATGGCAACCAGCACAATGTCCCCCATGCAATATGGCTGACTTGGAAGTCACCTATACAAGACAACCAGCACAATGTCCCCCATGCAATATGGCTGACTTGGAAGTCACCTATAGGACATGGCAACCAGCACAATGTCCCCCAAGCAATATGGCTGACTTGGAAGTCACCTATACAAGACAACCAGCACAATGTCCCAAATGCAATATGGCTGACTTGGAAGTCACCTATAGAACATGGCCACCAGCACAATGTCCCCCATGCAGTATGGCTGACTTGGAAGTCACCTATACAACATGGCAACCAGCACAATGTCCCCCATGCAATATGGCTGACTTGGAAGTCACCTATACAATACAACCAGCACAATGTCCCCCAAGCAATATGGCTGACTTGGAAGTCACCTATACAAGACAACCAGCACAATGTCCCCCATGCAATATGGCTGACTTGGAAGTCACCTATAGGACATGGCCACCAGCACAATGTCCCCCATGCAATATGGCTGACTTGGAAGTCACCTATACAATACAACCAGCACAATATCCCCCATGCAATATGGCTGACTTGGAAGTCACCTATACAATACAACCAGCACAATGTCCCCCATGCAATATGGCTGATTTGGAAGTCACCTATACAACACAACCAGCACAATGTCCCCCATGCAATATGGCTGACTTGGAAGTCACCTATACAAGACAACCAGCACAATGTCCCAAATGCAATATGGCTGACTTGGAAGTCACCTATAGAACATGGCCACCAGCACAATGTCCCCCATGCAATATGGCTGACTTGGAAGTCACCTATACAACATGGCAACCAGCACAAAGTCCCCCAAGCAATATGGCTGACTTGGAAGTAACCTATACAAGACAACCAGCACAATGTCCCCCATGCAATATGGCTCACTTGGAAGTCACCTATAGGACATGGCCACCAGCACAATGTCCCCCATGCAATATGGCTGACTTGGAAGTCACCTATACAATACAACCAGCACAATGTCCCCCATGCAATATGGCTGATTTGGAAGTCACCTATACAACACAACCAGCACAATGTCCCCCATGCAATATGGCTGACTTGCAAGTCACCTATAGGACATGGCAACCAGCACAATGTCCCCCAAGCAATATGGCTGACTTGGAAGTCACCTATACAACATGGCAACCAGCACAATGTCCCCCATGCAATATGGCTGACTTGGAAGTCACCTATAGAACATGGCCACCAGCACAATGTCCCCCATGCAACACGGCTGACTTGGAAGTCACCTATACAAGACAACCAGCACAATGTCCCCCATGCAATATGGCTGACTTGTAAGTCACTTATACAACACAACCAGCACAATGTCCCCCAAGCAATATGGCTCACTTGGAAGTCACCTCTACAACATGGCAACCAGCACAATGTCCCCCATGCAATATGGCTGACTTGGAAGTCACCTATACAACATGGCAACCAGCACAATGTCCCCCATGCAATATGGCTGACTTGGAAGTCACCTATACAAGACAACCAGCACAATGTTCCCCATGCAATATGGCTGACTTGGAAGTCACCTATAGGACATGGCAACCAGCACAATGTCCCCCAAGCAATATGGCTGACTTGGAAGTCACCTATACAAGACAACCAGCACAATGTCCCAAATGCAATATGGCTGACTTGGAAGTCACCTATAGAACATGGCCACCAGCACAACGTCCCCCATGCAATATGGCTGACTTGGAAGTCACCTATACAACATGGCAACCAGCACAATGTCCCCCATGCAATATGGCTGACTTGGAAGTCACCTATACAATACAACCAGCACAATGTCCCCCAAGCAATATGGCTGACTTGGAAGTCACCTATACAAGACAACCAGCACAATGTCCCCCATGCAATATGGCTGACTTGGAAGTCACCTATAGGACATGGCCACCAGCACAATGTCCCCCATGCAATATGGCTGACTTGGAAGTCACCTATACAATACAACCAGCACAATGTCCCCCATGCAATATGGCTGACTTGGAAGTCACCTATACAATACAACCAGCACAATGTCCCCCATGCAATATGGCTGACTTGGAAGTCACCTATACAACACAACCAGCACAATATCTCCCATGCAATATGGCTGACTTGGAAGTCACCTATACAAGACAACCAGCACAATGTCCCAAATGCAATATGGCTGACTTGGAAGTCACCTATAGAACATGGCCACCAGCACAATGTCCCCCATGCAATATGGCTGACTTGGAAGTCACCTATACAACATGGCAACCAGCACAATGTCCCCCATGCAATATGGCTGACTTGGAAGTCACCTATACAATACAACCAGCACAATGTCCCGAAAGCAATATGGCTGACTTGGAAGTCACCTATACAAGACAACCAGCACAATGTCCCCCATGCAATATGGCTCACTTGGAAGTCACCTATAGGACATGGCCACCAGCACAATGTCCCCCATGCAATATGGCTGACTTGGAAGTCACCTATACAATACAACCAGCACAATGTCCCCCATGCAATATGGCTGATTTGGAAGTCACCTATACAACACAACCAGCACAATGTCCCCCATGCAATATGGCTGACTTGGAAGTCACCTATACAAGACAACCAGCACAATGTCCCCCATGCAATATGGCTGACTTGGAAGTCACCTATAGAACATGGCCACCAGCACAATGTCCCCCATGCAATATGGCTGACTTGGAAGTCACCTATACAACATGGCAACCAGCACAATGTCCTCCAAGCAATATGGCTGACTTGGAAGTCACCTATACAACATGGCAACCAGCACAATGTCCCCCAAGCAATATGGCTGACTTGGAAGTCACCTATAGAACATGGCAACCAGCACAATGTCCCCCAAGCAATATGGCTGACTTAAAAGTCACCTATACAAGACAACCAGCACAATTTCCCCCATGCAATATGGCTGACTTGGAAGTCACCTATAGGACATGGCAACCAGCACAATGTCCCCGATGCAATATGGCTGACTTGTAAGTCACCAATACAACATGGCAACCAGCACAATGTCCCCCATGCAATATGGCTGACTTGGAAGTCACCTATAGAACATGGCCACCAGCACAATGTCCCGAAAGCAATATGGCTGACTTGGAAGTCACCTATACAAGACAACCAGCACAATGTCCCCCATGCAATATGGCTCACTTGGAAGTCACCTATAGGACATGGCCACCAGCACAATGTCCCCCATGCAATATGGCTGACTTGGAAGTCACCTATACAATACAACCAGCACAATGTCCCCCATGCAATATGGCTGATTTGGAAGTCACCTATACAACACAACCAGCACAATGTCCCCCAAGCAATATGGCTGACTTGGAATTCACCTATACAAGACAACCAGCACAATGTCCCCCATGCAATATGGCTGACTTGGAAGTCACCTATAGGACATGGCAACCAGCACAATGTCCCCCATGCAATATGGCTGACTTGGAAGTCACCTATACATACAACCAGCACAATGTCCCCCATGCAATATGGCTGACTTGGAAGTCACCTATACAATACAACCAGCACAATGTCCCCCATGCAATATGGCTGAATTGGAAGTCACCTATAGAAAATGGCAACCAGCACAATGTCCCCCAAGCAATATGGCTGACTTGGATGTCACCTATACAAGACAACCAGCACAATGTCCCCCATGCAATATGGCTGACTTGGAAGTTACCTATACAATACAACCAGCACAATGTCCCCCATGCAATATGGCTGACTTGGAAGTCACCTATACAATACAACCAGCACAATGTCCCCCATGCAATATGGCTGACTTGGAAGTCACCTATACAACACAACCAGCACAATGTCCCCCATGCAATATGGCTGACTTGGAAGTCACCTATAGAACATGGCCACCAGCACAATGTCCCCCATGCAATATGGCTGACTTGGAAGTCACCTATACAACATGGCAACCAGCACAATGTCCCCCATGCAATATGGCTGACTTGGAAGTCACCTATACAATACAACCAGCACAATGTCCCGAAAGCAATATGGCTGACTTGGAAGTCACCTATACAAGACAACCAGCACAATGTCCCCCATGCAATATGGCTCACTTGGAAATCACCTAGAGGACATGGCCACCAGCACAATGTCCCCCATGCAATATGGCTGACTTGGAAGTCACCTATACAATACAACCAGCACAATGTCCCCCATGCAATATGGCTGATTTGGAAGTCACCTATACAACACAACCAGCACAATGTCCCCCATGCAATATGGCTGACTTGGAAGTCACCTATACAAGACAACCAGCACAATGTCCCCCATGCAATATGGCTGACTTGGAAGTCACCTATAGAACATGGCCACCAGCACAATGTCCCCCATGCAATATGGCTGACTTGGAAGTCACCTATACAACATGGCAACCAGCACAATGTCCTCCAAGCAATATGGCTGACTTGGAAGTCACCTATACAACATGGCAACCAGCACAATGTCCCCCAAGCAATATGGCTGACTTGGAAGTCACCTATAGAACATGGCAACCAGCACAATGTCCCCCAAGCAATATGGCTGACTTAAAAGTCACCTATACAAGACAACCAGCACAATTTCCCCCATGCAATATGGCTGACTTGGAAGTCACCTATAGGACATGGCAACCAGCACAATGTCCCCCATGCAATATGGCTGACTTGTAAGTCACCTATACAACATGGCAACCAGCACAATGTCCCCCATGCAATATGGCTGACTTGGAAGTCACCTATAGAACATGGCCACCAGCACAATGTCCCCCAAGCAATATGGCTGACTTGGAAGTCACCTATACAACATGGCCACCAGCACAATGTCCCCCATGCAACACGGCTGACTTGGAAGTCACCTATACAAGACGACCAGCACAATGTCCCCCATGCAATATGGCTGACTTGGAAGTCACCTATACAACACAACCAGCACAATGTCCCCCAAGCAATATGGCTCACTTGGAAGTCACCTATACAACATGGCCACCAGCACAATGTCCCCCATGCAATATGGCTGAATTGGAAGTCACCTATACAAGACAACCAGCACAATGTCCCCCATGCAATATGGCTGACTTGGAAGTCACCTATAGAACATGGCCACCAGCACAATGTCCCCCATGCAATATGGCTGACTTGGAAGTCACCTATACAACATGGCAACCAGCACAATGTCCCCCATGCAATATGGCTGACTTGGAAGTCACCTAAACAACACAACCAGCACAAATGTCCCCCATGCAATATGGCTGACTTGGAAGTCACCTATAGAACATGGCCACCAGCACAATGTCCCCCATGCAATATGGCTCACTTGGAAGTCACCTATACAATACAACCAGCACAATGTCCCCCATGCAATATGGCTGACTTGGAAGTCACCTATACAATACAACCAGCACAATGTCCCCCATGCAATATGGCTAACTTGGAAGTCACCTATACAACACAACCAGCACAATGTCCCCCATGCAATATGGCTGACTTGGAAGTCACCTATACAACACAACCAGCACAATGTCCCCCATGCAATATGGCTCACTTGAAAGTCACCTATACAAAATGGCAACCAGCACAATGTCCCCCATGCAATATGGCTGACTTGGAAGTCACCTATACAACATGGCAACCAGCACAATTTCCCCCATGTAATATGGCTGACTTGGAAGTCACCTATACAAGACAACCAGCACAATGTCCGCCAAGCAATATGGCTGACTTGGAAGTCACCTATACAAGACAACCAGCACAATGTCCCCCATGCAATATGGCTTACTTGGAAGTCACCTATAGGACATGGCAACCAGCACAATTTCCCCCATGCAATATGGCTGACTTGGAAGTCACCTATAGGATATGGCCACCAGCACAATGTCCCCCATGCAATATGGCTGACTTGGAAGTCGCCTATACAATACAACCAGCACAATGTCCCCCATGCAATATGGCTGACTTGGAAGTCACCTATACAATACAACCAGCACAATGCCACCCAAGCAATATGGCTGACTTGGAAGTCACCTATAGAACATGGCCACCAGCACAATGTCCCCCCAAGCAATATGGCTGACTTGGAAGTCACCTATAGAACATGGCAACCAGCACAATGTCCCCCAAGCAATATTGCTGACTTGGAAGTCACCTATACAAGACAACCAGCCCAATGTCCCCCATGCAATATGGCTGACTTGGAAGTCACCTATAGGACATGGCAACCAGCACAATTTCCCCCATGCAATATGGCTGACTTGGAAGTCACCTATAGAACATGGCCACCAGCACAATGTCCCCCAAGCAATATGGCTCACTTGGAAGTCACCTATACAATACAACCAGCACAATGTCCCCCATGCAATATGGCTGACTTGGAAGTCACCTATACAATACAACCAGCACAATGTCCCAAATGCAATATGGCTGACTTGGAAGTCACCTATAGAACATGGCCACCAGCACAATGTCCCCCATGCAATATGGCTGACTTGGAAGTCACCTATACAACATGGCAACCAGCACAATGTCCCCCAAGCAATATGGCTCACTTGGAAGTCACCTATACAACATGGCAACCAGCACAATGTCCCCCATGTAATATGGCTGACTTGGAAGTCACCTATAGAACATGGCCACCAGCACAATGTCCCCCATGCAATATGGCTGACTTGGAAGTCACCTATACAACATGGCAACCAGCACAATGTCCCCCATGCAATATGGCTGACTTGGAAGTCACCTATACAATACAACCAGCACAATGTCCCCCAAGCAATATGGCTGACTTGGAAGTCACCTATACAAGACAACCAGCACAATGTCCCCCATGCAATATGGCTGACTTGGAAGTCACCTATACAATACAACCAGCACAATGTCCCCCATGCAATTTGGCTGACTTGGAAGTCACCTATACAATACAACCAGCACAATGTCCCCCATGCAATATGGCTGATTTGGAAGTCACCTATACAACACAACCAGCAAAATTTCCCCCATGCAATATGGCTGACTTGGAAGTCACCTATACAAGACAACCAGCACAATGTCCCAAATGCAATATGGCTGACTTGGAAGTCACCTATAGAACATGGCCACCAGCACAATGTCCCCCATGCAATATGGCTGACTTGGAAGTCACCTATACAAGACAACCAGCACAATGTCCCCCAAGCAATATGGCTGACTTGGAAGTCACCTATAGAACATGGCCACCAGCACAATGTCCCCCATGCAATATGGCTGACTTGGAAGTCACCTATAGAACATGGCAACCAGCACAATGTCCCCCAAGCAATATGGCTGACTTGGAAGTCACCTATACAAGACAACCAGCACAATTTTCCCCATGCAATATGGCTGACTTGGAAGTCACCTATAGGACATGGCAACCAGCACAATGTCCCCCATGCAATATGGCTGACTTGGAAGTCACCTATACAACATGGCCACCAGCACAATGTCCCCCATGCAATATGGCTGACTTGGAAGTCACCTATACAAGACAACCAGCACAATGTCCACCATGCAATATGGCTGACTTGGAAGTCACCTATAGGACATGGCAACCAGCACAATGTCCCCCAAGCAATATGGCTGACTTGGAAGTCACCTATACAAGACAACCAGCACAATGTCCCCCAAGCAATATGGCTGACTTGGAAGTCACCTATAGAACATGGCCACCAGCACAATGTCCCCCAAGCAATATGGCTGACTTGGAAGTCACCTACAGAACATGGCAACCAGCACAATGTCCCCCAAGCAATATGGCTGACTTGGAAGTCACCTATACAAGACAACCAGCACAATGTCCCCCATGTAACACGGCTGACTTGGAAGTCACCTATACAAGACAACCAGCACAATGTCCCCCATGCAATATGGCTGACTTGGAAGTCACCTATACAACACAACCAGCACAATGTCCCCCAAGCAATATGGCTCACTTGGAAGTCACCTATACAACATGGCAACCAGCACAATGTCCCCCATGCAATATGGCTGACTTGGAAGTCACCTATACAATGCAACCAGCACAATGTCCCCCAAGCAATATGGCTGACTTGGAAGTCACCTATAGAACATGGCCACCAGCACAATGTCCCCCATGCAATATGGCTAACTTGGAAGTCACCTATACAAGACAACCAGCACAATGTCCCCCATGCAATATGGCTGACTTGGAAGTCACCTATAGAACATGGCCACCAGCACAATGTCCCCCATGCAATATGGCTGACTTGGAAGTCACCTATAGAACATGGCAACCAGCACAATGTCCCCCAAGCAATATGGCTGACTTGGAAGTCACCTATACAAGACAACCAGCACAATTTTCCCCATGCAATATGGCTGACTTGGAAGTCACCTATAGGACATGGCAACCAGCACAATGTCCCCCATGCAATATGGCTGACTTGGAAGTCACCTATACAACACAACCAGCACAATGTCCCCCAAGCAATATGGCTCACTTGGAAGTCACCTATACAACATGGCAACCAGCACAATGTCCCCCATGCAATATGGCTGACTTGGAAGTCACCTATACAATGCAACCAGCACAATGTCCCCCAAGCAATATGGCTGACTTGGAAGTCACCTATAGAACATGGCCACCAGCACAATGTCCCCCATGCAATATGGCTAACTTGGAAGTCACCTATACAAGACAACCAGCACAATGTCCCCCATGCAATATGGCTGACTTGGAAGTCACCTATAGAACATGGCCACCAGCACAATGTCCCCCATGCAATATGGCTGACTTGGAAGTCACCTATAGAACATGGCAACCAGCACAATGTCCCCCAAGCAATATGGCTGACTTGGAAGTCACCTATACAAGACAACCAGCACAATTTTCCCCATGCAATATGGCTGACTTGGAAGTCACCTATAGGACATGGCAACCAGCACAATGTCCCCCATGCAATATGGCTGACTTGGCAGTCACCTATACAATACAACCAGCACAATGTCCCCCATGCAATTTGGCTGACTTGGAAGTCACCTATACAACATGGCAACCAGCACAATGTCCCCCATGCAATATGGCTGACTTGGAAGTCACCTATACAACATGGCCACCAGCACAATGTCCCCCATGCAATATGGCTGACTTGGAAGTCACCTATACAAGACAACCAGCACAATGTCCACCATGCAATATGGCTGACTTGGAAGTCACCTATAGGACATGGCAACCAGCACAATGTCCCCCAAGCAATATGGCTGACTTGGAAGTCACCTATACAAGACAACCAGCACAATGTCCCAAATGCAATATGGCTGACTTGGAAGTCACCTATAGAACATGGCCACCAGCACAATGTCCCCCATGCAATATGGCTGGCTTGGAAGTCACCTGTACAACATGGCAACCAGCACAATGTCCCCCAAGCAATATGGCTGACTTGGAAGTCACCTATAGAACATGGCCACCAGCACAATGTCCCCCAAGCAATATGGCTGACTTGGAAGTCACCAACAGAACATGGCAACCAGCACAATGTCCCCCAAGCAATATGGCTGACTTGGAAGTCACCTATACAAGACAACCAGCACAATGTCCCCCATGCAACACGGCTGACTTGGAAGTCACCTATACAAGACAACCAGCACAATGTCCCCCATGCAATATGGCTGACTTGGAAGTCACCTATACAACACAACCAGCACATAGTCCCCCAAGCAATATGGCTCACTTGGAAGTCACCTATACAACATGGCAACCAGCACAATGTCCCCCATGCAATATGGCTGACTTGGAAGTCACCTATACAATACAACCAGCACAATGTCCCCGAAGCAATATGGCTGACTTGGAAGTCACCTATAGAACATGGCCACCAGCACAATGTCCCCCATGCAATATGGCTGACTTGGAAGTCACCTATACAAGACAACCAGCACAATGTCCCCCATGCAATATGGCTGACTTGGAAGTCACCTATAGAACATGGCCACCAGCACAATGTCCCCCATGCAATATGGCTGACTTGGAAGTCACCTATAGAACATGGCAACCAGCACAATGTCCCCCAAGCAATATGGCTGACTTGGAAGTCACCTATACAAGACAACCAGCACAATTTCCCCCATGCAATATGGCTGACTTGGAAGTCACCTATAGGACATGGCAACCAGCACAATGTCCCCCATGCAATATGGCTGACTTGGAAGTCACCTATACAACACAACCAGCACAATGTCCCCCATGCAATATGGCTGACTTGGAAGTCACCTATACAACACAACCAGCACAATGTCCCCCATGCAATATGGCTAACTTGGAAGTCACCTATAGAACATGGCAACCAGCACAATGTCCCCCAAGCAATATGGCTGACTTGGAAGTCACCTATACAACATGGCCACCAGCACAATGTCCCCCAAGCAATATGGCTCACTTGGAAGTCACCTATACAATACAACCAGCACAATGTCCCCCATTCAATATGGCTGACTTGGAAGTCACCTATACAATACAACCAGCACAATGTCCCCCATGCAATATGGCTGATTGGAAGTCACCTATACAACACAACCAGCACAATGTCCCCCATGCAATATGGCTGACTTGGAAGTCACCTATACAACATGGCAACCAGCACAATGTCCCCCATGCAATATGGCTGACTTGGAAGTCACCTATACAACATGGCAACCAGCACAATGTCCCCCATGCAATATGGCTGACTTGGAAGTCACCTATACAAGACAACCAGCACAATGTCCCCATGCAATATGGCTGACTTGGAAGTCACCTATAGAACATGGCCACCAGCACAATGTCCCCCCATGCAATATGGCTGACTTGGAAGTCACCTATACAACATGGCAACCAGCACAATGTCCCCCAAGCAATATGGCTCACTTGGAAGTCACCTATACAACATGGCAACCAGCACAATGTCCCCCATGCAATATGGCTGACTTGGAAGTCACCTATAGAACATGGCCACCAGCACAATGTCCCCCATGCAACACGGCTGACTTGGAAGTCACCTATACAAGACAACCAGCACAATGTCCCCCATGCAATATGGCTGACTTGGAAGTCACCTATACAAGACAACCAGCACAATGTCCCCCAAGCAATATGGCTGACTTGGAAGTCACCTATAGAACATGGCCACCAGCACAATGTCCCCCATGCAATATGGCTGACTTGGAAGTCACCTATACAACATGGCAACCAGCACAATGTCCCCCAAGCAATATGGCTCACTTGGAAGTCACCTATACAACATGGCAACCAGCACAATGTCCCCCATGCAATATGGCTGACTTGGAAGTCACCTATAGAACATGGCCACCAGCACAATGTCCCCCATGCAACACGGCTGACTTGGAAGTCACCTATACAACACAACCAGCACAATGTCCCCCAAGCAATATGGCTCACTTGGAAGTCACCTATACAACATGGCAACCAGCACAATGTCCCCCATGCAATATGGCTGACTTGGAAGTCACCTATACAACATGGCAACCAGCACAATGTCCCCCATGCAATATGGCTGACTTGGAAGTCACCTATACAATACAACCAGCACAATGTCCCCCAGGCAATATGGCTGACTTGGAAGTCACCTATACAACATGGCCACCAGCACAATGTCCCCCATGCAATATGGCTGACTTGGAAGTCACCTATACAATACAACCAGCACAATGTCCCCCAGGCAATATGGCTGACTTGGAAGTCACCTATACAACATGGCAACCAGCACAATGTCCCCCAAGCAATATGGCTGACTTGGAAGTCACCTATACAACATGGCAACCAGCACAATGTCCCCCATGCAATATGGCTGACTTGGAAGTCACCTATCCAACATGGCAACCAGCACAATGTCCCCCATGCAATATGGCTGACTTGGAAGTCACCTATAGAACATGGCCACCAGCACAATGTCCCCCATGCAATATGGCTGACTTGGAAGTCACCTATAGAACATGGCAACCAGCACAATGTCCCCCAAGCAATATGGCTGACTTGGAAGTCACCTATACAAGACAACCAGCACAATTTCCCCCATGCAATATGGCTGACTTGGAAGTCACCTATAGGACATGGCAACCAGCACAATGTCCCCCAAGCAATATGGCTGACTTGGAAGTCACCTATACAACACAACCAGCACAATGTCCCCCATGCAACACGGCTGACTTGGAAGTCACCTATACAAGACAACCAGCACAATGTCCCCCATGCAATATGGCTGACTTGGAAGTCACCTATACAACACAACCAGCACAATGTCCCCCAAGCAATATGGCTCACTTGGACGTCACCTATACAACATGGCAACCAGCACAATGTCCCCCATGCAATATGGCTGACTTGGAAGTCACCTATACAATACAACCAGCACAATGTCCCCCAAGCAATATGGCTGACTTGGAAGTCACCTATAGAACATGGCCACCAGCACAATGTCCCCCATGCAATATGGCTGACTTGGAAGTCAGCTATACAAGACAACCAGCACAATGTCCCCCATGCAATATGGCTGACTTGGAAGTCACCTATAGAACATGGCCACCAGCACAATGACCCCCATGCAATATGGCTGACTTGGAAGTCACCTATAGAACATGGCAACCAGCACAATGTCCCCCAAGCAATATGGCTGACTTGGAAGTCACCTATACAAGACAACCAGCACAATTTCCCCCATGCAATATGGCTGACTTGGAAGTCACCTATAGGACATGGCAACCAGCACAATGTCCCCCATGCAATATGGCTGACTTGGAAGTCACCTATACAACACAACCAGCACAATGTCCCCCATGCAATATGGCTGACTTGGAAGTCACCTATACAACACAACCAGCACAATGTCCCCCATGCAATATGGCTAACTTGGAAGTCACCTATAGAACATGGCAACCAGCACAATGTCCCCCAAGCAATATGGCTGACTTGGAAGTCACCTATACAGCACAATGTCCCCCAAGCAATATGGCTCACTTGGAAGTCACCTATACAATACAACCAGCACAATGTCCCCCATGCAATATGGCTGACTTGGAAGTCACCTATACAATACAACCAGCACAATGTCACCCATGCAATATGGCTGACTTGGAAGTCACCTATACAACACAACCAGCACAATGTCCCCCATGCAATATGGCTGACTTGGAAGTCACCTATACAACATGGCAACCAGCACAATGTCCCCCATGCAATATGGCTGACTTGGAAGTCACCTATACAACATGGCAACCAGCACAATGTCCCCCATGCAATATGGCTGACTTGGAAGTCACCTATACAAGACAACCAGCACAATGTCCCCATGCAATATGGCTGACTTGGAAGTCACCTATAGAACATGGCCACCAGCACAATGTCCCCCATGCAATATGGCTGACTTGAAAGTCACCTATACAACATGGCAACCAGCACAATGTCCCCCAAGCAATATGGCTCACTTGGAAGTCACCTATACAACATGGCAACCAGCACAATGTCCCCCATGCAATATGGCTGACTTGGAAGTCACCTATAGAACATGGCCACCAGCACAATGTCTCCCATGCAACACGGCTGACTTGGAAGTCACCTATACAAGACAACCAGCACAATGTCCCCCATGCAATATGGCTGACTTGGAAGTCACCTATACAAGACAACCAGCACAATGTCCCCCAAGCAATATGGCTGACTTGGAAGTCACCTATAGAACATGGCCACCAGCACAATGTCCCCCATGCAATATGGCTGACTTGGAAGTCACCTATACAACATGGCAACCAGCACAATGTCCCCCAAGCAATATGGCTCACTTGGAAGTCACCTATACAACATGGCAACCAGCACAATGTCCCCCATGCAATATGGCTGACTTGGAAGTCACCTATAGAACATGGCCACCAGCACAATGTCCCCCATGCAACACGGCTGACTTGGAAGTCACCTATACAACACAACCAGCACAATGTCCCCCAAGCAATATGGCTCACTTGGAAGTCACCTATACAACATGGCAACCAGCACAATGTCCCCCATGCAATATGGCTGACTTGGAAGTCACCTATACAACATGGCAACCAGCACAATGTCCCCCATGCAATATGGCTGACTTGGAAGTCACCTATACAAGACAACCAGCACAATGTCCCCATGCAATATGGCTGACTTGGAAGTCACCTATAGAACATGGCCACCAGCACAATGTCCCCCATGCAATATGGCTGACTTGAAAGTCACCTATACAACATGGCAACCAGCACAATGTCCCCCAAGCAATATGGCTCACTTGGAAGTCACCTATACAACATGGCAACCAGCACAATGTCCCCCATGCAATATGGCTGACTTGGAAGTCACCTATAGAACATGGCCACCAGCACAATGTCCCCCATGCAACACGGCTGACTTGGAAGTCACCTATACAAGACAACCAGCACAATGTCCCCCATGCAATATGGCTGACTTGGAAGTCACCTATACAAGACAACCAGCACAATGTCCCCCAAGCAATATGGCTGACTTGGAAGTCACCTATAGAACATGGCCACCAGCACAATGTCCCCCATGCAATATGGCTGACTTGGAAGTCACCTATACAACATGGCAACCAGCACAATGTCCCCCAAGCAATATGGCTCACTTGGAAGTCACCTATACAACATGGCAACCAGCACAATGTCCCCCATGCAATATGGCTGACTTGGAAGTCACCTATAGAACATGGCCACCAGCACAATGTCCCCCATGCAACACGGCTGACTTGGAAGTCACCTATACAACACAACCAGCACAATGTCCCCCAAGCAATATGGCTCACTTGGAAGTCACCTATACAACATGGCAACCAGCACAATGTCCCCCATGCAATATGGCTGACTTGGAAGTCACCTATACAGCACAATGTCCCCCAAGCAATATGGCTCACTTGGAAGTCACCTATACAATACAACCAGCACAATGTCCCCCATGCAATATGGCTGACTTGGAAGTCACCTATACAATACAACCAGCACAATGTCACCCATGCAATATGGCTGACTTGGAAGTCACCTATACAACACAACCAGCACAATGTCCCCCATGCAATATGGCTGACTTGGAAGTCACCTATACAACATTGCAACCAGCACAATGTCCCCCATGCAATATGGCTGACTTGGAAGTCACCTATACAACATGGCAACCAGCACAATGTCCCCCATGCAATATGGCTGACTTGGAAGTCACCTATACAAGACAACCAGCACAATGTCCCCATGCAATATGGCTGACTTGGAAGTCACCTATAGAACATGGCCACCAGCACAATGTCCCCCATGCAATATGGCTGACTTGAAAGTCACCTATACAACATGGCAACCAGCACAATGTCCCCCAAGCAATATGGCTCACTTGGAAGTCACCTATACAACATGGCAACCAGCACAATGTCCCCCATGCAATATGGCTGACTTGGAAGTCACCTATAGAACATGGCCACCAGCACAATGTCTCCCATGCAACACGGCTGACTTGGAAGTCACCTATACAAGACAACCAGCACAATGTCCCCCATGCAATATGGCTGACTTGGAAGTCACCTATACAAGACAACCAGCACAATGTCCCCCAAGCAATATGGCTGACTTGGAAGTCACCTATAGAACATGGCCACCAGCACAATGTCCCCCATGCAATATGGCTGACTTGGAAGTCACCTATACAACATGGCAACCAGCACAATGTCCCCCAAGCAATATGGCTCACTTGGAAGTCACCTATACAACATGGCAACCAGCACAATGTCCCCCATGCAATATGGCTGACTTGGAAGTCACCTATAGAACATGGCCACCAGCACAATGTCCCCCATGCAACACGGCTGACTTGGAAGTCACCTATACAACACAACCAGCACAATGTCCCCCAAGCAATATGGCTCACTTGGAAGTCACCTATACAACATGGCAACCAGCACAATGTCCCCCATGCAATATGGCTGACTTGGAAGTCACCTATACAACATGGCAACCAGCACAATGTCCCCCATGCAATATGGCTGACTTGGAAGTCACCTATACAATACAACCAGCACAATGTCCCCCAGGCAATATGGCTGACTTGGAAGTCACCTATACAACATGGCAACCAGCACAATGTCCCCCATGCAATATGGCTGACTTGGAAGTCACCTATACAACATGGCAACCAGCACAATGTCCCCCATGCAATATGGCTGACTTGGAAGTCACCTATACAACATGGCAACCAGCACAATGTCCCCCATGCAATATGGCTGACTTGGAAGTCACCTATACAACATGGCAACCAGCACAATGTCCCCCAAGCAATATGGCTCACTTGGAAGTCACCTATACAACATGGCAACCAGCACAATGTCCCCCATGCAATATGGCTGACTTGGAAGTCACCTATAGAACATGGCCACCAGCACAATGTCCCCCATGCAACACGGCTGACTTGGAAGTCACCTATACAACACAACCAGCACAATGTCCCCCAAGCAATATGGCTCACTTGGAAGTCACCTATACAACATGGCAACCAGCACAATGTCCCCCATGCAATATGGCTGACTTGGAAGTCACCTATACAACATGGCAACCAGCACAATGTCCCCCATGCAATATGGCTGACTTGGAAGTCACCTATACAATACAACCAGCACAATGTCCCCCAGGCAATATGGCTGACTTGGAAGTCACCTATACAACATGGCCACCAGCACAATGTCCCCCATGCAATATGGCTGACTTGGAAGTCACCTATACAATACAACCAGCACAATGTCCCCCAGGCAATATGGCTGACTTGGAAGTCACCTATACAACATGGCAACCAGCACAATGTCCCCCAAGCAATATGGCTGACTTGGAAGTCACCTATACAACATGGCAACCAGCACAATGTCCCCCATGCAATATGGCTGACTTGGAAGTCACCTATCCAACATGGCAACCAGCACAATGTCCCCCATGCAATATGGCTGACTTGGAAGTCACCTATAGAACATGGCCACCAGCACAATGTCCCCCATGCAATATGGCTGACTTGGAAGTCACCTATAGAACATGGCAACCAGCACAATGTCCCCCAAGCAATATGGCTGACTTGGAAGTCACCTATACAAGACAACCAGCACAATTTCCCCCATGCAATATGGCTGACTTGGAAGTCACCTATAGGACATGGCAACCAGCACAATGTCCCCCAAGCAATATGGCTGACTTGGAAGTCACCTATACAACACAACCAGCACAATGTCCCCCATGCAACACGGCTGACTTGGAAGTCACCTATACAAGACAACCAGCACAATGTCCCCCATGCAATATGGCTGACTTGGAAGTCACCTATACAACACAACCAGCACAATGTCCCCCAAGCAATATGGCTCACTTGGACGTCACCTATACAACATGGCAACCAGCACAATGTCCCCCATGCAATATGGCTGACTTGGAAGTCACCTATACAATACAACCAGCACAATGTCCCCCAAGCAATATGGCTGACTTGGAAGTCACCTATAGAACATGGCCACCAGCACAATGTCCCCCATGCAATATGGCTGACTTGGAAGTCAGCTATACAAGACAACCAGCACAATGTCCCCCATGCAATATGGCTGACTTGGAAGTCACCTATAGAACATGGCCACCAGCACAATGACCCCCATGCAATATGGCTGACTTGGAAGTCACCTATAGAACATGGCAACCAGCACAATGTCCCCCAAGCAATATGGCTGACTTGGAAGTCACCTATACAAGACAACCAGCACAATTTCCCCCATGCAATATGGCTGACTTGGAAGTCACCTATAGGACATGGCAACCAGCACAATGTCCCCCATGCAATATGGCTGACTTGGAAGTCACCTATACAACACAACCAGCACAATGTCCCCCATGCAATATGGCTGACTTGGAAGTCACCTATACAACACAACCAGCACAATGTCCCCCATGCAATATGGCTAACTTGGAAGTCACCTATAGAACATGGCAACCAGCACAATGTCCCCCAAGCAATATGGCTGACTTGGAAGTCACCTATACAGCACAATGTCCCCCAAGCAATATGGCTCACTTGGAAGTCACCTATACAATACAACCAGCACAATGTCCCCCATGCAATATGGCTGACTTGGAAGTCACCTATACAATACAACCAGCACAATGTCACCCATGCAATATGGCTGACTTGGAAGTCACCTATACAACACAACCAGCACAATGTCCCCCATGCAATATGGCTGACTTGGAAGTCACCTATACAACATGGCAACCAGCACAATGTCCCCCATGCAATATGGCTGACTTGGAAGTCACCTATACAACATGGCAACCAGCACAATGTCCCCCATGCAATATGGCTGACTTGGAAGTCACCTATACAAGACAACCAGCACAATGTCCCCATGCAATATGGCTGACTTGGAAGTCACCTATAGAACATGGCCACCAGCACAATGTCCCCCATGCAATATGGCTGACTTGAAAGTCACCTATACAACATGGCAACCAGCACAATGTCCCCCAAGCAATATGGCTCACTTGGAAGTCACCTATACAACATGGCAACCAGCACAATGTCCCCCATGCAATATGGCTGACTTGGAAGTCACCTATAGAACATGGCCACCAGCACAATGTCTCCCATGCAACACGGCTGACTTGGAAGTCACCTATACAAGACAACCAGCACAATGTCCCCCATGCAATATGGCTGACTTGGAAGTCACCTATACAAGACAACCAGCACAATGTCCCCCAAGCAATATGGCTGACTTGGAAGTCACCTATAGAACATGGCCACCAGCACAATGTCCCCCATGCAATATGGCTGACTTGGAAGTCACCTATACAACATGGCAACCAGCACAATGTCCCCCAAGCAATATGGCTCACTTGGAAGTCACCTATACAACATGGCAACCAGCACAATGTCCCCCATGCAATATGGCTGACTTGGAAGTCACCTATAGAACATGGCCACCAGCACAATGTCCCCCATGCAACACGGCTGACTTGGAAGTCACCTATACAACACAACCAGCACAATGTCCCCCAAGCAATATGGCTCACTTGGAAGTCACCTATACAACATGGCAACCAGCACAATGTCCCCCATGCAATATGGCTGACTTGGAAGTCACCTATACAACATGGCAACCAGCACAATGTCCCCCATGCAATATGGCTGACTTGGAAGTCACCTATACAAGACAACCAGCACAATGTCCCCATGCAATATGGCTGACTTGGAAGTCACCTATAGAACATGGCCACCAGCACAATGTCCCCCATGCAATATGGCTGACTTGAAAGTCACCTATACAACATGGCAACCAGCACAATGTCCCCCAAGCAATATGGCTCACTTGGAAGTCACCTATACAACATGGCAACCAGCACAATGTCCCCCATGCAATATGGCTGACTTGGAAGTCACCTATAGAACATGGCCACCAGCACAATGTCCCCCATGCAACACGGCTGACTTGGAAGTCACCTATACAAGACAACCAGCACAATGTCCCCCATGCAATATGGCTGACTTGGAAGTCACCTATACAAGACAACCAGCACAATGTCCCCCAAGCAATATGGCTGACTTGGAAGTCACCTATAGAACATGGCCACCAGCACAATGTCCCCCATGCAATATGGCTGACTTGGAAGTCACCTATACAACATGGCAACCAGCACAATGTCCCCCAAGCAATATGGCTCACTTGGAAGTCACCTATACAACATGGCAACCAGCACAATGTCCCCCATGCAATATGGCTGACTTGGAAGTCACCTATAGAACATGGCCACCAGCACAATGTCCCCCATGCAACACGGCTGACTTGGAAGTCACCTATACAACACAACCAGCACAATGTCCCCCAAGCAATATGGCTCACTTGGAAGTCACCTATACAACATGGCAACCAGCACAATGTCCCCCATGCAATATGGCTGACTTGGAAGTCACCTATACAGCACAATGTCCCCCAAGCAATATGGCTCACTTGGAAGTCACCTATACAATACAACCAGCACAATGTCCCCCATGCAATATGGCTGACTTGGAAGTCACCTATACAATACAACCAGCACAATGTCACCCATGCAATATGGCTGACTTGGAAGTCACCTATACAACACAACCAGCACAATGTCCCCCATGCAATATGGCTGACTTGGAAGTCACCTATACAACATTGCAACCAGCACAATGTCCCCCATGCAATATGGCTGACTTGGAAGTCACCTATACAACATGGCAACCAGCACAATGTCCCCCATGCAATATGGCTGACTTGGAAGTCACCTATACAAGACAACCAGCACAATGTCCCCATGCAATATGGCTGACTTGGAAGTCACCTATAGAACATGGCCACCAGCACAATGTCCCCCATGCAATATGGCTGACTTGGAAGTCACCTATACAACATGGCAACCAGCACAATGTCCCCCAAGCAATATGGCTCACTTGGAAGTCACCTATACAACATGGCAACCAGCACAATGTCCCCCATGCAATATGGCTGACTTGGAAGTCACCTATAGAACATGGCCACCAGCACAATGTCTCCCATGCAACACGGCTGACTTGGAAGTCACCTATACAACACAACCAGCACAATGTCCCCCAAGCAATATGGCTCACTTGGAAGTCACCTATACAACATGGCAACCAGCACAATGTCCCCCATGCAATATGGCTGACTTGGAAGTCACCTATACAACATGGCAACCAGCACAATGTCCCCCATGCAATATGGCTGACTTGGAAGTCACCTATACAATACAACCAGCACAATGTCCCCCAGGCAATATGGCTGACTTGGAAGTCACCTATACAACACAACCAGCACAATGTCCCCCATGCAATATGGCTGACTTGGAAGTCACCTATACAACATGGCAACCAGCACAATGTCCCCCATGCAATATGGCTGACTTGGAAGTCACCTATACAACATGGCAACCAGCACAATGTCCCCCATGCAATATGGCTGACTTGGAAGTCACCTATACAAGACAACCAGCACAATGTCCCCATGCAATATGGCTGACTTGGAAGTCACCTATAGAACATGGCCACCAGCACAATGTCCCCCATGCAATATGGCTGACTTGAAAGTCACCTATACAACATGGCAACCAGCACAATGTCCCCCAAGCAATATGGCTCACTTGGAAGTCACCTATACAACATGGCAACCAGCACAATGTCCCCCATGCAATATGGCTGACTTGGAAGTCACCTATAGAACATGGCCACCAGCACAATGTCCCCCATGCAACACGGCTGACTTGGAAGTCACCTATACAAGACAACCAGCACAATGTCCCCCATGCAATATGGCTGACTTGGAAGTCACCTATACAAGACAACCAGCACAATGTCCCCCAAGCAATATGGCTGACTTGGAAGTCACCTATAGAACATGGCCACCAGCACAATGTCCCCCATGCAATATGGCTGACTTGGAAGTCACCTATACAACATGGCAACCAGCACAATGTCCCCCAAGCAATATGGCTCACTTGGAAGTCACCTATACAACATGGCAACCAGCACAATGTCCCCCATGCAATATGGCTGACTTGGAAGTCACCTATAGAACATGGCCACCAGCACAATGTCCCCCATGCAACACGGCTGACTTGGAAGTCACCTATACAACACAACCAGCACAATGTCCCCCAAGCAATATGGCTCACTTGGAAGTCACCTATACAACATGGCAACCAGCACAATGTCCCCCATGCAATATGGCTGACTTGGAAGTCACCTATACAACATGGCAACCAGCACAATGTCCCCCATGCAATATGGCTGACTTGGAAGTCACCTATACAAGACAACCAGCACAATGTCCCCCAAGCAATATGGCTGACTTGGAAGTCACCTATAGAACATGGCCACCAGCACAATGTCCCCCATGCAATATGGCTGACTTGGAAGTCACCTGTTCAACATGGCAACCAGCACAATGTCCCCCAAGCAATATGGCTGACTTGGAAGTCACCTATAGAACATGGCCACCAGCACAATGTCCCCCAAGCAATATGGCTGACTTGGAAGTCAACTATACAAGACAACCAGCACAATGTCCCCCATGCAACACGGCTGACTTGGAAGTCACCTATACAACACAACCAGCACAATGTCCCCCAAGCAATATGGCTCAATTGGAAGTCACCTATAGAACATGGCCACCAGCACAATGTCCCCCATGCAATATGGCTGACTTGGAAGTCACCTATACAAGACAACCAGCATAATGTCCCCCATGCAATATGGCTGACTTGGAAGTCACCTATAGAACATGGCCACCAGCACAATGTCCCCCATGCAATATGGCTGACTTGGAAGTCACCTATAGAACATGGCAACCAGCACAATGTAACCCAAGCAATATGGCTGACTTGGAAGTCACCTATACAAGACAACCAGCACAATTTCCCCCATGCAATATGGCTGACTTGGAAGTCACCTATAGGACATGGCAACCAGCACAATGTCCCCCATGCAATATGGCTGACTTGGAAGTCACCTATACAATACAACCAGCACAATGTCCCCCATGCAATTTGGCTGACTTGGAAGTCACCTATACAACATGGCAACCAGCACAATGTCCCCCATGCAATATGGCTGACTTGGAAGTCACCTACAGAACATGGCAACCGGCACAATGTCCCGCAAGCAATATGGCTGACTTGGAAGTCAACTATACAAGACAACCAGCACAATGTCCCCCATGCAACACGGCTGACTTGGAAGTCACCTATACAACACAACCAGCACAATGTCCCCCAAGCAATATGGCTCAATTGGAAGTCACCTATACAACATGGCAACCAGCACAATGTCCCCCAAGCAATATGGCTGACTTGGAAGTCACCTATAGAACATGGCCACCAGCACAATGTCCCCCATGCAATATGGCTGACTTGGAAGTCACCTATACAAGACAACCAGCACAATGTCCCCCATGCAATATGGCTGACTTGGAAGTCACCTATAGAACATGGCCACCAGCACAATGTCCCCCATGCAATATGGCTGACTTGGAAGTCACCTATAGAACATGGCAACCAGCACAATGTAACCCAAGCAATATGGCTGACTTGGAAGTCACCTATACAAGACAACCAGCACTATTTCCCCCATGCAATATGGCTGACTTGGAAGTCACCTATAGGACATGGCAACCAGCACAATGTCCCCCATGCAATATGGCTGACTTGGAAGTCACCTATACAATACAACCAGCACAATGTCCCCCATGCAATTTGGCTGACTTGGAAGTCACCTATACAACATGGCAACCAGCACAATGTCCCCCATGCAATATGGCTGACTTGGAAGTCACCTATAGAACATGGCCACCAGCACAATGTCCCCCAAGCAATATGGCTGACTTGGAAGTCACCTATAGAACATGGCCACCAGCACAATGTCCCCCAAGCAATATGGCTGACTTGGAAGTCATCTATAGAACATGGCAACCAGCACAATGTCCCCCAAGCAATATGGCTGACTTGGAAGTCACCTATACAAGACAACCAGAACAATGTCCCCCATGCAATATGGCTGACTTGGAAGTCACCTATAGGACATGGCAACCAGCACAATGTCCCCCATGCAATATGGCTGACTTGGAAGTCACCTATAGAACATGGCCACCAGCACAATGTCCGCCAAGCAATATGGCTCACTTGGAAGTCACCTATACAATACAACCAGCACAATGTCCCCCATGCAATATGGCTGACTTGGAAGTCACCTATACAATACAACCAGCACAATGTCCCAAATGCAACATGGCTGACTTGGAAGTCACCTATAGAACATGGCCACCAGCACAATGTCCCCCATGCAATATGGCTGACTTGGAAGTCACCTATACAACATGGCAACCAGCACAATGTCCCCCATGTAATATGGCTGACTTGGAAGTCACCTATACAATACAACCAGCACAATGTCCCCAAAGCAATATGGCTGACTTGGAAGTCACCTATACAAGACAACCAGCACAATGTCCCCCATGCAATATGGCTGACTTGGAAGTCACCTATACAATACAACCAGCACAATGTCCCCCATGCAATATGGCTGATTTGGAATTCACCTATACAACACAACCAGCACAATGTCCCCCATGCAATATGGCTGATTTGGAAGTCACCTATAGAACATGGCCACCAGCACAATGTCCCCCATGCAATATGGCTGACTTGGAAGTCACCTATACAACATGGCAACCAGCACAATGTCCCCTATGCAATATGGCTGACTTGGAAGTCACCTATACAATACAACCAACACAATGTCCCCCAAGCAATATGGCTGACTTGGAAGTCACCTATACAAGACAACCAGCACAATGTCCCCCATGCAATATGGCTGACTTGGAAGTCACCTATAGGACATGGCCACCAGCACAATGTCCCCCATGCAATATGGCTGACTTGGAAGTCACCTATACAATACAACCAGCACAATGTCCCCCATGCAATATGGCTGACTTGGAAGTCACCTATACAATACAACCAGCACAATGTCCCCCATGCAATATGGCTGATTTGGAAGTCACCTATACAACACAACCAGCACAATGTCCCCTATGCAATATGGCTGACTTGGAAGTCACCTATACAAGACAACCAGCACAATGTCCCCCATGCAATATGGCTGACTTGGAAGTCACCTATAGAACATGGCCACCAGCCCAATGTCCCCCATGCAATATGGCTGACTTGGAAGTCACCTATACAACATGGCAACCAGCACAATGTCCCCCATGCAATATGGCTGACTTGGAAGTCACCTATAGAACATGGCCACCAGCACAATGTCCCCCATGCAACACGGCTGACTTGGAAGTCACCTATACAACACAACCAGCACAATGTCCCCCAAGCAATATGGCTCACTTGGAAGTCACCTATAACACATGGCAACCAGCACAATGTCCCCCATGCAATATGGCTGACTTAGAAGTCACCTATACAACATGGCAACCAGCACAATGTCCCCCATGCAATATGGCTGACTTGGAAGTCACCTATACAATACAACCAGCACAATGTCCCCCAGGCAATATGGCTGACTTGGAAGTCACCTATACAACATGGCAATCAGCACAATGTCCCCCATGCAATATGGCTGACTTGGAAGTCACCTATACAATACAACCAGCACAATGTCCCCCAGGCAATATGGCTGACTTGGAAGTCACCTATACAACATGGCAACCAGCACAATGTCCCCCAAGCAATATGGCTGACTTGGAAGTCACCTATACAACATGGCAACCAGCACAATGTCCCCCATGCAATATGGCTGACTTGGAAGTCACCTATACAACATGGCAACCAGCACAATGTCCCCCATGCAATATGGCTGACTTGGAAGTCACCTATACAACATGGCAACCAGCACAATGTCCCCCATGCAATATGGCTGACTTGGAAGTCACCTATACCACATGGCCACCAGCACAATGTCCCCCATGCAATATGGCTGACTTGGAAGTCACCTATACAAGACAACCAGCACAATGTCCACCATCAACATGGCAACCAGCACAATGTCCCCCAAGCAATATGGCTGACTTGGAAGTCACCTATAGAACATGGCCACCAGCACAATGTCCCCCAAGCAATATGGCTGACTTGGAAGTCACCTACAGAACATGGCAACCGGCACAATGTCCCCCAAGCAATATGGCTGACTTGGAAGTCACCTATACAAGACAACCAGCACAATGTCCCCCATGCAACACGGCTGACTTGGAAGTCACCTATACAAGCCAACCAGCACAATGTCCCCCATGCAATATGGCTGACTTGAAGTCACCTATACAACACGACCAGCACAATGTCTCCCAAGCAATATGGCTCAATTGGAAGTCACCTATACAACATGGCAACCAGCACAATGTCCCCCAAGCAATATGGCTGACTTGGAAGTCACCTATAGAACATGGCCACCAGCACAATGTCCCCCATGCAATATGGCTGACTTGGAAGTCACCTATACAAGACAACCAGCACAATGTCCCCCATGCAATATGGCTGACTTGGAAGTCACCTATAGAACATGGCCACCAGCACAATGTCCCCCATGCAATATGGCTGACTTGGAAGTCACCTATAGAACATGGCAACCAGCACAATGTAACCCAAGCAATATGGCTGACTTGGAAGTCACCTATAAAAGACAACCAGCACAATTTCCCCCATGCAATATGGCTGACTTGGAAGTCACCTATAGGACATGGCAACCAGCACAATGTCCCCCATGCAATATGGCTGACTTGGAAGTCACCTATACAATACAACCAGCACAATGTCCCCCATGCAATTTGGCTGACTTGGAAGTCACCTATACAACATGGCAACCAGCACAATGTCCCCCATGCAATATGGCTGACTTGGAAGTCACCTATAGAACATGGCCACCAGCACAATGTCCCCCAAGCAATATGGCTGACTTGGAAGTCACCTATAGAACATGGCCACCAGCACAATGTCCCCCAAGCAATATGGCTGACTTGGAAGTCACCTATAGAACATGGCAACCAGCACAATGTCCCCCAAGCAATATGGCTGACTTGGAAGTCACCTATACAAGACAACCAGCACAATGTCCCCCATGCAATATGGCTGACTTGGAAGTCACCTATAGGACATGGCAACCAGCACAATGTCCCCCATGCAATATGGCTGACTTGGAAGTCACCTATAGAACATGGCCACCAGCACAATGTCTGCCAAGCAATATGGCTCACTTGGAAGTCACCTATACAATACAACCAGCACAATGTCCCCCATGCAATATGGCTGACTTGGAAGTCACCTATACAATACAACCAGCACAATGTCCCAAATGCAATATGGCTGACTTGGAAGTCACCTATAGAACATGGCCACCAGCACAATGTCCCCCATGCAATATGGCTGACTTGGAAGTCACCTATACAACATGGCAACCAGCACAATGTCCCCCATGTAATATGGCTGACTTGGAAGTCACCTATACAATACAACCAGCACAATGTCCCCAAAGCAATATGGCTGACTTGGAAGTCACCTATACAAGACAACCAGCACAATGTCCCCCATGCAATATGGCTGACTTGGAAGTCACCTATACAACATGGCAACCAGCACAATGTCCCCCATGCAATATGGCTGATTTGGAATTCACCTATACAACACAACCAGCACAATGTCCCCCATGCAATATGGCTGACTTGGAAGTCACCTATAGAACATGGCCACCAGCACAATGTCCCCCATGCAATATGGCTGACTTGGAAGTCACCTATACAACATGGCAACCAGCACAATGTCCCCTATGCAATATGGCTGACTTGGAAGTCACCTATACAATACAACCAGCACAATGTCCCCCAAGCAATATGGCTGACTTGGAAGTCACCTATACAAGACAACCAGCACAATGTCCCCCATGCAATATGGCTGACTTGGAAGTCACCTATAGGACATGGCCACCAGCACAATGTCCCCCATGCAATATGGCTGACTTGGAAGTCACCTATACAATACAACCAGCACAATGTCCCCCATGCAATATGGCTGACTTGGAAGTCACCTATACAATACAACCAGCACAATGTCCCCCATGCAATATGGCTGATTTGGCAGTCACCTATACAACACAACCAGCACAATGTCCCCTATGCAATATGGCTGACTTGGAAGACACCTATACAAGACAACCAGCACAATGTCCCCCATGCAATATGGCTGACTTGGAAGTCACCTATAGAACATGGCCACGAGCCCAATGTCCCCCATGCAATATGGCTGACTTGGAAGTCACCTATACAACATGGCAACCAGCACAATGTCCCCCATGCAATATGGCTGACTTGGAAGTCACCTATAGAACATGGCCACCAGCACAATGTCCCCCAAGCAATATGGCTGACTTGGAAGTCACCTATAGAACATGGCCACCAGCACAATGTCCCCCAAGCAATATGGCTGACTTGGAAGTCACCTATAGAACATGGCAACCAGCACAATGTCCCCCAAGCAATATGGCTGACTTGGAAGTCACCTATACAAGACAACCAGCACAATGTCCCCCATGCAATATGGCTGACTTGGAAGTCACCTATAGGACATGGCAACCAGCACAATGTCCCCCATGCAATATGGCTGACTTGGAAGTCACCTATAGGACATGGCAACCAGCACAATGTCCCCCATGCAATATGGCTGACTTGGAAGTCACCTATACAATACAACCAGCACAATGTCCCCCATGCAATTTGGCTGACTTGGAAGTCACCTATACAACATGGCAACCAGCACAATGTCCCCCATGCAATATGGCTGACTTGGAAGTCACCTATAGAACATGGCCACCAGCACAATGTCCCCCAAGCAATATGGCTGACTTGGAAGTCACCTATAGAACATGGCCACCAGCACAATGTCCCCCAAGCAATATGGCTGACTTGGAAGTCATCTATAGAACATGGCAACCAGCACAATGTCCCCCAAGCAATATGGCTGACTTGGAAGTCACCTATACAAGACAACCAGAACAATGTCCCCCATGCAATATGGCTGACTTGGAAGTCACCTATAGGACATGGCAACCAGCACAATGTCCCCCATGCAATATGGCTGACTTGGAAGTCACCTATAGAACATGGCCACCAGCACAATGTCCGCCAAGCAATATGGCTCACTTGGAAGTCACCTATACAATACAACCAGCACAATGTCCCCCATGCAATATGGCTGACTTGGAAGTCACCTATACAATACAACCAGCACAATGTCCCAAATGCAACATGGCTGACTTGGAAGTCACCTATAGAACATGGCCACCAGCACAATGTCCCCCATGCAATATGGCTGACTTGGAAGTCACCTATACAACATGGCAACTAGCACAATGTCCCCCATGTAATATGGCTGACTTGGAAGTCACCTATACAATACAACCAGCACAATGTCCCCAAAGCAATATGGCTGACTTGGAAGTCACCTATACAAGACAACCAGCACAATGTCCCCCATGCAATATGGCTGACTTGGAAGTCACCTATACAATACAACCAGCACAATGTCCCCCATGCAATATGGCTGATTTGGAATTCACCTATACAACACAACCAGCACAATGTCCCCCATGCAATATGGCTGATTTGGAAGTCACCTATAGAACATGGCCACCAGCACAATGTCCCCCATGCAATATGGCTGACTTGGAAGTCACCTATACAACATGGCAACCAGCACAATGTCCCCTATGCAATATGGCTGACTTGGAAGTCACCTATACAATACAACCAGCACAATGTCCCCCAAGCAATATGGCTGACTTGGAAGTCACCTATACAAGACAACCAGCACAATGTCCCCCATGCAATATGGCTGACTTGGAAGTCACCTATAGGACATGGCCACCAGCACAATGTCCCCCATGCAATATGGCTGACTTGGAAGTCACCTATACAATACAACCAGCACAATGTCCCCCATGCAATATGGCTGACTTGGAAGTCACCTATACAATACAACCAGCACAATGTCCCCCATGCAATATGGCTGATTTGGAAGTCACCTATACAACACAACCAGCACAATGTCCCCTATGCAATATGGCTGACTTGGAAGTCACCTATACAAGACAACCAGCACAATGTCCCCCATGCAATATGGCTGACTTGGAAGTCACCTATAGAACATGGCCACCAGCCCAATGTCCCCCATGCAATATGGCTGACTTGGAAGTCACCTATACAACATGGCAACCAGCACAATGTCCCCCATGCAATATGGCTGACTTGGAAGTCACCTATAGAACATGGCCACCAGCACAATGTCCCCCATGCAACACGGCTGACTTGGAAGTCACCTATACAACACAACCAGCACAATGTCCCCCAAGCAATATGGCTCACTTGGAAGTCACCTATAACACATGGCAACCAGCACAATGTCCCCCATGCAATATGGCTGACTTAGAAGTCACCTATACAACATGGCAACCAGCACAATGTCCCCCATGCAATATGGCTGACTTGGAAGTCACCTATACAATACAACCAGCACAATGTCCCCCAGGCAATATGGCTGACTTGGAAGTCACCTATACAACATGGCAATCAGCACAATGTCCCCCATGCAATATGGCTGACTTGGAAGTCACCTATACAATACAACCAGCACAATGTCCCCCAGGCAATATGGCTGACTTGGAAGTCACCTATACAACATGGCAACCAGCACAATGTCCCCCAAGCAATATGGCTGACTTGGAAGTCACCTATACAACATGGCAACCAGCACAATGTCCCCCATGCAATATGGCTGACTTGGAAGTCACCTATACAACATGGCAACCAGCACAATGTCCCCCATGCAATATGGCTGACTTGGAAGTCACCTATACAACATGGCAACCAGCACAATGTCCCCCATGCAATATGGCTGACTTGGAAGTCACCTATACCACATGGCCACCAGCACAATGTCCCCCATGCAATATGGCTGACTTGGAAGTCACCTATACAAGACAACCAGCACAATGTCCACCATCAACATGGCAACCAGCACAATGTCCCCCAAGCAATATGGCTGACTTGGAAGTCACCTATAGAACATGGCCACCAGCACAATGTCCCCCAAGCAATATGGCTGACTTGGAAGTCACCTACAGAACATGGCAACCGGCACAATGTCCCCCAAGCAATATGGCTGACTTGGAAGTCACCTATACAAGACAACCAGCACAATGTCCCCCATGCAACACGGCTGACTTGGAAGTCACCTATACAAGCCAACCAGCACAATGTCCCCCATGCAATATGGCTGACTTGGAAGTCACCTATACAACACAACCAGCACAATGTCTCCCAAGCAATATGGCTCAATTGGAAGTCACCTATACAACATGGCAACCAGCACAATGTCCCCCAAGCAATATGGCTGACTTGGAAGTCACCTATAGAACATGGCCACCAGCACAATGTCCCCCATGCAATATGGCTGACTTGGAAGTCACCTATACAAGACAACCAGCACAATGTCCCCCATGCAATATGGCTGACTTGGAAGTCACCTATAGAACATGGCCACCAGCACAATGTCCCCCATGCAATATGGCTGACTTGGAAGTCACCTATAGAACATGGCAACCAGCACAATGTAACCCAAGCAATATGGCTGACTTGGAAGTCACCTATACAAGACAACCAGCACAATTTCCCCCATGCAATATGGCTGACTTGGAAGTCACCTATAGGACATGGCAACCAGCACAATGTCCCCCATGCAATATGGCTGACTTGGAAGTCACCTATACAATACAACCAGCACAATGTCCCCCATGCAATTTGGCTGACTTGGAAGTCACCTATACAACATGGCAACCAGCACAATGTCCCCCATGCAATATGGCTGACTTGGAAGTCACCTATAGAACATGGCCACCAGCACAATGTCCCCCAAGCAATATGGCTGACTTGGAAGTCACCTATAGAACATGGCCACCAGCACAATGTCCCCCAAGCAATATGGCTGACTTGGAAGTCACCTATAGAACATGGCAACCAGCACAATGTCCCCCAAGCAATATGGCTGACTTGGAAGTCACCTATACAAGACAACCAGCACAATGTCCCCCATGCAATATGGCTGACTTGGAAGTCACCTATAGGACATGGCAACCAGCACAATGTCCCCCATGCAATATGGCTGACTTGGAAGTCACCTATAGAACATGGCCACCAGCACAATGTCTGCCAAGCAATATGGCTCACTTGGAAGTCACCTATACAATACAACCAGCACAATGTCCCCCATGCAATATGGCTGACTTGGAAGTCACCTATACAATACAACCAGCACAATGTCCCAAATGCAATATGGCTGACTTGGAAGTCACCTATAGAACATGGCCACCAGCACAATGTCCCCCATGCAATATGGCTGACTTGGAAGTCACCTATACAACATGGCAACCAGCACAATGTCCCCCATGTAATATGGCTGACTTGGAAGTCACCTATACAATACAACCAGCACAATGTCCCCAAAGCAATATGGCTGACTTGGAAGTCACCTATACAAGACAACCAGCACAATGTCCCCCATGCAATATGGCTGACTTGGAAGTCACCTATACAACATGGCAACCAGCACAATGTCCCCCATGCAATATGGCTGATTTGGAATTCACCTATACAACACAACCAGCACAATGTCCCCCATGCAATATGGCTGACTTGGAAGTCACCTATAGAACATGGCCACCAGCACAATGTCCCCCATGCAATATGGCTGACTTGGAAGTCACCTATACAACATGGCAACCAGCACAATGTCCCCTATGCAATATGGCTGACTTGGAAGTCACCTATACAATACAACCAGCACAATGTCCCCCAAGCAATATGGCTGACTTGGAAGTCACCTATACAAGACAACCAGCACAATGTCCCCCATGCAATATGGCTGACTTGGAAGTCACCTATAGGACATGGCCACCAGCACAATGTCCCCCATGCAATATGGCTGACTTGGAAGTCACCTATACAATACAACCAGCACAATGTCCCCCATGCAATATGGCTGACTTGGAAGTCACCTATACAATACAACCAGCACAATGTCCCCCATGCAATATGGCTGATTTGGAAGTCACCTATACAACACAACCAGCACAATGTCCCCTATGCAATATGGCTGACTTGGAAGACACCTATACAAGACAACCAGCACAATGTCCCCCATGCAATATGGCTGACTTGGAAGTCACCTATAGAACATGGCCACCAGCCCAATGTCCCCCATGCAATATGGCTGACTTGGAAGTCACCTATACAACATGGCAACCAGCACAATGTCCCCCATGCAATATGGCTGACTTGGAAGTCACCTATAGAACATGGCCACCAGCACAATGTCCCCCAAGCAATATGGCTGACTTGGAAGTCACCTATAGAACATGGCCACCAGCACAATGTCCCCCAAGCAATATGGCTGACTTGGAAGTCACCTATAGAACATGGCAACCAGCACAATGTCCCCCAAGCAATATGGCTGACTTGGAAGTCACCTATACAAGACAACCAGCACAATGTCCCCCATGCAATATGGCTGACTTGGAAGTCACCTATAGGACATGGCAACCAGCACAATGTCCCCCATGCAATATGGCTGACTTGGAAGTCACCTATAGAACATGGCCACCAGCACAATGTCCGCCAAGCAATATGGCTCACTTGGAAGTCACCTATACAATACAACCAGCACAATGTCCCCCATGCAATATGGCTGACTTGGAAGTCACCTATACAATACAACCAGCACAATGTCCCAAATGCAATATGGCTGACTTGGAAGTCACCTATAGAACATGGCCACCAGCACAATGTCCCCCATGCAATATGGCTGACTTGGAAGTCACCTATACAACATGGCAACCAGCACAATGTCCCCCATGTAATATGGCTGACTTGGAAGTCACCTATACAATACAACCAGCACAATGTCCCCAAAGCAATATGGCTGACTTGGAAGTCACCTATACAAGACAACCAGCACAATGTCCCCCATGCAATATGGCTGACTTGGAAGTCACCTATACAATACAACCAGCACAATGTCCCCCATGCAATATGGCTGATTTGGAATTCACCTATACAACACAACCAGCACAATGTCCCCCATGCAATATGGCTGACTTGGAAGTCACCTATAGAACATGGCCACCAGCACAATGTCCCCCATGCAATATGGCTGACTTGGAAGTCACCTATACAACATGGCAACCAGCACAATGTCCCCTATGCAATATGGCTGACTTGGAAGTCACCTATACAATACAACCAGCACAATGTCCCCCAAGCAATATGGCTGACTTGGAAGTCACCTATACAAGACAACCAGCACAATGTCCCCCATGCAATATGGCTGACTTGGAAGTCACCTATAGGACATGGCCACCAGCACAATGTCCCCCATGCAATATGGCTGACTTGGAAGTCACCTATACAATACAACCAGCACAATGTCCCCCATGCAATATGGCTGACTTGGAAGTCACCTATACAATACAACCAGCACAATGTCCCCCATGCAATATGGCTGATTTGGAAGTCACCTATACAACACAACCAGCACAATGTCCCCTATGCAATATGGCTGACTTGGAAGACACCTATACAAGACAACCAGCACAATGTCCCCCATGCAATATGGCTGACTTGGAAGTCACCTATAGAACATGGCCACCAGCCCAATGTCCCCCATGCAATATGGCTGACTTGGAAGTCACCTATACAAGCCAACCAGCACAATGTCCCCCATGCAATATGGCTGACTTGGAAGTCACCTATACAACACAAGTCACCTATACAATACAACCAGCACAATGTCCCCCATGCAATATGGCTGATTTGGAAGTCACCTATACAACACAACCAGCACAATGTCCCCTATGCAATATGGCTGACTTGGAAGACACCTATACAAGACAACCGGCACAATGTCCCCCAAGCAATATGGCTGACTTGGAAGTCACCTATACAAGACAACCAGCACAATGTCCTCCATGCAACACGGCTGACTTGGAAGTCACCTATACAAGCCAACCAGCACAATGTCCCCCATGCAATATGGCTGACTTGGAAGTCACCTATACAACACAACCAGCACAATGTCCCCCATGCAATATGGCTGACTTGGAAGTCACCTATAGAACATGGCCACCAGCACAATGTCCCCCATGCAATATGGCTGACTTGGAAGTCACCTATAGAACATGGCAACCAGCACAATGTAACCCAAGCAATATGGCTGACTTGGAAGTCACCTATACAAGACAACCAGCACAATTTCCCCCATGCAATATGGCTGACTTGGAAGTCACCTATAGGACATGGCAACCAGCACAATGTCCCCCATGCAATATGGCTGACTTGGAAGTCACCTATACAATACAACCAGCACAATGTCCCCCATGCAATTTGGCTGACTTGGAAGTCACCTATACAACATGGCAACCAGCACAATGTCCCCCATGCAATATGGCTGACTTGGAAGTCACCTATAGAACATGGCCACCAGCACAATGTCCCCCAAGCAATATGGCTGACTTGGAAGTCACCTATAGAACATGGCCACCAGCACAATGTCCCCCAAGCAATATGGATGACTTGGAAGTGACCTATAGAACATGGCAACCAGCACAATGTCCCCCAAGCAATATGGCTGACTTGGAAGTCACCTATACAAGACAACCAGCACAATGTCCCCCATGCAATATGGCTGACTTGGACGTCACCTATAGGACATGGCAACCAGCACAATGTCCCCCATGCAACACGGCTGACTTGGAAGTCACCTATACAAGCCAACCAGCACAATGTCCCCCATGCAATATGGCTGACTTGGAAGTCACCTATACAACATGGCAACCAGCACAATGTCCCCCAAGCAATATGGCTGACTTGGAAGTCACCTATAGAACATGGCCACCAGCACAATGTCCCCCATGCAATATGGCTGACTTGGAAGTCACCTATACAAGACAACCAGCACAATGTCCCCCATGCAATATGGCTGACTTGGAAGTCACCTATAGAACATGGCCACCAGCACAATGTCCCCCATGGAATATGGCTGACTTGGAAGTCACCTATAGAACATGGCAACCAGCACAATGTAACCCAAGCAATATGGCTGACTTGGAAGTCACCTATACAAGACAACCAGCACAATTTCCCCCATGCAATATGGCTGACTTGGAAGTCACCTATAGGACATGGCAACCAGCACAATGTCCCCCATGCAATATGGCTGACTTGGAAGTCACCTATACAATACAACCAGCACAATGTCCCCCATGCAATTTGGCTGACTTGGAAGTCACCTATACAACATGGCAACCAGCACAATGTCCCCCATGCAATATGGCTGACTTGGAAGTCACCTATAGAACATGGCCACCAGCACAATGTCCCCCAAGCAATATGGCTGACTTGGAAGTCACCTATAGGACATGGCAACCAGCACAATGTCCCCCAAGCAATATGGCTGACTTGGAAGTCACCTATACAAGACAACCAGCACAATGTCAGAAATGCAATATGGCTGACTTGGAAGTCACCTATAGAACATGGCCACCAGCACAATGTCCCCCATGCAATATGGCTGACTTGGAAGTCACCTGTTCAACATGGCAACCAGCACAATGTCCCCCAAGCAATATGGCTGACTTGGAAGTCACCTATAGAACATGGCCACCAGCACAATGTCCCCCAAGCAATATGGCTGACTTGGAAGTCACCTACAGAACATGGCAACCGGCACAATGTCCCCCAAGCAATATGGCTGACTTGGAAGTCACCTATACAAGACAACCAGCACAATGTCCCCCATGCAACACGGCTGACTTGGAAGTCACCTATACAAGCCAACCAGCACAATGTCCCCCATGCAATATGGCTGACTTGGAAGTCACCTATACAACACAACCAGCACAATGTCCCCCAAGCAATATGGCTCAATTGGAAGTCACCTATACAACATGGCAACCAGCACAATGTCCCCCAAGCAATATGGCTGACTTGGAAGTCACCTATAGAACATGGCCATCAGCACAATGTCCCCCATGCAATATGGCTGACTTGGAAGTCACCTATACAAGACAACCAGCACAATGTCCCCCATGCAATATGGCTGACTTGGAAGTCACCTATAGAACATGGCCACCAGCACAATGTCCCCCATGCAATATGGCTGACTTGGAAGTCACCTATAGAACATGGCAACCAGCACAATGTAACCCAAGCAATATGGCTGACTTGGAAGTCACCTATACAAGACAACCAGCACAATTTCCCCCATGCAATATGGCTGACTTGGAAGTCACCTATAGGACATTGCAACCAGCACAATGTCCCCCATGCAATATGGCTGACTTGGAAGTCACCTATACAATACAACCAGCACAATGTCCCCCATGCAATTTGGCTGACTTGGAAGTCACCTATACAACATGGCAACCAGCACAATGTCCCCCATGCAATATGGCTGACTTGGAAGTCACCTATAGAACATGGCCACCAGCACAATGTCCCCCAAGCAATATGGCTGACTTGGAAGTCACCTATAGAACATGGCCACCAGCACAATGTCCCCCAAGCAATATGGATGACTTGGAAGTGACCTATAGAACATGGCAACCAGCACAATGTCCCCCAAGCAATATGGCTGACTTGGAAGTCACCTATACAAGACAACCAGCACAATGTCCCCCATGCAATATGGCTGACTTGGAAGTCACCTATAGGACATGGCAACCAGCACAATGTCCCCCATGCAATATGGCTGACTTGGAAGTCACCTATAGAACATGGCCACCAGCACAATGTCCGCCAAGAAATATGGCTCACTTGGAAGTCACCTATACAATACAACCAGCACAATGTCCCCCATGCAATATGGCTGACTTGGAAGTCACCTATACAATACAACCAGCACAATGTCCCAAATGCAATATGGCTGACTTGGAAGTCACCTATAGAACATGGCCACCAGCACAATGTCCCCCATGCAATATGGCTGACTTGGAAGTCACCTATACAACATGGCAACCAGCACAATGTTCCCCATGTAATATGGCTGACTTGGAAGTCACCTATACAATACAACCAGCACAATGTCCCCAAAGCAATATGGCTGACTTGGAAGTCACCTATACAAGACAACCAGCACAATGTCCCCCATGCAATATGGCTGACTTGGAAGTCACCTATACAATACAACCAGCACAATGTCCCCCATGCAATATGGCTGATTTGGAATTCACCTATACAACACAACCAGCACAATGTCCCCCATGCAATATGGCTGACTTGGAAGTCACATATAGAACATGGCCACCAGCACAATGTCCCCCATGCAATATGGCTGACTTGGAAGTCACCTATACAACATGGCAACCAGCACAATGTCCCCTATGCAATATGGCTGACTTGGAAGTCACCTATACAATACAACCAGCACAATGTCCCCCAAGCAATATGGCTGACTTGGAAGTCACCTATACAAGACAACCAGCACAATGTCCCCCATGCAATATGGCTGACTTGGAAGTCACCTATAGGACATGGCCACCAGCACAATGTCACCCATGCAATATGGCTGACTTGGAAGTCACCTATACAATACAACCAGCACAATGTCCCCCATGCAATATGGCTGACTTGGAAGTCACCTATACAATACAACCAGCACAATGTCTCCCATGCAATATGGCTGATTTGGAAGTCACCTATACAACACAACCAGCACAATGTCCCCTATGCAATATGGCTGACTTGGAAGTCACCTATACAAGACAACCAGCACAATGTCCCCCATGCAATATGGCTGACTTGGAAGTCACCTATAGAACATGGCCACCAGCCCAATGTCCCCCATGCAATATGGCTGACTTGGAAGTCACCTATACAACATGGCAACCAGCACAATGTCCCCCATGCAATATGGCTGACTTGGAAGTCACCTATAGAACATGGCCACCAGCACAATGTAACCCATGCAATATGGCTTACTTGGAAGTCACCTATACAACATGGCAACCAGCACAATGTCCCCCAAGCAATATGGCTGACTTGAAAGTCACCTATAGAACATGGCCACCAGCACAATGTCCCCCAAGCAATATGGCTGACTTGGAAGTCACCTATAGAACATGGCAACCAGCACAATGTCCCCCAAGCAATATGGCTGACTTGGAAGTCACCTATACAAGACAACCATCACAATGTCCCCCATGCAATATGGCTGACTTGGAAGTCACCTATAGAACATGGCAACCAGCACAATGTCCCCCATGCAATATGGCTGACTTGGAAGTCACCTATAGAACATGGCCACCAGCACAATGTCCCCCAAGCAATATGGCTCACTTGGAAGTCACCTATACAATACAACCAGCACAATGTCCCCCATGCAATATGGCTGACTTGGAAGTCACCTATACAATACAACCAGCACAATGTCCCAAATGCAATATGGCTGACTTGGAAGTCACCTATAGAACATGGCCACCAGCACAATGTCCCCATGCAATTTGGCTGACTTGGAAGTCACCTATACAACATGGCAACCAGCACAATGTCCCCCATGCAATATGGCTGACTTGGAAGTCACCTATACAATACAACCATCACAATGTCCCCCAAGCAATATGGCTGACTTGGAAGTCACCTATACAAGACAACCAGCACAATGTCCCCCATGCAATATGGCTGACTTGGAAGTCACCTATACAATACAACCAGCACAATGTCCCCCATGCAATATGGCTGATTTGGAAGTCACCTATACAACACAACCAGCACAATGTCCCTCATGCAATATGGCTGACTTGGAAGTCACCTATACAAGACAATCATCACAATGTCCCAAATGCAATATGGCTGACTTGGAAGTCACCTATAGAACATGGCCACCAGCACAATGTCCCCCATGCAATATGGCTGACTTGGAAGTCACCTATACAACATGGCAACCAGCACAATGTCCCCCATGCAATATGGCTGACTTGGAAGTCACCTATACAATACAACCAGCACAATGTCCCCCAAGCAATATGGCTGACTTGGAAGTCACCTATACAAGACAACCAGCACAATGTCCCCAATGCAATATGGCTGACTTGGAAGTCACCTATAGGACATGGCCACCAGCACAATGTCCCCCATGCAATATGGCTGACTTGGAAGTCACCTATACAATACAACCCGCACAATGTCCCCCATGCAATATGGCTGACTTGGAAGTCACCTATACAAGACAACCAGCACAATGTCCCCCATGCAATATGGCTAACTTGGAAGTCACCTATAGAACATGGCCACCAGCACAATGTCCCCCATGCAATATGGCTGACTTGGAAGTCACCTATAGAACATGGCAACCAGCACAATGTCCCCCAAGCAATATGGCTGACTTGGAAGTCACCTATACAAGACAACCAGCACAATTTCCCCCATGCAATATGGCTGAATTGGAAGTCACCTATAGGACATGGCAACCAGCACAATGTCCCCCATGCAATATGGCTGACTTGGAAGTCACCTATACAATACAACCAGCACAATGTCCCCCATGCAATTTGGCTGACTTGGAAGTCACCTATACAACATGGCAACCAGCACAATGTCCCCCATGCAATATGGCTGACTTGGAAGTCACCTATAGAACATGGCCACCAGCACAATGTCCCCCATGCAATATGGCTGACTTGGAAGTCACCTATACAACATGGCAACCAGCACAATGTCCCCCAAGCAATATGGCTGACTTGGAAGTCACCTATAGAACATGGCCACCAGCACAATGTCCCCCAAGCAATATGGCTGACTTGGAAGTCACCTATAGAACATGGCAACCAGCACAATGTCCCCCAAGCAATATGGCTGACTTGGAAGTCACCTATAGGACATCGCAACCAGCACAATGTCCCCCATGCAATATGGCTGACTTGGAAGTCACCTATAGAACATGGCCACCAGCACAATGTCCGCCAAGCAATATGGCTCACTTGGAAGTCACCTATACAATACAACCAGCACAATGTCCCCCATGCAATATGGCTGACTTGGAAGTCACCTATACAATACAACCAGCACAATGTCCCAAATGCAATATGGCTGACTTGGAAGTCACCTATAGAACATGGCCACCAGCACAATGTCCCCCAAGCAATATGGCTGACTTGGAAGTCACCTATACAAGACAACCAGCACAATGTCCCCCATGCAATATGGCTGACTTGGAAGTCACCTATAGGACATGGCCACCAGCACAATGTCCCCCATGCAATATGGCTGACTTGTAAGTCACCTATACAATACAACCAGCACAATGTCCCCCATGCAATATGGCTGACTTGGAAGTCACCTATACAAGACAACCAGCACAATGTCCCCCATGCAATATTGCTGACTTGGAAGTCACCTATAGAACATGGCCACCAGCACAATGTCCCCCATGCAATATGGCTGACTTGGAAGTCACCTATACAAGACAACCAGCACAATTTCCCCCATGCAATATGGCTGACTTGGAAGTCACCTATAGGACATGGCAACCAGCACAATGTCCCCCATGCAATATGGCTGACTTGGAAGTCACCTATACAATACAACCAGCACAATGTCCCCCATGCAATTTGGCTGACTTGGAAGTCACCTATACAACATGGCAACCAGCACAATGTCCCCCATGCAATATGGCTGACTTGGAAGTCACCTATAGAACATGGCCACCAGCACAATGTCCCCCATGCAATATGGCTGACTTGGAAGTCACCTATACAACATGGCAACCAGCACAATGTCCCCCAAGCAATATGGCTGACTTGGAAGTCACCTATAGGACATGGCCACCAGCACAATGTCCCCCATGCAATATGGCTGACTTGTAAGTCACCTATACAATACAACCAGCACAATGTCCCCCATGCAATATGGCTGACTTGGAAGTCACCTATACAAGACAACCAGCACAATGTCCCCCATGCAATATTGCTGACTTGGAAGTCACCTATAGAACATGGCCACCAGCACAATGTCCCCTATGCAATATGGCTGACTTGGAAGTCACCTATACAAGACAACCAGCACAATTTCCCCCATGCAATATGGCTGACTTGGAAGTCACCTATAGGACATGGCAACCAGCACAATGTCCCCCATGCAATATGGCTGACTTGGAAGTCACCTATACAATACAACCAGCACAATGTCCCCCATGCAATTTGGCTGACTTGGAAGTCACCTATACAACATGGCAACCAGCACAATGTCCCCCATGCAATATGGCTGACTTGGAAGTCACCTATAGAACATGGCCACCAGCACAATGTCCCCCATGCAATATGGCTGACTTGGAAGTCACCTATACAACATGGCAACCAGCACAATGTCCCCCAAGCAATATGGCTGACTTGGAAGTCACCTATAGAACATGGCCACCAGCACAATGTCCCCCAAGCAATATGGCTGACTTGGCAGTCACCTATAGAACATGGCAACCAGCACAATGTCCCCCAAGCAATATGGCTGACTTGGAAGTCACCTATACAAGACAACCAGCACAATGTCCCCCATGCAATATGGCTGACTTGGAAGTCACCTATAGGACATGGCAACCAGCACAATGTCCCCCATGCAATATGGCTGACTTGGAAGTCACCTATAGAACATGGCCACCAGCACAATGTCCGCCAAGCAATATGGCTCACTTGGAAGTCACCTATACAATACAACCAGCACAATGTCCCCCATGCAATATGGCTGACTTGGAAGTCACCTATACAATACAACCAGCACAATGTCCCAAATGCAATATGGCTGACTTGGAAGTCACCTATAGAACATAGCCACCAGCACAATGTCCCCCATGCAATATGGCTGACTTGGAAGTCACCTATACAACATGGCAACCAGCACAATGTCCCCCATGCAATATGGCTGACTTGGAAGTCACCTATACAATACAACCAGCACAATGTCCCCCATGCAATTTGGCTGACTTGGAAGTCACCTATACAACATGGCAACCAGCACAATGTCCCCCATGCAATATGGCTGACTTGGAAGTCACCTATAGAACATGGCCACCAGCACAATGTCCCCCAAGCAATATGGCTGACTTGGAAGTCACCTATACAAGACAACCAGCACAATGTCCCCCATGCAATATGGCTGACTTGGAAGTTACCTATAGGACATGGCAACCAGCACAATGTCCCCCATGCAATATGGCTGACTTGGAAGTCACCTATAGAACATGGCCACCAGCACAATGTCCCCCATGCAATATGGCTGACTTTGAAGTCACCTATACAACATGGCAACCAGCACAATGTCCCCCAAGCAATATGGCTGACTTGGAAGTCACCTATAGAACATGGCCACCAGCACAATGTCCCCCAAGCAATATGGCTGACTTGGAAGTCACCTATAGAACATGGCAACCAGCACAATGTCCCCCAAGCAATATGGCTGACTTGGAAGTCACCTATACAAGACAACCAGCACAATGTCCCCCATGCAATATGGCTGACTTGGAAGTTACCTATAGGACATGGCAACCAGCACAATGTCCCCCATGCAATATGGCTGACTTGGAAGTCACCTATAGAACATGGCCACCAGCACAATGTCCCCCATGCAATATGGCTGACTTGAAAGTCACCTATACAACATGGCAACCAGCACAATGTCCCCCAAGCAATATGGCTGACTTGGAAGTCACCTATAGAACATGGCCACCAGCACAATGTCCCCCAAGCAATATGGCTGACTTGGAAGTCACCTATAGAACATGGCAACCAGCACAATGTCCCCCAAGCAATATGGCTGACTTGGAAGTCACCTATACAAGACAACCAGCACAATGTCCCCCATGCAATATGGCTGACTTGGAAGTCACCTATAGGACATGGCAACCAGCACAATGTCCCCCATGCAATATGGCTGACTTGGAAGTCACCTATAGAATACAACCATCACAATGTCCCCAATGCAATATGGCTGACTTGGAAGTCACCTATACAAGACAACCAGCACAATGTCCCCCATGCAATATTGCTGACTTGGAAGTCACCTATAGAACATGGCCACCAGCACAATGTCCCCCATGCAATATGGCTGACTTGGAAGTCACCTATAGAACATGGCAACCAGCACAATGTCCCCCAAGCAATATGGCTGACTTGGAAGTCACCTATACAAGACAACCAGCACAATTTCCCCCATGCAATATGGCTGACTTGGAAGTCACCTATAGGACATGGCAACCAGCACAATGTCCCCCATGCAATATGGCTGACTTGGAAGTCACCTATACAATACAACCAGCACAATGTCCCCCATGCAATTTGGCTGACTTGGAAGTCACCTATACAACATGGCAACCAGCACAATGTCCCCCATGCAATATGGCTGACTTGGAAGTCACCTATAGAACATGACCACCAGCACAATGTCCCCCATGCAATATGGCTGACTTGGAAGTCACCTATACAACATGGCAACCAGCACAATGTCCCCCAAGCAATATGGCTGACTTGGAAGTCACCTATATAACATGGCCACCAGCACAATGTCCCCCAAGCAATATGGATGACTTGGAAGTCACCTATAGAACATGGCAACCAGCACAATGTCCCCCAAGCAATATGGCTGACTTGGAAGTCACCTATACAAGACAACCAGCACAATGTCCCGCATGCAATATGGCTGACTTGGAAGTCACCTATAGGACATGGCAACTAGCACAATGTCCCCCATGCAATATGGCTGACTTGGAAGTCACCTATAGAACATGGCCACCAGCACAATGTCCGCCAAGCAATATGGCTCACTTGGAAGTCACCTATACAATACAACCAGCACAATGTCCCCCATGCAATATGGCTGACTTGGAAGTCACCTATACAATACAACCAGCACAATGTCCCAAATGCAATATGGCTGACTTGGAAGTCACCTATAGAACATAGCCACCAGCACAATGTCCCCCATGCAATATGGCTGACTTGGAAGTCACCTATACAACATGGCAACCAGCACAATGTCCCCCATGCAATATGGCTGACTTGGAAGTCACCTATACAATACAACCAGCACAATGTCCCCCATGCAATTTGGCTGACTTGGAAGTCACCTATACAACATGGCAACCAGCACAATGTCCCCCATGCAATATGGCTGACTTGGAAGTCACCTATAGAACATGGCCACCAGCACAATGTCCCCCATGCAATATGGCTGACTTGGAAGTCACCTATACAACATGGCAACTAGCACAATGTCCCCCAAGCAATATGGCTGACTTGGAAGTCACCTATACAAGACAACCAGCACAATGTCCCAAATGCAATATGGCTGACTTGGAAGTCACCTATAGAACATGGCCACCAGCACAATGTCCCCCATGCAATATGGCTGACTTGGAAGTCACCTGTACAACATGGCAACCAGCACAATGTCCCCCAAGCAATATGGCTGACTTGGAAGTCACCTATAGAACATGGCCACCAGCACAATGTCCCCCAAGCAATATGGCTGACTTGGAAGTCACCAACAGAACATGGCAACCAGCACAATGTCCCCCAAGCAATATGGCTGACTTGGAAGTCACCTATACAAGACAACCAGCACAATGTCCCCCATGCAACACGGCTGACTTGGAAGTCACCTATACAAGACAACCAGCACAATGTCCCCCATGCAATATGGCTGACTTGGAAGTCACCTATACAACACAACCAGCACAATGTCCCCCAAGCAATATGGCTCACTTGGAAGTCACCTATACAACATGGCAACCAGCACAATGTCCCCCATGCAATATGGCTGACTTGGAAGTCACCTATACAATACAACCAGCACAATGTCCCCGAAGCAATATGGCTGACTTGGAAGTCACCTATAGAACATGGCCACCAGCACAATGTCCCCTATGCAATATGGCTGACTTGGAAGTCACCTATACAAGACAACCTGCACAATGTCCCCCATGCAATATGGCTGACTTGGAAGTCACCTATAGAACATGGCCACCAGCACAATGTCCCCCATGCAATATGGCTGACTTGGAAGTCACCTATAGAACATGGCAACCAGCACAATGTCCCCCAAGCAATATGGCTGACTTGGAAGTCACCTATACAAGACAACCAGCACAATTTCCCCCATGCAATATGGCTGACTTGGAAGTCACCTATAGGACATGGCAACCAGCACAATGTCCCCCATGCAATATGGCTGACTTGGAAGTCACCTATACAACACAACCAGCACAATGTCCCCCATGCAATATGGCTGACTTGGAAGTCACCTATACAACACAACCAGCACAATGTCCCCCAAGCAATATGGCTAACTTGGAAGTCACCTATACAACATGGCCACCAGCACAATGTCCCCCAAGCAATATGGCTCACTTGGAAGTCACCTATACAATACAACCAGCACAATGTCCCCCATGCAATATGGCTGACTTGGAAGTCACCTATACAATACAACCAGCACAATGTCCCCCATGCAATATGGCTGATTGGAAGTCACCTATACAACACAACCAGCACAATGTCCCCCATGCAATATGGCTGACTTGGAAGTCACCTATACAACATGGCAACCAGCACAATGTCCCCCATGCAATATGGCTGACTTGGAAGTCACCTATAGAACATGGCCACCAGCACAATGTCCCCCATGCAACACGGCTGACTTGGAAGTCACCTATACAAGACAACCAGCACAATGTCCCCCAAGCAATATGGCTGACTTGGAAGTCACCTATAGAACATGGCCACCAGCACAATGTCCCCCATGCAATATGGCTGACTTGGAAGTCACCTATACAACATGGCAACCAGCACAATGTCCCCCAAGCAATATGGCTCACTTGGAAGTCACCTATACAACATGCCAACCAGCACAATGTCCCCCATGCAATATGGCTGACTTGGAAGTCACCTATAGAACATGGCCACCAGCACAATGTCCCCCATGCAACACGGCTGACTTGGAAGTCACCTATACAACACAACCAGCACAATGTCCCCCAAGCAATATGGCTCACTTGGAAGTCACCTATACAACATGGCAACCAGCACAATGTCCCCCATGCAATATGGCTGACTTGGAAGTCACCTATACAACATGGCAACCAGCACAATGTCCCCCATGCAATATGGCTGACTTGGAAGTCACCTATACAATACAACCAGCACAATGTCCCTCAGGCAATATGGCTGACTTGGAAGTCACCTATACAACATGGCCACCAGCACAATGTCCCCCATGCAATATGGCTGACTTGGAAGTCACCTATACAATACAACCAGCACAATGTCCCCCAGGCAATATGGCTGACTTGGAAGTCACCTATACAACATGGCAACCAGCACAATGTCCCCCAAGCAATATGGCTGACTTGGAAGTCACCTATACAACATGGCAACCAGCACAATGTCCCCCATGCAATATGGCTGACTTGGAAGTCACCTATACAACATGGCAACCAGCACAATGTCCCCCATGCAATATGGCTGACTTGGAAGTCACCTATAGAACATGGCCACCAGCACAATGTCCCCCATGCAATATGGCTAACTTGGAAGTCACCTATAGAACATGGCAACCAGCACAATGTCCCCCAAGCAATATGGCTGACTTGGAAGTCACCTATACAAGACAACCAGCACAATTTCCCCCATGCAATATGGCTGACTTGGAAGTCACCTATAGGACATGGCAACCAGCACAATGTCCCCCAAGCAATATGGCTGACTTGGAAGTCACCTATACAACACAACCAGCACAATGTCCCCCATGCAACACGGCTGACTTGGAAGTCACCTATACAAGACAACCAGCACAATGTCCCCCATGCAATATGGCTGACTTGGAAGTCACCTATACAACACAACCAGCACAATGTCCCCCAAGCAATATGGCTCACTTGGAAGTCACCTATACAACATGGCAACCAGCACAATGTCCCCCATGCAATATGGCTGACTTGGAAGTCACCTATACAATACAACCAGCACAATGTCCCCCAAGCAATATGGCTGACTTGGAAGTCACCTATAGAACATGGCCACCAGCACAATGTCCCCCATGCAATAGGGCTGACTTGGAAGTCACCTATACAAGACAACCAGCACAATGTCCCCCATGCAATATGGCTGACTTGGAAGTCACCTATACAAGACAACCAGCACAATGTCCCCCATGCAATATTGCTGACTTGGAAGTCACCTATAGAACATGGCCACCAGCACAATGTCCCCCATGCAATATGGCTGACTTGGAAGTCACCTATAGAACATGGCAACCAGCACAATGTCCCCCAAGCAATATGGCTGACTTGGAAGTCACCTATACAAGACAACCAGCACAATTTCCCCCATGCAATATGGCTGACTTGGAAGTCACCTATAGGACATGGCAACCAGCACAATGTCCCCCATGCAATATGGCTGACTTGGAAGTCACCTATACAATACAACCAGCACAATGTCCCCCATGCAATTTGGCTGACTTGGAAGTCACCTATACAACATGGCAACCAGCACAATGTCCCCCATGCAATATGGCTGACTTGGAAGTCACCTATAGAACATGACCACCAGCACAATGTCCCCCATGCAATATGGCTGACTTGGAAGTCACCTATACAACATGGCAACCAGCACAATGTCCCCCAAGCAATATGGCTGACTTGGAAGTCACCTATATAACATGGCCACCAGCACAATGTCCCCCAAGCAATATGGATGACTTGGAAGTCACCTATAGAACATGGCAACCAGCACAATGTCCCCCAAGCAATATGGCTGACTTGGAAGTCACCTATACAAGACAACCAGCACAATGTCCCGCATGCAATATGGCTGACTTGGAAGTCACCTATAGGACATGGCAACTAGCACAATGTCCCCCATGCAATATGGCTGACTTGGAAGTCACCTATAGAACATGGCCACCAGCACAATGTCCGCCAAGCAATATGGCTCACTTGGAAGTCACCTATACAATACAACCAGCACAATGTCCCCCATGCAATATGGCTGACTTGGAAGTCACCTATACAATACAACCAGCACAATGTCCCAAATGCAATATGGCTGACTTGGAAGTCACCTATAGAACATAGCCACCAGCACAATGTCCCCCATGCAATATGGCTGACTTGGAAGTCACCTATACAACATGGCAACCAGCACAATGTCCCCCATGCAATATGGCTGACTTGGAAGTCACCTATACAATACAACCAGCACAATGTCCCCCATGCAATTTGGCTGACTTGGAAGTCACCTATACAACATGGCAACCAGCACAATGTCCCCCATGCAATATGGCTGACTTGGAAGTCACCTATAGAACATGGCCACCAGCACAATGTCCCCCATGCAATATGGCTGACTTGGAAGTCACCTATACAACATGGCAACTAGCACAATGTCCCCCAAGCAATATGGCTGACTTGGAAGTCACCTATACAAGACAACCAGCACAATGTCCCAAATGCAATATGGCTGACTTGGAAGTCACCTATAGAACATGGCCACCAGCACAATGTCCCCCATGCAATATGGCTGACTTGGAAGTCACCTGTACAACATGGCAACCAGCACAATGTCCCCCAAGCAATATGGCTGACTTGGAAGTCACCTATAGAACATGGCCACCAGCACAATGTCCCCCAAGCAATATGGCTGACTTGGAAGTCACCAACAGAACATGGCAACCAGCACAATGTCCCCCAAGCAATATGGCTGACTTGGAAGTCACCTATACAAGACAACCAGCACAATGTCCCCCATGCAACACGGCTGACTTGGAAGTCACCTATACAAGACAACCAGCACAATGTCCCCCATGCAATATGGCTGACTTGGAAGTCACCTATACAACACAACCAGCACAATGTCCCCCAAGCAATATGGCTCACTTGGAAGTCACCTATACAACATGGCAACCAGCACAATGTCCCCCATGCAATATGGCTGACTTGGAAGTCACCTATACAATACAACCAGCACAATGTCCCCGAAGCAATATGGCTGACTTGGAAGTCACCTATAGAACATGGCCACCAGCACAATGTCCCCTATGCAATATGGCTGACTTGGAAGTCACCTATACAAGACAACCTGCACAATGTCCCCCATGCAATATGGCTGACTTGGAAGTCACCTATAGAACATGGCCACCAGCACAATGTCCCCCATGCAATATGGCTGACTTGGAAGTCACCTATAGAACATGGCAACCAGCACAATGTCCCCCAAGCAATATGGCTGACTTGGAAGTCACCTATACAAGACAACCAGCACAATTTCCCCCATGCAATATGGCTGACTTGGAAGTCACCTATAGGACATGGCAACCAGCACAATGTCCCCCATGCAATATGGCTGACTTGGAAGTCACCTATACAACACAACCAGCACAATGTCCCCCATGCAATATGGCTGACTTGGAAGTCACCTATACAACACAACCAGCACAATGTCCCCCAAGCAATATGGCTGACTTGGAAGTCACCTATACAACATGGCCACCAGCACAATGTCCCCCAAGCAATATGGCTCACTTGGAAGTCACCTATACAATACAACCAGCACAATGTCCCCCATGCAATATGGCTGACTTGGAAGTCACCTATACAATACAACCAGCACAATGTCCCCCATGCAATATGGCTGATTGGAAGTCACCTATACAACACAACCAGCACAATGTCCCCCATGCAATATGGCTGACTTGGAAGTCACCTATACAACATGGCAACCAGCACAATGTCCCCCATGCAATATGGCTGACTTGGAAGTCACCTATAGAACATGGCCACCAGCACAATGTCCCCCATGCAACACGGCTGACTTGGAAGTCACCTATACAAGACAACCAGCACAATGTCCCCCAAGCAATATGGCTGACTTGGAAGTCACCTATAGAACATGGCCACCAGCACAATGTCCCCCATGCAATATGGCTGACTTGGAAGTCACCTATACAACATGGCAACCAGCACAATGTCCCCCAAGCAATATGGCTGACTTGGAAGTCACCTATATAACATGGCCACCAGCACAATGTCCCCCAAGCAATATGGATGACTTGGAAGTCACCTATAGAACATGGCAACCAGCACAATGTCCCCCAAGCAATATGGCTGACTTGGAAGTCACCTATACAAGACAACCAGCACAATGTCCCGCATGCAATATGGCTGACTTGGAAGTCACCTATAGGACATGGCAACTAGCACAATGTCCCCCATGCAATATGGCTGACTTGGAAGTCACCTATAGAACATGGCCACCAGCACAATGTCCGCCAAGCAATATGGCTCACTTGGAAGTCACCTATACAATACAACCAGCACAATGTCCCCCATGCAATATGGCTGACTTGGAAGTCACCTATACAATACAACCAGCACAATGTCCCAAATGCAATATGGCTGACTTGGAAGTCACCTATAGAACATAGCCACCAGCACAATGTCCCCCATGCAATATGGCTGACTTGGAAGTCACCTATACAACATGGCAACCAGCACAATGTCCCCCATGCAATATGGCTGACTTGGAAGTCACCTATACAATACAACCAGCACAATGTCCCCCATGCAATTTGGCTGACTTGGAAGTCACCTATACAACATGGCAACCAGCACAATGTCCCCCATGCAATATGGCTGACTTGGAAGTCACCTATAGAACATGGCCACCAGCACAATGTCCCCCATGCAATATGGCTGACTTGGAAGTCACCTGTACAACATGGCAACCAGCACAATGTCCCCCAAGCAATATGGCTGACTTGGAAGTCACCTATAGAACATGGCCACCAGCACAATGTCCCCCAAGCAATATGGCTGACTTGGAAGTCACCAACAGAACATGGCAACCAGCACAATGTCCCCCAAGCAATATGGCTGACTTGGAAGTCACCTATACAAGACAACCAGCACAATGTCCCCCATGCAACACGGCTGACTTGGAAGTCACCTATACAAGACAACCAGCACAATGTCCCCCATGCAATATGGCTGACTTGGAAGTCACCTATACAACACAACCAGCACAATGTCCCCCAAGCAATATGGCTCACTTGGAAGTCACCTATACAACATGGCAACCAGCACAATGTCCCCCATGCAATATGGCTGACTTGGAAGTCACCTATACAATACAACCAGCACAATGTCCCCGAAGCAATATGGCTGACTTGGAAGTCACCTATAGAACATGGCCACCAGCACAATGTCCCCTATGCAATATGGCTGACTTGGAAGTCACCTATACAAGACAACCTGCACAATGTCCCCCATGCAATATGGCTGACTTGGAAGTCACCTATAGAACATGGCCACCAGCACAATGTCCCCCATGCAATATGGCTGACTTGGAAGTCACCTATAGAACATGGCAACCAGCACAATGTCCCCCAAGCAATATGGCTGACTTGGAAGTCACCTATACAAGACAACCAGCACAATTTCCCCCATGCAATATGGCTGACTTGGAAGTCACCTATAGGACATGGCAACCAGCACAATGTCCCCCATGCAATATGGCTGACTTGGAAGTCACCTATACAACACAACCAGCACAATGTCCCCCATGCAATATGGCTGACTTGGAAGTCACCTATACAACACAACCAGCACAATGTCCCCCAAGCAATATGGCTGACTTGGAAGTCACCTATACAACATGGCCACCAGCACAATGTCCCCCAAGCAATATGGCTCACTTGGAAGTCACCTATACAATGCAACCAGCACAATGTCCCCCATGCAATATGGCTGACTTGGAAGTCACCTATACAATACAACCAGCACAATGTCCCCCATGCAATATGGCTGATTGGAAGTCACCTATACAACACAACCAGCACAATGTCCCCCATGCAATATGGCTGACTTGGAAGTCACCTATACAACATGGCAACCAGCACAATGTCCCCCATGCAATATGGCTGACTTGGAAGTCACCTATAGAACATGGCCACCAGCACAATGTCCCCCATGCAACACGGCTGACTTGGAAGTCACCTATACAAGACAACCAGCACAATGTCCCCCAAGCAATATGGCTGACTTGGAAGTCACCTATAGAACATGGCCACCAGCACAATGTCCCCCATGCAATATGGCTGACTTGGAAGTCACCTATACAACATGGCAACCAGCACAATGTCCCCCAAGCAATATGGCTCACTTGGAAGTCACCTATACAACATGCCAACCAGCACAATGTCCCCCATGCAATATGGCTGACTTGGAAGTCACCTATAGAACATGGCCACCAGCACAATGTCCCCCATGCAACACGGCTGACTTGGAAGTCACCTATACAACACAACCAGCACAATGTCCCCCAAGCAATATGGCTCACTTGGAAGTCACCTATACAACATGGCAACCAGCACAATGTCCCCCATGCAATATGGCTGACTTGGAAGTCACCTATACAACATGGCAACCAGCACAATGTCCCCCATGCAATATGGCTGACTTGGAAGTCACCTATACAATACAACCAGCACAATGTCCCTCAGGCAATATGGCTGACTTGGAAGTCACCTATACAACATGGCCACCAGCACAATGTCCCCCATGCAATATGGCTGACTTGGAAGTCACCTATACAATACAACCAGCACAATGTCCCCCAGGCAATATGGCTGACTTGGAAGTCACCTATACAACATGGCAACCAGCACAATGTCCCCCAAGCAATATGGCTGACTTGGAAGTCACCTATACAACATGGCAACCAGCACAATGTCCCCCATGCAATATGGCTGACTTGGAAGTCACCTATACAACATGGCAACCAGCACAATGTCCCCCATGCAATATGGCTGACTTGGAAGTCACCTATAGAACATGGCCACCAGCACAATGTCCCCCATGCAATATGGCTAACTTGGAAGTCACCTATAGAACATGGCAACCAGCACAATGTCCCCCAAGCAATATGGCTGACTTCGAAGTCACCTATACAAGACAACCAGCACAATTTCCCCCATGCAATATGGCTGACTTGGAAGTCACCTATAGGACATGGCAACCAGCACAATGTCCCCCAAGCAATATGGCTGACTTGGAAGTCACCTATACAACACAACCAGCACAATGTCCCCCATGCAACACGGCTGACTTGGAAGTCACCTATACAAGACAACCAGCACAATGTCCCCCATGCAATATGGCTGACTTGGAAGTCACCTATACAACACAACCAGCACAATGTCCCCCAAGCAATATGGCTCACTTGGAAGTCACCTATACAACATGGCAACCAGCACAATGTCCCCCATGCAATATGGCTGACTTGGAAGTCACCTATACAATACAACCAGCACAATGTCCCCCAAGCAATATGGCTGACTTGGAAGTCACCTATAGAACATGGCCACCAGCACAATGTCCCCCATGCAATAGGGCTGACTTGGAAGTCACCTATACAAGACAACCAGCACAATGTCCCCCATGCAATATGGCTGACTTGGAAGTCACCTATAGAACATGGCCACCAGCACAATGTCCCCCATGCAATATGGCTGACTTGGAAGTCACCTATAGAACATGGCAACCAGCACAATGTCCCCCAAGCAATATGGCTGACTTGGAAGTCACCTATACAAGACAACCAGCACAATTTCCCCCATGCAATATGGCTGACTTGGAAGTCACCTATAGGACATGGCAACCAGCACAATGTCCCCCATGCAATATGGCTGACTTGGAAGTCACCTATACAACACAACCAGCACAATGTCCCCCATGCAATATGGCTGACTTGGAAGTCACCTATAGAACATGGCCACCAGCACAATGTCCCCCATGCAATATGGCTGACTTGGAAGTCACCTATAGAACATGGCAACCAGCACAATGTCCCCCAAGCAATATGGCTGACTTGGAAGTCACCTATACAAGACAACCAGCACAATTTCCCCCATGCAATATGGCTGACTTGGAAGTCACCTATAGGACATGGCAACCAGCACAATGTCCCCCATGCAATATGGCTGACTTGGAAGTCACCTATACAACACAACCAGCACAATGTCCCCCATGCAATATGGCTGACTTGGAAGTCACCTATACAACACAACCAGCACAATGTCCCCCATGCAATATGGCTAACTTGGAAGTCACCTATAGAACATGGCAACCAGCACAATGTCCCCCAAGCAATATGGCTCACTTGGAAGTCACCTATACAATACAACCAGCACAATGTCCCCCATGCAATATGGCTGACTTGGAAGTCAACTATACAATACAACCAGCACAATGTCCCCCATGCAATATGGCTGACTTGGAAGTCACCTTTACAACACAACCAGCACAATGTCCCCCATGCAATATGGCTGACTTGGAAGTCACCTATACAACATGGCAACCAGCACAATGTCCCCCATGCAATATGGCTGACTTGGAAGTCACCTATACAACATGGCAACCAGCACAATGTCCCCCATGCAATATGGCTGACTTGGAAGTCACCTATACAAGACAACCAGCACAATGTCCCCATGCAATATGGCTGACTTGGAAGTCACCTATAGAACATGGCCACCAGCACAATGTCCCCCATGCAATATGGCTGACTTGAAAGTCACATATACAACATGGCAACCAGCACAATGTCCCCCAAGCAATATGGCTCACTTGGAAGTCACCTATACAACATGGCAACCAGCACAATGTCCCCCATGCAATATGGCTGACTTGGAAGTCACCTATAGAACATGGCCACCAGCACAATGTCCCCCATGCAACACGGCTGACTTGGAAGTCACCTATACAAGACAACCAGCACAATGTCCCCCATGCAATATGGCTGACTTGGAAGTCACCTATACAAGACAACCAGCACAATGTCCCCCAAGCAATATGGCTGACTTGGAAGTCACCTATAGAACATGGCCACCAGCACAATGTCCCCCATGCAATATGGCTGACTTGGAAGTCACCTATACAACATGGCAACCAGCACAATGTCCCCCAAGCAATATGGCTCACTTGGAAGTCACCTATACAACATGGCAACCAGCACAATGTCCCCCATGCAATATGGCTGACTTGGAAGTCACCTATAGAACATGGCCACCAGCACAATGTCCCCCATGCAACACGGCTGACTTGGAAGTCACCTATACAACACAACCAGCACAATGTCCCCCAAGCAATATGGCTCACTTGGAAGTCACCTATACAACATGGCAACCAGCACAATGTCCCCCATGCAATATGGCTGACTTGGAAGTCACCTATACAACATGGCAACCAGCACAATGTCCCCCATGCAATATGGCTGACTTGGAAGTCACCTATACAATACAACCAGCACAATGTCCCCCAGGCAATATGGCTGACTTGGAAGTCACCTATACAACATGGCAACCAGCACAATGTCCCCCATGTAATATGGCTGACTTGGAAGTCACCTATACAATACAACCAGCACAATGTCCCCCAGGCAATATGGCTGACTTGGAAGTCACCTATACAACATGGCAACCAGCACAATGTCCCCCAAGCAATATGGCTGACTTGGAAGTCACCTATACAACATGGCAACCAGCACAATGTCCCCCATGCAATATGGCTGACTTGGAAGTCACCTATACAACATGGCAACCAGCACAATGTCCCCCATGCAATATGGCTGACTTGGAAGTCACCTATAGAACATGGCCACCAGCACAATGTCCCCCATGCAATATGGCTGACTTGGAAGTCACCTATAGAACATGGCAACCAGCACAATGTCCCCCAAGCAATATGGCTGACTTGGAAGTCACCTATACAAGACAACCAGCACAATTTCCCCCATGCAATATGGCTGACTTGGAAGTCACCTATAGGACATGGCAACCAGCACAATGTCCCCCATGCAATATGGCTGACTTGGAAGTCACCTATACAACACAACCAGCACAATGTCCCCCATGCAATATGGCTGACTTGGAAGTCACCTATACAACACAACCAGCACAATGTCCCCCATGCAATATTGCTAACTTGGAAGTCACCTATAGAACATGGCAACCAGCACAATGTCCCCCAAGCAATATGGCTGACTTGGAAGTCACCTATACAACATGGCCACCAGGACAATGTCCCCCAAGCAATATGGCACACTTGGAAGTCACCTATACAATACAACCAGCACAATGTCCCCCATGCAATATGGCTGACTTGGAAGTCACCTATACAATACAACCAGCACAATGTCCCCCATGCAATATGGCTGACTTGGAAGTCACCTATACAACACAACCAGCACAATGTCCCCCATGCAATATGGCTGACTTGGAGGTCACCTATACAACATGGCAACCAGCACAATGTCCCCCATGCAATATGGCTGACTTGGAAGTCACCTATACAACATGGCAACCAGCACAATGTCCCCCATGCAATATGGCTGACTTGGAAGTCACCTATACAAGACAACCAGCACAATGTCCCCATGCAATATGGCTGACTTGGAAGTCACCTATAGAACATGGCCACCAGCACAATGTCCCCCATGCAATATGGCTGACTTGGAAGTCACCTATACAACATGGCAACCAGCACAATGTCCCCCAAGCAATATGGCTCACTTGGAAGTCACCTATACAACATGGCAACCAGCACAATGTCCCCCATGCAATATGGCTGACTTGGAAGTCACCTATAGAACATGGCCACCAGCACAATGTCCCCCATGCAACACGGCTGACTTGGAAGTCACCTATACAAGACAACCAGCACAATGTCCCCCATGCAATATGGCTGACTTGGAAGTCACCTATAGAACATGGCCACCAGCACAATGTCCCCCATGCAACACGGCTGACTTGGAAGTCACCTATACAAGACAACCAGCACAATGTCCCCCATGCAATATGGCTGACTTGGAAGTCACCTATACAAGACAACCAGCACAATGTCCCCCAAGCAATATGGCTGACTTGGAAGTCACCTATAGAAAATGGCCACCAGCACAATGTCCCCCATGCAATTTGGCTGACTTGGAAGTCACCTCTACAACATGGCAACCAGCACAATGTCCCCCAAGCAATATGGCTCACTTGGAAGTCACCTATACAACATGGCAACCAGTACAATGTCCCCCATGCAATATGGCTGACTTGGAAGTCACCTATAGAACATGGCCACCAGCACAATGTCCCCCATGCAACACGGCTGACTTGGAAGTCACCTATACAACACAACCAGCACAATGTCCCCCAAGCAATATGGCTCACTTGGAAGTCACCTATACAACATGGCAACCAGCACAATGTCCCCCATGCAATATGGCTGACTTAGAAGTCACCTATACAACATGGCAACCAGCACAATGTCCCCCATGCAATATGGCTGACTTGGAAGTCACCTATACAATACAACCAGCACAATGTCCCCCAGGCAATATGGCTGACTTGGAAGTCACCTATACAACATGGCAACCAGCACAATGTCCCCCATGCAATATGGCTGACTTGGAAGTCACCTATACAATACAACCAGCACAATGTCCCCCAGGCAATATGGCTGACTTGGAAGTCACCTATACAACATGGCAACCAGCACAATGTCCCCCAAGCAATATGGCTGACTTGGAAGTCACCTATACAACATGGCAACCAGCACAATGTCCCCCATGCAATATGGCTGACTTGGAAGTCACCTATACAACATGGCAACCAGCACAATGTCCGCCATGCAATATGGCTGACTTGGAAGTCACCTATACAACATGGCAACCAGCACAATGTCCCCCATGCAATATGGCTGACTTGGAAGTCACCTATACCACATGGCCACCAGCACAATGTCCCCCATGCAATATGGCTGACTTGGAGGTCACCTATACAACATGGCAACCAGCACAATGTCCCCCATGCAATATGGCTGACTTGGAAGTCACCTATACAACATGGCAACCAGCACAATGTCCCCCATGCAATATGGCTGACTTGGAAGTCACCTATACAAGACAACCAGCACAATGTCCCCATGCAATATGGCTGACTTGGAAGTCACCTATAGAACATGGCCACCAGCACAATGTCCCCCATGCAATATGGCTGACTTGGAAGTCACCTATACAACATGGCAACCAGCACAATGTCCCCCAAGCAATATGGCTCACTTGGAAGTCACCTATACAACATGGCAACCAGCACAATGTCCCCCATGCAATATGGCTGACTTGGAAGTCACCTATAGAACATGGCCACCAGCACAATGTCCCCCATGCAACACGGCTGACTTGGAAGTCACCTATACAAGACAACCAGCACAATGTCCCCCATGCAATATGGCTGACTTGGAAGTCACCTATACAAGACAACCAGCACAATGTCCCCCAAGCAATATGGCTGACTTGGAAGTCACCTATAGAAAATGGCCACCAGCACAATGTCCCCCATGCAATATGGCTGACTTGGAAGTCACCTCTACAACATGGCAACCAGAACAATGTCCCCCAAGCAATATGGCTCACTTGGAAGTCACCTATACAACATGGCAACCAGCACAATGTCCCCCATGCAATATGGCTGACTTGGAAGTCACCTATAGAACATGGCCACCAGCACAATGTCCCCCATGCAACACGGCTGACTTGGAAGTCACCTATACAACACAACCAGCACAATGTCCCCCAAGCAATATGGCTCACTTGGAAGTCACCTATACAACATGGCAACCAGCACAATGTCCCCCATGCAATATGGCTGACTTAGAAGTCACCTATACAACATGGCAATCAGCACAATGTCCCCCATGCAATATGGCTGACTTGGAAGTCACCTATACAATACAACCAGCACAATGTCCCCCAGGCAATATGGCTGACTTGGAAGTCACCTATACAACATGGCAACCAGCACAATGTCCCCCATGCAATATGGCTGACTTGGAAGTCACCTATACAATACAACCAGCACAATGTCCCCCAGGCAATATGGCTGACTTGGAAGTCACCTATACAACATGGCAACCAGCACAATGTCCCCCAAGCAATATGGCTGACTTGGAAGTCACCTATACAACATGGCAACCAGCACAATGTCCCCCATGCAATATGGCTGACTTGGAAGTCACCTATACAACATGGCAACCAGCACAATGTCCCCCATGCAATATGGCTGACTTGGAAGTCACCTATACAACATGGCAACCAGCACAATGTCCCCCATGCAATATGACTGACTTGGAAGTCACCTATACCACATGGCCACCAGCACAATGTCCCCCATGCAATATGGCTGACTTGGAAGTCACCTATACAACATGGCAACCAGCACAATGTCCCCCATGCAATATGGCTGACTTGGAAGTCACCTATACAACATGGCAACCAGCACAATGTCCCCCATGCAATATGGCTGACTTGGAAGTCACCTATACAATACAACCAGCACAATGTCCCCCAGGCAATATGGCTGACTTGGAAGTCACCTATACAACATGGCAACCAGCACAATGTCCCCCATGCAATATGGCTGACTTGGAAGTCACCTATACAATACAACCAGCACAATGTCCCCCAGGCAATATGGCTGACTTGGAAGTCACCTATACAACATGGCAACCAGCACAATGTCCCCCAAGCAATATGGCTGACTTGGAAGTCACCTATACAACATGGCAACCAGCACAATGTCCCCCATGCAATATGGCTGACTTGGAAGTCACCTATACAACATGGCAACCAGCACAATGTCCGCCATGCAATATGGCTGACTTGGAAGTCACCTATACAACATGGCAACCAGCACAATGTCCCCCATGCAATATGGCTGACTTGGAAGTCACCTATACCACATGGCCACCAGCACAATGTCCCCCATGCAATATGGCTGACTTGGAGGTCACCTATGCAACATGGCAACCAGCACAATGTCCCCCATGCAATATGGCTGACTTGGAAGTCACCTATACAACATGGCAACCAGCACAATGTCCCCCATGCAATATGGCTGACTTGGAAGTCACCTATACAAGACAACCAGCACAATGTCCCCATGCATTATGGCTGACTTGGAAGTCACCTATAGAACATGGCCACCAGCACAATGTCCCCCATGCAATATGGCTGACTTGGAAGTCACCTATACAACATGGCAACCAGCACAATGTCCCCCAAGCAATATGGCTCACTTGGAAGTCACCTATACAACATGGCAACCAGCACAATGTCCCCCATGCAATATGGCTGACTTGGAAGTCACCTATAGAACATGGCCACCAGCACAATGTCCCCCATGCAACACGGCTGACTTGGAAGTCACCTATACAAGACAACCAGCACAATGTCCCCCATGCAATATGGCTGACTTGGAAGTCACCTATACAAGACAACCAGCACAATGTCCCCCAAGCAATATGGCTGACTTGGAAGTCACCTATAGAAAATGGCCACCAGCACAATGTCCCCCATGCAATATGGCTGACTTGGAAGTCACCTCTACAACATGGCAACCAGAACAATGTCCCCCAAGCAATATGGCTCACTTGGAAGTCACCTATACAACATGGCAACCAGCACAATGTCCCCCATGCAATATGGCTGACTTGGAAGTCACCTATAGAACATGGCCACCAGCACAATGTCCCCCATGCAACACGGCTGACTTGGAAGTCACCTATACAACACAACCAGCACAATGTCCCCCAAGCAATATGGCTCACTTGGAAGTCACCTATACAACATGGCAACCAGCACAATGTCCCCCATGCAATATGGCTGACTTAGAAGTCACCTATACAACATGGCAACCAGCACAATGTCCCCCATGCAATATGGCTGACTTGGAAGTCACCTATACAATACAACCAGCACAATGTCCCCCAGGCAATATGGCTGACTTGGAAGTCACCTATACAACATGGCAACCAGCACAATGTCCCCCATGCAATATGGCTGACTTGGAAGTCACCTATACAATACAACCAGCACAATGTCCCCCAGGCAATATGGCTGACTTGGAAGTCACCTATACAACATGGCAACCAGCACAATGTCCCCCAAGCAAAATGGCTGACTTGGAAGTCACCTATACAACATGGCAACCAGCACAATGTCCCCCATGCAATATGGCTGACTTGGAAGTCACCTATACAACATGGCAACCAGCACAATGTCCCCCATGCAATATGGCTGACTTGGAAGTCACCTATACAACATGGCAACCAGCACAATGTCCCCCATGCAATATGGCTGACTTGGAAGTCACCTATACCACATGGCCACCAGCACAATGTCCCCCATGCAATATGGCTGACTTGGAAGTCACCTATACAAGACAACCAGCACAATGTCCACCATGCAATATGGCTGACTTGGAAGTCACCTATAGGACATGGCAACCAGCACAATGTCCCCCAAGCAATATGGCTGACTTGGAAGTCACCTATACAAGACAACCAGCACAATGTCAGAAATGCAATATGGCTGACTTGGAAGTCACCTATACAACACAACCAGCACAATGTCCCCCAAGCAATATGGCTCACTTGGAAGTCACCTATACAACATGGCAACCAGCACAATGTCCCCCATGCAATATGGCTGACTTAGAAGTCACCTATACAACATGGCAACCAGCACAATGTCCCCCATGCAATATGGCTGACTTGGAAGTCACCTATACAATACAACCAGCACAATGTCCCCCAGGCAATATGGCTGACTTGGAAGTCACCTATACAACATGGCAACCAGCACAATGTCCCCCATGCAATATGGCTGACTTGGAAGTCACCTATACAATACAACCAGCACAATGTCCCCCAGGCAATATGGCTGACTTGGAAGTCACCTATACAACATGGCAACCAGCACAATGTCCCCCAAGCAAAATGGCTGACTTGGAAGTCACCTATACAACATGGCAACCAGCACAATGTCCCCCATGCAATATGGCTGACTTGGAAGTCACCTATACAACATGGCAACCAGCACAATGTCCCCCATGCAATATGGCTGACTTGGAAGTCACCTATACAACATGGCAACCAGCACAATGTCCCCCATGCAATATGGCTGACTTGGAAGTCACCTATACCACATGGCCACCAGCACAATGTCCCCCATGCAATATGGCTGACTTGGAAGTCACCTATACAAGACAACCAGCACAATGTCCGCCATGCAATATGGCTGACTTGGAAGTCACCTATAGGACATGGCAACCAGCACAATGTCCCCCAAGCAATATGGCTGACTTGGAAGTCACCTATACAAGACAACCAGCACAATGTCAGAAATGCAATATGGCTGACTTGGAAGTCACCTATACAATACAACCAGCACAATGTCCCCCAGGCAATATGGCTGACTTGGAAGTCACCTATACAACATGGCAACCAGCACAATGTCCCCCAAGCAATATGGCTGACTTGGAAGTCACCTATACAACATGGCAACCAGCACAATGTCCCCCATGCAATATGGCTGACTTGGAAGTCACCTATACAACATGGCAACCAGCACAATGTCCGCCATGCAATATGGCTGACTTGGAAGTCACCTATACAACATGGCAACCAGCACAATGTCCCCCATGCAATATGGCTGACTTGGAAGTCACCTATACCACATGGCCACCAGCACAATGTCCCCCATGCAATATGGCTGACTTGGAGGTCACCTATGCAACATGGCAACCAGCACAATGTCCCCCATGCAATATGGCTGACTTGGAAGTCACCTATACAACATGGCAACCAGCACAATGTCCCCCATGCAATATGGCTGACTTGGAAGTCACCTATACAAGACAACCAGCACAATGTCCCCATGCAATATGGCTGACTTGGAAGTCACCTATAGAACATGGCCACCAGCACAATGTCCCCCATGCAATATGGCTGACTTGGAAGTCACCTATACAACATGGCAACCAGCACAATGTCCCCCAAGCAATATGGCTCACTTGGAAGTCACCTTTACAACATGGCAACCAGCACAATGTCCCCCATGCAATATGGCTGACTTGGAAGTCACCTATAGAACATGGCCACCAGCACAATGTCCCCCATGCAACACGGCTGACTTGGAAGTCACCTATACAAGACAACCAGCACAATGTCCCCCATGCAATATGGCTGACTTGGAAGTCACCTATACAAGACAACCAGCACAATGTCCCCCAAGCAATATGGCTGACTTGGAAGTCACCTATAGAAAATGGCCACCAGCACAATGTCCCCCATGCAATATGGCTGACTTGGAAGTCACCTCTACAACATGGCAACCAGAACAATGTCCCCCAAGCAATATGGCTCACTTGGAAGTCACCTATACAACATGGCAACCAGCACAATGTCCCCCATGCAATATGGCTGACTTGGAAGTCACCTATAGAACATGGCCACCAGCACAATGTCCCCCATGCAACACGGCTGACTTGGAAGTCACCTATACAACACAACCAGCACAATGTCCCCCAAGCAATATGGCTCACTTGGAAGTCACCTATACAACATGGCAACCAGCACAATGTCCCCCATGCAATATGGCTGACTTAGAAGTCACCTATACAACATGGCAACCAGCACAATGTCCCCCATGCAATATGGCTGACTTGGAAGTCACCTATACAATACAACCAGCACAATGTCCCCCAGGCAATATGGCTGACTTGGAAGTCACCTATACAACATGGCAACCAGCACAATGTCCCCCATGCAATATGGCTGACTTGGAAGTCACCTATACAATACAACCAGCACAATGTCCCCCAGGCAATATGGCTGACTTGGAAGTCACCTATACAACATGGCAACCAGCACAATGTCCCCCAAGCAAAATGGCTGACTTGGAAGTCACCTATACAACATGGCAACCAGCACAATGTCCCCCATGCAATATGGCTGACTTGGAAGTCACCTATACAACATGGCAACCAGCACAATGTCCCCCATGCAATATGGCTGACTTGGAAGTCACCTATACAACATGGCAACCAGCACAATGTCCCCCATGCAATATGGCTGACTTGGAAGTCACCTATACCACATGGCCACCAGCACAATGTCCCCCATGCAATATGGCTGACTTGGAAGTCACCTATACAAGACAACCAGCACAATGTCCACCATGCAATATGGCTGACTTGGAAGTCACCTATAGGACATGGCAACCAGCACAATGTCCCCCAAGCAATATGGCTGACTTGGAAGTCACCTATACAAGACAACCAGCACAATGTCAGAAATGCAATATGGCTGACTTGGAAGTCACCTATAGAACATGGCCACCAGCACAATGTCCCCCAAGCAATATGGCTGACTTGGAAGTCACCTACAGAACATGGCAACCGGCACAATGTCCCCCAAGCAATATGGCTGACTTGGAAGTCACCTATACAAGACAACCAGCACAATGTCCCCAATGCAACACGGCTGACTTGGAAGTCACCAATACAAGCCAACCAGCACAATGTCCCCCATGCAATATGGCTGACTTGGAAGTCACCTATACAACACAACCAGCACAATGTCCCCCAAGCAATATGGCTCAATTGGAAGTCACCTATACAACATGGCAACCAGCACAATGTCCCCCAAGCAATATGGCTGACTTGGAAGTCACCTATAGAACATGGCCACCAGCACAATGTCCCCCATGCAATATGGCTGACTTGGAAGTCACCTATACAAGACAACCAGCACAATGTCCCCCATGCAATATGGCTGACTTGGAAGTCACCTATAGAACATGGCCACCAGCACAATGTCCCCCATGCAATATGGCTGACTTGGAAGTCACCTATAGAACATGGCAACCAGCACAATGTAACCCAAGCAATATGGCTGACTTGGAAGTCACCTATACAAGACAACCAGCACAATTTCCCCCATGCAATATGGCTGACTTGGAAGTCACCTATAGGACATGGCAACCAGCACAATGTCCCCCATGCAATATGGCTGACTTGGAAGTCACCTATACAATACAACCAGCACAATGTCCCCCATGCAATTTGGCTGAATTGGAAGTCACCTATACAACATGGCAACCAGCACAATGTCCCCCATGCAATATGGCTGACTTGGAAGTCACCTATAGAACATGGCCACCAGCACAATGTCCCCCAAGCAATATGGCTGACTTGGAAGTCACCTATAGAACATGGCCACCAGCACAATGTCCCCCAAGCAATATGGCTGACTTGGAAGTCACCTATAGAACATGGCAACCAGCACAATGTCCCCCAAGCAATATGGCTGACTTGGAAGTCACCTATACAAGACAACCAGCACAATGTCCCCCATGCAATATGGCTGACTTGGAAGTCACCTATAGGACATGGCAACCAGCACAATGTCCCCCATGCAATATGGCTGACTTGGAAGTCACCTATAGAACATGGCCACCAGCACAATGTCCGCCAAGCAATATGGCTCACTTGGAAGTCACCTATACAATACAACCAGCACAATGTCCCCCATGCAATATGGCTGACTTGGAAGTCACCTATACAATACAACCAGCACAATGTCCCAAATGCAATATGGCTGACTTGGAAGTCACCTATAGAACATGGCCACCAGCACAATGTCCCCCATGCAATATGGCTGACTTGGAAGTCACCTATACAACATGGCAACCAGCACAATGTCCCCCATGTAATATGGCTGACTTGGAAGTCACCTATACAATACAACCAGCACAATGTCCCCATAGCAATATGGCTGACTTGGAAGTCACCTATACAAGACAACCAGCACAATGTCCCCCATGCAATATGGCTGACTTGGAAGTCACCTATACAATACAACCAGCACAATGTCCCCCATGCAATATGGCTGATTTGGAATTCACCTATACAACACAACCAGCACAATGTCCCCCATGCAATATGGCTGACTTGGAAGTCACCTATAGAACATGGCCACCAGCACAATGTCCCCCATGCAATATGGCTGACTTGGAAGTCACCTATACAACATGGCAACCAGAACAATGTCCCCTATGCAATATGGCTGACTTGGAAGTCACCTATACAATACAACCAGCACAATGTCCCCCAAGCAATATGGCTGACTTGGAAGTCACCTATACAAGACAACCAGCACAATGTCCCCCATGCAATATGGCTGACTTGGAAGTCACCTATAGGACATGGCCACCAGCACAATGTCCCCCATGCAATATGGCTGACTTGGAAGTCACCTATACAATACAACCAGCACAATGTCCCCCATGCAATATGGCTGACTTGGAAGTCACCTATACAATACAACCAGCACAATGTCCCCCATGCAATATGGCTGATTTGGAAGTCACCTATACAACACAACCAGCACAATGTCCCCTATGCAATATGGCTGACTTGGAAGTCACCTATACAAGACAACCAGCACAATGTCCCCCATGCAATATGGCTGACTTGGAAGTCACCTATAGAACATGGCCACCAGCCCAATGTCCCCCATGCAATATGGCTGACTTGGAAGTCACCTATACAACATGGCAACCAGCACAATGTCCCCCATGCAATATGGCTGACTTGGAAGTCACCTATAGAACATGGCCACCAGCACAATGTAACCCATGCAATATGGCTGACTTGGAAGTCACCTATACAACATGGCAACCAGCACAATGTCCCCCAAGCAATATGGCTGACTTGAAAGTCACCTATAGAACATGGCCACCAGCACAATGTCCCCCAAGCAATATGGCTGACTTGGAAGTCACCTATAGAACATGGCAACCAGCACAATGTCCCCCAAGCAATATGGCTGACTTGGAAGTCACCTATACAAGACAACCAGCACAATGTCCCCCATGCAATATGGCTGACTTGGAAGTCACCTATACAATACAACCAGCACAATGTCCCCCATGCAATTTGGCTGACTTGGAAGTCACCTATACAACATGGCAACCAACACAATGTCCCCCATGCAATATGGCTGACTTGGAAGTCACCTATAGAACATGGCCACCAGCACAATGTCCCCCAAGCAATATGGCTCACTTGGAAGTCACCTATACAATACAACCAGCACAATGTCCCCCATGCAATATGGCTGACTTGGAAGTCACCTATACAATACAACCAGCACAATGTCCCAAATGCAATATGGCTGACTTGGAAGTCACCTATAGAACATGGCCACCAGCACAATGTCCCCCATGCAATTTGGCTGACTTGGAAGTCACCTATACAACATGGCAACCAGCACAATGTCCCCCATGCAATATGGCTGACTTGGAAGTCACCTATACAATACAACCATCACAATGTCCCCCAAGCAATATGGCTGACTTGGAAGTCACCTATACAAGACAACCAGCACAATGTCCCCCATGCAATATGGCTGACTTGGAAGTCACCTATACAAGACAACCAGCACAATGTCCCCCATGCAATATGGCTGACTTGGAAGTCACCTATAGAACATGGCCACCAGCACAATGTCCCCCATGCAATATGGCTGACTTGGAAGTCACCTATAGAACATGGCAACCTGCACAATGTCCCCCAAGCAATATGGCTGACTTGGAAGTCACCTATACAAGACAACCAGCACAATTTCCCCCATGCAATATGGCTGACTTGGAAGTCACCTATAGGACATGGCAACCAGCACAATGTCCCCCATGCAATATGGCTGACTTGGAAGTCACCTATACAATACAACCAGCACAATGTCCCCCATGCAATTTGGCTGACTTGGAAGTCACCTATACAACATGGCAACCAACACAATGTCCCCCATGCAATATGGCTGACTTGGAAGTCACCTATAGAACATGGCCACCAGCACAATGTCCCCCATGCAATATGGCTGACTTGGAAGTCACCTATACAACATGGCAACCAGCACAATGTCCCCCAAGCAATATGGCTGACTTGGAAGTCACCTATAGAACATGGCCACCAGCACAAGGTCCCCCAAGCAATATTGTTGACTTGGAAGTCACCTATAGAACATGGCAACCAGCACAATGTCCCCCAAGCAATATGGCTGACTTGGAAGTCACCTATACAAGACAACCAGCACAATGTCCCCCATGCAATATGGCTGACTTGGAAGTCACCTATAGGACATGGCAACCAGCACAATGTCCCCCATGCAATATGGCTGACTTGGAAGTCACCTATAGAACATGGCCACCAGCACAATGTCCGCCAAGCAATATGGCTCACTTGGAAGTCACCTATACAATACAACCAGCACAATGTCCCCCATGCAATAAGGCTGACTTGGAAGTCACCTATACAATACAACCAGCACAATGTCCCAAATGCAATATGGCTGACTTGGAAGTCACCTATAGAACATGGCCACCAGCACAATGTCCCCCAAGCAATATGGCTGACTTGGAAGTCACCTATACAAGACAACCAGCACAATGTCCCCCATGCAATATGGCTGACTTGGAAGTCACCTATAGGACATGGCCACCAGCACAATGTCCCCCATGCAATATGGCTGACTTGGAAGTCACCTATACAATACAACCAGCACAATGTCCCCCATGCAATATGGCTGACTTGGAAGTCACCTATACAAGACAACCAGCACAATGTCCCCCATGCAATATTGCTGACTTGGAAGTCACCTATAGAACATGGCCACCAGCACAATGTCCCCCATGCAATATGGCTGACTTGGAAGTCACCTATAGAACATGGCAACCAGCACAATGTCCCCCAAGCAATATGGCTGACTTGGACGTCACCTATACAAGACAACCAGCACAATTTCCCCCATGCAATATGGCTGACTGGGAAGTCACCTATAGGACATGGCAACCAGCACAATGTCCCCCATGCAATATGGCTGACTTGGAAGTCACCTATACAATACAACCAGCACAATGTCCCCCATGCAATTTGGCTGACTTGGAAGTCACCTATACAACATGGCAACCAGCACAATGTCCCCCATGCAATATGGCTGACTTGGAAGTCACCTATAGAACATGGCCACCAGCACAATGTCCCCCATGCAATATGGCTGACTTGGAAGTCACCTATACAACATGGCAACCAGCACAATGTCCCCCAAGCAATATGGCTGACTTGGAAGTCACCTATAGAACATGGCCACCAGCACAATGTCCCCCAAGCAATATGGCTGACTTGGAAGTCACCTATAGAACATGGCAACCAGCACAATGTCCCCCAAGCAATATGGCTGACTTGGAAGTCACCTATACAAGACAACCAGCACAATGTCCCCCATGCAATATGGCTGACTTGGAAGTCACCTATAGGACATGGCAACCAGCACAATGTCCCCCATGCAATATGGCTGACTTGGAAGTCACCTATAGAACATGGCCACCAGCACAATGTCCGCCAAGCAATATGGCTCACTTGGAAGTCACCTATACAATACAACCAGCACAATGTCCCCCATGCAATATGGCTGACTTGGAAGTCACCTATACAATACAACCAGCACAATGTCCCAAATGCAATATGGCTGACTTGGAAGTCACCTATAGAACATAGCCACCAGCACAATGTCCCCCATGCAATATGGCTGACTTGGAAGTCACCTATACAACATGGCAACCAGCACAATGTCCCCCATGCAATATGGCTGACTTGGAAGTCACCTATACAATACAACCAGCACAATGTCCCCCATGCAATTTGGCTGACTTGGAAGTCAACTATACAACATGGCAACCAGCACAATGTCCCCCATGCAATATGGCTGACTTGGAAGTCACCTATAGAACATGGCCACCAGCACAATGTCCCCCATGCAATATGGCTGACTTGGAAGTCACCTATACAACATGGCAACCAGCACACTGTCCCCCAAGCAATATGGCTGACTTGGAAGTCACCTATAGAACATGGCCACCAGCACAATGTCCCCCAAGCAATATGGCTGACTTGGAAGTCACCTATAGAACATGGCAACCAGCACAATGTCCCCCAAGCAATATGGCTGACTTGGAAGTCACCTATACAAGACAACCAGCACAATGTCCCCCATGCAATATGGCTGACTTGGAAGTCACCTATAGGACATGGCAACCAGCACAATGTCCCCCATGCAATATGGCTGACTTGGAAGTCACCTATAGAACATGGCCACCAGCACAATGTCCCCCATGCAATATGGCTGACTTGGAAGTCACCTATACAACATGGCAACCAGCACAATGTCCCCCAAGCAATATGGCTGACTTGGAAGTCACCTATAGAACATGGCCACCAGCACAATGTCCCCCAAGCAATATGGCTGACTTGGAAGTCACCTATAGAACATGGCAACCAGCACAATGTCCCCCAAGCAATATGGCTGACTTGGAAGTCACCTATACAAGACAACCAGCACAATGTCCCCCATGCAATATGGCTGACTTGGAAGTCACCTATAGGACATGGCAACCAGCACAATGTCCCCCATGCAATATGGCTGACTTGGAAGTCACCTATAGAACATGGCCACCAGCACAATGTCCGCCAAGCAATATTGCTCACTTGGAAGTCACCTATACAATACAACCAGCACAATGTCCCCCATGCAATATGGCTGACTTGGAAGTCACCTATACAATACAACCAGAACAATGTCCCAAATGCAATATGGCTGACTTGGAAGTCACCTATAGAACATGGCCACCAGCACAATGTCCCCCATGCAATATGGCTGACTTGGAAGTCACCTATACTACATGGCAACCAGCACAATGTCCCCCATGCAATATGGCTGACTTGGAAGTCACCTATACAATACAACCAGCACAATGTCCCCCAAGCAATATGGCTGACTTGGAAGTCACCTATAGGACATGGCCACCAGCACAATGTCCCCCATGCAATATGGCTGACTTGGAAGTCACCTATACAATACAACCAGCACAATGTCCCCCATGCAATATGGCTGACTTGGAAGTCACCTATACAAGACAACCAGCACAATGTCCCCCATGCAATATTGCTGACTTGGAAGTCACCTATAGAACATGGCCACCAGCACAATGTCCCCCATGCAATATGGCTGACTTGGAAGTCACCTATAGAACATGGCAACCAGCACAATGTCCCCCAAGCAATATGGCTGACTTGGAAGTCACCTATACAAGACAACCAGCACAATTTCCCCCATGCAATATGGCTGACTTGGAAGTCACCTATAGGACATGGCAACCAGCACAATGTCCCCCATGCAATATGGCTGACTTGGAAGTCACCTATACAATACAACCAGCACAATGTCCCCCATGCAATTTGGCTGACTTGGAAGTCACCTATACAACATGGCAACCAGCACAATGTCCCCCATGCAATATGGCTGACTTGGAAGTCACCTATAGAACATGACCACCAGCACAATGTCCCCCATGCAATATGGCTGACTTGGAAGTCACCTATACAACATGGCAACCAGCACAATGTCCCCCAAGCAATATGGCTGACTTGGAAGTCACCTATAGAACATGGCCACCAGCACAATGTCCCCCAAGCAATATGGCTGACTTGGAAGTCACCTATAGAACATGGCAACCAGCACAATGTCCCCCAAGCAATATGGCTGACTTGGAAGTCACCTATACAAGACAACCAGCACAATGTCCCCCATGCAATATGGCTGACTTGGAAGTCACCTATAGGACATGGCAACTAGCACAATGTCCCCCATGCAATATGGCTGACTTGGAAGTCACCTATAGAACATGGCCACCAGCACAATGTCCGCCAAGCAATATGGCTCACTTGGAAGTCACCTATACAATACAACCAGCACAATGTCCCCCATGCAATATGGCTGACTTGGAAGTCACCTATACAATACAACCAGCACAATGTCCCAAATGCAATATGGCTGACTTGGAAGTCACCTATAGAACATAGCCACCAGCACAATGTCCCCCATGCAATATGGCTGACTTGGATGTCACCTATACAACATGGCAACCAGCACAATGTCCCCCATGCAATATGGCTGACTTGGAAGTCACCTATACAACATGGCAACCAGCACAATGTCCCCCATGCAATATGGCTGACTTGGAAGTCACCTATAGAACATGGCCACCAGCACAATGTCCCCCATGCAATATGGCTGACTTGGAAGTCACCTATACAACATGGCAACCAGCACAATGTCCCCCAAGCAATATGGCTGACTTGGAAGTCACCAATAGAACATGGCCACCAGCACAATGTCCCCCAAGCAATATGGCTGACTTGGAAGTCACCTATAGAACATGGCAACCAGCACAATGTCCCCCAAGCAATATGGCTGACTTGGAAGTCACCTATACAAGACAACCAGCACAATGTCCCCCATGCAATATGGCTGACTTGGAAGTCACCTATAGGACATGGCAACCAGCACAATGTCCCCCATGCAATATGGCTGACTTGGAAGTCACCTATAGAACATGGCCACCAGCACAATGTCCGCCAAGCAATATTGCTCACTTGGAAGTCACCTATACAATACAACCAGCACAATGTCCCCCATGCAATATGGCTGACTTGGAAGTCACCTATACAATACAACCAGAACAATGTCCCAAATGCAATATGGCTGACTTGGAAGTCACCTATAGAACATGGCCACCAGCACAATGTCCCCCATGCAATATGGCTGACTTGGAAGTCACCTATACTACATGGCAACCAGCACAATGTCCCCCATGCAATATGGCTGACTTGGAAGTCACCTATACAATACAACCAGCACAATGTCCCCCAAGCAATATGGCTGACTTGGAAGTCACCTATACAAGACAACCAGCACAATGTCCCCCATGCAATATGGCTGACTTGGAAGTCACCTATAGGACATGGCCACCAGCACAATGTCCCCCATGCAATATGGCTGACTTGGAAGTCACCTATACAATACAACCAGCACAATGTCCCCCATGCAATATGGCTGACTTGGAAGTCACCTATACAAGACAACCAGCACAATGTCCCCCATGCAATATTGCTGACTTGGAAGTCACCTATAGAACATGGCCACCAGCACAATGTCCCCCATGCAATATGGCTGACTTGGAAGTCACCTATAGAACATGGCAACCAGCACAATGTCCCCCAAGCAATATGGCTGACTTGGAAGTCACCTATACAAGACAACCAGCACAATTTCCCCCATGCAATATGGCTGACTTGGAAGTCACCTATAGGACATGGCAACCAGCACAATGTCCCCCATGCAATATGGCTGACTTGGAAGTCACCTATACAATACAACCAGCACAATGTCCCCCATGCAATTTGGCTGACTTGGAAGTCACCTATACAACATGGCAACCAGCACAATGTCCCCCATGCAATATGGCTGACTTGGAAGTCACCTATAGAACATGACCACCAGCACAATGTCCCCCATGCAATATGGCTGACTTGGAAGTCACCTATACAACATGGCAACCAGCACAATGTCCCCCAAGCAATATGGCTGACTTGGAAGTCACCTATAGAACATGGCCACCAGCACAATGTCCCCCAAGCAATATGGCTGACTTGGAAGTCACCTATAGAACATGGCAACCAGCACAATGTCCCCCAAGCAATATGGCTGACTTGGAAGTCACCTATACAAGACAACCAGCACAATGTCCCCCATGCAATATGGCTGACTTGGAAGTCACCTATAGGACATGGCAACTAGCACAATGTCCCCCATGCAATATGGCTGACTTGGAAGTCACCTATAGAACATGGCCACCAGCACAATGTCCGCCAAGCAATATGGCTCACTTGGAAGTCACCTATACAATACAACCAGCACAATGTCCCCCATGCAATATGGCTGACTTGGAAGTCACCTATACAATACAACCAGCACAATGTCCCAAATGCAATATGGCTGACTTGGAAGTCACCTATAGAACATAGCCACCAGCACAATGTCCCCCATGCAATATGGCTGACTTGGATGTCACCTATACAACATGGCAACCAGCACAATGTCCCCCATGCAATATGGCTGACTTGGAAGTCACCTATACAACATGGCAACCAGCACAATGTCCCCCATGCAATATGGCTGACTTGGAAGTCACCTATAGAACATGGCCACCAGCACAATGTCCCCCATGCAATATGGCTGACTTGGAAGTCACCTATACAACATGGCAACCAGCACAATGTCCCCCAAGCAATATGGCTGACTTGGAAGTCACCAATAGAACATGGCCACCAGCACAATGTCCCCCAAGCAATATGGCTGACTTGGAAGTCACCTATAGAACATGGCAACCAGCACAATGTCCCCCAAGCAATATGGCTGACTTGGAAGTCACCTATACAAGACAACCAGCACAATGTCCCCCATGCAATATGGCTGACTTGGAAGTCACCTATAGGACATGGCAACCAGCACAATGTCCCCCATGCAATATGGCTGACTTGGAAGTCACCTATAGAACATGGCCACCAGCACAATGTCCGCCAAGCAATATGGCTCACTTGGAAGTCACCTATACAATACAACCAGCACAATGTCCCCCATGCAATATGGCTGACTTGGAAGTCACCTATACAATACAACCAGCACAATGTCCCCCAAGCAATATGGCTGACTTGGAAGTCACCTATACAAGACAACCAGCACAATGTCCCCCATGCAATATGGCTGACTTGGAAGTCACCTATACAAGACAACCAGCACAATTTCCCCCATGCAATATGGCTGACTTGGAAGTCACCTATAGAACATGGCCACCAGCACAATGTCCGCCAAGCAATATGGCTCACTTGGAAGTCACCTATACAATACAACCAGCACAATGTCCCCCATGCAATATGGCTGACTTGGAAGTCACCTAAACAAGACAACCAGCACAATGTCCCCCATGCAATATGGCTGACTTGGAAGTCACCTATAGAACATGGCCACCAGCACAATGTCCCCCATGCAATATGGCTGACTTGGAAGTCACCTATACAACATGGCAACCAGCACAATGTCCCCCATGCAATATGGCTGACTTGGAAGTCACCTATACAATACAACCAGCACAATGTCCCCCAAGCAATATGGCTGACTTGGAAGTCACCTATACAAGACAACCAGCACAATGTCCCCCATGCAATATGGCTGACTTGGAAGTCACCTATACAATACAACCAGCACAATGTCCCCCATGCAATATGGCTGATTTGGAAGTCACCTATACAACACAACCAGCACAATGTCCCCCATGCAATATGGCTGACTTGGAAGTCACCTATACAAGACAACCAGCACAATGTCCCCCATGCAATATGGCTGACTTGGAAGTCACCTATAGGACATGGCCACCAGCACAATGTCCCCCATGCAATATGGCTGACTTGGAAGTCACCTATATAACATGGCAACCAGCACAATGTCCCCCAAGCAATATGGCTGACTTGGAAGTCACCTATAGAACATGGCCACCAGCACAATGTCCCCCAAGCAATATGGCTGACTTGGAAGTCACCTATAGGACATGGCAACCAGCACAATGTCCCCCATGCAATATGGCTGACTTGGAAGTCACCTATAGAACATGGCCACCAGCACAATGTCCGCCAAGCAATATGGCTCACTTGGAAGTCACCTATACAATACAACCAGCACAATGTCCCCCATGCAATATGGCTGACTTGGAAGTCACCTATACAATACAACCAGCACAATGTCCCAAATGCAATATGGCTGACTTGGAAGTCACCTATAGAACATGGCCACCAGCACAATGTCCCCCATGCAATATGGCTGAATTGGAAGTCACCTATACAACATGGCAACCAGCACAATGTCCCCCATGCATTATGGCTGACTTGGAAGTCACCTATACAATACAACCAGCACAATGTCCCCCAAGCAATATGGCTGACTTGGAAGTCACCTATACAAGACAACCAGCACAATGTCCCCCATGCAATATGGCTGACTTGGAAGTCACCTATACAATACAACCAGCACAATGTCCCCCATGCAATATGGCTGATTTGGAAGTCACCTATACAACACAACCAGCACAATGTCCCCCATGCAATATGGCTGACTTGGAAGTCGCCTATACAAGACAACCAGCACAATGTCCCCCATGCAATATGGCTGACTTGGAAGTCACCTATAGGACATGGCCACCAGCACAATGTCCCCCAAGCAATATGGCTGACTTGGAAGTCACCTATACAATACAACCAGCACAATGTCCCCCATGCAATATGGCTGACTTGGAAGTCACCTATACAAGACAACGAGCACAATGTCCCCCATGCAATATGGCTGACTTGGAAGTCACCTATAGAACATGGCCACCAGCACAATGTCCCCCAAGCAATATGGCTGACTTGGAAGTCACCTATGCAAGACAACCAGCACAATTCCCCCCATGCAATATGGCTGACTTGGAAGTCACCTATAGGACATGGCAACCAGCACAATGTCCCCCATGCAATATGGCTGACTTGGAAGTCACCTATACAATACAACCAGCACAATGTCCACCCATGCTATTTGGCTGACTTGGAAGTCACCTATACAACATGGCAACCAGCACAATGTCCCCCATGCAATATGGCTGACTTGGAAGTCACCTATACAACATGGCAACCAGCACAATGTCCCCCAAGCAATATGGCTGACTTGGAAGTCACCTATAGAACATGGCCACCAGCACAATGTCCCCCAAGCAATATGGCTGACTTGGAAGTCACCTATAGAACATGGCAACCAGCACAATGTCCCCCAAGCAATATGGCTGACTTGGAAGTCACCTATACAAGACAACCAGCACAATGTCCCCCATGCAATATGGCTGACTTGGAAGTCACCTATAGGACATGGCAACCAGCACAATGTCCCCCATGCAATATGGCTGACTTGGAAGTCACCTATAGAACATGGCCACCAGCACAATGTCCGCCAAGCAATATGGCTCACTTGGAAGTCACCTATACAATACAACCAGCACAATGTCCCAAATGCAATATGGCTGACTTGGAAGTCACCTATAGAACATGGCCACCAGCACAATGTCCCCCATGCAATATGGCTGACTTGGAAGTCACCTATACAACATGGCAACCAGCACAATGTCCCCCATGCAATATGGCTGACATGGAAGTCACCTATACAATACAACCAGCACAATGTCCCCCAAGCAATATGGCTGACTTGGAAGTCACCTATACAAGACAACAAGCACAATGTCCCCCATGCAATATGGCTGACTTGGAAGTCCCCTATACAATACAACCAGCACAATGTCCCCCATGCAATATGGCTGATTTGGAAGTCGCCTATACAACACAACCAGCACAATGTCCCCCATGCAATATGGCTGACTTGGAAGTCACCTATACAAGACAACCAGCACAATGTCCCAAATGCAATATGGCTGACTTGGAAGTCACCTATAGAACATGGCCACCAGCACAATGTCCCCCATGCAATATGGCTGACTTGGAAGTCACCTATACAACATGGCAACCAGCACAATGTCCCCTATGCAATTTGGCTGACTTGGAAGTCACCTATACAATACAACCAGCACAATGTCCCCCAAGCAATATGGCTGACTTGGAAGTCACCTATACAAGACAACCAGCACAATGTCCCCCATGCAATATGGCTGACTTGGAAGTCACCTATAGGACATGGCCACCAGCACAATGTCCCCCATGCAATATGGCTGACTTGGAAGTCACCTATACAATACAACCAGCACAATGTCCCCCATGCAATATGGCTGACTTGGAAGTCACCTATACAATACAACCAGCACAATGTCCCCCATGCAATATGGCTGACTTGGAAGTCACCTATACAATACAACCAGCACAATGTCCCCCATGCAATATGGCTGACTTGGAAGTCACCTATAGAACATGGCCACCAGCACAATGTCCGCCAAGCAATATGGCTCACTTGGAAGTCACCTATACAATACAACCAGCACAATGTCCCCCATGCAATATGGCTGACTTGGAAGTCACCTATACAATACAACCAGCACAATGTCCCAAATGCAATATGGCTGACTTGGAAGTCACCTATAGAACATGGCCACCAGCACAATGTCCCCCATGCAATATGGCTGACTTGGAAGTCACCTATACAACATGGCAACCAGCACAATGTCCCCCATGCAATATGGCTGACTTGGAAGTCACCTATACAATACAACCAGCACAATGTCCCCCAAGCAATATGGCTGACTTGGAAGTCACCTATACAAGACAACCAGCACAATGTCCCCCATGCAATATGGCTGACTTGGAAGTCACCTATACAATACAACCAGCACAATGTCCCCCATGCAATATGGCTGATTTGGAAGTCACCTATACAACACAACCAGCACAATGTCCCCCATGCAATATGGCTGACTTGCAAGTCACCTATACAAGACAACCAGCACAATGTCCCCCATGCAATATGGCTGACTTGGAAGTCACCTATAGGACATGGCCACCAGCACAATGTCCCCCATGCAATATGGCTGACTTGGAAGTCACCTATACAATACAACCAGCACAATGTCCCCCATGCAATATGGCTGACTTGGAAGTCACCTAAACAAGACAACCAGCACAATGTCCCCCATGCAATATGGCTGACTTGGAAGTCACCTATAGAACATGGCCACCAGCACAATGTCCCCCATGCAATATGGCTGACTTGGAAGTCACCTATAGAACATGGCAACCAGCACAATGTCCCCCAAGCAATATGGCTGACTTGGAAGTCACCTATACAAGACAACCAGCACAATTTCCCCCATGCAATATGGCTGACTTGGAAGTCACCTATAGAACATGGCCACCAGCACAATGTCCGCCAAGCAATATGGCTCACTTGGAAGTCACCTATACAATACAACCAGCACAATGTCCCCCATGCAATATGGCTGACTTGGAAGTCACCTAAACAAGACAACCAGCACAATGTCCCCCATGCAATATGGCTGACTTGGAAGTCACCTATAGAACATGGCCACCAGCACAATGTCCCCCATGCAATATGGCTGACTTCGAAGTCACCTATACAACATGGCAACCAGCACAATGTCCCCCATGCAATATGGCTGACTTGGAAGTCACCTATACAATACAACCAGCACAATGTCCCCCAAGCAATATGGCTGACTTGGAAGTCACCTATACAAGACAACCAGCACAATGTCCCCCATGCAATATGGCTGACTTGGAAGTCACCTATACAATACAACCAGCACAATGTCCCCCATGCAATATGGCTGATTTGGAAGTCACCTATACAACACAACCAGCACAATGTCCCCCATGCAATATGGCTGACTTGGAAGTCACCTATACAAGACAACCAGCACAATGTCCCCCATGCAATATGGCTGACTTGGAAGTCACCTATAGGACATGGCCACCAGCACAATGTCCCCCATGCAATATGGCTGACTTGGAAGTCACCTATACAATACAACCAGCACAATGTCCCCCATGCAATATGGCTGACTTGGAAGTCACCTAAACAAGACAACCAGCACAATGTCCCCATGCAATATGGCTGACTTGGAAGTCACCTATAGAACATGGCCACCAGCACAATGTCCCCCATGCAATATGGCTGACTTGGAAGTCACCTATAGAACATGGCAACCAGCACAATGTCCCCCAAGCAATATGGCTGACTTGGAAGTCACCTATACAAGACAACCAGCACAATTTCCCCCATGCAATATGGCTGACTTGGAAGTCACCTATAGGACATGGCAACCAGCACAATGTCCCCCATGCAATATGGCTGACTTGGAAGTCACCTATACAATACAACCAGCACAATGTCCCCCATGCAATTTGGCTGACTTGGAAGTCACCTATACAACATGGCAACCAGCACAATGTCCCCCATGCAATATGGCTGACTTGGAAGTCACCTATAGAACATGGCCACCAGCACAATGTCCCCCATGCAATATGGCTGACTTGGAAGTCACCTATACAACATGGCAACCAGCACAATGTCCCCCAAGCAATATGGCTGACTTGGAAGTCACCTATAGGACATGGCCACCAGCACAATGTCCCCCATGCAATATGGCTGACTTGGAAGTCACCTATACAATACAACCAGCACAATGTCCCCCATGCAATATGGCTGACTTGGAAGTCACCTATACAATACAACCAGCACAATGTCCCCCATGCAATATGGCTGATTTGGAAGTCACCTATACAACACAACCAGCACAATGTCCCCTATGCAATATGGCTGACTTGGAAGTCACCTATACAAGACAACCAGCACAATGTCCCCCATGCAATATGGCTGACTTGGAAGTCACCTATAGAACATGGCCACCAGCCCAATGTCCCCCATGCAATATGGCTGACTTGGAAGTCACCTATACAACATGGCAACCAGCACAATGTCCCCCATGCAATATGGCTGACTTGGAAGTCACCTATAGAACATGGCCACCAGCACAATGTAACCCATGCAATATGGCTGACTTGGAAGTCACCTATACAACATGGCAACCAGCACAATGTCCCCCAAGCAATATGGCTGACTTGAAAGTCACCTATAGAACATGGCCACCAGCACAATGTCCCCCAAGCAAATATGGCTGACTTGGAAGTCACCTATAGAACATGGCAACCAGCACAATGTCCCCCAAGCAATATGGCTGACTTGGAAGTCACCTATACAAGACAACCAGCACAATGTCCCCCATGCAATATGGCTGACTTGGAAGTCACCTATAGAACATGGCAACCAGCACAATGTCCCCCATGCAATATGGCTGACTTGGAAGTCACCTATAGAACATGGCCACCAGCACAATGTCCCCCAAGCAATATGGCTCACTTGGAAGTCACCTATACAATACAACCAGCACAATGTCCCCCATGCAATATGGCTGACTTGGAAGTCACCTATACAATACAACCAGCACAATGTCCCAAATGCAATATGGCTGACTTGGAAGTCACCTATAGAACATGGCCACCAGCACAATGTCCCCCATGCAATTTGGCTGACTTGGAAGTCACCTATACAACATGGCAACCAGCACAATGTCCCCCATGCAATATGGCTGACTTGGAAGTCACCTATACAATACAACCAGCACAATGTCCCCCAAGCAATATAGCTGACTTGGAAGTCACCTATACAAGACAACCAGCACAATGTCCCCCATGCAATATGGCTGACTTGGAAGTCACCTATACAATACAACCAGCACAATGTCCCCCATGCAATATGGCTGATTTGGAAGTCACCTATACAACACAACCAGCACAATGTACCTCATGCAATATGGCTGACTTGGAAGTCACCTATACAAGATAATCATCACAATGTCCCAAATGCAATATGGCTGACTTGGTAGTCACCTATAGAACATGGCCACCAGCACAATGTCCCCCATGCAATATGGCTGACTTGGAAGTCACCTATACAACATGGCAACCAGCACAATGTCCCCCATGCAATATGGCTGACTTGGAAGTCACCTATACAATACAACCAGCACAATGTCCCCCAAGCAATATGGCTGACTTGGAAGTCACCTATACAAGACAACCAGCACAATGTCCCCCATGCAATATGGCTGACTTGGAAGTCACCTATAGGACATGGCCACCAGCACAATGTCCCCCATGCAATATGGCTGACTTGGAAGTCACCTATACAAGACAACCAGCACAATGTCCCCGATGCAATATGGCTGACTTGGAAGTCATCTATAGAACATGGCCACCAGCACAATGTCCCCCATGCAATATGGCTGACTTGGAAGTCACCTATACAATATGGCAACCAGCACAATGTCCCCCAAGCAATATGGCTTACTTGGAAGTCACCTATAGGACATGGCCACCAGCACAATGTCCCCCATGCAATATGGCTGACTTGGAAGTCACCTATACAATACAACCAGCACAATGTCCCCCATGCAATATGGCTGACTTGGAAGTCACCTATACAATACAACCAGCACAATGTCCCCCATGCAATATGGCTGATTTGGAAGTCACCTATACAACACAACCAGCACAATGTCCCCTATGCAATATGGCTGACTTGGAAGTCACCTATACAAGACAACCAGCACAATGTCCCCCATGCAATATGGCTGACTTGGAAGTCACCTATAGAACATGGCCACCAGCCCAATGTCCCCCATGCAATATGGCTGACTTGGAAGTCACCTATACAAGACAACCAGCACAATGTCCCCCATGCAATATGGCTGACTTGGAAGTCACCTATAGAACTTGGCCACCAGCACAATGTAACCCATGCAATATGGCTGACTTGGAAGTCACCTATACAACATGGCAACCAGCACAATGTCCCCCAAGCAATATGGCTGACTTGAAAGTCACCTATAGAACATGGCCACCAGCACAATGTCCCCCAAGCAATATGGCTGACTTGGAAGTCACCTATAGAACATGGCAACCAGCACAATGTCCCCCAAGCAATATGGCTGACTTGGAAGTCACCTATACAAGACAACCAGCACAATGTCCCCCATGCAATATGGCTGACTTGGAAGTCACCTATAGAACATGGCAACCAGCACAATGTCCCCCATGCAATATGGCTGACTTGGAAGTCACCTATAGAACATGGCCACCAGCACAATGTCCCCCAAGCAATATGGCTCACTTGGAAGTCACCTATACAATACAACCAGCACAATGTCCCCCATGCAATATGGCTGACTTGGAAGTCACCTATACAATACAACCAGCACAATGTCCCAAATGCAATATGGCTGACTTGGAAGTCACCTATAGAACATGGCCACCAGCACAATGTCCCCCATGCAATTTGGCTGACTTGGAAGTCACCTATACAACATGGCAACCAGCACAATGTCCCCCATGCAATATGGCTGACTTGGAAGTCACCTATACAATACAACCAGCACAATGTCCCCCAAGCAATATGGCTGACTTGGAAGTCACCTATACAAGACAACCAGCACAATGTCCCCCATGCAATATGGCTGACTTGGAAGTCACCTATACAATACAACCAGCACAATGTCCCCCATGCAATATGGCTGATTTGGAAGTCACCTATAGAACACAACCAGCACAATGTACCTCATGCAATATGGCTGACTTGGAAGTCACCTATACAAGATAATCATCACAATGTCCCAAATGCAATATGGCTGACTTGGTAGTCACCTATAGAACATGGCCACCAGCACAATGTCCCCCATGCAATATGGCTGACTTGGAAGTCACCTATACAACATGGCAACCAGCACAATGTCCCCCATGCAATATGGCTGACTTGGAAGTCACCTATACAATACAACCAGCACAATGTCCCCCAAGCAATATGGCTGACTTGGAAGTCACCTATACAAGACAACCAGCACAATGTCCCCGATGCAATATGGCTGACTTGGAAGTCACCTATAGGACATGGCCACCAGCACAATGTCCCCCATGCAATATGGCTGACTTGGAAGTCACCTATACAAGACAACCAGCACAATGTCCCCGATGCAATATGGCTGACTTGGAAGTCACCTATAGAACATGGCCACCAGCACAATGTCCCCCATGCAATATGGCTGACTTGGAAGTCACCTATAGAACATGGCAACCAGCACAATGTCCCCCAAGCAATATGGCTGACTTGGAAGTCACCTATACAAGACAACCAGCACAATTTCCCCCATGCAATATGGCTGACTTGGAAGTCACCTATAGGACATGGCAACCAGCACAATGTCCCCCATGCAATATGGCTGACTTGGAAGTCACCTATACAATACAACCAGCACAATGTCCCCCATGCAATTTGGCTGACTTGGAAGTCACCTATACAACATGGCAACCAGCACAATGTCCCCCATGCAATATGGCTGACTTGGAAGTCACCTATAGAACATGGCCACCAGCACAATGTCCCCCATGCAATATGGCTGACTTGGAAGTCACCTATACAACATGGCAACCAGCACAATGTCCCCCAAGCAATATGGCTGACTTGGAAGTCACCTATAGAACATGGCCACCAGCACAATGTTCCCCAAGCAATATGGCTGACTTGGAAGTCACCTATAGAACATGGCAACCAGCACAATGTCCCCCTAGCAATATGGCTGACTTGGAAGTCAACTATACAAGACAACCAGCACAATGTCCCCCATGCAATATGGCTGACTTGGAAGTCACCTATAGGACATGGCAACCAGCACAATGTCCCCCATGCAATATGGCTGACTTGGAAGTCACCTATAGAACATGGCCACCAGCACAATGTCCGCCAAGCAATATGGCTCACTTGGAAGTCACCTATACAATACAACCAGCACAATGTCCCCCATGCAATATGGCTGACTTGGAAGTCACCTATACAATACAACCAGCACAATGTCCCAAATGCAATATGGCTGACTTGGAAATCACCTATAGAACATGGCCACCAGCACAATGTCCCCCAAGCAATATGGCTGACTTGGAAGTCACCTATACAAGACAACCAGCACAATGTCCCCCATGCAATATGGCTGACTTGGAATTCACCTATAGGACATGGCCACCAGCACAATGTCCCCCATGCAATATGGCTGACTTGGAAGTCACCTATACAATACAACCAGCACAATGTCCCCCATGCAATATGGCTGACTTGGAAGTCACCTATACAAGACAACCAGCACAATGTCCCCCATGCAATATTGCTGACTTGGAAGTCACCTATAGAACATGGCCACCAGCACAATGTCCCCCATGCAATATGGCTGACTTGGAAGTCACCTTTAGAACATGGCAACCAGCACAATGTCCCCCAAGCAATATGGCTGACTTGGAAGTCACCTATACAAGACAACCAGCACAATTTCCCCCATGCAATATGGCTGACTTGGAAGTCACCTATAGGACATGGCAACCAGCACAATGTCCCCCATGCAATATGGCTGACTTGGAAGTCACCTATACAATACAACCAGCACAATGTCCCCCATGCAATTTGGCTGACTTGGAAGTCACCTATACAACATGGCAACCAGCACAATGTCCCCCATGCAATATGGCTGACTTGGAAGTCACCTATAGAACATGGCCACCAGCACAATGTCCCCCATGCAATATGGCTGACTTGGAAGTCACCTATACAACATGGCAACCAGCACAATGTCCCCCAAGCAATATGGCTGACTTGGAAGTCACCTATACAAGACAACCAGCACAATGTCCCCCATGCAATATGGCTGACTTGGAAGTCACCTATAGGACATGGCAACCAGCACAATGTCCCCCATGCAATATGGCTGACTTGGAAGTCACCTATAGAACATGGCCACCAGCACAATGTCCGCCAAGCAATATGGCTCACTTGGAAGTCACCTATACAATACAACCAGCACAATGTCCCCCATGCAATATGGCTGACTTGGAAGTCACCTATACAATACAACCAGCACAATAACCCAAATGCAATATGGCTGACTTGGAAGTCACCTATAGAACATAGCCACCAGCACAATGTCCCCCATGCAATATGGCTGACTTGGAAGTCACCTATACAACATGGCAACCAGCACAATGTCCCCCATGCAATATGGCTGACTTGGAAGTCACCTATACAATACAACCAGCACAATGTCCCCCATGCAATTTGGCTGACTTGGAAGTCACCTATACAACATGGCAACCAGCACAATGTCCCCCATGCAATATGGCTGACTTGGAAGTCACCTATAGAACATGGCCACCAGCACAATGTCCCCCATGCAATATGGCTGACTTGGAAGTCACCTATACAACATGGCAACCAGCACATTGTCCCCCAAGCAATATGGCTGACTTGGAAGTCACCTATAGAACATGGCAACCAGCACAATGTCCCCCAAGCAATATGGCTGACTTGGAAGTCACCTATAGAACATGGCAACCAGCACAATGTCCCCCAAGCAATATGGCTGACTTGGAAGTCACCTATACAAGACAACCAGCACAATGTCCCCCATGCAATATGGCTGACCTGGAAGTCACCTATAGGACATGGCAACCAGCACAATGTCCCCCATGCAATATGGCTGACTTGGAAGTCACCTATAGAACATGGCCACCAGCACAATGTCCCCCATGCAATATGGCTGACTTGGAAGTCACCTATACAACATGGCAACCAGCACAATGTCCCCCAAGCAATATGGCTGACTTGGAAGTCACCTATAGAACATGGCCACCAGCATAATGTCCCCCAAGCAATATGGCTGACTTGGAAGTCACCTATAGAACATGGCAACCAGCACAATGTCCCCCAAGCAATATGGCTGACTTGGAAGTCACCTATACAAGACAACCAGCACAATGTCCCCCATGCAATATGGCTGACTTGGAAGTCACCTATAGGACATGGCAACCAGCACAATGTCCCCCATGCAATATGGCTGACTTGGAAGTCACCTATAGAACATGGCCACCAGCACAATGTCCGCCAAGCAATATGGCTCACTTTGAAGTCACCTATACAATACAACCAGCACAATGTCCCCCATGCAATATGGCTGACTTGGAAGTCACCTATACAATACAACCAGCACAATGTCCCAAATGCAATATGGCTGACTTGGAAGTTACCTTTAGAACATGGCCACCAGCACAATGTCCCCCATGCAATATGGCTGACTTGGAAGTCACCTATACAACATGGCAACCAGCACAATGCCCCCCATGCAATATGGCTGACTTGGAAGTCACCTATACAATACAACCAGCACAATGTCCCCCAAGCAATATGGCTGACTTGGAAGTCACCTATACAAGACAACCAGCACAATGTCCCCCATGCAATATGGCTGACTTGGAAGTCACCTATAGGACATGGCCACCAGCACAATGTCCCCCATGCAATATGGCTGACTTGGAAGTCACCTATACAATACAACCAGCACAATGTCCCCCATGCAATATGGCTGACTTGGAAGTCACCTATACAAGACAACCAGCACAATGTCCCCCATGCAATATTGCTGACTTGGAAGTCACCTATAGAACATGGCCACCAGCACAATGTCCCCCATGCAATATGGCTGACTTGGAAGTCACCTATAGAACATGGCAACCAGCACAATGTCCCCCAAGCAATATGGCTGACTTGGAAGTCACCTATACAAGACAACCAGCACAATTTCCCCCATGCAATATGGCTGACTTGGAAGTCACCTATAGGACATGGCAACCAGCACAATGTCCCCCATGCAATATGGCTGACTTGGAAGTCACCTATACAATACAACCAGCACAATGTCCCCCATGCAATTTGGCTGACTTGGAAGTCACCTATACAACATGGCAACCAGCACAATGTCCCCCATGCAATATGGCTGACTTGGAAGTCACCTATAGAACATGGCCACCAGCACAATGTCCCCCATGCAATATGGCTGACTTGGAAGTCACCTATACAACATGGCAACCAGCACAATGTCCCCCAAGCAATATGGCTGACTTGGAAGTCACCTATAGAACATGGCCACCAGCACAATGTCCCCCAAGCAATATGGCTGACTTGGAAGTCACATATAGAACATGGCAACCAGCACAATGTCCCTCAAGCAATATGGCTGACTTGGAAGTCACCTATACAAGACAACCAGCACAATGTCCCCCATGCAATATGGCTGACTTGGAAGTCACCTATAGGACATGGCAACCAGCACAATGTCCCCCATGCAATATGGCTGACTTGGAAGTCACCTATAGAACATGGCCACCAGCACAATGTCCGCCAAGCAATATGGCTCACTTGGAAGTCACCTATACAATTCAACCAGCACAATGTCCCCCATGCAATATGGCTGACTTGGAAGTCACCTATACAATACAACCAGCACAATGTCCCAAATGCAATATGGCTGACTTGGAAGTCACCTATAGAACATAGCCACCAGCACAATGTCCCCCATGCAATATGGCTGACTTGGAAGTCACCTATACAACATGGCAACCAGCACAATGTCCCCCATGCAATATGGCTGACTTGGAAGTCACCTATGCAATACAACCAGCACAATGTCCCCCATGCAATTTGGCTGACTTGGAAGTCACCTATACAACATGGCAACCAGCACAATGTCCCCCAAGCAATATGGCTGACTTGGAAGTCACCTATAGAACATGGCCACCAGCACAATGTCCCCCAAGCAATATGGCTGACTTGGAAGTCACCTATAGAACATGGCAACCAGCACAATGTCCCCCAAGCAATATGGCTGACTTGGAAGTCACCTATACAAGACAACCAGCACAATGTCCCCCATGCAATATGGCTGACTTGGAAGTCACCTATAGGACATGGCAACCAGCACAATGTCCCCCATGCAATATGGCTGACTTGGAAGTCAACTATAGAACATGGCCACCAGCACAATGTCCGCCAAGCAATATGGCTCACTTGGAAGTCACCTATACAATACAACCAGCACAATGTCCCCCATGCAATATGGCTGACTTGGAAGTCACCTATACAATACAACCAGCACAATGTCCCAAATGTAATATGGCTGACTTGGAAGTCACCTATAGAACATGGCCACCAGCACAATGTCCCCCATGCAATATGGCTGACTTGGAAGTCACCTATACAACATGGCAACCAGCACAATGTCCCCCATGCAATATGGCTGACTTGGAAGTCACCTATACAATACAACCAGCACAATGTCCCCCATGCAATTTGGCTGACTTGGAAGTCACCTATACAACATGGCAACCAGCACAATGTCCCCCATGCAATATGGCTGACTTGGAAGTCACCTATAGAACATGGCCACCAGCACAATGTCCCCCATGCAATATGGCTGACTTGGAAGTCACCTATACAACATGGCAACCAGCACAATGTCCCCCAAGCAATATGGCTGACTTGGAAGTCACCTATAGAACATGGCCACCAGCACAATGTCCCCCAAGCAATATGGCTGACTTGGAAGTCACCTATAGAACATGGCAACCAGCACAATGTCCCCCAAGCAATATGGCTGACTTGGAAGTCACCTATACAAGACAACCAGCACAATGTCCCCCATGCAATATGGCTGACTTGGAAGTCACCTATAGGACATGGCAACCAGCACAATGTCCCCCATGCAATATGGCTGACTTGGAAGTCACCTATAGAACATGGCCACCAGCACAATGTCCCCCATGCAATATGGCTGACTTGGAAGTCACCTATACAACATGGCAACCAGCACAATGTCCCCCAAGCAATATGGCTGACTTGGAAGTCACCTATAGAACATGGCTACCAGCACAATGTCCCCCAAGCAATATGGCTGACTTGGAAGTCACCTATAGAACATGGCAACCAGCACAATGTCCCCCAAGCAATATGGCTGACTTGGAAGTCACCTATACAAGACAACCAGCACAATGTCCCCCATGCAATATGGCTGACTTGGAAGTCACCTATAGGACATGGCAACCAGCACAATGTCCCCCATGCAATATGGCTGACTTGGAAGTCACATATAGAACATGGCCACCAGCACAATGTCCGCCAAGCAATATGGCTCACTTTGAAGTCACCTATACAATACAACCAGCACAATGTCCCCCATGCAATATGGCTGACTTGGAAGTCACCTATACAATACAACCAGCACAATGTCCAAAATGCAATATGGCTGACTTGGAAGTCACCTATAGAACATGGCCACCAGCACAATGTCCCCCATGCAATATGGCTGACTTGGAAGTCACCTATACAACATGGCAACCAGCACAATGCCCCCCATGCAATATGGCTGACTTGGAAGTCACCTATACAATACAACCAGCACAATGTCCCCCAAGCAATATGGCTGACTTGGAAGTCACCTATACAAGACAACCAGCACAATGTCCCCCATGCAAAATGGCTGACTTGGAAGTCACCTATAGGACATGGCCACCAGCACAATGTCCCCCATGCAATATGGCTGACTTGGAAGTCACCTATACAATACAACCAGCACAATGTCCCCCATGCAATATGGCTGACTTGGAAGTCACCTATACAAGACAACCAGCACAATGTCCCCCATGCAATATTGCTGACTTGGAAGTCACCTATAGAACATGGCCACCAGCACAATGTCCCCCATGCAATATGGCTGACTTGGAAGTCACCTATAGAACATGGCAACCAGCACAATGTCCCCCAAGCAATATGGCTGACTTGGAAGTCACCTATACAAGACAACCAGCACAATTTCCCCCATGCAATATGGCTGACTTGGAAGTCACCTATAGGACATGGCAACCAGCACAATGTCCCCCATGCAATATGGCTGACTTGGAAGTCACCTATACAATACAACAAGCACAATGTCCCCCATGCAATTTGGCTGACTTGGAAGTCACCTATACAACATGGCAACCAGCACAATGTCCCCCATGCAATATGGCTGACTTGGAAGTCACCTATAGAACATGGCCACCAGCACAATGTCCCCCATGCAATATGGCTGACTTGGAAGTCACCTATACAACATGGCAACCAGCACAATGTCCCCCAAGCAATATGGCTGACTTGGAAGTCACCTATAGAACATGGCCACCAGCACAATGTCCCCCAAGCAATATGGCTGACTTGGAAGTCACATATAGAACATGGCAACCAGCACAATGTCCCCCAAGCAATATGGCTGACTTGGAAGTCACCTATACAAGACAACCAGCACAATGTCCCCCATGCAATATGGCTGACTTGGAAGTCACCTATAGGACATGGCAACCAGCACAATGTCCCCCATGCAATATGGCTGACTTGGAAGTCACCTATAGAACATGGCCACCAGCACAATGTCCGCCAAGCAATATGGCTCACTTGGAAGTCACCTATACAATTCAACCAGCACAATGTCCCCCATGCAATATGGCTGACTTGGAAGTCACCTATACAATACAACCAGCACAATGTCCCAAATGCAATATGGCTGACTTGGAAGTCACCTATAGAACATAGCCACCAGCACAATGTCCCCCATGCAATATGGCTGACTTGGAAGTCACCTATACAACATGGCAACCAGCACAATGTCCCCCATGCAATATGGCTGACTTGGAAGTCACCTATACAATACAACCAGCACAATGTCCCCCATGCAATTTGGCTGACTTGGAAGTCACCTATACAACATGGCAACCAGCACAATGTCCCCCAAGCAATATGGCTGACTTGGAAGTCACCTATAGAACATGGCCACCAGCACAATGTCCCCCAAGCAATATGGCTGACTTGGAAGTCACCTATAGAACATGGCAACCAGCACAATGTCCCCCAAGCAATATGGCTGACTTGGAAGTCACCTATACAAGACAACCAGCACAATGTCCCCCATGCAATATGGCTGACTTGGAAGTCCCTATAGGACATGGCAACCAGCACAATGTCCCCCATGCAATATGGCTGACTTGGAAGTCAACTATAGAACATGGCCACCAGCACAATGTCCGCCAAGCAATATGGCTCACTTGGAAGTCACCTATACAATACAACCAGCACAATGTCCCCCATGCAATATGGCTGACTTGGAAGTCACCTATACAATACAACCAGCACAATGTCCCAAATGTAATATGGCTGACTTGGAAGTCACCTATAGAACATGGCCACCAGCACAATGTCCCCCATGCAATATGGCTGACTTGGAAGTCACCTATACAACATGGCAACCAGCACAATGTCCCCCATGAAATATGGCTGACTTGGAAGTCACCTATACAATACAACCAGCACAATGTCCCCCAAGCAATATGGCTGACTTGGAAGTCACCTATACAAGACAACCAGCACAATGTCCCCCATGCAATATGGCTGACTTGGAAGTCACCTATAGGACATGGCCACCAGCACAATGTCCCCCATGCAATATGGCTGACTTGGAAGTCACCTATACAATACAACCAGCACAATGTCCCCCATGCAATATGGCTGACTTGGAAGTCACCTATACAAGACAACCAGCACAATGTCCCCCATGCAATATTGCTGACTTGGAAGTCACCTATAGAACATGGCCACCAGCACAATGTCCCCCATGCAATATGGCTGACTTGGAAGTCACCTATAGAACATGGCAACCAGCACAATGTCCCCCAAGCAATATGGCTGACTTGGAAGTCACCTATACAAGACAACCAGCACAATTTCCCCCATGCAATATGGCTGACTTGGAAGTCACCTATAGGACATGGCAACCAGCACAATGTCCCCCATGCAATATGGCTGACTTGGAAGTCACCTATACAATACAACCAGCACAATGTCCCCCATGCAATTTGGCTGACTTGGAAGTCACCTATACAACATGGCAACCAGCACAATGTCCCCCATGCAATATGGCTGACTTGGAAGTCACCTATACAACATGGCAACCAGCACAATGTCCCCCATGCAATATGGCTGACTTGGAAGTCACCTATACAATACAACCAGCACAATGTCCCCCATGCAATTTGGCTGACTTGGAAGTCACCTATACAACATGGCAACCAGCACAATGTCCCCCAAGCAATATGGCTGACTTGGAAGTCACCTATAGAACATGGCCACCAGCACAATGTCCCCCAAGCAATATGGCTGACTTGGAAGTCACCTATAGAACATGGCAACCAGCACAATGTCCCCCAAGCAATATGGCTGACTTGGAAGTCACCTATACAAGACAACCAGCACAATGTCCCCCATGCAATATGGCTGACTTGGAAGTCACCTATAGGACATGGCAACCAGCACAATGTCCCCCATGCAATATGGCTGACTTGGAAGTCAACTATAGAACATGGCCACCAGCACAATGTCCGCCAAGCAATATGGCTCACTTGGAAGTCACCTATACAATACAACCAGCACAATGTCCCCCATGCAATATGGCTGACTTGGAAGTCACCTATACAATACAACCAGCACAATGTCCCAAATGTAATATGGCTGACTTGGAAGTCACCTATAGAACATGGCCACCAGCACAATGTCCCCCATGCAATATGGCTGACTTGGAAGTCACCTATACAACATGGCAACCAGCACAATGTCCCCCATGCAATATGGCTGACTTGGAAGTCACCTATACAATACAACCAGCACAATGTCCCCCAAGCAATATGGCTGACTTGGAAGTCACCTATACAAGACAACCAGCACAATGTCCCCCATGCAATATGGCTGACTTGGAAGTCACCTATAGGACATGGCCACCAGCACAATGTCCCCCATGCAATATGGCTGACTTGGAAGTCACCTATACAATACAACCAGCACAATGTCCCCCATGCAATATGGCTGACTTGGAAGTCACCTATACAAGACAACCAGCACAATGTCCCCCATGCAATATTGCTGACTTGGAAGTCACCTATAGAACATGGCCACCAGCACAATGTCCCCCATGCAATATGGCTGACTTGGAAGTCACCTATAGAACATGGCAACCAGCACAATGTCCCCCAAGCAATATGGCTGACTTGGAAGTCACCTATACAAGACAACCAGCACAATTTCCCCCATGCAATATGGCTGACTTGGAAGTCACCTATAGGACATGGCAACCAGCACAATGTCCCCCATGCAATATGGCTGACTTGGAAGTCACCTATACAATACAACCAGCACAATGTCCCCCATGCAATTTGGCTGACTTGGAAGTCACCTATACAACATGACAACCAGCACAATGTCCCCCATGCAATATGGCTGACTTGGAAGTCACCTATAGAACATGGCCACCAGCACAATGTCCCCCATGCAATATGGCTGACTTGGAAGTCACCTATACAACATGGCAACCAGCACAATGTCCCCCAAGCAATATGGCTGACTTGGAAGTCACCTATAGAACATGGCCACCAGCACAATGTCCCCCAAGCAATATGGCTGACTTGGAAGTCACCTATAGAACATAGCAACCAGCACAATGTCCCCCAAGCAATATGGCTGACTTGGAAGTCACCTATACAAGACAACCAGCACAATGTCCCCCATGCAATATGGCTTACTTGGAAGTCACCTATAGGACATGGCAACCAGCACAATGTCCCCCATGCAATATGGCTGACTTGGAAGTCACCTATAGAACATGGCCACCAGCACAATGTCCGCCAAGCAATATGGCTCACTTGGAAGTCACCTATACAATACAACCAGCACAATGTCCCCCATGCAATATGGCTGACTTGGAAGTCACCTATACAATACAACCAGCACAATGTCCCAAATGCAATATGGCTGACTTGGAAGTCACCTATAGAACATAGCCACCAGCACAATGTCCCCCATGCAATATGGCTGACTTGGAAGTCACCTATACAACATGGCAAAGAGCACAATGTCCCCCATGCAATATGGCTGACATGGAAGTCACCTATACAATACAACCAGCACAATGTCCGCCAAGCAATATGGCTCACTTGGAAGTCACCTATACAATACAACCAGCACAATGTCCCCCATGCAATATGGCTGACTTGGAAGTCACCTATACAATACAACCAGCACAATGTCCCAAATGCAATATGGCTGACTTGGAAGTCACCTATAGAACATAGCCACCAGCACAATGTCCCCCATGCAATATGGCTGACTTGGAAGTCACCTATACAACATGGCAACCAGCACAATGTCCCCCATGCAATATGGCTGACATGGAAGTCACCTATACAATACAACCAGCACAATGTCCCCCAAGCAATATGGCTGACTTGGAAGTCACCTATACAAGACAACCAGCACAATGTCCCCCATGCAATATGGCTGACTTGGAAGTCACCTATACAATACAACCAGCACAATGTCCCCCATGCAATATGGCTGATTTGGAAGTCACCTATACAACACAACCAGCACAATGTCCCCCATGCAATATGGCTGACTTGGAAGTCACCTACACAAGACAACCAGCACAATGTCCCCCATGCAATATGGCTGATTGGAAGTCACCTATAGAACTTGGCCACCAGCACAATGTCCCCCATGCAATATGGCTGAATTGGAAGTCACCTATACAACATGGCAACCAGCACAATGTCCCCTATGCAATATGGCTGACTTGGAAGTCACCTATACAATACAACCAGCACAATGTCCCCCAAGCAATATGGCTGACTTGGAAGTCACCTATACAAGACAACCAGCATAATGTCCCCCATGCAATATGGCTGACTTGGAATTCACCTATAGGACATGGCCACCAGCACAATGTCCCCCATGCAATATGGCTGACTTGGAAGTCACCTATAGAACATGGCCACCAGCACAATGTCCCCCAAGCAATATGGCTCACTTGGAAGTCACCTATACAATACAACCAGCACAATGTCCCCGATGCAATATGGCTGACTTGGAAGTCACCTATACAATACAACCAGCACAATGTCCCAAATGCAATATGGCTGACTTGGAAGTCACCTCTAGAACATGGCCACCAGCACAATGTCCCCCATGCAATATGGCTGACTTGGAAGTCACCTATACAACATGGCAACCAGCACAATGTCCCCCATGCAATATGGCTGACTTGGAAGTCACCTATACAATACAACCAGCACAATGTCCCCAAGCAATATGGCTGACTTGGAAGTCACTTATACAAGACAACCAGCACAATGTCCCCCATGCAATATGGCTGACTTGGAAGTCACCTATACAATACAACCAGCACAATGTCCCCCATGCAATATGGCTGATTTGGAAGTCACCTATACAACACAACCAGCACAATGTCCCCCATGCAATATGGCTGACTTGGAAGTCACCTATACAAGACAACCAGCACAATGTCCCAAATGCAATATGGCTGACTTGGAAGTCACCTATAGAACATGGCCACCAGCACAATGTCCCCCATGCAATATGGCTGACTTGGAAGTCACCTATACAACATGGCAACCAGCAAAATTTCCCCCAGGCAATATGGCTGACTTGGAAGTCACCTATACAATACAACCAGCACAATGTCCCCCAAGCAATATGGCTGACTTGGAAGTCACCTATACAAGACAACCAGCATAATGTCCCCCATGCAATATGGCTGACTTGGAATTCACCTATAGGACATGGCCACCAGCACAATGTCCCCCATGCAATATGGCTGACTTGGAAGTCACCTATAGAACATGGCCACCAGCACAATGTCCCCCAAGCAATATGGCTCACTTGGAAGTCACCTATACAATACAACCAGCACAATGTCCCCGATGCAATATGGCTGACTTGGAAGTCACCTATACAATACAACCAGCACAATGTCCCAAATGCAATATGGCTGACTTGGAAGTCACCTCTAGAACATGGCCACCAGCACAATGTCCCCCATGCAATATGGCTGACTTGGAAGTCACCTATACAACATGGCAACCAGCACAATGTCCCCCATGCAATATGGCTGACTTGGAAGTCACCTATACAATACAACCAGCACAATGTCCCCCAAGCAATATGGCTGACTTGGAAGTCACCTATACAAGACAACCAGCACAATGTCCCCCATGCAATATGGCTGACTTGGAAGTCACCTATACAATACAACCAGCACAATGTCCCCCATGCAATATGGCTGATTTGGAAGTCACCTATACAACACAACCAGCACAATGTCCCCCATGCAATATGGCTGACTTGGAAGTCACCTATACAAGACAACCAGCACAATGTCCCAAATGCAATATGGATGACTTGGAAGTCACCTATAGAACATGGCCACCAGCACAATGTCCCCCATGCAATATGGCTGACTTGGAAGTCACCTATAGAACATGGCCACCAGCACAATGTCTCCCAAGCAATATGGCTGACTTGGAAGTCACCTATAGAACATGGCAACCAGCACAATGTCCCCCATGCAATATGGCTGACTTGGAAGTCACCTATACAACATGGCAACCAGCACAATGTCCCCCATGCAATATGGCTGACTTGGAAGTCACCTATACAATACAACCAGCACAATGTCTCCCATGCAATATGGCTGACTTGGAAGTCACCTATACAATACAACCAGCACAATGTCCCAAATGCAATATGGCTGACTTGGAAGTCACCTATAGAACATGGCCACCAGCACAATGTCCCCCATGCAATATGGCTGACTTGGAAGTCACCTATACAACATGGCAACCAGCACAATGTCCCCCATGCAATATGGCTGACTTGGTAGTCACCTATACAATACAACCAGCACAATGTCCCCCAAGCAATATGGCTGACTTGGAAGTCACCTATACAAGACAACCAGCACAATGTCCCCCATGCAATATCGCTGACTTGGAAGTCACCTATACAATACAACCAGCACAATGTCCCCCATGCAATATGGCTGATTTGGAAGTCACCTATACAACACAACCAGCACAATGTCCCCCATGCAATATGGCTGACTTGGAAGTCACCTATACAAGACAACCAGCACAATGTCCCAAATGCAATATGGCTGACTTGGAAGTCACCTATAGAACATGGCCACCAGCACAATGTCTCCCATGCAATATGGCTGACTTGGAAGTCACCTATACAACATGGCAACCAGCAAAATTTCCCCCAGGCAATATGGCTGACTTGGAAGTCACCTATACAATACAACCAGCACAATGTCCCCCAAGCAATATGGCTGACTTGGAAGTCACCTATACAAGACAACCAGCACAATGTCCCCCATGCAATATGGCTGACTTGGAAGTCACCTATAGGACATGGCCACCAGCACAATGTCCCCCATGCAATATGGCTGACTTGGAAGTCACCTATACAATACAACCAGCACAATGTCCCCCATGCAATATGGCTGACTTGGAAGTCACCTATACAATACAACCAGCACAATGTCCCCCAAGCAATATGGCTGACTTGGAAGTCACCTATAGAACATGGCCACCAGCACAATGTCCCCCAAGCAATATGGCTGACTTGGAAGTCACCTATAGAACATGGCAACCAGCACAATGTCCCCAAAGCAATATGGCTGACTTGGAAGTCACCTATAGGACATGGCAACCAGCACAATGTCCCCCATGCAATATGGCTGACTTGGAAGTCACCTATAGAACATGGCCACCAGCACAATGTCCCCCAAGCAATATGGCTCACTTGGAAGTCACCTATACAATACAACCAGCACAATGTCCCCCATGCAATATGGCTGACTTGGAAGTCACCTATACAATTCAACCAGCACAATGTCCCAAATGCAATATGGCTGACTTGGAAGTCACCTCTAGAACATGGCCACCAGCACAATGTCCCCCATGCAATATGGCTGACTTGGAAGTCACCTATACAACATGGCAACCAGCACAATGTCCCCCATGCAATATGGCTGACTTGGAAGTCACCTATACAATACAACCAGCACAATGTCCCCCAAGCAATATGGCTGACTTGGAAGTCACCTATACAAGACAACCAGCACAATGTCCCCCATGCAATATGGCTGACTTGGAAGTCACCTATACAATACAACCAGCACAATGTCCCCCATGCAATATGGCTGATTTGGAAGTCACCTATACAACACAACCAGCACAATGTCCCCCATGCAATATGGCTGACTTGGAAGTCACCTATACAAGACAACCAGCACAATGTCCCAAATGCAATATGGATGACTTGGAAGTCACCTATAGAACATGGCCACCAGCACAATGTCCCCCATGCAATATGGCTGACTTGGAAGTCACCTATAGAACATGGCCACCAGCACAATGTCCCCCAAGCAATATGGCTGACTTGGAAGTCACCTATAGAACATGGCAACCAGCACAATGTCCCCCAAGCAATATGGCTGACTTGGAAGTCACCTATACAAGACAACCAGCACAATGTACCCCATGCAATATGGCTGACTTGGAAGTCACCTATAGGACATGGCAACCAGCACAATGTCCCCCATGCAATATGGCTGACTTGGAAGTCACCTATAGAACATGGCCACCAGCACAATGTCCCCCAAGCAATATGGCTGACTTGGAAGTCACCTATACAACATGGCAACCAGCACAATGTCCCCCATGCAATATGGCTGACTTCGAAGTCACCTATACAATACAACCAGCACAATGTCCCCCATGCAATATGGCTGACTTGGAAGTCACCTATACAATACAACCAGCACAATGTCCCAAATGCAATATGGCTGACTTGGAAGTCACCTATAGAACATGGCCACCAGCACAATATCCCCCATGCAATATGGCTGACTTGGAAGTCACCTATGCAACATGGCAACCAGCACAATGTCCCCCATGCAATATGGCTGACTTGGAAGTCACCTATACAATACAACCAGCACAATGTCCCCCAAGCAATATGGCTGACTTGGAAGTCACTTATACAAGACAACCAGCACAATGTCCCCCATGCAATATGGCTGACTTGGAAGTCACCTATACAATACAACCAGCACAATGTCCCCCATGCAATATGGCTGATTTGGAAGTCACCTATACAACACAACCAGCACAATGTCCCCCATGCAATATGGCTGACTTGGAAGTCACCTATACAAGACAACCAGCACAATGTCCCAAATGCAATATGGCTGACTTGGAAGTCACCTATAGAACATGGCCACCAGCACAATGTCCCCCATGCAATATGGCTGACTTGGAAGTCACCTATACAACATGGCAACCAGCAAAATTTCCCCCAGGCAATATGGCTGACTTGGAAGTCACCTATACAATACAACCAGCACAATGTCCCCCAAGCAATATGGCTGACTTGGAAGTCACCTATACAAGACAACCAGCATAATGTCCCCCATGCAATATGGCTGACTTGGAAGTCACCTATAGGACATGGCCACCAGCACAATGTCCCCAATGCAATATGGCTGACTTGGAAGTCACCTATACAATACAACCAGCACAATGTCCCCCATGCAATATGGCTGACTTGGAAGTCACCTATACAATACAACCAGCACAATGTCCCCCAAGCAATATAGCTGACTTGGAAGTCACCTATAGAACATGGCCACCAGCACAATGTCCCCCAAGCAATATGGCTGACTTGGAAGTCACCTATAGAACATGGCAACCAGCACAATGTCCCCCAAGCAATATGGCTGACTTGGAAGTCACCTATACAAGACAACCAGCACAATGTCCCCCATGCAATATGGGTGACTTGGAAGTCACCTATAGGACATGGCAACCAGCACAATGTCCCCCATGCAATATGGCTGACTTGGAAGTCACCTATACAATACAACCAGCACAATGTCCCAAATGCAATATGGCTGACTTGGAAGTCACCTATAGAACATGGCCACCAGCACAATGTCCCCCATGCAATATGGCTGACTTGGAAGTCACCTATAGAACATGGCAACCAGCACAATGTCCCCCATGCAATATGGCTGACTTGGAAGTCACCTATACAATACAACCAGCAAAATGTCCCCCAAGCAATATGGCTGACTTGGAAGTCACCTATCCAAGACAACCAGCACAATGTCCCCCATGCAATATGGCTGACTTGGAAGTCACCTATACAATTCAACCAGCACAATGTCCCCCATGCAATATGGCTGATTTGGAAGTCACCTATACAACACAACCAGCTAAATGTCCCCCATGCAAAATGGCTGACTTGGAAGTCACCGATACAAGACAACCAGCACAATGTCCAAAATGCAATATGGCTGACTTGGAAGTCACCTATAGAACATGGCCACCAGCACAATGTCCCCCATGCAATATGGCTGACTTGGAAGTCAACTATACAACATGGCAACCAGCACAATGTCCCCCATGCAATATGGCTCACTTGGAAGTCACCTATACAATACAACCAGCACAATGTCCCCCATACAATATGGCTGACTTGGAAGTCACCTATACAATACAACCAGCACAATGTCCTAAATGCAATATGGCTGACTTGGAAGTCACCTATAGAACATGGCCACCAGCACAATGTCCCCCATGCAATATGGCTGACTTGGAAGTCACCTATAGAACATGGCAACCAGCACAATGTCCCCCAAGCAATATGGCTGACTTGGAAGTCACCTATACAAGACAACCAGCACATTTTCCCCCATGCAATATGGCTGACTTGGAAGTCACCTATAGGACATGGCAACCAGGACAATGTCCCCCATGCAATATGGCTGACTTGGAAGTCACCTATACAATACAACCAGCACAATGTCCCCCATGCAATATGGCTGACTTGGAAGTCACCTATAGAACATGGCCACCAGCACAATGTCCCCCATGCAATATGGCTGACTTGGAAGTCACCTATACAACATGGCAACCAGCACAATGTCCCCCAAGCAATATGGCTGACTTGGAAGTCACCTATAGAACATGGCCACCAGCACAATGTCCCCCAAGCAATATGGCTGACTTGGAAGTCACCTATAGAACATGGCAACCAGCACAATGTCCCCCAAGCAATATGGCTGACTTGGAAGTCACCTATACAAGACAACCAGCACAATGTCCCCCATGCAATATGGCTGACTTGGAAGTCACCTATAGGACATGGCAACCAGCACAATGTCCCCCATGCAATATGGCTGACTTGGAAGTCACCTATAGAACATGGCCACCAGCACAATGTCCCCCAAGCAATATGGCTGACTTGGAAGTCACCTATACAACATGGCAACCAGCACAATGTCCCCCATGCAATATGGCTGACTTGGAAGTCACCTATACAATACAACCAGCACAATGTCAACCCTTGCAATATGGCTGACTTGGAAGTCACCTATACAATACAACCAGCACAATGTCCCAAATGCAATATGGCTGACTTGGAAGTCACCTATAGAACATGGCCACCAGCACAATGTCCCCCATGCAATATGGCTGACTTGGAAGTCACCTATACAACATGGCAACCAGCACAATGTCCCCCATGCAATATGGCTGACTTGGAAGTTACCTATACAATACAACCAGCACAATGTCCCCCAAGCAATATGGCTGACTTGGAAGTCACCTATACAAGACAACCAGCACAATGTCCCCCATGCAATATGGCTGATTTGGAAGTCAACTATACAATACAACCAGCACAATGTCCCCCATGCAATATGGCTGATTTGGAAGTCACCTAAACAACACAACCAGCACAATGTCCCCCATGCAATATGGCTGACTTGGAAGTCACCTATACAAGACAACCAGCACAATGTCCCAAATGCAATATGGCTGACTTGGAAGTCATCTATAGAACATGGCCACCAGCACAATGTCCCCCATGCAATATGGCTGACTTGGAAGTCAACTATACAACATGGCAACCAGCACAATTTCCCCCATGCAATATGGCTGACTTGGAAATCATCTATACAATACAACCAGCACAATGTCCCCCAAGCAATATGGCTGACTTGGAAGTCACCTATACAAGACAACCAGCACAATGTCCCCCATGCAATATGGCTGACTTGGAAGTCACCTATAGGACATGGCCACCAGCACAATGTCCCCCATGCAATATGGCTGACTTGGAAGTCACCTATACAATACAACCAGCACAATGTCCCCCATGCAATATGGCTGACTTGGAAGTCACCTATACAATACAACCAGCACAATGTCCCCCAAGCAATATGGCTGACTTGGAAGACACCTATAGAACATGGCCACCAGCACAATGTCCCCCAAGCAATATGGCTGACTTGGAAGTCACCTATAGAACATGGCAACCAGCACAATGTCCCCCAAGCAATATGGCTGACTTGGAAGTCACCTATACAAGACAACCAGCACAATGTCCCCCATGCAATATGGCTGACTTGGAAGTCACCTATAGGACATGGCAACCAGCACAATGTCCCCCATGCAATATGGCTGACTTGGAAGTGACCTATAGAACATGGCCACCAGCACAATGTCCCCCAAGCAATATGGCTCACTTGGAAGTCACCTATACAATACAACCAGCACAATGTCCCCCATGCAATATGGCTGACTTGGAAGTCACCTATACAATACAACCAGCACAATGTCCCAAATGCAATATGGCTGAATTGGAAGTCACCTATAGAACATGGCCACCAGCACAATGTCCCCCATGCAATATGGCTGACTTGGAAGTCACCTATACAACATGGCAACCAGCACAATGTCCCCAATGCAATATGGCTGACTTGGAAGTCACCTATACAATACAACCAGCACAATGTCCCCCAAGCAATATGGCTGACTTGGAAGTCACCTATACAAGACAACCAGCACAATGTCCCCCATGCAATATGGCTGACTTGGAAGTCACCTATAGGACATGGCCACCAGCACAATGTCCCCCATGCAATATGGCTGACTTGGAAGTCACCTATAGAACATGGCAACCAGCACAATGTCCCCCAAGCAATATGGCTGACTTGGAAGTCACCTATACAAGACAACCAGCACAATGTCCCCCATGCAATATGGCTGACTTGGAAGTCACCTATAGGACATGGCAACCAGCACAATGTCCCCCATGCAATATGGCTGACTTGGAAGTCACCTATAGAACATGGCCACCAGCACAATGTTCCCTAAGCAATATGGCTCACTTGGAAGTCACCTATACAATACAACCAGCACAATGTCCCCCATACAATATGGCTGAATTGGAAGTCACCTATACAATACAACCAGCACAATGTCCCAAATGCAATATGGCTGACTTGGAAGTCACCTATAGAACATGGCCACCAGCACAATGTCCCCCATGCAATATGGCTGACTTGGAAGTCACCTATAGAACATGGCAACCAGCACAATGTCCCCCAAGCAATATGGCTGACTTGGAAGTCACCTATACAAGACAACCAGCACATTTTCCCCCATGCAATATGGCTGACTTGGAAGTCACCTATAGGACATGGCAACCAGGACAATGTCCCCCATGCAATATGGCTGACTTGGAAGTCACCTATACAATACAACCAGCACAATGTCCCCCATGCAATATGGCTGACTTTGAAGTCACCTATAGAACATGGCCACCAGCACAATGTCCCCCATGCAATATGGCTGACTTGGAAGTCACCTATACAACATGGCAACCAGCACAATGTCCCCCAAGCAATATGGCTGACTTGGAAGTCACCTATAGAACATGGCCACCAGCACAATGTCCCCCAAGCAATATGGCTGACTTGGAAGTCACCTATAGAACATGGCAACCAGCACAATGTCCCCCAAGCAATATGGCTGACTTGGAAGTCACCTATACAAGACAACCAGCACAATGTCCCCCATGCAATATGGCTGACTTGGAAGTCACCTATAGAACATGGCCACCAGCACAATGTCCCCCATGCAATATGGCTGACTTGGAAGTCACCTATAGAACATGGCCACCAGCACAATGTCCCCCAAGCAATATGGCTGACTTGGAAGTCACCTATACAACATGGCAACCAGCACAATGTCCCCCATGCAATATGGCTGACTTGGAAGTCACCTATACAATACAACCAGCACAATGTCAACCCTTGCAATATGGCTGACTTGGAAGTCACCTATACAATACAACCAGCACAATGTCCCAAATGCAATATGGCTGACTTGGAAGTCACCTATAGAACATGGCCACCAGCACAATGTCCCCCATGCAATATGGCTGACTTGGAAGTCACCTATACAATACAACCAGCACAATGTCAACCCTTGCAATATGGCTGACTTGGAAGTCACCTATACAATACAACCAGCACAATGTCCCAAATGCAATATGGCTGACTTGGAAGTCACCTATAGAACATGGCCACCAGCACAATGTCCCCCATGCAATATGGCTGACTTGGAAGTCAACTATACAATACAACCAGCACAATGTCCCCCATGCAATATGGCTGATTTGGAAGTCACCTAAACAACACAACCAGCACAATGTCCCCCATGCAATATGGCTGACTTGGAAGTCACCTATACAAGACAACCAGCACAATGTCCCAAATGCAATATGGCTGACTTGGAAGTCATCTATAGAACATGGCCACCAGCACAATGTCCCCCATGCAATATGGCTGACTTGGAAGTCAACTATACAACATGGCAACCAGCACAATTTCCCCCATGCAATATGGCTGACTTGGAAATCATCTATACAATACAACCAGCACAATGTCCCCCAAGCAATATGGCTGACATGGAAGTCACCTATACAAGACAACCAGCACAATGTCCCCCATGCAATATGGCTGACTTGGAAGTCACCTATAGGACATGGCCACCAGCACAATGTCCCCCATGCAATATGGCTGACTTGGAAGTCACCTATACAATACAACCAGCACAATGTCCCCCATGCAATATGGCTGACTTGGAAGTCACCTATACAATACAACCAGCACAATGTCCCCCAAGCAATATGGCTGACTTGGAAGACACCTATAGAACATGGCCACCAGCACAATGTCCCCCAAGCAATATGGCTGACTTGGAAGTCACCTATAGAACATGGCAACCAGCACAATGTCCCCCAAGCAATATGGCTGACTTGGAAGTCACCTATACAAGAACAACCAGCACAATGTCCCCCATGCAATATGGCTGACTTGGAAGTCACCTATAGGACATGGCAACCAGCACAATGTCCCCCATGCAATATGGCTGACTTGGAAGTGACCTATAGAACATGGCCACCAGCACAATGTCCCCCAAGCAATATGGCTCACTTGGAAGTCACCTATACAATACAACCAGCACAATGTCCCCCATGCAATATGGCTGACTTGGAAGTCACCTATACAATACAACCAGCACAATGTCCCAAATGCAATATGGCTGAATTGGAAGTCACCTATAGAACATGGCCACCAGCACAATGCCCCCCATGCAATATGGCTGACTTGGAAGTCACCTATACAACATGGCAACCAGCACAATGTCCCCAATGCAATATGGCTGACTTGGAAGTCACCTATACAATACAACCAGCACAATGTCCCCCAAGCAATATGGCTGACTTGGAAGTCACCTATACAAGACAACCAGCACAATGTCCCCCATGCAACATGGCTGACTTGGAAGTCACCTATACAATACAACGAGCACAATGTCCCCCATGCAATATGGCTGATTTGGAAGTCACCTATACAACACAACCAGCACAATGTCCCCCATGCAATATGGCTGACTTGGAAGTCACCTATACAAGACAACCAGCACAATGTCCCAAATGCAATATGGCTGACTTGGAAGTCACCTATAGAACATGGCCACCAGCACAATGTCCCCCATGCAATATGGCTGACTTGGAAGTCACCTATACAACATGGCAACCTGCACAATTTCCCCCATGCAATATGGCTGACTTGGAAGTCACCTATACAATACAACCAGCACAATGTCCCCCAATCAATATGGCTGACTTGGAAGTCACCTATACAAGACAACCAGCACAATGTCCCCCAAGCAATATGGCTGACTTGGAAGTCACCTATAGGACATGGCCACCAGCACAATGTCCCCCATGCAATATGGCTGACTTGGAAGTCACCTATAGAACATGGCAACCAGCACAATGTCCCCCAAGCAATATGGCTGACTTGGAAGTCACCTATACAAGACAACCAGCACATTTTCCCCCATGCAATATGGCTGACTTGGAAGTCACCTATAGGACATGGCAACCAGCACAATGTCCCCCATGCAATATGGCTGACTTGGAAGTCACCTATACAATACAACCAGCACAATGTCCCCCATGCAATATGGCTGACTTGGAAGTCACCTATACAACATGGCAACCAGCACAATGTCCCCCATGCAATATGGCTGACTTGGAAGTCACCTATACAATACAACCAGCACAATGTCCCCCATGCAATATGGCTGACTTTGAAGTCACCTATAGAACATGGCCACCAGCACAATGTCCCCCATGCAATATGGCTGACTTGGAAGTCACCTATACAACATGGCAACCAGCACAATGTCCCCCAAGCAATATGGCTGACTTGGAAGTCACCTATAGAACATGGCCACCAGCACAATGTCCCCCAAGCAATATGGCTGACTTGGAAGTCACCTATAGAACATGGCAACCAGCACAATGTCCCCCAAGCAATATGGCTGACTTGGAAGTCACCTATACAAGACAACCAGCACAATGTCCCCCATGCAATATGGCTGACTTGGAAGTCACCTATAGAACATGGCCACCAGCACAATGTCCCCCATGCAATATGGCTGACTTGGAAGTCACCTATAGAACATGGCCACCAGCACAATGTCCCCCAAGCAATATGGCTGACTTGGAAGTCACCTATACAACATGGCAACCAGCACAATGTCCCCCATGCAATATGGCTGACTTGGAAGTCACCTATACAATACAACCAGCACAATGTCAACCCTTGCAATATGGCTGACTTGGAAGTCACCTATACAATACAACCAGCACAATGTCCCAAATGCAATATGGCTGACTTGGAAGTCACCTATAGAACATGGCCACCAGCACAATGTCCCCCATGCAATATGGCTGACTTGGAAGTCACCTATACAACATGGCAACCAGCACAATGTCCCCCATGCAATATGGCTGACTTGGAAGTTACCTATACAATACAACCAGCACAATGTCCCCCAAGCAATATGGCTGACTTGGAAGTCACCTATACAAGACAACCAGCACAATGTCCCCCATGCAATATGGCTGACTTGGAAGTCAACTATACAATACAACCAGCACAATGTCCCCCATGCAATATGGCTGATTTGGAAGTCACCTAAACAACACAACCAGCACAATGTCCCCCATGCAATATGGCTGACTTGGAAGTCACCTATACAAGACAACCAGCACAATGTCCCAAATGCAATATGGCTGACTTGGAAGTCATCTATAGAACATGGCCACCAGCACAATGTCCCCCATGCAATATGGCTGACTTGGAAGTCAACTATACAACATGGCAACCAGCACAATTTCCCCCATGCAATATGGCTGACTTGGAAATCATCTATACAATACAACCAGCACAATGTCCCCCAAGCAATATGGCTGACATGGAAGTCACCTATACAAGACAACCAGCACAATGTCCCCCATGCAATATGGCTGACTTGGAAGTCACCTATAGGACATGGCCACCAGCACAATGTCCCCCATGCAATATGGCTGACTTGGAAGTCACCTATACAATACAACCAGCACAATGTCCCCCATGCAATATGGCTGACTTGGAAGTCACCTATACAATACAACCAGCACAATGTCCCCCAAGCAATATGGCTGACTTGGAAGACACCTATAGAACATGGCCACCAGCACAATGTCCCCCAAGCAATATGGCTGACTTGGAAGTCACCTATAGAACATGGCAACCAGCACAATGTCCCCCAAGCAATATGGCTGACTTGGAAGTCACCTATACAAGACAACCAGCACAATGTCCCCCATGCAATATGGCTGACTTGGAAGTCACCTATAGGACATGGCAACCAGCACAATGTCCCCCATGCAATATGGCTGACTTGGAAGTGACCTATAGAACATGGCCACCAGCACAATGTCCCCCAAGCAATATGGCTCACTTGGAAGTCACCTATACAATACAACCAGCACAATGTCCCCCATGCAATATGGCTGATTTGGAAGTCACCTATACAATACAACCAGCACAATGTCCCAAATGCAATATGGCTGAATTGGAAGTCACCTATAGAACATGGCCACCAGCACAATGCCCCCCATGCAATATGGCTGACTTGGAAGTCACCTATACAACATGGCAACCAGCACAATGTCCCCAATGCAATATGGCTGACTTGGAAGTCACCTATACAATACAACCAGCACAATGTCCCCCAAGCAATATGGCTGACTTGGAAGTCACCTATACAAGACAACCAGCACAATGTCCCCCATGCAACATGGCTGACTTGGAAGTCACCTATACAATACAACGAGCACAATGTCCCCCATGCAATATGGCTGATTTGGAAGTCACCTATACAACACAACCAGCACAATGTCCCCCATGCAATATGGCTGACTTGGAAGTCACCTATACAAGACAACCAGCACAATGTCCCAAATGCAATATGGCTGACTTGGAAGTCACCTATAGAACATGGCCACCAGCACAATGTCCCCCATGCAATATGGCTGACTTGGAAGTCACCTATACAACATGGCAACCTGCACAATTTCCCCCATGCAATATGGCTGACTTGGAAGTCACCTATACAATACAACCAGCACAATGTCCCCCAATCAATATGGCTGACTTGGAAGTCACCTATACAAGACAACCAGCACAATGTCCCCCAAGCAATATGGCTGACTTGGAAGTCACCTATAGGACATGGCCACCAGCACAATGTCCCCCATGCAATATGGCTGACTTGGAAGTCACCTATAGAACATGGCAACCAGCACAATGTCCCCCAAGCAATATGGCTGACTTGGAAGTCACCTATACAAGACAACCAGCACATTTTCCCCCATGCAATATGGCTGACTTGGAAGTCACCTATAGGACATGGCAACCAGCACAATGTCCCCCATGCAATATGGCTGACTTGGAAGTCACCTATACAATACAACCAGCACAATGTCCCCCATGCAATATGGCTGACTTGGAAGTCACCTATACAACATGGCAACCAGCACAATGTCCCCCATGCAATATGGCTGACTTGGAAGTCACCTATAGGACATGGCAACCAGCACAATGTCCCCCATGCAATATGGCTGACTTGGAAGTCACCTATAGAACATGGCCACCAGCACAATGTCCCCCAAGCAATATGGCTGACTTGGAAGTCACCTATACAACATGGCAACCAGCACAATGTCCCCCATGCAATATGGCTGACTTGGAAGTCACCTATACAATACAACCAGCACAATGTCAACCCTTGCAATATGGCTGACTTGGAAGTCACCTATACAATACAACCAGCACAATGTCCCAAATGCAATATGGCTGACTTGGAAGTCACCTATAGAACATGGCCACCAGCACAATGTCCCCCATGCAATATGGCTGACTTGGAAGTCACCTATACAACATGGCAACCAGCACAATGTCCCCCAAGCAATATGGCTGACTTGGAAGTCACCTATACAAGACAACCAGCACAATGTCCCCCATGCAATATGGCTGACTTGGAAGTCAACTATACAATACAACCAGCACAATGTCCCCCATGCAATATGGCTGATTTGGAAGTCACCTAAACAACACAACCAGCACAATGTCCCCCATGCAATATGGCTGACTTGGAAGTCACCTATACAAGACAACCAGCACAATGTCCCAAATGCAATATGGCTGACTTGGAAGTCATCTATAGAACATGGCCACCAGCACAATGTCCCCCATGCAATATGGCTGACTTGGAAGTCAATTATACAACATGGCAACCAGCACAATTTCCCCCATGCAATATGGCTGACTTGGAAATCATCTATACAATACAACCAGCACAATGTCCCCCAAGCAATATGGCTGACATGGAAGTCACCTATACAAGACAACCAGCACAATGTCCCCCATGCAATATGGCTGACTTGGAAGTCACCTATAGGACATGGCCACCAGCACAATGTCCCCCATGCAATATGGCTGACTTGGAAGTCACCTATACAATACAACCAGCACAATGTCCCCCATGCAATATGGCTGACTTGGAAGTCACCTATACAATACAACCAGCACAATGTCCCCCAAGCAATATGGCTGACTTGGAAGACACCTATAGAACATGGCCACCAGCACAATGTCCCCCAAGCAATATGGCTGACTTGAAAGTCACCTATAGAACATGGCAACCAGCACAATGTCCCCCAAGCAATATGGCTGACTTGGAAGTCACCTATACAAGACAACCAGCACAATGTCCCCCATGCAATATGGCTGACTTGGAAGTCACCTATAGGACATGGCAACCAGCACAATGTCCCCCATGCAATATGGCTGACTTGGAAGTGACCTATAGAACATGGCCACCAGCACAATGTCCCCCAAGCAATATGGCTCACTTGGAAGTCACCTATACAATACAACCAGCACAATGTCCCCCATGCAATATGGCTGACTTGGAAGTCACCTATACAATACAACCAGCACAATGTCCCCCAAGCAATATGGCTGACTTGGAAGTCACCTATACAAGACAACCAGCACAATGTCCCCCATGCAACATGGCTGACTTGGAAGTCACCTATACAATACAACGAGCACAATGTCCCCCATGCAATATGGCTGATTTGGAAGTCACCTATACAACACAACCAGCACAATGTCCCCCATGCAATATGGCTGACTTGGAAGTCACCTATACAAGACAACCAGCACAATGTCCCAAATGCAATATGGCTGACTTGGAAGTCACCTATAGAACATGGCCACCAGTACAATGTCCCCCATGCAATATGGCTGACTTGGAAGTCACCTATACAACATGGCAACCTGCACAATTTCCCCCATGCAATATGGCTGACTTGGAAGTCACCTATACAATACAACCAGCACAATGTCCCCCAATCAATATGGCTGACTTGGAAGTCACCTATACAAGACAACCAGCACAATGTCCCCCATGCAATATGGCTGACTTGGAAGTCACCTATAGGACATGGCCACCAGCACAATGTCCCCCATGCAATATGGCTGACTTGGAAGTCACCTATAGAACATGGCAACCAGCACAATGTCCCCCAAGCAATATGGCTGACTTGGAAGTCACCTATACAAGACAACCAGCACATTTTCCCCCATGCAATATGGCTGACTTGGAAGTCACCTATAGGACATGGCAACCAGCACAATGTCCCCCATGCAATATGGCTGACTTGGAAGTCACCTATACAATACAACCAGCACAATGTCCCCCATGCAATATGGCTGACTTGGAAGTCACCTATACAACATGGCAACCAGCACAATGTCCCCCATGCAATATGGCTGACTTGGAAGTCACCTATAGAACATGGCCACCAGCACAATGTCCCCCATGCAATATGGCTGACTTGGAAGTCACCTATACAACATGGCAACCAGCACAATGTCCCCCAAGCAATATGGCTGACTTGGAAGTCACCTATAGAACATGGCCACCAGCACAATGTCCCCCAAGCAATATGGCTGACTTGGAAGTCACCTATAGAACATGGCAACCAGCACAATGTCCCCCAAGCAATATGGCTGACTTGGAAGTCACCTATACAAGACAACCAGCACAATGTCCCCCATGCAATATGGCTGACTTGGAAGTCACCTATAGGACAAGGCAACCAGCACAATGTCCCCCATGCAATATGGCTGACTTGGAAGTCACCTGTAGAACATGGCCACGAGCACAATGTCCCCCAAGCAATATGGCTGACTTGGAAGTCACCTATACAACATGACAACCAGCACAATGTCCCCCATGCAATATGGCTGACTTGGAAGTCACCTATACAATAAAACCAGCACAATGTCAACCCTTGCAATATGGCTGACTTGGAAGTCACCTATACAATACAACAAGCACAATGTCCCAAATGCAATATGGCTGACTTGGAAGTGACCTATAGAACATGGCCACCAGCACAATGTCCCCCATGCAATATGGCTGACTTGGAAGTCACCTATACAACATGGCAACCAGCACAATGTCCCCCATGCAATATGGCTGACTTGGAAGTCACCTATACAATACAACCAGCACAATGTCCCCCAAGCAATATGGCTGACTTGGAAGTCACCTATACAAGACAACCAGCACAATGTCCCCCATGCAATATGGCTGACTTGGAAGTCAACTATACAATACAACCAGCACAATGTCCCCCATGCAATATGGCTGATTTGGAAGTCACCTAAACAACACAACCAGCACAATGTCCCCCATGCAATATGGCTGACTTGGAAGTCACCTATACAAGACAACCAGCACAATGTCCCAAATGCAATATGGCTGACTTGGAAGTCATCTATAGAACATGGCCCCCAGCACAATGTCCCCCATGCAATATGGCTGACTTGGAAGTCAACTATACAACATGGCAACCAGCACAATTTCCCCCATGCAATATGGCTGACTTGGAAGTCACCTATACAACATGGCAACCAGCACAATGTCCCCCATGCAATATGGCTGACTTGGAAGTCACCTATACAATACAACCAGCACAATGTCCCCCATGCAATATGGCTGATTTGGAAGTCACCTATACAACACAACCAGCACAATGTCCCCCATGCAATATGGCTGACTTGGAAGTCACCTATACAAGACAACCAGCACAATGTCCCCCATGCAATATGGCTGACTTGGAAGTCACCTATAGAACATGGCCACTAGCACAATGTCCCCATGCAATATGGCTGACTTGGAATTCACCTATACAACATGGCAACCAGCACAATGTCCCCCAAGCAATATGGCTGACTTGGAAGTCACCTATACAACATGGCAACCAGCGCAATTTCTACCAAGCAATATGGCTGACTTGGAAGTCACCTATAGAACATGGCAACCAGCACAATGTCCCCCAAGCAATGTGGCTGACTTGGAAGTCACCTATAGGACATGGCAACCAGCACAATGTCCCCCATGCAATATGGCTGACTTGTAAGTCACCTATACAACATGGCAACCAGCACAATGTCCCCCATGCAATATGGCTGACTTGGAAGTCACCTATACAACATGGCAACCAGCACAATGTCCCCCATGCAATATGGCTGACTTGGAAGTCACCTTTACAACATGGCCACCAGCACAATGTCCCCCATGCAATATGGCTGACTTGGAAGTCACCTATACAATACAACCAGCACAATGTCCCCCATGCAACACGGCTGACTTGGAAGTCACCTATACAAGACAACCAGCACAATGTCCCCCATGCAATATGGCTGACTTGGAAGTCACCTATACAACACAACCAGCACAATGTCCCCCAAGCAATATGGCTCACTTGGAAGTCACCTATACAACATGGCAACCAGCACAATGTCCCCCATGCAATATGGCTGACTTGTAAGTCACCTATACAACATGGCAACCAGCACAATGTCCCCCATGCAATATGGCTGACTTGGAAGTCACCTATACAACATGGCAACCAGCACAATGTCCCCCATGCAATATGGCTGACTTGGAAGTCACCTTTACAACATGGCCACCAGCACAATGTCCCCCATGCAATATGGCTGACTTGGAAGTCACCTATACAATACAACCAGCACAATGTCCCCCATGCAACACGGCTGACTTGGAAGTCACCTATACAAGACAACCAGCACAATGTCCCCCATGCAATATGGCTGACTTGGAAGTCACCTATACAACACAACCAGCACAATGTCCCCCAAGCAATATGGCTCACTTGGAAGTCACCTATACAACATGGCAACCAGCACAATGTCCCCCATGCAATATGGCTGACTTGGAAGTCACCTATAGGACATGGCAACCAGCACAATGTCCCCCATGCAATATGGCTGACTTGGAAGTCACCTATAGAACATGGCCACCAGCACAATGTCCCCCAAGCAATATGGCTCACTTTGAAGTCACCTATACAATACAACCAGCACAATGTCCCCAATGCAATATGGCTGACTGGAAGTCACCTATACAATACAACCAGCACAATGTCCCCCATGCAATATGGCTGACTTGGAAGTCACCTATACAACACAACCAGCACAATGTCCCCCATGCAATATGGCTGACTTGGAAGTCACCTATACAACACAACCAGCACAATGTCCCCCATGCAATATGGCTCACTTGGAAGTCACCTATACAACATGGCATCCAGCACAATGTCCCCCATGCAATATGGCTGACTTGGAAGTCACCTATACAACATGGCAACCAGCACAATGTCCCCCATGCAATATGGTTGAGTTGGAAGTCACCTATACAACAGGGCAACCAGCACAATGTCCCTAATGCAATATGGTTGACTTGGAAGTCACCTATACAAGAAACCAGCACAATGTCCCCCATGCAATGTGGCTGACTTGGAAGTCACCCATAGAACATGGCCACCAGCACAATGTCCACCATGCAATATGGCTGACTTGGAAGTCACCTATACAACATGGCAACCAGCACAATGTCCCCCAAGCAATATGGCTGATTTGGAAGTCACCTATAGAACATGGCAACCAGCACAATGTCCCCCAAGCAATATGGCTGACTTGGAAGTCACCTATACAAGACAACCAGCACAATGTCCCCCATGCAATATGGCTGACTTGGAAGTCACCTATAGGACATGGCAACCAGCACAATGTCCCCCATGCAATATGGCTGACTTGGAAGTGACCTATAGAACATGGCCACCAGCACAATGTCCCCCAAGCAATATGGCTCACTTGGAAGTCACCTATACAATACAACCAGCACAATGTCCCCCATGCAATATGGCTGACTTGGAAGTCACCTATACAATACAACCAGCACAATGTCCCAAATGCAATATGGCTGAATTGGAAGTCACCTATAGAACATGGCCACCAGCACAATGCCCCCCATGCAATATGGCTGACTTGGAAGTCACCTATACAACATGGCAACCAGCACAATGTCCCCAATGCAATATGGCTGACTTGGAAGTCACCTATACAATACAACCAGCACAATGTCCCCCAAGCAATATGGCTGACTTGGAAGTCACCTATACAAGACAACCAGCACAATGTCCCCCATGCAACATGGCTGACTTGGAAGTCACCTATACAATACAACGAGCACAATGTCCCCCATGCAATATGGCTGATTTGGAAGTCACCTATACAACACAACCAGCACAATGTCCCCCATGCAATATGGCTGACTTGGAAGTCACCTATACAAGACAACCAGCACAATGTCCCAAATGCAATATGGCTGACTTGGAAGTCACCTATAGAACATGGCCACCAGCACAATGTCCCCCATGCAATATGGCTGACTTGGAAGTCACCTATACAACATGGCAACCTGCACAATTTCCCCCATGCAATATGGCTGACTTGGAAGTCACCTATACAATACAACCAGCACAATGTCCCCCAATCAATATGGCTGACTTGGAAGTCACCTATACAAGACAACCAGCACAATGTCCCCCAAGCAATATGGCTGACTTGGAAGTCACCTATAGGACATGGCCACCAGCACAATGTCCCCCATGCAATATGGCTGACTTGGAAGTCACCTATAGAACATGGCAACCAGCACAATGTCCCCCAAGCAATATGGCTGACTTGGAAGTCACCTATACAAGACAACCAGCACATTTTCCCCCATGCAATATGGCTGACTTGGAAGTCACCTATAGGACATGGCAACCAGCACAATGTCCCCCATGCAATATGGCTGACTTGGAAGTCACCTATACAATACAACCAGCACAATGTCCCCCATGCAATATGGCTGACTTGGAAGTCACCTATACAACATGGCAACCAGCACAATGTCCCCCATGCAATATGGCTGACTTGGAAGTCACCTATAGGACATGGCAACCAGCACAATGTCCCCCATGCAATATGGCTGACTTGGAAGTCACCTATAGAACATGGCCACCAGCACAATGTCCCCCAAGCAATATGGCTGACTTGGAAGTCACCTATACAACATGGCAACCAGCACAATGTCCCCCATGCAATATGGCTGACTTGGAAGTCACCTATACAATACAACCAGCACAATGTCAACCCTTGCAATATGGCTGACTTGGAAGTCACCTATACAATACAACCAGCACAATGTCCCAAATGCAATATGGCTGACTTGGAAGTCACCTATAGAACATGGCCACCAGCACAATGTCCCCCATGCAATATGGCTGACTTGGAAGTCACCTATACAACATGGCAACCAGCACAATGTCCCCCAAGCAATATGGCTGACTTGGAAGTCACCTATACAAGACAACCAGCACAATGTCCCCCATGCAATATGGCTGACTTGGAAGTCAACTATACAATACAACCAGCACAATGTCCCCCATGCAATATGGCTGATTTGGAAGTCACCTAAACAACACAACCAGCACAATGTCCCCCATGCAATATGGCTGACTTGGAAGTCACCTATACAAGACAACCAGCACAATGTCCCAAATGCAATATGGCTGACTTGGAAGTCATCTATAGAACATGGCCACCAGCACAATGTCCCCCATGCAATATGGCTGACTTGGAAGTCAATTATACAACATGGCAACCAGCACAATTTCCCCCATGCAATATGGCTGACTTGGAAATCATCTATACAATACAACCAGCACAATGTCCCCCAAGCAATATGGCTGACATGGAAGTCACCTATACAAGACAACCAGCACAATGTCCCCCATGCAATATGGCTGACTTGGAAGTCACCTATAGGACATGGCCACCAGCACAATGTCCCCCATGCAATATGGCTGACTTGGAAGTCACCTATACAATACAACCAGCACAATGTCCCCCATGCAATATGGCTGACTTGGAAGTCACCTATACAATACAACCAGCACAATGTCCCCCAAGCAATATGGCTGACTTGGAAGACACCTATAGAACATGGCCACCAGCACAATGTCCCCCAAGCAATATGGCTGACTTGAAAGTCACCTATAGAACATGGCAACCAGCACAATGTCCCCCAAGCAATATGGCTGACTTGGAAGTCACCTATACAAGACAACCAGCACAATGTCCCCCATGCAATATGGCTGACTTGGAAGTCACCTATAGGACATGGCAACCAGCACAATGTCCCCCATGCAATATGGCTGACTTGGAAGTGACCTATAGAACATGGCCACCAGCACAATGTCCCCCAAGCAATATGGCTCACTTGGAAGTCACCTATACAATACAACCAGCACAATGTCCCCCATGCAATATGGCTGACTTGGAAGTCACCTATACAATACAACCAGCACAATGTCCCAAATGCAATATGGCTGAATTGGAAGTCACCTATAGAACATGGCCACCAGCACAATGCCCCCCATGCAATATGGCTGACTTGGAAGTCACCTATACAACATGGCAACCAGCACAATGTCCCCAATGCAATATGGCTGACTTGGAAGTCACCTATACAATACAACCAGCACAATGTCCCCCAAGCAATATGGCTGACTTGGAAGTCACCTATACAAGACAACCAGCACAATGTCCCCCATGCAACATGGCTGACTTGGAAGTCACCTATACAATACAACGAGCACAATGTCCCCCATGCAATATGGCTGATTTGGAAGTCACCTATACAACACAACCAGCACAATGTCCCCCATGCAATATGGCTGACTTGGAAGTCACCTATACAAGACATCCAGCACAATGTCCCAAATGCAATATGGCTGACTTGGAAGTCACCTATAGAACATGGCCACCAGTACAATGTCCCCCATGCAATATGGCTGACTTGGAAGTCACCTATACAACATGGCAACCTGCACAATTTCCCCCATGCAATATGGCTGACTTGGAAGTCACCTATACAATACAACCAGCACAATGTCCCCCAATCAATATGGCTGACTTGGAAGTCACCTATACAAGACAACCAGCACAATGTCCCCCATGCAATATGGCTGACTTGGAAGTCACCTATAGGACATGGCCACCAGCACAATGTCCCCCATGCAATATGGCTGACTTGGAAGTCACCTATAGAACATGGCAACCAGCACAATGTCCCCCAAGCAATATGGCTGACTTGGAAGTCACCTATACAAGACAACCAGCACATTTTCCCCCATGCAATATGGCTGACTTGGAAGTCACCTATAGGACATGGCAACCAGCACAATGTCCCCCATGCAATATGGCTGACTTGGAAGTCACCTATACAATACAACCAGCACAATGTCCCCCATGCAATATGGCTGACTTGGAAGTCACCTATACAACATGGCAACCAGCACAATGTCCCCCATGCAATATGGCTGACTTGGAAGTCACCTATAGAACATGGCCACCAGCACAATGTCCCCCATGCAATATGGCTGACTTGGAAGTCACCTATACAACATGGCAACCAGCACAATGTCCCCCAAGCAATATGGCTGACTTGGAAGTCACCTATAGAACATGGCCACCAGCACAATGTCCCCCAAGCAATATGGCTGACTTGGAAGTCACCTATAGAACATGGCAACCAGCACAATGTCCCCCAAGCAATATGGCTGACTTGGAAGTCACCTATACAAGACAACCAGCACAATGTCCCCCATGCAATATGGCTGACTTGGAAGTCACCTATAGGACAAGGCAACCAGCACAATGTCCCCCATGCAATATGGCTGACTTGGAAGTCACCTGTAGAACATGGCCACGAGCACAATGTCCCCCAAGCAATATGGCTGACTTGGAAGTCACCTATACAACATGACAACCAGCACAATGTCCCCCATGCAATATGGCTGACTTGGAAGTCACCTATACAATACAACCAGCACAATGTCAACCCTTGCAATATGGCTGACTTGGAAGTCACCTATACAATACAACAAGCACAATGTCCCAAATGCAATATGGCTGACTTGGAAGTGACCTATAGAACATGGCCACCAGCACAATGTCCCCCATGCAATATGGCTGACTTGGAAGTCACCTATACAACATGGCAACCAGCACAATGTCCCCCATGCAATATGGCTGACTTGGAAGTCACCTATACAATACAACCAGCACAATGTCCCCCAAGCAATATGGCTGACTTGGAAGTCACCTATACAAGACAACCAGCACAATGTCCCCCATGCAATATGGCTGACTTGGAAGTCAACTATACAATACAACCAGCACAATGTCCCCCATGCAATATGGCTGATTTGGAAGTCACCTAAACAACACAACCAGCACAATGTCCCCCATGCAATATGGCTGACTTGGAAGTCACCTATACAAGACAACCAGCACAATGTCCCAAATGCAATATGGCTGACTTGGAAGTCATCTATAGAACATGGCCCCCAGCACAATGTCCCCCATGCAATATGGCTGACTTGGAAGTCAACTATACAACATGGCAACCAGCACAATTTCCCCCATGCAATATGGCTGACTTGGAAGTCACCTATACAACATGGCAACCAGCACAATGTCCCCCATGCAATATGGCTGACTTGGAAGTCACCTATACAATACAACCAGCACAATGTCCCCCATGCAATATGGCTGATTTGGAAGTCACCTATACAACACAACCAGCACAATGTCCCCCATGCAATATGGCTGACTTGGAAGTCACCTATACAAGACAACCAGCACAATGTCCCCCATGCAATATGGCTGACTTGGAAGTCACCTATAGAACATGGCCACTAGCACAATGTCCCCATGCAATATGGCTGACTTGGAATTCACCTATACAACATGGCAACCAGCACAATGTCCCCCAAGCAATATGGCTGACTTGGAAGTCACCTATACAACATGGCAACCAGCGCAATTTCTACCAAGCAATATGGCTGACTTGGAAGTCACCTATAGAACATGGCAACCAGCACAATGTCCCCCAAGCAATGTGGCTGACTTGGAAGTCACCTATAGGACATGGCAACCAGCACAATGTCCCCCATGCAATATGGCTGACTTGTAAGTCACCTATACAACATGGCAACCAGCACAATGTCCCCCATGCAATATGGCTGACTTGGAAGTCACCTATACAACATGGCAACCAGCACAATGTCCCCCATGCAATATGGCTGACTTGGAAGTCACCTTTACAACATGGCCACCAGCACAATGTCCCCCATGCAATATGGCTGACTTGGAAGTCACCTATACAATACAACCAGCACAATGTCCCCCATGCAACACGGCTGACTTGGAAGTCACCTATACAAGACAACCAGCACAATGTCCCCCATGCAATATGGCTGACTTGGAAGTCACCTATACAACACAACCAGCACAATGTCCCCCAAGCAATATGGCTCACTTGGAAGTCACCTATACAACATGGCAACCAGCACAATGTCCCCCATGCAATATGGCTGATTTGTAAGTCACCTATACAACATGGCAACCAGCACAATGTCCCCCATGCAATATGGCTGACTTGGAAGTCACCTATACAACATGGCAACCAGCACAATGTCCCCCATGCAATATGGCTGACTTGGAAGTCACCTTTACAACATGGCCACCAGCACAATGTCCCCCATGCAATATGGCTGACTTGGAAGTCACCTATACAATACAACCAGCACAATGTCCCCCATGCAACACGGCTGACTTGGAAGTCACCTATACAAGACAACCAGCACAATGTCCCCCATGCAATATGGCTGACTTGGAAGTCACCTATACAACACAACCAGCACAATGTCCCCCAAGCAATATGGCTCACTTGGAAGTCACCTATACAACATGGCAACCAGCACAATGTCCCCCATGCAATATGGCTGACTTGGAAGTCACCTATAGGACATGGCAACCAGCACAATGTCCCCCATGCAATATGGCTGACTTGGAAGTCACCTATAGAACATGGCCACCAGCACAATGTCCCCCAAGCAATATGGCTCACTTTGAAGTCACCTATACAATACAACCAGCACAATGTCCCCAATGCAATATGGCTGACTGGAAGTCACCTATACAATACAACCAGCACAATGTCCCCCATGCAATATGGCTGACTTGGAAGTCACCTATACAACACAACCAGCACAATGTCCCCCATGCAATATGGCTGACTTGGAAGTCACCTATACAACACAACCAGCACAATGTCCCCCATGCAATATGGCTCACTTGGAAGTCACCTATACAACATGGCATCCAGCACAATGTCCCCCATGCAATATGGCTGACTTGGAAGTCACCTATACAACATGGCAACCAGCACAATGTCCCCCATGCAATATGGTTGAGTTGGAAGTCACCTATACAACAGGGCAACCAGCACAATGTCCCTAATGCAATATGGTTGACTTGGAAGTCACCTATACAAGAAACCAGCACAATGTCCCCCATGCAATGTGGCTGACTTGGAAGTCACCCATAGAACATGGCCACCAGCACAATGTCCACCATGCAATATGGCTGACTTGGAAGTCACCTATACAACATGGCAACCAGCACAATGTCCCCCAAGCAATATGGCTCACTTGGAAGTCACCTATAGAACATGGCAACCAGCAGAATGTCCCCCAAGCAATATGGCTGACTTGGAAGTCACCTATACAACATGGCAAACCAGCACAATTTCCCCCATGCAATATGGCTGACTTGGAAGTCACCTATAGAACATGGCCACCAGCACAATGTCCCCCATGCAACACGGCTGACTTGGAAGTCACCTATACAAGACAACCAGCACAATGTCCCCCATGCAATATGGCTGACTTGGAAGTCACCTATACAACACAACCAGCACAATGTCCCCCAAGCAATATGGCTCACTTGGAAGTCACCTATACAACATGGCAACCAGCACAATGTCCCCCATGCAATATGGCTGACTTGGAAGTCACCTATACAACATGGCAACCAGCACAATGGCCCCCATGCAATATGGCTGACTTGGAAGTCACCAATACAAGACAACCAGCACAATGTCCCCCATGCAATATGGCTGACTTAGAAGTCACCTATAGGACATGGCAACCAGCACAATGTCCCCCAAGCAATATGGCTGACTTGGAAGTCACCTATACAAGACAACCAGCACAATGTCCCAAATGCAATATGGCTGACTTGGAAGTCACCTATAGAACATGGCCACCAGCACAATGTCCCCCATGCAATATGGCTGACTTGGAAGTCACCTATACAACATGGCAACCAGCACAATGTCCCCCATGCAATATGGCTGACTTGGAAGTCACCTATACAATACAACCAGCACAATGTCCCCCAAGCAATATGGCTGACTTGGAAGTCACCTATACAAGACAACCAGCACAATGTCCCCCATGCAATATGGCTGACTTGGAAGTCACCTATACAATACAACCAGCACAATGTCCCCCATGCAATATGGCTGATTTGGAAGTCACCTATACAACACAACCAGCACAATGTCCCCCATGCAATATGGCTGACTTGGAAGTCACCTATACAAGACAACCAACACAATGTCCCAAATGCAATATGGCTGACTCGGAAGTCACCTATAGAACATGGCCACCAGGACAATGTCCCCCATGCAATATTGCTGACTTGGAAGTCACCTATACAACATGGCAACCAGCACAATGTCCCCCATGCAATATGGCTGACTTGGAAGTCACCTATGCAATACAACCAGCACAATGTCCCCAATGCAATATGGCTGACTTGGAAATCACCTATACAACACAACCAGCACAATGTCCCCCATGCAATATGGCTGACTTGGAAGTCACCTATACAACACAACCAGCACAATGTCCCCCATGCAATATGGCTGACTTGGAAGTCACCTATAGAACATGGCAACCAGCACAATGTCCCCCAAGCAATATGGCTGACTTGGAAGTCACCTATACAACATGGCCACCAGCACAATGTCCCCCAAGCAATATGGCTGACTTGGAAGTCACCTATACAACACAACCAGCACAATGTCCCCCATGCAATATGGCTGACTTGGAAGTCACCTATACAACATGGCAACCAGCACAATGTCCCCCATGCAATATGGCTGACTTGGAAGTCACCTATACAACATGGCAACCAGCACAATGTCCCCCATGCAATATGGCTGACTTGGAAGTCACCTATACAAGACAACCAGCACAATGTCCCCATGCAATATGGCTGACTTGGAAGTCACCTATAGAACATGGCCACCAGCACAATGTCCCCCATGCAATATGGCTGACTTGGAAGTCACCTATACAACATGGCAACCAGCACAATGTCCCCCAAGCAATATGGCTCACTTGGAAGTCACCTATACAACATGGCAACCAGCACAATGTCCCCCATGCAATATGGCTGACTTGGAAGTCACCTATAGTACATGGCCACCAGTACAATGTCCCCCATGCAACACGGCTGACTTGAAAGTCACCTATACAAGACAACCAGCACAATGTCCCCCATGCAATATGGCTGACTTGGAAGTCACCTATACAACACAACCAGCACAATGTCACCCAAGCAATATGGCTCACTTGGAAGTCACCTATACAACATGGCAACCAGCACAATGTCCCCCATGCAATATGGCTGACTTGTAAGTCACCTATACAACATGGCAACCAGCACAATGTCCCCCATGCAATATGGCTGACTTGGAAGTCACCTATACAACATGGCAACCAGCACAATGTCCCCCATGCAATATGGCTGACTTGGAAGTCACCTTTACAACATGGCCACCAGCACAATGTCCCCCATGCAATATGGCTGACTTGGAAGTCACCTATACAATACAACCAGCACAATGTCCCCCATGCAACACGGCTGACTTGGAAGTCACCTATACAAGACAACCAGCACAATGTCCCCCATGCAATATGGCTGACTTGGAAGTCACCTATACAACACAACCAGCACAATGTCCCCCAAGCAATATGGCTCACTTGGAAGTCACCTATACAACATGGCAACCAGCACAATGTCCCCCATGCAATATGGCTGACTTGGAAGTCACCTATAGGACATGGCAACCAGCACAATGTCCCCCATGCAATATGGCTGACTTGGAAGTCACCTATAGAACATTGCCACCAGCACAATGTCCCCCAAGAAATATGGCTCACTTGGAAGTCACCTATACAATACAACCAGCACAATGTCCCCCATGCAATATGGCTGACTTGGAAGTCACCTATACAATACAACCAGCACAATGTCCCCCATGCAATATGGCTGACTTGGAAGTCACCTATACAACACAACCAGCACAATGTCCCCCATGCAATATGGCTGACTTGGAAGTCAACTATACAACACAACCAGCACAATGTCCCCCATGCAATATGGCTCACTTGGAAGTCACCTATACAACATGGCATCCAGCACAATGTCCCCCATGCAATATGGCTGACTTGGAAGTCACCTATACAACATGGCAACCAGCACAATGTCCCCCATGCAATTTCGTTGACTTGGAAGTCACCTATACAACAGGGCAACCAGCACAATGTCCCTAATGCAATATGGTTGACTTGGAAGTCACCTATACAAGAAACCAGCACAATGTCCCCCATGCAATGTGGCTGACTTGGAAGTCACCCATAGAACATGGCCACCAGCACAATGTCCACCATGCAATATGGCTGACTTGGAAGTCACCTATACAACATGGCAACCAGCACAATGTCCCCCAAGCAATATGGCTCACTTGGAAGTCACCTATAGAACATGGCAACCAGCACAATGTCCCCCAAGCAATATGGCTGACTTGGAAGTCACCTATACAACATGGCAAACCAGCACAATGTCCCCCATGCAATATGGCTGACTTGGAAGTCACCTATAGAACATGGCCACCAGCACAATGTCCCCCATGCAACACGGCTGACTTGGAAGTCACCTATACAAGACAACCAGCACAATGTCCCCCATGCAATATGGCTGACTTGGAAGTCAACTATACAACACAACCAGCACAATGTCCCCCAAGCAATATGGCTCACTTGGAAGTCACCTATACAACATGGCAACCAGCGCAATGTCCCCCATGCAATATGGCTGACTTGGAAGTCACCTATAGGACATGGCAACCAGCACAATGTCCCCCATGCAATATGGCTGACTTGGAAGTCACCTATAGAACATGGCCACCAGCACAATGTCCCCCAAGCAATATGGCTCACTTGGAAGTCACCTATACAATACAACCAGCACAATGTCCCCCATGCAATATGGCTGACTTGGAAGTCACCTATACAATACAACCAGCACAATGTCCCCCATGCAATATGGCTGACTTGGAAGTCACCTATACAACACAACCAGCACAATGTCCCCCATGCAATATGGCTGACTTGGAAGTCAACTATACAACACAACCAGCACAATGTCCCCCATGCAATATGGCTCACTTGGAAGTCACCTATACAACATGGCATCCAGCACAATGTCCCCCATGCAATATGGCTGACTTGGAAGTCACATATACAACATGGCAACCAGCACAATGTCCCCCATGCAATATGGTTGACTTGGAAGTCACCTATACAACAGGGCAACCAGCACAATGTCCCTAATGCAATATGGTTGACTTGGAAGTCACCTATACAAGAAACCAGCACAATGTCCCCCATGCAATGTGGCTGACTTGGAAGTCACCCATAGAACATGGCCACCAGCACAATGTCCACCATGCAATATGGCTGACTTGGAAGTCACCTATACAACATGGCAACCAGCACAATGTCCCCCAAGCAATATGGCTCACTTGGAAGTCACCTATAGAACATGGCAACCAGCACAATGTCCCCCAAGCAATATGGCTGACTTGGAAGTCACCTATACAACATGGCAAACCAGCACAATGTCCCCCATGCAATATGGCTGACTTGGAAGTCACCTATAGAACATGGCCACCAGCACAATGTCCCCCATGCAACACGGCTGACTTGGAAGTCACCTATACAAGACAACCAGCACAATGTCCCCCATGCAATATGGCTGACTTGGAAGTCACCTATACAACACAACCAGCACAATGTCCCCCAAGCAATATGGCTCACTTGGAAGTCACCTATACAACATGGCAACCAGCACAATGTCCCCCATGCAATATGGCTGACTTGGAAGTCACCTATACAACATGGCAACCAGCACAATGGCCCCCATGCAATATGGCTGACTTGGAAGTCACCTATACAAGACAACCAGCACAATGTCCCCCATGCAATATGGCTGACTTAGAAGTCACCTATAGGACATGGCAACCAGCACAATGTCCCCCAAGCAATATGGCTGACTTGGAAGTCACCTATACAAGACAACCAGCACAATGTCCCCCATGCAATATGGCTGACTTGGAAGTCACCTATACAACATGGCAACCAGCACAATGTCCCCCATGCAATATGGCTGACTTGGAAGTCACCTATGCAATACAACCAGCACAATGTCCCCCATGCAATATGGCTGACTTGGAAGTCACCTATACAACACAACCAGCACAATGTCCCCCATGCAATATGGCTGACTTGGAAGTCACCTATACAACACAACCAGCACAATGTCCCCCATGCAATATGGCTGACTTGGAAGTCACCTATAGAACATGGCAACCAGCACAATGTCCCCCAAGCAATATGGCTGACTTGGAAGTCACCTATACAACATGGCCACCAGCACAATGTCCCCCAAGCAATATGGCTGACTTGGAAGTCACCTATACAACACAACCAGCACAATGTCCCCCATGCAATATGGCTGACTTGGAAGTCACCTATACAACATGGCAACCAGCACAATGTCCCCCATGCAATATGGCTGACTTGGAAGTCACCTATACAACATGGCAACCAGCACAATGTCCCCCATGCAATATGGCTGACTTCGAAGTCACCTATACAAGACAACCAGCACAATGTCCCCATGCAATATGGCTGACTTGGAAGTCACCTATAGAACATGGCCACCAGCACAATGTCTCCCATGCAATATGGCTGACTTGGAAGTCACCTATACAACATGGCAACCAGCACAATGTCCCCCAAGCAATATGGCTCACTTGGAAGTCACCTATACAACATGGCAACCAGCACAATGTCCCCCATGCAATATGGCTGACTTGGAAGTCACCTATAGTACATGGCCACCAGTACAATGTCCCCCATGCAACACGGCTGACTTGAAAGTCACCTATACAAGACAACCAGCACAATGTCCCCCATGCAATATGGCTGACTTGGAAGTCACCTATACAACACAACCAGCACAATGTCCCCCAAGCAATATGGCTCACTTGGAAGTCACCTATACAACATGGCAACCAGCACAATGTCCCCCATGCAATATGGCTGACTTGGAAGTGACCTATACAACATGGCAACCAGCACAATGTCCCCCATGCAATATGGCTGACTTGGAAGTCACCTATACAATACAACCAGCACAATGTCCCCCAGGCAATATGGCTGACTTGGAAGTCACCTATACAACATGGCAACCAGCACAATGTCCCCCAAGCAATATGGCTGACTTGGAAGTCACCTATACAACATGGCAACCAGCACAATGTCCCCCATGCAATATGGCTGACTTGGAAGTCACCTATACAACATGGCAACCAGCACAATGTCCCCCATGCAATATGGCTGACTTGGAAGTCACCTATACAACATGGCAACCAGCACAATGTCCCCCATGCAATATGGCTGACTTGGAAGTCACCTATACAACATGGCCACCAGCACAATGTCCCCCATGCAATATGGCTGACGTGGAAGTCACCTATACAAGACAACCAGCACAATGTCCCCCATGCAATATGGCTGACTTGGAAGTCACCTATAGGACATGGCAACCAGCACAATGTCCCCCAAGCAATATGGCTGACTTGGAAGTCACCTATACAAGACAACCAGCACAATGTCCCAAATGCAATATGGCTGACTTGGAAGTCACCTATAGAACATGGCCACCAGCACAATGTCCCCCATGCAATATGGCTGACTTGGAAGTCACCTATAGAACATGGCCACCAGCACAATGTCCCCCAAGCAATATGGCTGACTTGGAAGTCACCTATACAACATGGCAACCAGCACAATGTCCCCCATGCAATATGGCTGACTTGGAAGTCACCTATACAATACAACCAGCACAATGTCCCCCATGCAATATGGCTGACTTGGAAGTCACCTATACAATACAACCAGCACAATGTCCCAAATGCAATATGGCTGACTTGGAAGTCACCTATAGAACATGGCCACCAGCACAATGTCCCCCATGCAACATGGCAGACTTGGAAGTCACCTATACAACATGGCAACCAGCACAATGTCCCCCATGCAATATGGCTGACTTGGAAGTCACCTATACAATACAACCAGCACAATGTCCCCCATGCAATATGGCTGACTTGGAAGTCACCTATACAAGACAACCAGCACAATGTCCCAAATGCAATATGGCTGACTTGTAAGTCACCTATAGAACATGGCCACCAGCACAATGTCCCCCATGCAACATGGCAGACTTGGAAGTCACCTATACAACATGGCAACCAGCACAATGTCCCCCATGCAATATGGCTGACTTGGAAGTCACCTATACAATACAACCAGCACAATGTCCCCCAAGCAATATGGCTGACTTGGAAGTCACCTATACAAGACAACCAGCACAATGTCCCCCATGCAATATGGCTGACTTGGAAGTCACCTATACAATACAACCAGCACAATGTCCCCCAAGCAATATGGCTGACTTGGAAGTCACCTATACAAGACAACCAGCACAATGTCCCCCATGCAATATGGCTGATTTGGAAGTCACCTATACAACACAACCAGCACAATGTCCCCCATGCAATATGGCTGACTTGGAAGTCACCTATACAAGACAACCAGCACAATGTCCCAAATGCAATATGGCTGACTTGGAAGTCACCTATAGAACATGGCCACCAGCACAATGTCCACCATGCAATATGGCTGACTTGGAAGTCACCTATACAACATGGCAACCAGCACAATTTCCCCCATGCAATATGGCTGACTTGGAAGTCACCTATACAATACAACCAGCACAATGTCCCCCAAGCAATATGGCTGACTTGGAAGTCACCTATACAAGACAAGCAGCACAATGTCCCCCATGCAATATGGCTGACTTGGAAGTCACCTATAGGACATGGCCACCAGCACAATGTCCCCCATGCAATATGGCTGACTTGGAAGTCACCTATACAATGCAACCAGCACAATGTCCCCCATGCAATATGGCTGACTTGGAAGTCAGCTATACAATACAACCAGCACAATGTCCCCCAAGCAATATGGCTGACTTGGAAGTCACCTATAGAACATGGCAACCAGCACAATGTCCCCCAAGCAATATGGCTCACTTGGAATTCACCTATACAATACAACCAGCACAATGTCCCCCATGCAATATGGCTGACTTGGAAGTCACCTATACAATACAACCAGCACAATGTCCCAAATGCAATATGGCTGACTTGGAAGTCACCTATAGAACATGGCCACCAGCACAATGTCCCCCATGAAATATGGCTGACTTGGAAGTCACCTATACAAGACAACCAGCACAATGTCCCCCATGCAATATGGCTGACTTGGAAGTCACCTATACAATACAACCAGCACAATGTCCCCCATGCAATATGGCTGATTTGGAAGTTACCTATACAACACAACCAGCACAATGTCCCCCATGCAATATGGCTGACTTGGAAGTCACCTATACAAGACAACCAGCACAATGTCCCAAATGCAATATGGCTGACTTGGAAGTCACCTATAGAACATGGCCACCAGCACAATGTCCACCATGCAATATGGCTGACTTGGAAGTCACCTATACAACATGGCAACCAGCACAATTTCCCCCATGCAATATGGCTGACTTGGAAGTCACCTATACAATACAACCAGCACAATGTCCCCCAAGCAATATGGCTGACTTGGAAGTCACCTATACAAGACAAGCAGCACAATGTCCCCCATGCAATATGGCTGACTTGGAAGTCACCTATAGGACATGGCCACCAGCACAATGTCCCCCATGCAATATGGCTGACTTGGAAGTCACCTATACAATGCAACCAGCACAATGTCCCCCATGCAATATGGCTGACTTGGAAGTCAGCTATACAATACAACCAGCACAATGTCCCCCAAGCAATATGGCTGACTTGGAAGTCACCTATAGAACATGGCCACCAGCACAATGTCCCCCAAGCAATATGGCTGACTTGGAAGTCACCTATAGAACATGGCAACCAGCACAATGTCCCCCAAGCAATATGGCTCACTTGGAAGTCACCTATACAATACAACCAGCACAATGTCCCCCATGCAATATGGCTGACTTGGAAGTCACCTATACAATACAACCAGCACAATGTCCCAAATGCAATATGGCTGACTTGGAAGTCACCTATAGAACATGGCCACCAGCACAATGTCCCCCATGAAATATGGCTGACTTGGAAGTCACCTATACAAGACAACCAGCACAATGTCCCCCATGCAATATGGCTGACTTGGAAGTCACCTATACAATACAACCAGCACAATGTCCCCCATGCAATATGGCTGATTTGGAAGTCACCTATACAACACAACCAGCACAATGTCCCCCATGCAATATGGCTGACTTGGAAGTCACCTATACAAGACAACCAGCACAATGTCCCAAATGCAATATGGCTGACTTGGAAGTCACCTATAGAACATGGCCACCAGCACAATGTCCACCATGCAATATGGCTGACTTGGAAGTCACCTATACAACATGGCAACCAGCACAATTTCCCCCATGCAATATGGCTGACTTGGAAGTCACCTATACAATACAACCAGCACAATGTCCCCCAAGCAATATGGCTGACTTGGAAGTCACCTATACAAGACAAGCAGCACAATGTCCCCCATGCAATATGGCTGACTTGGAAGTCACCTATAGGACATGGCCACCAGCACAATGTCCCCCATGCAATATGGCTGACTTGGAAGTCACCTATACAATGCAACCAGCACAATGTCCCCCATGCAATATGGCTGACTTGGAAGTCAGCTATACAATACAACCAGCACAATGTCCCCCAAGCAATATGGCTGAATTGGAAGTCACCTATAGAACATGGCCACCAGCACAATGTCCCCCAAGCAATATGGCTGACTTGGAAGTCACCTATAGAACATGGCAACCAGCACAATGTCCCCCAATCAATATGGCTCACTTGGAAGTCACCTATACAATACAACCAGCACAATGTCCCCCATGCAATATGGCTGACTTGGAAGTCACCTATACAATACAACCAGCACAATGTCCCAAATGCAATATGGCTGACTTGGAAGTCACCTATAGAATATGGCCACCAGCACAATGTCCCCCATGAAATATGGCTGACTTGGAAGTCACCTATACAACATGGCAACCAGCACAATGTCCCCCATGCAATATGGCTGACTTGGAAGTCACCTATACAATACAACCAGCACAATGTCCCCCAAGCAATATGGCTGACTTGGAAGTCACCTATACAAGACAACCAGCACAATGTCCCCCATGCAATATGGCTGACTTGGAAGTCACCTATACAATACAACCAGCACAATGTCCCCCATGCAATATGGCTGATTTGGAAGTCAACTATACAACACAACCAGAACAATGTCCCCTATGCAATATGGCTGACTTGGAAGTCACCTATACAAGACAACCAGCACAATGTCCCAAATGCAATATGGCTGACTTGGAAGTCACCTATAGAACATGGCCACCAGCACAATGTCCCCCATGCAATATGGCTGACTTGGAAGTCACCTATACAACATGGCAACCAGCACAATGTCCCCCATGCAATATGGCTGACTTGGAAGTCACCTATACAATACAACCAGCACAATGTCCCCCAAGCAATATGTCTGACTTGGAAGTCACCTATACAAGACAACCAGCACAATGTCCCCCATGCAATATGGCTGACTTGGAAGTCACCTATAGGACATGGCCACCAGCACAATGTCCCCCATGCAATATGGCTGACTTGGAAGTCACCTATACAATACAAACAGCACAATGTCCCCCATGCAATCTGGCTGACTTGGAAGTCACCTATACAATACAACCAGCACAATGTCCCCCATGCAATATGGCTGATTTGGAAGCCACCTATACAACACAACCAGCACAATGTCCCCCATGCAATATGGCTGACTTGGAAGTCACCTATACAAGACAACCAGCACAATGTCCCCCATGCAATATGGCTGACTTGGAAGTCACCTATAGAACATGGCCACCAGCACAATGTCCCCCATGCAATATGGCTGACTTGGAAGTCACCTATACAACATGGCAACCAGCACAATGTCCCCCAAGCAATATGGCTGACTTGGAAGTCACCTATACAACATGGCAACCAGCGCAATGTCTACCAAGCAATATGGCTGACTTGGAAGTCACCTATAGAACATGGCAACCAGCACAATGTCCCCCAAGCAATGTGGCTGACTTAAAAGTCACCTATACAAGACAACCAGCACAATTTCCCCCATGCAATATGGCTGACTTGGAAGTCACCTATAGGACATGGCAACCAGCACAATGTCCCCCATGCAATATGGCTGACTTGTAAGTCACCTATACAACATGGCAACCAGCACAATGTCCCCCATGCAATATGGCTGACTTGGAAGTCACCTATACAAGACAACCAGCACAATGTCCCCCATGCAATATGGCTGACTTGGAAGTCACCTATAGGACATGGCCACCAGCACAATGTCCCCCATGCAATATGGCTGACTTGGAAGTCACCTATACAATACAAACAGCACAATGTCCCCCATGCAATCTGGCTGACTTGGAAGTCACCTATACAATACAACCAGCACAATGTCCCCCATGCAATATGGCTGATTTGGAAGCCACCTATACAACACAACCAGCACAATGTCCCCCATGCAATATGGCTGACTTGGAAGTCACCTATACAAGACAACCAGCACAATGTCCCCCATGCAATATGGCTGACTTGGAAGTCACCTATAGAACATGGCCACCAGCACAATGTCCCCCATGCAATATGGCTGACTTGGAAGTCACCTATACAACATGGCAACCAGCACAATGTCCCCCAAGCAATATGGCTGACTTGGAAGTCACCTATACAACATGGCAACCAGCGCAATGTCTACCAAGCAACATGGCTGACTTGGAAGTCACCTATAGAACATGGCAACCAGCACAATGTCCCCCAAGCAATGTGGCTGACTTAAAAGTCACCTATACAAGACAACCAGCACAATTTCCCCCATGCAATATGGCTGACTTGGAAGTCACCTATAGGACATGGCAACCAGCACAATGTCCCCCATGCAATATGGCTGACTTGTAAGTCACCTATACAACATGGCAACCAGCACAATGTCCCCCATGCAATATGGCTGACTTGGAAGTCACCTATACAACATGGCAACCAGCACAATGTCCCCCATGCAATATGGCTGACTTGGAAGTCACCTTTACAACATGGCCACCAGCACAATGTCCCCCATGCAATATGGCTGACTTGGAAGTCACCTATACAATACAACCAGCACAATGTCCCCCAAGCAATATGGCTGACTTGGAAGTCACCTATACAAGACAACCAGAACAATGTCCCCCATGCAATATGGCTGACTTGGAAGTCACCTATACAATACAACCAGCACAATGTCCCCCATGCAATATGGCTGATTTGGAAGTCACCTATACAACACAACCAGAACAATGTCCCCCATGCAATATGGCTGACTTGGAAGTCACCTATACAAGACAACCAGCACAATGTCCCAAATGCAATATGGCTGACTTGGAAGTCACCTATAGAACATGGCCACCAGCACAATGTCCCCCATGCAATATGGCTGACTTGGAAGTCACCTATACAACATGGCAACCAACACAATGTCCCCCATGCAATATGGCTGACTTGGAAGTCACCTATACAATACAACCAGCACAATGTCCCCCAAGCAATATGGCTGACTTGGAAGTCACCTATACAAGACAACCAGCACAATGTCCCCCATGCAATATGGCTGACTTGGAAGTCACCTATAGGACATGGCCACCAGCACAATGTCCCCCATGCAATATGGCTGACTTGGAAGTCACCTATACAATACAACCAGCACAATGTCCCCCATGCAATATGGCTGACTTGGAAGTCACCTATACAATACAACCAGCACAATGTCCCCCATGCAATATGGCTGATTTGGAAGTCACCTATACAACACAACCAGCACAATGTCCCCCATGCAATATGGCTGACTTGGAAGTCACCTATACAAGACAACCAGCACAATGTCCCCCATGCAATATGGCTGACTTGGAAGTCACCTATAGAACATGGCCACTAGCACAATGTCCCCATGCAATATGGCTGACTTGGAATTCACCTATACAACATGGCAACCAGCACAATGTCCTCCAAGCAATATGGCTGACTTGGAAGTCACCTATACAACATGGCAACCAGCGCAATGTCTACCAAGCAATATGGCTGACTTGGAAGTCACCTATAGAACATGGCAACCAGCACAATGTCCCCCAAGCAATGTGGCTGACTTGGAAGTCACCTATAGGACATGGCAACCAGCACAATGTCCCCCATGCAATATGGCTGACTTGTAAGTCACCTATACAACATGGCAACCAGCACAATGTCCCCCATGCAATATGGCTGACTTGGAAGTCACCTATACAACATGGCAACCAGCACAATGTCCCCCATGCAATATGGCTGACTTGGAAGTCACCTTTACAACATGGCCACCAGCACAATGTCCCCCATGCAATATGGCTGACTTGGAAGTCACCTATACAATACAACCAGCACAATGTCCCCCAAGCAATATGGCTGACTTGGAAGTCACCTATACAAGACAACCAGCACAATGTCCCCCATGCAATATGGCTGACTTGGAAGTCACCTATACAATACAACCAGCACAATGTCCCCCATGCAATATGGCTGATTTGGAAGTCACCTATACAACACAACCAGAACAATGTCCCCCATGCAATATGGCTGACTTGGAAGTCACCTATACAAGACAACCAGCACAATGTCCAAAATGCAATATGGCTGACTTGGAAGTCACCTATAGAACATGGCAACCAGCACAATGTCCCCCAAGCAATGTGGCTGACTTAAAAGTCACCTATACAAGACAACCAGCACAATTTCCCCCATGCAATATGGCTGACTTGGAAGTCACCTATAGGACATGGCAACCAGCACAATGTCCCCCATGCAATATGGCTGACTTGTAAGTCACCTATACAACATGGCAACCAGCACAATGTCCCCCATGCAATATGGCTGACTTGGAAGTCACCTATACAAGACAACCAGCACAATGTCCCCCATGCAATATGGCTGACTTGGAAGTCACCTATAGGACATGGCCACCAGCACAATGTCCCCCATGCAATATGGCTGACTTGGAAGTCACCTATACAATACAAACAGCACAATGTCCCCCATGCAATCTGGCTGACTTGGAAGTCACCTATACAATACAACCAGCACAATGTCCCCCATGCAATATGGCTGATTTGGAAGCCACCTATACAACACAACCAGCACAATGTCCCCCATGCAATATGGCTGACTTGGAAGTCACCTATACAAGACAACCAGCACAATGTCCCCCATGCAATATGGCTGACTTGGAAGTCACCTATAGAACATGGCCACCAGCACAATGTCCCCCATGCAATATGGCTGACTTGGAAGTCACCTATACAACATGGCAACCAGCACAATGTCCCCCAAGCAATATGGCTGACTTGGAAGTCACCTATACAACATGGCAACCAGCGCAATGTCTACCAAGCAACATGGCTGACTTGGAAGTCACCTATAGAACATGGCAACCAGCACAATGTCCCCCAAGCAATGTGGCTGACTTAAAATTCACCTATACAAGACAACCAGCACAATTTCCCCCATGCAATATGGCTGACTTGGAAGTCACCTATAGGACATGGCAACCAGCACAATGTCCCCCATGCAATATGGCTGACTTGTAAGTCACCTATACAACATGGCAACCAGCACAATGTCCCCCATGCAATATGGCTGACTTGGAAGTCACCTATACAACATGGCAACCAGCACAATGTCCCCCATGCAATATGGCTGACTTGGAAGTCACCTTTACAACATGGCCACCAGCACAATGTCCCCCATGCAATATGGCTGACTTGGAAGTCACCTATACAATACAACCAGCACAATGTCCCCCAAGCAATATGGCTGACTTGGAAGTCACCTATACAAGACAATCAGCACAATGTCCCCCATGCAATATGGCTGACTTGGAAGTCACCTATACAATACAACCAGCACAATGTCCCCCATGCAATATGGCTGATTTGGAAGTCACCTATACAACACAACCAGAACAATGTCCCCCATGCAATATGGCTGACTTGGAAGTCACCTATACAAGACAACCAGCACAATGTCCCAAATGCAATATGGCTGACTTGGAAGTCACCTATAGAACATGGCCACCAGCACAATGTCCCCCATGCAATATGGCTGACTTGGAAGTCACCTATACAACATGGCAACCAGCACAATGTCCCCCATGCAATATGGCTGACTTGGAAGTCACCTATACAATACAACCAGCACAATGTCCCCCAAGCAATATGGCTGACTTGGAAGTCACCTATACAAGACAACCAGCACAATGTCCCCCATGCAATATGGCTGACTTGGAAGTCACCTATAGGACATGGCCACCAGCACAATGTCCCCCATGCAATATGGCTGACTTGGAAGTCACCTATACAATACAACCAGCACAATGTCCCCCATGCAATATGGCTGACTTGGAAGTCACCTATACAATACAACCAGCACAATGTCCCCCATGCAATATGGCTGATTTGGAAGTCACCTATACAACACAACCAGCACAATGTCCCCCATGCAATATGGCTGACTTGGAAGTCACCTATACAAGACAACCAGCACAATGTCCCCCATGCAATATGGCTGACTTGGAAGTCACCTATAGAACATGGCCATTAGCACAATGTCCCCATGCAATATGGCTGACTTGGAATTCACCTATACAACATGGCAACCAGCACAATGTCCCCCAAGCAATATGGCTGACTTGGAAGTCACCTATACAACATGGCAACCAGCGCAATGTCTACCAAGCAATATGGCTGACTTGGAAGTCACCTATAGAACATGGCAACCAGCACAATGTCCCCCAAGCAATGTGGCTGACTTGGAAGTCACCTATAGGACATGGCAACCAGCACAATGTCCCCCATGCAATATGGCTGACTTGTAAGTCACCTATACAACATGGCAACCAGCACAATGTCCCCCATGCAATATGGCTGACTTGGAAGTCACCTATACAACATGGCAACCAGCACAATGTCCCCCATGCAATATGGCTGACTTGGAAGTCACCTTTACAACATGGCCACCAGCACAATGTCCCCCATGCAATATGGCTGACTTGGAAGTCACCTATACAATACAACCAGCACAATGTCCCCCATGCAACACGGCTGACTTGGAAGTCACCTATACAAGACAACCAGCACAATGTCCCCCATGCAATATGGCTGACTTGGAAGTCACCTATACAACACAACCAGCACAATGTCCCCCAAGCAATATGGCTCACTTGGAAGTCACCTATACAACATGGCAACCAGCACAATGTCCCCCATGCAATATGGCTGACTTGTAAGTCACCTATACAACATGGCAACCAGCACAATGTCCCCCATGCAATATGGCTGACTTGGAAGTCACCTATACAACATGGCAACCAGCACAATGTCCCCCATGCAATATGGCTGACTTGGAAGTCACCTTTACAACATGGCCACCAGCACAATGTCCCCCATGCAATATGGCTGACTTGGAAGTCACCTATAAAAGACAACCAGCACAATGTCCCCCATGCAATATGGCTGACTTGGAAGTCACCTATACAACACAACCAGCACAATGTCCCCCAAGCAATATGGCTCACTTGGAAGTCACCTATACAACATGGCAACCAGCACAATGTCCCCCATGCAATATGGCTGACTTGGAAGTCACCTATAGGACATGGCAACCAGCACAATGTCCCCCATGCAATATGGCTGACTTGGAAGTCACCTATAGAACATGGCCACCAGCACAATGTCCCCCAAGCAATATGGCTCACTTGGAAGTCACCTATACAATACAACCAGCACAATGTCCCCCATGCAATATGGCTGACTTGGAAGTCACCTATACAATACAACCAGCACAATGTCCCCCATGCAATATGGCTGACTTGGAAGTCACCTATACAACACAACCAGCACAATGTCCCCCATGCAATATGGCTGACTTGGAAGTCACCTATACAACACAACCAGCACAATGTCCCCCATGCAATATGGCTCACTTGGAAGTCACCTATACAACATGGCATCCAGCACAATGTCCCCCATGCAATATGGCTGACTTGGAAGTCACCTATACAACATGGCAACCAGCACAATGTCCCCCATGCAATATGGTTGACTTGGAAGTCACCTATACAACAGGGCAACCAGCACAATGTCCCTAATGCAATATGGTTGACTTGGAAGTCACCTATACAAGAAACCAGCACAATGTCCCCCATGCAATGTGGCTGACTTGGAAGTCACCCATAGAACATGGCCACCAGCACAATGTCCACCATGCAATATGGCTGACTTGGAAGTCACCTATACAACATGGCAACCAGCACAATGTCCCCCAAGCAATATGGCTCACTTGGAAGTCACCTATAGAACATGGCAACCAGCAGAATGTCCCCCAAGCAATATGGCTGACTTGGAAGTCACCTATACAACATGGCAAACCAGCACAATGTCCCCCAAGCAATATGGCTCACTTGGAAGTCACCTATACAACATGGCAACCAGCACAATGTCCCCCATGCAATATGGCTGACTTGTAAGTCACCTATACAACATGGCAACCAGCACAATGTCCCCCATGCAATATGGCTGACTTGGAAGTCACCTATACAACATGGCAACCAGCACAATGTCCCCCATGCAATATGGCTGACTTGGAAGTCACCTTTACAACATGGCCACCAGCACAATGTCCCCCATGCAATATGGCTGACTTGGAAGTCACCTATACAAGACAACCAGCACAATGTCCCCCATGCAATATGGCTGACTTGGAAGTCACCTATACAACACAACCAGCACAATGTCCCCCAAGCAATATGGCTCACTTGGAAGTCACCTATACAACATGGCAACCAGCACAATGTCCCCCATGCAATATGGCTGACTTGGAAGTCACCTATAGGACATGGCAACCAGCACAATGTCCCCCATGCAATATGGCTGACTTGGAAGTCACCTATAGAACATGGCCACCAGCACAATGTCCCCCAAGCAATATGGCTCACTTGGAAGTCACCTATACAATACAACCAGCACAATGTCCCCCATGCAATATGGCTGAATTGGAAGTCACCTATACAATACAACCAGCACAATGTCCCCCATGCAATATGGCTGACTTGGAAGTCACCTATACAACACAACCAGCACAATGTCCCCCATGCAATATGGCTGACTTGGAAGTCACCTATACAACATGGCAACCAGCACAATGTCCCCCATGCAATATGGTTGACTTGGAAGTCACCTATACAACAGGGCAACCAGCACAATGTCCCTAATGCAATATGGTTGACTTGGAAGTCACCTATACAAGAAACCAGCACAATGTCCCCCATGCAATGTGGCTGACTTGGAAGTCACCCATAGAACATGGCCACCAGCACAATGTCCACCATGCAATATGGCTGACTTGGAAGTCACCTATACAACATGGCAACCAGCACAATGTCCCCCAAGCAATATGGCTCACTTGGAAGTCACCTATAGAACATGGCAACCAGCAGAATGTCTCCCAAGCAATATGGCTGACTTGGAAGTCACCTATACAACATGGCAAACCAGCACAATTTCCCCCATGCAATATGGCTGACTTGGAAGTCACCTATAGAACATGGCCACCAGCACAATGTCCCCCATGCAACACGGCTGACTTGGAAGTCACCTATACAAGACAACCAGCACAATGTCCCCCATGCAATATGGCTGACTTGGAAGTCACCTATACAACACAACCAGCACAATGTCCCCCAAGCAATATGGCTCACTTGGAAGTCACCTATACAACATGGCAACCAGCACAATGTCCCCCATGCAATATGGCTGACTTGGAAGTCACCTATACAACATGGCAACCAGCACAATGGCCCCCATGCAATATGGCTGACTTGGAAGTCACCAATACAAGACAACCAGCACAATGTCCCCCATGCAATATGGCTGACTTAGAAGTCACCTATAGGACATGGCAACCAGCACAATGTCCCCCATGCAATATGGCTGACTTGGAAGTCACCTATACAAGACAACCAGCACAATGTCCCCCATGCAATATGGCTGACTTGGAAGTCACCTATAGAACATGGCCACCAGCACAATGTCCCCCATGCAATATGGCTGACTTGGAAGTCACCTATACAACATGGCAACCAGCACAATGTCCCCCAAGCAATATGGCTGACTTGGAAGTCACCTATACAACATGGCAACCAGCGCAATGTCTACCAAGCAACATGGCTGACTTGGAAGTCACCTATAGAACATGGCAACCAGCACAATGTCCCCCAAGCAATGTGGCTGACTTAAAATTCACCTATACAAGACAACCAGCACAATTTCCCCCATGCAATATGGCTGACTTGGAAGTCACCTATAGGACATGGCAACCAGCACAATGTCCCCCATGCAATATGGCTGACTTGTAAGTCACCTATACAACATGGCAACCAGCACAATGTCCCCCATGCAATATGGCTGACTTGGAAGTCACCTTTACAACATGGCCACCAGCACAATGTCCCCCATGCAATATGGCTGACTTGGAAGTCACCTATACAATACAACCAGCACAATGTCCCCCAAGCAATATGGCTGACTTGGAAGTCACCTATACAAGACAACCAGCACAATGTCCCCCATGCAATATGGCTGACTTGGAAGTCACCTATACAATACAACCAGCACAATGTCCCCCATGCAATATGGCTGATTTGGAAGTCACCTATACAACACAACCAGAACAATGTCCCCCATGCAATATGGCTGACTTGGAAGTCACCTATACAAGACAACCAGCACAATGTCCCAAATGCAATATGGCTGACTTGGAAGTCACCTATAGAACATGGCCACCAGCACAATGTCCCCCATGCAATATGGCTGACTTGGAAGTCACCTATACAACATGGCAACCAGCACAATGTCCCCCATGCAATATGGCTGACTTGGAAGTCACCTATACAATACAACCAGCACAATGTCCCCCAAGCAATATGGCTGACTTGGAAGTCACCTATACAAGACAACCAGCACAATGTCCCCCATGCAATATGGCTGACTTGGAAGTCACCTATAGGACATGGCCACCAGCACAATGTCCCCCATGCAATATGGCTGACTTGGAAGTCACCTATACAATACAACCAGCACAATGTCCCCCATGCAATATGGCTGACTTGGAAGTCACCTATACAATACAACCAGCACAATGTCCCCCATGCAATATGGCTGATTTGGAAGTCACCTATACAACACAACCAGCACAATGTCCCCCATGCAATATGGCTGACTTGGAAGTCACCTATACAAGACAACCAGCACAATGTCCCCCATGCAATATGGCTGACTTGGAAGTCACCTATAGAACATGGCCATTAGCACAATGTCCCCATGCAATATGGCTGACTTGGAATTCACCTATACAACATGGCAACCAGCACAATGTCCCCCAAGCAATATGGCTGACTTGGAAGTCACCTATACAACATGGCAACCAGCGCAATGTCTACCAAGCAATATGGCTGACTTGGAAGTCACCTATAGAACATGGCAACCAGCACAATGTCCCCCAAGCAATGTGGCTGACTTGGAAGTCACCTATAGGACATGGCAACCAGCACAATGTCCCCCATGCAATATGGCTGACTTGTAAGTCACCTATACAACATGGCAACCAGCACAATGTCCCCCATGCAATATGGCTGACTTGGAAGTCACCTATACAACATGGCAACCAGCACAATGTCCCCCATGCAATATGGCTGACTTGGAAGTCACCTTTACAACATGGCCACCAGCACAATGTCCCCCATGCAATATGGCTGACTTGGAAGTCACCTATACAATACAACCAGCACAATGTCCCCCATGCAACACGGCTGACTTGGAAGTCACCTATACAAGACAACCAGCACAATGTCCCCCATGCAATATGGCTGACTTGGAAGTCACCTATACAACACAACCAGCACAATGTCCCCCAAGCAATATGGCTCACTTGGAAGTCACCTATACAACATGGCAACCAGCACAATGTCCCCCATGCAATATGGCTGACTTGTAAGTCACCTATACAACATGGCAACCAGCACAATGTCCCCCATGCAATATGGCTGACTTGGAAGTCACCTATACAACATGGCAACCAGCACAATGTCCCCCATGCAATATGGCTGACTTGGAAGTCACCTTTACAACATGGCCACCAGCACAATGTCCCCCATGCAATATGGCTGACTTGGAAGTCACCTATACAAGACAACCAGCACAATGTCCCCCATGCAATATGGCTGACTTGGAAGTCACCTATACAACACAACCAGCACAATGTCCCCCAAGCAATATGGCTCACTTGGAAGTCACCTATACAACATGGCAACCAGCACAATGTCCCCCATGCAATATGGCTGACTTGGAAGTCACCTATAGGACATGGCAACCAGCACAATGTCCCCCATGCAATATGGCTGACTTGGAAGTCACCTATAGAACATGGCCACCAGCACAATGTCCCCCAAGCAATATGGCTCACTTGGAAGTCACCTATACAATACAACCAGCACAATGTCCCCCATGCAATATGGCTGACTTGGAAGTCACCTATACAATACAACCAGCACAATGTCCCCCATGCAATATGGCTGACTTGGAAGTCACCTATACAACACAACCAGCAAAATGTCCCCCATGCAATATGGCTGACTTGGAAGTCACCTATACAACACAACCAGCACAATGTCCCCCATGCAATATGGCTCACTTGGAAGTCACCTATACAACATGGCATCCAGCACAATGTCCCCCATGCAATATGGCTGACTTGGAAGTCACCTATACAACATGGCAACCAGCACAATGTCCCCCATGCAATATGGTTGACTTGGAAGTCACCTATACAACATGGCCACCAGCACAATGTCCACCATGCAATATGGCTGACTTGGAAGTCACCTATACAACATGGCAACCAGCACAATGTCCCCCAAGCAATATGGCTCACTTGGAAGTCACCTATAGAACATGGCAACCAGCAGAATGTCCCACAAGCAATATGGCTGACTTGGAAGTCACCTATACAACATGGCAAACCAGCACAATTTCCCCCATGCAATATGGCTGACTTGGAAGTCACCTATAGAACATGGCCACCAGCACAATGTCCCCCATGCAACACGGCTGACTTGGAAGTCACCTATACAAGACAACCAGCACAATGTCCCCCATGCAATATGGCTGACTTGGAAGTCACCTATACAACACAACCAGCACAATGTCCCCCAAGCAATATGGCTCACTTGGAAGTCACCTATACAACATGGCAAACAGCACAATGTCCCCCATGCAATATGGCTGACTTGGAAGTCACCTATACAACATGGCAACCAGCACAATGGCCCCCATGCAATATGGCTGACTTGGAAGTCACCAATACAAGACAACCAGCACAATGTCCCCCATGCAATATGGCTGACTTAGAAGTCACCTATAGGACATGGCAACCAGCACAATGTCCCCCATTCAATATGGCTGACTTGGAAGTCACCTATACAAGACAACCAGCACAATGTCCCAAATGCAATATGGCTGACTTGGAAGTCACCTATAGAACATGGCCACCAGCACAATGTCCCCCATGCAATATGGCTGACTTGGAAGTCACCTATACAAAATGGCAACCAGCACAATGTCCCCCATGCAATATGGCTGACTTGGAAGTCACCTATACAATACAACCAGCACAATGTCCCCCAAGCAATATGGCTGACTTGGAAGTCACCTATACAAGACAACCAGCACAATGTCCCCCATGCAATATGGCTGACTTGGAAGTCACCTATACAATACAACCAGCACAATGTCCCCCATGCAATATGGCTGATTTGGAAGTCACCTATACAACACAACCAGCACAATGTCCCCCATGCAATATGGCTGACTTGGAAGTCACCTATACAAGACAACCAACACAATGTCCCAAATGCAATATGGCTGACTCGGAAGTCACCTATAGAACATGGCCACCAGGACAATGTCCCCCATGCAATATTGCTGACTTGGAAGTCACCTATACAACATGGCAACCAGCACAATGTCCCCCATGCAATATGGCTGACTTGGAAGTCACCTATGCAATACAACCAGCACAATGTCCCCCATGCAATATGGCTGACTTGGAAGTCACCTATACAACACAACCAGCACAATGTCCCCCATGCAATATGGCTGACTTGGAAGTCACCTATACAACACAACCAGCACAATGTCCCCCATGCAATATGGCTGACTTGGAAGTCACCTATAGAACATGGCAACCAGCACAATGTCCCCCAAGCAATATGGCTGACTTGGAAGTCACCTATACAACATGGCCACCAGCACAATGTCCCCCAAGCAATATGGCTGACTTGGAAGTCACCTATACAACACAACCAGCACAATGTCCCCCATGCAATATGGCTGACTTGGAAGTCACCTATACAACATGGCAACCAGCACAATGTCCCCCATGCAATATGGCTGACTTGGAAGTCACCTATACAACATGGCAACCAGCACAATGTCCCCCATGCAATATGGCTGACTTGGAAGTCACCTATACAAGACAACCAGCACAATGTCCCCATGCAATATGGCTGACTTGGAAGTCACCTATAGAACATGGCCACCAGCACAATGTCCCCCATGCAATATGGCAGACTTGGAAGTCACCTTTACAACATGGCCACCAGCACAATGTCCCCCATGCAATATGGCTGACTTGGAAGTCACCTATACAAGACAACCAGCACAATGTCCCCCATGCAATATGGCTGACTTGGAAGTCACCTATACAACACAACCAGCACAATGTCCCCCAAGCAATATGGCTCACTTGGAAGTCACCTATACAACATGGCAACCAGCACAATGTCCCCCATGCAATATGGCTGACTTGGAAGTCACCTATAGGACATGGCAACCAGCACAATGTCCCCCATGCAATATGGCTGACTTGGAAGTCACCTATAGAACATGGCCACCAGCACAATGTCCCCCAAGCAATATGGCTCACTTGGAAGTCACCTATACAATACAACCAGCACAATGTCCCCCATGCAATATGGCTGACTTGGAAGTCACCTATACAATACAACCAGCACAATGTCCCCCATGCAATATGGCTGACTTGGAAGTCACCTATACAACACAACCAGCACAATGTCCCCCATGCAATATGGCTGACTTGGAAGTCACCTATACAACACAACCAGCACAATGTCCCCCATGCAATATGGCTCACTTGGAAGTCACCTATACAACATGGCATCCAGCACAATGTCCCCCATGCAATATGGCTGACTTGGAAGTCACCTATACAACATGGCAACCAGCACAATGTCCCCCATGCAATATGGTTGACTTGGAAGTCACCTATACAACAGGGCAACCAGCACAATGTCCCTAATGCAATATGGTTGACTTGGAAGTCACCTATACAAGAAACCAGCACAATGTCCCCCATGCAATGTGGCTGACTTGGAAGTCACCCATAGAACATGGCCACCAGCACAATGTCCACCATGCAATATGGCTGACTTGGAAGTCACCTATACAACATGGCAACCAGCACAACGTCCCCCAAGCAATATGGCTCACTTGGAAGTCACCTATAGAACATGGCAACCAGCAGAATGTCCCACAAGCAATATGGCTGACTTGGAAGTCACCTATACAACATGGCAAACCAGCACAATTTCCCCCATGCAATATGGCTGACTTGGAAGTCACCTATAGAACATGGCCACCAGCACAATGTCCCCCATGCAACACGGCTGACTTGGAAGTCACCTATACAAGACAGCCAGCACAATGTCCCCCATGCAATATGGCTGACTTGGAAGTCACCTATACAACACAACCAGCACAATGTCCCCCAAGCAATATGGCTCACTTGGAAGTCACCTATACAACATGGCAAACAGCACAATGTCCCCCATGCAATATGGCTGACTTGGAAGTCACCTATACAACATGGCAACCAGCACAATGGCCCCCATGCAATATGGCTGACTTGGAAGTCACCAATACAAGACAACCAGCACAATGTCCCCCATGCAATATGGCTGACTTAGAAGTCACCTATAGGACATGGCAACCAGCACAATGTCCCCCATTCAATATGGCTGACTTGGAAGTCACCTATACAAGACAACCAGCACAATGTCCCAAATGCAATATGGCTGACTTGGAAGTCACCTATAGAACATGGCCACCAGCACAATGTCCCCCATGCAATATGGCTGACTTGGAAGTCACCTATACAAAATGGCAACCAGCACAATGTCCCCCATGCAATATGGCTGACTTGGAAGTCACCTATACAATACAACCAGCACAATGTCCCCCAAGCAATATGGCTGACTTGGAAGTCACCTATACAAGACAACCAGCACAATGTCCCCCATGCAATATGGCTGACTTGGAAGTCACCTATACAATACAACCAGCACAATGTCCCCCATGCAATATGGCTGATTTGGAAGTCACCTATACAACACAACCAGCACAATGTCCCCCATGCAATATGGCTGACTTGGAAGTCACCTATACAAGACAACCAACACAATGTCCCAAATGCAATATGGCTGACTCGGAAGTCACCTATAGAACATGGCCACCAGGACAATGTCCCCCATGCAATATTGCTGACTTGGAAGTCACCTATACAACATGGCAACCAGCATAATGTCCCCCATGCAATATGGCTGACTTGGAAGTCACCTATGCAATACAACCAGCACAATGTCCCCCATGCAATATGGCTGACTTGGAAGTCACCTATACAACACAACCAGCACAATGTCCCCCATGCAATATGGCTGACTTGGAAGTCACCTATACAACACAACCAGCACAATGTCCCCCATGCAATATGGCTGACTTGGAAGTCACCTATAGAACATGGCAACCAGCACAATGTCCCCCAAGCAATATGGCTGACTTGGAAGTCACCTATACAACATGGCCACCAGCACAATGTCCCCCAAGCAATATGGCTGACTTGGAAGTCACCTATACAACACAACCAGCACAATGTCCCCCATGCAATATGGCTGACTTGGAAGTCACCTATACAACATGGCAACCAGCACAATGTCTCCCATGCAATATGGCTGACTTGGAAGTCACCTATACAACATGGCAACCAGCACAATGTCCCCCATGCAATATGGCTGACTTGGAAGTCACCTATACAAGACAACCAGCACAATGTCCCCATGCAATATGGCTGACTTGGAAGTCACCTATAGAACATGGCCACCAGCACAATGTCCCCCATGCAATATGGCAGACTTGGAAGTCACCTATACAACATGGCAACCAGCACAATATCCCCCAAGCAATATGGCTCACTTGGAAGTCACCTATACAACATGGCAACCAGCACAATGTCCCCCAAGCAATATGGCTCACTTGGAAGTCACCTATACAACATGGCAACCTGCACAATGTCCCCCATGCAATATGGCTGACTTGGAAGTCACCTATAGTACATGGCCACCAGTACAATGTCCCCCATGCAACACGGCTGACTTGAAAGTCACCTATACAAGACAACCAGCACAATGTCCCCCATGCAATATGGCTGACTTGGAAGTCACCTATACAACACAACCAGCACAATGTCACCCAAGCAATATGGCTCACTTGGAAGTCACCTATACAACATGGCAACCAGCACAATGTCCCCCATGCAATATGGCTGACTTGTAAGTCACCTATACAACATGGCAACCAGCACAATGTCCCCCATGCAATATGGCTGACTTGGAAGTCACCTATACAACATGGCAACCAGCACAATGTCCCCCATGCAATATGGCTGACTTGGAAGTCACCTTTACAACATGGCCACCAGCACAATGTCCCCCATGCAATATGGCTGACTTGGAAGTCACCTATACAATACAACCAGCACAATGTCCCCCATGCAACACGGCTGACTTGGAAGTCACCTATACAAGACAACCAGCACAATGTCCCCCATGCAATATGGCTGACTTGGAAGTCACCTATACAACACAACCAGCACAATGTCCCCCAAGCAATATGGCTCACTTGGAAGTCACCTATACAACATGGCAACCAGCACAATGTCCCCCATGCAATATGGCTGACTTGGAAGTCACCTATAGGAAATGGCAACCAGCACAATGTCCCCCATGCAATATGGCTGACTTGGAAGTCACCTATAGAACATGGCCACCAGCACAATGTCCCCCAAGCAATATGGCTCACTTGGAAGTCACCTATACAATACAACCAGCACAATGTCCCCCATGCAATATGGCTGACTTGGAAGTCACCTATACAATACAACCAGCACAATGTCCCCCATGCAATATGGCTGACTTGGAAGTCACCTATACAACACAACCAGCACAATGTCCCCCATGCAATATGGCTGACTTGGAAGTCAACTATACAACACAACCAGCACAATGTCCCCCATGCAATATGGCTCACTTGGAAGTCACCTATACAACATGGCATCCAGCACAATGTCCCCCATGCAATATGGCTGACTTGGAAGTCACCTATACAACATGGCAACCAGCACAATGTCCCCCATGCAATATGGTTGACTTGGAAGTCACCTATACAACAGGGCAACCAGCACAATGTCCCTAATGCAATATGGTTGACTTGGAAGTCACCTATACAAGAAACCAGCACAAAGTCCCCCATGCAATGTGGCTGACTTGGAAGTCACCCATAGAACATGGCCACCAGCACAATGTCCACCATGCAATATGGCTGAATTGGAAGTCACCTATACAACATGGCAACCAGCACAATGTCCCCCAAGCAATATGGCTCACTTGGAAGTCACCTATAGAACATGGCAACCAGCACAATGTCCCCCAAGCAATATGGCTGACTTGGAAGTCACCTATACAACATGGCAAACCAGCACAATGTCCCCCATGCAATATGGCTGACTTGGAAGTCACCTATAGAACATGGCCACCAGCACAATGTCCCCCATGCAACACGGCTGACTTGGAAGTCACCTATACAAGACAACCAGCACAATGTCCCCCATGCAATATGGCTGACTTGGAAGTCAACTATACAACACAACCAGCACAATGTCCCCCAAGCATTATGGCTCACTTGGAAGTCACCTATACAACATGGCAACCAGCGCAATGTCCCCCATGCAATATGGCTGACTTGGAAGTCACCTAAAGGACATGGCAACCAGCACAATGTCCCCCATGCAATATGGCTGACTTGGAAGTCACCTATAGAACATGGCCACCAGCACAATGTCCCCCAAGCAATATGGCTCACTTGGAAGTCACCTATACAATACAACCAGCACAATGTCCCCCATGCAATATGGCTGACTTGGAAGTCACCTATACAATACAACCAGCACAATGTCCCCCATGCAATATGGCTGACTTGGAAGTCACCTATACAACACAACCAGCACAATGTCCCCCATGCAATATGGTTGACTTGGAAGTCACCTATACAACAGGGCAACCAGAACAATGTCCCTAATGCAATATGGTTGACTTGGAAGTCACCTATACAAGAAACCAGCACAATGTCCCCCATGCAATGTGGCTGACTTGGAAGTCACCCATAGAACATGGCCACCAGCACAATGTCCACCATGCAATATGGCTGACTTGGAAGTCACCTATACAACATGGCAACCAGCACAATGTCCCCCAAGCAATATGGCTCACTTGGAAGTCACCTATAGAACATGGCAACCAGCACAATGTCCCCCAAGCAATATGGCTGACTTGGAAGTCACCTATACAACATGGCAAACCAGCACAATGTCCCCCATGCAATATGGCTGACTTGGAAGTCACCTATAGAACATGGCCACCAGCACAATGTCCCCCATGCAACACGGCTGACTTGGAAGTCACCTATACAAGACAACCAGCACAATGTCCCCCATGCAATATGGCTGACTTGGAAGTCACCTATACAACACAACCAGCACAATGTCCCCCAAGCAATATGGCTCACTTGGAAGTCACCTATACAACATGGCAACCAGCACAATGTCCCCCATGCAATATGGCTGACTTGGAAGTCACCTATACAACATGGCAACCAGCACAATGGCCCCCATGCAATATGGCTGACTTGGAAGTCACCTATACAAGACAACCAGCACAATGTCCCCCATGCAATATGGCTGACTTAGAAGTCACCTATAGGACATGGCAACCAGCACAAGGTCCCCCAAGCAATATGGCTGACTTGGAAGTCACCTATACAAGACAACCAGCACAATGTCCCAAATGCAATATGGCTGACTTGGAAGTCACCTATAGAACATGGCCACCAGCACAATGTCCCCCATGCAATATGGCTGACTTGGAAGTCACCTATACAACATGGCAACCAGCACAATGTCCCCCATGCAATATGGCTGACTTGGAAGTCACCTATGCAATACAACCAGCACAATGTCCCCCATGCAATATGGCTGACTTGGAAGTCACCTATACAACACAACCAGCACAATGTCCCCCATGCAATATGGCTGACTTGGAAGTCACCTATACAACACAACCAGCACAATGTCCCCCATGCAATATGGCTGACTTGGAAGTCACCTATAGAACATGGCAACCAGCACAATGTCCCCCAAGCAATATGGCTGACTTGGAAGTCACCTATACAACATGGCCACCAGCACAATGTCCCCCAAGCAATATGGCTGACTTGGAAGTCACCTATACAACACAACCAGCACAATGTCCCCCATGCAATATGGCTGACTTGGAAGTCACCTATACAACATGGCAACCAGCACAATGTCCCCCATGCAATATGGCTGACTTGGAAGTCACCTATAGTACATGGCCACCAGTACAATGTCCCCCATGCAACACGGCTGACTTGAAAGTCACCTATACAAGACAACCAGCACAATGTCCCCCATGCAATATGGCTGACTTGGAAGTCACCTATACAACACAACCAGCACAATGTCCCCCAAGCAATATGGCTCACTTGGAAGTCACCTATACAACATGGCAACCAGCACAATGGCCACCATGCAATATGGCTGACTTGGAAGTCACCTATACAACATGGCAACCAGCACAATGTCCCCCATGCAATATGGCTGACTTGGAAGTCACCTATACAATACAACCAGCACAATGTCCCCCAGGCAATATGGCTGACTTGGAAGTCACCTATACAACATGGCAACCAGCACAATGTCCCCCATGCAATATGGCTGACTTGGAAGTCACCTATACAACATGGCCACCAGCACAATGTCCCCCATGCAATATGGCTGACGTGGAAGTCACCTATACAAGACAACCAGCACAATGTCCCCCATGCAATATGGCTGACTTGGAAGTCACCTATAGGACATGGCAACCAGCACAATGTCCCCCAAGCAATATGGCTGACTTGGAAGTCACCTATACAAGACAACCAGCACAATGTCCCAAATGCAATATGGCTGACTTGGAAGTCACCTATAGAACATGGCCACCAGCACAATGTCCCCCATGCAATATGGCTTACTTGGAAGTCACCTAAACAACATGGCAACCAGCACAATGTCCCCTAAGCAATATGGCTGACTTGGAAGTCACCTATAGAACATGGCCACCAGCACAATGCCCCCCAAGCAATATGGCTGACGTGGAAGTCACCTATACAAGACAACCAGCACAATGTCCCCCATGCAATATGGCTGACTTGGAAGTCACCTATAGGACATGGCAACCAGCACAATGTCCCCCAAGCAATATGGCTGACTTGGAAGTCACCTATACAAGACAACCAGCACAATGTCCCAAATGCAATATGGCTGACTTGGAAGTCACCTATAGAACATGGCCACCAGCACAATGTCCCCCATGCAATATGGCTTACTTGGAAGTCACCTATACAACATGGCAACCAGCACAATGTCCCCCAAGCAATATGGCTGACTTGGAAGTCACCTATACAACACAACCAGCACAATGTCCCCCATGCAATATGGCTGACTTGGAAGTCAACTATACAACACAACCAGCACAATGTCCCCCATGCAATATGGCTCACTTGGAAGTCACCTATACAACATGGCATCCAGCACAATGTCCCCCATGCAATATGGCTGACTTGGAAGTCACCTATACAACATGGCAACCAGCACAATGTCCCCCATGCAATATGGTTGACTTGGAAGTCACCTATACAACAGGGCAACCAGCACAATGTCCCTAATGCAATATGGTTGACTTGGAAGTCACCTATACAAGAAACCAGCACAATGTCCCCCATGCAATGTGGCTGACTTGGAAGTCACCCATAGAACATGGCCACCAGCACAATGTCCACCATGCAATATGGCTGAATTGGAAGTCACCTATACAACATGGCAACCAGCACAATGTCCCCCAAGCAAAATGGCTCACTTGGAAGTCACCTATAGAACATGGCAACCAGCACAATGTCCCCCAAGCAATATGGCTGACTTGGAAGTCACCTATACAACATGGCAAACCAGCACAATGTCCCCCATGCAATATGGCTGACTTGGAAGTCACCTATAGAACATGGCCACAGCACAATGTCCCCCATGCAACACGGCTGACTTGGAAGTCACCTATACAAGACAACCAGCACAATGTCCCCCATGCAATATGGCTGACTTGGAAGTCAACTATACAACACAACCAGCACAATGTCCCCCAAGCAATATGGCTCACTTGGAAGTCACCTATACAACATGGCAACCAGCGCAATGTCCCCCATGCAATATGGCTGACTTGGAAGTCACCTATAGGACATGGCAACCAGCACAATGTCCCCCATGCAATATGGCTGACTTGGAAGTCACCTATAGAACATGGCCACCAGCACAATGTCCCCCAAGCAATATGGCTCACTTGGAAGTCACCTATACAATACAACCAGCACAATGTCCCCCATGCAATATGGCTGACTTGGAAGTCACCTATACAATACAACCAGCACAATGTCCCCCATGCAATATGGCTGACTTGGAAGTCACCTATACAACACAACCAGCACAATGTCCCCCATGCAATATGGCTGACTTGGAAGTCAACTATACAACACAACCAGCACAATGTCCCCCATGCAATATGGCTCACTTGGAAGTCACCTATACAACATGGCATCCAGCACAATGTCCCCCATGCAATATGGCTGACTTGGAAGTCACCTATACAACATGGCAACCAGCACAATGTCCCCCATGCAATATGGTTGACTTGGAAGTCACCTATACAACAGGGCAACCAGCACAATGTCCCTAATGCAATATGGTTGACTTGGAAGTCACCTATACAAGAAACCAGCACAATGTCCCCCATGCAATGTGGCTGACTTGGAAGTCACCCATAGAACATGGCCAACAGCACAATGTCCACCATGCAATATGGCTGACTTGGAAGTCACCTATACAACATGGCAACCAGCACAATGTCCCCCAAGCAATATGGCTCACTTGGAAGTCACCTATAGAACATGGCAACCAGCACAATGTCCCCCAAGCAATATGGCTGACTTGGAAGTCACCTATACAACATGGCAAACCAGCACAATGTCCCCCATGCAATATGGCTGACTTGGAAGTCACCTATAGAACATGGCCACCAGCACAATGTCCCCCATGCAACACGGCTGACTTGGAAGTCACCTATACAAGACAACCAGCACAATGTCCCCCATGCAATATGGCTGACTTGGAAGTCACCTATACAACACAACCAGCACAATGTCCCCCAAGCAATATGGCTCACTTGGAAGTCACCTATACAACATGGCAACCAGCACAATGTCCCCCATGCAATATGGCTGACTTGGAAGTCACCTATACAACATGGCAACCAGCACAATGGCCCCCATGCAATATGGCTGACTTGGAAGTCACCTATACAAGACAACCAGCACAATGTCCCCCATGCAATATGGCTGACTTAGAAGTCACCTATAGGACATGGCAACCAGCACAATGTCTCCCAAGCAATATGGCTGACTTGGAAGTCACCTATACAAGACAACCAGCACAATGTCCCAAATGCAATATGGCTGACTTGGAAGTCACCTATAGAACATGGCCACCAGCACAATGTCCCCCATGCAATATGGCTGACTTGGAAGTCACCTATACAACATGGCAACCAGCACAATGTCCCCCATGCAATATGGCTGACTTGGAAGTCACCTATGCAATACAACCAGCACAATGTCCCCCATGCAATATGGCTGACTTGGAAGTCACCTATACAACACAACCAGCACAATGTCCCCCATGCAATATGGCTGACTTGGAAGTCACCTATACAACACAACCAGCACAATGTCCCCCATGCAATATGGCTGACTTGGAAGTCACCTATAGAACATGGCAACCAGCACAATGTCCCCCAAGCAATATGGCTGACTTGGAAGTCACCTATACAACATGGCCACCAGCACAATGTCCCCCAAGCAATATGGCTGACTTGGAAGTCACCTATACAACACAACCAGCACAATGTCCCCCATGCAATATGGCTGACTTGGAAGTCACCTATACAACATGGCAACCAGCACAATGTCCCCCATGCAATATGGCTGACTTGGAAGTCACCTATAGTACATGGCCACCAGTACAATGTCCCCCATGCAACACGGCTGACTTGAAAGTCACCTATACAAGACAACCAGCACAATGTCCCCCATGCAATATGGCTGACTTGGAAGTCACCTATACAACACAACCAGCACAATGTCCCCCAAGCAATATGGCTCACTTGGAAGTCACCTATACAACATGGCAACCAGCACAATGTCCCCCATGCAATATGGCTGACTTGGAAGTCACCTATACAACATGGCAACCAGCACAATGTCCCCCATGCAATATGGCTGACTTGGAAGTCACCTATACAATACAACCAGCACAATGTCCCCCAGGCAATATGGCTGACTTGGAAGTCACCTATACAACATGGCAACCAGCACAATGTCCCCCAAGCAATATGGCTGACTTGGAAGTCACCTATACAACATGGCAACCAGCACAATGTCCCCCATGCAATATGGCTGACTTGGAAGTCACCTATACAACATGGCAACCAGCACAATGTCCCCCATGCAATATGGCTGACTTGGAAGTCACCTATACAACATGGCAACCAGCACAATGTCCCCCATGCAATATGGCTGACTTAGAAGTCACCTATAGGACATGGCAACCAGCACAAGGTCCCCCAAGCAATATGGCTGACTTGGAAGTCACCTATACAAGACAACCAGCACAATGTCCCAAATGCAATATGGCTGACTTGGAAGTCACCTATAGAACATGGCCACCAGCACAATGTCCCCCATGCAATATGGCTGACTTGGAAGTCACCTATACAACATGGCAACCAGCACAATGTCCCCCATGCAATATGGCTGACTTGGAAGTCACCTATGCAATACAACCAGCACAATGTCCCCCATGCAATATGGCTGACTTGGAAGTCACCTATACAACACAACCAGCACAATGTCCCCCATGCAATATGGCTGACTTGGAAGTCACCTATACAACACAACCAGCACAATGTCCCCCATGCAATATGGCTGACTTGGAAGTCACCTATAGAACATGGCAACCAGCACAATGTCCCCCAAGCAATATGGCTGACTTGGAAGTCACCTATACAACATGGCCACCAGCACAATGTCCCCCAAGCAATATGGCTGACTTGGAAGTCACCTATACAACACAACCAGCACAATGTCCCCCATGCAATATGGCTGACTTGGAAGTCACCTATACAACATGGCAACCAGCACAATGTCCCCCATGCAATATGGCTGACTTGGAAGTCACCTATAGTACATGGCCACCAGTACAATGTCCCCCATGCAACACGGCTGACTTGAAAGTCACCTATACAAGACAACCAGCACAATGTCCCCCATGCAATATGGCTGACTTGGAAGTCACCTATACAACACAACCAGCACAATGTCCCCCAAGCAATATGGCTCACTTGGAAGTCACCTATACAACATGGCAACCAGCACAATGGCCACCATGCAATATGGCTGACTTGGAAGTCACCTATACAACATGGCAACCAGCACAATGTCCCCCATGCAATATGGCTGACTTGGAAGTCACCTATACAATACAACCAGCACAATGTCCCCCAGGCAATATGGCTGACTTGGAAGTCACCTATACAACATGGCAACCAGCACAATGTCCCCCATGCAATATGGCTGACTTGGAAGTCACCTATACAACATGGCCACCAGCACAATGTCCCCCATGCAATATGGCTGACGTGGAAGTCACCTATACAAGACAACCAGCACAATGTCCCCCATGCAATATGGCTGACTTGGAAGTCACCTATAGGACATGGCAACCAGCACAATGTCCCCCAAGCAATATGGCTGACTTGGAAGTCACCTATACAAGACAACCAGCACAATGTCCCAAATGCAATATGGCTGACTTGGAAGTCACCTATAGAACATGGCCACCAGCACAATGTCCCCCATGCAATATGGCTTACTTGGAAGTCACCTAAACAACATGGCAACCAGCACAATGTCCCCTAAGCAATATGGCTGACTTGGAAGTCACCTATAGAACATGGCCACCAGCACAATGCCCCCCAAGCAATATGGCTGACGTGGAAGTCACCTATACAAGACAACCAGCACAATGTCCCCCATGCAATATGGCTGACTTGGAAGTCACCTATAGGACATGGCAACCAGCACAATGTCCCCCAAGCAATATGGCTGACTTGGAAGTCACCTATACAAGACAACCAGCACAATGTCCCAAATGCAATATGGCTGACTTGGAAGTCACCTATAGAACATGGCCACCAGCACAATGTCCCCCATGCAATATGGCTTACTTGGAAGTCACCTATACAACATGGCAACCAGCACAATGTCCCCCAAGCAATATGGCTGACTTGGAAGTCACCTATACAACACAACCAGCACAATGTCCCCCATGCAATATGGCTGACTTGGAAGTCAACTATACAACACAACCAGCACAATGTCCCCCATGCAATATGGCTCACTTGGAAGTCACCTATACAACATGGCATCCAGCACAATGTCCCCCATGCAATATGGCTGACTTGGAAGTCACCTATACAACATGGCAACCAGCACAATGTCCCCCATGCAATATGGTTGACTTGGAAGTCACCTATACAACAGGGCAACCAGCACAATGTCCCTAATGCAATATGGTTGACTTGGAAGTCACCTATACAAGAAACCAGCACAATGTCCCCCATGCAATGTGGCTGACTTGGAAGTCACCCATAGAACATGGCCACCAGCACAATGTCCACCATGCAATATGGCTGAATTGGAAGTCACCTATACAACATGGCAACCAGCACAATGTCCCCCAAGCAAAATGGCTCACTTGGAAGTCACCTATAGAACATGGCAACCAGCACAATGTCCCCCAAGCAATATGGCTGACTTGGAAGTCACCTATACAACATGGCAAACCAGCACAATGTCCCCCATGCAATATGGCTGACTTGGAAGTCACCTATAGAACATGGCCACAGCACAATGTCCCCCATGCAACACGGCTGACTTGGAAGTCACCTATACAAGACAACCAGCACAATGTCCCCCATGCAATATGGCTGACTTGGAAGTCAACTATACAACACAACCAGCACAATGTCCCCCAAGCAATATGGCTCACTTGGAAGTCACCTATACAACATGGCAACCAGCGCAATGTCCCCCATGCAATATGGCTGACTTGGAAGTCACCTATAGGACATGGCAACCAGCACAATGTCCCCCATGCAATATGGCTGACTTGGAAGTCACCTATAGAACATGGCCACCAGCACAATGTCCCCCAAGCAATATGGCTCACTTGGAAGTCACCTATACAATACAACCAGCACAATGTCCCCCATGCAATATGGCTGACTTGGAAGTCACCTATACAATACAACCAGCACAATGTCCCCCATGCAATATGGCTGACTTGGAAGTCACCTATACAACACAACCAGCACAATGTCCCCCATGCAATATGGCTGACTTGGAAGTCAACTATACAACACAACCAGCACAATGTCCCCCATGCAATATGGCTCACTTGGAAGTCACCTATACAACATGGCATCCAGCACAATGTCCCCCATGCAATATGGCTGACTTGGAAGTCACCTATACAACATGGCAACCAGCACAATGTCCCCCATGCAATATGGTTGACTTGGAAGTCACCTATACAACAGGGCAACCAGCACAATGTCCCTAATGCAATATGGTTGACTTGGAAGTCACCTATACAAGAAACCAGCACAATGTCCCCCATGCAATGTGGCTGACTTGGAAGTCACCCATAGAACATGGCCAACAGCACAATGTCCACCATGCAATATGGCTGACTTGGAAGTCACCTATACAACATGGCAACCAGCACAATGTCCCCCAAGCAATATGGCTCACTTGGAAGTCACCTATAGAACATGGCAACCAGCACAATGTCCCCCAAGCAATATGGCTGACTTGGAAGTCACCTATACAACATGGCAAACCAGCACAATGTCCCCCATGCAATATGGCTGACTTGGAAGTCACCTATAGAACATGGCCACCAGCACAATGTCCCCCATGCAACACGGCTGACTTGGAAGTCACCTATACAAGACAACCAGCACAATGTCCCCCATGCAATATGGCTGACTTGGAAGTCACCTATACAACACAACCAGCACAATGTCCCCCAAGCAATATGGCTCACTTGGAAGTCACCTATACAACATGGCAACCAGCACAATGTCCCCCATGCAATATGGCTGACTTGGAAGTCACCTATACAACATGGCAACCAGCACAATGGCCCCCATGCAATATGGCTGACTTGGAAGTCACCTATACAAGACAACCAGCACAATGTCCCCCATGCAATATGGCTGACTTAGAAGTCACCTATAGGACATGGCAACCAGCACAATGTCTCCCAAGCAATATGGCTGACTTGGAAGTCACCTATACAAGACAACCAGCACAATGTCCCAAATGCAATATGGCTGACTTGGAAGTCACCTATAGAACATGGCCACCAGCACAATGTCCCCCATGCAATATGGCTGACTTGGAAGTCACCTATACAACATGGCAACCAGCACAATGTCCCCCATGCAATATGGCTGACTTGGAAGTCACCTATGCAATACAACCAGCACAATGTCCCCCATGCAATATGGCTGACTTGGAAGTCACCTATACAACACAACCAGCACAATGTCCCCCATGCAATATGGCTGACTTGGAAGTCACCTATACAACACAACCAGCACAATGTCCCCCATGCAATATGGCTGACTTGGAAGTCACCTATAGAACATGGCAACCAGCACAATGTCCCCCAAGCAATATGGCTGACTTGGAAGTCACCTATACAACATGGCCACCAGCACAATGTCCCCCAAGCAATATGGCTGACTTGGAAGTCACCTATACAACACAACCAGCACAATGTCCCCCATGCAATATGGCTGACTTGGAAGTCACCTATACAACATGGCAACCAGCACAATGTCCCCCATGCAATATGGCTGACTTGGAAGTCACCTATAGTACATGGCCACCAGTACAATGTCCCCCATGCAACACGGCTGACTTGAAAGTCACCTATACAAGACAACCAGCACAATGTCCCCCATGCAATATGGCTGACTTGGAAGTCACCTATACAACACAACCAGCACAATGTCCCCCAAGCAATATGGCTCACTTGGAAGTCACCTATACAACATGGCAACCAGCACAATGTCCCCCATGCAATATGGCTGACTTGGAAGTCACCTATACAACATGGCAACCAGCACAATGTCCCCCATGCAATATGGCTGACTTGGAAGTCACCTATACAATACAACCAGCACAATGTCCCCCAGGCAATATGGCTGACTTGGAAGTCACCTATACAACATGGCAACCAGCACAATGTCCCCCAAGCAATATGGCTGACTTGGAAGTCACCTATACAACATGGCAACCAGCACAATGTCCCCCATGCAATATGGCTGACTTGGAAGTCACCTATACAACATGGCAACCAGCACAATGTCCCCCATGCAATATGGCTGACTTGGAAGTCACCTATACAACATGGCAACCAGCACAATGTCCCCCATGCAATATGGCTGACTTAGAAGTCACCTATAGGACATGGCAACCAGCACAAGGTCCCCCAAGCAATATGGCTGACTTGGAAGTCACCTATACAAGACAACCAGCACAATGTCCCAAATGCAATATGGCTGACTTGGAAGTCACCTATAGAACATGGCCACCAGCACAATGTCCCCCATGCAATATGGCTGACTTGGAAGTCACCTATACAACATGGCAACCAGCACAATGTCCCCCATGCAATATGGCTGACTTGGAAGTCACCTATGCAATACAACCAGCACAATGTCCCCCATGCAATATGGCTGACTTGGAAGTCACCTATACAACACAACCAGCACAATGTCCCCCATGCAATATGGCTGACTTGGAAGTCACCTATACAACACAACCAGCACAATGTCCCCCATGCAATATGGCTGACTTGGAAGTCACCTATAGAACATGGCAACCAGCACAATGTCCCCCAAGCAATATGGCTGACTTGGAAGTCACCTATACAACATGGCCACCAGCACAATGTCCCCCAAGCAATATGGCTGACTTGGAAGTCACCTATACAACACAACCAGCACAATGTCCCCCATGCAATATGGCTGACTTGGAAGTCACCTATACAACATGGCAACCAGCACAATGTCCCCCATGCAATATGGCTGACTTGGAAGTCACCTATAGTACATGGCCACCAGTACAATGTCCCCCATGCAACACGGCTGACTTGAAAGTCACCTATACAAGACAACCAGCACAATGTCCCCCATGCAATATGGCTGACTTGGAAGTCACCTATACAACACAACCAGCACAATGTCCCCCAAGCAATATGGCTCACTTGGAAGTCACCTATACAACATGGCAACCAGCACAATGGCCACCATGCAATATGGCTGACTTGGAAGTCACCTATACAACATGGCAACCAGCACAATGTCCCCCATGCAATATGGCTGACTTGGAAGTCACCTATACAATACAACCAGCACAATGTCCCCCAGGCAATATGGCTGACTTGGAAGTCACCTATACAACATGGCAACCAGCACAATGTCCCCCATGCAATATGGCTGACTTGGAAGTCACCTATACAACATGGCCACCAGCACAATGTCCCCCATGCAATATGGCTGACGTGGAAGTCACCTATACAAGACAACCAGCACAATGTCCCCCATGCAATATGGCTGACTTGGAAGTCACCTATAGGACATGGCAACCAGCACAATGTCCCCCAAGCAATATGGCTGACTTGGAAGTCACCTATACAAGACAACCAGCACAATGTCCCAAATGCAATATGGCTGACTTGGAAGTCACCTATAGAACATGGCCACCAGCACAATGTCCCCCATGCAATATGGCTTACTTGGAAGTCACCTAAACAACATGGCAACCAGCACAATGTCCCCTAAGCAATATGGCTGACTTGGAAGTCACCTATAGAACATGGCCACCAGCACAATGCCCCCCAAGCAATATGGCTGACGTGGAAGTCACCTATACAAGACAACCAGCACAATGTCCCCCATGCAATATGGCTGACTTGGAAGTCACCTATAGGACATGGCAACCAGCACAATGTCCCCCAAGCAATATGGCTGACTTGGAAGTCACCTATACAAGACAACCAGCACAATGTCCCAAATGCAATATGGCTGACTTGGAAGTCACCTATAGAACATGGCCACCAGCACAATGTCCCCCATGCAATATGGCTTACTTGGAAGTCACCTATACAACATGGCAACCAGCACAATGTCCCCCAAGCAATATGGCTGACTTGGAAGTCACCTATACAACACAACCAGCACAATGTCCCCCATGCAATATGGCTGACTTGGAAGTCAACTATACAACACAACCAGCACAATGTCCCCCATGCAATATGGCTCACTTGGAAGTCACCTATACAACATGGCATCCAGCACAATGTCCCCCATGCAATATGGCTGACTTGGAAGTCACCTATACAACATGGCAACCAGCACAATGTCCCCCATGCAATATGGTTGACTTGGAAGTCACCTATACAACAGGGCAACCAGCACAATGTCCCTAATGCAATATGGTTGACTTGGAAGTCACCTATACAAGAAACCAGCACAATGTCCCCCATGCAATGTGGCTGACTTGGAAGTCACCCATAGAACATGGCCACCAGCACAATGTCCACCATGCAATATGGCTGAATTGGAAGTCACCTATACAACATGGCAACCAGCACAATGTCCCCCAAGCAAAATGGCTCACTTGGAAGTCACCTATAGAACATGGCAACCAGCACAATGTCCCCCAAGCAATATGGCTGACTTGGAAGTCACCTATACAACATGGCAAACCAGCACAATGTCCCCCATGCAATATGGCTGACTTGGAAGTCACCTATAGAACATGGCCACAGCACAATGTCCCCCATGCAACACGGCTGACTTGGAAGTCACCTATACAAGACAACCAGCACAATGTCCCCCATGCAATATGGCTGACTTGGAAGTCAACTATACAACACAACCAGCACAATGTCCCCCAAGCAATATGGCTCACTTGGAAGTCACCTATACAACATGGCAACCAGCGCAATGTCCCCCATGCAATATGGCTGACTTGGAAGTCACCTATAGGACATGGCAACCAGCACAATGTCCCCCATGCAATATGGCTGACTTGGAAGTCACCTATAGAACATGGCCACCAGCACAATGTCCCCCAAGCAATATGGCTCACTTGGAAGTCACCTATACAATACAACCAGCACAATGTCCCCCATGCAATATGGCTGACTTGGAAGTCACCTATACAATACAACCAGCACAATGTCCCCCATGCAATATGGCTGACTTGGAAGTCACCTATACAACACAACCAGCACAATGTCCCCCATGCAATATGGCTGACTTGGAAGTCAACTATACAACACAACCAGCACAATGTCCCCCATGCAATATGGCTCACTTGGAAGTCACCTATACAACATGGCATCCAGCACAATGTCCCCCATGCAATATGGCTGACTTGGAAGTCACCTATACAACATGGCAACCAGCACAATGTCCCCCATGCAATATGGTTGACTTGGAAGTCACCTATACAACAGGGCAACCAGCACAATGTCCCTAATGCAATATGGTTGACTTGGAAGTCACCTATACAAGAAACCAGCACAATGTCCCCCATGCAATGTGGCTGACTTGGAAGTCACCCATAGAACATGGCCAACAGCACAATGTCCACCATGCAATATGGCTGACTTGGAAGTCACCTATACAACATGGCAACCAGCACAATGTCCCCCAAGCAATATGGCTCACTTGGAAGTCACCTATAGAACATGGCAACCAGCACAATGTCCCCCAAGCAATATGGCTGACTTGGAAGTCACCTATACAACATGGCAAACCAGCACAATGTCCCCCATGCAATATGGCTGACTTGGAAGTCACCTATAGAACATGGCCACCAGCACAATGTCCCCCATGCAACACGGCTGACTTGGAAGTCACCTATACAAGACAACCAGCACAATGTCCCCCATGCAATATGGCTGACTTGGAAGTCACCTATACAACACAACCAGCACAATGTCCCCCAAGCAATATGGCTCACTTGGAAGTCACCTATACAACATGGCAACCAGCACAATGTCCCCCATGCAATATGGCTGACTTGGAAGTCACCTATACAACATGGCAACCAGCACAATGGCCCCCATGCAATATGGCTGACTTGGAAGTCACCTATACAAGACAACCAGCACAATGTCCCCCATGCAATATGGCTGACTTAGAAGTCACCTATAGGACATGGCAACCAGCACAATGTCTCCCAAGCAATATGGCTGACTTGGAAGTCACCTATACAAGACAACCAGCACAATGTCCCAAATGCAATATGGCTGACTTGGAAGTCACCTATAGAACATGGCCACCAGCACAATGTCCCCCATGCAATATGGCTGACTTGGAAGTCACCTATACAACATGGCAACCAGCACAATGTCCCCCATGCAATATGGCTGACTTGGAAGTCACCTATGCAATACAACCAGCACAATGTCCCCCATGCAATATGGCTGACTTGGAAGTCACCTATACAACACAACCAGCACAATGTCCCCCATGCAATATGGCTGACTTGGAAGTCACCTATACAACACAACCAGCACAATGTCCCCCATGCAATATGGCTGACTTGGAAGTCACCTATAGAACATGGCAACCAGCACAATGTCCCCCAAGCAATATGGCTGACTTGGAAGTCACCTATACAACATGGCCACCAGCACAATGTCCCCCAAGCAATATGGCTGACTTGGAAGTCACCTATACAACACAACCAGCACAATGTCCCCCATGCAATATGGCTGACTTGGAAGTCACCTATACAACATGGCAACCAGCACAATGTCCCCCATGCAATATGGCTGACTTGGAAGTCACCTATAGTACATGGCCACCAGTACAATGTCCCCCATGCAACACGGCTGACTTGAAAGTCACCTATACAAGACAACCAGCACAATGTCCCCCATGCAATATGGCTGACTTGGAAGTCACCTATACAACACAACCAGCACAATGTCCCCCAAGCAATATGGCTCACTTGGAAGTCACCTATACAACATGGCAACCAGCACAATGTCCCCCATGCAATATGGCTGACTTGGAAGTCACCTATACAACATGGCAACCAGCACAATGTCCCCCATGCAATATGGCTGACTTGGAAGTCACCTATACAATACAACCAGCACAATGTCCCCCAGGCAATATGGCTGACTTGGAAGTCACCTATACAACATGGCAACCAGCACAATGTCCCCCAAGCAATATGGCTGACTTGGAAGTCACCTATACAACATGGCAACCAGCACAATGTCCCCCATGCAATATGGCTGACTTGGAAGTCACCTATACAACATGGCAACCAGCACAATGTCCCCCATGCAATATGGCTGACTTGGAAGTCACCTATACAACATGGCAACCAGCACAATGTCCCCCATGCAATATGGCTGACTTGGAAGTCACCTATACAACATGGCCACCAGCACAATGTCCCCCATGCAATATGGCTGACGTGGAAGTCACCTATACAAGACAACCAGCACAATGTCCCCCATGCAATATGGCTGACTTGGAAGTCACCTATAGGACATGGCAACCAGCACAATGTCCCCCAAGCAATATGGCTGACTTGGAAGTCACCTATACAAGACAACCAGCACAATGTCCCAAATGCAATATGGCTGACTTGGAAGTCACCTATAGAACATGGCCACCAGCACAATGTCCCCCATGCAATATGGCTTACTTGGAAGTCACCTAAACAACATGGCAACCAGCACAATGTCCCCTAAGCAATATGGCTGACTTGGAAGTCACCTATAGAACATGGCCACCAGCACAATGTCCCCCAAGCAATATGGCTGACGTGGAAGTCACCTATACAAGACAACCAGCACAATGTCCCCCATGCAATATGGCTGACTTGGAAGTCACCTATAGGACATGGCAACCAGCACAATGTCCCCCAAGCAATATGGCTGACTTGGAAGTCACCTATACAAGACAACCAGCACAATGTCCCAAATGCAATATGGCTGACTTGGAAGTCACCTATAGAACATGGCCACCAGCACAATGTCCCCCATGCAATATGGCTTACTTGGAAGTCACCTATACAACATGGCAACCAGCACAATGTCCCCCAAGCAATATGGCTGACTTGGAAGTCACCTATAGAACATGGCCACCAGCACAATGTCCCCCAAGCAATATGGCTGACTTGGAAGTCACCTACAGAACATGGCAACCAGCACAATGTACCCCAAGCAATATGGCTGACTTGGAAGTCACCTATACAAGACAACCAGCACAATGTCCCCCATGCAAAACGGCTGACTTGGAAGTCACCTATACAAGAAAACCAGCACAATGTCCCCCATGCAATATGGCTGACTTGGAAGTCACCTATACAACACAACCAGCACATTGTCCCCCAAGCAATATGGCTCACTTGGAAGTCACCTATACAACATGGCAACCAGCACAATGTCCCCCATGCAATATGGCTGAATTGGAAGTCACCTATACAATACAACCAGCACAATGTCCCCCAAGCAATATGGCTGACTTGGAAGTCACCTATAGAACATGGCCACCAGCACAATGTCCCCCATGCAATATGGCTGACTTGGAAGTCACCTATACAAGACAACCAGCACAATGTCCCCCATGCAATATGGCTGACTTGGAAGTCACCTATAGAACATGGCCACCAGCACAATGTCCCCCATGCAATATGGCTGACTTGGAAGTCATCTATAGAACATGGCAACCAGCACAATGTCCCCCAAGCAATATGGCTGACTTGGAAGTCACCTATACAAGACAACCAGCACAATTTCCCCCATGCAATATGGCTGACTTGGAAGTCACCTATAGGACATGGCAACAAGCACAATGTCCCCCATGCAATATGGCTGACTTGGAAGTCACCTATACAATACAACCAGCACAATGTCCCCCATGCAATATGGCTGACTTGGAAGTCACCTATACAAGACAACCAGCATAATGTCCCCCATGCAATATGGCTGACTTGGAAGTCACCTATACAACATGGCAACCAGCACAATGGCCCCCATGCAATATGGCTGACTTGGAAGTCACCTATACAAGACAACCAGCACAATGTCCCCCATGCAATATGGCTGACTTAGAAGTCACCTATAGGACATGGCAACCAGCACAATGTCCCCCAAGCAATATGGCTGACTTGGAAGTCACCTATACAAGACAACCAGCACAATGTCCCAAATGCAATATGGCTGACTTGGAAGTCACCTATAGAACATGGCCACCAGCACAATGTCCCCCATGCAATATGGCTGACTTGGAAGTCACCTATACAACATGGCAACCAGCACAATGTCCCCCATGCAATATGGCTGACTTGGAAGTCACCTATGCAATACAACCAGCACAATGTCCCCCATGCAATATGGCTGACTTGGAAGTCACCTATACAACACAACCAGCACAATGTCCCCCATGCAATATGGCTGACTTGGAAGTCACCTATACAACACAACCAGCACAATGTCCCCCATGCAATATGGCTGACTTGGAAGTCACCTATAGAACATGGCAACCAGCACAATGTCCCCCAAGCAATATGGCTGACTTGGAAGTCACCTATACAACATGGCCACCAGCACAATGTCCCCCAAGCAATATGGCTGACTTGGAAGTCACCTATACAACACAACCAGCACAATGTCCCCCATGCAATATGGCTGACTTGGAAGTCACCTATACAACATGGCAACCAGCACAATGTCCCCCATGCAATATGGCTGACTTGGAAGTCACCTATAGTACATGGCCACCAGTACAATGTCCCCCATGCAACACGGCTGACTTGAAAGTCACCTATACAAGACAACCAGCACAATGTCCCCCATGCAATATGGCTGACTTGGAAGTCACCTATACAACACAACCAGCACAATGTCCCCCAAGCAATATGGCTCACTTGGAAGTCACCTATACAACATGGCAACCAGCACAATGTCCCCCATGCAATATGGCTGACTTGGAAGTCACCTATACAACATGGCAACCAGCACAATGTCCCCCATGCAATATGGCTGACTTGGAAGTCACCTATACAATACAACCAGCACAATGTCCCCCAGGCAATATGGCTGACTTGGAAGTCACCTATACAACATGGCAACCAGCACAATGTCCCCCAAGCAATATGGCTGACTTGGAAGTCACCTATACAACATGGCAACCAGCACAATGTCCCCCATGCAATATGGCTGACTTGGAAGTCACCTATACAACATGGCAACCAGCACAATGTCCCCCATGCAATATGGCTGACTTGGAAGTCACCTATACAACATGGCAACCAGCACAATGTCCCCCATGCAATATGGCTGACTTGGAAGTCACCTATACAACATGGCCACCAGCACAATGTCCCCCATGCAATATGGCTGACGTGGAAGTCACCTATACAAGACAACCAGCACAATGTCCCCCATGCAATATGGCTGACTTGGAAGTCACCTATAGGACATGGCAACCAGCACAATGTCCCCCAAGCAATATGGCTGACTTGGAAGTCACCTATACAAGACAACCAGCACAATGTCCCAAATGCAATATGGCTGACTTGGAAGCCACCTATAGAACATGGCCACCAGCACAATGTCCCCCATGCAATATGGCTTACTTGGAAGTCACCTAAACAACATGGCAACCAGCACAATGTCCCCTAAGCAATATGGCTGACTTGGAAGTCACCTATAGAACATGGCCACCAGCACAATGTCCCCCAAGCAATATGGCTGACGTGGAAGTCACCTATACAAGACAACCAGCACAATGTCCCCCATGCAATATGGCTGACTTGGAAGTCACCTATAGGACATGGCAACCAGCACAATGTCCCCCAAGCAATATGGCTGACTTGGAAGTCACCTATACAAGACAACCAGCACAATGTCCCAAATGCAATATGGCTGACTTGGAAGTCACCTATAGAACATGGCCACCAGCACAATGTCCCCCATGCAATATGGCTTACTTGGAAGTCACCTATACAACATGGCAACCAGCACAATGTCCCCCAAGCAATATGGCTGACTTGGAAGTCACCTATAGAACATGGCCACCAGCACAATGTCCCCCAAGCAATATGGCTGACTTGGAAGTCACCTACAGAACATGGCAACCAGCACAATGTCCCCCAAGCAATATGGCTGACTTGGAAGTCACCTATACAAGACAACCAGCACAATGTCCCCCATGCAAAACGGCTGACTTGGAAGTCACCTATACAAGAAAACCAGCACAATGTCCCCCATGCAATATGGCTGACTTGGAAGTCACCTATACAACACAACCAGCACATTGTCCCCCAAGCAATATGGCTCACTTGGAAGTCACCTATACAACATGGCAACCAGCACAATGTCCCCCATGCAATATGGCTGAATTGGAAGTCACCTATACAATACAACCAGCACAATGTCCCCCAAGCAATATGGCTGACATGGAAGTCACCTATAGAACATGGCCACCAGCACAATGTCCCCCATGCAATATGGCTGACTTGGAAGTCACCTATACAAGACAACCAGCACAATGTCCCCCATGCAATATGGCTGACTTGGAAGTCACCTATAGAACATGGCCACCAGCACAATGTCCCCCATGCAATATGGCTGACTTGGAAGTCACCTATAGAACATGGCAACCAGCACAATGTCCCCCAAGCAATATGGCTGACTTGGAAGTCACCTATACAAGACAACCAGCACAATTTCCCCCATGCAATATGGCTGACTTGGAAGTCACCTATAGGACATGGCAACAAGCACAATGTCCCCCATGCAATATGGCTGACTTGGAAGTCACCTATACAATACAACCAGCACAATGTCCCCCATGCAATATGGCTGACTTGGAAGTCACCTATACAAGACAACCAGCATAATGTCCCCCATGCAATATGGCTGACTTGGAAGTCACCTATAGGACATGGCAACCAGCACAATGTCCCCCATGCAATATGGCTGACTTGGAAGTCACCTATAGAACATGGCCACCCGCACAATGTCCCCCAAGCAATATGGCTCACTTGGAAGTCACCTATACAATACAACCAGCACAATGTCCCCCATGCAATATGGCTGACTTGGAAGTCACCTATACAATACAACCAGCACAATGTCCCAAATGCAATATGGCTGACTTGGAAGTCACCTATAGAACATGGCCACCAGCACAATGTCCCCCATGCAATATGGCTGACTTGGAAGTCACCTATACAACATGGCAACCAGCACAATGTCCCCCATGCAATATGGCTGTCTTGGAAGTCACCTATACAATACAACCAGCACAATGTCCCCCAAGCAATATGGCTGACTTGGAAGTCACCTATACAAGACAACCAGCACAATGTCCCCCATGCAATATGGCTGACTTGGAAGTCACCTATACAATACAAACAGCACAATGTCCACCATGCAATATGGCTGATTTGGAAGTCACCTATACAACACAACCAGCACAATGTCCCCCATGCAATATGGCTGACTTGGAAGTCACCTATACAAGACAACCAGCACAATGTCCCAAATGCAATATGGCTGACTTGGAAGTCACCTATACAACACAACCAGCACAATGTCCCCCAAGCAATATGGCTCACTTGGAAGTCACCTATACAACATGGCAACCAGCACAATGTCCCCCAAGCAATATGGCTGACTTGGAAGTCACCTATACAAGACAACCAGCACAATGTCCCAAATGCAATATGGCTGACTTGGAAGTCACCTATAGAACATGGCCACCAGCACAATGTCCCCCATGCAATATGGCTGACTTGGAAGTCACCTATACAACATGGCAACCAGCACAATGTCCCCCATGCAATATGGCTGACTTGGAAGTCACCTATACAATACAACCAGCACAATGTCCCCCAAGCAATATGGCTGACTTGGAAGTCACCTATACAAGACAACCAGCACAATGTCCCCCATGCAATATGGCTGACTTGGAAGTCACCTATACAATACAACCAGCACAATGTCCCCCATGCAATATGGCTGATTTGGAAGTCACCTATACAACACAACCAGCACAATGTCCCCCATGCAATATGGCTGACTTGGAAGTCACCTATACAAGACAACCAGCACAATGTCCCCCATGCAATATGGCTGATTTGGAAGTCACCTATACAACACAACCAGCACAATGTCCCCCATGCAATATGGCTGACTTGGAAGTCACCTATACAAGACAACCAGCACAATGTCCCAAATGCAATATGGCTGACTTGGAAGTCACCTATAGAACATGGCCACCAGCACAATGTCCCCCATGCAATATGGCTGACTTGGAAGTCACCTATACAACATGGCAACCAGCACAATGTCCCCTATGCAATATGGCTGACTTGGAAGTCACCTATGCAATACAACCAGCACAATGTCCCCCATGCAATATGGCTGACTTGGAAGTCACCTATACAACACAACCAGCACAATGTCCCCCATGCAATATGGCTGACTTGGAAGTCACCTATACAACACAACCAGCACAATGTCCCCCATGCAATATGGCTGACTTGGAAGTCACCTATAGAACATCGCAACCAGCACAATGTCCCCCAAGCAATATGGCTGACTTGGAAGTCACCTATACAACATGGCCACCAGCACAATGTCCCCCAAGCAATATGGCTGACTTGGAAGTCACCTATACAACACAACCAGCACAATGTCCCCCATGCAATATGGCTGACTTGGAAGTCACCTATACAACATGGCAACCAGCACAATGTCCCCCATGCAATATGGCTGACTTGGAAGTCACCTATACAACATGGCAACCAGCACAATGTCCCCCATGCAATATGGCTGACTTGGAAGTCACCTATACAAGACAACCAGCACAATGTCCCCATGCAATATGGCTGACTTGGAAGTCACCTATAGAACATGGCCACCAGCACAATGTCCCCCATGCAATATGGCTGACTTGGAAGTCACCTATACAACATGGCAACCAGCACAATGTCCCCCAAGCAATATGGCTCACTTGGAAGTCACCTATACAACATGGCAACCAGCACAATTTCCCCCATGCAATATGGCTGACTTGGAAGTCACCTATAGTACATGGCCACCAGTACAATGTCCCCCATGCAACACGGCTGACTTGAAAGTCACCTATACAAGACAACCAGCACAATGTCCCCCATGCAATATGGCTGACTTGGAAGTCACCTATACAACACAACCAGCACAATGTCCCCCAAGCAATATGGCTCACTTGGAAGTCACCTATACAACATGGCAACCAGCACAATGTCCCCCATGCAATATGGCTGACTTGGAAGTCACCTATACAACATGGCAACCAGCACAATGTCCCCCATGCAATATGGCTGACTTGGAAGTCACCTATACAACACAACCAGCACAATGTCCCCCATGCAATATGGCTGACTTGGAAGTCACCTATAGAACATGGCAACCAGCACAATGTCCCCCAAGCAATATGGCTGACTTGGAAGTCACCTATACAACATGGCCACCAGCACAATGTCCCCCAAACAATATGGCTGACTTGGAAGTCACCTATACAACACAACCAGCACAATGTCCCCCATGCAATATGGCTGACTTGGAAGTCACCTATACAACATGGCAACCAGCACAATGTCCCCCATGAAATATGGCTGACTTGGAAGTCACCTATACAACATGGCAACCAGCACAATGTCCCCCATGCAATATGGCTGACTTGGAAGTCACCTATACAAGACAACCAGCACAATGTCCCCATGCAATATGGCTGACTTGGAAGTCACCTATACAACATGGCAACCAGCACAATGTCCCCCATGCAATATGGCTGACTTGGAAGTCACCTATAGTACATGGCCACCAGTACAATGTCCCCCATGCAACACGGCTGACTTGAAAGTCACCTATACAAGACAACCAGCACAATGTCCCCCATGCAATATGGCTGACTTGGAAGTCACCTATACAACACAACCAGCACAATGTCCCCCAAGCAATATGGCTCACTTGGAAGTCACCTATACAACATGGCAACCAGCACAATGTCCCCCATGCAATATGGCTGACTTGGAAGTCACCTATACAACATGGCAACCAGCACAATGTCCCCCATGCAATATGGCTGACTTGGAAGTCACCTATACAATACAACCAGCACAATGTCCCCCAGGCAATATGGCTGACTTGGAAGTCACCTATACAACATGGCAACCAGCACAATGTCCCCCAAGCAATATGGCTGACTTGGAAGTCACCTATACAACATGGCAACCAGCACAATGTCCCCCATGCAATATGGCTGACTTGGAAGTCACCTATACAACATGGCAACCAGCACAATGTCCCCCATGCAATATGGCTGACTTGGAAGTCACCTATACAACATGGCAACCAGCACAATGTCCCCCATGCAATATGGCTGACTTGGAAGTCACCTATACAACATGGCCACCAGCACAATGTCCCCCATGCAATATGGCTGACGTGGAAGTCACCTATACAAGACAACCAGCACAATGTCCCCCATGCAATATGGCTGACTTGGAAGTCACCTATAGGACATGGCAACCAGCACAATGTCCCCCAAGCAATATGGCTGACTTGGAAGTCACCTATACAAGACAACCAGCACAATGTCCCAAATGCAATATGGCTGACTTGGAAGTCACCTATAGAACATGGCCACCAGCACAATGTCCCCCATGCAATATGGCTTACTTGGAAGTCACCTAAACAACATGGCAACCAGCACAATGTCCCCTAAGCAATATGGCTGACTTGGAAGTCACCTATAGAACATGGCCACCAGCACAATGTCCCCCAAGCAATATGGCTGACGTGGAAGTCACCTATACAAGACAACCAGCACAATGTCCCCCATGCAATATGGCTGACTTGGAAGTCACCTATAGGACATGGCAACCAGCACAATGTCCCCCAAGCAATATGGCTGACTTGGAAGTCACCTATACAAGACAACCAGCACAATGTCCCAAATGCAATATGGCTGACTTGGAAGTCACCTATAGAACATGGCCACCAGCACAATGTCCCCCATGCAATATGGCTTACTTGGAAGTCACCTATACAACATGGCAACCAGCACAATGTCCCCCAAGCAATATGGCTGACTTGGAAGTCACCTATAGAACATGGCCACCAGCACAATGTCCCCCAAGCAATATGGCTGACTTGGAAGTCACCTATACAACATGGCAACCAGCACAATATCCCCCAAGCAATATGGCTCACTTGGAAGTCACCTATACAACATGGCAACCAGCACAATGTCCCCCAAGCAATATGGCTCACTTGGAAGTCACCTATACAACATGGCAACCTGCACAATGTCCCCCATGCAATATGGCTGACTTGGAAGTCACCTATAGTACATGGCCACCAGTACAATGTCCCCCATGCAACACGGCTGACTTGAAAGTCACCTATACAAGACAACCAGCACAATGTCCCCCATGCAATATGGCTGACTTGGAAGTCACCTATACAATACAACCAGCACAATGTCCCCCAAGCAATATGGCTGACTTGGAAGTCACCTATAGAACATGGCCACCAGCACAATGTCCCCCATGCAATATGGCTGACTTGGAAGTCACCTATACAAGACAACCAGCACAATGTCCCCCATGCAATATGGCTGACTTGGAAGTCACCTATAGAACATGGCCACCAGCACAATGTCCCCCATGCAATATGGCTGACTTGGAAGTCACCTATAGAACATGGCAACCAGCACAATGTCCCCCAAGCAATATGGCTGACTTGGAAGTCACCTATACAAGACAACCAGCACAATTTCCCCCATGCAATATGGCTGACTTGGAAGTCACCTATAGGACATGGCAACAAGCACAATGTCCCCCATGCAATATGGCTGACTTGGAAGTCACCTATACAATACAACCAGCACAATGTCCCCCATGCAATATGGCTGACTTGGAAGTCACCTATACAAGACAACCAGCATAATGTCCCCCATGCAATATGGCTGACTTGGAAGTCACCTATAGGACATGGCAACCAGCACAATGTCCCCCATGCAATATGGCTGACTTGGAAGTCACCTATAGAACATGGCCACCCGCACAATGTCCCCCAAGCAATATGGCTCACTTGGAAGTCACCTATACAATACAACCAGCACAATGTCCCCCAAGCAATATGGCTGACTTGGAAGTCACCTATACAAGACAACCAGCACAATGTCCCCCATGCAAAACGGCTGACTTGGAAGTCACCTATACAAGAAAACCAGCACAATGTCCCCCATGCAATATGGCTGACTTGGAAGTCACCTATACAACACAACCAGCACATTGTCCCCCAAGCAATATGGCTCACTTGGAAGTCACCTATACAACATGGCAACCAGCACAATGTCCCCCATGCAATATGGCTGAATTGGAAGTCACCTATACAATACAACCAGCACAATGTCCCCCAAGCAATATGGCTGACTTGGAAGTCACCTATAGAACATGGCCACCAGCACAATGTCCCCCATGCAATATGGCTGACTTGGAAGTCACCTATACAAGACAACCAGCACAATGTCCCCCATGCAATATGGCTGACTTGGAAGTCACCTATAGAACATGGCCACCAGCACAATGTCCCCCATGCAATATGGCTGACTTGGAAGTCACCTATAGAACATGGCAACCAGCACAATGTCCCCCAAGCAATATGGCTGACTTGGAAGTCACCTATACAAGACAACCAGCACAATTTCCCCCATGCAATATGGCTGACTTGGAAGTCACCTATAGGACATGGCAACAAGCACAATGTCCCCCATGCAATATGGCTGACTTGGAAGTCACCTATACAATACAACCAGCACAATGTCCCCCATGCAATATGGCTGACTTGGAAGTCACCTATACAAGACAACCAGCATAATGTCCCCCATGCAATATGGCTGACTTGGAAGTCACCTATAGGACATGGCAACCAGCACAATGTCCCCCATGCAATATGGCTGACTTGGAAGTCACCTATAGAACATGGCCACCCGCACAATGTCCCCCAAGCAATATGGCTCACTTGGAAGTCACCTATACAATACAACCAGCACAATGTCCCCCATGCAATATGGCTGACTTGGAAGTCACCTATACAATACAACCAGCACAATGTCCCAAATGCAATATGGCTGACTTGGAAGTCACCTATAGAACATGGCCACCAGCACAATGTCCCCCATGCAATATGGCTGACTTGGAAGTCACCTATACAACATGGCAACCAGCACAATGTCCCCCATGCAATATGGCTGTCTTGGAAGTCACCTATACAATACAACCAGCACAATGTCCCCCAAGCAATATGGCTGACTTGGAAGTCACCTATACAAGACAACCAGCACAATGTCCCCCATGCAATATGGCTGACTTGGAAGTCACCTATACAATACAAACAGCACAATGTCCACCATGCAATATGGCTGATTTGGAAGTCACCTATACAACACAACCAGCACAATGTCCCCCATGCAATATGGCTGACTTGGAAGTCACCTATACAAGACAACCAGCACAATGTCCCAAATGCAATATGGCTGACTTGGAAGTCAACTATACAACACAACCAGCACAATGTCCCCCAAGCAATATGGCTCACTTGGAAGTCACCTATACAACATGGCAACCAGCACAATGTCCCCCAAGCAATATGGCTGACTTGGAAGTCACCTATACAAGACAACCAGCACAATGTCCCAAATGCAATATGGCTGACTTGGAAGTCACCTATAGAACATGGCCACCAGCACAATGTCCCCCATGCAATATGGCTGACTTGGAAGTCACCTATACAACATGGCAACCAGCACAATGTCCCCCATGCAATATGGCTGACTTGGAAGTCACCTATACAATACAACCAGCACAATGTCCCCCAAGCAATATGGCTGACTTGGAAGTCACCTATACAAGACAACCAGCACAATGTCCCCCATGCAATATGGCTGACTTGGAAGTCACCTATACAATACAACCAGCACAATGTCCCCCATGCAATATGGCTGATTTGGAAGTCACCTATACAACACAACCAGCACAATGTCCCCCATGCAATATGGCTGACTTGGAAGTCACCTATACAAGACAACCAGCACAATGTCCCCCATGCAATATGGCTGATTTGGAAGTCACCTATACAACACAACCAGCACAATGTCCCCCATGAAATATGGCTGACTTGGAAGTCACCTATACAAGACAACCAGCACAATGTCCCCATGCAATATGGCTGACTTGGAAGTCACCTATACAACATGGCAACCAGCACAATGTCCCCCATGCAATATGGCTGACTTGGAAGTCACCTATAGTACATGGCCACCATTACAATGTCCCCCATGCAACACGGCTGACTTGAAAGTCACCTATACAAGACAACCAGCACAATGTCCCCCATGCAATATGGCTGACTTGGAAGTCACCTATACAACACAACCAGCACAATGTCCCCCAAGCAATATGGCTCACTTGGAAGTCACCTATACAACATGGCAACCAGCACAATGTCCCCCATGCAATATGGCTGACTTGTAAGTCACCTATACAACATGGCAACCAGCACAATGTCCCCCATGCAATATGGCTGACTTGGAAGTCACCTATACAATACAACCAGCACAATGTCCCCCAGGCAATATGGCTGACTTGGAAGTCACCTATACAACATGGCAACCAGCACAATGTCCCCCAAGCAATATGGCTGACTTGGAAGTCACCTATACAACATGGCAACCAGCACAATGTCCCCCATGCAATATGGCTGACTTGGAAGTCACCTATACAACATGGCAACCAGCACAATGTCCCCCATGCAATATGGCTGACTTGGAAGTCACCTATACAACATGGCAACCAGCACAATGTCCCCCATGCAATATGGCTGACTTGGAAGTCACCTATACAACATGGCCACCAGCACAATGTCCCCCAAGCAATATGGCTGACTTGGAAGTCACCTATACAACATGGCAACCAGCACAATGTCCCCCATGCAATATGGCTGACTTGGAAGTCACCTATACAACATGGCAACCAGCACAATGTCCCCCATGCAATATGGCTGACTTGGAAGTCACCTATACAACATGGCAACCAGCACAATGTCCCCCATGCAATATGGCTGACTTGGAAGTCACCTATACAACATGGCCACCAGCACAATGTCCCCCATGCAATATGGCTGACGTGGAAGTCACCTATACAAGACAACCAGCACAATGTCCCCCATGCAATATGGCTGACTTGGAAGTCACCTATAGGACATGGCAACCAGCACAATGTCCCCCAAGCAATATGGCTGACTTGGAAGTCACCTATACAAGACAACCAGCACAATGTCCCAAATGCAATATGGCTTACTTGGAAGTCACCTAAACAACATGGCAACCAGCACAATGTCCCCTAAGCAATATGGCTGACTTGGAAGTCACCTATAGAACATGGCCACCAGCACAATGTCCCCCAAGCAATATGGCTGACGTGGAAGTCACCTATACAAGACAACCAGCACAATGTCCCCCATGCAATATGGCTGACTTGGAAGTCACCTATAGGACATGGCAACCAGCACAATGTCCCCCAAGCAATATGGCTGACTTGGAAGTCACCTATACAAGACAACCAGCACAATGTCCCAAATGCAATATGGCTGACTTGGAAGTCACCTATAGAACATGGCCACCAGCACAATGTCCCCCATGCAATATGGCTTACTTGGAAGTCACCTATACAACATGGCAACCAGCACAATGTCCCGCAAGCAATATGGCTGACTTGGAAGTCACCTATAGAACATGGCCACCAGCACAATGTCCCCCAAGCAATATGGCTGACTTGGAAGTCACCTACAGAACATGGCAACCAGCACAATGTCCCCCAAGCAATATGGCTGACTTGGAAGTCACCTATACAAGACAACCAGCACAATGTCCCCCATGCAAAACGGCTGACTTGGAAGTCACCTATACAAGAAAACCAGCACAATGTCCCCCATGCAATATGGCTGACTTGGAAGTCACCTATACAACACAACCAGCACATTGTCCCCCAAGCAATATGGCTCACTTGGAAGTCACCTATACAGCATGGCAACCAGCACAATGTCCCCCATGCAATATGGCTGAATTGGAAGTCACCTATACAATACAACCAGCACAATGTCCCCCAAGCAATATGGCTGACTTGGAAGTCACCTATAGAACATGGCCACCAGCACAATGTCCCCCATGCAATATGGCTGACTTGGAAGTCACCTATACAAGACAACCAGCACAATGTCCCCCATGCAATATGGCTGACTTGGAAGTCACCTATAGAACATGGCCACCAGCACAATGTCCCCCATGCAATATGGCTGACTTGGAAGTCACCTATAGAACATGGCAACCAGCACAATGTCCCCCAAGCAATATGGCTGACTTGGAAGTCACCTATACAAGACAACCAGCACAATTTCCCCCATGCAATATGGCTGACTTGGAAGTCACCTATAGGACATGGCAACCAGCACAATGTCCCCCATGCAATATGGCTGACTTGGAAGTCACCTATACAATACAACCAGCACAATGTCCCCCATGCAATATGGCTGACTTGGAAGTCACCTATACAAGACAACCAGCATAATGTCCCCCATGCAATATGGCTGACTTGGAAGTCACCTATAGGACATGGCAACCAGCACAATGTCCCCCATGCAATATGGCTGACTTGGAAGTCACCTATAGAACATGGCCACCCGCACAATGTCCCCCAAGCAATATGGCTCACTTGGAAGTCACCTATACAATACAACCAGCACAATGTCCCCTATGCAATATGGCTGACTTGGAAGTCACCTATACAATACAACCAGCACAATGTCCCAAATGCAATATGGCTGACTTGGAAGTCACCTATAGAACATGGCCACCAGCACAATGTCCCCCATGCAATATGGCTGACTTGGAAGTCACCTATACAACATGGCAACCAGCACAATGTCCCCCATGCAATATGGCTGTCTTGGAAGTCACCTATACAATACAACCAGCACAATGTCCCCCAAGCAATATGGCTGACTTGGAAGTCACCTATACAAGACAACCAGCACAATGTCCCCCATGCAATATGGCTGACTTGGAAGTCACCTATACAATACAAACAGCACAATGTCCACCATGCAATATGGCTGATTTGGAAGTCACCTATACAACACAACCAGCACAATGTCCCCCATGCAATATGGCTAACTTGGAAGTCACCTATACAAGACAACCAGCACAATGTCCCAAATGCAATATGGCTGACTTGGAAGTCACCTATACAACACAACCAGCACAATGTCCCCCAAGCAATATGGCTCACTTGGAAGTCACCTATACAACATGGCAACCAGCACAATGTCCCCCAAGCAATATGGCTGACTTGGAAGTCACCTATACAAGACAACCAGCACAATGTCCCAAATGCAATATGGCTGACTTGGAAGTCACCTATAGAACATGGCCACCAGCACAATGTCCCCCATGCAATATGGCTGACTTGGAAGTCACCTATACAACATGGCAACCAGCACAATGTCCCCCATGCAATATGGCTGACTTGGAAGTCACCTATACAATACAACCAGCACAATGTCCCCCAAGCAATATGGCTGACTTGGAAGTCACCTATACAAGACAACCAGCACAATGTCCCCCATGCAATATGGCTGACTTGGAAGTCACCTATACAATACAACCAGCACAATGTCCCCCATGCAATATGGCTGATTTGGAAGTCACCTATACAACACAACCAGCACAATGTCCCCCATGCAATATGGCTGACTTGGAAGTCACCTATACAAGACAACCAGCACAATGTCCCCCATGCAATATGGCTGATTTGGAAGTCACCTATACAACACAACCAGCACAATGTCCCCCATGCAATATGGCTGACTTGGAAGTCACCTATACAAGACAACCAGCACAATGTCCCAAATGCAATATGGCTGACTTGGAAGTCACCTATAGAACATGGCCACCAGCACAATGTCCCCCATGCAATATGGCTGACTTGGATGTCACCTATACAACATGGCAACCAGCACAATGTCCCCTATGCAATATGGCTGACTTGGAAGTCACCTATGCAATACAACCAGCACAATGTCCCCCATGCAATATGGCTGACTTGGAAGTCACCTATACAACACAACCAGCACAATGTCCCCCATGCAATATGGCTGACTTGGAAGTCACCTATACAACACAACCAGCACAATGTCCCCCATGCAATATGGCTGACTTGGAAGTCACCTATAGAACATGGCAACCAGCACAATGTCCCCCAAGCAATATGGCTGACTTGGAAGTCACCTATACAACATGGCCACCAGCACAATGTCCCCCAAGCAATATGGCTGACTTGGAAGTCACCTATACAACACAACCAGCACAATGTCCCCCATGCAATATGGCTGACTTGGAAGTCACCTATACAACATGGCAACCAGCACAATGTCCCCCATGCAATATGGCTGACTTGGAAGTCACCTATACAACATGGCAACCAGCACAATGTCCCCCATGCAATATGGCTGACTTGGAAGTCACCTATACAAGACAACCAGCACAATGTCCCCATGCAATATGGCTGACTTGGAAGTCACCTATAGAACATGGCCACCAGCACAATGTCCCCCATGCAATATGGCTGACTTGGAAGTCACCTATACAACATGGCAACCAGCACAATGTCCCCCAAGCAATATGGCTCACTTGGAAGTCACCTATACAACATGGCAACCAGCACAATTTCCCCCATGCAATATGGCTGACTTGGAAGTCACCTATAGTACATGGCCACCAGTACAATGTCCCCCATGCAACACGGCTGACTTGAAAGTCACCTATACAAGACAACCAGCACAATGTCCCCCATGCAATATGGCTGACTTGGAAGTCACCTATACAACACAACCAGCACAATGTCCCCCAAGCAATATGGCTCACTTGGAAGTCACCTATACAACATGGCAACCAGCACAATGTCCCCCATGCAATATGGCTGACTTGGAAGTCACCTATACAACATGGCAACCAGCACAATGTCCCCCATGCAATATGGCTGACTTGGAAGTCACCTATACAACACAACCAGCACAATGTCCCCCATGCAATATGGCTGACTTGGAAGTCACCTATAGAACATGGCAACCAGCACAATGTCCCCCAAGCAATATGGCTGACTTGGAAGTCACCTATACAACATGGCCACCAGCACAATGTCCCCCAAGCAATATGGCTGACTTGGAAGTCACCTATACAACACAACCAGCACAATGTCCCCCATGCAATATGGCTGACTTGGAAGTCACCTATACAACATGGCAACCAGCACAATGTCCCCCATGCAATATGGCTGACTTGGAAGTCACCTATACAACATGGCAACCAGCACAATGTCCCCCATGCAATATGGCTGACTTGTAAGTCACCTATACAAGACAACCAGCACAATGTCCCCATGCAATATGGCTGACTTGGAAGTCACCTATAGAACATGGCCACCAGCACAATGTCCCCCATGCAATATGGCTGACTTGGAAGTCACCTATACAACATGGCAACCAGCACAATGTCCCCCAAGCAATATGGCTCACTTGGAAGTCACCTATACAACATGGCAACCAGCACAATTTCCCCCATGCAATATGGCTGACTTGGAAGTCACCTATAGTACATGGCCACCAGTACAATGTCCCCCATGCAACACGGCTGACTTGAAAGTCACCTATACAAGACAACCAGCACAATGTCCCCCATGCAATATGGCTGACTTGGAAGTCACCTATACAACACAACCAGCACAATGTCCCCCAAGCAATATGGCTCACTTGGAAGTCACCTATACAACATGGCAACCAGCACAATGTCCCCCATGCAATATGGCTGACTTGGAAGTCACCTATACAACATGGCAACCAGCACAATGTCCCCCATGCAATATGGCTGACTTGGAAGTCACCTATACAATACAACCAGCACAATGTCCCCCAGGCAATATGGCTGACTTGGAAGTCACCTATACAACATGGTAACCAGCACAATGTCCCCCAAGCAATATGGCTGACTTGGAAGTCACCTATACAACATGGCAACCAGCACAATGTCCCCCATGCAATATGGCTGACTTGGAAGTCACCTATACAACATGGCAACCAGCACAATGTCCCCCATGCAATATGGCTGACTTGGAAGTCACCTATACAACATGGCAACCAGCACAATGTCCCCCATGCAATATGGCTGACTTGGAAGTCACCTATACAACATGGCCACCAGCACAATGTCCCCCATGCAATATGGCTGACGTGGAAGTCACCTATACAAGACAACCAGCACAATGTCCCCCATGCAATATGGCTGACTTGGAAGTCACCTATAGGACATGGCAACCAGCACAATGTCCCCCAAGCAATATGGCTGACTTGGAAGTCACCTATACAAGACAACCAGCACAATGTCCCAAATGCAATATGGCTGACTTGGAAGTCACCTATAGAACATGGCCACCAGCACAATGTCCCCCATGCAATATGGCTGACTTGGAAGTCACCTATAGAACATGGCCACCAGCACAATGTCCCCCAAGCAATATGGCTGACTTGGAAGTCACCTATACAACACAACCAGCACAATGTCCCCCATGCAATATGGCTGACTTGGAAGTCACCTATACAACATGGCAACCAGCACAATGTCCCCCATGCAATATGGCTGACTTGGAAGTCACCTATACAACATGGCAACCAGCACAATGTCCCCCATGCAATATGGCTGACTTGGAAGTCACCTATACAAGACAACCAGCACAATGTCCCCATGCAATATGGCTGACTTGGAAGTCACCTATAGAACATGGCCACCAGCACAATGTACCCCATGCAATATGGCTGACTTGGAAGTCACCTATACAACATGGCAACCAGCACAATGTCCCACAAGCAATATGGCTCACTTGGAAGTCACCTATACAACATGGCAACCAGCACAATGTCCCCCATGCAATATGGCTGACTTGGAAGTCACCTATAGTACATGGCCACCAGTACAATGTCCCCCATGCAACACGGCTGACTTGAAAGTCACCTATACAAGACAACCAGCACAATGTCCCCCATGCAATATGGCTGACTTGGAAGTCACCTATACAACACAACCAGCACAATGTCCCCCAAGCTATATGGCTCACTTGGAAGTCACCTATACAACATGGCAACCAGCACAATGTCCCCCATGCAATATGGCTGACTTGGAAGTCACCTATACAACATGGCAACCAGCACAATGTCCCCCATGCAATATGGCTGACTTGGAAGTCACCTATACAACATGGCAACCAGCACAATGTCCCCCAAGCAATATGGCTGACTTGGAAGTCACCTATACAACATGGCAACCAGCACAATGTCCCCCATGCAATATGGCTGACTTGGAAGTCACCTATACAACATGGCAACCAGCACAATGTCCCCCATGCAATATGGCTGACTTGGAAGTCACCTATACAACATGGCAACCAGCACAATGTCCCCCATGCAATATGGCTGACTTGGAAGTCACCTATACAACATGGCCACCAGCACAATGTCCCCCATGCAATATGGCTGACGTGGAAGTCACCTATACAAGACAACCAGCACAATGTCCCCCATGCAATATGGCTGACTTGGAAGTCACCTATAGGACATGGCAACCAGCACAATGTCCCCCAAGCAATATGGCTGACTTGGAAGTCACCTATACAAGACAACCAGCACAATGTCCCAAATGCAATATGGCTGACTTGGAAGTCACCTATAGAACATGGCCACCAGCACAATGTCCCCCATGCAATATGGCTTACTTGGAAGTCACCTATACAACATGGCAACCAGCACAATGTCCCCCAAGCAATATGGCTGACTTGGAAGTCACCTATAGAACATGGCCACCAGCACAATGTCCCCCAAGCAATATGGCTGACTTGGAAGTCACCTACAGAACATGGCAACCAGCACAATGTCCCCCAAGCAATATGGCTGACTTGGAAGTCACCTATACAAGACAACCAGCACAATGTCCCCCATGCAAAACGGCTGACTTGGAAGTCACCTATACAAGACAACCAGCACAATGTCCCCCATGCAATATGGCTGACTTGGAAGTCACCTATACAACACAACCAGCACAATGTCCCCCAAGCAATATGGCTCACTTGGAAGTCACCTATACAACATGGCAACCAGCACAATGTCCCCCATGCAATATGGCTGAATTGGAAGTCACCTATACAATACAACCAGCACAATGTCCCCCAAGCAATATGGCTGACTTGGAAGTCACCTATAGAACATGGCCACCAGCACAATGTCCCCCATGCAATATGGCTGACTTGGAAGTCACCTATACAAGACAACCATCACAATGTCCCCCATGCAATATGGCTGACTTGGAAGTTACCTATAGGACATGGCAACCAGCACAATGTCCCCCATGCAATATGGCTGACTTGGAAGTCACCTATACAATACAACCAGCACAATGTCCCCCATGCAATATGGCTGACTTGGAAGTCACCTATACAACATGGCAACCAGCACAATGTCCCCAATGCAATATGGCTGACTTGGAAGTCACCTATAGAACATGGCCACCAGCACAATGTCCCCCATGCAATATGGCTGACTTGGAAGTCACCTATACAACATGGCAACCAGCACAATGTCCCCCAAGCAATATGGCTGACTTGGAAGTCACCTATAGAACATGGCCACCAGCACAATGTCCCCCAAGCAATATGGCTGACTTGGAAGTCACCTATAGAACATGGCAACCAGCACAATGTCCCCCAAGCAATATGGCTGACTTGGAAGTCACCTATACAAGACAACCAGCATAATGTCCCCCATGCAATATGGCTGACTTGGAAGTCACCTATAGGACATGGCAACCAGCACAATGTCCCCCATGCAATATGGCTGACTTGGAAGTCACCTATAGAACATGGCCACCCGCACAATGTCCCCCAAGCAATATGGCTCACTTGGAAGTCACCTATACAATACAACCAGCACAATGTCCCCCATGCAATATGGCTGTCTTGGAAGTCACCTATACAATACAACCAGCACAATGTCCCCCAAGCAATATGGCTGACTTGGAAGTCACCTATACAAGACAACCAGCACAATGTCCCCCATGCAATATGGCTGACTTGGAAGTCACCTATACAATACAACCAGCACAATGTCCCCCATGCAATATGGCTGATTTGGAAGTCACCTATACAACACAACCAGCACAATGTCCCCCATGCAATATGGCTGACTTGGAAGTCACCTATACAAGACAACCAGCACAATGTCCCAAATGCAATATGGCTGACTTGGAAGTCACCTATACAACACAACCAGCACAATGTCCCCCAAGCAATATGGCTCACTTGGAAGTCACCTATACAACATGGCAACCAGCACAATGTCCCCCATGCAATATGGCTGAATTGGAAGTCACCTATACAATACAACCAGCACAATGTCCCCCAAGCAATATGGCTGACTTGGAAGTCACCTATAGAACATGGCCACCAGCACAATGTCCCCCATGCAATATGGCTGACTTGGAAGTCACCTATACAAGACAACCAGCACAATGTCCCCCATGCAATATGGCTGACTTGGAAGTCACCTATAGAACATGGCCACCAGCACAATGTCCCCCATGCAATATGGCTGACTTGGAAGTCACCTTTAGAACATGGCAACCAGCACAATGTCCCCCAAGCAATATGGCTGACTTGGAAGTCACCTATACAAGACAACCAGCACAATTTCCCCCATGCAATATGGCTGACTTGGAAGTCACCTATAGGACATGGCAACCAGCACAATGTCCCCCATGCAATATGGCTGACTTGGAAGTCACCTATACAAAACAACCAGCACAATGTCCCCCATGCAATATGGCTGACTTGGAAGTCACCTATACAACATGGCAACCAGCACAATGTCCCCAATGCAATATGGCTGACTTGGAAGTCACCTATAGAACATGGCCACCAGCACAATGTCCCCCATGCAATATGGCTGACTTGGAAGTCACCTATACAACATGGCAACCAGCACAATGTCCCCCAAGCAATATGGCTGACTTGGAAGTCACCTAGAGAACATGGCCACCAGCACAATGTCCCCCAAGCAATATGGCTGACTTGGAAGTCACCTATAGAACATGGCAACCAGCACAATGTCCCCAAGCAATATGGCTGACTTGGAAGTCACCTATACAAGACAACCAGCATAATGTCCCCCATGCAATATGGCTGACTTGGAAGTCACCTATAGGACATGGCAACCAGCACAATGTCCCCCATGCAATATGGCTGACTTGGAAGTCACCTATAGAACATGGCCACCCGCACAATGTCCCCCAAGCAATATGGCTCACTTGGAAGTCACCTATACAATACAACCAGCACAATGTCCCCCATGCAATATGGCTGACTTGGAAGTCACCTATACAATACAACCAGCACAATGTCCCAAATGCAATATGGCTGACTTGGAAGTCACCTATAGAACATGGCCACCAGCACAATGTCCCCCATGCAATATGGCTGACTTGGAAGTCACCTATACAACATGGCAACCAGCACAATGTCCCCCATGCAATATGGCTGTCTTGGAAGTCACCTATACAATACAACCAGCACAATGTCCCCCAAGCAATATGGCTGACTTGGAAGTCACCTATACAAGACAACCAGCACAATGTCCCCCATGCAATATGGCTGACTTGGAAGTCACCTATACAATACAACCAGCACAATGTCCCCCATGCAATATGGCTGATTTGGAAGTCACCTATACAACACAACCAGCACAATGTCCCCATGCAATATGGCTGACTTGGAAGTCACCTATACAAGACAACCAGCACAATGTCCCAAATGTAATATGGCTGACTTGGAAGTCACCTATAGAACATGGCCACCAGCACAATGTCCCCCATGCAATATGGCTGACTTGGAAGTCACCTATACAACATGGCAACCAGCACAATGTCCCCCATGCAATATGGCTGACTTGGAAGTCACCTATACAATACAACCAGCACAATGTCCCCCAAGCAATATGGCTGACTTGGAAGTCACCTATACAAGACAACCAGCACAATGTCCCCCATGCAATATGGCTGACTTGGAAGTCACCTATAGGACATGGCCACCAGCACAATGTCCCCCATGCAATATGGCTGACTTGGAAGTCACCTATACAAGACAACCAGCACAATGTCCCCCATGCAATATGGCTGACTTGGAAGTCACCTATAGAACATGGCCACCAGCACAATGTCCCCCATGCAATATGGCTGACTTGGAAGTCACCTATACAACATGGCAACCAGCACAATGTCCCGCATGCAATATGGCTGACTTGGAAGTCACCTATACAATACAACCAGCACAATGTCCCCCATGCAATATGGCTGACTTGGAAGGCACCTATACAAGACAACCAGCACAATGTCCCCCATGCAATATGGCTGACTTGGAAGTCACCCATAGAACATGGCCACCAGCACAATGTCCCCCATGCAATATGGCTGACTTGGAAGTCACCTATACAACATGGCAACCAGCACAATGTCCCCCATGCAATATGGCTGACTTGGAAGTCACCTATAGAACATGGCCACCAGCACAATGTCCCTCATGCAATATGGCTGACTTGGAAGTCACCTATACAACATGGCAACCAGCACAATGTCCCCCAAGCAATATGGCTGACTTGGAAGTCACCTATAGAACATGGCCACCAGCACAATGTCCCCCAAGCAATATGGCTGACTTGGAAGTCACCTATAGAACATGGCAACCAGCACAATGTCCCCCAAGCAATATGGCTAAATTGGAAGTCACCTATACATGGCAACCAGCACAATGTCCCCCATGCAATATGGCTGACTTGGAATTCACCTATAGAACATGGCCACCAGCACAATGTCCCCCAAGCAATATGGCTCACTTGGAAGTCACCTATACAATACAACCAGCACAATGTCCCCCATGCAATATGGCTGACTTGGAAGTCACCTATACAACTTGGCAACCAGCACAATGTCCCCCATGCAATATGGCTGACTTGGAAGTCACCTATACAACACAACCAGCACAATGTCCCCCAAGCAATATGGCTCACTTGGAAGTCACCTATACAACATGGCAACCAGCACAATGTCCCCCATGCAATATGGCTGACTTGGAAGTCACCTATAGGACATGGCAAAAAGCACAATGTCCCCCATGCAATATGGCTGACTTGGAAGTCACCTATAGAACATGGCCACCAGCACAATGTCCCCCAAACAATATGGCTCACTTGGAAGTCACCTATACAATACAACCAGCACAATGTCCCCCATGCAATATGGCTGACTTGGAAGTCACCTATACAATACAACCAGCACAATGTCCCCCATCCAATATGGCTGATTTGGAAGTCACCTATACAACACAACCAGCACAATGTCCCCCATGCAATATGGCTGACTTGGAAGTCACCTATACAAGACAACCAGCACAATGTCCCAAATGCAATATGGCTGACTTGGAAGTCACCTATAGAACATGGCCACCAGCACAATGTCCCCCATGCAATATGGCTGACTTGGAAGTCACCTATACAACATGGCAACCAGCACAATGTCCCCGATGCAATATGGCTGACTTGGAAGTCACCTATACAATACAACCAGCACAATGTCCCCCAAGCAATATGGCTGACTTGGAAGTCACCTATACAAGACAACCAGCACAATGTCCCCCATGCAATATGGCTGACTTGGAAGTCACCTATAGGACATGGCCACCAGTACAATGTCCCCCATGCAATATGGCTGACTTGGAAGTCACCTATACAATACAACCAGCACAATGTCCCGCATGCAATATGGCTGACTTGGAAGTCACCTATACAATACAACCAGCACAATGTCCCCCATGCAATATGGCTGATTTGGAAGTCACCTATACAACACAACCAGCACAATGTCCCCCATGCAATATGGCTGACTTGGAAGTCACCTATACAAGACAACCAGCACAATGTCCCCCATGCAATATGGCTGACTTGGAAGTCACCTATAGAACATGGCCACCAGCACAATGTCCCCCATGCAATATGGCTGACTTGGAAGTCACCAATACAACATGGCAACCAGCACAATGTCCCCCAAGCAATATGGCTGACTTGGAAGTCACCTATACAACATGGCAACCAGCACAATGTCCCCCAAGCAATTTGGCTGACTTGGAAGTCACCTATAGAACATGGCAACCAGCACAATGTCCCCCAAGCAATATGGCTGACTTAAAAGTCACCTATACAAGACAACCAGCACAATTTCCCCCATGCAATATGGCTGACTTGGAAGTCACCTATAGGACATGGCAAGCAGCACAATGTCCCCCATGCAATATGGCTGACTTGTAAGTCACCTATACAACTTGGCAACCAGCACAATGTCCCCCATGCAATATGGCTGACTTGGAAGTCACCTATACAACACAACCAGCACAATGTCCCCCAAGCAATATGGCTCACTTGGAAGTCACCTATACAACATGGCAACCAGCACAATGTCCCCCATGCAATATGGCTGACTTGGAAGTCACCTATAGGACATGGCAAAAAGCACAATGTCCCCCATGCAATATGGCTGACTTGGAAGTCACCTATAGAACATGGCCACCAGCACAATGTCCCCCAAACAATATGGCTCACTTGGAAGTCACCTATACAATACAACCAGCACAATGTCCCCCATGCAATATGGCTGACTTGGAAGTCACCTATACAATACAACCAGCACAATGTCCCCCATGCAATATGGCTGACTTGGAAGTCACCTATACAACACAACCAGCACAATGTCCCCCATGCAATATGGCTGACTTGGAAGTCACCTATACAACACAACCAGCACAATGTCCCCCATGCAATATGGCTCACTTGGAAGTCACCTATACAACATGGCATCCAGCACAATGTCACCCATGCAATATGGCTGACTTGGAAGTCACCTATACAACATGGCAACCAGCACAATGTCCCCCATGCAATATGGCTGACTTGGAAGTCACCTATACAACATGGCAACCAGCACAATGTCCCCCATGCAATATGGCTGACTTGGAAGTCACCTATACAAGAAACCAGCACAATGTCCCCCATGCAATGTGGCTGACTTGGAAGTCACCTATAGAACATGGCCACCAGCACAATGTCCCCCATGCAATATGGCTGACTTGGAAGTCACCTATACAACATGGCAACCAGCACAATGTTCCCCATGCAATATGGCTGACTTGGAAGTCACCTATACAATACAACCAGCACAATGTCCCCCAAGCAATATGGCTGACTTGGAAGTCACCTATACAAGACAACCAGCACAATGTCCCCCATGCAATATGGCTGACTTCGAAGTCACCTATAGAACAAGGCCACCAGCACAATGTCCCCCATGCAATATGGCTGACTTGGAAGTCACCTATACAACATGGCAACCAGCACAATGTCCCCCATGCAATATGGCTGACTTGGAAGTCACCTATAGAACATGGCCACCAGCACAATGTCCCCCATGCAATATGGCTGACTTGGAAGTCACCAATACAACATGGCAAACAGCACAATGTCCCCCAAGCAATATGGCTGACTTGGAAGTCACCTATACAACATGGCAACCAGCACAATGTCCCCCAAGCAATTTGGCTGACTTGGAAGTCACCTATAGAACATGGCAACCAGCACAATGTCCCCCAAGCAATATGGCTGACTTAAAAGTCACCTATACAAGACAACCAGCACAATTTCCCCCATGCAATATGGCTGACTTGGAAGTCACCTATAGGACATGGCAAGCAGCACAATGTCCCCCATGCAATATGGCTGACTTGTAAGTCACCTATACAACATGGCAACCAGCACAATGTCCCCATGCAATGTGGCTGACTTGGAAGTCACCTATACAACATGGCAACCAGCACAATGTCCCCCATGCAATATGGCTGACTTGGAAGTCACCTTTACAACATGGCCGCCAGCACAATGTCCCCCATGCAATATGGCTGACTTGGAAGTCACCTATACAACACAACCAGCACAATGTCCCCCATGCAACACGGCTGACTTGGAAGTCACCTATACAAGACAACCAGCACAATGTCCCCCATGCAATATGGCTGACTTGGAAGTCACCTATACAACACAACCAGCACAATGTCCCCCAAGCAATATGGCTCACTTGGAAGTCACCTATACAACATGGCAACCAGCACAATGTCCCCCATGCAATATGGCTGACTTGGAAGTCACCTATAGGACATGGCAACCAGCACAATGTCCCCCATGCAATATGGCTGACTTGGAAGTCACCTATAGAACATGGCCACCAGCACAATGTCCCCCAAACAATATGGCTCACTTGGAAGTCACCTATACAATACAACCAGCACAATGTCGCCCATGCAATATGGCTGACTTGGAAGTCACCTATACAATACAACCAGCACAATGTCCCCCATGCAATATGGCTGACTTGGAAGTCACCTATACAACACAACCAGCACAATGTCCCCCATGCAATATGGCTGACTTGGAAGTCACCTATACAACACAACCAGCACAATGTCCCCCATGCAATATGGCTCACTTGGAAGTCACCTATACAACATGGCATCCAGCACAATGTCACCCATGCAATATGGCTGACTTGGAAGTCACCTATACAACATGGCAACCAGCACAATATCCCCCATGCAATATGGCTGACTTGGAAGTCACCTATACAACATGGCAACCAGCACAATGTCCCCCATGCAATATGGCTGACTTGGAAGTCACCTATACAAGAAACCAGCACAATGTCCCCCATGCAATGTGGCTGACTTGGAAGTCACCTATAGAACATGGCCACCAGCACAATGTCCCCCATGCAATATGGCTGACTTGGAAGTCACCTATACAACATGGCAACCAGCACAATGTTCCCCATGCAATATGGCTGACTTGGAAGTCACCTATACAATACAACCAGCACAATGTCCCCCAAGCAATATGGCTGACTTGGAAGTCACCTATACAAGACAACCAGCACAATGTCCCCCATGCAATATGGCTGACTTGGAAGTCACCTATAGAACATGGCCACCAGCACAATGTCCCCCATGCAATATGGCTGACTTGGAAGTCACCTATACAACATGGCAACCAGCACAATGTCCCCCATGCAATATGGCTGACTTGGAAGTCACCTATAGAACATGGCCACCAGCACAATGTCCCCCATGCAATATGGCTGACTTGAAAGTCACCTTTACAACATGGCAACCAGCACAATGTCCCCCAAGCAATATGGCTGACTTGGAAGTCACCTATAGAACATGGCCACCAGCACAATGTCAACCAAGCAATATGGCTGACTTGGAAGTCACCTATAGAACATGGCAACCAGCACAATGTCCCCCAAGCAATATGGCTGACTTGGAAGTCACCTATACAAGACAACCAGCACAATGTCCCCCTTGCAATATGGCCGACTTGGAAGTCACCTATAGGACATGGCAACCAGCACAATGTCCCCCATGCAATATGGCTGACTTGGAAGTCACCTATAGAACATGGCCACCAGCACAATGTCCCCCAAGCAACATGGCTCACTTGGAAGTCACCTATACAATACAACCAGCACAATGTCCCCCATGCAATATGGCTGACTTGGAAGTCACCTATACAACATGGCAACCAGCACAATGTCCCCCATGCAATATGGCTGACTTGGAAGTCACCTATACAATACAACCAGCACAATGTCCCCCATGCAATATGGCTGACTTGGAAGTCACCTATACAACATGGCAACCAGCACAATGTCCCCCATGCAATATGGCTGACTTGGAAGTCACCTATACAATACAACCAGCACAATGTCCCCCATCCAATATGGCTGACTTGGAAGTCACCTATACAAGACAACCAGCACAATGTCCCCCATGCAATATGGCTGACTTGGAAGTCACCTATACAATACAACCAGCACAATGTCCCACATGCAATATGGCTGATTTGGAAGTCACCTATACAACACAACCAGCACAATGTCCCCCATGCAATATGGCTGACTTGGAAGTCACCTATACAAGACAACCAGCACAATGTCCCAAATGCAATATGGCTGACTTGGAAGTCACCTATAGAACATGGCCACCAGCACAATGTCCCCCATGCAATATGGCTGACTTGGAAGTCACCTATACAACATGGCAACCAGCACAATGTCCCCCATGCAATATGGCTGACTTGGAAGTCACCTATACAATACAACCAGCACAATGTCCCCCAAGCAATATGGCTGACTTGGAAGTCACCTATACAAGACAACCAGCACAATGTCCCCCATGCAATATGGCTGACTTGGAAGTCACCTATAGGACATGGCCACCAGCACAATGTCCCCCATGCAATATGGCTGACTTGGAAGTCACCTATACAATACAACCAGCACAATGTCCCCCATGCAATATGGCTGACTTGGAAGTCACCTATACAATACAACCGGCACAATGTCCCCCATGCAATATGGCTGATTTGGAAGTCACCTATACAACACAACCAGCACAATGTCCCCCATGCAATATGGCTGACTTGGAAGTCACCTATAGAACATGGCCACCAGCACAATGTCCCTCATGCAATATGGCTGACTTGGAAGTCACCTATACAACATGGCAACCAGCACAATGTCCCCCAAGCAATATGGCTGACTTAGAAATCACCTATAGAACATGGCAACCAGCACAATGTCCCCCATGCAATATGGCTGACTTGGAAGTCACGTATAGAACATGGCCACCAGCACAATGTCCCCCAAACAATATGGCTCACTTGGAAGTCACCTATACAATACAACCAGCACAATGTCCCCCATGCAATATGGCTGACTTGGAAGTCACCTATACAATACAACCAGCACAATGGCCCCCATGCAATATGGCTGACTTGGAAGTCACCTATAGAACATGGCCACCAGCACAATGTCCCCCATGCAATATGGCTGACTTGGAAGTCACCTATACAACATGGCAACCAGCACAATGTCCCCCATGCAATATGGCTGACTTGGAAGTCACCTATACAATACAACCAGCACAATGTCCCCCATCCAATATGGCTGACTTGGAAGTCACCTATACAAGACAACCAGCACAATGTCCCCCATGCAATATGGCTGACTTGGAAGTCACCTATACAATACAACCAGCACAATGTCCCACATGCAATATGGCTGATTTGGAAGTCACCTATACAACACAACCAGCACAATGTCCCCCATGCAATATGGCTGACTTGGAAGTCACCTATACAAGACAACCAGCACAATGTCCCAAATGCAATATGGCTGACTTGGAAGTCACCTATACAACATGGCAACCAGCACAATGTCCCCCAAGCAATATGGCTGACTTAGAAATCACCTATAGAACATGGCAACCAGCACAATGTCCCCCATGCAATATGGCTGACTTGGAAGTCACGTATAGAACATGGCCACCAGCACAATGTCCCCCAAACAATATGGCTCACTTGGAAGTCACCTATACAATACAACCAGCACAATGGCCCCCATGCAATATGGCTGATTTGGAAGTCACCTATACAACACAACCAGCACAATGTCCCCCATGCAATATGGCTGACTTGGAAGTCACCTATAGAACATGGCCACCAGCACAATGTCCCCCATGCAATATGGCTGACTTGGAAGTCACCTATACAACATGGCAACCAGCACAATGTCCCCCATGCAATATGGCTGACTTGGAAGTCACCTATACAATACAACCAGCACAATGTCCCCCAAGCAATATGGCTGACTTGGAAGTCACCTATACAAGACAACCAGCACAATGTCCCCCATGCAATATGGCTGACATGGAAGTCACCTATAGAACATGGCCACCAGCACAATGTCCCCCATGCAATATGGCTGACTTGGAAGTCACCTATACAACATGGCAACCAGCACAATGTCCCCCATGCAATATGGCTGACTTGGAAGTCACCTATAGAACATGGCCACCAGCACAATGTCCCCCATGCAATATGGCTGACTTGGAATTCACCTATACAACATGGCAACCAGCACAATGTCCCCCAAGCAATATGGCTGACTTGGAAGTCACCTATACAACATGGCAACCAGCGCAATGTCTACCAAGCAATATGGCTGACTTGGAAGTCACCTATAGAACATGGCAACCAGCACAATGTCCCCCAAGCAATGTGGCTGACTTGGAAGTCACCTATAGGACATGGCAACCAGCACAATGTCCCCCATGCAATATGGCTGACTTGTAAGTCACCTATACAACATGGCAACCAGCACAATGTCCCCCATGCAATATGGCTGACTTGGAAGTCACCTATACAACATGGCAACCAGCACAATGTCCCCCATGCAATATGGCTGACTTGGAAGTCACCTTTACAACATGGCCACCAGCACAATGTCCCCCATGCAATATGGCTGACTTGGAAGTCACCTATACAATACAACCAGCACAATGTCCCCCATGCAACACGGCTGACTTGGAAGTCACCTATACAAGACAACCAGCACAATGTCCCCCATGCAATATGGCTGACTTGGAAGTCACCTATACAACACAACCAGCACAATGTCCCCCAAGCAATATGGCTCACTTGGAAGTCACCTATACAACATGGCAACCAGCACAATGTCCCCCATGCAATATGGCTGACTTGTAAGTCACCTATACAACATGGCAACCAGCACAATGTCCCCCATGCAATATGGCTGACTTGGAAGTCACCTATACAACATGGCAACCAGCACAATGTCCCCCATGCAATATGGCTGACTTGGAAGTCACCTTTACAACATGGCCACCAGCACAATGTCCCCCATGCAATATGGCTGACTTGGAAGTCACCTATACAAGACAACCAGCACAATGTCCCCCATGCAATATGGCTGACTTGGAAGTCACCTATACAACACAACCAGCACAATGTCCCCCAAGCAATATGGCTCACTTGGAAGTCACCTATACAACATGGCAACCAGCACAATGTCCCCCATGCAATATGGCTGACTTGGAAGTCACCTATAGGACATGGCAACCAGCACAATGTCCCCCATGCAATATGGCTGACTTGGAAGTCACCTATAGAACATGGCCACCAGCACAATGTCCCCCAAGCAATATGGCTCACTTGGAAGTCACCTATACAATACAACCAGCACAATGTCCCCCATGCAATATGGCTGACTTGGAAGTCACCTATACAATACAACCAGCACAATGTCCCCCATGCAATATGGCTGACTTGGAAGTCACCTATACAACACAACCAGCAAAATGTCCCCCATGCAATATGGCTGACTTGGAAGTCACCTATACAACACAACCAGCACAATGTCCCCCATGCAATATGGCTCACTTGGAAGTCACCTATACAACATGGCATCCAGCACAATGTCCCCCATGCAATATGGCTGACTTGGAAGTCACCTATACAACATGGCAACCAGCACAATGTCCCCCATGCAATATGGTTGACTTGGAAGTCACCTATACAACAGGGCAACCAGCACAATGTCCCTAATGCAATATGGTTGACTTGGAACTCACCTATACAAGAAACCAGCACAATGTCCCCCATGCAATGTGGCTGACTTGGAAGTCACCCATAGAACATGGCCACCAGCACAATGTCCACCATGCAATATGGCTGACTTGGAAGTCACCTATACAACATGGCAACCAGCACAATGTCCCCCAAGCAATATGGCTCACTTGGAAGTCACCTATAGAACATGGCAACCAGCAGAATGTCCCACAAGCAATATGGCTGACTTGGAAGTCACCTATACAACATGGCAAACCAGCACAATTTCCCCCATGCAATATGGCTGACTTGGAAGTCACCTATAGAACATGGCCACCAGCACAATGTCCCCCATGCAACACGGCTGACTTGGAAGTCACCTATACAAGACAACCAGCACAATGTCCCCCATGCAATATGGCTGACTTGGAAGTCACCTATACAACACAACCAGCACAATGTCCCCCAAGCAATATGGCTCACTTGGAAGTCACCTATACAACATGGCAAACAGCACAATGTCCCCCATGCAATATGGCTGACTTGGAAGTCACCTATACAACATGGCAACCAGCACAATGGCCCCCATGCAATATGGCTGACTTGGAAGTCACCAATACAAGACAACCAGCACAATGTCCCCCATGCAATATGGCTGACTTAGAAGTCACCTATAGGACATGGCAACCAGCACAATGTCCCCCATTCAATATGGCTGACTTGGAAGTCACCTATACAAGACAACCAGCACAATGTCCCAAATGCAATATGGCTGACTTGGAAGTCACCTATAGAACATGGCCACCAGCACAATGTCCCCCATGCAATATGGCTGACTTGGAAGTCACCTATACAAAATGGCAACCAGCACAATGTCCCCCATGCAATATGGCTGACTTGGAAGTCACCTATACAATACAACCAGCACAATGTCCCCCAAGCAATATGGCTGACTTGGAAGTCACCTATACAAGACAACCAGCACAATGTCCCCCATGCAATATGGCTGACTTGGAAGTCACCTATACAATACAACCAGCACAATGTCCCCCATGCAATATGGCTGATTTGGAAGTCACCTATACAACACAACCAGCACAATGTCCCCCATGCAATATGGCTGACTTGGAAGTCACCTATACAAGACAACCAACACAATGTCCCAAATGCAATATGGCTGACTCGGAAGTCACCTATAGAACATGGCCACCAGGACAATGTCCCCCATGCAATATTGCTGACTTGGAAGTCACCTATACAACATGGCAACCAGCACAATGTCCCCCATGCAATATGGCTGACTTGGAAGTCACCTATGCAATACAACCAGCACAATGTCCCCCATGCAATATGGCTGACTTGGAAGTCACCTATACAACACAACCAGCACAATGTCCCCCATGCAATATGGCTGACTTGGAAGTCACCTATACAACACAACCAGCACAATGTCCCCCATGCAATATGGCTGACTTGGAAGTCACCTATAGAACATGGCAACCAGCACAATGTCCCCCAAGCAATATGGCTGACTTGGAAGTCACCTATACAACATGGCCACCAGCACAATGTCCCCCAAGCAATATGGCTGACTTGGAAGTCACCTATACAACACAACCAGCACAATGTCCCCCATGCAATATGGCTGACTTGGAAGTCACCTATACAACATGGCAACCAGCACAATGTCCCCCATGCAATATGGCTGACTTGGAAGTCACCTATACAACATGGCAACCAGCACAATGTCCCCCATGCAATATGGCTGACTTGGAAGTCACCTATACAAGACAACCAGCACAATGTCCCCATGCAATATGGCTGACTTGGAAGTCACCTATAGAACATGGCCACCAGCACAATGTCCCCCATGCAATATGGCAGACTTGGAAGTCACCTTTACAACATGGCCACCAGCACAATGTCCCCCATGCAATATGGCTGACTTGGAAGTCACCTATACAAGACAACCAGCACAATGTCCCCCATGCAATATGGCTGACTTGGAAGTCACCTATACAACACAACCAGCACAATGTCCCCCAAGCAATATGGCTCACTTGGAAGTCACCTATACAACATGGCAACCAGCACAATGTCCCCCATGCAATATGGCTGACTTGGAAGTCACCTATAGGACATGGCAACCAGCACAATGTCCCCCATGCAATATGGCTGACTTGGAAGTCACCTATAGAACATGGCCACCAGCACAATGTCCCCCAAGCAATATGGCTCACTTGGAAGTCACCTATACAATACAACCAGCACAATGTCCCCCATGCAATATGGCTGACTTGGAAGTCACCTATACAATACAACCAGCACAATGTCCCCCTTGCAATATGGCTGACTTGGAAGTCACCTATACAACACAACCAGCACAATGTCCCCCATGCAATATGGCTGACTTGGAAGTCACCTATACAACACAACCAGCACAATGTCCCCCATGCAATATGGCTCACTTGGAAGTCACCTATACAACATGGCATCCAGCACAATGTCCCCCATGCAATATGGCTGACTTGGAAGTCACCTATACAACATGGCAACCAGCACAATGTCCCCCATGCAATATGGTTGACTTGGAAGTCACCTATACAACAGGGCAACCAGCACAATGTCCCTAATGCAATATGGTTGACTTGGAAGTCACCTATACAAGAAACCAGCACAATGTCCCCCATGCAATGTGGCTGACTTGGAAGTCACCCATAGAACATGGCCACCAGCACAATGTCCACCATGCAATATGGCTGACTTGGAAGTCACCTATACAACATGGCAACCAGCACAACGTCCCCCAAGCAATATGGCTCACTTGGAAGTCACCTATAGAACATGGCAACCAGCAGAATGTCCCACAAGCAATATGGCTGACTTGGAAGTCACCTATACAACATGGCAAACCAGCACAATTTCCCCCATGCAATATGGCTGACTTGGAAGTCACCTATAGAACATGGCCACCAGCACAATGTCCCCCATGCAACACGGCTGACTTGGAAGTCACCTATACAAGACAACCAGCACAATGTCCCCCATGCAATATGGCTGACTTGGAAGTCACCTATACAACACAACCAGCACAATGTCCCCCAAGCAATATGGCTCACTTGGAAGTCACCTATACAACATGGCAAACAGCACAATGTCCCCCATGCAATATGGCTGACTTGGAAGTCACCTATACAACATGGCAACCAGCACAATGGCCCCCATGCAATATGGCTGACTTGGAAGTCACCAATACAAGACAACCAGCACAATGTCCCCCATGCAATATGGCTGACTTAGAAGTCACCTATAGGACATGGCAACCAGCACAATGTCCCCCATTCAATATGGCTGACTTGGAAGTCACCTATACAAGACAACCAGCACAATGTCCCAAATGCAATATGGCTGACTTGGAAGTCACCTATAGAACATGACCACCAGCACAATGTCCCCCATGCAATATGGCTGACTTGGAAGTCACCTATACAAAATGGCAACCAGCACAATGTCCCCCATGCAATATGGCTGACTTGGAAGTCACCTATACAATACAACCAGCACAATGTCCCCCAAGCAATATGGCTGACTTGGAAGTCACCTATACAAGACAACCAGCACAATGTCCCCCATGCAATATGGCTGACTTGGAAGTCACCTATACAATACAACCAGCACAATGTCCCCCATGCAATATGGCTGATTTGGAAGTCACCTATACAACACAACCAGCACAATGTCCCCCATGCAATATGGCTGACTTGGAAGTCACCTATACAAGACAACCAACACAATGTCCCAAATGCAATATGGCTGACTCGGAAGTCACCTATAGAACATGGCCACCAGGACAATGTCCCCCATGCAATATTGCTGACTTGGAAGTCACCTATACAACATGGCAACCAGCACAATGTCCCCCATGCAATATGGCTGACTTGGAAGTCACCTATGCAATACAACCAGCACAATGTCCCCCATGCAATATGGCTGACTTGGAAGTCACCTATACAACACAACCAGCACAATGTCCCCCATGCAATATGGCTGACTTGGAAGTCACCTATACAACACAACCAGCACAATGTCCCCCATGCAATATGGCTGACTTGGAAGTCACCTATAGAACATGGCAACCAGCACAATGTCCCCCAAGCAATATGGCTGACTTGGAAGTCACCTATACAACATGGCCACCAGCACAATGTCCCCCAAGCAATATGGCTGACTTGGAAGTCACCTATACAACACAACCAGCACAATGTCCCCCATGCAATATGGCTGACTTGGAAGTCACCTATACAACATGGCAACCAGCACAATGTCTCCCATGCAATATGGCTGACTTGGAAGTCACCTATACAACATGGCAACCAGCACAATGTCCCCCATGCAATATGGCTGACTTGGAAGTCACCTATACAAGACAACCAGCACAATGTCCCCATGCAATATGGCTGACTTGGAAGTCACCTATAGAACATGGCCACCAGCACAATGTCCCCCATGCAATATGGCAGACTTGGAAGTCACCTATACAACATGGCAACCAGCACAATATCCCCCAAGCAATATGGCTCACTTGGAAGTCACCTATACAACATGGCAACCAGCACAATGTCCCCCAAGCAATATGGCTCACTTGGAAGTCACCTATACAACATGGCAACCTGCACAATGTCCCCCATGCAATATGGCTGACTTGGAAGTCACCTATAGTACATGGCCACCAGTACAATGTCCCCCATGCAACACGGCTGACTTGAAAGTCACCTATACAAGACAACCAGCACAATGTCCCCCATGCAATATGGCTGACTTGGAAGTCACCTATACAACACAACCAGCACAATGTCACCCAAGCAATATGGCTCACTTGGAAGTCACCTATACAACATGGCAACCAGCACAATGTCCCCCATGCAATATGGCTGACTTGTAAGTCACCTATACAACATGGCAACCAGCACAATGTCCCCCATGCAATATGGCTGACTTGGAAGTCACCTATACAACATGGCAACCAGCACAATGTCCCCCATGCAATATGGCTGACTTGGAAGTCACCTTTACAACATGGCCACCAGCACAATGTCCCCCATGCAATATGGCTGACTTGGAAGTCACCTATACAATACAACCAGCACAATGTCCCCCATGCAACACGGCTGACTTGGAAGTCACCTATACAAGACAACCAGCACAATGTCCCCCATGCAATATGGCTGACTTGGAAGTCACCTATACAACACAACCAGCACAATGTCCCCCAAGCAATATGGCTCACTTGGAAGTCACCTATACAACATGGCAACCAGCACAATGTCCCCCATGCAATATGGCTGACTTGGAAGTCACCTATAGGAAATGGCAACCAGCACAATGTCCCCCATGCAATATGGCTGACTTGGAAGTCACCTATAGAACATGGCCACCAGCACAATGTCCCCCAAGCAATATGGCTCACTTGGAAGTCACCTATACAATACAACCAGCACAATGTCCCCCATGCAATATGGCTGACTTGGAAGTCACCTATACAATACAACCAGCACAATGTCCCCCATGCAATATGGCTGACTTGGAAGTCACCTATACAACACAACCAGCACAATGTCCCCCATGCAATATGGCTGACTTGGAAGTCAACTATACAACACAACCAGCACAATGTCCCCCATGCAATATGGCTCACTTGGAAGTCACCTATACAACATGGCATCCAGCACAATGTCCCCCATGCAATATGGCTGACTTGGAAGTCACCTATACAACATGGCAACCAGCACAATGTCCCCCATGCAATATGGTTGACTTGGAAGTCACCTATACAACAGGGCAACCAGCACAATGTCCCTAATGCAATATGGTTGACTTGGAAGTCACCTATACAAGAAACCAGCACAAAGTCCCCCATGCAATGTGGCTGACTTGGAAGTCACCCATAGAACATGGCCACCAGCACAATGTCCACCATGCAATATGGCTGAATTGGAAGTCACCTATACAACATGGCAACCAGCACAATGTCCCCCAAGCAATATGGCTCACTTGGAAGTCACCTATAGAACATGGCAACCAGCACAATGTCCCCCAAGCAATATGGCTGACTTGGAAGTCACCTATACAACATGGCAAACCAGCACAATGTCCCCCATGCAATATGGCTGACTTGGAAGTCACCTATAGAACATGGCCACCAGCACAATGTCCCCCATGCAACACGGCTGACTTGGAAGTCACCTATACAAGACAACCAGCACAATGTCCCCCATGCAATATGGCTGACTTGGAAGTCAACTATACAACACAACCAGCACAATGTCCCCCAAGCATTATGGCTCACTTGGAAGTCACCTATACAACATGGCAACCAGCGCAATGTCCCCCATGCAATATGGCTGACTTGGAAGTCACCTAAAGGACATGGCAACCAGCACAATGTCCCCCATGCAATATGGCTGACTTGGAAGTCACCTATAGAACATGGCCACCAGCACAATGTCCCCCAAGCAATATGGCTCACTTGGAAGTCACCTATACAATACAACCAGCACAATGTCCCCCATGCAATATGGCTGACTTGGAAGTCACCTATACAATACAACCAGCACAATGTCCCCCATGCAATATGGCTGACTTGGAAGTCACCTATACAACACAACCAGCACAATGTCCCCCATGCAATATGGTTGACTTGGAAGTCACCTATACAACAGGGCAACCAGAACAATGTCCCTAATGCAATATGGTTGACTTGGAAGTCACCTATACAAGAAACCAGCACAATGTCCCCCATGCAATGTGGCTGACTTGGAAGTCACCCATAGAACATGGCCACCAGCACAATGTCCACCATGCAATATGGCTGACTTGGAAGTCACCTATACAACATGGCAACCAGCACAATGTCCCCCAAGCAATATGGCTCACTTGGAAGTCACCTATAGAACATGGCAGCCAGCACAATGTCCCCCAAGCAATATGGCTGACTTGGAAGTCACCTATACAACATGGCAAACCAGCACAATGTCCCCCATGCAATATGGCTGACTTGGAAGTCACCTATAGAACATGGCCACCAGCACAATGTCCCCCATGCAACACGGCTGACTTGGAAGTCACCTATACAAGACAACCAGCACAATGTCCCCCATGCAATATGGCTGACTTGGAAGTCACCTATACAACACAACCAGCACAATGTCCCCCAAGCAATATGGCTCACTTGGAAGTCACCTATACAACATGGCAACCAGCACAATGTCCCCCATGCAATATGGCTGACTTGGAAGTCACCTATACAACATGGCAACCAGCACAATGGCCCCCATGCAATATGGCTGACTTGGAAGTCACCTATACAAGACAACCAGCACAATGTCCCCCATGCAATATGGCTGACTTAGAAGTCACCTATAGGACATGGCAACCAGCACAAGGTCCCCCAAGCAATATGGCTGACTTGGAAGTCACCTATACAAGACAACCAGCACAATGTCCCAAATGCAATATGGCTGACTTGGAAGTCACCTATAGAACATGGCCACCAGCACAATGTCCCCCATGCAATATGGCTGACTTGGAAGTCACCTATACAACATGGCAACCAGCACAATGTCCCCCATGCAATATGGCTGACTTGGAAGTCACCTATGCAATACAACCAGCACAATGTCCCCCATGCAATATGGCTGACTTGGAAGTCACCTATACAACACAACCAGCACAATGTCCCCCATGCAATATGGCTGACTTGGAAGTCACCTATACAACACAACCAGCACAATGTCCCCCATGCAATATGGCTGACTTGGAAGTCACCTATAGAACATGGCAACCAGCACAATGTCCCCCAAGCAATATGGCTGACTTGGAAGTCACCTATACAACATGGCCACCAGCACAATGTCCCCCAAGCAATATGGCTGACTTGGAAGTCACCTATACAACACAACCAGCACAATGTCCCCCATGCAATATGGCTGACTTGGAAGTCACCTATACAACATGGCAACCAGCACAATGTCCCCCATGCAATATGGCTGACTTGGAAGTCACCTATAGTACATGGCCACCAGTACAATGTCCCCCATGCAACACGGCTGACTTGAAAGTCACCTATACAAGACAACCAGCACAATGTCCCCCATGCAATATGGCTGACTTGGAAGTCACCTATACAACACAACCAGCACAATGTCCCCCAAGCAATATGGCTCACTTGGAAGTCACCTATACAACATGGCAACCAGCACAATGGCCACCATGCAATATGGCTGACTTGGAAGTCACCTATACAACATGGCAACCAGCACAATGTCCCCCATGCAATATGGCTGACTTGGAAGTCACCTATACAATACAACCAGCACAATGTCCCCCAGGCAATATGGCTGACTTGGAAGTCACCTATACAACATGGCAACCAGCACAATGTCCCCCATGCAATATGGCTGACTTGGAAGTCACCTATACAACATGGCCACCAGCACAATGTCCCCCATGCAATATGGCTGACGTGGAAGTCACCTATACAAGACAACCAGCACAATGTCCCCCATGCAATATGGCTGACTTGGAAGTCACCTATAGGACATGGCAACCAGCACAATGTCCCCCAAGCAATATGGCTGACTTGGAAGTCACCTATACAAGACAACCAGCACAATGTCCCAAATGCAATATGGCTGACTTGGAAGTCACCTATAGAACATGGCCACCAGCACAATGTCCCCCATGCAATATGGCTTACTTGGAAGTCACCTAAACAACATGGCAACCAGCACAATGTCCCCTAAGCAATATGGCTGACTTGGAAGTCACCTATAGAACATGGCCACCAGCACAATGCCCCCCAAGCAATATGGCTGACGTGGAAGTCACCTATACAAGACAACCAGCACAATGTCCCCCATGCAATATGGCTGACTTGGAAGTCACCTATAGGACATGGCAACCAGCACAATGTCCCCCAAGCAATATGGCTGACTTGGAAGTCACCTATACAAGACAACCAGCACAATGTCCCAAATGCAATATGGCTGACTTGGAAGTCACCTATAGAACATGGCCACCAGCACAATGTCCCCCATGCAATATGGCTTACTTGGAAGTCACCTATACAACATGGCAACCAGCACAATGTCCCCCAAGCAATATGGCTGACTTGGAAGTCACCTATACAACACAACCAGCACAATGTCCCCCATGCAATATGGCTGACTTGGAAGTCAACTATACAACACAACCAGCACAATGTCCCCCATGCAATATGGCTCACTTGGAAGTCACCTATACAACATGGCATCCAGCACAATGTCCCCCATGCAATATGGCTGACTTGGAAGTCACCTATACAACATGGCAACCAGCACAATGTCCCCCATGCAATATGGTTGACTTGGAAGTCACCTATACAACAGGGCAACCAGCACAATGTCCCTAATGCAATATGGTTGACTTGGAAGTCACCTATACAAGAAACCAGCACAATGTCCCCCATGCAATGTGGCTGACTTGGAAGTCACCCATAGAACATGGCCACCAGCACAATGTCCACCATGCAATATGGCTGAATTGGAAGTCACCTATACAACATGGCAACCAGCACAATGTCCCCCAAGCAAAATGGCTCACTTGGAAGTCACCTATAGAACATGGCAACCAGCACAATGTCCCCCAAGCAATATGGCTGACTTGGAAGTCACCTATACAACATGGCAAACCAGCACAATGTCCCCCATGCAATATGGCTGACTTGGAAGTCACCTATAGAACATGGCCACAGCACAATGTCCCCCATGCAACACGGCTGACTTGGAAGTCACCTATACAAGACAACCAGCACAATGTCCCCCATGCAATATGGCTGACTTGGAAGTCAACTATACAACACAACCAGCACAATGTCCCCCAAGCAATATGGCTCACTTGGAAGTCACCTATACAACATGGCAACCAGCGCAATGTCCCCCATGCAATATGGCTGACTTGGAAGTCACCTATAGGACATGGCAACCAGCACAATGTCCCCCATGCAATATGGCTGACTTGGAAGTCACCTATAGAACATGGCCACCAGCACAATGTCCCCCAAGCAATATGGCTCACTTGGAAGTCACCTATACAATACAACCAGCACAATGTCCCCCATGCAATATGGCTGACTTGGAAGTCACCTATACAATACAACCAGCACAATGTCCCCCATGCAATATGGCTGACTTGGAAGTCACCTATACAACACAACCAGCACAATGTCCCCCATGCAATATGGCTGACTTGGAAGTCAACTATACAACACAACCAGCACAATGTCCCCCATGCAATATGGCTCACTTGGAAGTCACCTATACAACATGGCATCCAGCACAATGTCCCCCATGCAATATGGCTGACTTGGAAGTCACCTATACAACATGGCAACCAGCACAATGTCCCCCATGCAATATGGTTGACTTGGAAGTCACCTATACAACAGGGCAACCAGCACAATGTCCCTAATGCAATATGGTTGACTTGGAAGTCACCTATACAAGAAACCAGCACAATGTCCCCCATGCAATGTGGCTGACTTGGAAGTCACCCATAGAACATGGCCAACAGCACAATGTCCACCATGCAATATGGCTGACTTGGAAGTCACCTATACAACATGGCAACCAGCACAATGTCCCCCAAGCAATATGGCTCACTTGGAAGTCACCTATAGAACATGGCAACCAGCACAATGTCCCCCAAGCAATATGGCTGACTTGGAAGTCACCTATACAACATGGCAAACCAGCACAATGTCCCCCATGCAATATGGCTGACTTGGAAGTCACCTATAGAACATGGCCACCAGCACAATGTCCCCCATGCAACACGGCTGACTTGGAAGTCACCTATACAAGACAACCAGCACAATGTCCCCCATGCAATATGGCTGACTTGGAAGTCACCTATACAACACAACCAGCACAATGTCCCCCAAGCAATATGGCTCACTTGGAAGTCACCTATACAACATGGCAACCAGCACAATGTCCCCCATGCAATATGGCTGACTTGGAAGTCACCTATACAACATGGCAACCAGCACAATGGCCCCCATGCAATATGGCTGACTTGGAAGTCACCTATACAAGACAACCAGCACAATGTCCCCCATGCAATATGGCTGACTTAGAAGTCACCTATAGGACATGGCAACCAGCACAATGTCTCCCAAGCAATATGGCTGACTTGGAAGTCACCTATACAAGACAACCAGCACAATGTCCCAAATGCAATATGGCTGACTTGGAAGTCACCTATAGAACATGGCCACCAGCACAATGTCCCCCATGCAATATGGCTGACTTGGAAGTCACCTATACAACATGGCAACCAGCACAATGTCCCCCATGCAATATGGCTGACTTGGAAGTCACCTATGCAATACAACCAGCACAATGTCCCCCATGCAATATGGCTGACTTGGAAGTCACCTATACAACACAACCAGCACAATGTCCCCCATGCAATATGGCTGACTTGGAAGTCACCTATACAACACAACCAGCACAATGTCCCCCATGCAATATGGCTGACTTGGAAGTCACCTATAGAACATGGCAACCAGCACAATGTCCCCCAAGCAATATGGCTGACTTGGAAGTCACCTATACAACATGGCCACCAGCACAATGTCCCCCAAGCAATATGGCTGACTTGGAAGTCACCTATACAACACAACCAGCACAATGTCCCCCATGCAATATGGCTGACTTGGAAGTCACCTATACAACATGGCAACCAGCACAATGTCCCCCATGCAATATGGCTGACTTGGAAGTCACCTATAGTACATGGCCACCAGTACAATGTCCCCCATGCAACACGGCTGACTTGAAAGTCACCTATACAAGACAACCAGCACAATGTCCCCCATGCAATATGGCTGACTTGGAAGTCACCTATACAACACAACCAGCACAATGTCCCCCAAGCAATATGGCTCACTTGGAAGTCACCTATACAACATGGCAACCAGCACAATGTCCCCCATGCAATATGGCTGACTTGGAAGTCACCTATACAACATGGCAACCAGCACAATGTCCCCCATGCAATATGGCTGACTTGGAAGTCACCTATACAATACAACCAGCACAATGTCCCCCAGGCAATATGGCTGACTTGGAAGTCACCTATACAACATGGCAACCAGCACAATGTCCCCCAAGCAATATGGCTGACTTGGAAGTCACCTATACAACATGGCAACCAGCACAATGTCCCCCATGCAATATGGCTGACTTGGAAGTCACCTATACAACATGGCAACCAGCACAATGTCCCCCATGCAATATGGCTGACTTGGAAGTCACCTATACAACATGGCAACCAGCACAATGTCCCCCATGCAATATGGCTGACTTGGAAGTCACCTATACAACATGGCCACCAGCACAATGTCCCCCATGCAATATGGCTGACGTGGAAGTCACCTATACAAGACAACCAGCACAATGTCCCCCATGCAATATGGCTGACTTGGAAGTCACCTATAGGACATGGCAACCAGCACAATGTCCCCCAAGCAATATGGCTGACTTGGAAGTCACCTATACAAGACAACCAGCACAATGTCCCAAATGCAATATGGCTGACTTGGAAGTCACCTATAGAACATGGCCACCAGCACAATGTCCCCCATGCAATATGGCTTACTTGGAAGTCACCTAAACAACATGGCAACCAGCACAATGTCCCCTAAGCAATATGGCTGACTTGGAAGTCACCTATAGAACATGGCCACCAGCACAATGTCCCCCAAGCAATATGGCTGACGTGGAAGTCACCTATACAAGACAACCAGCACAATGTCCCCCATGCAATATGGCTGACTTGGAAGTCACCTATAGGACATGGCAACCAGCACAATGTCCCCCAAGCAATATGGCTGACTTGGAAGTCACCTATACAAGACAACCAGCACAATGTCCCAAATGCAATATGGCTGACTTGGAAGTCACCTATAGAACATGGCCACCAGCACAATGTCCCCCATGCAATATGGCTTACTTGGAAGTCACCTATACAACATGGCAACCAGCACAATGTCCCCCAAGCAATATGGCTGACTTGGAAGTCACCTATAGAACATGGCCACCAGCACAATGTCCCCAAAGCAATATGGCTGACTTGGAAGTCACCTACAGAACATGGCAACCAGCACAATGTACCCCAAGCAATATGGCTGACTTGGAAGTCACCTATACAAGACAACCAGCACAATGTCCCCCATGCAAAACGGCTGACTTGGAAGTCACCTATACAAGAAAACCAGCACAATGTCCCCCATGCAATATGGCTGACTTGGAAGTCACCTATACAACACAACCAGCACATTGTCCCCCAAGCAATATGGCTCACTTGGAAGTCACCTATACAACATGGCAACCAGCACAATGTCCCCCATGCAATATGGCTGAATTGGAAGTCACCTATACAATACAACCAGCACAATGTCCCCCAAGCAATATGGCTGACTTGGAAGTCACCTATAGAACATGGCCACCAGCACAATGTCCCCCATGCAATATGGCTGACTTGGAAGTCACCTATACAAGACAACCAGCACAATGTCCCCCATGCAATATGGCTGACTTGGAAGTCACCTATAGAACATGGCCACCAGCACAATGTCCCCCATGCAATATGGCTGACTTGGAAGTCATCTATAGAACATGGCAACCAGCACAATGTCCCCCAAGCAATATGGCTGACTTGGAAGTCACCTATACAAGACAACCAGCACAATTTCCCCCATGCAATATGGCTGACTTGGAAGTCACCTATAGGACATGGCAACAAGCACAATGTCCCCCATGCAATATGGCTGACTTGGAAGTCACCTATACAATACAACCAGCACAATGTCCCCCATGCAATATGGCTGACTTGGAAGTCACCTATACAAGACAACCAGCATAATGTCCCCCATGCAATATGGCTGACTTGGAAGTCACCTATACAACATGGCAACCAGCACAATGGCCCCCATGCAATATGGCTGACTTGGAAGTCACCTATACAAGACAACCAGCACAATGTCCCCCATGCAATATGGCTGACTTAGAAGTCACCTATAGGACATGGCAACCAGCACAATGTCCCCCAAGCAATATGGCTGACTTGGAAGTCACCTATACAAGACAACCAGCACAATGTCCCAAATGCAATATGGCTGACTTGGAAGTCACCTATAGAACATGGCCACCAGCACAATGTCCCCCATGCAATATGGCTGACTTGGAAGTCACCTATACAACATGGCAACCAGCACAATGTCCCCCATGCAATATGGCTGACTTGGAAGTCACCTATGCAATACAACCAGCACAATGTCCCCCATGCAATATGGCTGACTTGGAAGTCACCTATACAACACAACCAGCACAATGTCCCCCATGCAATATGGCTGACTTGGAAGTCACCTATACAACACAACCAGCACAATGTCCCCCATGCAATATGGCTGACTTGGAAGTCACCTATAGAACATGGCAACCAGCACAATGTCCCCCAAGCAATATGGCTGACTTGGAAGTCACCTATACAACATGGCCACCAGCACAATGTCCCCCAAGCAATATGGCTGACTTGGAAGTCACCTATACAACACAACCAGCACAATGTCCCCCATGCAATATGGCTGACTTGGAAGTCACCTATACAACATGGCAACCAGCACAATGTCCCCCATGCAATATGGCTGACTTGGAAGTCACCTATAGTACATGGCCACCAGTACAATGTCCCCCATGCAACACGGCTGACTTGAAAGTCACCTATACAAGACAACCAGCACAATGTCCCCCATGCAATATGGCTGACTTGGAAGTCACCTATACAACACAACCAGCACAATGTCCCCCAAGCAATATGGCTCACTTGGAAGTCACCTATACAACATGGCAACCAGCACAATGTCCCCCATGCAATATGGCTGACTTGGAAGTCACCTATACAACATGGCAACCAGCACAATGTCCCCCATGCAATATGGCTGACTTGGAAGTCACCTATACAATACAACCAGCACAATGTCCCCCAGGCAATATGGCTGACTTGGAAGTCACCTATACAACATGGCAACCAGCACAATGTCCCCCAAGCAATATGGCTGACTTGGAAGTCACCTATACAACATGGCAACCAGCACAATGTCCCCCATGCAATATGGCTGACTTGGAAGTCACCTATACAACATGGCAACCAGCACAATGTCCCCCATGCAATATGGCTGACTTGGAAGTCACCTATACAACATGGCAACCAGCACAATGTCCCCCATGCAATATGGCTGACTTGGAAGTCACCTATACAACATGGCCACCAGCACAATGTCCCCCATGCAATATGGCTGACGTGGAAGTCACCTATACAAGACAACCAGCACAATGTCCCCCATGCAATATGGCTGACTTGGAAGTCACCTATAGGACATGGCAACCAGCACAATGTCCCCCAAGCAATATGGCTGACTTGGAAGTCACCTATACAAGACAACCAGCACAATGTCCCAAATGCAATATGGCTGACTTGGAAGCCACCTATAGAACATGGCCACCAGCACAATGTCCCCCATGCAATATGGCTTACTTGGAAGTCACCTAAACAACATGGCAACCAGCACAATGTCCCCTAAGCAATATGGCTGACTTGGAAGTCACCTATAGAACATGGCCACCAGCACAATGTCCCCCAAGCAATATGGCTGACGTGGAAGTCACCTATACAAGACAACCAGCACAATGTCCCCCATGCAATATGGCTGACTTGGAAGTCACCTATAGGACATGGCAACCAGCACAATGTCCCCCAAGCAATATGGCTGACTTGGAAGTCACCTATACAAGACAACCAGCACAATGTCCCAAATGCAATATGGCTGACTTGGAAGTCACCTATAGAACATGGCCACCAGCACAATGTCCCCCATGCAATATGGCTTACTTGGAAGTCACCTATACAACATGGCAACCAGCACAATGTCCCCCAAGCAATATGGCTGACTTGGAAGTCACCTATAGAACATGGCCACCAGCACAATGTCCCCCAAGCAATATGGCTGACTTGGAAGTCACCTACAGAACATGGCAACCAGCACAATGTCCCCCAAGCAATATGGCTGACTTGGAAGTCACCTATACAAGACAACCAGCACAATGTCCCCCATGCAAAACGGCTGACTTGGAAGTCACCTATACAAGAAAACCAGCACAATGTCCCCCATGCAATATGGCTGACTTGGAAGTCACCTATACAACACAACCAGCACATTGTCCCCCAAGCAATATGGCTCACTTGGAAGTCACCTATACAACATGGCAACCAGCACAATGTCCCCCATGCAATATGGCTGAATTGGAAGTCACCTATACAATACAACCAGCACAATGTCCCCCAAGCAATATGGCTGACATGGAAGTCACCTATAGAACATGGCCACCAGCACAATGTCCCCCATGCAATATGGCTGACTTGGAAGTCACCTATACAAGACAACCAGCACAATGTCCCCCATGCAATATGGCTGACTTGGAAGTCACCTATAGAACATGGCCACCAGCACAATGTCCCCCATGCAATATGGCTGACTTGGAAGTCACCTATAGAACATGGCAACCAGCACAATGTCCCCCAAGCAATATGGCTGACTTGGAAGTCACCTATACAAGACAACCAGCACAATTTCCCCCATGCAATATGGCTGACTTGGAAGTCACCTATAGGACATGGCAACAAGCACAATGTCCCCCATGCAATATGGCTGACTTGGAAGTCACCTATACAATACAACCAGCACAATGTCCCCCATGCAATATGGCTGACTTGGAAGTCACCTATACAAGACAACCAGCATAATGTCCCCCATGCAATATGGCTGACTTGGAAGTCACCTATAGGACATGGCAACCAGCACAATGTCCCCCATGCAATATGGCTGACTTGGAAGTCACCTATAGAACATGGCCACCCGCACAATGTCCCCCAAGCAATATGGCTCACTTGGAAGTCACCTATACAATACAACCAGCACAATGTCCCCCATGCAATATGGCTGACTTGGAAGTCACCTATACAATACAACCAGCACAATGTCCCAAATGCAATATGGCTGACTTGGAAGTCACCTATAGAACATGGCCACCAGCACAATGTCCCCCATGCAATATGGCTGACTTGGAAGTCACCTATACAACATGGCAACCAGCACAATGTCCCCCATGCAATATGGCTGTCTTGGAAGTCACCTATACAATACAACCAGCACAATGTCCCCCAAGCAATATGGCTGACTTGGAAGTCACCTATACAAGACAACCAGCACAATGTCCCCCATGCAATATGGCTGACTTGGAAGTCACCTATACAATACAAACAGCACAATGTCCACCATGCAATATGGCTGATTTGGAAGTCACCTATACAACACAACCAGCACAATGTCCCCCATGCAATATGGCTGACTTGGAAGTCACCTATACAAGACAACCAGCACAATGTCCCAAATGCAATATGGCTGACTTGGAAGTCACCTATACAACACAACCAGCACAATGTCCCCCAAGCAATATGGCTCACTTGGAAGTCACCTATACAACATGGCAACCAGCACAATGTCCCCCAAGCAATATGGCTGACTTGGAAGTCACCTATACAAGACAACCAGCACAATGTCCCAAATGCAATATGGCTGACTTGGAAGTCACCTATAGAACATGGCCACCAGCACAATGTCCCCCATGCAATATGGCTGACTTGGAAGTCACCTATACAACATGGCAACCAGCACAATGTCCCCCATGCAATATGGCTGACTTGGAAGTCACCTATACAATACAACCAGCACAATGTCCCCCAAGCAATATGGCTGACTTGGAAGTCACCTATACAAGACAACCAGCACAATGTCCCCCATGCAATATGGCTGACTTGGAAGTCACCTATACAATACAACCAGCACAATGTCCCCCATGCAATATGGCTGATTTGGAAGTCACCTATACAACACAACCAGCACAATGTCCCCCATGCAATATGGCTGACTTGGAAGTCACCTATACAAGACAACCAGCACAATGTCCCCCATGCAATATGGCTGATTTGGAAGTCACCTATACAACACAACCAGCACAATGTCCCCCATGCAATATGGCTGACTTGGAAGTCACCTATACAAGACAACCAGCACAATGTCCCAAATGCAATATGGCTGACTTGGAAGTCACCTATAGAACATGGCCACCAGCACAATGTCCCCCATGCAATATGGCTGACTTGGAAGTCACCTATACAACATGGCAACCAGCACAATGTCCCCTATGCAATATGGCTGACTTGGAAGTCACCTATGCAATACAACCAGCACAATGTCCCCCATGCAATATGGCTGACTTGGAAGTCACCTATACAACACAACCAGCACAATGTCCCCCATGCAATATGGCTGACTTGGAAGTCACCTATACAACACAACCAGCACAATGTCCCCCATGCAATATGGCTGACTTGGAAGTCACCTATAGAACATCGCAACCAGCACAATGTCCCCCAAGCAATATGGCTGACTTGGAAGTCACCTATACAACATGGCCACCAGCACAATGTCCCCCAAGCAATATGGCTGACTTGGAAGTCACCTATACAACACAACCAGCACAATGTCCCCCATGCAATATGGCTGACTTGGAAGTCACCTATACAACATGGCAACCAGCACAATGTCCCCCATGCAATATGGCTGACTTGGAAGTCACCTATACAACATGGCAACCAGCACAATGTCCCCCATGCAATATGGCTGACTTGGAAGTCACCTATACAAGACAACCAGCACAATGTCCCCATGCAATATGGCTGACTTGGAAGTCACCTATAGAACATGGCCACCAGCACAATGTCCCCCATGCAATATGGCTGACTTGGAAGTCACCTATACAACATGGCAACCAGCACAATGTCCCCCAAGCAATATGGCTCACTTGGAAGTCACCTATACAACATGGCAACCAGCACAATTTCCCCCATGCAATATGGCTGACTTGGAAGTCACCTATAGTACATGGCCACCAGTACAATGTCCCCCATGCAACACGGCTGACTTGAAAGTCACCTATACAAGACAACCAGCACAATGTCCCCCATGCAATATGGCTGACTTGGAAGTCACCTATACAACACAACCAGCACAATGTCCCCCAAGCAATATGGCTCACTTGGAAGTCACCTATACAACATGGCAACCAGCACAATGTCCCCCATGCAATATGGCTGACTTGGAAGTCACCTATACAACATGGCAACCAGCACAATGTCCCCCATGCAATATGGCTGACTTGGAAGTCACCTATACAACACAACCAGCACAATGTCCCCCATGCAATATGGCTGACTTGGAAGTCACCTATAGAACATGGCAACCAGCACAATGTCCCCCAAGCAATATGGCTGACTTGGAAGTCACCTATACAACATGGCCACCAGCACAATGTCCCCCAAACAATATGGCTGACTTGGAAGTCACCTATACAACACAACCAGCACAATGTCCCCCATGCAATATGGCTGACTTGGAAGTCACCTATACAACATGGCAACCAGCACAATGTCCCCCATGAAATATGGCTGACTTGGAAGTCACCTATACAACATGGCAACCAGCACAATGTCCCCCATGCAATATGGCTGACTTGGAAGTCACCTATACAAGACAACCAGCACAATGTCCCCATGCAATATGGCTGACTTGGAAGTCACCTATACAACATGGCAACCAGCACAATGTCCCCCATGCAATATGGCTGACTTGGAAGTCACCTATAGTACATGGCCACCAGTACAATGTCCCCCATGCAACACGGCTGACTTGAAAGTCACCTATACAAGACAACCAGCACAATGTCCCCCATGCAATATGGCTGACTTGGAAGTCACCTATACAACACAACCAGCACAATGTCCCCCAAGCAATATGGCTCACTTGGAAGTCACCTATACAACATGGCAACCAGCACAATGTCCCCCATGCAATATGGCTGACTTGGAAGTCACCTATACAACATGGCAACCAGCACAATGTCCCCCATGCAATATGGCTGACTTGGAAGTCACCTATACAATACAACCAGCACAATGTCCCCCAGGCAATATGGCTGACTTGGAAGTCACCTATACAACATGGCAACCAGCACAATGTCCCCCAAGCAATATGGCTGACTTGGAAGTCACCTATACAACATGGCAACCAGCACAATGTCCCCCATGCAATATGGCTGACTTGGAAGTCACCTATACAACATGGCAACCAGCACAATGTCCCCCATGCAATATGGCTGACTTGGAAGTCACCTATACAACATGGCAACCAGCACAATGTCCCCCATGCAATATGGCTGACTTGGAAGTCACCTATACAACATGGCCACCAGCACAATGTCCCCCATGCAATATGGCTGACGTGGAAGTCACCTATACAAGACAACCAGCACAATGTCCCCCATGCAATATGGCTGACTTGGAAGTCACCTATAGGACATGGCAACCAGCACAATGTCCCCCAAGCAATATGGCTGACTTGGAAGTCACCTATACAAGACAACCAGCACAATGTCCCAAATGCAATATGGCTGACTTGGAAGTCACCTATAGAACATGGCCACCAGCACAATGTCCCCCATGCAATATGGCTTACTTGGAAGTCACCTAAACAACATGGCAACCAGCACAATGTCCCCTAAGCAATATGGCTGACTTGGAAGTCACCTATAGAACATGGCCACCAGCACAATGTCCCCCAAGCAATATGGCTGACGTGGAAGTCACCTATACAAGACAACCAGCACAATGTCCCCCATGCAATATGGCTGACTTGGAAGTCACCTATAGGACATGGCAACCAGCACAATGTCCCCCAAGCAATATGGCTGACTTGGAAGTCACCTATACAAGACAACCAGCACAATGTCCCAAATGCAATATGGCTGACTTGGAAGTCACCTATAGAACATGGCCACCAGCACAATGTCCCCCATGCAATATGGCTTACTTGGAAGTCACCTATACAACATGGCAACCAGCACAATGTCCCCCAAGCAATATGGCTGACTTGGAAGTCACCTATAGAACATGGCCACCAGCACAATGTCCCCCAAGCAATATGGCTGACTTGGAAGTCACCTATACAACATGGCAACCAGCACAATATCCCCCAAGCAATATGGCTCACTTGGAAGTCACCTATACAACATGGCAACCAGCACAATGTCCCCCAAGCAATATGGCTCACTTGGAAGTCACCTATACAACATGGCAACCTGCACAATGTCCCCCATGCAATATGGCTGACTTGGAAGTCACCTATAGTACATGGCCACCAGTACAATGTCCCCCATGCAACACGGCTGACTTGAAAGTCACCTATACAAGACAACCAGCACAATGTCCCCCATGCAATATGGCTGACTTGGAAGTCACCTATACAATACAACCAGCACAATGTCCCCCAAGCAATATGGCTGACTTGGAAGTCACCTATAGAACATGGCCACCAGCACAATGTCCCCCATGCAATATGGCTGACTTGGAAGTCACCTATACAAGACAACCAGCACAATGTCCCCCATGCAATATGGCTGACTTGGAAGTCACCTATAGAACATGGCCACCAGCACAATGTCCCCCATGCAATATGGCTGACTTGGAAGTCACCTATAGAACATGGCAACCAGCACAATGTCCCCCAAGCAATATGGCTGACTTGGAAGTCACCTATACAAGACAACCAGCACAATTTCCCCCATGCAATATGGCTGACTTGGAAGTCACCTATAGGACATGGCAACAAGCACAATGTCCCCCATGCAATATGGCTGACTTGGAAGTCACCTATACAATACAACCAGCACAATGTCCCCCATGCAATATGGCTGACTTGGAAGTCACCTATACAAGACAACCAGCATAATGTCCCCCATGCAATATGGCTGACTTGGAAGTCACCTATAGGACATGGCAACCAGCACAATGTCCCCCATGCAATATGGCTGACTTGGAAGTCACCTATAGAACATGGCCACCCGCACAATGTCCCCCAAGCAATATGGCTCACTTGGAAGTCACCTATACAATACAACCAGCACAATGTCCCCCAAGCAATATGGCTGACTTGGAAGTCACCTATACAAGACAACCAGCACAATGTCCCCCATGCAAAACGGCTGACTTGGAAGTCACCTATACAAGAAAACCAGCACAATGTCCCCCATGCAATATGGCTGACTTGGAAGTCACCTATACAACACAACCAGCACATTGTCCCCCAAGCAATATGGCTCACTTGGAAGTCACCTATACAACATGGCAACCAGCACAATGTCCCCCATGCAATATGGCTGAATTGGAAGTCACCTATACAATACAACCAGCACAATGTCCCCCAAGCAATATGGCTGACTTGGAAGTCACCTATAGAACATGGCCACCAGCACAATGTCCCCCATGCAATATGGCTGACTTGGAAGTCACCTATACAAGACAACCAGCACAATGTCCCCCATGCAATATGGCTGACTTGGAAGTCACCTATAGAACATGGCCACCAGCACAATGTCCCCCATGCAATATGGCTGACTTGGAAGTCACCTATAGAACATGGCAACCAGCACAATGTCCCCCAAGCAATATGGCTGACTTGGAAGTCACCTATACAAGACAACCAGCACAATTTCCCCCATGCAATATGGCTGACTTGGAAGTCACCTATAGGACATGGCAACAAGCACAATGTCCCCCATGCAATATGGCTGACTTGGAAGTCACCTATACAATACAACCAGCACAATGTCCCCCATGCAATATGGCTGACTTGGAAGTCACCTATACAAGACAACCAGCATAATGTCCCCCATGCAATATGGCTGACTTGGAAGTCACCTATAGGACATGGCAACCAGCACAATGTCCCCCATGCAATATGGCTGACTTGGAAGTCACCTATAGAACATGGCCACCCGCACAATGTCCCCCAAGCAATATGGCTCACTTGGAAGTCACCTATACAATACAACCAGCACAATGTCCCCCATGCAATATGGCTGACTTGGAAGTCACCTATACAATACAACCAGCACAATGTCCCAAATGCAATATGGCTGACTTGGAAGTCACCTATAGAACATGGCCACCAGCACAATGTCCCCCATGCAATATGGCTGACTTGGAAGTCACCTATACAACATGGCAACCAGCACAATGTCCCCCATGCAATATGGCTGTCTTGGAAGTCACCTATACAATACAACCAGCACAATGTCCCCCAAGCAATATGGCTGACTTGGAAGTCACCTATACAAGACAACCAGCACAATGTCCCCCATGCAATATGGCTGACTTGGAAGTCACCTATACAATACAAACAGCACAATGTCCACCATGCAATATGGCTGATTTGGAAGTCACCTATACAACACAACCAGCACAATGTCCCCCATGCAATATGGCTGACTTGGAAGTCACCTATACAAGACAACCAGCACAATGTCCCAAATGCAATATGGCTGACTTGGAAGTCAACTATACAACACAACCAGCACAATGTCCCCCAAGCAATATGGCTCACTTGGAAGTCACCTATACAACATGGCAACCAGCACAATGTCCCCCAAGCAATATGGCTGACTTGGAAGTCACCTATACAAGACAACCAGCACAATGTCCCAAATGCAATATGGCTGACTTGGAAGTCACCTATAGAACATGGCCACCAGCACAATGTCCCCCATGCAATATGGCTGACTTGGAAGTCACCTATACAACATGGCAACCAGCACAATGTCCCCCATGCAATATGGCTGACTTGGAAGTCACCTATACAATACAACCAGCACAATGTCCCCCAAGCAATATGGCTGACTTGGAAGTCACCTATACAAGACAACCAGCACAATGTCCCCCATGCAATATGGCTGACTTGGAAGTCACCTATACAATACAACCAGCACAATGTCCCCCATGCAATATGGCTGATTTGGAAGTCACCTATACAACACAACCAGCACAATGTCCCCCATGCAATATGGCTGACTTGGAAGTCACCTATACAAGACAACCAGCACAATGTCCCCCATGCAATATGGCTGATTTGGAAGTCACCTATACAACACAACCAGCACAATGTCCCCCATGAAATATGGCTGACTTGGAAGTCACCTATACAAGACAACCAGCACAATGTCCCCATGCAATATGGCTGACTTGGAAGTCACCTATACAACATGGCAACCAGCACAATGTCCCCCATGCAATATGGCTGACTTGGAAGTCACCTATAGTACATGGCCACCATTACAATGTCCCCCATGCAACACGGCTGACTTGAAAGTCACCTATACAAGACAACCAGCACAATGTCCCCCATGCAATATGGCTGACTTGGAAGTCACCTATACAACACAACCAGCACAATGTCCCCCAAGCAATATGGCTCACTTGGAAGTCACCTATACAACATGGCAACCAGCACAATGTCCCCCATGCAATATGGCTGACTTGGAAGTCACCTATACAACATGGCAACCAGCACAATGTCCCCCATGCAATATGGCTGACTTGGAAGTCACCTATACAATACAACCAGCACAATGTCCCCCAGGCAATATGGCTGACTTGGAAGTCACCTATACAACATGGCAACCAGCACAATGTCCCCCAAGCAATATGGCTGACTTGGAAGTCACCTATACAACATGGCAACCAGCACAATGTCCCCCATGCAATATGGCTGACTTGGAAGTCACCTATACAACATGGCAACCAGCACAATGTCCCCCATGCAATATGGCTGACTTGGAAGTCACCTATACAACATGGCAACCAGCACAATGTCCCCCATGCAATATGGCTGACTTGGAAGTCACCTATACAACATGGCCACCAGCACAATGTCCCCCAAGCAATATGGCTGACTTGGAAGTCACCTATACAACATGGCAACCAGCACAATGTCCCCCATGCAATATGGCTGACTTGGAAGTCACCTATACAACATGGCAACCAGCACAATGTCCCCCATGCAATATGGCTGACTTGGAAGTCACCTATACAACATGGCAACCAGCACAATGTCCCCCATGCAATATGGCTGACTTGGAAGTCACCTATACAACATGGCCACCAGCACAATGTCCCCCATGCAATATGGCTGACGTGGAAGTCACCTATACAAGACAACCAGCACAATGTCCCCCATGCAATATGGCTGACTTGGAAGTCACCTATAGGACATGGCAACCAGCACAATGTCCCCCAAGCAATATGGCTGACTTGGAAGTCACCTATACAAGACAACCAGCACAATGTCCCAAATGCAATATGGCTTACTTGGAAGTCACCTAAACAACATGGCAACCAGCACAATGTCCCCTAAGCAATATGGCTGACTTGGAAGTCACCTATAGAACATGGCCACCAGCACAATGTCCCCCAAGCAATATGGCTGACGTGGAAGTCACCTATACAAGACAACCAGCACAATGTCCCCCATGCAATATGGCTGACTTGGAAGTCACCTATAGGACATGGCAACCAGCACAATGTCCCCCAAGCAATATGGCTGACTTGGAAGTCACCTATACAAGACAACCAGCACAATGTCCCAAATGCAATATGGCTGACTTGGAAGTCACCTATAGAACATGGCCACCAGCACAATGTCCCCCATGCAATATGGCTTACTTGGAAGTCACCTATACAACATGGCAACCAGCACAATGTCCCGCAAGCAATATGGCTGACTTGGAAGTCACCTATAGAACATGGCCACCAGCACAATGTCCCCCAAGCAATATGGCTGACTTGGAAGTCACCTACAGAACATGGCAACCAGCACAATGTCCCCCAAGCAATATGGCTGACTTGGAAGTCACCTATACAAGACAACCAGCACAATGTCCCCCATGCAAAACGGCTGACTTGGAAGTCACCTATACAAGAAAACCAGCACAATGTCCCCCATGCAATATGGCTGACTTGGAAGTCACCTATACAACACAACCAGCACATTGTCCCCCAAGCAATATGGCTCACTTGGAAGTCACCTATACAGCATGGCAACCAGCACAATGTCCCCCATGCAATATGGCTGAATTGGAAGTCACCTATACAATACAACCAGCACAATGTCCCCCAAGCAATATGGCTGACTTGGAAGTCACCTATAGAACATGGCCACCAGCACAATGTCCCCCATGCAATATGGCTGACTTGGAAGTCACCTATACAAGACAACCAGCACAATGTCCCCCATGCAATATGGCTGACTTGGAAGTCACCTATAGAACATGGCCACCAGCACAATGTCCCCCATGCAATATGGCTGACTTGGAAGTCACCTATAGAACATGGCAACCAGCACAATGTCCCCCAAGCAATATGGCTGACTTGGAAGTCACCTATACAAGACAACCAGCACAATTTCCCCCATGCAATATGGCTGACTTGGAAGTCACCTATAGGACATGGCAACCAGCACAATGTCCCCCATGCAATATGGCTGACTTGGAAGTCACCTATACAATACAACCAGCACAATGTCCCCCATGCAATATGGCTGACTTGGAAGTCACCTATACAAGACAACCAGCATAATGTCCCCCATGCAATATGGCTGACTTGGAAGTCACCTATAGGACATGGCAACCAGCACAATGTCCCCCATGCAATATGGCTGACTTGGAAGTCACCTATAGAACATGGCCACCCGCACAATGTCCCCCAAGCAATATGGCTCACTTGGAAGTCACCTATACAATACAACCAGCACAATGTCCCCTATGCAATATGGCTGACTTGGAAGTCACCTATACAATACAACCAGCACAATGTCCCAAATGCAATATGGCTGACTTGGAAGTCACCTATAGAACATGGCCACCAGCACAATGTCCCCCATGCAATATGGCTGACTTGGAAGTCACCTATACAACATGGCAACCAGCACAATGTCCCCCATGCAATATGGCTGTCTTGGAAGTCACCTATACAATACAACCAGCACAATGTCCCCCAAGCAATATGGCTGACTTGGAAGTCACCTATACAAGACAACCAGCACAATGTCCCCCATGCAATATGGCTGACTTGGAAGTCACCTATACAATACAAACAGCACAATGTCCACCATGCAATATGGCTGATTTGGAAGTCACCTATACAACACAACCAGCACAATGTCCCCCATGCAATATGGCTAACTTGGAAGTCACCTATACAAGACAACCAGCACAATGTCCCAAATGCAATATGGCTGACTTGGAAGTCACCTATACAACACAACCAGCACAATGTCCCCCAAGCAATATGGCTCACTTGGAAGTCACCTATACAACATGGCAACCAGCACAATGTCCCCCAAGCAATATGGCTGACTTGGAAGTCACCTATACAAGACAACCAGCACAATGTCCCAAATGCAATATGGCTGACTTGGAAGTCACCTATAGAACATGGCCACCAGCACAATGTCCCCCATGCAATATGGCTGACTTGGAAGTCACCTATACAACATGGCAACCAGCACAATGTCCCCCATGCAATATGGCTGACTTGGAAGTCACCTATACAATACAACCAGCACAATGTCCCCCAAGCAATATGGCTGACTTGGAAGTCACCTATACAAGACAACCAGCACAATGTCCCCCATGCAATATGGCTGACTTGGAAGTCACCTATACAATACAACCAGCACAATGTCCCCCATGCAATATGGCTGATTTGGAAGTCACCTATACAACACAACCAGCACAATGTCCCCCATGCAATATGGCTGACTTGGAAGTCACCTATACAAGACAACCAGCACAATGTCCCCCATGCAATATGGCTGATTTGGAAGTCACCTATACAACACAACCAGCACAATGTCCCCCATGCAATATGGCTGACTTGGAAGTCACCTATACAAGACAACCAGCACAATGTCCCAAATGCAATATGGCTGACTTGGAAGTCACCTATAGAACATGGCCACCAGCACAATGTCCCCCATGCAATATGGCTGACTTGGAAGTCACCTATACAACATGGCAACCAGCACAATGTCCCCTATGCAATATGGCTGACTTGGAAGTCACCTATGCAATACAACCAGCACAATGTCCCCCATGCAATATGGCTGACTTGGAAGTCACCTATACAACACAACCAGCACAATGTCCCCCATGCAATATGGCTGACTTGGAAGTCACCTATACAACACAACCAGCACAATGTCCCCCATGCAATATGGCTGACTTGGAAGTCACCTATAGAACATGGCAACCAGCACAATGTCCCCCAAGCAATATGGCTGACTTGGAAGTCACCTATACAACATGGCCACCAGCACAATGTCCCCCAAGCAATATGGCTGACTTGGAAGTCACCTATACAACACAACCAGCACAATGTCCCCCATGCAATATGGCTGACTTGGAAGTCACCTATACAACATGGCAACCAGCACAATGTCCCCCATGCAATATGGCTGACTTGGAAGTCACCTATACAACATGGCAACCAGCACAATGTCCCCCATGCAATATGGCTGACTTGGAAGTCACCTATACAAGACAACCAGCACAATGTCCCCATGCAATATGGCTGACTTGGAAGTCACCTATAGAACATGGCCACCAGCACAATGTCCCCCATGCAATATGGCTGACTTGGAAGTCACCTATACAACATGGCAACCAGCACAATGTCCCCCAAGCAATATGGCTCACTTGGAAGTCACCTATACAACATGGCAACCAGCACAATTTCCCCCATGCAATATGGCTGACTTGGAAGTCACCTATAGTACATGGCCACCAGTACAATGTCCCCCATGCAACACGGCTGACTTGAAAGTCACCTATACAAGACAACCAGCACAATGTCCCCCATGCAATATGGCTGACTTGGAAGTCACCTATACAACACAACCAGCACAATGTCCCCCAAGCAATATGGCTCACTTGGAAGTCACCTATACAACATGGCAACCAGCACAATGTCCCCCATGCAATATGGCTGACTTGGAAGTCACCTATACAACATGGCAACCAGCACAATGTCCCCCATGCAATATGGCTGACTTGGAAGTCACCTATACAACACAACCAGCACAATGTCCCCCATGCAATATGGCTGACTTGGAAGTCACCTATAGAACATGGCAACCAGCACAATGTCCCCCAAGCAATATGGCTGACTTGGAAGTCACCTATACAACATGGCCACCAGCACAATGTCCCCCAAGCAATATGGCTGACTTGGAAGTCACCTATACAACACAACCAGCACAATGTCCCCCATGCAATATGGCTGACTTGGAAGTCACCTATACAACATGGCAACCAGCACAATGTCCCCCATGCAATATGGCTGACTTGGAAGTCACCTATACAACATGGCAACCAGCACAATGTCCCCCATGCAATATGGCTGACTTGTAAGTCACCTATACAAGACAACCAGCACAATGTCCCCATGCAATATGGCTGACTTGGAAGTCACCTATAGAACATGGCCACCAGCACAATGTCCCCCATGCAATATGGCTGACTTGGAAGTCACCTATACAACATGGCAACCAGCACAATGTCCCCCAAGCAATATGGCTCACTTGGAAGTCACCTATACAACATGGCAACCAGCACAATTTCCCCCATGCAATATGGCTGACTTGGAAGTCACCTATAGTACATGGCCACCAGTACAATGTCCCCCATGCAACACGGCTGACTTGAAAGTCACCTATACAAGACAACCAGCACAATGTCCCCCATGCAATATGGCTGACTTGGAAGTCACCTATACAACACAACCAGCACAATGTCCCCCAAGCAATATGGCTCACTTGGAAGTCACCTATACAACATGGCAACCAGCACAATGTCCCCCATGCAATATGGCTGACTTGGAAGTCACCTATACAACATGGCAACCAGCACAATGTCCCCCATGCAATATGGCTGACTTGGAAGTCACCTATACAATACAACCAGCACAATGTCCCCCAGGCAATATGGCTGACTTGGAAGTCACCTATACAACATGGTAACCAGCACAATGTCCCCCAAGCAATATGGCTGACTTGGAAGTCACCTATACAACATGGCAACCAGCACAATGTCCCCCATGCAATATGGCTGACTTGGAAGTCACCTATACAACATGGCAACCAGCACAATGTCCCCCATGCAATATGGCTGACTTGGAAGTCACCTATACAACATGGCAACCAGCACAATGTCCCCCATGCAATATGGCTGACTTGGAAGTCACCTATACAACATGGCCACCAGCACAATGTCCCCCATGCAATATGGCTGACGTGGAAGTCACCTATACAAGACAACCAGCACAATGTCCCCCATGCAATATGGCTGACTTGGAAGTCACCTATAGGACATGGCAACCAGCACAATGTCCCCCAAGCAATATGGCTGACTTGGAAGTCACCTATACAAGACAACCAGCACAATGTCCCAAATGCAATATGGCTGACTTGGAAGTCACCTATAGAACATGGCCACCAGCACAATGTCCCCCATGCAATATGGCTGACTTGGAAGTCACCTATAGAACATGGCCACCAGCACAATGTCCCCCAAGCAATATGGCTGACTTGGAAGTCACCTATACAACACAACCAGCACAATGTCCCCCATGCAATATGGCTGACTTGGAAGTCACCTATACAACATGGCAACCAGCACAATGTCCCCCATGCAATATGGCTGACTTGGAAGTCACCTATACAACATGGCAACCAGCACAATGTCCCCCATGCAATATGGCTGACTTGGAAGTCACCTATACAAGACAACCAGCACAATGTCCCCATGCAATATGGCTGACTTGGAAGTCACCTATAGAACATGGCCACCAGCACAATGTACCCCATGCAATATGGCTGACTTGGAAGTCACCTATACAACATGGCAACCAGCACAATGTCCCACAAGCAATATGGCTCACTTGGAAGTCACCTATACAACATGGCAACCAGCACAATGTCCCCCATGCAATATGGCTGACTTGGAAGTCACCTATAGTACATGGCCACCAGTACAATGTCCCCCATGCAACACGGCTGACTTGAAAGTCACCTATACAAGACAACCAGCACAATGTCCCCCATGCAATATGGCTGACTTGGAAGTCACCTATACAACACAACCAGCACAATGTCCCCCAAGCTATATGGCTCACTTGGAAGTCACCTATACAACATGGCAACCAGCACAATGTCCCCCATGCAATATGGCTGACTTGGAAGTCACCTATACAACATGGCAACCAGCACAATGTCCCCCATGCAATATGGCTGACTTGGAAGTCACCTATACAACATGGCAACCAGCACAATGTCCCCCAAGCAATATGGCTGACTTGGAAGTCACCTATACAACATGGCAACCAGCACAATGTCCCCCATGCAATATGGCTGACTTGGAAGTCACCTATACAACATGGCAACCAGCACAATGTCCCCCATGCAATATGGCTGACTTGGAAGTCACCTATACAACATGGCAACCAGCACAATGTCCCCCATGCAATATGGCTGACTTGGAAGTCACCTATACAACATGGCCACCAGCACAATGTCCCCCATGCAATATGGCTGACGTGGAAGTCACCTATACAAGACAACCAGCACAATGTCCCCCATGCAATATGGCTGACTTGGAAGTCACCTATAGGACATGGCAACCAGCACAATGTCCCCCAAGCAATATGGCTGACTTGGAAGTCACCTATACAAGACAACCAGCACAATGTCCCAAATGCAATATGGCTGACTTGGAAGTCACCTATAGAACATGGCCACCAGCACAATGTCCCCCATGCAATATGGCTTACTTGGAAGTCACCTATACAACATGGCAACCAGCACAATGTCCCCCAAGCAATATGGCTGACTTGGAAGTCACCTATAGAACATGGCCACCAGCACAATGTCCCCCAAGCAATATGGCTGACTTGGAAGTCACCTACAGAACATGGCAACCAGCACAATGTCCCCCAAGCAATATGGCTGACTTGGAAGTCACCTATACAAGACAACCAGCACAATGTCCCCCATGCAAAACGGCTGACTTGGAAGTCACCTATACAAGACAACCAGCACAATGTCCCCCATGCAATATGGCTGACTTGGAAGTCACCTATACAACACAACCAGCACAATGTCCCCCAAGCAATATGGCTCACTTGGAAGTCACCTATACAACATGGCAACCAGCACAATGTCCCCCATGCAATATGGCTGAATTGGAAGTCACCTATACAATACAACCAGCACAATGTCCCCCAAGCAATATGGCTGACTTGGAAGTCACCTATAGAACATGGCCACCAGCACAATGTCCCCCATGCAATATGGCTGACTTGGAAGTCACCTATACAAGACAACCATCACAATGTCCCCCATGCAATATGGCTGACTTGGAAGTTACCTATAGGACATGGCAACCAGCACAATGTCCCCCATGCAATATGGCTGACTTGGAAGTCACCTATACAATACAACCAGCACAATGTCCCCCATGCAATATGGCTGACTTGGAAGTCACCTATACAACATGGCAACCAGCACAATGTCCCCAATGCAATATGGCTGACTTGGAAGTCACCTATAGAACATGGCCACCAGCACAATGTCCCCCATGCAATATGGCTGACTTGGAAGTCACCTATACAACATGGCAACCAGCACAATGTCCCCCAAGCAATATGGCTGACTTGGAAGTCACCTATAGAACATGGCCACCAGCACAATGTCCCCCAAGCAATATGGCTGACTTGGAAGTCACCTATAGAACATGGCAACCAGCACAATGTCCCCCAAGCAATATGGCTGACTTGGAAGTCACCTATACAAGACAACCAGCATAATGTCCCCCATGCAATATGGCTGACTTGGAAGTCACCTATAGGACATGGCAACCAGCACAATGTCCCCCATGCAATATGGCTGACTTGGAAGTCACCTATAGAACATGGCCACCCGCACAATGTCCCCCAAGCAATATGGCTCACTTGGAAGTCACCTATACAATACAACCAGCACAATGTCCCCCATGCAATATGGCTGTCTTGGAAGTCACCTATACAATACAACCAGCACAATGTCCCCCAAGCAATATGGCTGACTTGGAAGTCACCTATACAAGACAACCAGCACAATGTCCCCCATGCAATATGGCTGACTTGGAAGTCACCTATACAATACAACCAGCACAATGTCCCCCATGCAATATGGCTGATTTGGAAGTCACCTATACAACACAACCAGCACAATGTCCCCCATGCAATATGGCTGACTTGGAAGTCACCTATACAAGACAACCAGCACAATGTCCCAAATGCAATATGGCTGACTTGGAAGTCACCTATACAACACAACCAGCACAATGTCCCCCAAGCAATATGGCTCACTTGGAAGTCACCTATACAACATGGCAACCAGCACAATGTCCCCCATGCAATATGGCTGAATTGGAAGTCACCTATACAATACAACCAGCACAATGTCCCCCAAGCAATATGGCTGACTTGGAAGTCACCTATAGAACATGGCCACCAGCACAATGTCCCCCATGCAATATGGCTGACTTGGAAGTCACCTATACAAGACAACCAGCACAATGTCCCCCATGCAATATGGCTGACTTGGAAGTCACCTATAGAACATGGCCACCAGCACAATGTCCCCCATGCAATATGGCTGACTTGGAAGTCACCTTTAGAACATGGCAACCAGCACAATGTCCCCCAAGCAATATGGCTGACTTGGAAGTCACCTATACAAGACAACCAGCACAATTTCCCCCATGCAATATGGCTGACTTGGAAGTCACCTATAGGACATGGCAACCAGCACAATGTCCCCCATGCAATATGGCTGACTTGGAAGTCACCTATACAAAACAACCAGCACAATGTCCCCCATGCAATATGGCTGACTTGGAAGTCACCTATACAACATGGCAACCAGCACAATGTCCCCAATGCAATATGGCTGACTTGGAAGTCACCTATAGAACATGGCCACCAGCACAATGTCCCCCATGCAATATGGCTGACTTGGAAGTCACCTATACAACATGGCAACCAGCACAATGTCCCCCAAGCAATATGGCTGACTTGGAAGTCACCTAGAGAACATGGCCACCAGCACAATGTCCCCCAAGCAATATGGCTGACTTGGAAGTCACCTATAGAACATGGCAACCAGCACAATGTCCCCCAAGCAATATGGCTGACTTGGAAGTCACCTATACAAGACAACCAGCACAATTTCCCCCATGCAATATGGCTGACTTGGAAGTCACCTATAGGACATGGCAACCAGCACAATGTCCCCCATGCAATATGGCTGACTTGGAAGTCACCTATACAAAACAACCAGCACAATGTCCCCCATGCAATATGGCTGACTTGGAAGTCACCTATACAACATGGCAACCAGCACAATGTCCCCAATGCAATATGGCTGACTTGGAAGTCACCTATAGAACATGGCCACCAGCACAATGTCCCCCATGCAATATGGCTGACTTGGAAGTCACCTATACAACATGGCAACCAGCACAATGTCCCCCAAGCAATATGGCTGACTTGGAAGTCACCTAGAGAACATGGCCACCAGCACAATGTCCCCCAAGCAATATGGCTGACTTAAAAGTCACCTATACAAGACAACCAGCACAATTTCCCCCATGCAATATGGCTGACTTGGAAGTCACCTATAGGACATGGCAAGCAGCACAATGTCCCCCATGCAATATGGCTGACTTGTAAGTCACCTATACAACATGGCAACCAGCACAATGTCCCCCATGCAACGTGGCTGACTTGGAAGTCACCTATACAACATGGCAACCAGCACAATGTCCCCCATGCAATATGGCTGACTTGGAAGTCACCTTTACAACATGGCCGCCAGCACAATGTCCCCCATGCAATATGGCTGACTTGGAAGTCACCTATACAACACAACCAGCACAATGTCCCCCATGCAACACGGCTGACTTGGAAGTCACCTATACAAGACAACCAGCACAATGTCCCCCATGCAATATGGCTGACTTGGAAGTCACCTATACAACACAACCAGCACAATGTCCCCCAAGCAATATGGCTCACTTGGAAGTCACCTATACAACATGGCAACCAGCACAATGTCCCCCATGCAATATGGCTGACTTGGAAGTCACCTATAGGACATGGCAACCAGCACAATGTCCCCCATGCAATATGGCTGACTTGGAAGTCACCTATAGAACATGGCCACCAGCACAATGTCCCCCAAACAATATGGCTCACTTGGAAGTCACCTATACAATACAACCAGCACAATGTCGCCCATGCAATATGGCTGACTTGGAAGTCACCTATACAATACAACCAGCACAATGTCCCCCATGCAATATGGCTGACTTGGAAGTCACCTATACAACACAACCAGCACAATGTCCCCCATGCAATATGGCTGACTTGGAAGTCACCTATACAACACAACCAGCACAATGTCCCCCATGCAATATGGCTCACTTGGAAGTCACCTATACAACATGGCATCCAGCACAATGTCACCCATGCAATATGGCTGACTTGGAAGTCACCTATACAACATGGCAACCAGCACAATATCCCCCATGCAATATGGCTGACTTGGAAGTCACCTATACAACATGGCAACCAGCACAATGTCCCCCATGCAATATGGCTGACTTGGAAGTCACCTATACAAGAAACCAGCACAATGTCCCCCATGCAATGTGGCTGACTTGGAAGTCACCTATAGAACATGGCCACCAGCACAATGTCCCCCATGCAATATGGCTGACTTGGAAGTCACCTATACAACATGGCAACCAGCACAATGTTCCCCATGCAATATGGCTGACTTGGAAGTCACCTATACAATACAACCAGCACAATGTCCCCCAAGCAATATGGCTGACTTGGAAGTCACCTATACAAGACAACCAGCACAATGTCCCCCATGCAATATGGCTGACTTGGAAGTCACCTATAGAACATGGCCACCAGCACAATGTCCCCCATGCAATATGGCTGACTTGGAAGTCACCTATACAACATGGCAACCAGCACAATGTCCCCCATGCAATATGGCTGACTTGGAAGTCACCTATAGAACATGGCCACCAGCACAATGTCCCCCATGCAATATGGCTGACTTGAAAGTCACCTTTACAACATGGCAACCAGCACAATGTCCCCCAAGCAATATGGCTGACTTGGAAGTCACCTATAGAACATGGCCACCAGCACAATGTCAACCAAGCAATATGGCTGACTTGGAAGTCACCTATAGAACATGGCAACCAGCACAATGTCCCCCAAGCAATATGGCTGACTTGGAAGTCACCTATACAAGACAACCAGCACAATGTCCCCCTTGCAATATGGCCGACTTGGAAGTCACCTATAGGACATGGCAACCAGCACAATGTCCCCCATGCAATATGGCTGACTTGGAAGTCACCTATAGAACATGGCCACCAGCACAATGTCCCCCAAGCAACATGGCTCACTTGGAAGTCACCTATACAATACAACCAGCACAATGTCCCCCATGCAATATGGCTGACTTGGAAGTCACCTATACAACATGGCAACCAGCACAATGTCCCCCATGCAATATGGCTGACTTGGAAGTCACCTATACAATACAACCAGCACAATGTCCCCCATGCAATATGGCTGACTTGGAAGTCACCTATACAACATGGCAACCAGCACAATGTCCCCCATGCAATATGGCTGACTTGGAAGTCACCTATACAATACAACCAGCACAATGTCCCCCATCCAATATGGCTGACTTGGAAGTCACCTATACAAGACAACCAGCACAATGTCCCCCATGCAATATGGCTGACTTGGAAGTCACCTATACAATACAACCAGCACAATGTCCCACATGCAATATGGCTGATTTGGAAGTCACCTATACAACACAACCAGCACAATGTCCCCCATGCAATATGGCTGACTTGGAAGTCACCTATACAAGACAACCAGCACAATGTCCCAAATGCAATATGGCTGACTTGGAAGTCACCTATAGAACATGGCCACCAGCACAATGTCCCCCATGCAATATGGCTGACTTGGAAGTCACCTATACAACATGGCAACCAGCACAATGTCCCCCATGCAATATGGCTGACTTGGAAGTCACCTATACAATACAACCAGCACAATGTCCCCCAAGCAATATGGCTGACTTGGAAGTCACCTATACAAGACAACCAGCACAATGTCCCCCATGCAATATGGCTGACTTGGAAGTCACCTATAGGACATGGCCACCAGCACAATGTCCCCCATGCAATATGGCTGACTTGGAAGTCACCTATACAATACAACCAGCACAATGTCCCCCATGCAATATGGCTGACTTGGAAGTCACCTATACAATACAACCGGCACAATGTCCCCCATGCAATATGGCTGATTTGGAAGTCACCTATACAACACAACCAGCACAATGTCCCCCATGCAATATGGCTGACTTGGAAGTCACCTATAGAACATGGCCACCAGCACAATGTCCCTCATGCAATATGGCTGACTTGGAAGTCACCTATACAACATGGCAACCAGCACAATGTCCCCCAAGCAATATGGCTGACTTAGAAATCACCTATAGAACATGGCAACCAGCACAATGTCCCCCATGCAATATGGCTGACTTGGAAGTCACGTATAGAACATGGCCACCAGCACAATGTCCCCCAAACAATATGGCTCACTTGGAAGTCACCTATACAATACAACCAGCACAATGTCCCCCATGCAATATGGCTGACTTGGAAGTCACCTATACAATACAACCAGCACAATGGCCCCCATGCAATATGGCTGACTTGGAAGTCACCTATAGAACATGGCCACCAGCACAATGTCCCCCATGCAATATGGCTGACTTGGAAGTCACCTATACAACATGGCAACCAGCACAATGTCCCCCATGCAATATGGCTGACTTGGAAGTCACCTATACAATACAACCAGCACAATGTCCCCCATCCAATATGGCTGACTTGGAAGTCACCTATACAAGACAACCAGCACAATGTCCCCCATGCAATATGGCTGACTTGGAAGTCACCTATACAATACAACCAGCACAATGTCCCACATGCAATATGGCTGATTTGGAAGTCACCTATACAACACAACCAGCACAATGTCCCCCATGCAATATGGCTGACTTGGAAGTCACCTATACAAGACAACCAGCACAATGTCCCAAATGCAATATGGCTGACTTGGAAGTCACCTATACAACATGGCAACCAGCACAATGTCCCCCAAGCAATATGGCTGACTTAGAAATCACCTATAGAACATGGCAACCAGCACAATGTCCCCCATGCAATATGGCTGACTTGGAAGTCACGTATAGAACATGGCCACCAGCACAATGTCCCCCAAACAATATGGCTCACTTGGAAGTCACCTATACAATACAACCAGCACAATGGCCCCCATGCAATATGGCTGATTTGGAAGTCACCTATACAACACAACCAGCACAATGTCCCCCATGCAATATGGCTGACTTGGAAGTCACCTATAGAACATGGCCACCAGCACAATGTCCCCCATGCAATATGGCTGACTTGGAAGTCACCTATACAACATGGCAACCAGCACAATGTCCCCCATGCAATATGGCTGACTTGGAAGTCACCTATACAATACAACCAGCACAATGTCCCCCAAGCAATATGGCTGACTTGGAAGTCACCTATACAAGACAACCAGCACAATGTCCCCCATGCAATATGGCTGACATGGAAGTCACCTATAGAACATGGCCACCAGCACAATGTCCCCCATGCAATATGGCTGACTTGGAAGTCACCTATACAACATGGCAACCAGCACAATGTCCCCCATGCAATATGGCTGACTTGGAAGTCACCTATAGAACATGGCCACCAGCACAATGTCCCCCATGCAATATGGCTGACTTGGAATTCACCTATACAACATGGCAACCAGCACAATGTCCCCCAAGCAATATGGCTGACTTGGAAGTCACCTATACAACATGGCAACCAGCGCAATGTCTACCAAGCAATATGGCTGACTTGGAAGTCACCTATAGAACATGGCAACCAGCACAATGTCCCCCAAGCAATGTGGCTGACTTGGAAGTCACCTATAGGACATGGCAACCAGCACAATGTCCCCCATGCAATATGGCTGACTTGTAAGTCACCTATACAACATGGCAACCAGCACAATGTCCCCCATGCAATATGGCTGATTTGGAAGTCACCTATACAACATGGCAACCAGCACAATGTCCCCCATGCAATATGGCTGACTTGGAAGTCACCTTTACAACATGGCCACCAGCACAATGTCCCCCATGCAATATGGCTGACTTGGAAGTCACCTATACAATACAACCAGCACAATGTCCCCCATGCAACACGGCTGACTTGGAAGTCACCTATACAAGACAACCAGCACAATGTCCCCCATGCAATATGGCTGACTTGGAAGTCACCTATACAACACAACCAGCACAATGTCCCCCAAGCAATATGGCTCACTTGGAAGTCACCTATACAACATGGCAACCAGCACAATGTCCCCCATGCAATATGGCTGACTTGTAAGTCACCTATACAACATGGCAACCAGCACAATGTCCCCCATGCAATATGGCTGACTTGGAAGTCACCTATACAACATGGCAACCAGCACAATGTCCCCCATGCAATATGGCTGACTTGGAAGTCACCTTTACAACATGGCCACCAGCACAATGTCCCCCATGCAATATGGCTGACTTGGAAGTCACCTATACAAGACAACCAGCACAATGTCCCCCATGCAATATGGCTGACTTGGAAGTCACCTATACAACACAACCAGCACAATGTCCCCCAAGCAATATGGCTCACTTGGAAGTCACCTATACAACATGGCAACCAGCACAATGTCCCCCATGCAATATGGCTGACTTGGAAGTCACCTATAGGACATGGCAACCAGCACAATGTCCCCCATGCAATATGGCTGACTTGGAAGTCACCTATAGAACATGGCCACCAGCACAATGTCCCCCAAGCAATATGGCTCACTTGGAAGTCACCTATACAATACAACCAGCACAATGTCCCCCATGCAATATGGCTGACTTGGAAGTCACCTATACAATACAACCAGCACAATGTCCCCCATGCAATATGGCTGACTTGGAAGTCACCTATACAACACAACCAGCAAAATGTCCCCCATGCAATATGGCTGACTTGGAAGTCACCTATACAACACAACCAGCACAATGTCCCCCATGCAATATGGCTCACTTGGAAGTCACCTATACAACATGGCATCCAGCACAATGTCCCCCATGCAATATGGCTGACTTGGAAGTCACCTATACAACATGGCAACCAGCACAATGTCCCCCATGCAATATGGTTGACTTGGAAGTCACCTATACAACAGGGCAACCAGCACAATGTCCCTAATGCAATATGGTTGACTTGGAACTCACCTATACAAGAAACCAGCACAATGTCCCCCATGCAATGTGGCTGACTTGGAAGTCACCCATAGAACATGGCCACCAGCACAATGTCCACCATGCAATATGGCTGACTTGGAAGTCACCTATACAACATGGCAACCAGCACAATGTCCCCCAAGCAATATGGCTCACTTGGAAGTCACCTATAGAACATGGCAACCAGCAGAATGTCCCACAAGCAATATGGCTGACTTGGAAGTCACCTATACAACATGGCAAACCAGCACAATTTCCCCCATGCAATATGGCTGACTTGGAAGTCACCTATAGAACATGGCCACCAGCACAATGTCCCCCATGCAACACGGCTGACTTGGAAGTCACCTATACAAGACAACCAGCACAATGTCCCCCATGCAATATGGCTGACTTGGAAGTCACCTATACAACACAACCAGCACAATGTCCCCCAAGCAATATGGCTCACTTGGAAGTCACCTATACAACATGGCAAACAGCACAATGTCCCCCATGCAATATGGCTGACTTGGAAGTCACCTATACAACATGGCAACCAGCACAATGGCCCCCATGCAATATGGCTGACTTGGAAGTCACCAATACAAGACAACCAGCACAATGTCCCCCATGCAATATGGCTGACTTAGAAGTCACCTATAGGACATGGCAACCAGCACAATGTCCCCCATTCAATATGGCTGACTTGGAAGTCACCTATACAAGACAACCAGCACAATGTCCCAAATGCAATATGGCTGACTTGGAAGTCACCTATAGAACATGGCCACCAGCACAATGTCCCCCATGCAATATGGCTGACTTGGAAGTCACCTATACAAAATGGCAACCAGCACAATGTCCCCCATGCAATATGGCTGACTTGGAAGTCACCTATACAATACAACCAGCACAATGTCCCCCAAGCAATATGGCTGACTTGGAAGTCACCTATACAAGACAACCAGCACAATGTCCCCCATGCAATATGGCTGACTTGGAAGTCACCTATACAATACAACCAGCACAATGTCCCCCATGCAATATGGCTGATTTGGAAGTCACCTATACAACACAACCAGCACAATGTCCCCCATGCAATATGGCTGACTTGGAAGTCACCTATACAAGACAACCAACACAATGTCCCAAATGCAATATGGCTGACTCGGAAGTCACCTATAGAACATGGCCACCAGGACAATGTCCCCCATGCAATATTGCTGACTTGGAAGTCACCTATACAACATGGCAACCAGCACAATGTCCCCCATGCAATATGGCTGACTTGGAAGTCACCTATGCAATACAACCAGCACAATGTCCCCCATGCAATATGGCTGACTTGGAAGTCACCTATACAACACAACCAGCACAATGTCCCCCATGCAATATGGCTGACTTGGAAGTCACCTATACAACACAACCAGCACAATGTCCCCCATGCAATATGGCTGACTTGGAAGTCACCTATAGAACATGGCAACCAGCACAATGTCCCCCAAGCAATATGGCTGACTTGGAAGTCACCTATACAACATGGCCACCAGCACAATGTCCCCCAAGCAATATGGCTGACTTGGAAGTCACCTATACAACACAACCAGCACAATGTCCCCCATGCAATATGGCTGACTTGGAAGTCACCTATACAACATGGCAACCAGCACAATGTCCCCCATGCAATATGGCTGACTTGGAAGTCACCTATACAACATGGCAACCAGCACAATGTCCCCCATGCAATATGGCTGACTTGGAAGTCACCTATACAAGACAACCAGCACAATGTCCCCATGCAATATGGCTGACTTGGAAGTCACCTATAGAACATGGCCACCAGCACAATGTCCCCCATGCAATATGGCAGACTTGGAAGTCACCTTTACAACATGGCCACCAGCACAATGTCCCCCATGCAATATGGCTGACTTGGAAGTCACCTATACAAGACAACCAGCACAATGTCCCCCATGCAATATGGCTGACTTGGAAGTCACCTATACAACACAACCAGCACAATGTCCCCCAAGCAATATGGCTCACTTGGAAGTCACCTATACAACATGGCAACCAGCACAATGTCCCCCATGCAATATGGCTGACTTGGAAGTCACCTATAGGACATGGCAACCAGCACAATGTCCCCCATGCAATATGGCTGACTTGGAAGTCACCTATAGAACATGGCCACCAGCACAATGTCCCCCAAGCAATATGGCTCACTTGGAAGTCACCTATACAATACAACCAGCACAATGTCCCCCATGCAATATGGCTGACTTGGAAGTCACCTATACAATACAACCAGCACAATGTCCCCCATGCAATATGGCTGACTTGGAAGTCACCTATACAACACAACCAGCACAATGTCCCCCATGCAATATGGCTGACTTGGAAGTCACCTATACAACACAACCAGCACAATGTCCCCCATGCAATATGGCTCACTTGGAAGTCACCTATACAACATGGCATCCAGCACAATGTCCCCCATGCAATATGGCTGACTTGGAAGTCACCTATACAACATGGCAACCAGCACAATGTCCCCCATGCAATATGGTTGACTTGGAAGTCACCTATACAACAGGGCAACCAGCACAATGTCCCTAATGCAATATGGTTGACTTGGAAGTCACCTATACAAGAAACCAGCACAATGTCCCCCATGCAATGTGGCTGACTTGGAAGTCACCCATAGAACATGGCCACCAGCACAATGTCCACCATGCAATATGGCTGACTTGGAAGTCACCTATACAACATGGCAACCAGCACAACGTCCCCCAAGCAATATGGCTCACTTGGAAGTCACCTATAGAACATGGCAACCAGCAGAATGTCCCACAAGCAATATGGCTGACTTGGAAGTCACCTATACAACATGGCAAACCAGCACAATTTCCCCCATGCAATATGGCTGACTTGGAAGTCACCTATAGAACATGGCCACCAGCACAATGTCCCCCATGCAACACGGCTGACTTGGAAGTCACCTATACAAGACAACCAGCACAATGTCCCCCATGCAATATGGCTGACTTGGAAGTCACCTATACAACACAACCAGCACAATGTCCCCCAAGCAATATGGCTCACTTGGAAGTCACCTATACAACATGGCAAACAGCACAATGTCCCCCATGCAATATGGCTGACTTGGAAGTCACCTATACAACATGGCAACCAGCACAATGGCCCCCATGCAATATGGCTGACTTGGAAGTCACCAATACAAGACAACCAGCACAATGTCCCCCATGCAATATGGCTGACTTAGAAGTCACCTATAGGACATGGCAACCAGCACAATGTCCCCCATGCAATATGGCTGACTTGGAAGTCACCTATACAATACAACCAGCACAATGTCCCCCAAGCAATATGGCTGACTTGGAAGTCACCTATACAAGACAACCAGCACAATGTCCCCCATGCAATATGGCTGACTTGGAAGTCACCTATACAATACAACCAGCACAATGTCCCCCATGCAATATGGCTGATTTGGAAGTCACCTATACAACACAACCAGCACAATGTCCCCCATGCAATATGGCTGACTTGGAAGTCACCTATACAAGACAACCAACACAATGTCCCAAATGCAATATGGCTGACTCGGAAGTCACCTATAGAACATGGCCACCAGGACAATGTCCCCCATGCAATATTGCTGACTTGGAAGTCACCTATACAACATGGCAACCAGCACAATGTCCCCCATGCAATATGGCTGACTTGGAAGTCACCTATGCAATACAACCAGCACAATGTCCCCCATGCAATATGGCTGACTTGGAAGTCACCTATACAACACAACCAGCACAATGTCCCCCATGCAATATGGCTGACTTGGAAGTCACCTATACAACACAACCAGCACAATGTCCCCCATGCAATATGGCTGACTTGGAAGTCACCTATAGAACATGGCAACCAGCACAATGTCCCCCAAGCAATATGGCTGACTTGGAAGTCACCTATACAACATGGCCACCAGCACAATGTCCCCCAAGCAATATGGCTGACTTGGAAGTCACCTATACAACACAACCAGCACAATGTCCCCCATGCAATATGGCTGACTTGGAAGTCACCTATACAACATGGCAACCAGCACAATGTCTCCCATGCAATATGGCTGACTTGGAAGTCACCTATACAACATGGCAACCAGCACAATGTCCCCCATGCAATATGGCTGACTTGGAAGTCACCTATACAAGACAACCAGCACAATGTCCCCATGCAATATGGCTGACTTGGAAGTCACCTATAGAACATGGCCACCAGCACAATGTCCCCCATGCAATATGGCAGACTTGGAAGTCACCTATACAACATGGCAACCAGCACAATATCCCCCAAGCAATATGGCTCACTTGGAAGTCACCTATACAACATGGCAACCAGCACAATGTCCCCCAAGCAATATGGCTCACTTGGAAGTCACCTATACAACATGGCAACCTGCACAATGTCCCCCATGCAATATGGCTGACTTGGAAGTCACCTATAGTACATGGCCACCAGTACAATGTCCCCCATGCAACACGGCTGACTTGAAAGTCACCTATACAAGACAACCAGCACAATGTCCCCCATGCAATATGGCTGACTTGGAAGTCACCTATACAACACAACCAGCACAATGTCACCCAAGCAATATGGCTCACTTGGAAGTCACCTATACAACATGGCAACCAGCACAATGTCCCCCATGCAATATGGCTGACTTGTAAGTCACCTATACAACATGGCAACCAGCACAATGTCCCCCATGCAATATGGCTGACTTGGAAGTCACCTATACAACATGGCAACCAGCACAATGTCCCCCATGCAATATGGCTGACTTGGAAGTCACCTTTACAACATGGCCACCAGCACAATGTCCCCCATGCAATATGGCTGACTTGGAAGTCACCTATACAATACAACCAGCACAATGTCCCCCATGCAACACGGCTGACTTGGAAGTCACCTATACAAGACAACCAGCACAATGTCCCCCATGCAATATGGCTGACTTGGAAGTCACCTATACAACACAACCAGCACAATGTCCCCCAAGCAATATGGCTCACTTGGAAGTCACCTATACAACATGGCAACCAGCACAATGTCCCCCATGCAATATGGCTGACTTGGAAGTCACCTATAGGAAATTGCAACCAGCACAATGTCCCCCATGCAATATGGCTGACTTGGAAGTCACCTATAGAACATGGCCACCAGCACAATGTCCCCCAAGCAATATGGCTCACTTGGAAGTCACCTATACAATACAACCAGCACAATGTCCCCCATGCAATATGGCTGACTTGGAAGTCACCTATACAATACAACCAGCACAATGTCCCCCATGCAATATGGCTGACTTGGAAGTCACCTATACAACACAACCAGCACAATGTCCCCCATGCAATATGGCTGACTTGGAAGTCAACTATACAACACAACCAGCACAATGTCCCCCATGCAATATGGCTCACTTGGAAGTCACCTATACAACATGGCATCCAGCACAATGTCCCCCATGCAATATGGCTGACTTGGAAGTCACCTATACAACATGGCAACCAGCACAATGTCCCCCATGCAATATGGTTGACTTGGAAGTCACCTATACAACAGGGCAACCAGCACAATGTCCCTAATGCAATATGGTTGACTTGGAAGTCACCTATACAAGAAACCAGCACAAAGTCCCCCATGCAATGTGGCTGACTTGGAAGTCACCCATAGAACATGGCCACCAGCACAATGTCCACCATGCAATATGGCTGAATTGGAAGTCACCTATACAACATGGCAACCAGCACAATGTCCCCCAAGCAATATGGCTCACTTGGAAGTCACCTATAGAACATGGCAACCAGCACAATGTCCCCCAAGCAATATGGCTGACTTGGAAGTCACCTATACAACATGGCAAACCAGCACAATGTCCCCCATGCAATATGGCTGACTTGGAAGTCACCTATAGAACATGGCCACCAGCACAATGTCCCCCATGCAACACGGCTGACTTGGAAGTCACCTATACAAGACAACCAGCACAATGTCCCCCATGCAATATGGCTGACTTGGAAGTCAACTATACAACACAACCAGCACAATGTCCCCCAAGCATTATGGCTCACTTGGAAGTCACCTATACAACATGGCAACCAGCGCAATGTCCCCCATGCAATATGGCTGACTTGGAAGTCACCTAAAGGACATGGCAACCAGCACAATGTCCCCCATGCAATATGGCTGACTTGGAAGTCACCTATAGAACATGGCCACCAGCACAATGTCCCCCAAGCAATATGGCTCACTTGGAAGTCACCTATACAATACAACCAGCACAATGTCCCCCATGCAATATGGCTGACTTGGAAGTCACCTATACAATACAACCAGCACAATGTCCCCCATGCAATATGGCTGACTTGGAAGTCACCTATACAACACAACCAGCACAATGTCCCCCATGCAATATGGTTGACTTGGAAGTCACCTATACAACAGGGCAACCAGAACAATGTCCCTAATGCAATATGGTTGACTTGGAAGTCACCTATACAAGAAACCAGCACAATGTCCCCCATGCAATGTGGCTGACTTGGAAGTCACCCATAGAACATGGCCACCAGCACAATGTCCACCATGCAATATGGCTGACTTGGAAGTCACCTATACAACATGGCAACCAGCACAATGTCCCCCAAGCAATATGGCTCACTTGGAAGTCACCTATAGAACATGGCAACCAGCACAATGTCCCCCAAGCAATATGGCTGACTTGGAAGTCACCTATACAACATGGCAAACCAGCACAATGTCCCCCATGCAATATGGCTGACTTGGAAGTCACCTATAGAACATGGCCACCAGCACAATGTCCCCCATGCAACACGGCTGACTTGGAAGTCACCTATACAAGACAACCAGCACAATGTCCCCCATGCAATATGGCTGACTTGGAAGTCACCTATACAACACAACCAGCACAATGTCCCCCAAGCAATATGGCTCACTTGGAAGTCACCTATACAACATGGCAACCAGCACAATGTCCCCCATGCAATATGGCTGACTTGGAAGTCACCTATACAACATGGCAACCAGCACAATGGCCCCCATGCAATATGGCTGACTTGGAAGTCACCTATACAAGACAACCAGCACAATGTCCCCCATGCAATATGGCTGACTTAGAAGTCACCTATAGGACATGGCAACCAGCACAAGGTCCCCCAAGCAATATGGCTGACTTGGAAGTCACCTATACAAGACAACCAGCACAATGTCCCAAATGCAATATGGCTGACTTGGAAGTCACCTATAGAACATGGCCACCAGCACAATGTCCCCCATGCAATATGGCTGACTTGGAAGTCACCTATACAACATGGCAACCAGCACAATGTCCCCCATGCAATATGGCTGACTTGGAAGTCACCTATGCAATACAACCAGCACAATGTCCCCCATGCAATATGGCTGACTTGGAAGTCACCTATACAACACAACCAGCACAATGTCCCCCATGCAATATGGCTGACTTGGAAGTCACCTATACAACACAACCAGCACAATGTCCCCCATGCAATATGGCTGACTTGGAAGTCACCTATAGAACATGGCAACCAGCACAATGTCCCCCAAGCAATATGGCTGACTTGGAAGTCACCTATACAACATGGCCACCAGCACAATGTCCCCCAAGCAATATGGCTGACTTGGAAGTCACCTATACAACACAACCAGCACAATGTCCCCCATGCAATATGGCTGACTTGGAAGTCACCTATACAACATGGCAACCAGCACAATGTCCCCCATGCAATATGGCTGACTTGGAAGTCACCTATAGTACATGGCCACCAGTACAATGTCCCCCATGCAACACGGCTGACTTGAAAGTCACCTATACAAGACAACCAGCACAATGTCCCCCATGCAATATGGCTGACTTGGAAGTCACCTATACAACACAACCAGCACAATGTCCCCCAAGCAATATGGCTCACTTGGAAGTCACCTATACAACATGGCAACCAGCACAATGGCCACCATGCAATATGGCTGACTTGGAAGTCACCTATACAACATGGCAACCAGCACAATGTCCCCCATGCAATATGGCTGACTTGGAAGTCACCTATACAATACAACCAGCACAATGTCCCCCAGGCAATATGGCTGACTTGGAAGTCACCTATACAACATGGCAACCAGCACAATGTCCCCCATGCAATATGGCTGACTTGGAAGTCACCTATACAACATGGCCACCAGCACAATGTCCCCCATGCAATATGGCTGACGTGGAAGTCACCTATACAAGACAACCAGCACAATGTCCCCCATGCAATATGGCTGACTTGGAAGTCACCTATAGGACATGGCAACCAGCACAATGTCCCCCAAGCAATATGGCTGACTTGGAAGTCACCTATACAAGACAACCAGCACAATGTCCCAAATGCAATATGGCTGACTTGGAAGTCACCTATAGAACATGGCCACCAGCACAATGTCCCCCATGCAATATGGCTTACTTGGAAGTCACCTAAACAACATGGCAACCAGCACAATGTCCCCTAAGCAATATGGCTGACTTGGAAGTCACCTATAGAACATGGCCACCAGCACAATGCCCCCCAAGCAATATGGCTGACGTGGAAGTCACCTATACAAGACAACCAGCACAATGTCCCCCATGCAATATGGCTGACTTGGAAGTCACCTATAGGACATGGCAACCAGCACAATGTCCCCCAAGCAATATGGCTGACTTGGAAGTCACCTATACAAGACAACCAGCACAATGTCCCAAATGCAATATGGCTGACTTGGAAGTCACCTATAGAACATGGCCACCAGCACAATGTCCCCCATGCAATATGGCTTACTTGGAAGTCACCTATACAACATGGCAACCAGCACAATGTCCCCCAAGCAATATGGCTGACTTGGAAGTCACCTATACAACACAACCAGCACAATGTCCCCCATGCAATATGGCTGACTTGGAAGTCAACTATACAACACAACCAGCACAATGTCCCCCATGCAATATGGCTCACTTGGAAGTCACCTATACAACATGGCATCCAGCACAATGTCCCCCATGCAATATGGCTGACTTGGAAGTCACCTATACAACATGGCAACCAGCACAATGTCCCCCATGCAATATGGTTGACTTGGAAGTCACCTATACAACAGGGCAACCAGCACAATGTCCCTAATGCAATATGGTTGACTTGGAAGTCACCTATACAAGAAACCAGCACAATGTCCCCCATGCAATGTGGCTGACTTGGAAGTCACCCATAGAACATGGCCACCAGCACAATGTCCACCATGCAATATGGCTGAATTGGAAGTCACCTATACAACATGGCAACCAGCACAATGTCCCCCAAGCAAAATGGCTCACTTGGAAGTCACCTATAGAACATGGCAACCAGCACAATGTCCCCCAAGCAATATGGCTGACTTGGAAGTCACCTATACAACATGGCAAACCAGCACAATGTCCCCCATGCAATATGGCTGACTTGGAAGTCACCTATAGAACATGGCCACAGCACAATGTCCCCCATGCAACACGGCTGACTTGGAAGTCACCTATACAAGACAACCAGCACAATGTCCCCCATGCAATATGGCTGACTTGGAAGTCAACTATACAACACAACCAGCACAATGTCCCCCAAGCAATATGGCTCACTTGGAAGTCACCTATACAACATGGCAACCAGCGCAATGTCCCCCATGCAATATGGCTGACTTGGAAGTCACCTATAGGACATGGCAACCAGCACAATGTCCCCCATGCAATATGGCTGACTTGGAAGTCACCTATAGAACATGGCCACCAGCACAATGTCCCCCAAGCAATATGGCTCACTTGGAAGTCACCTATACAATACAACCAGCACAATGTCCCCCATGCAATATGGCTGACTTGGAAGTCACCTATACAATACAACCAGCACAATGTCCCCCATGCAATATGGCTGACTTGGAAGTCACCTATACAACACAACCAGCACAATGTCCCCCATGCAATATGGCTGACTTGGAAGTCAACTATACAACACAACCAGCACAATGTCCCCCATGCAATATGGCTCACTTGGAAGTCACCTATACAACATGGCATCCAGCACAATGTCCCCCATGCAATATGGCTGACTTGGAAGTCACCTATACAACATGGCAACCAGCACAATGTCCCCCATGCAATATGGTTGACTTGGAAGTCACCTATACAACAGGGCAACCAGCACAATGTCCCTAATGCAATATGGTTGACTTGGAAGTCACCTATACAAGAAACCAGCACAATGTCCCCCATGCAATGTGGCTGACTTGGAAGTCACCCATAGAACATGGCCAACAGCACAATGTCCACCATGCAATATGGCTGACTTGGAAGTCACCTATACAACATGGCAACCAGCACAATGTCCCCCAAGCAATATGGCTCACTTGGAAGTCACCTATAGAACATGGCAACCAGCACAATGTCCCCCAAGCAATATGGCTGACTTGGAAGTCACCTATACAACATGGCAAACCAGCACAATGTCCCCCATGCAATATGGCTGACTTGGAAGTCACCTATAGAACATGGCCACCAGCACAATGTCCCCCATGCAACACGGCTGACTTGGAAGTCACCTATACAAGACAACCAGCACAATGTCCCCCATGCAATATGGCTGACTTGGAAGTCACCTATACAACACAACCAGCACAATGTCCCCCAAGCAATATGGCTCACTTGGAAGTCACCTATACAACATGGCAACCAGCACAATGTCCCCCATGCAATATGGCTGACTTGGAAGTCACCTATACAACATGGCAACCAGCACAATGGCCCCCATGCAATATGGCTGACTTGGAAGTCACCTATACAAGACAACCAGCACAATGTCCCCCATGCAATATGGCTGACTTAGAAGTCACCTATAGGACATGGCAACCAGCACAATGTCTCCCAAGCAATATGGCTGACTTGGAAGTCACCTATACAAGACAACCAGCACAATGTCCCAAATGCAATATGGCTGACTTGGAAGTCACCTATAGAACATGGCCACCAGCACAATGTCCCCCATGCAATATGGCTGACTTGGAAGTCACCTATACAACATGGCAACCAGCACAATGTCCCCCATGCAATATGGCTGACTTGGAAGTCACCTATGCAATACAACCAGCACAATGTCCCCCATGCAATATGGCTGACTTGGAAGTCACCTATACAACACAACCAGCACAATGTCCCCCATGCAATATGGCTGACTTGGAAGTCACCTATACAACACAACCAGCACAATGTCCCCCATGCAATATGGCTGACTTGGAAGTCACCTATAGAACATGGCAACCAGCACAATGTCCCCCAAGCAATATGGCTGACTTGGAAGTCACCTATACAACATGGCCACCAGCACAATGTCCCCCAAGCAATATGGCTGACTTGGAAGTCACCTATACAACACAACCAGCACAATGTCCCCCATGCAATATGGCTGACTTGGAAGTCACCTATACAACATGGCAACCAGCACAATGTCCCCCATGCAATATGGCTGACTTGGAAGTCACCTATAGTACATGGCCACCAGTACAATGTCCCCCATGCAACACGGCTGACTTGAAAGTCACCTATACAAGACAACCAGCACAATGTCCCCCATGCAATATGGCTGACTTGGAAGTCACCTATACAACACAACCAGCACAATGTCCCCCAAGCAATATGGCTCACTTGGAAGTCACCTATACAACATGGCAACCAGCACAATGTCCCCCATGCAATATGGCTGACTTGGAAGTCACCTATACAACATGGCAACCAGCACAATGTCCCCCATGCAATATGGCTGACTTGGAAGTCACCTATACAATACAACCAGCACAATGTCCCCCAGGCAATATGGCTGACTTGGAAGTCACCTATACAACATGGCAACCAGCACAATGTCCCCCAAGCAATATGGCTGACTTGGAAGTCACCTATACAACATGGCAACCAGCACAATGTCCCCCATGCAATATGGCTGACTTGGAAGTCACCTATACAACATGGCAACCAGCACAATGTCCCCCATGCAATATGGCTGACTTGGAAGTCACCTATACAACATGGCAACCAGCACAATGTCCCCCATGCAATATGGCTGACTTGGAAGTCACCTATACAACATGGCCACCAGCACAATGTCCCCCATGCAATATGGCTGACGTGGAAGTCACCTATACAAGACAACCAGCACAATGTCCCCCATGCAATATGGCTGACTTGGAAGTCACCTATAGGACATGGCAACCAGCACAATGTCCCCCAAGCAATATGGCTGACTTGGAAGTCACCTATACAAGACAACCAGCACAATGTCCCAAATGCAATATGGCTGACTTGGAAGTCACCTATAGAACATGGCCACCAGCACAATGTCCCCCATGCAATATGGCTTACTTGGAAGTCACCTAAACAACATGGCAACCAGCACAATGTCCCCTAAGCAATATGGCTGACTTGGAAGTCACCTATAGAACATGGCCACCAGCACAATGTCCCCCAAGCAATATGGCTGACGTGGAAGTCACCTATACAAGACAACCAGCACAATGTCCCCCATGCAATATGGCTGACTTGGAAGTCACCTATAGGACATGGCAACCAGCACAATGTCCCCCAAGCAATATGGCTGACTTGGAAGTCACCTATACAAGACAACCAGCACAATGTCCCAAATGCAATATGGCTGACTTGGAAGTCACCTATAGAACATGGCCACCAGCACAATGTCCCCCATGCAATATGGCTTACTTGGAAGTCACCTATACAACATGGCAACCAGCACAATGTCCCCCAAGCAATATGGCTGACTTGGAAGTCACCTATAGAACATGGCCACCAGCACAATGTCCCCCAAGCAATATGGCTGACTTGGAAGTCACCTACAGAACATGGCAACCAGCACAATGTACCCCAAGCAATATGGCTGACTTGGAAGTCACCTATACAAGACAACCAGCACAATGTCCCCCATGCAAAACGGCTGACTTGGAAGTCACCTATACAAGAAAACCAGCACAATGTCCCCCATGCAATATGGCTGACTTGGAAGTCACCTATACAACACAACCAGCACATTGTCCCCCAAGCAATATGGCTCACTTGGAAGTCACCTATACAACATGGCAACCAGCACAATGTCCCCCATGCAATATGGCTGAATTGGAAGTCACCTATACAATACAACCAGCACAATGTCCCCCAAGCAATATGGCTGACTTGGAAGTCACCTATAGAACATGGCCACCAGCACAATGTCCCCCATGCAATATGGCTGACTTGGAAGTCACCTATACAAGACAACCAGCACAATGTCCCCCATGCAATATGGCTGACTTGGAAGTCACCTATAGAACATGGCCACCAGCACAATGTCCCCCATGCAATATGGCTGACTTGGAAGTCATCTATAGAACATGGCAACCAGCACAATGTCCCCCAAGCAATATGGCTGACTTGGAAGTCACCTATACAAGACAACCAGCACAATTTCCCCCATGCAATATGGCTGACTTGGAAGTCACCTATAGGACATGGCAACAAGCACAATGTCCCCCATGCAATATGGCTGACTTGGAAGTCACCTATACAATACAACCAGCACAATGTCCCCCATGCAATATGGCTGACTTGGAAGTCACCTATACAAGACAACCAGCATAATGTCCCCCATGCAATATGGCTGACTTGGAAGTCACCTATACAACATGGCAACCAGCACAATGGCCCCCATGCAATATGGCTGACTTGGAAGTCACCTATACAAGACAACCAGCACAATGTCCCCCATGCAATATGGCTGACTTAGAAGTCACCTATAGGACATGGCAACCAGCACAATGTCCCCCAAGCAATATGGCTGACTTGGAAGTCACCTATACAAGACAACCAGCACAATGTCCCAAATGCAATATGGCTGACTTGGAAGTCACCTATAGAACATGGCCACCAGCACAATGTCCCCCATGCAATATGGCTGACTTGGAAGTCACCTATACAACATGGCAACCAGCACAATGTCCCCCATGCAATATGGCTGACTTGGAAGTCACCTATGCAATACAACCAGCACAATGTCCCCCATGCAATATGGCTGACTTGGAAGTCACCTATACAACACAACCAGCACAATGTCCCCCATGCAATATGGCTGACTTGGAAGTCACCTATACAACACAACCAGCACAATGTCCCCCATGCAATATGGCTGACTTGGAAGTCACCTATAGAACATGGCAACCAGCACAATGTCCCCCAAGCAATATGGCTGACTTGGAAGTCACCTATACAACATGGCCACCAGCACAATGTCCCCCAAGCAATATGGCTGACTTGGAAGTCACCTATACAACACAACCAGCACAATGTCCCCCATGCAATATGGCTGACTTGGAAGTCACCTATACAACATGGCAACCAGCACAATGTCCCCCATGCAATATGGCTGACTTGGAAGTCACCTATAGTACATGGCCACCAGTACAATGTCCCCCATGCAACACGGCTGACTTGAAAGTCACCTATACAAGACAACCAGCACAATGTCCCCCATGCAATATGGCTGACTTGGAAGTCACCTATACAACACAACCAGCACAATGTCCCCCAAGCAATATGGCTCACTTGGAAGTCACCTATACAACATGGCAACCAGCACAATGTCCCCCATGCAATATGGCTGACTTGGAAGTCACCTATACAACATGGCAACCAGCACAATGTCCCCCATGCAATATGGCTGACTTGGAAGTCACCTATACAATACAACCAGCACAATGTCCCCCAGGCAATATGGCTGACTTGGAAGTCACCTATACAACATGGCAACCAGCACAATGTCCCCCAAGCAATATGGCTGACTTGGAAGTCACCTATACAACATGGCAACCAGCACAATGTCCCCCATGCAATATGGCTGACTTGGAAGTCACCTATACAACATGGCAACCAGCACAATGTCCCCCATGCAATATGGCTGACTTGGAAGTCACCTATACAACATGGCAACCAGCACAATGTCCCCCATGCAATATGGCTGACTTGGAAGTCACCTATACAACATGGCCACCAGCACAATGTCCCCCATGCAATATGGCTGACGTGGAAGTCACCTATACAAGACAACCAGCACAATGTCCCCCATGCAATATGGCTGACTTGGAAGTCACCTATAGGACATGGCAACCAGCACAATGTCCCCCAAGCAATATGGCTGACTTGGAAGTCACCTATACAAGACAACCAGCACAATGTCCCAAATGCAATATGGCTGACTTGGAAGCCACCTATAGAACATGGCCACCAGCACAATGTCCCCCATGCAATATGGCTTACTTGGAAGTCACCTAAACAACATGGCAACCAGCACAATGTCCCCTAAGCAATATGGCTGACTTGGAAGTCACCTATAGAACATGGCCACCAGCACAATGTCCCCCAAGCAATATGGCTGACGTGGAAGTCACCTATACAAGACAACCAGCACAATGTCCCCCATGCAATATGGCTGACTTGGAAGTCACCTATAGGACATGGCAACCAGCACAATGTCCCCCAAGCAATATGGCTGACTTGGAAGTCACCTATACAAGACAACCAGCACAATGTCCCAAATGCAATATGGCTGACTTGGAAGTCACCTATAGAACATGGCCACCAGCACAATGTCCCCCATGCAATATGGCTTACTTGGAAGTCACCTATACAACATGGCAACCAGCACAATGTCCCCCAAGCAATATGGCTGACTTGGAAGTCACCTATAGAACATGGCCACCAGCACAATGTCCCCCAAGCAATATGGCTGACTTGGAAGTCACCTACAGAACATGGCAACCAGCACAATGTCCCCCAAGCAATATGGCTGACTTGGAAGTCACCTATACAAGACAACCAGCACAATGTCCCCCATGCAAAACGGCTGACTTGGAAGTCACCTATACAAGAAAACCAGCACAATGTCCCCCATGCAATATGGCTGACTTGGAAGTCACCTATACAACACAACCAGCACATTGTCCCCCAAGCAATATGGCTCACTTGGAAGTCACCTATACAACATGGCAACCAGCACAATGTCCCCCATGCAATATGGCTGAATTGGAAGTCACCTATACAATACAACCAGCACAATGTCCCCCAAGCAATATGGCTGACATGGAAGTCACCTATAGAACATGGCCACCAGCACAATGTCCCCCATGCAATATGGCTGACTTGGAAGTCACCTATACAAGACAACCAGCACAATGTCCCCCATGCAATATGGCTGACTTGGAAGTCACCTATAGAACATGGCCACCAGCACAATGTCCCCCATGCAATATGGCTGACTTGGAAGTCACCTATAGAACATGGCAACCAGCACAATGTCCCCCAAGCAATATGGCTGACTTGGAAGTCACCTATACAAGACAACCAGCACAATTTCCCCCATGCAATATGGCTGACTTGGAAGTCACCTATAGGACATGGCAACAAGCACAATGTCCCCCATGCAATATGGCTGACTTGGAAGTCACCTATACAATACAACCAGCACAATGTCCCCCATGCAATATGGCTGACTTGGAAGTCACCTATACAAGACAACCAGCATAATGTCCCCCATGCAATATGGCTGACTTGGAAGTCACCTATAGGACATGGCAACCAGCACAATGTCCCCCATGCAATATGGCTGACTTGGAAGTCACCTATAGAACATGGCCACCCGCACAATGTCCCCCAAGCAATATGGCTCACTTGGAAGTCACCTATACAATACAACCAGCACAATGTCCCCCATGCAATATGGCTGACTTGGAAGTCACCTATACAATACAACCAGCACAATGTCCCAAATGCAATATGGCTGACTTGGAAGTCACCTATAGAACATGGCCACCAGCACAATGTCCCCCATGCAATATGGCTGACTTGGAAGTCACCTATACAACATGGCAACCAGCACAATGTCCCCCATGCAATATGGCTGTCTTGGAAGTCACCTATACAATACAACCAGCACAATGTCCCCCAAGCAATATGGCTGACTTGGAAGTCACCTATACAAGACAACCAGCACAATGTCCCCCATGCAATATGGCTGACTTGGAAGTCACCTATACAATACAAACAGCACAATGTCCACCATGCAATATGGCTGATTTGGAAGTCACCTATACAACACAACCAGCACAATGTCCCCCATGCAATATGGCTGACTTGGAAGTCACCTATACAAGACAACCAGCACAATGTCCCAAATGCAATATGGCTGACTTGGAAGTCACCTATACAACACAACCAGCACAATGTCCCCCAAGCAATATGGCTCACTTGGAAGTCACCTATACAACATGGCAACCAGCACAATGTCCCCCAAGCAATATGGCTGACTTGGAAGTCACCTATACAAGACAACCAGCACAATGTCCCAAATGCAATATGGCTGACTTGGAAGTCACCTATAGAACATGGCCACCAGCACAATGTCCCCCATGCAATATGGCTGACTTGGAAGTCACCTATACAACATGGCAACCAGCACAATGTCCCCCATGCAATATGGCTGACTTGGAAGTCACCTATACAATACAACCAGCACAATGTCCCCCAAGCAATATGGCTGACTTGGAAGTCACCTATACAAGACAACCAGCACAATGTCCCCCATGCAATATGGCTGACTTGGAAGTCACCTATACAATACAACCAGCACAATGTCCCCCATGCAATATGGCTGATTTGGAAGTCACCTATACAACACAACCAGCACAATGTCCCCCATGCAATATGGCTGACTTGGAAGTCACCTATACAAGACAACCAGCACAATGTCCCCCATGCAATATGGCTGATTTGGAAGTCACCTATACAACACAACCAGCACAATGTCCCCCATGCAATATGGCTGACTTGGAAGTCACCTATACAAGACAACCAGCACAATGTCCCAAATGCAATATGGCTGACTTGGAAGTCACCTATAGAACATGGCCACCAGCACAATGTCCCCCATGCAATATGGCTGACTTGGAAGTCACCTATACAACATGGCAACCAGCACAATGTCCCCTATGCAATATGGCTGACTTGGAAGTCACCTATGCAATACAACCAGCACAATGTCCCCCATGCAATATGGCTGACTTGGAAGTCACCTATACAACACAACCAGCACAATGTCCCCCATGCAATATGGCTGACTTGGAAGTCACCTATACAACACAACCAGCACAATGTCCCCCATGCAATATGGCTGACTTGGAAGTCACCTATAGAACATCGCAACCAGCACAATGTCCCCCAAGCAATATGGCTGACTTGGAAGTCACCTATACAACATGGCCACCAGCACAATGTCCCCCAAGCAATATGGCTGACTTGGAAGTCACCTATACAACACAACCAGCACAATGTCCCCCATGCAATATGGCTGACTTGGAAGTCACCTATACAACATGGCAACCAGCACAATGTCCCCCATGCAATATGGCTGACTTGGAAGTCACCTATACAACATGGCAACCAGCACAATGTCCCCCATGCAATATGGCTGACTTGGAAGTCACCTATACAAGACAACCAGCACAATGTCCCCATGCAATATGGCTGACTTGGAAGTCACCTATAGAACATGGCCACCAGCACAATGTCCCCCATGCAATATGGCTGACTTGGAAGTCACCTATACAACATGGCAACCAGCACAATGTCCCCCAAGCAATATGGCTCACTTGGAAGTCACCTATACAACATGGCAACCAGCACAATTTCCCCCATGCAATATGGCTGACTTGGAAGTCACCTATAGTACATGGCCACCAGTACAATGTCCCCCATGCAACACGGCTGACTTGAAAGTCACCTATACAAGACAACCAGCACAATGTCCCCCATGCAATATGGCTGACTTGGAAGTCACCTATACAACACAACCAGCACAATGTCCCCCAAGCAATATGGCTCACTTGGAAGTCACCTATACAACATGGCAACCAGCACAATGTCCCCCATGCAATATGGCTGACTTGGAAGTCACCTATACAACATGGCAACCAGCACAATGTCCCCCATGCAATATGGCTGACTTGGAAGTCACCTATACAACACAACCAGCACAATGTCCCCCATGCAATATGGCTGACTTGGAAGTCACCTATAGAACATGGCAACCAGCACAATGTCCCCCAAGCAATATGGCTGACTTGGAAGTCACCTATACAACATGGCCACCAGCACAATGTCCCCCAAACAATATGGCTGACTTGGAAGTCACCTATACAACACAACCAGCACAATGTCCCCCATGCAATATGGCTGACTTGGAAGTCACCTATACAACATGGCAACCAGCACAATGTCCCCCATGAAATATGGCTGACTTGGAAGTCACCTATACAACATGGCAACCAGCACAATGTCCCCCATGCAATATGGCTGACTTGGAAGTCACCTATACAAGACAACCAGCACAATGTCCCCATGCAATATGGCTGACTTGGAAGTCACCTATACAACATGGCAACCAGCACAATGTCCCCCATGCAATATGGCTGACTTGGAAGTCACCTATAGTACATGGCCACCAGTACAATGTCCCCCATGCAACACGGCTGACTTGAAAGTCACCTATACAAGACAACCAGCACAATGTCCCCCATGCAATATGGCTGACTTGGAAGTCACCTATACAACACAACCAGCACAATGTCCCCCAAGCAATATGGCTCACTTGGAAGTCACCTATACAACATGGCAACCAGCACAATGTCCCCCATGCAATATGGCTGACTTGGAAGTCACCTATACAACATGGCAACCAGCACAATGTCCCCCATGCAATATGGCTGACTTGGAAGTCACCTATACAATACAACCAGCACAATGTCCCCCAGGCAATATGGCTGACTTGGAAGTCACCTATACAACATGGCAACCAGCACAATGTCCCCCAAGCAATATGGCTGACTTGGAAGTCACCTATACAACATGGCAACCAGCACAATGTCCCCCATGCAATATGGCTGACTTGGAAGTCACCTATACAACATGGCAACCAGCACAATGTCCCCCATGCAATATGGCTGACTTGGAAGTCACCTATACAACATGGCAACCAGCACAATGTCCCCCATGCAATATGGCTGACTTGGAAGTCACCTATACAACATGGCCACCAGCACAATGTCCCCCATGCAATATGGCTGACGTGGAAGTCACCTATACAAGACAACCAGCACAATGTCCCCCATGCAATATGGCTGACTTGGAAGTCACCTATAGGACATGGCAACCAGCACAATGTCCCCCAAGCAATATGGCTGACTTGGAAGTCACCTATACAAGACAACCAGCACAATGTCCCAAATGCAATATGGCTGACTTGGAAGTCACCTATAGAACATGGCCACCAGCACAATGTCCCCCATGCAATATGGCTTACTTGGAAGTCACCTAAACAACATGGCAACCAGCACAATGTCCCCTAAGCAATATGGCTGACTTGGAAGTCACCTATAGAACATGGCCACCAGCACAATGTCCCCCAAGCAATATGGCTGACGTGGAAGTCACCTATACAAGACAACCAGCACAATGTCCCCCATGCAATATGGCTGACTTGGAAGTCACCTATAGGACATGGCAACCAGCACAATGTCCCCCAAGCAATATGGCTGACTTGGAAGTCACCTATACAAGACAACCAGCACAATGTCCCAAATGCAATATGGCTGACTTGGAAGTCACCTATAGAACATGGCCACCAGCACAATGTCCCCCATGCAATATGGCTTACTTGGAAGTCACCTATACAACATGGCAACCAGCACAATGTCCCCCAAGCAATATGGCTGACTTGGAAGTCACCTATAGAACATGGCCACCAGCACAATGTCCCCCAAGCAATATGGCTGACTTGGAAGTCACCTATACAACATGGCAACCAGCACAATATCCCCCAAGCAATATGGCTCACTTGGAAGTCACCTATACAACATGGCAACCAGCACAATGTCCCCCAAGCAATATGGCTCACTTGGAAGTCACCTATACAACATGGCAACCTGCACAATGTCCCCCATGCAATATGGCTGACTTGGAAGTCACCTATAGTACATGGCCACCAGTACAATGTCCCCCATGCAACACGGCTGACTTGAAAGTCACCTATACAAGACAACCAGCACAATGTCCCCCATGCAATATGGCTGACTTGGAAGTCACCTATACAATACAACCAGCACAATGTCCCCCAAGCAATATGGCTGACTTGGAAGTCACCTATAGAACATGGCCACCAGCACAATGTCCCCCATGCAATATGGCTGACTTGGAAGTCACCTATACAAGACAACCAGCACAATGTCCCCCATGCAATATGGCTGACTTGGAAGTCACCTATAGAACATGGCCACCAGCACAATGTCCCCCATGCAATATGGCTGACTTGGAAGTCACCTATAGAACATGGCAACCAGCACAATGTCCCCCAAGCAATATGGCTGACTTGGAAGTCACCTATACAAGACAACCAGCACAATTTCCCCCATGCAATATGGCTGACTTGGAAGTCACCTATAGGACATGGCAACAAGCACAATGTCCCCCATGCAATATGGCTGACTTGGAAGTCACCTATACAATACAACCAGCACAATGTCCCCCATGCAATATGGCTGACTTGGAAGTCACCTATACAAGACAACCAGCATAATGTCCCCCATGCAATATGGCTGACTTGGAAGTCACCTATAGGACATGGCAACCAGCACAATGTCCCCCATGCAATATGGCTGACTTGGAAGTCACCTATAGAACATGGCCACCCGCACAATGTCCCCCAAGCAATATGGCTCACTTGGAAGTCACCTATACAATACAACCAGCACAATGTCCCCCAAGCAATATGGCTGACTTGGAAGTCACCTATACAAGACAACCAGCACAATGTCCCCCATGCAAAACGGCTGACTTGGAAGTCACCTATACAAGAAAACCAGCACAATGTCCCCCATGCAATATGGCTGACTTGGAAGTCACCTATACAACACAACCAGCACATTGTCCCCCAAGCAATATGGCTCACTTGGAAGTCACCTATACAACATGGCAACCAGCACAATGTCCCCCATGCAATATGGCTGAATTGGAAGTCACCTATACAATACAACCAGCACAATGTCCCCCAAGCAATATGGCTGACTTGGAAGTCACCTATAGAACATGGCCACCAGCACAATGTCCCCCATGCAATATGGCTGACTTGGAAGTCACCTATACAAGACAACCAGCACAATGTCCCCCATGCAATATGGCTGACTTGGAAGTCACCTATAGAACATGGCCACCAGCACAATGTCCCCCATGCAATATGGCTGACTTGGAAGTCACCTATAGAACATGGCAACCAGCACAATGTCCCCCAAGCAATATGGCTGACTTGGAAGTCACCTATACAAGACAACCAGCACAATTTCCCCCATGCAATATGGCTGACTTGGAAGTCACCTATAGGACATGGCAACAAGCACAATGTCCCCCATGCAATATGGCTGACTTGGAAGTCACCTATACAATACAACCAGCACAATGTCCCCCATGCAATATGGCTGACTTGGAAGTCACCTATACAAGACAACCAGCATAATGTCCCCCATGCAATATGGCTGACTTGGAAGTCACCTATAGGACATGGCAACCAGCACAATGTCCCCCATGCAATATGGCTGACTTGGAAGTCACCTATAGAACATGGCCACCCGCACAATGTCCCCCAAGCAATATGGCTCACTTGGAAGTCACCTATACAATACAACCAGCACAATGTCCCCCATGCAATATGGCTGACTTGGAAGTCACCTATACAATACAACCAGCACAATGTCCCAAATGCAATATGGCTGACTTGGAAGTCACCTATAGAACATGGCCACCAGCACAATGTCCCCCATGCAATATGGCTGACTTGGAAGTCACCTATACAACATGGCAACCAGCACAATGTCCCCCATGCAATATGGCTGTCTTGGAAGTCACCTATACAATACAACCAGCACAATGTCCCCCAAGCAATATGGCTGACTTGGAAGTCACCTATACAAGACAACCAGCACAATGTCCCCCATGCAATATGGCTGACTTGGAAGTCACCTATACAATACAAACAGCACAATGTCCACCATGCAATATGGCTGATTTGGAAGTCACCTATACAACACAACCAGCACAATGTCCCCCATGCAATATGGCTGACTTGGAAGTCACCTATACAAGACAACCAGCACAATGTCCCAAATGCAATATGGCTGACTTGGAAGTCAACTATACAACACAACCAGCACAATGTCCCCCAAGCAATATGGCTCACTTGGAAGTCACCTATACAACATGGCAACCAGCACAATGTCCCCCAAGCAATATGGCTGACTTGGAAGTCACCTATACAAGACAACCAGCACAATGTCCCAAATGCAATATGGCTGACTTGGAAGTCACCTATAGAACATGGCCACCAGCACAATGTCCCCCATGCAATATGGCTGACTTGGAAGTCACCTATACAACATGGCAACCAGCACAATGTCCCCCATGCAATATGGCTGACTTGGAAGTCACCTATACAATACAACCAGCACAATGTCCCCCAAGCAATATGGCTGACTTGGAAGTCACCTATACAAGACAACCAGCACAATGTCCCCCATGCAATATGGCTGACTTGGAAGTCACCTATACAATACAACCAGCACAATGTCCCCCATGCAATATGGCTGATTTGGAAGTCACCTATACAACACAACCAGCACAATGTCCCCCATGCAATATGGCTGACTTGGAAGTCACCTATACAAGACAACCAGCACAATGTCCCCCATGCAATATGGCTGATTTGGAAGTCACCTATACAACACAACCAGCACAATGTCCCCCATGAAATATGGCTGACTTGGAAGTCACCTATACAAGACAACCAGCACAATGTCCCCATGCAATATGGCTGACTTGGAAGTCACCTATACAACATGGCAACCAGCACAATGTCCCCCATGCAATATGGCTGACTTGGAAGTCACCTATAGTACATGGCCACCATTACAATGTCCCCCATGCAACACGGCTGACTTGAAAGTCACCTATACAAGACAACCAGCACAATGTCCCCCATGCAATATGGCTGACTTGGAAGTCACCTATACAACACAACCAGCACAATGTCCCCCAAGCAATATGGCTCACTTGGAAGTCACCTATACAACATGGCAACCAGCACAATGTCCCCCATGCAATATGGCTGACTTGGAAGTCACCTATACAACATGGCAACCAGCACAATGTCCCCCATGCAATATGGCTGACTTGGAAGTCACCTATACAATACAACCAGCACAATGTCCCCCAGGCAATATGGCTGACTTGGAAGTCACCTATACAACATGGCAACCAGCACAATGTCCCCCAAGCAATATGGCTGACTTGGAAGTCACCTATACAACATGGCAACCAGCACAATGTCCCCCATGCAATATGGCTGACTTGGAAGTCACCTATACAACATGGCAACCAGCACAATGTCCCCCATGCAATATGGCTGACTTGGAAGTCACCTATACAACATGGCAACCAGCACAATGTCCCCCATGCAATATGGCTGACTTGGAAGTCACCTATACAACATGGCCACCAGCACAATGTCCCCCAAGCAATATGGCTGACTTGGAAGTCACCTATACAACATGGCAACCAGCACAATGTCCCCCATGCAATATGGCTGACTTGGAAGTCACCTATACAACATGGCAACCAGCACAATGTCCCCCATGCAATATGGCTGACTTGGAAGTCACCTATACAACATGGCAACCAGCACAATGTCCCCCATGCAATATGGCTGACTTGGAAGTCACCTATACAACATGGCCACCAGCACAATGTCCCCCATGCAATATGGCTGACGTGGAAGTCACCTATACAAGACAACCAGCACAATGTCCCCCATGCAATATGGCTGACTTGGAAGTCACCTATAGGACATGGCAACCAGCACAATGTCCCCCAAGCAATATGGCTGACTTGGAAGTCACCTATACAAGACAACCAGCACAATGTCCCAAATGCAATATGGCTTACTTGGAAGTCACCTAAACAACATGGCAACCAGCACAATGTCCCCTAAGCAATATGGCTGACTTGGAAGTCACCTATAGAACATGGCCACCAGCACAATGTCCCCCAAGCAATATGGCTGACGTGGAAGTCACCTATACAAGACAACCAGCACAATGTCCCCCATGCAATATGGCTGACTTGGAAGTCACCTATAGGACATGGCAACCAGCACAATGTCCCCCAAGCAATATGGCTGACTTGGAAGTCACCTATACAAGACAACCAGCACAATGTCCCAAATGCAATATGGCTGACTTGGAAGTCACCTATAGAACATGGCCACCAGCACAATGTCCCCCATGCAATATGGCTTACTTGGAAGTCACCTATACAACATGGCAACCAGCACAATGTCCCGCAAGCAATATGGCTGACTTGGAAGTCACCTATAGAACATGGCCACCAGCACAATGTCCCCCAAGCAATATGGCTGACTTGGAAGTCACCTACAGAACATGGCAACCAGCACAATGTCCCCCAAGCAATATGGCTGACTTGGAAGTCACCTATACAAGACAACCAGCACAATGTCCCCCATGCAAAACGGCTGACTTGGAAGTCACCTATACAAGAAAACCAGCACAATGTCCCCCATGCAATATGGCTGACTTGGAAGTCACCTATACAACACAACCAGCACATTGTCCCCCAAGCAATATGGCTCACTTGGAAGTCACCTATACAGCATGGCAACCAGCACAATGTCCCCCATGCAATATGGCTGAATTGGAAGTCACCTATACAATACAACCAGCACAATGTCCCCCAAGCAATATGGCTGACTTGGAAGTCACCTATAGAACATGGCCACCAGCACAATGTCCCCCATGCAATATGGCTGACTTGGAAGTCACCTATACAAGACAACCAGCACAATGTCCCCCATGCAATATGGCTGACTTGGAAGTCACCTATAGAACATGGCCACCAGCACAATGTCCCCCATGCAATATGGCTGACTTGGAAGTCACCTATAGAACATGGCAACCAGCACAATGTCCCCCAAGCAATATGGCTGACTTGGAAGTCACCTATACAAGACAACCAGCACAATTTCCCCCATGCAATATGGCTGACTTGGAAGTCACCTATAGGACATGGCAACCAGCACAATGTCCCCCATGCAATATGGCTGACTTGGAAGTCACCTATACAATACAACCAGCACAATGTCCCCCATGCAATATGGCTGACTTGGAAGTCACCTATACAAGACAACCAGCATAATGTCCCCCATGCAATATGGCTGACTTGGAAGTCACCTATAGGACATGGCAACCAGCACAATGTCCCCCATGCAATATGGCTGACTTGGAAGTCACCTATAGAACATGGCCACCCGCACAATGTCCCCCAAGCAATATGGCTCACTTGGAAGTCACCTATACAATACAACCAGCACAATGTCCCCTATGCAATATGGCTGACTTGGAAGTCACCTATACAATACAACCAGCACAATGTCCCAAATGCAATATGGCTGACTTGGAAGTCACCTATAGAACATGGCCACCAGCACAATGTCCCCCATGCAATATGGCTGACTTGGAAGTCACCTATACAACATGGCAACCAGCACAATGTCCCCCATGCAATATGGCTGTCTTGGAAGTCACCTATACAATACAACCAGCACAATGTCCCCCAAGCAATATGGCTGACTTGGAAGTCACCTATACAAGACAACCAGCACAATGTCCCCCATGCAATATGGCTGACTTGGAAGTCACCTATACAATACAAACAGCACAATGTCCACCATGCAATATGGCTGATTTGGAAGTCACCTATACAACACAACCAGCACAATGTCCCCCATGCAATATGGCTAACTTGGAAGTCACCTATACAAGACAACCAGCACAATGTCCCAAATGCAATATGGCTGACTTGGAAGTCACCTATACAACACAACCAGCACAATGTCCCCCAAGCAATATGGCTCACTTGGAAGTCACCTATACAACATGGCAACCAGCACAATGTCCCCCAAGCAATATGGCTGACTTGGAAGTCACCTATACAAGACAACCAGCACAATGTCCCAAATGCAATATGGCTGACTTGGAAGTCACCTATAGAACATGGCCACCAGCACAATGTCCCCCATGCAATATGGCTGACTTGGAAGTCACCTATACAACATGGCAACCAGCACAATGTCCCCCATGCAATATGGCTGACTTGGAAGTCACCTATACAATACAACCAGCACAATGTCCCCCAAGCAATATGGCTGACTTGGAAGTCACCTATACAAGACAACCAGCACAATGTCCCCCATGCAATATGGCTGACTTGGAAGTCACCTATACAATACAACCAGCACAATGTCCCCCATGCAATATGGCTGATTTGGAAGTCACCTATACAACACAACCAGCACAATGTCCCCCATGCAATATGGCTGACTTGGAAGTCACCTATACAAGACAACCAGCACAATGTCCCCCATGCAATATGGCTGATTTGGAAGTCACCTATACAACACAACCAGCACAATGTCCCCCATGCAATATGGCTGACTTGGAAGTCACCTATACAAGACAACCAGCACAATGTCCCAAATGCAATATGGCTGACTTGGAAGTCACCTATAGAACATGGCCACCAGCACAATGTCCCCCATGCAATATGGCTGACTTGGAAGTCACCTATACAACATGGCAACCAGCACAATGTCCCCTATGCAATATGGCTGACTTGGAAGTCACCTATGCAATACAACCAGCACAATGTCCCCCATGCAATATGGCTGACTTGGAAGTCACCTATACAACACAACCAGCACAATGTCCCCCATGCAATATGGCTGACTTGGAAGTCACCTATACAACACAACCAGCACAATGTCCCCCATGCAATATGGCTGACTTGGAAGTCACCTATAGAACATGGCAACCAGCACAATGTCCCCCAAGCAATATGGCTGACTTGGAAGTCACCTATACAACATGGCCACCAGCACAATGTCCCCCAAGCAATATGGCTGACTTGGAAGTCACCTATACAACACAACCAGCACAATGTCCCCCATGCAATATGGCTGACTTGGAAGTCACCTATACAACATGGCAACCAGCACAATGTCCCCCATGCAATATGGCTGACTTGGAAGTCACCTATACAACATGGCAACCAGCACAATGTCCCCCATGCAATATGGCTGACTTGGAAGTCACCTATACAAGACAACCAGCACAATGTCCCCATGCAATATGGCTGACTTGGAAGTCACCTATAGAACATGGCCACCAGCACAATGTCCCCCATGCAATATGGCTGACTTGGAAGTCACCTATACAACATGGCAACCAGCACAATGTCCCCCAAGCAATATGGCTCACTTGGAAGTCACCTATACAACATGGCAACCAGCACAATTTCCCCCATGCAATATGGCTGACTTGGAAGTCACCTATAGTACATGGCCACCAGTACAATGTCCCCCATGCAACACGGCTGACTTGAAAGTCACCTATACAAGACAACCAGCACAATGTCCCCCATGCAATATGGCTGACTTGGAAGTCACCTATACAACACAACCAGCACAATGTCCCCCAAGCAATATGGCTCACTTGGAAGTCACCTATACAACATGGCAACCAGCACAATGTCCCCCATGCAATATGGCTGACTTGGAAGTCACCTATACAACATGGCAACCAGCACAATGTCCCCCATGCAATATGGCTGACTTGGAAGTCACCTATACAACACAACCAGCACAATGTCCCCCATGCAATATGGCTGACTTGGAAGTCACCTATAGAACATGGCAACCAGCACAATGTCCCCCAAGCAATATGGCTGACTTGGAAGTCACCTATACAACATGGCCACCAGCACAATGTCCCCCAAGCAATATGGCTGACTTGGAAGTCACCTATACAACACAACCAGCACAATGTCCCCCATGCAATATGGCTGACTTGGAAGTCACCTATACAACATGGCAACCAGCACAATGTCCCCCATGCAATATGGCTGACTTGGAAGTCACCTATACAACATGGCAACCAGCACAATGTCCCCCATGCAATATGGCTGACTTGTAAGTCACCTATACAAGACAACCAGCACAATGTCCCCATGCAATATGGCTGACTTGGAAGTCACCTATAGAACATGGCCACCAGCACAATGTCCCCCATGCAATATGGCTGACTTGGAAGTCACCTATACAACATGGCAACCAGCACAATGTCCCCCAAGCAATATGGCTCACTTGGAAGTCACCTATACAACATGGCAACCAGCACAATTTCCCCCATGCAATATGGCTGACTTGGAAGTCACCTATAGTACATGGCCACCAGTACAATGTCCCCCATGCAACACGGCTGACTTGAAAGTCACCTATACAAGACAACCAGCACAATGTCCCCCATGCAATATGGCTGACTTGGAAGTCACCTATACAACACAACCAGCACAATGTCCCCCAAGCAATATGGCTCACTTGGAAGTCACCTATACAACATGGCAACCAGCACAATGTCCCCCATGCAATATGGCTGACTTGGAAGTCACCTATACAACATGGCAACCAGCACAATGTCCCCCATGCAATATGGCTGACTTGGAAGTCACCTATACAATACAACCAGCACAATGTCCCCCAGGCAATATGGCTGACTTGGAAGTCACCTATACAACATGGTAACCAGCACAATGTCCCCCAAGCAATATGGCTGACTTGGAAGTCACCTATACAACATGGCAACCAGCACAATGTCCCCCATGCAATATGGCTGACTTGGAAGTCACCTATACAACATGGCAACCAGCACAATGTCCCCCATGCAATATGGCTGACTTGGAAGTCACCTATACAACATGGCAACCAGCACAATGTCCCCCATGCAATATGGCTGACTTGGAAGTCACCTATACAACATGGCCACCAGCACAATGTCCCCCATGCAATATGGCTGACGTGGAAGTCACCTATACAAGACAACCAGCACAATGTCCCCCATGCAATATGGCTGACTTGGAAGTCACCTATAGGACATGGCAACCAGCACAATGTCCCCCAAGCAATATGGCTGACTTGGAAGTCACCTATACAAGACAACCAGCACAATGTCCCAAATGCAATATGGCTGACTTGGAAGTCACCTATAGAACATGGCCACCAGCACAATGTCCCCCATGCAATATGGCTGACTTGGAAGTCACCTATAGAACATGGCCACCAGCACAATGTCCCCCAAGCAATATGGCTGACTTGGAAGTCACCTATACAACACAACCAGCACAATGTCCCCCATGCAATATGGCTGACTTGGAAGTCACCTATACAACATGGCAACCAGCACAATGTCCCCCATGCAATATGGCTGACTTGGAAGTCACCTATACAACATGGCAACCAGCACAATGTCCCCCATGCAATATGGCTGACTTGGAAGTCACCTATACAAGACAACCAGCACAATGTCCCCATGCAATATGGCTGACTTGGAAGTCACCTATAGAACATGGCCACCAGCACAATGTACCCCATGCAATATGGCTGACTTGGAAGTCACCTATACAACATGGCAACCAGCACAATGTCCCACAAGCAATATGGCTCACTTGGAAGTCACCTATACAACATGGCAACCAGCACAATGTCCCCCATGCAATATGGCTGACTTGGAAGTCACCTATAGTACATGGCCACCAGTACAATGTCCCCCATGCAACACGGCTGACTTGAAAGTCACCTATACAAGACAACCAGCACAATGTCCCCCATGCAATATGGCTGACTTGGAAGTCACCTATACAACACAACCAGCACAATGTCCCCCAAGCTATATGGCTCACTTGGAAGTCACCTATACAACATGGCAACCAGCACAATGTCCCCCATGCAATATGGCTGACTTGGAAGTCACCTATACAACATGGCAACCAGCACAATGTCCCCCATGCAATATGGCTGACTTGGAAGTCACCTATACAACATGGCAACCAGCACAATGTCCCCCAAGCAATATGGCTGACTTGGAAGTCACCTATACAACATGGCAACCAGCACAATGTCCCCCATGCAATATGGCTGACTTGGAAGTCACCTATACAACATGGCAACCAGCACAATGTCCCCCATGCAATATGGCTGACTTGGAAGTCACCTATACAACATGGCAACCAGCACAATGTCCCCCATGCAATATGGCTGACTTGGAAGTCACCTATACAACATGGCCACCAGCACAATGTCCCCCATGCAATATGGCTGACGTGGAAGTCACCTATACAAGACAACCAGCACAATGTCCCCCATGCAATATGGCTGACTTGGAAGTCACCTATAGGACATGGCAACCAGCACAATGTCCCCCAAGCAATATGGCTGACTTGGAAGTCACCTATACAAGACAACCAGCACAATGTCCCAAATGCAATATGGCTGACTTGGAAGTCACCTATAGAACATGGCCACCAGCACAATGTCCCCCATGCAATATGGCTTACTTGGAAGTCACCTATACAACATGGCAACCAGCACAATGTCCCCCAAGCAATATGGCTGACTTGGAAGTCACCTATAGAACATGGCCACCAGCACAATGTCCCCCAAGCAATATGGCTGACTTGGAAGTCACCTACAGAACATGGCAACCAGCACAATGTCCCCCAAGCAATATGGCTGACTTGGAAGTCACCTATACAAGACAACCAGCACAATGTCCCCCATGCAAAACGGCTGACTTGGAAGTCACCTATACAAGACAACCAGCACAATGTCCCCCATGCAATATGGCTGACTTGGAAGTCACCTATACAACACAACCAGCACAATGTCCCCCAAGCAATATGGCTCACTTGGAAGTCACCTATACAACATGGCAACCAGCACAATGTCCCCCATGCAATATGGCTGAATTGGAAGTCACCTATACAATACAACCAGCACAATGTCCCCCAAGCAATATGGCTGACTTGGAAGTCACCTATAGAACATGGCCACCAGCACAATGTCCCCCATGCAATATGGCTGACTTGGAAGTCACCTATACAAGACAACCATCACAATGTCCCCCATGCAATATGGCTGACTTGGAAGTTACCTATAGGACATGGCAACCAGCACAATGTCCCCCATGCAATATGGCTGACTTGGAAGTCACCTATACAATACAACCAGCACAATGTCCCCCATGCAATATGGCTGACTTGGAAGTCACCTATACAACATGGCAACCAGCACAATGTCCCCAATGCAATATGGCTGACTTGGAAGTCACCTATAGAACATGGCCACCAGCACAATGTCCCCCATGCAATATGGCTGACTTGGAAGTCACCTATACAACATGGCAACCAGCACAATGTCCCCCAAGCAATATGGCTGACTTGGAAGTCACCTATAGAACATGGCCACCAGCACAATGTCCCCCAAGCAATATGGCTGACTTGGAAGTCACCTATAGAACATGGCAACCAGCACAATGTCCCCCAAGCAATATGGCTGACTTGGAAGTCACCTATACAAGACAACCAGCATAATGTCCCCCATGCAATATGGCTGACTTGGAAGTCACCTATAGGACATGGCAACCAGCACAATGTCCCCCATGCAATATGGCTGACTTGGAAGTCACCTATAGAACATGGCCACCCGCACAATGTCCCCCAAGCAATATGGCTCACTTGGAAGTCACCTATACAATACAACCAGCACAATGTCCCCCATGCAATATGGCTGTCTTGGAAGTCACCTATACAATACAACCAGCACAATGTCCCCCAAGCAATATGGCTGACTTGGAAGTCACCTATACAAGACAACCAGCACAATGTCCCCCATGCAATATGGCTGACTTGGAAGTCACCTATACAATACAACCAGCACAATGTCCCCCATGCAATATGGCTGATTTGGAAGTCACCTATACAACACAACCAGCACAATGTCCCCCATGCAATATGGCTGACTTGGAAGTCACCTATACAAGACAACCAGCACAATGTCCCAAATGCAATATGGCTGACTTGGAAGTCACCTATACAACACAACCAGCACAATGTCCCCCAAGCAATATGGCTCACTTGGAAGTCACCTATACAACATGGCAACCAGCACAATGTCCCCCATGCAATATGGCTGAATTGGAAGTCACCTATACAATACAACCAGCACAATGTCCCCCAAGCAATATGGCTGACTTGGAAGTCACCTATAGAACATGGCCACCAGCACAATGTCCCCCATGCAATATGGCTGACTTGGAAGTCACCTATACAAGACAACCAGCACAATGTCCCCCATGCAATATGGCTGACTTGGAAGTCACCTATAGAACATGGCCACCAGCACAATGTCCCCCATGCAATATGGCTGACTTGGAAGTCACCTTTAGAACATGGCAACCAGCACAATGTCCCCCAAGCAATATGGCTGACTTGGAAGTCACCTATACAAGACAACCAGCACAATTTCCCCCATGCAATATGGCTGACTTGGAAGTCACCTATAGGACATGGCAACCAGCACAATGTCCCCCATGCAATATGGCTGACTTGGAAGTCACCTATACAAAACAACCAGCACAATGTCCCCCATGCAATATGGCTGACTTGGAAGTCACCTATACAACATGGCAACCAGCACAATGTCCCCAATGCAATATGGCTGACTTGGAAGTCACCTATAGAACATGGCCACCAGCACAATGTCCCCCATGCAATATGGCTGACTTGGAAGTCACCTATACAACATGGCAACCAGCACAATGTCCCCCAAGCAATATGGCTGACTTGGAAGTCACCTAGAGAACATGGCCACCAGCACAATGTCCCCCAAGCAATATGGCTGACTTGGAAGTCACCTATAGAACATGGCAACCAGCACAATGTCCCCAAGCAATATGGCTGACTTGGAAGTCACCTATACAAGACAACCAGCATAATGTCCCCCATGCAATATGGCTGACTTGGAAGTCACCTATAGGACATGGCAACCAGCACAATGTCCCCCATGCAATATGGCTGACTTGGAAGTCACCTATAGAACATGGCCACCCGCACAATGTCCCCCAAGCAATATGGCTCACTTGGAAGTCACCTATACAATACAACCAGCACAATGTCCCCCATGCAATATGGCTGACTTGGAAGTCACCTATACAATACAACCAGCACAATGTCCCAAATGCAATATGGCTGACTTGGAAGTCACCTATAGAACATGGCCACCAGCACAATGTCCCCCATGCAATATGGCTGACTTGGAAGTCACCTATACAACATGGCAACCAGCACAATGTCCCCCATGCAATATGGCTGTCTTGGAAGTCACCTATACAATACAACCAGCACAATGTCCCCCAAGCAATATGGCTGACTTGGAAGTCACCTATACAAGACAACCAGCACAATGTCCCCCATGCAATATGGCTGACTTGGAAGTCACCTATACAATACAACCAGCACAATGTCCCCCATGCAATATGGCTGATTTGGAAGTCACCTATACAACACAACCAGCACAATGTCCCCATGCAATATGGCTGACTTGGAAGTCACCTATACAAGACAACCAGCACAATGTCCCAAATGTAATATGGCTGACTTGGAAGTCACCTATAGAACATGGCCACCAGCACAATGTCCCCCATGCAATATGGCTGACTTGGAAGTCACCTATACAACATGGCAACCAGCACAATGTCCCGCATGCAATATGGCTGACTTGGAAGTCACCTATACAATACAACCAGCACAATGTCCCCCAAGCAATATGGCTGACTTGGAAGTCACCTATACAAGACAACCAGCACAATGTCCCCCATGCAATATGGCTGACTTGGAAGTCACCTATAGGACATGGCCACCAGCACAATGTCCCCCATGCAATATGGCTGACTTGGAAGTCACCTATACAAGACAACCAGCACAATGTCCCCCATGCAATATGGCTGACTTGGAAGTCACCTATAGAACATGGCCACCAGCACAATGTCCCCCATGCAATATGGCTGACTTGGAAGTCACCTATACAACATGGCAACCAGCACAATGTCCCGCATGCAATATGGCTGACTTGGAAGTCACCTATACAATACAACCAGCACAATGTCCCCCATGCAATATGGCTGACTTGGAAGGCACCTATACAAGACAACCAGCACAATGTCCCCCATGCAATATGGCTGACTTGGAAGTCACCCATAGAACATGGCCACCAGCACAATGTCCCCCATGCAATATGGCTGACTTGGAAGTCACCTATACAACATGGCAACCAGCACAATGTCCCCCATGCAATATGGCTGACTTGGAAGTCACCTATAGAACATGGCCACCAGCACAATGTCCCTCATGCAATATGGCTGACTTGGAAGTCACCTATACAACATGGCAACCAGCACAATGTCCCCCAAGCAATATGGCTGACTTGGAAGTCACCTATAGAACATGGCCACCAGCACAATGTCCCCCAAGCAATATGGCTGACTTGGAAGTCACCTATAGAACATGGCAACCAGCACAATGTCCCCCAAGCAATATGGCTAAATTGGAAGTCACCTATACATGGCAACCAGCACAATGTCCCCCATGCAATATGGCTGACTTGGAATTCACCTATAGAACATGGCCACCAGCACAATGTCCCCCAAGCAATATGGCTCACTTGGAAGTCACCTATACAATACAACCAGCACAATGTCCCCCATGCAATATGGCTGACTTGGAAGTCACCTATACAACTTGGCAACCAGCACAATGTCCCCCATGCAATATGGCTGACTTGGAAGTCACCTATACAACACAACCAGCACAATGTCCCCCAAGCAATATGGCTCACTTGGAAGTCACCTATACAACATGGCAACCAGCACAATGTCCCCCATGCAATATGGCTGACTTGGAAGTCACCTATAGGACATGGCAAAAAGCACAATGTCCCCCATGCAATATGGCTGACTTGGAAGTCACCTATAGAACATGGCCACCAGCACAATGTCCCCCAAACAATATGGCTCACTTGGAAGTCACCTATACAATACAACCAGCACAATGTCCCCCATGCAATATGGCTGACTTGGAAGTCACCTATACAATACAACCAGCACAATGTCCCCCATCCAATATGGCTGATTTGGAAGTCACCTATACAACACAACCAGCACAATGTCCCCCATGCAATATGGCTGACTTGGAAGTCACCTATACAAGACAACCAGCACAATGTCCCAAATGCAATATGGCTGACTTGGAAGTCACCTATAGAACATGGCCACCAGCACAATGTCCCCCATGCAATATGGCTGACTTGGAAGTCACCTATACAACATGGCAACCAGCACAATGTCCCCGATGCAATATGGCTGACTTGGAAGTCACCTATACAATACAACCAGCACAATGTCCCCCAAGCAATATGGCTGACTTGGAAGTCACCTATACAAGACAACCAGCACAATGTCCCCCATGCAATATGGCTGACTTGGAAGTCACCTATAGGACATGGCCACCAGTACAATGTCCCCCATGCAATATGGCTGACTTGGAAGTCACCTATACAATACAACCAGCACAATGTCCCGCATGCAATATGGCTGACTTGGAAGTCACCTATACAATACAACCAGCACAATGTCCCCCATGCAATATGGCTGATTTGGAAGTCACCTATACAACACAACCAGCACAATGTCCCCCATGCAATATGGCTGACTTGGAAGTCACCTATACAAGACAACCAGCACAATGTCCCCCATGCAATATGGCTGACTTGGAAGTCACCTATAGAACATGGCCACCAGCACAATGTCCCCCATGCAATATGGCTGACTTGGAAGTCACCAATACAACATGGCAACCAGCACAATGTCCCCCAAGCAATATGGCTGACTTGGAAGTCACCTATACAACATGGCAACCAGCACAATGTCCCCCAAGCAATTTGGCTGACTTGGAAGTCACCTATAGAACATGGCAACCAGCACAATGTCCCCCAAGCAATATGGCTGACTTAAAAGTCACCTATACAAGACAACCAGCACAATTTCCCCCATGCAATATGGCTGACTTGGAAGTCACCTATAGGACATGGCAAGCAGCACAATGTCCCCCATGCAATATGGCTGACTTGTAAGTCACCTATACAACTTGGCAACCAGCACAATGTCCCCCATGCAATATGGCTGACTTGGAAGTCACCTATACAACACAACCAGCACAATGTCCCCCAAGCAATATGGCTCACTTGGAAGTCACCTATACAACATGGCAACCAGCACAATGTCCCCCATGCAATATGGCTGACTTGGAAGTCACCTATAGGACATGGCAAAAAGCACAATGTCCCCCATGCAATATGGCTGACTTGGAAGTCACCTATAGAACATGGCCACCAGCACAATGTCCCCCAAACAATATGGCTCACTTGGAAGTCACCTATACAATACAACCAGCACAATGTCCCCCATGCAATATGGCTGACTTGGAAGTCACCTATACAATACAACCAGCACAATGTCCCCCATGCAATATGGCTGACTTGGAAGTCACCTATACAACACAACCAGCACAATGTCCCCCATGCAATATGGCTGACTTGGAAGTCACCTATACAACACAACCAGCACAATGTCCCCCATGCAATATGGCTCACTTGGAAGTCACCTATACAACATGGCATCCAGCACAATGTCACCCATGCAATATGGCTGACTTGGAAGTCACCTATACAACATGGCAACCAGCACAATGTCCCCCATGCAATATGGCTGACTTGGAAGTCACCTATACAACATGGCAACCAGCACAATGTCCCCCATGCAATATGGCTGACTTGGAAGTCACCTATACAAGAAACCAGCACAATGTCCCCCATGCAATGTGGCTGACTTGGAAGTCACCTATAGAACATGGCCACCAGCACAATGTCCCCCATGCAATATGGCTGACTTGGAAGTCACCTATACAACATGGCAACCAGCACAATGTTCCCCATGCAATATGGCTGACTTGGAAGTCACCTATACAATACAACCAGCACAATGTCCCCCAAGCAATATGGCTGACTTGGAAGTCACCTATACAAGACAACCAGCACAATGTCCCCCATGCAATATGGCTGACTTCGAAGTCACCTATAGAACAAGGCCACCAGCACAATGTCCCCCATGCAATATGGCTGACTTGGAAGTCACCTATACAACATGGCAACCAGCACAATGTCCCCCATGCAATATGGCTGACTTGGAAGTCACCTATAGAACATGGCCACCAGCACAATGTCCCCCATGCAATATGGCTGACTTGGAAGTCACCAATACAACATGGCAAACAGCACAATGTCCCCCAAGCAATATGGCTGACTTGGAAGTCACCTATACAACATGGCAACCAGCACAATGTCCCCCAAGCAATTTGGCTGACTTGGAAGTCACCTATAGAACATGGCAACCAGCACAATGTCCCCCAAGCAATATGGCTGACTTAAAAGTCACCTATACAAGACAACCAGCACAATTTCCCCCATGCAATATGGCTGACTTGGAAGTCACCTATAGGACATGGCAAGCAGCACAATGTCCCCCATGCAATATGGCTGACTTGTAAGTCACCTATACAACATGGCAACCAGCACAATGTCCCCCATGCAATGTGGCTGACTTGGAAGTCACCTATACAACATGGCAACCAGCACAATGTCCCCCATGCAATATGGCTGACTTGGAAGTCACCTTTACAACATGGCCGCCAGCACAATGTCCCCCATGCAATATGGCTGACTTGGAAGTCACCTATACAACACAACCAGCACAATGTCCCCCATGCAACACGGCTGACTTGGAAGTCACCTATACAAGACAACCAGCACAATGTCCCCCATGCAATATGGCTGACTTGGAAGTCACCTATACAACACAACCAGCACAATGTCCCCCAAGCAATATGGCTCACTTGGAAGTCACCTATACAACATGGCAACCAGCACAATGTCCCCCATGCAATATGGCTGACTTGGAAGTCACCTATAGGACATGGCAACCAGCACAATGTCCCCCATGCAATATGGCTGACTTGGAAGTCACCTATAGAACATGGCCACCAGCACAATGTCCCCCAAACAATATGGCTCACTTGGAAGTCACCTATACAATACAACCAGCACAATGTCGCCCATGCAATATGGCTGACTTGGAAGTCACCTATACAATACAACCAGCACAATGTCCCCCATGCAATATGGCTGACTTGGAAGTCACCTATACAACACAACCAGCACAATGTCCCCCATGCAATATGGCTGACTTGGAAGTCACCTATACAACACAACCAGCACAATGTCCCCCATGCAATATGGCTCACTTGGAAGTCACCTATACAACATGGCATCCAGCACAATGTCACCCATGCAATATGGCTGACTTGGAAGTCACCTATACAACATGGCAACCAGCACAATATCCCCCATGCAATATGGCTGACTTGGAAGTCACCTATACAACATGGCAACCAGCACAATGTCCCCCATGCAATATGGCTGACTTGGAAGTCACCTATACAAGAAACCAGCACAATGTCCCCCATGCAATGTGGCTGACTTGGAAGTCACCTATAGAACATGGCCACCAGCACAATGTCCCCCATGCAATATGGCTGACTTGGAAGTCACCTATACAACATGGCAACCAGCACAATGTTCCCCATGCAATATGGCTGACTTGGAAGTCACCTATACAATACAACCAGCACAATGTCCCCCAAGCAATATGGCTGACTTGGAAGTCACCTATACAAGACAACCAGCACAATGTCCCCCATGCAATATGGCTGACTTGGAAGTCACCTATAGAACATGGCCACCAGCACAATGTCCCCCATGCAATATGGCTGACTTGGAAGTCACCTATACAACATGGCAACCAGCACAATGTCCCCCATGCAATATGGCTGACTTGGAAGTCACCTATAGAACATGGCCACCAGCACAATGTCCCCCATGCAATATGGCTGACTTGAAAGTCACCTTTACAACATGGCAACCAGCACAATGTCCCCCAAGCAATATGGCTGACTTGGAAGTCACCTATAGAACATGGCCACCAGCACAATGTCAACCAAGCAATATGGCTGACTTGGAAGTCACCTATAGAACATGGCAACCAGCACAATGTCCCCCAAGCAATATGGCTGACTTGGAAGTCACCTATACAAGACAACCAGCACAATGTCCCCCTTGCAATATGGCCGACTTGGAAGTCACCTATAGGACATGGCATCCAGCACAATGTCCCCCATGCAATATGGCTGACTTGGAAGTCACCTATAGAACATGGCCACCAGCACAATGTCCCCCAAGCAACATGGCTCACTTGGAAGTCACCTATACAATACAACCAGCACAATGTCCCCCATGCAATATGGCTGACTTGGAAGTCACCTATACAACATGGCAACCAGCACAATGTCCCCCATGCAATATGGCTGACTTGGAAGTCACCTATACAATACAACCAGCACAATGTCCCCCATGCAATATGGCTGACTTGGAAGTCACCTATACAACATGGCAACCAGCACAATGTCCCCCATGCAATATGGCTGACTTGGAAGTCACCTATACAATACAACCAGCACAATGTCCCCCATCCAATATGGCTGACTTGGAAGTCACCTATACAAGACAACCAGCACAATGTCCCCCATGCAATATGGCTGACTTGGAAGTCACCTATACAATACAACCAGCACAATGTCCCACATGCAATATGGCTGATTTGGAAGTCACCTATACAACACAACCAGCACAATGTCCCCCATGCAATATGGCTGACTTGGAAGTCACCTATACAAGACAACCAGCACAATGTCCCAAATGCAATATGGCTGACTTGGAAGTCACCTATAGAACATGGCCACCAGCACAATGTCCCCCATGCAATATGGCTGACTTGGAAGTCACCTATACAACATGGCAACCAGCACAATGTCCCCCATGCAATATGGCTGACTTGGAAGTCACCTATACAATACAACCAGCACAATGTCCCCCAAGCAATATGGCTGACTTGGAAGTCACCTATACAAGACAACCAGCACAATGTCCCCCATGCAATATGGCTGACTTGGAAGTCACCTATAGGACATGGCCACCAGCACAATGTCCCCCATGCAATATGGCTGACTTGGAAGTCACCTATACAATACAACCAGCACAATGTCCCCCATGCAATATGGCTGACTTGGAAGTCACCTATACAATACAACCGGCACAATGTCCCCCATGCAATATGGCTGATTTGGAAGTCACCTATACAACACAACCAGCACAATGTCCCCCATGCAATATGGCTGACTTGGAAGTCACCTATAGAACATGGCCACCAGCACAATGTCCCTCATGCAATATGGCTGACTTGTAAGTCACCTATACAACATGGCAACCAGCACAATGTCCCCCAAGCAATATGGCTGACTTAGAAATCACCTATAGAACATGGCAACCAGCACAATGTCCCCCATGCAATATGGCTGACTTGGAAGTCACGTATAGAACATGGCCACCAGCACAATGTCCCCCAAACAATATGGCTCACTTGGAAGTCACCTATACAATACAACCAGCACAATGTCCCCCATGCAATATGGCTGACTTGGAAGTCACCTATACAATACAACCAGCACAATGGCCCCCATGCAATATGGCTGACTTGGAAGTCACCTATAGAACATGGCCACCAGCACAATGTCCCCCATGCAATATGGCTGACTTGGAAGTCACCTATACAACATGGCAACCAGCACAATGTCCCCCATGCAATATGGCTGACTTGGAAGTCACCTATACAATACAACCAGCACAATGTCCCCCATCCAATATGGCTGACTTGGAAGTCACCTATACAAGACAACCAGCACAATGTCCCCCATGCAATATGGCTGACTTGGAAGTCACCTATACAATACAACCAGCACAATGTCCCACATGCAATATGGCTGATTTGGAAGTCACCTATACAACACAACCAGCACAATGTCCCCCATGCAATATGGCTGACTTGGAAGTCACCTATACAAGACAACCAGCACAATGTCCCAAATGCAATATGGCTGACTTGGAAGTCACCTATACAACATGGCAACCAGCACAATGTCCCCCAAGCAATATGGCTGACTTAGAAATCACCTATAGAACATGGCAACCAGCACAATGTCCCCCATGCAATATGGCTGACTTGGAAGTCACGTATAGAACATGGCCACCAGCACAATGTCCCCCAAACAATATGGCTCACTTGGAAGTCACCTATACAATACAACCAGCACAATGGCCCCCATGCAATATGGCTGATTTGGAAGTCACCTATACAACACAACCAGCACAATGTCCCCCATGCAATATGGCTGACTTGGAAGTCACCTATAGAACATGGCCACCAGCACAATGTCCCCCATGCAATATGGCTGACTTGGAAGTCACCTATACAACATGGCAACCAGCACAATGTCCCCCATGCAATATGGCTGACTTGGAAGTCACCTATACAATACAACCAGCACAATGTCCCCCAAGCAATATGGCTGACTTGGAAGTCACCTATACAAGACAACCAGCACAATGTCCCCCATGCAATATGGCTGACATGGAAGTCACCTATAGAACATGGCCACCAGCACAATGTCCCCCATGCAATATGGCTGACTTGGAAGTCACCTATACAACATGGCAACCAGCACAATGTCCCCCATGCAATATGGCTGACTTGGAAGTCACCTATAGAACATGGCCACCAGCACAATGTCCCCCATGCAATATGGCTGACTTGAAAGTCACCTATACAACCTGGCAACCAGCACAATGTCCCCCAAGCAATATGGCTGACTTGGAAGTCACCTATAGAACATGGCCACCAGCACAATGTCCACCAAGCAATATGGCTGACTTGGAAGTCACCTATAGAACATGGCAACCAGCACAATGTCCCCCAAGCAATATGGCTGACTTGGAAGTCACCTATACAAGACAACCAGCACAATGTCCCCCTTGCAATATGGCCGACTTGGAAGTCACCTATAGGACATGGCAACCAGCACAATGTCCCCCATGCAATATGGCTGACTTGGAAGTCACCTATAGAACATGGCCACCAGCACAATGTCCCCCAAGCAAAATGGCTCACTTGGAAGTCACCTATACAATACAACCAGCACAATGTCCCCCATGCAGTATGGCTGACTTGGAAGTCACCTATACAATACAACCAGCACAATGTCCCAAATGCAATATGGCTGACTTGGAAGTCACCTATAGAAAATGGCCACCAGCACAATGTCCCCCATGCAATATGGCTGACTTGGAAGTCACCTATACAACATGGCAACCAGCACAATGTCCCCCATGCAATATGGCTGACTTGGAAGTCACCTATACAATACAACCAGCACAATGTCCACCATCCAATATGGCTGACTTGGAAGTCACCTATACAAGACAACCAGCACAATGTCCCCCATGCAATATGGCTGACTTGGAAGTCACCTATACAATACAACCAGCACAATGTCCCCCATGCAATATGGCTGATTTGGAAGTCACCTATACAACACAACCAGCACAATGTCCCCCATGCAATACGGCTGACTTGGACGTCACCTATACAAGACAACCAGCACAATGTCCCAAATGCAATATGGCTGACTTGGAAGTCACCTATAGAACATGGCCACCAGCACAATGTCCCCCATGCAATATGGCTGACTTGGAAGTCACCTATACAACATGGCAACCAGCACAATGTCCCCCATGCAATATGGCTGACTTGGAAGTCACCTATACAATACAACCAGCACAATGTCCCCCAAGCAATATGGCTGACTTGGAAGTCACCTATACAAGACAACCAGCACAATGTCCCCCATGCAATATGGCTGACTTGGAAGTCACCTATAGGACATGGCCACCAGCACAATGTCCCCCATGCAATATGGCTGACTTGGAAGTCACCTATACAATACAACCAGCACAATGTCCCCCATGCAATATGGCTGACTTGGAAGTCACCTATACAATACAACCAGCACAATGTCCGCCATGCAATATGGCTGATTTGGAAGTCACCTATACAACACAACCAGCACAATGTCCCCCATGCAATATGGCTGACTTGGAAGTCACCTATACAAGACAACCAGCACAATGTCCCCCATGCAATATGGCTGACTTGGATGTCACCTATAGAACATGGCACCAGCAACATATCCCCCATGCAATATGGCTGACTTGGAAGTCACCTATACAACATGGCAACCAGCACAATGTCCCCCAAGCAATATGGCTGACTTGGAAGTCACCTATACAACATGGCAACCAGCGCAATGTCTACCAAGCAATATGGCTGACTTGGAAGTCACCTATAGAACATGGCAACCAGCACAATGTCCCCCAGGGCAATGTGGCTGACTTAAAAGTCACCTATACAAGACAACCAGCACAATTTCCCCCATGCAATATGGCTGACTTGGAAGTCACCTATAGGACATGGCAACCAGCACAATGTCCCCCATGCAATATGGCTGACTTGTAAGTCACCTATACAACATGGCAACCAGCACAATGTCCCCCATGCAATATGGCTGACTTGGAAGTCACCTATACAACATGGCAAAGAGCACAATGTCCCCCATGCAATATGGCTGACTTGGAAGTCACCTTTACAACATGGCCACCAGCACAATGTCCCCCATGCAATATGGCTGACTTGGAAGTCACCTATACAATACAACCAGCACAATGTCCCCCATGCAACACGGCTGACTTGGAAGTCACCTATACAAGACAACCAGCACAATGTCCCCCATGCAATATGGCTGACTTGGAAGTCACCTATACAACACAACCAGCACAATGTCCCCCAAGCAATATGGCTCACTTGGAAGTCACCTATACAACAAGGCAACCAGCACAATGTCCCCCATGCAATATGGCTGACTTGGAAGTCACCTATAGGACATGGCAACCAGCACAATGTCCACCATGCAATATGGCTGGCTTGGAAGTCACCTATAGAACATGGCCACCAGCACAATGTCCCCCAAGCAATATGGCTCACTTGGAAGTCACCTATACAATACAACCAGCACAATGTCCCCCATGCAATATGGCTGAATTGGAAGTCACCTATACAATACAACCAGCACAATGTCCCCCATGCAATATGGCTGACTTGGAAGTCACCTATACAACACAACCAGCACAATGTCCCCCATGCAATATGGCTCACTTTTAAGTCACCTATACAACACAACCAGCACAATGTCCACCATGCAATATGGCTGACTTGGAAGTCACCTATAGGACATGGCAACCAGCACAATGTCCCCCATGCAATATGGCTGACTTGTAAGTCACCTATACAACATGGCAACCAGCACAATGTCCCCCATGCAATATGGCTGACTTGGAAGTCACCTATACAACATGGCAAAGAGCACAATGTCCCCCATGCAATATGGCTGACTTGGAAGTCACCTTTACAACATGGCCACCAGCACAATGTCCCCCATGCAATATGGCTGACTTGGAAGTCACCTATACAATACAACCAGCACAATGTCCCCCATGCAACACGGCTGACTTGGAAGTCACCTATACAAGACAACCAGCACAATGTCCCCCATGCAATATGGCTGACTTGGAAGTCACCTATACAACACAACCAGCACAATGTCCCCCAAGCAATATGGCTCACTTGGAAGTCACCTATACAACAAGGCAACCAGCACAATGTCCCCCATGCAATATGGCTGACTTGGAAGTCACCTATAGGACATGGCAACCAGCACAATGTCCCCCATGCAATATGTCTGGCTTGGAAGTCACCTATAGAACATGGCCACCAGCACAATGTCCCACAAGCAATATGGCTCACTTGGAAGTCACCTATACAATACAACCAGCACAATGTCCCCCATGCAATATGGCTGAATTGGAAGTCACCTATACAATACAACCAGCACAATGTCCCCCATGCAATATGGTTGACTTGGAAGTCACCTATACAACACAACCAGCACAATGTCCCCCATGCAATATGGCTCACTTGGAAGTCACCTATACAACACAACCAGCACAATGTCCCCCATGCAATATGGCTCACTTGGAAGTCACCTATACAACATGGCATCCAGCACAATGTCCCCCATGCAATATGGCTGACTTGGAAGTCACCTATACAACATGGCAACCAGCACAATGACCCCCATGCAATATGGTTGACTTGGAAGTCACCTATACAACATGGCAACCAGCACAATGTCCCTAATGCAATATGGTTGACTTGGAAGTCACCTATACAAGAAACCAGCACAATGTCCCCCATGCAATGTGGCTGACTTGGAAGTCACCTATAGAACATGGCCACCAGCACAATGTTCCCCATGCAATATGGCTGACTTGGAAGTCACCTATATAACATGGCAACCAGCACAATGTCACCCAAGCAATATGGCTCACTTGGAAGTCACCTATAGCACATGGCAACCAGCACAATGTCCCCCAAGCAATATGGCTGACTTGGAAGTCACCTATACAACATGGCAACCAGCACAATGTCCCCCATGCAATATGGCTGACTTGGAAGTCACCTATAGAACATGGCCACCAGCACAATGTCCCCCATGCAACACGGCTGACTTGGAAGTCACCTATACAAGACAACCAGCACAATGTCCCCCATGCAATATGGCTGACTTGGAAGTCACCTATACAACACAACCAGCACAATGTCCCCCAAGCAATATGGCTCACTTGGAAGTCACCTATACAACATGGCAAACAGCACAATGTCCCCCATGCAATATGGCTGACTTGGAAGTCACCTATACAACATGGCAACCAGCACAATGTCCCCCATGCAATATGGCTGACTTGGAAGTCACCTATACAAGACAACCAGCACAATGTCCCCCATGCAATATGGCTGACTTGGAAGTCACCTATAGGACATGGCAACCAGCACAATGTCCCCCAAGCAATATGGCTGACTTGGAAGTCACCTATACAAGACAACCAGCACAATGTCCCCCATGCAATATGGCTGACTTGGAAGTCACCTATAGGACATGGCCACCAGCACAATGTCCCCCATGCAATATGGCTGACTTGGAAGTCACCTATACAATACAACCAGCACAATGTCCCCCATGCAATATGGCTGACTTGGAAGTCACCTATACAATACAACCAGCACAATGTCCCCCATGCAATATGGCTGATTTGGAAGTCACCTATACAACACAACCAGCACAATGTCCCCCATGCAATATGGCTGACTTGGAAGTCACCTATACAAGACAACCAGCACAATGTCCCCCATGCAATATGGCTGACTTGGAAGTCACCTATAGAACATGGCACCAGCACAATGTCCCCCATGCAATATGGCTGACTTGGAAGTCACCTATACAACATGGCAACCAGCACAATGTCCCCCAAGCAATATGGCTGACTTGGAAGTCACCTATACAACATGGCAACCAGCGCAATGTCTACCAAGCAATATGGCTGACTTGGAAGTCACCTATAGAACATGGCAACCAGCACAATGTCCCCCAAGCAATGTGGCTGACTTAAAAGTCACCTATACAAGACAACCAGCACAATTTCCCCCATGCAATATGGCTGACTTGGAAGTCACCTATAGGACATGGCAACCAGCACAATGTCCCCCATGCAATATGGCTGACTTGTAAGTCACCTATACAACACAACCAGCACAATGTCCCCCATGCAATATGGCTGACTTGGAAGTCACCTATACAAGACAACCAGCACAATGTCCCCCATGCAATATGGCTGACTTGGAAGTCACCTATAGAACATGGCACCAGCACAATGTCCCCCATGCAATATGGCTGACTTGGAAGTCACCTATACAACATGGCAACCAGCACAATGTCCCCCAAGCAATATGGCTGACTTGGAAGTCACCTATACAACATGGCAACCAGCGCAATGTCTACCAAGCAATATGGCTGACTTGGAAGTCACCTATAGAACATGGCAACCAGCACAATGTCCCCCAAGCAATGTGGCTGACTTAAAAGTCACCTATACAAGACAACCAGCACAATTTCCCCCATGCAATATGGCTGACTTGGAAGTCACCTATAGGACATGGCAACCAGCACAATGTCCCCCATGCAATATGGCTGACTTGTAAGTCACCTATACAACATGGCAACCAGCACAATGTCCCCCATGCAATATGGCTGACTTGGAAGTCACCTATACAACATGGCAAAGAGCACAATGTCCCCCATGCAATATGGCTGACTTGGAAGTCACCTTTACAACATGGCCACCAGCACAATGTCCCCCATGCAATATGGCTGACTTGGAAGTCACCTATACAATACAACCAGCACAATGTCCCCCATGCAACACGGCTGACTTGGAAGTCACCTATACAAGACAACCAGCACAATGTCCCCCATGCAATATGGCTGACTTGGAAGTCACCTATACAACACAACCAGCACAATGTCCCACAAGCAATATGGCTCACTTGGAAGTCACCTATACAACAAGGCAACCAGCACAATGTCCCCCATGCAATATGGCTGACTTGGAAGTCACCTATAGGACATGGCAACCAGCACAATGTCCCCCATGCAATATGTCTGGCTTGGAAGTCACCTATAGAACATGGCCACCAGCACAATGTCCCCCAAGCAATATGGCTCACTTGGAAGTCACCTATACAATACAACCAGCACAATGTCCCCCATGCAATATGGCTGAATTGGAAGTCACCTATACAATACAACCAGCACAATGTCCCCCATGCAATATGGTTGACTTGGAAGTCACCTATACAACACAACCAGCACAATGTCCCCCATGCAATATGGCTCACTTGGAAGTCACCTATACAACACAACCAGCACAATGTCCCCCATGCAATATGGCTGACTTGGAAGTCACCTATACAACATGGCAACCAGCACAATGTCCCCCATGCAATATGGTTGACTTGGAAGTCACCTATACAACATGGCAACCAGCACAATGTCCCTAATGCAATATGGTTGACTTGGAAGTCACCTATACAATAAACCAGCACAATGTCCCCCATGCAATGTGGCTGACTTGGAAGTCACCTATAGAACATGGCCACCAGCACAATGTTCCCCATGCAATATGGCTGACTTGGAAGTCACCTATATAACATGGCAACCAGCACAATGTCACCCAAGCAATATGGCTCACTTGGAAGTCACCTATAGCACATGGCAACCAGCACAATGTCCCCCAAGCAATATGGCTGACTTGGAAGTCACCTATACAACATGGCAACCAGCACAATGTCCCCCATGCAATATGGCTGACTTGGAAGTCACCTATAGAACATGGCCACCAGCACAATGTCCCCCATGCAACACGGCTGACTTGGAAGTCACCTATACAAGACAACCAGCACAATGTCCCCCATGCAATATGGCTGACTTGGAAGTCACCTATACAACACAACCAGCACAATGTCCCCCAAGCAATATGGCTCACTTGGAAGTCACCTATACAACATGGCAAACAGCACAATGTCCCCCATGCAATATGGCTGACTTGGAAGTCACCTATACAACATGGCAACCAGCACAATGTCCCCCATGCAATATGGCTGACTTGGAAGTCACCTATACAAGACAACCAGCACAATGTCCCCCATGCAATATGGCTGACTTGGAAGTCACCTATAGGACATGGCAACCAGCACAATGTCCCCCAAGCAATATGGCTGACTTGGAAGTCACCTATACAAGACAACCAGCACAATGTCCCAAATGCAATATGGCTGACTTGGAAGTCACCTATAGAACATGGCCACCAGCACAATGTCCCCCATGCAATATGGCTGACTTGGAAGTCACCTATACAACATGGCAACCAGCACAATGTCCCCCATGCAATATGGCTGACTTGGAAGTCACCTATACAATACAACCAGCACAATGTCCCCCAAGCAATATGGCTGACTTGGAAGTCACCTATACAAGACAACCAGCACAATGTCCCCCATGCAATATGGCTGACTTGGAAGTCACCTATACAATACAACCAGCACAATGTTCCCCATGCAATATGGCTGATTTGGAAGTCACCTATACAACACAACCAGCACAATGTCCCCCATGCAATATGGCTGACTTGGAAGTCACCTATACAACATGGCAACCAGCACAATGTCCCCCATGCAATCTGGCTGACTTGGAAGTCACCTATGCAATACAACCAGCACAATGTCCCCCATGCAATATGGCTGACTTGGAAGTCACCTATACAACACAACCAGCACAATGTCCCCCATGCAATATGGCTGACTTGGAAGTCACCTATACAACACAACCAGCACAATGTCCCCCATGCAATATGGCTGACTTGGAAGTCACCTATAGAACATGACAACCAGCACAATGTCCCCCAAGCAATATGGCTGACTTGGAAGTCACCTATACAACATGGCAACCAGCACAATGTCCCCCATGCAATATGGCTGACTTGGAAGTCACCTATAGAACATGGCCACCAGCACAATGTCCCACATGCAACACGGCTGACTTGGAAGTCACCGATACAAGACAACCAGCACAATGTCCCCCATGCAATATGGCTGACTTGGAAGTCACCTATACAACACAACCAGCACAATGTCCCCCAAGCAATATGTCTCACTTGGAAGTCACCTATACAACATTGCAACCAGCACAATGTCCCCCATGCAATATGGCTGACTTGGAAGTCACCTATACAACATGGCAACCAGCACAATGTCCCCCATGCAATATGGCTGACTTGGAAGTCACCTATACAAGACAACCAGCACAATGTCCCCCATGCAATATGGCTGACTTGGAAGTCACCTATAGGACATGGCAACCAGCACAATGTCCCCCAAGCAATATGGCTGACTTGGAAGTCACCTATATAAGACAACCAGCACAATGTCCCAAATGCAATATGGCTGACTTGGAAGTCACCTATAGAAAATGGCCACCAGCACAATGTCCCCCATGCAATATGGCTGACTTGGAAGTCACCTATACAACATGGCAACCAGCACAATGTCCCCCATGCAATATGGCTGACTTGGAAGTCACCTATACAATACAACCAGCACAATGTCCCCCAAGCAATATGGCTGACTTGGAAGTCACCTATACAAGACAACCAGCACAATGTCCCCCATGCAATATGGCTGACTTGGAAGTCACCTATACAATACAACCAGCACAATGTTCCCCATGCAATATGGCTGATTTGGAAGTCACCTATACAACACAACCAGCACAATGTCCCCCATGCAATATGGCTGACTTGGAAGTCACCTATACAACATGGCAACCAGCACAATGTCCCCCATGCAATATGGCTGACTTGGAAGTCACCTATAGAACATGGCAAAAAGCCATGTTCTATAGGCTTATTAAATAGACTTAATACATAGGCTCATTAAATACTTATTAAATAGGTTTATTAAATAGGCGTATTAAATAGGCTTATTAAATAGGCTTATTAAATAGGCTTATTAAATAGGCTTATTAAATAGGCTTATAAAATAGGCTTATTAAATAGACTTATTAAATAGGCTTATTAAATAGGCTCAATAAATAGGCTTATTAAAAAGGCTCATTAAATACTTATTAAATAGGTTTATTAAATAGGCGTATTAAATAGGCTTATTAAATAGGCTTATTAAATAGGCTTATTAAATATGCTTATTATATAGGCTTATTAAATAGGCTTATTAAATAGGCGTATTAAATAGACTTATTAAATATGCTCAAGAAATAGGCGTATTAAATAGGCTCAATAAATAGGCTTATTAAATAGGCTCAATAAATAGGTTTATTAAATAGGCTCAATAAATAGGCTTATTAAATAGGCTCATTAAATACTTATTAAGTAGGCTTATTAAATAGACTTATTAAATAGACTTATTAAATAGGCTTATTAAATAGACTTATTAAATAGGCTTATTAAAAAGGCTTATTAAATAGACTTAATACATGGGCTCATTAAATACTTATTAAATAGGCGTATTAAATAGGCTCATTAAATAGGCTTATTAAATAGGCGTATGAAATAGGATCAATAAATAGGCTTATTAAATAGGCTTATTAAATAGACTTATTAAATAGGCTCATTAAATAGGCTCAATAAATAGGCGTATTAAATAGGCGTATTAAATAGGCTTATTAAATAGACTAATTAAATAGGCGTATGAAATAGGCTCAATAAATAGGCTTATTAAATAGGTTCAATAAATAGGCTTATTAAATTGGCTCAATAAATAGGCTTATTAAATAGGCTCAATAAATAGGCTTATTAAAAAGGCTCATTAAATACTTATTAAATAGGTTTATTAAATAGGCGTATTAAATAGGCTTATTAAATAGACTTATTAAATAGCCACAATAAATAGGCTTATTTTAGCAACTTAGGCTTATTAAATAGGTTTATTTCAGCAACTTAGACTTATTAAATAGCCTTACTAAATAGGCTTATTTCAGCAACTTAGGCTTATTAAATAGGCTTATTTCAGCAACTTATGCTTATTAAATTATTAATAGGCTTATTTTAGCAACTTAGGCTTATTAAATAGGTTTATTTCAGCAACTTATACTTATTAAATAGCCCTATTAAATAGGCTTATTAAATAGACTAATTAAATAGGCTCATTAAATACTTATAAAATAGGCTTATTAAATAGGCTTATTAAATAGGCTTATTAAATAGGCTTATTAAATAGGCTTATTAAATAGGCTTATTAAATAGACATATTAAATAGGCTTATTAAAAAGGCTTATTAAATAGACTTAATACATAGGCTCATTAAATACTTATTAAATAGGTTTATTAAATAGGCGTATTAAATAGTCTCATTAAATACTTATTAAGTAGGCTTATTAAATAGACTTATTAAATAGACTTATTAAATAGGCTTATTAAATAGACTTATTAAATAGGCTTATTAAAAAGGCTTATTAAATAGACTTAATACATGGGCTCATTAAATACTTATTAAATAGGTTTATTAAATAGGCATATTAAATAGGCTTATTAAATAGGCTTATTAAATAGGCTTATTAAATAGGCTTATGAAATAGGATCAATAAATAGGCTTATTAAATAGGCTTATTAAATAGACTTATTAAATAGGCTCATTAAATAGGCTCAATAAATAGGCGTATTAAATAGGCGTATTAAATAGGCTTATTAAATAGGCTTATTAAATAGACTAATTAAATAGGCGTATGAAATAGGCTCAATAAATAGGCTTATTAAATAGGCTCAATAAATAGGCTTATTAAATAGGCTCAATAAATAGGCTTATTAAATAGGCTCAATAAATAGGCTTATTAAAAAGGCTCATTAAATACTTATTAAATAGGTTTATTAAATAGGCGTATTAAATAGGCGTATTAAATAGGCTCAATAAATAGGCTTATTAAATAGGCTCAATAAATAGGCTTATTAAATAGGCTCAATAAATAGGCTTATTAAATAGGCTCATTAAATACTTATTAAGTAGGCTTATTAAATAGACTTATTAAATAGACTTATTAAATAGGCTTATTAAATAGACTTATTAAATAGGCTTATTAAAAAGGCGTATTAAATAGACTTAATACATGGGCTCATTAAATACTTATTAAATAGGTTTGTTAAATAGGCGTATTAAATAGGCTTAATAAATAGGCTTATTAAATAGGCTTATTAAATAGGCTTATGAAATAGGCTTATTAAATAGGCTTATTAAATAGGCGTATGAAATAGGATCAATAAATAGGCTTATTAAATAGGCTTATTAAATAGACTTATTAAATAGGCTCATTAAATAGGCTCAATAAATAGGCGTATTAAATAGGCGTATTAAATAGGCTTATTAAATAGGCTTATTAAATAGACTTATTAAATAGCCACATTAAATAGGCTTATTTTAGCAACTTAGGCTTATTAAATAGGTTTATTTCAGCAACTTAGACTTATTAAATAGCCTTACTAAATAGGCTTATTTCAGCAACTTAGGCTTATTAAATAGGCTTATTTCAGCAACTTATGCTTATTAAATTATTAATAGGCTTATTTTAGCAACTTAGGCTTATTAAATAGGTTTATTTCAGCAACTTATACTTATTAAATAGCCCTATTAAATAGGCTTATTAAATAGACTAATTAAATAGGCTCATTAAATACTTATAAAATAGGCTTATTAAATAGGCTTATTAAATAGGCTTATTAAATAGGCTTATTAAATAGGCTTATTAAATAGGCTTATTAAATAGACATATTAAATAGGCTTATTAAAAAGGCTTATTAAATAGACTTAATACATAGGCTCATTAAATACTTATTAAATAGGTTTATTAAATAGGCATATTAAATAGTCTCATTAAATACTTATTAAGTAGGCTTATTAAATAGACTTATTAAATAGACTTATTAAATAGGCTTATTAAATAGACTTATTAAATAGGCTTATTAAAAAGGCTTATTAAATAGACTTAATACATGGGCTCATTAAATACTTATTAAATAGGTTTATTAAATAGGCATATTAAATAGGCTTATTAAATAGGCTTATTAAATAGGCTTATGAAATAGGATCAATAAATAGGCTTATTAAATAGGCTTATTAAATAGACTTATTAAATAGGCTCATTAAATAGGCTCAATAAATAGGCGTATTAAATAGGCGTATTAAATAGGCTTATTAAATAGGCTTATTAAATAGACTAATTAAATAGGCGTATGAAATAGGCTCAATAAATAGGCTTATTAAATAGGCTCAATAAATAGGCTTATTAAATAGGCTCAATAAATAGGCTTATTAAATGGGCTCAATAAATAGGCTTATTAAAAAGGCTCATTAAATACTTATTAAATAGGTTTATTAAATAGGCGTATTAAATAGGCTTATTAAATAGGCTTATTAAATAGGCTTATTAAATAGGCTTATTAAATAGGCGTATTAAATAGGCTTATTAAATAGGCGTATTAAATAGACTTATTAAATATGCTCAAGAAATAGGCGTATTAAATAGGCTCAATAAATAGGCTTATTAAATAGGCTCAATAAATAGGCTTATTAAATAGGCTCAATAAATAGGCTTATTAAATAGGCTCATTAAATACTTATTAAATAGGCTCATTAAATACTTATTAAATAGGCTTAATAAATAGGCTTATTAAATAGGCTTATTAAATAGGCTTATTTCAGCAACTTATGCTTATTAAATAGCCTTATTAAACAGGTTTATTTCAGCAACTTAGGCTCATTAAATAGCATTTTTAAATAGGCTTAGTTCAGAAACTTAGGCTTATTAAATAGGCTTATTTCAGCAACTTAGGCTCATTAAATAGCCTTATTAAATAGGCTTATTTCAGCAACTTAGGCTTATTAAATAGCCTTATTAAATAGGCTTATTTTAGCAACTTATACTTATTAAATCGACTTATTAAATAGACGTTTCAGCAACTTAGGCTCATTAAATATGCTTATGAAATATGTTTATTTAAGCAAATTAGGCGTATTAAATAGCATTATTAAATAGGTTTATTTCTGCAACTTAGACTTATTAAATACCCTTATTAAATAGGTTTATTTCAGCAACTTAGGCTTATTAAATAGGCTTATTTCAGCAACTTATGCTTATTAAATAGCCTTATTAAACAGGTTTATTTCTAGCAATTTAGGCTTATTAAATAGCATTTTTAAATAGGTTTTTTTCAGCAACTTAGACTTATTAAATAGACCTTTTCATATAGGCTTAGTTCACCAATGTACGTTTATTAAATAGGCTTATTTCAGCAACTTAGGCTTATTAAATAGCCTTATTTCAGCAACTTAGACTTATTAAATAGGCTTATTCAGCAACTTAGGCTTATTAAATAGCCTTATTAAATAGGCTTATTTAAGCAACTTAGGCTTATTAAAAAGGCTTATTTCAGCAACTTAGGCTTATGAAATAGGCTTATTCAGCAACTTAGGCTTATTAAATAGGCTTATTTCAGCAACTTATGCTTATTAAATAGCCTTATTAAACAGGTTTATTTCAGCAACTTAGGCTTATTAAATAGCATTTTTAAATAGGTTTATTTCAGCAACTTAGACTTATTAAATATACCTTTTTAAATAGGCTTAGTTCAGAAACTTAGACTTATTAAATAGGCTTATTTCAGCAACTTGGGCTAATTAAATAGGCTTATTTCAGCAACTTACGCTGATTAAATAGGATTATTTCAGCAACTTCAACTTATTAAATAGCCTTATTTCAGCAACTTAGACTTATTAAATAGGCTTATTTCAGCAACTTAGGCTTATTAAATAGGCTTATTTCAGCAACTTAGGCTTTTTAAATAGCCTTATTTCAGCAACTTAGACTTATTAAATAGGCTCATTAAATACTAATTAAATAGGCTTATTAAATAGGCTTATTAAATAGAATGAGAATAAAATAATAAATTGATAAAATAAAATAACACAATAATATTCTCACGACGTTTCGGCCACAACACAAGCGGCCTTCATCAGGTGAAGGGAGCGAGACTGTCTGGTAGGACAGCGCTGGAGTGAGAGAGCCACGTTCAGATCACGGCTTTTAAGCTGTGTGAGAGGAACAAAGAGCCTTGACGAAGGAATTAGCATAAAATTTAGCATTGAAAAGGCTGAATGATTAGCTTGTGACTGGTCACAGAAATAGCTATGTTAAAAGTTAAAGCATACACATCCGCAGAGGCACCCATTGTTAAAAGGAATTAGCATAGAATTTAGCATTGAAATAGCTAAATTAAGGCATTCGCTTGTAACTGCTACAGAAATAGTTACGTTGAAGTCAGAGCATACACATTCACCGAGGCACTTAGTACAAATCAAAACAGGAGAATTTAGTATTGAAATAACTAGGCGAATTTAGCATTGAAATAACTGGGTGATTTGCTAGTGACTGGTCACAGAAATGACTACAAATCTGAGCTATTCACAGTACTATATAGTGAACCAATAAAAACTAAAATATAAATTACCTTCATGTTATCAATAAACTCTATATTCTCCAATCAGCTAAGCTACCAACCATAAGTCGTTATATATCACAATGCTATATGGCGAAAAAATGGGTGGATTCTTACCCTCAAATTTCCGTACCACGGATAGCTACGGGCCCCGTTCAGACGGACGAGTTCGTCCATGGTCGGAACAGAGGAGGGGGAGAGAGACAGCTGCGAAGCCCTAGTATACTCCATGTTGTAAACCATACCATTAACCGTGGTGTGAGAGGTATTAAGAGGCAATGCTGGCGAAAGAGCTGCGGTCTGAAGGTCATCGTAAAATTACAATTAATTAAGAACAGAAATGATTTAACACATCTTTCCAGTGGTTACTGAGCCTGAATCCATCTTCTCGGTTGAAATTGTCTCTGTGCTTGTATATGTGAATGGCCTCATGAACGAATCTCTCATGGTAGCCAGTTGGTTTGCAAAGAACCTCCGTCTTGGAGAAGTCAATGTCATGTGAGCCCACTGAATTGTAACAGTGATCTGCCACGGCAGAGGAGTTCGTCTTACCGTGTTTCAAGTCTGCTTTATGTTCGCGGATGCGATCCGAGATATGTCTTTTGGTTTCTCCAAAGCAGCTACTACCACAGAGGCACTTTAGTTTGTAAACGCCCGGGTACTGTATGTCTGGAAGAGCATCTTTTACAGATGGAACTAAATCACGGATTTTGTGTACTGTGTTGAATCGGACCTGGATCTTGTGTTTATTCAGGATTTTGGAGATCTTTTTAGTGACCCCTGCAATGTAGGGTAAGGTGATGGTTTTGAGTGGCTCCACAAGAGGATCCTTCTTCATGACTGGAGTGATGGCTTTGCGGATTGTGTAGTCGGAGTAGCCATTAGCCCTGAGAGCCTGGTGTACGTGTTTGAGTTCACTGGTAATGTGTTCCTGGTCGGAAATGCATTGGGCTCTATGGTATAGAGTCTTGATGAGGCAGTTCTTCTGGGATGGATGGTGGTGGGAATCCGGTTTCAAGTAAGCATCTGTATGGGTAGCTTTCCTGTAGACAGAGTGGCTCATTGAACCATCATGTCTCCTTTTAATTAAGACATCCAGAAAGGGTAGTTTGCCATCTTTTTCGACCTCCATGGTAAATCTGATGGCTGGGTGTATGGAATTGATGTGGTCGCGGAATTGGTCTAGAGCAGGCTGGCCATGTGGCCAGATGACAAAGGTGTCATCAACGTACCTCTTCCATAAGGTCGGGCGTAGAGTGGCAGTCTGGATGGCGTCAGTTTCAAATTTTTCCATGAATACGTTGGCTACAACCGGAGATAGGGGGGAGCCCATTGGGGTGCCCTCATTTTGTTTGTAGAAAGTTCCATTCCAGGTGAAGTATGTGTTGGTTAAGCAATGTCTCACCAGGGGGGTACATCAGTATGCAGTCCTTGATGAACCAGGTCTTCAATGATAGCGATGGTGTCAGGTACCGGGACTTTGGTGAACAAGGACACCACATCAAAACTGACAAGCAGGTCGTTTGGGGACAGGGAAATGTCTTTGATTGTCGATACCAGGTGAGTAGAATTTAGTACCGCAGAGGTGGTTTTTCCAGTGAAAGGTCGCAGTATATCAGCCAGAAAACGTGCCAGTTTGTAGGTGGGGGAGCTGATAGTAGAGACGATGGGACGAAGGGGTGTATCTTCTTTGTGTATCTTTGGTAGGCCATATAATCTTGGTGGTCTGGCAGCAGAGGGTTTCAACAAGAACTGTTTGTTCTCATCAATTAATGCTGTTGAATCAGAGATAATTTTGTTCGTTTTGGTGACCAGGCTGTTGGTGGGATCTCTTTTTATTTTTGTATAGCTGCCATCGTTGAGTAGTTCTTGAATTTTGTTGTTATATTCTGTTTTGTCCATGATGACAGTGGCATTGCCTTTGTCGACTGAGAGAACGACAATATCATCCCTCTTTTTTAATTGAGATAATTCAAAACGTTCGTCTTTGCTGATGTTGCTAGGTGGCAACTTAGCGTTTTTGAGGGTTGCAGCGATTTCAGATCTTGCTACGTCTGCAGAGATGTGACTCAAGCCCTTGAGTGCAACGTCGACATGGGCAATGATATCATTAACCGGTAAGTGTCTCGGTGTGACAGCAAAGTTTAGACCTTTAGCTAAAACGGATTTCAGACCATCAGAAATGGAACTGTTACTGCGATTAATTACGACTTTGTTGACGTCTATCTTTTCGGTGTGTGGATCCGATTTTTTGCTGGAGAGGTGATTGAATTTGGAAATCAAATTGTCCCTACATTTGTTCGACATAGTGGCAGCCGAAGAGGTAGTCATATTGTCTACATGTTCCCAATCCGATGTAGACATTGTTGCTGTCAATTTTAAGTGTGATTTGTAGAGTGTCTTGTCTAACTGATCGAGTTCGGTGCGTGTAAGTCTGATTTTTTCCGAGATAAGAGCGAAGCTAGTTCTAGCTAGAATTCGTTTTGCATTGAGAGAAGTTGCAACAGCAGAGGTTAGTGTAAATGCGGTTGGTATTACCTTAGAGTCGCGGCATCTCTTCAGAAAGGTGAGAGACTCGATTAGTTGAGCCTTCTTATCCCGAAGTCTGTTGAATGATCTTAAGGATGTGTGGAATCCCTCCTCGTAGAGGCGGTTAAATTTCGATTTAAAGCTTTCGTGACTGCAATGATTCATCTTCTTTTATCAATTTATTATTTTATTCTCATTCTACATGACTTTACCGAAAGAACCAAAGAAGATGAATCATTGCAGTCACGAAAGCTTTAAATCGAAAATTATTAAATAGACTTATTAAATAGGCTCAATAAATAGGCTTATTAAATAGGCTTATTAAATAGGCTCATTAAATAGGCTTATTAAATAGGCTTATTAAATAGGCTTATTAAATAGGCTTATTAAATAGGCTTATTAAATAGGCTTATTAAATAGGCTTATTAAATAGGCTTATTAAATAGACATATTAAATAGGCTTATTAAAAAGGCTTATTAAATAGACTTAATACATAGGCTCATTAAATACTTATTAAATAGGTTTATTAAATAGGCGTATTAAATAGGCTTATTAAATAGGCTTATTAAATAGGCTTATTAAATAGGCTTATTAAATAGGCTTATAAAATAGGCTTATTAAATAGACTTATTAAATAGGCTTATTAAAAAGCTTATTAAATAGACTTAATACATAGGCTCATTAAATACTTATTAAATAGGTTTATTAAATAGGCGTATTAAATAGGCTTATTAAATAGGCGTATTAAATAGGCTTATTAAATTGGCTTAATAAATAGGCTTATTAAATAGACTAATTAAATAGGCGTATGAAATAGGCTCAATAAATAGGCTTATTAAATAGGCTCAATAAATAGGCTTATTAAATAGGCTCAATAAATAGGCTTATTAAATAGGCTCAATAAATAGGCTTATTAAATAGGCTCATTAAATACTTATTAAATAGGCTTATTAAATAGACTTATTAAATAGACTCATTAAATAGGCTTATTAAATAGACTTATTAAATAGGTTTATTAAATAGGCTTATTAAATAGACTTATTAAATAGCCTTATTAAATAGGCTTATTTCAGCAACTTAGGCTTATTAAATATGCTTATTTCAGCAACTTAGACTTATTAAATAGCCTTAATAAGACTATTTAATAGCCTATTTAATAAGTATTTAATGAGCCTATTTAATAAGCCTATTTAATATGCCTATTTAATACGCCTATTTAATAAGTCTAAGTTGCTGAAATAAGCCTATTTAATAAGCCTAAGTTGCTGAATAAGCCTATTTCATAAGCCTAAGTTGCTGAAATAAGCCTTTTTAATAAGTTTAAGTTGCTGAAATAAGCCTATTTAATAAGCCTAAGTTGCTGAAATAAGCCTATTTAATAAGGTAATTTAATAAGCCTAAGTTATTAAATAGCCTTATTAAATAGGCTTATTTCAGCAACTTAGGGTTATTAAATAGGCATATTTCAGCAACTCAGGCTTATTAAATAGGCTTATTTCAGCAACTTAGACTTATTAAATAGGCCTATTAAATAGGCTTATTAAATAGTCTTATTAAATAGGCTCATTAAATACTTATTAAATAGGCGTATTAAATAGGCATATTAAATAGACTTATTAAATAGGCTCAATAAATAGGCTTATTAGATAGGCTTATTAAATAGGCTTATTAAATAGGCTTATTAAATAGGCTTATTAAATAGGCTTATTAAATAGGCTTATTAAAAAGGCTCAATAAATAGGCTTATTAAATAGGCTCAAAAAATAGGCTTATTAAATAGGCTCAATAAATAGGCTTATTAAATAGGCTCAATAAATAGGCTTATTAAATAGGCTCAATAAATAGGCTTATTAAATAGGCTCAATAAATAGGCTTATTAAATAGGCTCATTAAATACTTATTAAATAGACTTATTAAATAGACTTATTAAATAGGCTTATTAAAAAGACTTATTAAATAGGCTTATTAAAAAGGCGTATTAAATAGACTTAATACATAGGCTCATTAAATACTTATTAAATAGGTTTATTAAATAGGCGTATTAAATAGGCTTATTAAATAGGCTTATTAAATAGGCTTATTAAATAGGCTTATTAAATAGACTTATTAAATAGCCTCATTAAATAGGCTTATTTTAGCAACTTAGGCTTATTAAATAGGTTTATTTCAGCAACTTAGACTTATTAAATAGCCTTATTAAATAGGCTTATTTCAGCAACTTAGGCTTATTAAATAGGCTTATTTCAGCAACTTATGCTTATTAAATAGCCTTATTAAACAGGTTTATTTCAGCAACTTAGGCTCATTAAATAGCATTTTTTAAATAGGCTTAGTTCAGAAACTTAGGCTTATTAAATAGGCTTATTTCAGAAACTTAGGCTCATTAAATAGCCTTATTAAATAGGCTTTTTTCAGCAACTTAGGCTCATTAAATAGCCTTATTAAATAGGCTTATTTCAGCAACTTAGGCTTATTAAATAGCCTTATTAAATAGGCTTATTTTAGCAACTTAGACTTATTAAATCGACTTATTAAATAGACATTTCAGCAACTTAGGCTCATTAAATATGCTTACGAAATATGTTTATTTAAGCAAATTAGGCGTATTAAATAGCATTATTAAATAGGTTTATTTCTGCAACTTAGACTTATTAAATAGCCTTATTAAATAGGTTTATTTCAGCAACTTAGGCTTATTAAATAGGCTTATTTCAGCAACTTATGCTTATTAAATAGCCTTATTAAACAGGTTTATTTCTAGCAATTTAGGCTTATTAAATAGCATTTTTAAATAGGTTTTTTTCAGCAACTTAGACTTATTAAATAGACCTTTTTCATATAGGCTTAGTTCACCAACGTAGGTTTATTAAATAGGCTTATTTCAGCAACTTAAGCTTATTAAATAGCCTTATTTCAGCAACTTAGACTTATTAAATAGGCTTATTCAGCAACTTAGGCTTATTAAATAGCCTTATTAAATAGGCTTATTTCAGCAACTTAGGCTTATTAAATAGGCTTATTTCAGCAACTTAGACATATTAAAAAGGCTCATTTCAGCAACTTAGGCTTATGAAATAGGCTTATCCAGCAACTTAAGCTTATTAAATAGGCTTATTTCAGCAACTTATGCTTATTAAATAGCCTTATTAAACAGGTTTATTTCAGCAACTTAGGCTTATTAAATAGCATTTTTAAATAGGTTTATTTCAGCAACTTAGACTTATTAAATAGGCTTATTTCAGCAACTTGGGCTAATTAAATAGGCTTATTTCAGCAACTTCAACTTATTAAATAGCCTTATTTCAGCAACTTAGACTTATTAAATAGGCTTATTTCAGCAACTTAGGCTTATTAAATAGGCTTATTTCAGCAACTTAGGCTTATTAAATAGCCTTATTTCAGCAACTTAGACTTATTAAATAGGCTTATTTCAGTAACTTAGGCTTATTAAATAGGCTTTTTCAGCAACTTAGGCTTATTAAATAGGCTCATTAAATACTAATTAAATAGGCTTATTAAATAGGCTTATTAAATAGACTTATTAAATAGGCTCAATAAATAGGCTTATTAAATAGGCTTATTAAATAGGCTCATTAAATAGGCTTAATAAATAGGCTTATTAAATAGGCTTATTAAATAGGCTTATTAAATAGGCTTATTAAATAGACTTATTAAATAGGCTTATTAAATAGACTGATTAAATAGCCTCATTAAATAGGCTTATTTTAGCAACTTAGGCTTATTAAATAGGCTTATTTCAGCAACTTAGACTTATTAAAAAGGCTTATTTCAGCAACTTAGGCTTATGAAATAGGCTTATTCAGCAAATTAGGCTTATTAAATAGGCTTATTTCAGCAACTTAGACTTATTAAATAGGCCTATTAAATAGGCTTATTAAATAGACTTATTAAATAGGCTCATTAAATACTTATTAAATAGGCTATTAAATAGGCTTATTAAATAGACTTATTAAATAGGCTCAATAAATAGGCTTATTAAATAGGCTCAATAAATAAGCTTATTAAAAAGGCTCATTAAATACTTATTAAATAGGTTTATTAAATAGGCGTATTAAATAGGCTTATTAAATAGACTTATTAAATAGCCACATTAAAGAGGCTTATTTTAGCAACTTAGGCTTATTAAATAGGTTTATTTCAGCAACTTAGACTTATTAAATAGCCTTACTAAGTAGGCTTATTTCAGCAACTTAGGCTTATTAAATAGGCTTATTTCAGCAACTTTTGCTTATTAAATTATTAATAGGCTTATTTTAGCAACTTAGGCTTATTAAATAGGTTTATTTCAGCAACTTATACTTATTAAATAGCCCTATTAAATAGGCTTATTAAATAGACTTATTAAATAGGCTCATTAAATACTTATAAAATAGGCTTATTAAATAGGCTTATTAAATAGGCGTATTAAATAGGCTTATTAAATAGGCTTATTAAATAGGCTTATTAAATAGACATATTAAATAGGCTTATTAAAAAGGCTTATTAAATAGACTTAATACATAGGCTCATTAAATACTTATTAAATAGGTTTATTAAATAGGCGTATTAAATAGGTTTATTAAATAGGCTTATTAAATAGGCTTATTAAATAGGCTTATTAAATAGGCTTATAAAATAGCCTTATTAAATAGACTTATTAAATAGGCTTATTAAAAAGCTTATTAAATAGACTTAATACATAGGCTCATTAAATACTTATTAAATAGGTTTATTAAATAGGCGTATTAAATAGGCTTATTAAATAGGTGTATTAAATAGGCTTATTAAATTGGCTTATTAAATAGGCTTATTAAATAGACTAATTAAATAGGCGTATGAAATAGGCTCAATAAATAGGCTTATTAAATAGGCTCAATAAATAGGCTTATTAAATAGGCTCAATAAATAGGCTTATTAAATAGGCTCAATAAATAGGCTTATTAAATAGGCTCATTAAATACTTATTAAATAGGCTTATTAAATAGACTTATTAAATAGACTCATTAAATAGGCTTATTTAATAGACTTATTAAATAGGTTTATTAAATAGGCTTATTAAATAGACTTATTAAATAGCCTTATTAAATAGGCTTATTTCAGCAACTTAGGCTTATTAAATAGGCTTATTTCAGCAACTTAGACTTATTAAATAGCCTTATTAAATAGGCTTATTTCAGCAACTTAGGCTTATTAAATAGGCTTATTTCAGCAACTTAGACTTATTAAATAGGCTTATTTCAGCAACTTAGACTTATTAAATAGGCTTATTTCAGCAACTTAGGCTTATTAAATAGGCTTATTCCAGCAACTTAGACTTATTAAATAGCCTTATTTCATCATCTTACGCTTATTAAATAGGCTTATTTCAGCAACTTAGGCTTATTAAATAGCCTTATTAAATAGGCTTATTTCAGCAACTTGGGCTTATTAAATAGGCTTATTTCAGCAACTTAGGCTTATTAAATAGCCTTATTTCAGCAACGTAGACTTATTAAATAGGCTTATTCAGCAACTTAGGCTTATTAAATAGCCTTATTAAATAGGCATATTTTAGCAACTTAGGCTTATTAAATAGGCTTATTTCAGCAAATTAGACTTAGTAAAAAGCCTTATTTCAGCAACTTAGGCTTATTAAATATGCTTATTTCAGCAACTTAGGCTTATTCAATAGGCTTATTTCAGCAACTTATGCTTATTAAATAGCCTTATTAAACAGGTTTATTTCAGCAATTTAGGCTTATTAAATAGCATTTTTAAATAGGTTTCTTTCAGCAACTTAGACTTATTAAATAGACCTTTTTATATAGGCTTAGTTCAGCAACGTAGGCTTATTAAATAGGCTTATTTCAGCAACTTATGCTTATTAAATAGCCTTATTAATCAGGTTTATTTCAGCAACTTAGGCGTATTAAATAGCATTTTTAAATAGGTTTATTTCAGCAACTTAGACTTATTAAATAGACCTTTTTAAATAGGCTTAGTTCAGAAACTTAGGCTTATTAAATAGGCTTATTTCAGCAACTTAGGCTCATTAAATAGGCTTATTTCACCAACTTAGGTTTATTAAATAGCCTTATGAAATAGGCTTATTTTAGCAACTTAGACTTATTAAATCGACTAGTTAAATAGACATTTCAGCAAATTAGGCTCATTAAATAGGCTTATGAAATATGCTTATTTCTGCAACTTAGACGTATTAGATAGGCCTATTAAATAGGCTTATTTCAGCAACTTAGGCTTATTAAATAGGCTTATTCCAGCAACTTAGACTTATTAAATAGCCTTATTTCATCAACTTACGCTTATTAAATAGGCTTATTTCAGCAACTTAGGCTTATTAAATAGCCTTATTAAATAGGCTTATTTCAGCAACTTGGGCTTATTAAATAGGCTTATTTCAGCAACTTAGGCTTAATAAAAATAGGCTTATTCAGCAACTTAGGCTTATTAAATAGGCTTATTAAATAGACTTATTTCAGCAACTTAGGCTTATTAAATAGGCTTATTCAGCAACTTAGGCTTATTAAATAGGCTCATTAAATACTTATTAAATAGGCTTATTAAACAGGCTTATTAAATAGACTTATTAAATAGGCTCAATAAATAGGCTTATTAAATAGGCTCATTAAATCGGCTTAATAAATAGGCTTATTAAATAGGTTTATTAAATTGGCTTATTAAATAGGCTTATTAAATAGGCTCAATAAATAGGCTTAATAAATAGGCTCATTGAATACTCTTTAAATAGGCTTATTAAATAGACTTATTAAATAGATTTATTAAATAGGCTTATTAAATAGGCTTATTAAATAGGCTTATTAAATAGGTTTATTAAATAGACTTATTAAATAGCCTCATTAAATAGGCTTATTTTAGCAACTTAGGCTTATTAAATAGGCTTATTTCAGCAACTTAGACTTATTAAATAGCCTTATTTCAGCAATTTAGGATTATTAAATAGGCTCATTTCAGCAACTTAAGCTTATTAAATAGCCTTATTTCAGCAACTTAGACTTATTAAATAGGCTTATTTCAGCAACTTAGGCTTATTAAGTAGGCTTATTTCAGCAACTTAGGCTTATTAAATAGCCTTATTAAATAGGCTTATTTCAGCAACTTGGGCTTATTAAATAGGCTTATTTCAGCAACTTACGCTGATTAAATAGGCTCATTTCAGCAACTTAGACTTATTAAATGGCCTTATTTCAGCAACTTAGACTTATTAAATAGGCTTATTTCAGCAACTTATGCTTATTAAATATACTTATTTCAGCAACATAGGCTTATTAAATAAGCTTATTTCAGCAACTTAGACTTATTAAATAGCCTTATTTCAGCAACTTAGGCTTATTAAATAGGCTTATTTCAGCAATTTAGGCTTATTAAATAGCGTTATTTCAGCAACTTAGACTTATTAAATAGGCTTATTTCAGCAACTTAGGCTTATTAAATAGGCTTATTCAGCAACTTAGGCTTATTAAATAGGCTTATTAAATAGGCTTATTTCAGCAACTCAGGCTTATTAAATAGGCTTATTCAGCAACTTAGGCTTATTAAATAGGCTCATTAAATACTTATTAAATAGGCTTATTAAACAGGCTTATTAAATAGACTTATTAAATAGGCTCAATAAATAGGCTTATTAAATAGGCTCATTAAATATGCTTAATAAATAGGCTTATTAAATAGGCTTATTAAATAGGCTTATTTCAGCAACTTAGGCTTATTAAATAGGCTTATTCAGCAACTTAGGCTTATTAAATAGCCTTATTAAATAGGCATATTTTAGCAACTTAGGCTTATTAAATAGGCTTATTCAGCAACTTAGGCTTATTAAATAGCCTTATTAAATAGGCATATTTTAGCAACTTAGGCTTATTAAATAGGCTTATTTCAGCAAATTAGACTTATTAAAAAGCCTTATTTCAGCAACTTAGGCTTATTAAATATGCTTATTTCAGCAACTTAGACTTATTAAATAGGCTTATTTCAGCAACTTATGCTTATTAAATAGCCTTATTAAACAGGTTTATTTCAGCAATTTAGGCTTATTAAATAGCATTTTTAAATAGGTTTATTTCAGCAACTTAGACTTATTAAATAGACCTTTTTATATAGGCTTAGTTCAGCAACGTAGGCTTATTAAATAGGCTTATTTCAGCAACTTATGCTTATTAAATAGCCTTATTAATCAGGTTTATTTCAGCAACTTAGGCGTATTAAATAGCATTTTTAAATAGGTTTATTTCAGCAACTTAGACTTATTAAATAGACCTTTTTAAATAGGCTGAGTTCAGAAACTTAGGCTTATTAAATAGGCTTATTTCAGCAACTTAGGCTCATTAAATAGGCTTATTTCACCAACTTAGGTTTATTAAATAGCCTTATGAAATAGGCTTATTTTAGCAACTTAGACTTATTAAATCGACTAGTTAAATAGACATTTCAGCAAATTAGGCTCATTAAATAGGCTTATGAAATATGCTTATTTCTGCAACTTAGACGTATTAGATAGGCCTATTAAATAGGCTTATTTCAGCAACTTAGGCTTATTAAATAGGCTTATTCCAGCAACTTAGACTTATTAAATAGCCTTAATTCATCAACTTACGCTTATTAAATAGGCTTATTTCAGCAACTTAGGCTTATTAAATAGCCTTATTAAATAGGCTTATTTCAGCAACTTGGGCTTATTAAATAGGCTTATTTCAGCAACTTAGGCTTAATAAAAATAGGCTTATTCAGCAACTTAGGCTTATTAAATAGGCTTATTAAATAGACTTATTTCAGCAACTTAGGCTTATTAAATAGGCTTATTCAGCAACTTAGGCTTATTAAATAGGCTCATTAAATACTTATTAAATAGGCTTATTAAACAGGCTTATTAAATAGACTTATTAAATAGGCTCAATAAATAGGCTTATTAAATAGGCTCATTAAATATGCTTAATAAATAGGCTTATTAAATAGGCTTATTAAATAGGCTTATTTCAGCAACTTAGGCTTATTAAATAGGCTTATTCAGCAACTTAGGCTTATTAAATAGCCTTATTAAATAGGCATATTTTAGCAACTTAGGCTTATTAAATAGGCTTATTCAGCAACTTAGGCTTATTAAATAGCCTTATTAAATAGGCATATTTTAGCAACTTAGGCTTATTAAATAGGCTTATTTCAGCAAATTAGACTTATTAAAAAGCCTTATTTCAGCAACTTAGGCTTATTAAATATGCTTATTTCAGCAACTTAGGCTTATTAAATAGGCTTATTTCAGCAACTTATGCTTATTAAATAGCCTTATTAAACAGGTTTATTTCAGCAATTTAGGCTTATTAAATAGCATTTTTAAATAGGTTTATTTCAGCAACTTAGACTTATTAAATAGACCTTTTTATATAGGCTTAGTTCAGCAACGTAGGCTTATTAAATAGGCTTATTTCAGCAACTTATGCTTATTAAATAGCCTTATTAATCAGGTTTATTTCAGCAACTTAGGCGTATTAAATAGCATTTTTAAATAGGTTTATTTCAGCAACTTAGACTTATTAAATAGACCTTTTTAAATAGGCTGAGTTCAGAAACTTAGGCTTATTAAATAGGCTTATTTCAGCAACTTAGGCTCATTAAATAGGCTTATTTCACCAACTTAGGTTTATTAAATAGCCTTATGAAATAGGCTTATTTTAGCAACTTAGACTTATTAAATCGACTAGTTAAATAGACATTTCAGCAAATTAGGCTCATTAAATAGGCTTATGAAATATGCTTATTTCTGCAACTTAGACGTATTAGATAGGCCTATTAAATAGGCTTATTTCAGCAACTTAGGCTTATTAAATAGGCTTATTCCAGCATCTTAGACTTATTAAATAGCCTTATTTCATCAACTTACGCTTATTAAATAGGCTTATTTCAGCAACTTAGGGTTATTAAATAGCCTTATTAAATAGGCTTATTTCAGCAACTTGGGCTTATTAAATAGGCTTATTTCAGCAACTTAGGCTTAATAAAAATAGGCTTATTCAGCAACTTAGGCTTATTAAATAGGCTTATTAAATAGACTTATTTCAGCAACTTAGGCTTATTAAATAGGCTTATTCAGCAACTTAGGCTTATTAAATAGGCTCATTAAATACTTATTAAATAGGCTTATTAAACAGGCTTATTAAATAGACTATTAAATAGGCTCAATAAATAGGCTTATTAAATAGGCTCATTAAATCGGCTTAATAAATAGGCTTATTAAATAGGCTCAATAAATAGGCTTAATAAATAGGCTCATTGAATACTCTTTAAATAGGCTTATTAAATAGACTTATTAAATAGATTTATTAAATAGGCTTATTAAATAGGCTCATTAAATAGGCTTATTAAATAGGCTTATTAAATAGACTTATTAAATAGCCTCATTAAATAGGCTTATTTTAGCAACTTAGGCTTATTAAATAGGCTTATTTCAGCAACTTAGACTTATTAAATAGCCTTATTTCAGCAATTTAGGATTATTAAATAGGCTCATTTCAGCAACTTAAGCTTATTAAATAGCCTTATTTCAGCAACTTAGACTTATTAAATAGGCTTATTTCAGCAACTTAGGCTTATTAAGTAGGCTTATTTCAGCAACTTAGACTTATTAAATAGGCTTATTTCAGCAACTTAGGCTTATTAAATAGCCTTATTAAATAGGCTTATTTCAGCAACTTGGGCTTATTAAATAGGCTTATTTCAGCAACTTACGCTGATTAAATAGGCTCATTTCAGCAACTTAGACTTATTAAATGGCCTTATTTCAGCAACTTAGACTTATTAAATAGGCTTATTTCAGCAACTTATGCTTATTAAATATACTTATTTCAGCAACATAGGCTTATTAAATAGGCTTATTTCAGCAACTTAGACTTATTAAATAGCCTTATTTCAGCAACTTAGGCTTATTAAATAGGCTTATTTCAGCAATTTAGGCTTATTAAATAGCGTTATTTCAGCAACTTAGACTTATTAAATAGGCTTATTTCAGCAACTTAGGCTTATTAAATAGGCTTATTCAGCAACTTAGGCTTATTAAATAGGCTTATTAAATAGGCTTATTTCAGCAACTCAGGCTTATTAAATAGGCATATTCAGCAACTTAGGCTTATTAAATAGGCTCATTAAATACTTATTAAATAGGCTTATTAAACAGGCTTATTAAATAGACTTATTAAATAGGCTCAATAAATAGGCTTATTAAATAGGCTCATTAAATATGCTTAATAAATAGGCTTATTAAATAGGCTTATTAAATAGGCTTATTTCAGCAACTTAGACTTATTAAATAGGCTTATTCAGCAACTTAGGCTTATTAAATAGGCTTATTAAATAGGCTTATTTCAGCAACTAAGGCTTATTAAATAGGCTTATTCAGCAACTTAGGCTTATTAAATAGGCTTATTAAATAGCCTTATTTCATCAACTTACGCTTATTAAATAGGCTTATTTCAGCAACTTAGGCTTATTAAATAGCCTTATTAAATAGGCTTATTTCAGCAACTTGGGCTTATTAAATAGGCTTATTTCAGCAACTTAGGCTTAATAAAAATAGGCTTATTCAGCAACTTAGGCTTATTAAATAGGCTTATTAAATAGACTTATTTCAGCAACTTAGGCTTATTAAATAGGCTTATTCAGCAACTTAGGCTTATTAAATAGGCTCATTAAATACTTATTAAATAGGCTTATTAAACAGGCTTATTAAATAGACTTATTAAATAGGCTCAATAAATAGGCTTATTAAATAGGCTCATTAAATCGGCTTAATAAATAGGCTTATTAAATAGGTTTATTAAATTGGCTTATTAAATAGGCTTATTAAATAGGCTCAATAAATAGGCTTAATAAATAGGCTCATTGAATACTCTTTAAATAGGCTTATTAAATAGACTTATTAAATAGATTTATTAAATAGGCTTATTAAATAGGCTCATTAAATAGGCTTATTAAATAGGCTTATTAAATAGACTTATTAAATAGCCTCATTAAATAGGCTTATTTTAGCAACTTAGGCTTATTAAATAGGCTTATTTCAGCAACTTAGACTTATTAAATAGCCTTATTTCAGCAATTTAGGATTATTAAATAGGCTCATTTCAGCAACTTAAGCTTATTAAATAGCCTTATTTCAGCAACTTAGACTTATTAAATAGGCTTATTTCAGCAACTTAGGCTTATTAAGTAGGCTTATTTCAGCAACTTAGACTTATTAAATAGGCTTATTTCAGCAACTTAGGCTTATTAAATAGCCTTATTAAATAGGCTTATTTCAGCAACTTGGGCTTATTAAATAGGCTTATTTCAGCAACTTACGCTGATTAAATAGGCTCATTTCAGCAACTTAGACTTATTAAATGGCCTTATTTCAGCAACTTAGACTTATTAAATAGGCTTATTTCAGCAACTTATGCTTATTAAATATACTTATTTCAGCAACATAGGCTTATTAAATAGGCTTATTTCAGCAACTTAGACTTATTAAATAGCCTTATTTCAGCAACTTAGGCTTATTAAATAGGCTTATTTCAGCAATTTAGGCTTATTAAATAGCGTTATTTCAGCAACTTAGACTTATTAAATAGGCTTATTTCAGCAACTTAGGCTTATTAAATAGGCTTATTCAGCAACTTAGGCTTATTAAATAGGCTTATTAAATAGGCTTATTTCAGCAACTCAGGCTTATTAAATATGCATATTCAGCAACTTAGGCTTATTAAATAGGCTCATTAAATACTTATTAAATAGGCTTATTAAACAGGCTTATTAAATAGACTTATTAAATAGGCTCAATAAATAGGCTTATTAAATAGGCTCATTAAATATGCTTAATAAATAGGCTTATTAAATAGGCTTATTAAATAGGCTTATTTCAGCAACTTAGACTTATTAAATAGGCTTATTCAGCAACTTAGGCTTATTAAATAGGCTTATTAAATAGGCTTATTTCAGCAACTAAGGCTTATTAAATAGGCCTATTCAGCAACTTAGGCTTATTAAATAGGCTCATTAAATACTTATTAAATAGGCTTATTAAACAGGCTTATTAAATAGACTTATTAAATAGGCTCAATAAATAGGCTTATTAAATAGGCTCATTAAATCGGCTTAATAAATAGGCTTATTAAATAGGTTTATTAAATTGGCTTATTAAATAGGCTTATTAAATAGGCTCAATAAATAGGCTTAATAAATAGGCTCATTGAATACTCTTTAAATAGGCTTATTAAATAGACTTATTAAATAGATTTATTAAATAGGCTTATTAAATAGGCTCATTAAATAGGCTTATTAAATAGGCTTATTAAATAGACGTATTAAATAGCCTCATTAAATAGGCTTATTTTAGCAACTTAGGCTTATTAAATAGGCTTATTTCAGCAACTTAGACTTATTAAATAACCTTATTTCAGCAATTTAGGATTATTAAATAGGCTCATTTCAGCAACTTAAGCTTATTAAATAGCCTTATTTCAGCAACTTAGACTTATTAAATAGGCTTATTTCAGCAACTTAGGCTTATTAAGTAGGCTTATTTCAGCAACTTAGACTTATTAAATAGGCTTATTTCAGCAACTTAGGCTTATTAAATAGCCTTATTAAATAGGCTTATTTCAGCAACTTGGGCTTATTAAATAGGCTTATTTCAGCAACTTACGCTGATTAAATAGGCTCATTTCAGCAACTTAGACTTATTAAATGGCATTATTTCAGCAACTTAGACTTATTAAATAGGCTTATTTCAGCAACTTATGCTTATTAAATATACTTATTTCAGCAACATAGGCTTATTAAATAGGCTTATTTCAGCAACTTAGACTTATTAAATAGCCTTATTTCAGCAACTTAGGCTTATTAAATAGGCTTATTTCAGCAATTTAGGCTTATTAAATAGCGTTATTTCAGCAACTTAGACTTATTAAATAGGCTTATTTCAGCAACTTAGGCTTATTAAATAGGCTTATTCAGCAACTTAGGCTTATTAAATAGGCTTATTAAATAGGCTTATTTCAGCAACTCAGGCTTATTAAATAGGCATATTCAGCAACTTAGGCTTATTAAATAGGCTCATTACATACTTATTAAATAGGCTTATTAAACAGGCTTATTAAATAGACTTATTAAATAGGCTCAATAAATAGGCTTATTAAATAGGCTCATTAAATATGCTTAATAAATAGGCTTATTAAATAGGCTTATTAAATAGGCTTATTTCAGCAACTTAGACTTATTAAATAGGCTTATTCAGCAACTTAGGCTAATTAAATAGGCTTATTAAATAGGCTTATTTCAGCAACTAAGGCTTATTAAATAGGCTTATTCAGCAACTTAGGCTTATTAAATAGGCTCATTAAATACTTATTAAATAGGCTTATTAAACAGGCTTATTAAATAGACTTATTAAATAGGCTCAATAAATAGGCTTATTAAATAGGCTCATTAAATATGCTTAATAAATAGGCTTATTAAATAGGCTTATTAAATAGGCATATTTTAGCAACTTAGGCTTATTAAATAGGCTTATTTCAGCAAATTAGACTTATTAAAAAGCCTTATTTCAGCAACTTAGGCTTATTAAATATGCTTATTTCAGCAACTTAGGCTTATTAAATAGGCTTATTTCAGCAACTTATGCTTATTAAATAGCCTTATTAAACAGGTTTATTTCAGCAATTTAGGCTTATTAAATAGCATTTTTAAATAGGTTTATTTCAGCAACTTAGACTTATTAAATATACCTTTTTATATAGGCTTAGGTCAGCAACGTAGGCTTATTAAATAGGCTTATTTCAGCAACTTAGGCTCATTAAATAGGCTTATTTCACCAACTTAGGTTTATTAAATAGCCTTATTAAATAGGCTTATTTCAGCAACTTAGGCTTATTAAATAGGCTTTTTTAAATAGACTTATTTCAGCAACTTAGGCTTATTAAATAGGCTTATTTCTGCAACTTATGCTTATTAAATAGCCTTATTTCAGCAACGTAGACTTATTAAATAGGCTTATTCAGCAACTTAGGCTTATTAAATAGCCTTATTAAATAGGCATATTTTAGCAACTTAGGCTTATTAAATAGGCTTATTTCAGCAAATTAGACTTATTAAAAAGCCTTATTTCAGCAACTTAGGCTTATTAAATATGCTTATTTCAGCAACTTAGGCTTATTAAATAGGCTTATTTCAGCAACTTATGCTTATTAAATAGCCTTATTAAACAGGTTTATTTCAGCAATTTAGGCTTATTAAATAGCATTTTTAAATAGGTTTATTTCAGCAACTTAGACTTATTAAATAGACCTTTTAAATAGGCTTAGTTCAGAAACTTAGGCTTATTAAATAGGCTTATTTCAGCAACTTAGGCTCATTAAATAGGCTTATTTCACCAACTTAGGTTTATTAAATAGCCTTATTAAATAGGCTTATTTTAGCAACTTAGACTTATGAAATCGAATAGTTAAATAGACATTTCAGCAAATTAGGCTCATTAAATAGGCTTATGAAATATGCTTATTTCTGCAACTTAGACGTATTAGATAGGCCTATTAAATAGGCTTATTTCAGCAACTTAGGCTTATTAAATAGGCTTATTCCAGCAACTTAGACTTATTAAATAGCCTTATTTCATCAACTTACGCTTATTAAATAGGCTTATTTCAGCAACTTAGGCTTATTAAATAGCCTTATTAAATAGGCTTATTTCAGCAACTTGGGCTTATTAAATAGGCTTATTTCAGCAACTTAGGCTTAATAAAAATAGGTTTATTCAGCAACTTAGGCTTATTAAATAGGCTTATTAAATAGACTTATTTCAGCAACTTAGGCTTATTAAATAGGCTTATTCAGCAACTTAGGCTTATTAAATAGGCTCATTAAATACTTATTAAATAGGCTTATTAAACAGGCTTATTAAATAGACTTATTAAATAGGCTCAATAAATAGGCTTATTAAATAGGCTCATTAAATCGGCTTAATAAATAGGCTTATTAAATAGGTTTATTAAATTGGCTTATTAAATAGGCTTATTAAATAGGCTCAATAAATAGGCTTAATAAATAGGCTCATTGAATACTCTTTAAATAGGCTTATTAAATAGACTTATTAAATAGATTTATTAAATAGGCTTATTAAATAGACTTATTAAATAGGCTTATTAAATAGGCTTATTAAATAGACTTATTAAATAGCCTCATTAAATAGGCTTATTTTAGCAACTTAGGCTTATTAAATAGGCTTATTTCAGCAACTTAGACTTATTAAATAGGCTTATTTCAGCAACTTAGGCTTATTAAATAGGCTTATTCCAGCAACTTAGACTTATTAAATAGCCTTATTTCATCAACTTTGGCTCATTAAATAGGCTTATTTCAGCAACTTAGGCTTATTAAATAGCCTTATTAAATAGGCTTATTTCAGCAACTTGGGCTTATTAAATAGGCTTATTTCAGCAACTTCGGCTTAATAAAAATAGGCTTATTCAGCAACTTAGGCTTATTAAATAGGCTTTTTTAAATAGACTTATTTCAGCAACTTAGGCTTATTAAATAGGCTTATTTCTGCAACTTATGCTTATTAAATAGCCTTATTTCAGCAACGTAGACTTATTAAATAGGCTTATTCCGCAACTTAGGCTTATTAAATAGCCTTATTAAATAGGCATATTTTAGCAACTTAGGCTTATTAAATAGGCTTATTTCAGCAAATTAGACTTATTAAAAAGCCTTATTTCAGCAACTTAGGCTTATTAAATATGCTTATTTCAGCAACTTAGGCTTATTAAATAGGCTTATTTCAGCAACTTATGCTTATTAAATAGCCTTATTAAACAGGTTTATTTCAGCAATTTAGGCTTATTAAATAGCATTTTTAAATAGGTTTATTTCAGCAACTTAGACTTATTAAATATACCTTTTTATATAGGCTTAGGTCAGCAACGTAGGCTTATTAAATAGGCTTATTTCAGCAACTTATGCTTATTGAATAGCCTTATTAATCAGGTTTATTTCAGCAACTTAGGCGTATTAAATAGCATTTTTAAATAGGTTTATTTCAGCAACTTAGACTTATTAAATAGACCTTTTTAAATAGGCTTAGTTCAGAAACTTAGGCTTATTAAATAGGCTTATTTCAGCAACTTAGGCTCATTAAATAGGCTTATTTCACCAACTTAGGCTTATTAAATAGCCTTATTAAATAGGCTTATTTTAGCAACTTTGACTTATTAAATAGACTAGTTAAATAGACATTTCAGCAAATTAGGCTCATTAAATAGGCTTATGAAATATGCTTATTTCTGCAACTTAGACGTATTAGATAGGCCTATTAAATAGGCTTATTTCAACAACTTAGGCTTATTAAATAGGCTTATTCCAGCAACTTAGACTTATTAAATAGCCTTATTTCATCAACTTACGCTTATTAAATAGGCTTATTTCAGCAACTTAGGCTTATTAAATAGCCTTATGAAATAGGCTTATTTCAGCAACTTGGGCTTATTAAATAGGCTTATTTCAGCAACTTATGCTTATTAAATATACTTATTTCAGCAACATAGGCTTATTAAATAGGCTTATTTCAGCAACTTAGACTTATTAAATAGCCTTATTTCAGCAACTTAGGCGTATTAAATAGGCTTATTTCAGCAACTTAGGCTTATTAAATAGCGTTATTTCAGCAACTTAGACTTATTAAATAGGCTTATTTCAGCAACTTAGGCTCATTAAATAGGCTTATTCAGCAACTTAGGCTTATTAAATAGGCTTATTAAATAGGCTTATTTCAGCAACTCAGGCTTATTAAATAGGCTTATTCAGCACCTTAGGCTTATTAAATAGGCTTATTAAATAGGCTTATTTCAGCAACTTAGGCTTATTAAATAGGCTCATTAAATACTTATTAAATAGGCTTATTAAACAGGCTTATTAAATAGACTTATTAAATAGGCTTATTAAACAGGCTTATTAAATAGACTTATTAAATAGGCTCAATAAATAGGCTTATTAAATAGGCTCATTAAATATGCTTAATAAATAGGCTTATTAAATAGGCTTAATAAATAGGCTTATTAAATAGGTTTATTAAATTGGCTTATTAAATAGGCTTATTAAATAGGCTCAATAAATAGGCTTAATAAATAGGCTCATTGAATACTCTTTAAATAGGCTTATTAAATAGACTTATTAAATATTTTTATTAAATAGGCTTATTAAATAGGCTTATTAAATAGGCTTATTAAATAGGCTTATTAAATAGACTTATTAAATAGCCTCATTAAATTGGCTTATTTTAGCAACTTAGGCTTATTAAATAGGCTTATTTCAGCAACTTAGACTTATTAAATAGCCTTATTTCAGCAACTTAGGCTTATTAAATAGGCTCATTTCAGCAACTTAAGCTTATTAAATAGCCTTATTTCAGCAACTTAGACTTATTAAATAGGTTTATTTCAGCAACTTAGGCTTATTTAATAGGCTTATTTCAGCAACTTAGACTTATTAAATAGGCTTATTTCAGCAACTTATGCTTATTAAATAGCCTTATTAAATAGGCTTAATTCAGCAACTTGGGCTTATTAAATAGGCTTATTTCAGCAACTTACGCTGATTAAATAGGCTCATTTCAGCAACTTAGACTTATTAAATGGCCTTATTTCAGCAACTTAGACTTATTAAATAGGCTTATTTCAGCAACTTATGCTTATTAAATATACTTATTTCAGCAACATAGGCTTATTAAATAGGCTTATTTCAGCAACTTAGTCTTATTAAATAGCCTTATTTCAGCAACTTAGGCTTATTAAATAGGCTTATTTCAGCAACTTAGGCTTATTAAATAGCGTTATTTCAGCAACTTAGACTTATTAAATAGGCTTATTTCAGCAACTTAGGCTCATTAAATAGGCTTATTCAGCAACTTAGGCTTATTAAATAGGCTTATTAAATAGGCTTATTTCAGCAACTCAGGCTTATTAAATAGGCTTATTCAGCACCTTAGGCTTATTAAATAGGCTTATTAAATAGGCTTATTTCAGCAACTTAGGCTTATTAAATAGGCTCATTAAATACTTATTAAATAGGCTTATTAAACAGGCTTATTAAATAGACTTATTAAATAGGCTTATTAAACAGGCTTATTAAATAGACTTATTAAATAGGCTCAATAAATAGGCTTATTAAATAGGCTCATTAAATATGCTTAATAAATAGGCTTATTAAATAGGCTTATTAAATAGACTTATTAAATAGCCTCATTAAATAGGCATATTTTAGCAACTTAGGCTTATTAAATAGGCTTATTTCAGCAAATTAGACTTATTAAAAAGCCTTATTTCAGCAACTTAGGCTTATTAAATATGCTTATTTCAGCAACTTAGGCTTATTAAATAGGCTTATTTCAGCAACTTATGCTTATTAAATAGCCTTATTAAACAGGTTTATTTCAGCAATTTAGGCTTATTAAATAGCATTTTTAAATAGGTTTATTTCAGCAACTTAGACTTATTAAATAGACCTTTTAAATAGGCTTAGTTCAGAAACTTAGGCTTATTAAATAGGCTTATTTCAGCAACTTAGGCTCATTAAATAGGCTTATTTCACCAACTTAGGTTTATTAAATAGCCTTATTAAATAGGCTTATTTTAGCAACTTAGACTTATGAAATCGAATAGTTAAATAGACATTTCAGCAAATTAGGCTCATTAAATAGGCTTATGAAATATGCTTATTTCTGCAACTTAGACGTATTAGATATGCCTATTAAATAGGCTTATTTCAGCAACTTAGGCTTATTAAATAGGCTTATTCCAGCAACTTAGACTTATTAAATAGCCTTATTTCATCAACTTACGCTTATTAAATAGGCTTATTTCAGCAACTTAGGCTTATTAAATAGCCTTATTAAATAGGCTTATTTCAGCAACTTGGGCTTATTAAATAGGCTTATTTCAGCAACTTAGGCTTAATAAAAATAGGTTTATTCAGCAACTTAGGCTTATTAAATAGGCTTATTAAATAGACTTTTTCAGCAACTTAGGCTTATTAAATAGGCTTATTCAGCAACTTAGGCTTATTAAATAGGCTCATTAAATACTTATTAAATAGGCTTATTAAACAGGCTTATTAAATAGACTTATTAAATAGGCTCAATAAATAGGCTTATTAAATAGGCTCATTAAATCGGCTTAATAAATAGGCTTATTAAATAGGTTTATTAAATTGGCTTATTAAATAGGCTTATTAAATAGGCTCAATAAATAGGCTTAATAAATAGGCTCATTGAATACTCTTTAAATAGGCTTATTAAATAGACTTATTAAATAGATTTATTAAATAGGCTTATTAAATAGGCTTATTAAATAGGCTTATTAAATAGGCTTATTAAATAGACTTATTAAATAGCCTCATTAAATAGGCTTATTTTAGCAACTTAGGCTTATTAAATAGGCTTATTTCAGCAACTTAGACTTATTAAATAGGCTTATTTCAGCAACTTAGGCTTATTAAATAGGCTTATTCCAGCAACTTAGACTTATTAAATAGCCTTATTTCATCAACTTTGGCTTATTAAATAGGCTTATTTCAGCAACTTAGGCTTATTAAATAGCCTTATTAAATAGGCTTATTTCAGCAACTTGGGCTTATTAAATAGGCTTATTTCAGCAACTTCGGCTTAATAAAAATAGGCTTATTCAGCAACTTAGGCTTATTAAATAGGCTTTTTTAAATAGACTTATTTCAGCAACTTAGGCTTATTAAATAGGCTTATTTCTGCAACTTATGCTTATTAAATAGCCTTATTTCAGCAACGTAGACTTATTAAATAGGCTTATTCAGCAACTTAGGCTTATTAAATAGCCTTATTAAATAGGCATATTTTAGCAACTTAGGCTTATTAAATAGGCTTATTTCAGCAAATTAGACTTATTAAAAAGCCTTATTTCAGCAACTTAGGCTTATTAAATATGCTTATTTCAGCAACTTAGGCTTATTAAATAGGCTTATTTCAGCAACTTATGCTTATTAAATAGCCTTATTAAACAGGTTTATTTCAGCAATTTAGGCTTATTAAATAGCATTTTTAAATAGGTTTATTTCAGCAACTTAGACTTATTAAATATACCTTTTTATATAGGCTTAGGTCAGCAACGTAGGCTTTTTAAATAGGTTTATTTCAGCAACTTAGACTTATTAAATAGACCTTTTTAAATAGGCTTAGTTCAGAAACTTAGGCTTATTAAATAGGCTTATTTCAGCAACTTAGGCTCATTAAATAGGCTTATTTCACCAACTTAGGCTTATTAAATAGCCTTATTAAATAGGCTTATTTTAGCAACTTTGACTTATTAAATAGACTAGTTAAATAGACATTTCAGCAAATTAGGCTCATTAAATAGGCTTATGAAATATGCTTATTTCTGCAACTTAGACGTATTAGATAGGCCTATTAAATAGGCTTATTTCAGCAACTTAGGCTTATTAAATAGGCTTATTCCAGCAACTTAGACTTATTAAATAGCCTTATTTCATCAACTTACGCTTATTAAATAGGCTTATTTCAGCAACTTAGGCTTATTAAATAGCCTTATTTCAGCAACTTAGACTTATTAAATAGGTTTATTTCAGCAACTTAGGCTTATTTAATAGGCTTATTTCAGCAACTTAGACTTATTAAATAGGCTTATTTCAGCAACTTAGGCTTATTAAATATACTTATTTCAGCAACATAGGCTTATTAAATAGGCTTATTTCAGCAACTTAGACTTATTAAATAGCCTTATTTCAGCAACTTAGGCTTATTAAATAGGCTTATTTCAGCAACTTAGGCTTATTAAATAGCGTTATTTCAGCAACTTAGACTTATTAAATAGGCTTATTTCAGCAACTTAGGCTCATTAAATAGGCTTATTCAGCAACTTAGGCTTATTAAATAGGCATATTAAATAGGCTTATTTCAGCAACTCAGGCTTATTAAATAGGCTTATTCAGCACCTTAGGCTTATTAAATAGGCTTATTAAATAGGCTTATTTCAGCAACTTAGGCTTATTAAATAGGCTCATTAAATACTTATTAAATAGGCTTATTAAACAGGCTTATTAAATAGACTTATTAAATAGGCTTATTAAACAGGCTTATTAAATAGACTTATTAAATAGGCTCAATAAATAGGCTTATTAAATAGGCTCATTAAATATGCTTAATAAATAGGCTTATTAAATAGGCTTATTAAATAGACTTATTAAATAGCCTCATTAAATAGGCATATTTTAGCAACTTAGGCTTATTAAATAGGCTTATTTCAGCAAATTAGACTTATTAAAAAGCCTTATTTCAGCAACTTAGGCTTATTAAATATGCTTATTTCAGCAACTTAGGCTTATTAAATAGGCTTATTTCAGCAACTTATGCTTATTAAATAGCCTTATTAAACAGGTTTATTTTAGCAATTTAGGCTTATTAAATAGCATTTTTAAATAGGTTTATTTCAGCAACTTAGACTTATTAAATAGACCTTTTAAATAGGCTTAGTTCAGAAACTTAGGCTTATTAAATAGGCTTATTTCAGCAACTTAGGCTCATTAAATAGGCTTACTTCACCAACTTAGGTTTATTAAATAGCCTTATTAAATAGGCTTATTTTAGCAACTTAGACTTATGAAATCGAATAGTTAAATAGACATTTCAGCAAATTAGGCTCATTAAATAGGCTTATGAAATATGCTTATTTCTGCAACTTAGACGTATTAGATAGGCCTATTAAATAGGCTTATTTCAGCAACTTAGGCTTATTAAATAGGCTTATTCCAGCAACTTAGACTTATTAAATAGCCTTATTTCATCAACTTACGCTTATTAAATAGGCTTATTTCAGCAACTTAGGCTTATTAAATAGCCTTATTAAATAGGCTTATTTCAGCAACTTGGGCTTATTAAATAGGCTTATTTCAGCAACTTAGGCTTAATAAAAATAGGTTTATTCAGCAACTTAGGCTTATTAAATAGGCTTATTAAATAGACTTATTTCAGCAACTTAGGCTTATTAAATAGGCTTATTCAGCAACTTAGGCTTATTAAATAGGCTCATTAAATACTTATTAAATAGGCTTATTAAACAGGCTTATTAAATAGACTTATTAAATAGGCTCAATAAATAGGCTTATTAAATAGGCTCATTAAATCGGCTTAATAAATAGGCTTATTAAATAGGTTTATTAAATTGGCTTATTAAATAGGCTTATTAAATAGGCTCAATAAATAGGCTTAATAAATAGGCTCATTGAATACTCTTTAAATAGGCTTATTAAATAGACTTATTAAATAGATTTATTAAATAGGCTTATTAAATAGGCTTATTAAATAGACTTATTAAATAGCCTCATTAAATAGGCTTATTTTAGCAACTTAGGCTTATTAAATAGGCTTATTTCAGCAACTTAGACTTATTAAATAGGCTTATTTCAGCAACTTAGGCTTATTAAATAGGCTTATTCCAGCAACTTAGACTTATTAAATAGCCTTATTTCATCAACTTTGGCTTATTAAATAGGCTTATTTCAGCAACTTAGGCTTATTAAATAGCCTTATTAAATAGGCTTATTTCAGCAACTTGGGCTTATTAAATAGGCTTATTTCAGCAACTTCGGCTTAATAAAAATAGGCTTATTCAGCAACTTAGGCTTATTAAATAGGCTTTTTTAAATAGACTTATTTCAGCAACTTAGGCTTATTAAATAGGCTTATTTCTGCAACTTATGCTTATTAAATAGCCTTATTTCAGCAACGTAGACTTATTAAATAGGCTTATTCAGCAACTTAGGCTTATTAAATAGCCTTATTAAATAGGCATATTTTAGCAACTTAGGCTTATTAAATAGGCTTATTTCAGCAAATTAGACTTATTAAAAAGCCTTATTTCAGCAACTTAGGCTTATTAAATATGCTTATTTCAGCAACTTAGGCTTATTAAATAGGCTTATTTCAGCAACTTATGCTTATTAAATAGCCTTATTAAACAGGTTTATTTCAGCAATTTAGGCTTATTAAATAGCATTTTTAAATAGGTTTATTTCAGCAACTTAGACTTATTAAATATACCTTTTTATATAGGCTTAGGTCAGCAACGTAGGCTTATTAAATAGGCTTATTTCAGCAACTTATGCTTATTGAATAGCCTTATTAATCAGGTTTATTTCAGCAACTTAGGCGTATTAAATAGCATTTTTAAATAGGTTTATTTCAGCAACTTAGACTTATTAAATAGACCTTTTTAAATAGGCTTAGTTCAGAAACTTAGGCTTATTAAATAGGCTTATTTCAGCAACTTAGGCTCATTAAATAGGCTTATTTCACCAACTTAGGCTTATTAAATAGCCTTATTAAATAGGCTTATTTTAGCAACTTTGACTTATTAAATAGACTAGTTAAATAGACATTTCAGCAAATTAGGCTCATTAAATAGGCTTATGAAATATGCTTATTTCTGCAACTTAGACGTATTAGATAGGCCTATTAAATAGGCTTATTTCAGCAACTTAGGCTTATTAAATAGGCTTATTCCAGCAACTTAGACTTATTAAATAGCCTTATTTCATCAACTTACGCTTATTAAATAGGCTTATTTCAGCAACTTAGGCTTATTAAATAGCCTTATGAAATAGGCTTATTTCAGCAACTTGGGCTTATTAAATAGGCTTATTTCAGCAACTTATGCTTATTAAATATACTTATTTCAGCAACATAGGCTTATTAAATAGGCTTATTTCAGCAACTTAGACTTATTAAATAGCCTTATTTCAGCAACTTAGGCGTATTAAATAGGCTTATTTCAGCAACTTAAGCTTATTAAATAGCGTTATTTCAGCAACTTAGACTTATTAAATAGGCTTATTTCAGCAACTTAGGCTCATTAAATAGGCTTAATCAGCAACTTAGGCTTATTAAATAGGCTTATTAAATAGGCTTATTTCAGCAACTCAGGCTTATTAAATAGGCTTATTCAGCACCTTAGGCTTATTAAATAGGCTTATTAAATAGGCTTATTTCAGCAACTTAGGCTTATTAAATAGGCTCATTAAATACTTATTAAATAGGCTTATTAAACAGGCTTATTAAATAGACTTATTAAATAGGCTTATTAAACAGGCTTATTAAATAGACTTATTAAATAGGCTCAATAAATAGGCTTATTAAATAGGCTCATTAAATATGCTTAATAAATAGGCTTATTAAATAGGCTTAATAAATAGGCTTATTAAATAGGTTTATTAAATTGGCTTATTAAATAGGCTTATTAAATAGGCTCAATAAATAGGCTTAATAAATAGGCTCATTGAATACTCTTTAAATAGGCTTATTAAATAGACTTATTAAATATTTTTATTAAATAGGCTTATTAAATAGGCTTATTAAATAGGCTTATTAAATAGGCTTATTAAATAGACTTATTAAATAGCCTCATTAAATTGGCTTATTTTAGCAACTTAGGCTTATTAAATAGGCTTATTTCAGCAACTTAGACTTATTAAATAGCCTTATTTCAGCAACTTAGGCTTATTAAATAGGCTCATTTCAGCAACTTAAGCTTATTAAATAGCCTTATTTCAGCAACTTAGACTTATTAAATAGGTTTATTTCAGCAACTTAGGCTTATTTAATAGGCTTATTTCAGCAACTTAGACTTATTAAATAGGCTTATTTCAGCAACTTAGGCTTATTAAATAGCCTTATTAAATAGGCTTAATTCAGCAACTTGGGCTTATTAAATAGGCTTATTTCAGCAACTTACGCTGATTAAATAGGCTCATTTCAGCAACTTAGACTTATTAAATGGCCTTATTTCAGCAACTTAGACTTATTAAATAGGCTTATTTCAGCAACTTATGCTTATTAAATATACTTATTTCAGCAACATAGGCTTATTAAATAGGCTTATTTCAGCAACTTAGACTTATTAAATAGCCTTATTTCAGCAACTTAGGCTTATTAAATAGGCTGATTTCAGCAACTTAGGCTTATTAAATAGCGTTATTTCAGCAACTTAGACTTATTAAATAGGCTTATTTCAGCAACTTAGGCTCATTAAATAGGCTTATTCAGCAACTTAGGCTTATTAAATAGGCTTATTAAATAGGCTTATTTCAGCAACTCAGGCTTATTAAATAGGCTTATTCAGCACCTTAGGCTTATTAAATAGGCTTATTAAATAGGCTTATTTCAGCAACTTAGGCTTATTAAATAGGCTCATTAAATACTTATTAAATAGGCTTATTAAACAGGCTTATTAAATAGACTTATTAAATAGGCTTATTAAACAGGCTTATTAAATAGACTTATTAAATAGGCTCAATAAATAGGCTTATTAAATAGGCTCATTAAATATGCTTAATAAATAGGCTTATTAAAAAGGCTTATTAAATAGGCTTATTAAATAGGCTTATTAAATAGACTTATTAAATAGGCTTATTAAATAGGCTTATTAAATAGGCTTAATAAATAGGCTTATTAAATAGGGTCAATAAACTTATTAAATAGACTTATTAAATAGGCATATTAAATAGGCTTATTAAATAGGCTTATTAAATAGGCTTATTAAATAGACTAATTAAATAGCCTCATTAAATAGGCTTATTTTAGCAACTTAGGCTTATTAAATAGGCGTATTTCAGCAACTTAGACTTATTAAATAGCCTTATTTCAGCAACTTAAGCTTATTAAAAAGGCTCATTTCAGCAACTTAGGCTTATTAAATAGCCTTATTTCAGCAACGTAGACTTATTAAATAGGCTTATTCAGCAACTTAGGCTTATTAAATAGCCTTATTAAATAGGCTTATTTTAGCATCTTAGGCTTATTAAATAGGCTTATTTTAGCAAATTAGACTTATTAAAAAGCCTTATTTCAGCAACTTAGGCTTATGAAATAGGCTTATTTCAGCAACTTAGGCTTATTAAACAGCCTTATTAAATAGGCTTATTTCAGCAACTTGGGCTTATTAAATAGGCTTATTTCAGCAACTTAGACTTATTAAATAGGCGTATTAAATAGGCTTATTAAATAGACTTATTAAATAGGCGCATGAAATGGGCTCAATAAATAGGCTTATTAAATAGGCTCAATAAATAGGCTTATTAAATAGGCTCTATAAATCGACTTATTAAATAGGATCAATCAATAGGCTTATTAAAAAGGCTTATTAAATAGGCTCATTAAATACTTATTAAATAGAATTATTAATTAGACTTATTAAATAGACTTATTAAATAGGCTTATTAAATAGACTTATTAAATAGGCTTATTAAAAAGGCTTATTAAATAGACTTATTAAATAGGCTCATTAAATAATTATTAAATAGGCGTATTAAATAGGCTCATTAAATAGGCTTATTAAATAGGCTTATTAAATAGACTTATTAAATAGACTTATTAAATAGCCTCATTAAATAGGCTTATTTTAGCAACTTAGGCTTATTAAATAGGCTTAATTCAGCAACTTATGCTTATTAAATAGCCTTATTATATAGGCTTATTTCAGCAACTTAGGCTTATTAAATAGGCCTATTAAATAGGCTTATTAAATAGACTTATTAAATAGGCTCATTAAATACTTATTAAATAGGCTTATTAAATAGGCTTATTAAATAGACTTATTAAATAGGCTCAATAAATAGGCTTATTAAATAGGATTATTAAATAGGCTTATTAAATAGGCTTATTAAATAGGCTCAATAAATAGGCTTATTAATAAGCTCAATAAATAGGCGTATTAAATAGGCTCAATAAATAGGCGTATTAAATAGGCTCATTAAATACTTATTAAATAGGCTTATTAAATAGACTTATTAAATAGACTTATTAAATAGGCTTATTAAATAGACTTTATTAAATAGGCTTATTAAAAAGGCTTATTAAATAGACTTAATAAATAGGCTCATTAAATACTTATTAAATAGATTTATTAAATAGGTGTATTAAATAGGCTTATTAAATAGGCGTATTAAATAGGCTTATTAAATAGGCTTATTAAATGGACTTATTAAATAGCCTCATTAAATAGGCTTATTTTAGCAACTTAGGCTTATTAAATCGGTTTATTTCAGCAACTTAGGCTCATTAAATAGCCTTATTAAATAGGCTTAGTTCAGAAACTTAGGCTTTTTAAATAGGCTTATTTCAGCAACTTAGGCTCATTAAATAGCCTTATTAAATAGGCTTATTTCAGCAACTTAGGCTTATTAAATAGCCTTATTAAATAGGCTTATTTTAGCAACTTAGACTTATTAAATCGACTTATTAAATAGACATTTCAGCAACTTAGGCTCATTAAATATGCTTATGAAATATGCTTATTTCTGCAACTTAGACTTATTAGATAGGCCTATTAAATAGGCTTATTTTAGCAACTTAGGCTTATTAAATATGCTTATTTCAGCAACTTAGGCGTATTAAATAGCATTATTAAATAGGTTTATTTCTGCAACTTAGACTTATTAAATAGCCTTATTAAATAGGCTTATTTCAGCAACTTAGGCTTATTAAATAGGCTTATTTCAGCAACTTATGGTTATTAAATAGCATTATTAAACAGGTTTATTTCAGCAATTTAGGCTTATTAAATAGCATTTTTAAATAGGTTTATTTCAGCAACTTAGACTTATTAAATATACCTTTTTATATAGGCTTAGTTCAGCAACGTAGGCTTATTAAATAGGCTTATTTCAGCAACTTAGGCTCATTAAATAGGCTTATTTCAGCAACTTAGGTTTATTAAATAGCCTTATTAAATAGGCTTATTTTAGCAACTTAGACTTATTAAATCGACTAGTTAAATAGACATTTCAGCAACTTAGGCTCATTAAATAGGCTTATGAAATATGCTTATTTCTGCAACTTAGACTTATTAGATAGGCCTATTAAATAGGCTTATTTCAGCAACTTAGGCTATTAAATAGCATTTTAAATAGGTTTATTTCAGCAACTTAGACTTATTAAATAGCCCTTTTTAAATAGGCTTAGTTCAGAATCTTAGGCTTATTAAATAGGATTATTTCAGCAACTTAGGCTCATTAAATAGCCTCATTAAATAGGCTTATTTCAGCAACTTAGGCTTATTAAATAGCCTTATTAAATAGGCTTATTTTAGCAACTTAGACTTATTAAATCGACTTATTAAATAGACATTTCAGCAACTTAGGCTCAGTAAATAGGCTTATGAAATATGCTTATTTCTGCAACTTAGACTTATTAGATAGAGATATTAAATAGGCTTATTTCAGCAACTTAGGCTTATTAAATAGGCTTATTTCAGCAACTTAGACTTATTAAATAGCCTTATTTCAGCAAATTACGCTTATTAAATAGGCTTATTTCAGCAACTTAGGCTTATTAAATAGCCTTATTAAATAGGCTTATTTCAGCAAATTGGGATTATTAAATAGGCTTATTTCATCAACTTACGCTGATTAAATAGGCTCATTTCAGCAACTTAGACTTATTAAATAGCCTTATTTCAGCAACTTAGACTTATTAAATAGGCTTATTTCAGCAACTTATGCTCATTAAATATACTTATTTCAGCAACTTAGGCATATTAAATAGGCTTATTTCAGCAACTTAGACTTATTAAATAGCCTTATTTCAGCAACTTAGGCTTATTAAATAGGCGTATTTCAGCAACTTAGGCTCATTAAATAGCCTTATTAAATAGGCTTATTTCAGCAACTTAGGCTTATTAAATAGCCTTATTAAATAGGCTTATTTTAGCAACTTTGACTTATTAAATCGACTTATTAAATAGACATTTCAGCAACTTAGGCTCATTAAATAGGCTTATGAAATATGCTTATTTCTGCAACTTAGACTTATTAGATAGGCCTATTAAATAGGCTTATTTTAGCAACGTAGGTTTATTAAATATGCTTATTTCAGCAACTTAGGCTATTAAATAGCATCATTAAATAGGTTTATTTCTGCAACTTAGACTTATTAAATAGCCTTATTAAATAGGCTTATTTCAGCAACTTAGGCTTATTAAATAGGCTTATTTCAGCAACTTATGGTTATTAAATAGCCTTATTAAACAGGTTTATTTCAGCAATTTAGGCATATTAAATAGCATTTTTAAATAGGTTTATTTCAGCAACTTAGACTTATTAAATATACCTTTTTATATAGGCTTAGTTCAGCAACGCAGGCTTATTAAATAGGCTTATTTCAGCAACTTAGGCTCATTAAATAGGCTTATTTCAGCAACTTAGGTTTATTAAATAGCCTTATTAAATAGGCTTTTTTTTAGCAACTTAGACTTATTAAATCGACTAGTTAAATAGACATTTCAGCAACTTAGGCTCATTAAATAGGCTTATGAAATATGCGTATTTCTGCAACTTAGACTTATTAGATAGGCCTATTAAATAGGCTTATTCAGCAACTTAGGCTATTAAATAGCATTTTAAATAGGTTTATTTCAGCAACTTAGACTTATTAAATAGCCCTTTTTAAATAGGCTTAGTTCAGAATCTTAGGCTTATTAAATAGGATTATTTCAGCAACTTAGGCTCATTAAATAGCCTCATTAAATAGGCTTATTTCAGCAACTTAGGCTTATTAAATAGCCTTATTAAATAGGCTTATTTTAGCAACTTAGACTTATTAAATCGACTTATTAAATAGACATTTCAGCAACTTAGGCTCAGTAAATAGGCTTATGAAATATGCTTATTTCTGCAACTTAGACTTATTAGATAGAGATATTAAATAGGCTTATTTCAGCAACTTAGGCTTATTAAATAGGCTTATTTCAGCAACTTAGACTTATTAAATAGCCTTATTTCAGCAAATTACGCTTATTAAATAGGCTTATTTCAGCAACTTAGGCTTATTAAATAGCCTTATTAAATAGGCTTATTTCAGCAACTTGGGATTATTAAATAGGCTTATTTCATCAACTTACGCTGATTAAATAGGCTCATTTCAGCAACTTAGACTTATTAAATAGCCTTATTTCAGCAACTTAGACTTATTAAATAGGCTTATTTCAGCAACTTATGCTCATTAAATATACTTATTTCAGCAACTTAGGCATATTAAATAGGCTTATTTCAGCAACTTAGACTTATTAAATAGCCTTATTTCAGCAACTTAGGCTTATTAAATAGGCGTATTTCAGCAACTTAGGCTCATTAAATAGCCTTATTAAATAGGCTTATTTCAGCAACTTAGGCTTATTAAATAGCCTTATTAAATAGGCTTATTTTAGCAATTTTGACTTATTAAATCGACTTATTAAATAGACATTTCAGCAACTTAGGCTCATTAAATAGGCTTATGAAATATGCTTATTTCTGCAACTTAGACTTATTAGATAGGCCTATTAAATAGGCTTATTTTAGCAACGTAGGTTTATTAAATATGCTTATTTCAGCAACTTAGGCTATTAAATAGCATCATTAAATAGGTTTATTTCTGCAACTTAGACTTATTAAATAGCCTTATTAAATAGGCTTATTTCAGCAACTTAGGCTTATTAAATAGGCTTATTTCAGCAACTTATGGTTATTAAATAGCCTTATTAAACAGGTTTATTTCAGCAATTTAGGCTTATTAAATAGCATTTTTAAATAGGTTTATTTCAGCAACTTAGATTTATTAAATATACCTTTTTATATAGGCTTAGTTCAGCAACGTAGGCTTATTAAATAGGCTTATTTCAGCAACTTAGGCTCATTAAATAGGCTTATTTCAGCAACTTAGGTTTATTAAATAGCCTTATTAAATAGGCTTATTTTAGCAACTTAGACTTATTAAATCGACTAGTTAAATAGACATTTCAGCAACTTAGGCTCATTAAATAGGCTTATGAAATATGCTTATTTCTGCAACTTAGACTTATTAGATAGGCCTATTAAATAGGCTTATTTCAGCAACTTAGGCGTATTAAATAGCATTTTAAATAGGTTTATTTCAGCAACTTAGACTTATTAAATAGACCTTTTTAAATAGGCTTAGTTCAGAATCTTAGGCTTATTAAATAGGCTTATTTCAGCAACTTAGGCTCATTAAATAGCCTCATTAAATAGGCTTATTTCAGCAACTTAGGCTTATTAAATAGCCTTATTAAATAGGCTTATTTTAGCAACTTAGACTTATTAAATCGACTTATTAAATAGACATTTCAGCAACTTAGGCTCAGTAAATAGGCTTATGAAATATGCTTATTTCTGCAACTTAGACTTATTAGATAGAGATATTAAATAGGCTTATTTCAGCAACTTAGGCTTATTAAATAGGCTTATTTCAGCAACTTATACTTATTAAATAGCCTTATTTCAGCAAATTACGCTTATTAAATAGGCTTATTTCAGCAACTTAGGCTTATTAAATAGCCTTATTAAATAGTCTTATTTCAGCAACTTGGGATTATTAAATAGGCTTATTTCATCAACTTACGCTGATTAAATAGGCACATTTCAGCAACTTAGACTTATTAAATAGCCTTATTTCAGCAACTTAGACTTATTAAATAGGCTTATTTCAGCAACTTATGCTCATTAAATATACTTATTTCAGCAACTTAGGCATATTAAATAGGCTTATTTCAGCATCTTAGACTTATTAAATAGCCTTATTTCAGCAACTTAGGCTTATTAAATAGGCTTATTAAATAGGCTTATTTCAGCAACTTAGGCTTATTAAATAGGCTTATTCAGCAACTTAGGCTTATTAAATTGGCTCATTAAATACTTATTAAATAGGCATATTAAACAGGCTTATTACAGCAACTTAGGCTTATTAAATAGGCTTATTCAGCAACTTAGGCTTATTAAATAGGCTCATTAAATACTTATTAAATAGGCTTATTAAACAGGCTTATTATATAGATGTATTAAATAGGCTCAATAAATAGGATTTTTAAATAGGCTCATTAAATAGGCTTAATAAATAGGCTTATTAAATAGGCTGATTAAATAGGCTTATTAAATAGGCGTATTAAATAGGCTTAATAAATAGGCTTATTAAATAGGCTCAATAAATAGGCTTATTAAATAGGTGGTTTAAATACTTATTAAATAGGCTTATTAAATAGACGTATTAAATAGACTTATTAAATAGGCTTATTAAATAGGCTTATTAAATAGGCTTATTAAATAGGCTTATTAAATAGACTCATTAAATAGCCTCATTAAATAGGCTCATTTCAGCAACTTAGGCTTATTAAATAGCCTTATTTCAGCAACTTAGACGTATTAAATATGCTTATTCAGCAACTTAGGCTTATTAAATAGCCTTATTAAATAGGCTTATTTCAGCAACTTAGGCTTATTAAATAGGCTTATTTCAGCAACTTAGACTTATTAAAAAGGCTTATTTCAGCAACTTTGGCTTATGAAATAGGCTTATTCAGCAACTTAGGCATATTAAATAGGCTTATTTCAGCAACTTAGACTTATTAAATAGGCCTATTAAATAGGCTTATTAAATAGACTGATTAAATAGGCTCAATAAATACTTATTAAATAGGCTTATTAAAATAGGCTTATTAAATAGACTTATTAAATAGGCTCAATAAATAGGCTTATTAAAGAGGTTTATTAAATAGGCTTATTAAATAGGCTTATTTAATAGGCTTATTAAATAGGCTTATTAAATAGGCTCAATAAATAGGCTTACTAAATAGGCTCAATAAATAGGCTCATTAAATAGGCTCAATAAATAGGCTTATTAAATAGGCTCAATAAATAGGCTTATTAAATAGGCTTATTAAAAAGACTTTATTAAATAGGCTTATTAAAAAGGCTTATTAAATAGACTTAATAAATAGGCTCATTAAATACTTATTAAATAGGTTTATTAAATAGGCTTATTAAATAGGCATATTAAATAGGCTTGTTAAATAGGCTTATTAAATTGACTTATTAAATAGCCTCATTAAATAGGCTTATTTTAGCAACTTAGGCTTATTAAATAGGTTTATTTCAGCAACTTAGACTTATTAAGTAGCCTTATTAAATAGGCTTATTTCAGCAACTTAGGCTTATTAAATAGGCTTATTTCAGCAACTTATGCTTATTAAATAGCCTTATTAAACAGGTTTATTTCAGCAACTTAGGCTCATTAAATCGACTTATTAATTAGACATTTCAGCAACTTAGGCTCATTAAATATGCTTATGAAATAAGCTTATTTCTGCAACTTAGACTTATTAGATAGGCCTATTAAATAGGCTTATTTTAGCAACTTAGGCTTATCAAATATGCTTATTTCAGCAACTTAGGCGTATTAAATAGCATTATTAAATAAGTTTATTTCTGCAACTTCGACTTATTAAATTGCCTTATTAAATAGGCTTATTTCAGCAACTTAGGCTTATTAAATAGGCTTATTTCAGCAACTTATGCTTATTAAATAGCCTTATTAAACAGGTTTATTTCAGCAATTTAGGCTTATTAAATAGCATTTTTAAATATGTTTATTTCAGCAACTTAGACTTATTAAATAGACCTTTTTTATATAGGCTTAGTTCAGCAACGTAGGCTTATTAAATAGGCTTATTTCAGCAACTTGTGCTTATTAAATAACCTTATTAATCAGGTTTATTTCAGCAACTTAGGCGTATTAAATAGCATTTTTAAATAGGTTTATTTCAGCAACTTAGACTTATTAAACAGACCTTTTTAAATAGGCTTAGTTCAGAAACTTAGGCTTATTAAATAGGCTTATTTCAGCAACTTAGGCTCATTAAATAGCCTCATTAAATAGGCTTATTTCAGCAACTTAGGCTTATTAAATAGCCTTATTAAATAGGCTTATTTTAGCAACTTAGACTTATTAAATCGACTTATTAAATAGACATTTCAGCAACTTAGGCTCATTAAATAGGCTTATGAAATATGCTTATTTCTGCAACTTAGACTTATTAGATAGGCCTATTAAATAGGCTTATTTCAGCAACTTAGGCTTATTAAATAGGTTTATTTCAGCAACTTAGACTTATTAAATAGCCTTATTTCAGCAACTTAGGCTTATTAAATAGGCTCATTTCAGCAACTTAGGCTTATTAAATATCCTTAGTTCAGCAACTTAGACTTATTAAATAGGCTTATTCAGCAACTTAGGCTCATTAAATAGCCTTATTAAATAGGCTTAGTTTCAGCAACTTAGGCTTATTAAATAGGCTTATTTCAGCAACTTAGACTTATTAAAAAGGCTTATTTCAGCAACTTAGGCTTATGAAATAGGCTTTTCAGCAACTTAGGCTTATTAAATAGGCTTATTTCAGCAACTTAGACTTATTAAATAGGCCTATTAAATAGGCTTATTAAATAGACTGATTAGTAGGCTCATTAAATACTCATTAAATAGGCTTATTAAATAGGATTATTAAAAAGACTTATTAAATAGGCTCAATAAATAGGCTTATTAAATAGGCTTATTAAATAGGCTTATTAAATCGGCTCAATAAACTTATTAAATAGACATATTAAATAGGCATATTAAATAGGCTTATTAAATAGGCTTATTAAATAGGCTTATTAAATAGACTAATTAAATAGCCTCATTAAATAGGCTTATTTTAGCAACTTAGGCTTATTAAATAGGCTTATTTCAGCAACTTAGACTTATTAAATAGCCTTATTTCAGCAACTTAAGCTTATTAAAAAGGCTCATTTCAGCAACTTAGGCTTATTAAATAGCCTTATTTCAGCAACGTAGACTTATTAAATAGGCTTATTCAGCAACTTAGGCTTATTAAATAGCCTTATTAAATAGGCTTATTTTAGCATCTTAGGCTTATTAAATAGGCTTATTTTAGCAAATTAGACTTATTAAAAAGCCTTATTTCAGCAACTTAGGCTTATGAAATAGGCTTATTTCAGCAACTTAGGCTTATTAAACAGCCTTATTAAATAGGCTTATTTCAGCAACTTGGGCTCATTAAATAGGCTTATTTCAGCAACTTAGACTTATTAAATAGGCGTATTAAATAGGCTTATTAAATAGACTTATTAAATAGGCGCATGAAATGGGCTCAATAAATAGGCTTATTAAATAGGCTCAATAAATAGGCTTATTAAATAGGCTCTATAAATCGACTTATTAAATAGGATCAATCAATAGGCTTATTAAAAAGGCTTATTAAATAGGCTCATTAAATACTTATTAAATAGAATTATTAATTAGACTTATTAAATAGACTTATTAAATAGGCTTATTAAATAGACTTATTAAATAGGCTTATTAAAAAGGCTTATTAAATAGACTTATTAAATAGGCTCATTAAATAATTATTAAATAGGCGTATTAAATAGGCTCATTAAATAGGCTTATTAAATAGGCTCTTTAAATAGACTTATTAAATAGACTTATTAAATCGCCTCATTAAATAGGCTTATTTTAGCAACTTAGGCTTATTAAATAGGCTTAATTCAGCAACTTATGCTTATTAAATAGCCTTATTATATAGGCTTATTTCAGCAACTTAGGCTTATTAAATAGGCCTATTAAATAGGCTTATTAAATAGACTTATTAAATAGGCTCATTAAATACTTATTAAATAGGCTTATTAAATAGGCTTATTAAATAGACTTATTAAATAGGCTCAATAAATAGGCTTATTAAATAGGATTATTAAATAGGCTTATTAAATAGGCTTATTAAATAGGCTCAATAAATAGGCTTATTAATAAGCTCAATAAATAGGCGTATTAAATAGGCTCAATAAATAGGCGTATTAAATAGGCTCATTAAATACTTATTAAATAGGCTTATTAAATAGACTTATTAAATAGACTTTATTAAATAGGCTTATTAAAAAGGCTTATTAAATAGACTTAATAAATAGGCTCATTAAATACTTATTAAATAGGTTTATTAAATAGGTGTATTAAATAGGCTTATTAAATAGGCGTATTAAATAGGCTTATTAAATAGGCTTATTAAATGGACTCATTAAATAGCCTCATTAAATAGGCTTATTTTAGCAACTTAGGCTTATTAAATCGGTTTATTTCAGCAACTTAGGCTCATTAAATAGCCTTATTAAATAGGCTTAGTTCAGAAACTTAGGCTTTTTAAATAGGCTTATTTCAGCAACTTAGGCTCATTAAATAGCCTTATTAAATAGGCTTATTTCAGCAACTTAGGCTTATTAAATAGCCTTATTAAATAGGCTTATTTTAGCAACTTAGACTTATTAAATCGACTTATTAAATAGACATTTCAGCAACTTAGGCTCATTAAATATGCTTATGAAATATGCTTATTTCTGCAACTTAGACTTATTAGATAGGCCTATTAAATAGGCTTATTTTAGCAACTTAGGCTTATTAAATATGCTTATTTCAGCAACTTAGGCGTATTAAATAGCATTATTAAATAGGTTTATTTCTGCAACTTAGACTTATTAAATAGCCTTATTAAATAGGCTTATTTCAGCAACTTAGGCTTATTAAATAGGCTTATTTCAGCAACTTATGGTTATTAAATAGCATTATTAAACAGGTTTATTTCAGCAATTTAGGCTTATTAAATAGCATTTTTAAATAGGTTTATTTCAGCAACTTAGACTTATTAAATATACCTTTTTATATAGGCTTAGTTCAGCAACGTAGGCTTATTAAATAGGCTTATTTCAGCAACTTAGGCTCATTAAATAGGCTTATTTCAGCAACTTAGGTTTATTAAATAGCCTTATTAAATAGGCTTATTTTAGCAACTTAGACTTATTAAATCGACTAGTTAAATAGACATTTCAGCAACTTAGGCTCATTAAATAGGCTTATGAAATATGCTTATTTCTGCAACTTAGACTTATTAGATAGGCCTATTAAATAGGCTTATTTCAGCAACTTAGGCTATTAAATAGCATTTTAAATAGGTTTATTTCAGCAACTTAGACTTATTAAATAGCCCTTTTTAAATAGGCTTAGTTCAGAATCTTAGGCTTATTAAATAGGATTATTTCAGCAACTTAGGCTTATTAAATAGCCTTATTAAATAGGCTTATTTTAGCAACTTAGACTTATTAAATCGACTTATTAAATAGACATTTCAGCAACTTAGGCTCAGTAAATAGGCTTATGAAATATGCTTATTTCTGCAACTTAGACTTATTAGATAGAGATATTAAATAGGCTTATTTCAGCAACTTAGGCTTATTAAATAGGCTTATTTCAGCAACTTAGACTTATTAAATAGCCTTATTTCAGCAAATTACGCTTATTAAATAGGCTTATTTCAGCAACTTAGGCTTATTAAATAGCCTTATTAAATAGGCTTATTTCAGCAAATTGGGATTATTAAATAGGCTTATTTCATCAACTTACGCTGATTAAATAGGCTCATTTCAGCAACTTAGACTTATTAAATAGCCTTATTTCAGCAACTTAGACTTATTAAATAGGCTTATTTCAGCAACTTATGCTCATTAAATATACTTATTTCAGCAACTTAGGCATATTAAATAGGCTTATTTCAGCAACTTAGACTTATTAAATAGCCTTATTTCAGCAACTTACGCTTATTAAATAGGCGTATTTCAGCAACTTAGGCTCATTAAATAGCCTTATTAAATAGGCTTATTTCAGCAACTTAGGCTTATTAAATAGCCTTATTAAATAGGCTTATTTTAGCAACTTTGACTTATTAAATCGACTTATTAAATAGGCATTTCAGCAACTTAGGCTCATTAAATAGGCTTATGAAATATGCTTATTTCTGCAACTTAGACTTATTAGATAGGCCTATTAAATAGGCTTATTTTAGCAACGTAGGTTTATTAAATATGCTTATTTCAGCAACTTAGGCTATTAAATAGCATCATTAAATAGGTTTATTTCTGCAACTTAGACTTATTAAATAGCCTTATTAAATAGGCTTATTTCAGCAACTTAGGCTTTTTAAATAGGCTTATTTCAGCAACTTATGGTTATTAAATAGCCTTATTAAACAGGTTTATTTCAGCAATTTAGGCATATTAAATAGCATTTTTAAATAGGTTTATTTCAGCAACTTAGACTTATTAAATATACCTTTTTATATAGGCTTAGTTCAGCAACGTAGGCTTATTAAATAGGCTTATTTCAGCAACTTAGGCTCATTAAATAGGCTTATTTCAGCAACTTAGGTTTATTAAATAGCCTTATTAAATAGGCTTTTTTTTAGCAACTTAGACTTATTAAATCGACTAGTTAAATAGACATTTCAGCAACTTAGGCTCATTAAATAGGCTTATGAAATATGCTTATTTCTGCAACTTAGACTTATTAGATAGGCCTATTAAATAGGCTTATTTCAGCAACTTAGGCTATTAAATAGCATTTTAAATAGGTTTATTTCAGCAACTTAGACTTATTAAATAGCCCTTTTTAAATAGGCTTAGTTCAGAATCTTAGGCTTATTAAATAGGATTATTTCAGCAACTTAGGCTCATTGAATAGCCTCATTAAATAGGCTTATTTCAGCAACTTAGGCTTATTAAATAGCCTTATTAAATAGGCTTATTTTAGCAACTTAGACTTATTAAATCGACTTATTAAATAGACATTTCAGCAACTTAGGCTCAGTAAATAGGCTTATGAAATATGCTTATTTCTGCAACTTAGACTTATTAGATAGAGATATTAAATAGGCTTATTTCAGCAACTTAGGCTTATTAAATAGGCTTATTTCAGCAACTTAGACTTATTAAATAGCCTTATTTCAGCAAATTACGCTTATTAAATAGGCTTATTTCAGCAACTTAGGCTTATTAAATAGCCTTATTAAATAGGCTTATTTCAGCAACTTGGGATTATTAAATAGGCTTATTTCATCAACTTACGCTGATTAAATAGGCTCATTTCAGCAACTTAGACTTATTAAATAGCCTTATTTCAGCAACTTAGACTTATTAAATAGGCTTATTTCAGCAACTTATGCTCATTAAATATACTTATTTCAGCAACTTAGGCATATTAAATAGGCTTATTTCAGCAACTTAGACTTATTAAATAGCCTTATTTCAGCAACTTAGGCTTATTAAATAGGCGTATTTCAGCAACTTAGGCTCATTAAATAGCCTTATTAAATAGGCTTATTTCAGCAACTTAGGCTTATTAAATAGCCTTATTAAATAGGCTTATTTTAGCAACTTTGACTTATTAAATCGACTTATTAAATAGACATTTCAGCAACTTAGGCTCATTAAATAGGCTTATGAAATATGCTTATTTCTGCAACTTAGACTTATTAGATAGGCCTATTAAATAGGCTTATTTTAGCAACGTAGGTTTATTAAATATGCTTATTTCAGCAACTTAGGCTATTAAATAGCATCATTAAATAGGTTTATTTCTGCAACTTAGACTTATTAAATAGCCTTATTAAATAGGCTTATTTCAGCAACTTAGGCTTATTAAATAGGCTTATTTCAGCAACTTATGGTTATTAAATAGCCTTATTAAACAGGTTTATTTCAGCAATTTAGGCTTATTAAATAGCATTTTTAAATAGGTTTATTTCAGCAACTTAGACTTATTAAATATACCTTTTTATATAGGCTTAGTTCAGCAACGTAGGCTTATTAAATAGGCTTATTTCAGCAACTTAGGCTCATTAAATAGGCTTATTTCAGCAACTTAGGTTTATTAAATAGCCTTATTAAATAGGCTTATTTTAGCAACTTAGACTTATTAAATCGACTAGTTAAATAGACATTTCAGCAACTTAGGCTCATTAAATAGGCTTATGAAATATGCTTATTTCTGCAACTTAGACTTATTAGATAGGCCTATTAAATAGGCTTATTTCAGCAACTTAGGCGTATTAAATAGCATTTTAAATAGGTTTATTTCAGCAACTTAGACTTATTAAATAGACCTTTTTAAATAGGCTTAGTTCAGAATCTTAGGCTTATTAAATAGGCTTATTTCAGCAACTTAGGCTCATTAAATAGCCTCATTAAATAGGCTTATTTCAGCAACTTAGGCTTATTAAATAGCCTTATTAAATAGGCTTATTTTAGCAACTTAGACTTATTAAATCGACTTATTAAATAGACATTTCAGCAACTTAGGCTCAGTAAATAGGCTTATGAAATATGCTTATTTCTGCAACTTAGACTTATTAGATAGAGATATTAAATAGGCTTATTTCAGCAACTTAGGCTTATTAAATAGGCTTATTTCAGCAACTTATACTTATTAAATAGCCTTATTTCAGCAAATTACGCTTATTAAATAGGCTTATTTCAGAAACTTAGGCTTATTAAATAGCCTTATTAAATAGTCTTATTTCAGCAACTTGGGATTATTAAATAGGCTTATTTCATCAACTTACGCTGATTAAATAGGCACATTTCAGCAACTTAGACTTATTAAATAGCCTTATTTCAGCAACTTAGACTTATTAAATAGGCTTATTTCAGCAACTTATGCTCATTAAATATACTTATTTCAGCAACTTAGGCATATTAAATAGGCTTATTTCAGCATCTTAGACTTATTAAATAGCCTTATTTCAGCAACATTGGCTTATTAAATAGGCTTATTAAATAGGCTTATTTCAGCAACTTAGGCTTATTAAATAGGCTTATTCAGCAACTTAGGCTTATTAAATTGGCTCATTAAATACTTATTAAATAGGCATATTAAACAGGCTTATTACAGCAACTTAGGCTTATTAAATAGGCTTATTCAGCAACTTAGGCTTATTAAATAGGCTCATTAAATACTTATTAAATAGGCTTATTAAACAGGCTTATTAAATAGATGTATTAAATAGGCTCAATAAATAGGATTTTTAAATAGGCTCATTAAATAGGCTTAATAAATAGGCTTATTAAATAGGCTGATTAAATAGGCTTATTAAATAGGCGTATTAAATAGGCTTAATAAATAGGCTTATTAAATAGGCTCAATAAATAGGCTTATTAAATAGGTGCTTTAAATACTTATTAAATAGGCTTATTAAATAGACTTATTAAATAGACTTATTAAATAGGCTTATTAAATAGGCTTATTAAATAGGCTTATTAAATAGGCTTATTAAATAGACTCATTAAATAGCCTCATTAAATAGGCTCATTTCAGCAACTTAGGCTTATTAAATAGCCTTATTTCAGCAACTTAGACTTATTAAATATGCTTATTCAGCAACTTAGGCTTATTAAATAGCCTTATTAAATAGGCTTATTTCAGCAACTTAGGCTTATTGAATAGGCTTATTTCAGCAACTTAGACTTATTAAAAAGGCTTATTTCAGCAACTTTGGCTTATGAAATAGGCTTATTCAGCAACTTAGGCATATTAAATAGGCTTATTTCAGCAACTTAGACTTATTAAATAGGCCTATTAAATAGGCTTATTAAATAGACTGATTAAATAGGCTCAATAAATACTTATTAAATAGGCTTATTAAAATAGGCTTATTAAATAGACTTATTAAATAGGCTCAATAAATAGGCTTATTAAAGAGGTTTATTAAATAGGCTTATTAAATAGGCTTATTTAATAGGCTTATTAAATAGGCTTATTAAATAGGCTCAATAAATAGGCTTACTAAATAGGCTCAATAAATAGGCTCATTAAATAGGCTCAATAAATAGGCTTATTAAATAGGCTCAATAAATAGGCTTATTAAATAGGCTTATTAAAAAGACTTTATTAAATAGGCTTATTAAAAAGGCTTATTAAATAGACTTAATAAATAGGCTCATTAAATACTTATTAAATAGGTTTATTAAATAGGCTTATTAAATAGGCATATTAAATAGGCTTGTTAAATAGGCTTATTAAATGGACTTATTAAATAGCCTCATTAAATAGGCTTATTTTAGCAACTTAGGCTTATTAAATAGGTTTATTTCAGCAACTTAGACTTATTAAATAGCCTTATTAAATAGGCTTATTTCAGCAACTTAGGCTTATTAAATAGGCTTATTTCAGCAACTTATGCTTATTAAATAGCCTTATTAAACAGGTTTATTTCAGCAACTTAGGCTCATTAAATCGACTTATTAATTAGACATTTCAGCAACTTAGGCTCATTAAATATGCTTATGAAATAAGCTTATTTCTGCAACTTAGACTTATTAGATAGGCCTATTAAATAGGCTTATTTTAGCAACTTAGGCTTATCAAATATGCTTATTTCAGCAACTTAGGCGTATTAAATAGCATTATTAAATAAGTTTATTTCTGCAACTTCGACTTATTAAATTGCCTTATTAAATAGGCTTATTTCAGCAACTTAGGCTTATTAAATAGGCTTATTTCAGCAACTTATGCTTATTAAATAGCCTTATTAAACAGGTTTATTTAAGCAATTTAGGCTTATTAAATAGCATTTTTAAATATGTTTATTTCAGCAACTTAGACTTATTAAATAGACCTTTTTTATATAGGCTTAGTTCAGCAACGTAGGCTTACTAAATAGGCTTATTTCAGCAACTTGTGCTTATTAAATAACCTTATTAATCAGGTTTATTTCAGCAACTTAGGCGTATTAAATAGCATTTTTAAATAGGTTTATTTCAGCAACTTAGACTTATTAAACAGACCTTTTTAAATAGGCTTAGTTCAGAAACTTAGGCTTATTAAATAGGCTTATTTCAGCAACTTAGGCTCATTAAATAGCCTCATTAAATAGGCTTATTTCAGCAACTTAGGCTTATTAAATAGCCTTATTAAATAGGCTTATTTTAGCAACTTAGACTTATTAAATCGACTTATTAAATAGACATTTCAGCAACTTAGGCTCATTAAATAGGCTTATGAAATATGCTTATTTCTGCAACTTAGACTTATTAGATAGGCCTATTAAATAGGCTTATTTCAGCAACTTAGGCTTATTAAATAGGTTTATTTCAGCAACTTAGACTTATTAAATAGCCTTATTTCAGCAACTTAGGCTTATTAAATAGGCTCATTTCAGCAACTTAGGCTTATTAAATATCCTTAGTTCAGCAACTTAGACTTATTAAATAGGCTTATTCAGCAACTTAGGCTCATTAAATAGCCTTATTAAATAGGCTTAGTTCAGCAACTTAGGCTTATTAAATAGGCTTATTTCAGCAACTTAGACTTATTAAAAAGGCTTATTTCAGCAACTTAGGCTTATGAAATAGGCTTTTCAGCAACTTAGGCTTATTAAATAGGCTTATTTCAGCAACTTAGACTTATTAAATAGGCCTATTAAATAGGCTTATTAAATAGACTGATTAGTAGGCTCATTAAATACTCATTAAATAGGCTTATTAAATAGGCTTATTAAAAAGACTTATTAAATAGGCTCAATAAATTGGCTTATTAAATAGGCTTATTAAATAGGCTTATTAAATAGGCTTATTAAATAGACTTATTAAATAGGCGTATTAAATAGGCGTATTAAATAGACTTATTAAATAGCCTCATTAAATAGGCTTATTTGGGCAACTTAGGCTTTTTAAATAGGTTTATTTCAGCAGCTTAGACTTATTAAATAGCCTTATTAAATAGGCTTATTTCAGCAACTTAGGCTTAGTAAATAGGCTTATTTCAGCAACTTATGCTTATTAAATAGCCTTATTAAACAGGTTTATTTCAGCAACTTAGGCTTATTAAGTAGCATTTTTAAAGAGGTTTATTTCAGCAACTTAGACTTATTAAATAGACCTTTTATATAGGCTTAGTTCAGCAACGTAGGCTTATTAAATAGGCTTATTTCAGCAACTTGTGCTTATTAAATAACCTTATTAATCAGGTTTATTTCAGCAACTTAGGCGTATTAAATAGCATTTTTAAATAGGTTTATTTCAGCAACTTAGACTTATTAAATAGACCGTTTTAAATAGGCTTAGTTCAGAAACTTAGGCTTATTAAATAGGCTTATTTCAGCAACTTAGGCTTATTAAATAGCCTTATTAAATAGGCTTATTTTAGCAACTTAGACTTATTAAATCGACTTATTAAATAGACATTTCAGCAACTTAGGCTCATTAAATAGGCTTATGAAATATGCTTATTTCTGCAACTTAGACTTATTAGATAGGCCTATTAAATAGGCTTATTTCAGCAACTTAGGCGTATTAAATAGCATTTTAAATAGGTTTATTTCAGCAACTTAGACTTATTAAATATACCTTTTTAAATAGGCTTAGTTCAGAATCTTAGGCTTATTAAATAGGCTTATTTCAGCAACTTAGGCTCATTAAATAGCCTCATTAAATAGGCTTATTTCAGCAACTTAGGCTTATTAAATAGCCTTATTAAATAGGCTTATTTTAGCAACTTAGACTTATTAAATCGACTTATTAAATAGACATTTCAGAAACTTAGGCTCAGTAAATAGGCTTATGAAATATGCTTATTTCTGCAACTTAGACTTATTAGATAGAGATATTAAATAGGCTTATTTCAGCAACTTAGGCTTATTAAATAGGCTTATTTCAGCAACTTAGACTTATTAAATAGCCTTATTTCAGCAAATTACGCTTATTAAATAGGCTTCTTTCAGCAACTTAGGCTTATTAAATAGCCATATTAAATAGTCTTATTTCAGCAACTTGGGATTATTAAATAGGCTTATTTCATCAACTTACGCTGATTAAATAGGCACATTTCAGCAACTTAGACTTATTAAATAGCCTTATTTCAGCAACTTAGACTTATTAAATAGGCTTATTTCAGCAACTTATGCTCATTAAATATACTTATTTCAGCAACTTAGGCATATTAAATAGGCTTATTTCAGCATCTTAGACTTATTAAATAGCCTTATTTCAGCAACTTAGGCTTATTAAATAGGCGTATTTCAGCAACTTAGGCTTATTAAATAGCCTTATTTCAGCAACTTAGACTTATTAAATAGGCTTTTTTCAGCAACTTAGGCTTATTAAATAGGCTTATTCAGCAACTTAGGCTTATTAAATAGGCTTATTAAATAGGCTTATTTCAGCAACTTAGGCTTATTAAATAGGCTTATTCAGCAACTTAGGATTATTAAATTGGCTAATTAAATACTTATTAAATAGGCATATTAAACAGGCTTATTACAGCAACTTAGGCTTATTAAATAGGCTTATTCAGCAACTTAGGCTTATTAAATAGGCTCATTAAATACTTATTAAATAGGCTTATTAAACAGGCTTATTAAATAGATGTATTAAATAGGCTCAATAAATAGGATTTTTAAATAGGCTCATTAAATAGGCTTAATAAATAGGCTTATTAAATAGGCTGATTAAATAGGCTTATTAAATAGGCTTATTAAATAGGCTTAATAAATAGGCTTATTAAATAGGCTCAATAAATAGGCTTATTAAATAGGCGCTTTAAATACTTATTAAATAGGCTTATTAAATAGGCTTATTAAATAGGCTTATTAAATAGGCTTATTAAATAGACTCATTAAATAGCCTCATTAAATAGGCTCATTTCAGCAACTTAGGCTTATTAAATAGCATTATTTCAGCAACTTAGACTTATTAAATATGCTTATTCAGCAACTTAGGCTTATTAAATAGCCTTATTAAATAGGCTTATTTCAGCAACTTAGGCTTATTAAATAGGCTTATTTCAGCAACTTAGACTTATTAAAAAGGCTTATTTCAGCAACTTTGGCTTATGAAATAGGCTTATTCAGCAACTTAGGCATAATAAATAGGCTTATTTCAGCAACTTAGACTTATTAAATAGGCCTATTAAATAGGCTTATTAAATAGACTGATTAAATAGGCTCAATAAATACTTATTAAATAGGCTTATTAAAATAGGCTTATTAAATAGACTTATTAAATAGGCTCAATAAATAGGCTTATTAAATAGGTTTATTAAATAGGTTTATTAAATAGGCTTATTTAATAGGCTTATTAAATAGGCTTATTAAATAGGCTCAATAAATAGGCTTACTAAATAGGCTCAATAAATAGGCTTATTAAATAGGCTCAATAAATAGGCTTATTAAATAGGCTCAATAAATAGGCTTATTAAATAGGCTTATTAAAAAGACTTTATTAAATAGGCTTATTAAAAAGGCTTATTAAATAGACTTAATAAATAGGCTCATTAAATACTTATTAAATAGGTTTATTAAATAGGCTTATTAAATAGGCATATTAAATAGGCTTGTTAAATAGGCTTATTAAATTGACTTATTAAATAGCCTCATTAAATAGGCTTATTTTAGCAACTTAGGCTTATTAAATAGGTTTATTTCAGCAACTTAGACTTATTAAATAGCCTTATTAAATAGGCTTATTTCAGCAACTTAGGCTTATTAAATAGGCTTATTTCAGCAACTTATGCTTATTAAATAGCCTTATTAAACAGGTTTATTTCAGCAACTTAGGCTCATTAAATAGCCTTATTAAATAGGCTTATTTCAGCAACTTAGGCTTATTAAATAGCCTTAATAAATAGGCTTATTTTAGCAACTTAGACTTATTAAATCGACTTATTAAATAGACATTTCAGCAACTTAGGCTCATTAAATATGCTCATGAAATAAGCTTATTTCTGCAACTTAGACTTATTAGATAGGCCTATTAAATAGGCTTATTTTAGCAACTTAGGCTTATCAAATATGCTTATTTCAGCAACTTAGGCGTATTAAATAGCATTATTAAATAAGTTTATTTCTGCAACTTCGACTTATTAAATTGCCTTATTAAATAGGCTTATTTCAGCAACTTAGGCTTATTAAATAGGCTTATTTCAGCAACTTATGCTTATTAAATAGCCTTATTAAACAGGTTTATTTCAGCAACTTAGGCTCATTAAATCGACTTATTAATTAGACATTTCAGCAACTTAGGCTCATTAAATATGCTTATGAAATAAGCTTATTTCTGCAACTTAGACTTATTAGATAGGCCTATTAAATAGGCTTATTTTAGCAACTTAGGCTTATCAAATATGCTTATTTCAGCAACTTAGGCGTATTAAATAGCATTATTAAATAAGTTTATTTCTGCAACTTCGACTTATTAAATTGCCTTATTAAATAGGCTTATTTCAGCAACTTAGGCTTATTAAATAGGCTTATTTCAGCAACTTATGCTTATTAAATAGCCTTATTAAACAGGTTTATTTAAGCAATTTAGGCTTATTAAATAGCATTTTTAAATATGTTTATTTCAGCAACTTAGACTTATTAAATAGACCTTTTTTATATAGGCTTAGTTCAGCAACGTAGGCTTACTAAATAGGCTTATTTCAGCAACTTGTGCTTATTAAATAACCTTATTAATCAGGTTTATTTCAGCAACTTAGGCGTATTAAATAGCATTTTTAAATAGGTTTATTTCAGCAACTTAGACTTATTAAACAGACCTTTTTAAATAGGCTTAGTTCAGAAACTTAGGCTTATTAAATAGGCTTATTTCAGCAACTTAGGCTCATTAAATAGCCTCATTAAATAGGCTTATTTCAGCAACTTAGGCTTATTAAATAGCCTTATTAAATAGGCTTATTTTAGCAACTTAGACTTATTAAATCGACTTATTAAATAGACATTTCAGCAACTTAGGCTCATTAAATAGGCTTATGAAATATGCTTATTTCTGCAACTTAGACTTATTAGATAGGCCTATTAAATAGGCTTATTTCAGCAACTTAGGCTTATTAAATAGGTTTATTTCAGCAACTTAGACTTATTAAATAGCCTTATTTCAGCAACTTAGGCTTATTAAATAGGCTCATTTCAGCAACTTAGGCTTATTAAATATCCTTAGTTCAGCAACTTAGACTTATTAAATAGGCTTATTCAGCAACTTAGGCTCATTAAATAGCCTTATTAAATAGGCTTAGTTCAGCAACTTAGGCTTATTAAATAGGCTTATTTCAGCAACTTAGACTTATTAAAAAGGCTTATTTCAGCAACTTAGGCTTATGAAATAGGCTTTTCAGCAACTTAGGCTTATTAAATAGGCTTATTTCAGCAACTTAGACTTATTAAATAGGCCTATTAAATAGGCTTATTAAATAGACTGATTAGTAGGCTCATTAAATACTCATTAAATAGGCTTATTAAATAGGCTTATTAAAAAGACTTATTAAATAGGCTCAATAAATTGGCTTATTAAATAGGCTTATTAAATAGGCTTATTAAATAGGCTTATTAAATAGACTTATTAAATAGGCGTATTAAATAGGCGTATTAAATAGACTTATTAAATAGCCTCATTAAATAGGCTTATTTGGGCAACTTAGGCTTTTTAAATAGGTTTATTTCAGCAGCTTAGACTTATTAAATAGCCTTATTAAATAGGCTTATTTCAGCAACTTAGGCTTAGTAAATAGGCTTATTTCAGCAACTTATGCTTATTAAATAGCCTTATTAAACAGGTTTATTTCAGCAACTTAGGCTTATTAAGTAGCATTTTTAAAGAGGTTTATTTCAGCAACTTAGACTTATTAAATAGACCTTTTATATAGGCTTAGTTCAGCAACGTAGGCTTATTAAATAGGCTTATTTCAGCAACTTGTGCTTATTAAATAACCTTATTAATCAGGTTTATTTCAGCAACTTAGGCGTATTAAATAGCATTTTTAAATAGGTTTATTTCAGCAACTTAGACTTATTAAATAGACCGTTTTAAATAGGCTTAGTTCAGAAACTTAGGCTTATTAAATAGGCTTATTTCAGCAACTTAGGCTTATTAAATAGCCTTATTAAATAGGCTTATTTTAGCAACTTAGACTTATTAAATCGACTTATTAAATAGACATTTCAGCAACTTAGGCTCATTAAATAGGCTTATGAAATATGCTTATTTCTGCAACTTAGACTTATTAGATAGGCCTATTAAATAGGCTTATTTCAGCAACTTAGGCGTATTAAATAGCATTTTAAATAGGTTTATTTCAGCAACTTAGACTTATTAAATATACCTTTTTAAATAGGCTTAGTTCAGAATCTTAGGCTTATTAAATAGGCTTATTTCAGCAACTTAGGCTCATTAAATAGCCTCATTAAATAGGCTTATTTCAGCAACTTAGGCTTATTAAATAGCCTTATTAAATAGGCTTATTTTAGCAACTTAGACTTATTAAATCGACTTATTAAATAGACATTTCAGCAACTTAGGCTCAGTAAATAGGCTTATGAAATATGCTTATTTCTGCAACTTAGACTTATTAGATAGAGATATTAAATAGGCTTATTTCAGCAACTTAGGCTTATTAAATAGGCTTATTTCAGCAACTTAGACTTATTAAATAGCCTTATTTCAGCAAATTACGCTTATTAAATAGGCTTCTTTCAGCAACTTAGGCTTATTAAATAGCCATATTAAATAGTCTTATTTCAGCAACTTGGGATTATTAAATAGGCTTATTTCATCAACTTACGCTGATTAAATAGGCACATTTCAGCAACTTAGACTTATTAAATAGCCTTATTTCAGCAACTTAGACTTATTAAATAGGCTTATTTCAGCAACTTATGCTCATTAAATATACTTATTTCAGCAACTTAGGCATATTAATTAGGCTTATTTCAGCATCTTAGACTTATTAAATAGCCTTATTTCAGCAACTTAGGCTTATTAAATAGGCGTATTTCAGCAACTTAGGCTTATTAAATAGCCTTATTTCAGCAACTTAGACTTATTAAATAGGCTTTTTTCAGCAACTTAGGCTTATTAAATAGGCTTATTCAGCAACTTAGGCTTATTAAATAGGCTTATTAAATAGGCTTATTTCAGCAACTTAGGCTTATTAAATAGGCTTATTCAGCAACTTAGGATTATTAAATTGGCTCATTAAATACTTATTAAATAGGCATATTAAACAGGCTTATTACAGCAACTTAGGCTTATTAAATAGGCTTATTCAGCAACTTAGGCTTATTAAATAGGCTCATTAAATACTTATTAAATAGGCTTATTAAACAGGCTTATTAAATAGATGTATTAAATAGGCTCAATAAATAGGATTTTTAAATAGGCTCATTAAATAGGCTTAATAAATAGGCTTATTAAATAGGCTGATTAAATAGGCTTATTAAATAGGCTTATTAAATAGGCTTAATAAATAGGCTTATTAAATAGGCTCAATAAATAGGCTTATTAAATAGGCGCTTTAAATACTTATTAAATAGACTTATTAAATAGACTTATTAAATAGACTTATTAAATAGGCTTATTAAATAGGCTTATTAAATAGGCTTATTAAATAGGCTTATTAAATAGACTCATTAAATAGCCTCATTAAATAGGCTCATTTCAGCAACTTAGGCTTATTAAATAGCATTATTTCAGCAACTTAGACTTATTAAATATGCTTATTCAGCAACTTAGGCTTATTAAATAGCCTTATTAAATAGGCTTATTTCAGCAACTTAGGCTTATTAAATAGGCTTATTTCAGCAACTTAGACTTATTAAAAAGGCTTATTTCAGCAACTTTGGCTTATGAAATAGGCTTATTCAGCAACTTAGGCATATTAAATAGGCTTATTTCAGCAACTTAGACTTATTAAATAGGCCTATTAAATAGGCTTATTAAATAGACTGATTAAATAGGCTCAATAAATACTTATTAAATAGGCTTATTAAAATAGGCTTATTAAATAGACTTATTAAATAGGCTCAATAAATAGGCTTATTAAATAGGTTTATTAAATAGGCTTATTAAATAGGCTTATTTAATAGGCTTATTAAATAGGCTTATTAAATAGGCTCAATAAATAGGCTTACTAAATAGGCTCAATAAATAGGCTTATTAAATAGGCTCAATAAATAGGCTTATTAAATAGGCTCAATAAATAGGCTTATTAAATAGGCTTATTAAAAAGACTTTATTAAATAGGCTTATTAAAAAGGCTTATTAAATAGACTTAATAAATAGGCTCATTAAATACTTATTAAATAGGTTTATTAAATAGGCTTATTAAATAGGCATATTAAATAGGCTTGTTAAATAGGCTTATTAAATGGACTTATTAAATAGCCTCATTAAATAGGCTTATTTTAGCAACTTAGGCTTATTAAATAGGTTTATTTCAGCAACTTAGACTTATTAAATAGCCTTATTAAATAGGCTTATTTCAGCAACTTAGGCTTATTAAATAGGCTTATTTCAGCAACTTATGCTTATTAAATAGCCTTATTAAACAGGTTTATTTCAGCAACTTAGGCTCATTAAATAGCCTTATTAAATAGGCTTATTTCAGCAACTTAGGCTTATTAAATAGCCTTAATAAATAGGCTTATTTTAGCAACTTAGACTTATTAAATCGACTTATTAAATAGACATTTCAGCAACTTAGGCTCATTAAATATGCTCATGAAATAAGCTTATTTCTGCAACTTAGACTTATTAGATAGGCCTATTAAATAGGCTTATTTTAGCAACTTAGGCTTATCAAATATGCTTATTTCAGCAACTTAGGCGTATTAAATAGCATTATTAAATAAGTTTATTTCTGCAACTTCGACTTATTAAATTGCCTTATTAAATAGGCTTATTTCAGCAACTTAGGCTTATTAAATAGGCTTATTTCAGCAACTTATGCTTATTAAATAGCCTTATTAAACAGGTTTATTTCAGCAATTTAGGCTTATTAAATAGCATTTTTAAATATGTTTATTTCAGCAACTTAGACTTATTAAATAGACCTTTTTATATAGGCTTAGTTCAGCAACGTAGGCTTATTAAATAGGCTTATTTCAGCAACTTGTGCTTATTAAATAACCTTATTAATCAGGTTTATTTCAGCAACTTAGGCGTATTAAATAGCATTTTTAAATAGGTTTATTTCAGCAACTTAGACTTATTAAACAGACCTTTTTAAATAGGCTTAGTTCAGAAACTTAGGCTTATTAAATAGGCTTATTTCAGCAACTTAGGCTCATTAAATAGCCTCATTAAATAGGCTTATTTCAGCAACTTAGGCTTATTAAATAGCCTTATTAAATAGGCTTATTTTAGCAACTTAGACTTATTAAATCGACTTATTAAATAGACATTTCAGCAACTTAGGCTCATTAAATAGGCTTATGAAATATGCTTATTTCTGCAACTTAGACTTATTAGATAGGCCTATTAAATAGGCTTATTTCAGCAACTTAGGCTTATTAAATAGGTTTATTTCAGCAACTTAGACTTATTAAATAGCCTTATTTCAGCAACTTAGGCTTATTAAATAGGCTCATTTCAGCAACTTAGGCTTATTAAATATCCTTAGTTCAGCAACTTAGACTTATTAAATAGGCTTATTCAGCAACTTAGGCTCATTAAATAGCCTTATTAAATAGGCTTAGTTCAGCAACTTAGGCTTATTAAATAGGCTTATTTCAGCAACTTAGACTTATTAAAAAGGCTTATTTCAGCAACTTAGGCTTATGAAATAGGCTTTTCAGCAACTTAGGCTTATTAAATAGGCTTATTTCAGCAACTTAGACTTATTAAATAGGCCTATTAAATAGGCTTATTAAATAGACTGATTAGTAGGCTCATTAAATACTCATTAAATAGGCTTATTAAATAGGCTTATTAAAAAGACTTATTAAATAGGCTCAATAAATAGGCTTATTAAATAGGCTTATTAAATAGGCTTATTAAATAGGCTTATTAAATAGACTTATTAAATAGGCGTATTAAATAGGTGTATTAAATAGACTTATTAAATAGCCTCATTAAATAGGCTTATTTGAGCAACTTAGGCTTTTTAAATAGGTTTATTTCAGCAGCTTAGACTTATTAAATAGCCTTATTAAATAGGCTTATTTCAGCAACTTAGGCTTAGTAAATAGGCTTATTTCAGCAACTTATGCTTATTAAATAGCCTTATTAAACAGGTTTATTTCAGCAACTTAGGCTTATTAAGTAGCATTTTTAAAGAGGTTTATTTCAGCAACTTAGACTTATTAAATAGACCTTTTATATAGGCTTAGTTCAGCAACGTAGGCTTATTAAATAGGCTTATTTCAGCAACTTGTGCTTATTAAATAACCTTATTAATCAGGTTTATTTCAGCAACTTAGGCGTATTAAATAGCATTTTTAAATAGGTTTATTTCAGCAACTTAGACTTATTAAATAGACCTTTTTAAATAGGCTTAGTTCAGAAACTTAGGCTTATTAAATAGGCTTATTTCAGCAACTTAGGCTTATTAAATAGCCTTATTAAATAGGCTTATTTTAGCAACTTAGACTTATTAAATCGACTTATTAAATAGACATTTCAGCAACTTAGGCTCATTAAATAGGCTTATGAAATATGCTTATTTCTGCAACTTAGACTTATTAGATAGGCCTATTAAATAGGCTTATTTCAGCAACTTAGGCTTATTAAATAGGTTTATTTCAGCAACTTAGACTTATTAAATAGCCTTATTTCAGCAACTTAGGCTTATTAAATAGGCTCATTTCAGCAACTTAGGCTTATTAAATATCCTTAGTTCAGCAACTTAGACTTATTAAATAGGCTTATTTCAGCAACTTAGACTTATTAAAAAGGCTTATTTCAGCAACTTAGGCTTATGAAATAGGCTTTTCAGCAACTTAGGCTTATTAAATAGGCTTATTTCAGCAACTTAGACTTATTAAATAGGCCTATTAAATAGGCTTATTAAATAGACTGATTAGTAGGCTCATTAAATACTCATTAAATAGGCTTATTAAATAGGCTTATTAAAAAGACTTAATAAATAGGCTCAATAAATAGGCTTATTAAATAGGCTTATTAAATAGGCTTATTAAATAGGCTTATTAAATAGACTTATTAAATAGGCGTATTAAATAGGCGTATTAAATAGACTTATTAAATAGCCTCATTAAATAGGCTTATTTGAGCAACTTAGGCTTTTTAAATAGGTTTATTTCAGCAACTTATGCTTATTAAATAGCCTTATTAAACAGGTTTATTTCAGCAACTTAGGCTTATTAAGTAGCATTTTTAAAGAGGTTTATTTCAGCAACGTAGACTTATTAAATATACCTTTTTAAATAGGCTTAGTTCAGAAACTTCGGTTTATTAAATAGGCTTATTTCAGCAACTTAGGCTAATTAAATAGCCTTATTAAATAGGCTTATTTCAGCAACTTAGGCTTATTAAATAGCCTCATTAAATAGGCTTATTTTAGCAACTTAGACTTATTAAATCGACTTATTAAATAGACATTTCAGCTACTTAGGCTCATTAAATAGGCTTATGAAATATGCATGTTTCTGCAACTTAGACTTATTAGATAGGACTATTAAATAGGCTTATTTTAGCAACTTAGGCTTATTAAATAGGTTTATTTCAGCAACTTAGACTTATTAAATAGCCTAATTTCAGCAACTTAGGCTTATTAAATAGGCTCATTTCAGCAACTTAGGCTTATTAAATAGCCTTAGTTCAGCAACTTAAACTTATTAAATAGGCTTATTCAGCAACTTAGGCTTATTAAATAGCCTTATTAAATAGGCTTATTTCAGCAACTTAGGCTTATTAAATAGGCTTATTTCAGCAACTTAGTCTTATTAAAAAGGCTTATTTCAGCAACTTAGGCTTATGAAATAGGCTTTTCAGCAACTTAGGCTTATTAAATAGGCTCATTTCAGCAACTTAGACTTATTAAATAGGCCTATTAAAAAGGCTTATTAAATAGACTTAATAAATAGGGTCATTAAATACTTATTAAGTAGGTTTATTAAATAGGCGTATTAAATAGGCTTGTTAAATAGGCTTATTAAATGGACTTATTAAATAGCCTCATTAAATAGGCTTATTTTAGCAACTTAGGCTTATTAAATAGGTTTATTTCAGCAACTTAGACTTATTAAATAGCCTTATTAAATAGGCTTATTTCAGCAACTTAGGCTTATTAAATAGGCTTATTTCAGCAACTTACGCTAATTAAATAGCCTTATTAAACATGTTTATTTCAGCAACTTAAGCTTATTAAGTAGCATTTTTAAATAGTTTTATTTCAGCAACCTAGGCTTATTAAATATACCTTTTTTAAATAGGCTTAGTTCAGAAACTTCGGCTTATTAAATAGGCTTATTTCAGCAACGTAGGCTCATTAAATAGCCTTATTAAATAGGCTTATTTCAGCAACTTAGGCTTATTAAATAGCCTTATTTCAGAAACTTAGTCTTATTAAAAAGGCTTATTTCAGCAACTTAGGCTTATGAAATAGGCTCATTAAATAGGCTTATTTTAGCAACTTAGACTTATTAAATCGACTTATTAAATAGACATTTCAGAAACTTAGGCTCATTAAATAGGCTTATGAAATATGCATGTTTCTGCAACTTAGACTTATTAGATAGGCCTATTAAATAGGCTTATTTTAGCAACTTAGGCTTATTAAATAGGTTTATTTCAGCAACTTAGACTTATTAAATAGCCTAATTTCAGCAACTTAGGCTTATTAAATAGGCTCATTTCAGCAACTTAGGCTTATTAAATAGCCTTAGTTCAGCAACTTAAACTTATTAAATAGGCTTATTCAGCAACTTAGGCTTATTAAATAGCCTTATTAAATAGGCTTATTTCAGCAACTTAGGCTTATTAAATAGGCTTATTTCAGCAACTTAGACTTATTAAAAAGGCTTATTTCAGCAACTTAGGCTTATGAAATAGGCTTTTCAGCAACTTAGGCTTATTAAATAGGCTTATTTCAGCAACTTAGACTTATTAAATAGGCCTATTAAATAGGCTTATTTCAGCAACTTAGGCGTATTAAATAGCATTTTAAATAGGTTTATTTCAGCAACTTAGACTTATTAAATAGGCCTATTAAATAGGCTTATTAAATAGACTGATTAAATAGGCTCATTAAATACTCATTAAATAGGCTTATTAAATAGGCTTATTAAATAGACTTATTAAATAGGCTCAATAAATAGGCTTATTAAATAGGCTTATTAAATAGGCTTATTAAATAGGCTCAATAAATAGGCGTATTAAATAGGCTTATTAAATAGTCTAATTAAATAGGCTTATTAAATAGGCTTATTAAATAGGCTTATTAAATAGGCTTATTAAATAGGCTCAATAAATAGGCTTTCTAAATAGGCTCAATAAATAGGCTTATTAAATAGGCTCAATAAATAGGCTCATTAAATACTTATTAAATAGGCTTATTAAATAGACTTATTAAATAGACTTATTAAATAGGCTTATTAAATAGACTTTATTAAATAGGCTTATTAAAAAGGCTTATTAAATAGACTTAATAAATAGGGTCATTAAATACTTATTAAATAGGTTCATTAAATAGGCCTATTAAATAGGTTTATTAAATAGGTGTATTAAATAGGCTTGTTAAATAGGCTTATTAAATGGACTTATTAAATAGCCTCATTAAATAGGCTTATTTTAGCAACTTAGGCTTATTAAATAGGTTTATTTCAGCAACTTAGACTTATTAAATAGCCTTATTAAATAGGCTTATTTCAGCAACTTAGGCTTATTAAATAGGCTTATTTCAGCAACTTACGCTAATTAAATAACCTTATTAAACAGGTTTATTTCAGCAACTTAGGCTTATTAAATAGCATTTTTAAATAGGTTTATTTCAGCAACTTAGACTTATTAAATATACCTTTTTAAATAGGCTTAGTTCAGAAACTTAGGCTTTTTAAATAGGCTTATTTCAGCAACTTAGGCTCATTAAATAGCCTTATTAAAAAGGCTCATTTAAGCAACTTAGGCTTATTAAATAGCCTTATAAATAGGCTTATTTTAGCAACTTAGACTTATTAAATCGACTTATTAAATAGACATTTCAGCAACTTAGGCTCATTAAATATGCTTATGAAATAAGCTTATTTCTGCAACTTAGACTTATTAGATAGGCCTATTAAATAGGCTTATTTTAGCAACTTAGGCTTATTAAATATGCTTTTTCAGCAACTTAGGCGTATTAAATAGCATTATTAAATAGGTTTATTTCTGCAACTTAGACTTATTAAATAGCCTTATTAAATAGGCTTATTTCAGCAACTTAGGCTTATTAAATAGGCTTATTTCAGCAACTTATGCTTATTAAATAGCCTTATTAAACAGGTTTATTTCAGCAATTTAGGCTTATTAAATAGCATTTTTAAATAGGTTTATTTCAGCAACTTAGACTTATTAAATAGACCTTTTTATATAGGCTTAGTTCAGCAACGTAGGCTTATTAAATAGGCTTATTTCAGCAACTTATGCTTAATAAAAATAGGCTTATTCAGCAACTTAGGCTTATTAAATAGGCTTATTAAATAGACTTATTTCAGCAACTTAGGCTTATTAAATAGGCTTATTCAGCAACTTAGGCTTATTAAATAGGCTCATTAAATACTTATTAAATAGGCTTATTAAACAGGCTTATTAAATAGACTTATTAAATAGGCTCAATAAATAGGCTTATTAAATAGGCTCATTAAATCGGCTTAATAAATAGGCTTATTAAATAGGTTTATTAAATTGGCTTATTAAATAGGCTTATTAAATAGGCTCAATAAATAGGCTTAATAAATAGGCTCATTGAATACTCTTTAAATAGGCTTATTAAATAGACTTATTAAATAGATTTATTAAATAGGCTTATTAAATAGGCTCATTAAATAGGCTTATTAAATAGGCTTATTAAATAGACTTATTAAATAGCCTCATTAAATAGGCTTATTTTAGCAACTTAGGCTTATTAAATAGGCTTATTTCAGCAACTTAGACTTATTAAATAGCCTTATTTCAGCAATTTAGGATTATTAAATAGGCTCATTTCAGCAACTTAAGCTTATTAAATAGCCTTATTTCAGCAACTTAGACTTATTAAATAGGCTTATTTCAGCAACTCAGGCTTATTAAGTAGGCTTATTTCAGCAACTTAGACTTATTAAATAGGCTTATTTCAGCAACTTAGGCTTATTAAATAGCCTTATTAAATAGGCTTATTTCAGCAACTTGGGCTTATTAAATAGGCTTATTTCAGCAACTTACGCTGATTAAATAGGCTCATTTCAGCAACTTAGACTTATTAAATGGCCTTATTTCAGCAACTTAGACTTATTAAATAGGCTTATTTCAGCAACTTATGCTTATTAAATATACTTATTTCAGCAACATAGGCTTATTAAATAGGCTTATTTCAGCAACTTAGACTTATTAAATAGCCTTATTTCAGCAACTTAGGCTTATTAAATAGGCTTATTTCAGCAATTTAGGCTTATTAAATAGCGTTATTTCAGCAACTTAGACTTATTAAATAGGCTTATTTCAGCAACTTAGGCTTATTAAATAGGCTTATTCAGCAACTTAGGCTTATTAAATAGGCTTATTAAATAGGCTTATTTCAGCAACTCAGGCTTATTAAATAGGCATATTCAGCAACTTAGGCTTATTAAATAGGCTCATTAAATACTTATTAAATAGGCTTATTAAACAGGCTTATTAAATAGACTTATTAAATAGGCTCAATAAATAGGCTTATTAAATAGGCTCATTAAATATGCTTAATAAATAGGCTTATTAAATAGGCTTATTAAATAGGCTTATTTCAGCAACTTAGACTTATTAAATAGGCTTATTCAGCAACTTAGGCTTATTAAATAGGCTTATTAAATAGGCTTATTTCAGCAACTAAGGCTTATTAAATAGGCTTATTCAGCAACTTAGGCTTATTAAATAGGCTCATTAAATACTTATTAAATAGGCTTATTAAACAGGCTTATTAAATAGACTTATTAAATAGGCTCAATAAATAGGCTTATTAAATAGGCTCATTAAATCGGCTTAATAAATAGGCTTATTAAATAGGTTTATTAAATTGGCTTATTAAATAGGCTTATTAAATAGGCTCAATAAATAGGCTTAATAAATAGGCTCATTGAATACTCTTTAAATAGGCTTATTAAATAGACTTATTAAATAGATTTATTAAATAGGCTTATTAAATAGGCTCATTAAAAAGGCTTATTAAATAGGCTTATTAAATAGACTTATTAAATAGCCTCATTAAATAGGCTTATTTTAGCAACTTAGGCTTATTAAATAGGCTTATTTCAGCAACTTAGACTTATTAAATAGCCTTATTTCAGCAATTTAGGATTATTAAATAGGCTCATTTCAGCAACTTAAGCTTATTAAATAGCCTTATTTCAGCAACTTAGACTTATTAAATAGGCTTATTTCAGCAACTTAGGCTTATTAAGTAGGCTTATTTCAGCAACTTAGACTTATTAAATAGGCTTATTTCAGCAACTTAGGCTTATTAAATAGCCTTATTAAATAGGCTTATTTCAGCAACTTGGGCTTATTAAATAGGCTTATTTCAGCAACTTACGCTGATTAAATAGGCTCATTTCAGCAACTTAGACTTATTAAATGGCCTTATTTCAGCAACTTAGACTTATTAAATAGGCTTATTTCAGCAACTTATGCTTATTAAATATACTTATTTCAGCAACATAGGCTTATTAAATAGGCTTATTTCAGCAACTTAGACTTATTAAATAGCCTTATTTCAGCAACTTAGGCTTATTAAATAGGCTTATTTCAGCAATTTAGGCTTATTAAATAGCGTTATTTCAGCAACTTAGACTTATTAAATAGGCTTATTTCAGCAACTTAGGCTTATTAAATAGGCTTATTCAGGAACTTAGGCTTATTAAATAGGCTTATTAAATAGGCTTATTTCAGCAACTCAGGCTTATTAAATAGGCATATTCAGCAACTTAGGCTTATTAAATAGGCTCATTAAATACTTATTAAATAGGCTTATTAAACAGGCTTATTAAATAGACTTATTAAATAGGCTCAATAAATAGGCTTATTAAATAGGCTCATTAAATATGCTTAATAAATAGGCTTATTAAATAGGCTTATTAAATAGGCTTATTTCAGCAACTTAGACTTATTAAACAGGCTTATTCAGCAACTTAGGCTTATTAAATAGGCTTATTAAATAGGCTTATTTCAGCAACTAAGGCTTATTAAATAGGCTTATTCAGCAACTTAGGCTTATTAAATAGGCTCATTAAATACTTATTAAATAAGCTTATTAAACAGGCTTATTAAATAGACTTATTAAATAGGCTCAATAAATAGGCTTATTAAATAGGCTCATTAAATATGCTTAATAAATAGGCTTATTAAATAGGCTTATTAAATAGGCTTATTAAATAGGCTTATTAAATAGACTTATTAAATAGGCTTATTAAATAGGCTTATTAAATAGGCTTATTAAATAGACTTATTAAATAGCCTCATTAAATAGGCTTATTTTAGCAACTTAGGCTTATTAAATAGGCTTATTTCAGCAACTTAGACTTATTAAATAGCCTTATTTCAGCAACTTAGGCTTATAAAAAAGGCTCATTTCAGCAACTTAGGCTTATTAAATAGCCTTATTTCAGCAACGTAGTCTTATTAAATAGGCTTATTCAGCAACTTAGGCTTATTAAATAGCCTTATTAAATAGGCATATTTTAGCAACTTAGGCTTATTAAATAGGCTTATTTCAGCAAATTAGACTTATTAAATAGGCTTATTTCAGCAACTTAGGCTTATTAAATAGCCTTATTAAATAGGCTTATTTCAGCAACTTGGGCTTATTAAATAGGCTTATTTCAGCAACTTACGCTGATTAAATAGGCTCATTTCAGCAACTTAGACTTATTAAATGGCCTTATTTCAGCAACTTAGACTTATTAAATAGGCTTATTTCAGCAACTTATGCTTATTAAATATACTTATTTCAGCAACATAGGCTTATTAAATAGGCTTATTTCAGCAACTTAGACTTATTAAATAGCCTTATTTCAGCAACTTAGGCTTATTAAATAGGCTTATTTCAGCAACTTAGACTTATTAAATAGGCTTATTTCAGCAACTTAGGCTTATTAAATAGGCTTATTCAGCAACTTAGGCTTATTAAATAGGCTTATTAAATAGGCTTATTTCAGCAACTCAGGCTTATTAAATAGGCTTATTCAGCAACTTAGGCTTATTAAATAGGCTCATTAAATACTTATTAAATAGGCTTATTAAACAGGCTTATTAAATAGACTTATTAAATAGGCTCAATAAATAGGCTTATTAAATAGGCTCATTAAATATGCTTAATAAATAGGCTTATTAAATAGGCTTATTAAATAGGCTTATTAAATAGGCTTATTAAATAGACTTATTAAATAGGCTTATTAAATAGGCTTATTAAATAGGCTTATTAAATAGACTTATTAAATAGCCTCATTAAATAGGCTTATTTTAGCAACTTAGGCTTATTAAATAGGCTTATTTCAGCAACTTAGACTTATTAAATAGCCTTATTTCAGCAACTTAGGCTTATTAAAAAGGCTCACTTCAGCAACTTAGGCTTATTAAATAGCCTTATTTCAGCAACGTAGACTTATTAAATAGGCTTATTCAGCAACTTAGGCTTATTAAATAGCCTTATTAAATAGGCATATTTTAGCAACGTAGGCTTATTAAATCGGCTTATTTCAGCAAATTAGACTTATTAAAAAGCCTTATTTCAGCAACTTAGGCTTATTAAATATGCTTATTTCAGCAACTTAGGCTTATTAAATAGGCTTATTTCAGCAACTTATGCTTATTAAATAGCCTTATTAATCAGGTTTATTTCAGCAACTTAGACTTATTAAATAGACCTTTTTAAATATGGTTTATTTCAGCAACTTACGCTGATTAAATAGGCTCATTTCAGCAACTTAGACTTATTAAATGGCCTTATTTCAGCAACTTAGACTTATTAAATAGGCTTATTTCAGCAACTTAGACTTATTAAATAGCCTTATTTCAGCAACTTAGGCTTATTAAATAGGCTTATTTCAGCAATTTAGGCTTATTAAATAGCGTTATTTCAGCAACTTAGACTTATTAAATAGGCTTATTTCAGCAACTTAGGCTTATTAAATAGGCTTATTCAGGAACTTAGGCTTATTAAATAGGCTTATTAAATAGGCTTATTTCAGCAACTCAGGCTTATTAAATAGGCATATTCAGCAACTTAGGCTTATTAAATAGGCTCATTAAATACTTATTAAATAGGCTTATTAAACAGGCTTATTAAATAGACTTATTAAATAGGCTCAATAAATAGGCTTATTAAATAGGCTCATTAAATATGCTTAATAAATAGGCTTATTAAATAGGCTTATTAAATAGGCTTATTTCAGCAACTTAGACTTATTAAACAGGCTTATTCAGCAACTTAGGCTTATTAAATAGGCTTATTAAATAGGCTTATTTCAGCAACTAAGGCTTATTAAATAGGCTTATTCAGCAACTTAGGCTTATTAAATAGGCTCATTAAATACTTATTAAATAAGCTTATTAAACAGGCTTATTAAATAGACTTATTAAATAGGCTCAATAAATAGGCTTATTAAATAGGCTCATTAAATATGCTTAATAAATAGGCTTATTAAATAGGCTTATTAAATAGGCTTATTAAATAGGCTTATTAAATAGACTTATTAAATAGGCTTATTAAATAGGCTTATTAAATAGGCTTATTAAATAGACTTATTAAATAGCCTCATTAAATAGGCTTATTTTAGCAACTTAGGCTTATTAAATAGGCTTATTTCAGCAACTTAGACTTATTAAATAGCCTTATTTCAGCAACTTAGGCTTATAAAAAAGGCTCATTTCAGCAACTTAGGCTTATTAAATAGCCTTATTTCAGCAACGTAGTCTTATTAAATAGGCTTATTCAGCAACTTAGGCTTATTAAATAGCCTTATTAAATAGGCATATTTTAGCAACTTAGGCTTATTAAATAGGCTTATTTCAGCAAATTAGACTTATTAAATAGGCTTATTTCAGCAACTTAGGCTTATTAAATAGCCTTATTAAATAGGCTTATTTCAGCAACTTGGGCTTATTAAATAGGCTTATTTCAGCAACTTACGCTGATTAAATAGGCTCATTTCAGCAACTTAGACTTATTAAATGGCCTTATTTCAGCAACTTAGACTTATTAAATAGGCTTATTTCAGCAACTTATGCTTATTAAATATACTTATTTCAGCAACATAGGCTTATTAAATAGGCTTATTTCAGCAACTTAGACTTATTAAATAGCCTTATTTCAGCAACTTAGGCTTATTAAATAGGCTTATTTCAGCAATTTAGGCTTATTAAATAGCGTTATTTCAGCAACTTAGACTTATTAAATAGGCTTATTTCAGCAACTTAGGCTTATTAAATAGGCTTATTCAGCAACTTAGGCTTATTAAATAGGCTTATTAAATAGGCTTATTTCAGCAACTCAGGCTTATTAAATAGGCTTATTCAGCAACTTAGGCTTATTAAATAGGCTCATTAAATACTTATTAAATAGGCTTATTAAACAGGCTTATTAAATAGACTTATTAAATAGGCTCAATAAATAGGCTTATTAAATAGGCTCATTAAATATGCTTAATAAATAGGCTTATTAAATAGGCTTATTAAATAGGCTTATTAAATAGGCTTATTAAATAGACTTATTAAATAGGCTTATTAAATAGGCTTATTAAATAGGCTTATTAAATAGACTTATTAAATAGCCTCATTAAATAGGCTTATTTTAGCAACTTAGGCTTATTAAATAGGCTTATTTCAGCAACTTAGACTTATTAAATAGCCTTATTTCAGCAACTTAGGCTTATTAAAAAGGCTCACTTCAGCAACTTAGGCTTATTAAATAGCCTTATTTCAGCAACGTAGACTTATTAAATAGGCTTATTCAGCAACTTAGGCTTATTAAATAGCCTTATTAAATAGGCATATTTTAGCAACGTAGGCTTATTAAATCGGCTTATTTCAGCAAATTAGACTTATTAAAAAGCCTTATTTCAGCAACTTAGGCTTATTAAATATGCTTATTTCAGCAACTTAGGCTTATTAAATAGGCTTATTTCAGCAACTTATGCTTATTAAATAGCCTTATTAATCAGGTTTATTTCAGCAACTTAGACTTATTAAATAGACCTTTTTAAATATGGTTTATTTCAGCAACTTAGACTTATTAAATAGACCTTTTTAAATAGGCTTAGTTCAGAAACTTAGGCTTATTAAATAGGCATATTTCAGCAACTTAGGCTCATTAAATAGGCTTATTTCACCAACTTAGGTTTATTAAATAGCCTTATTAAATAGGCTTATTTTAGCAACTTAGACTTATTAAATCGACTAGTTAAATAGACATTTCAGCAAATTAGGCTCATTAAATAGGCTTATGAAATATGCTTATTTCTGCAACTTAGACGTATTAGATAGGCATATTAAATAGGCTTATTTCAGCAACTTAGGCTTATTAAATAGGCTTATTCCAGCAACTTATACTTATTAAATAGCCTTATTTCATCAACTTACGCTTATTAAATAGGCTTATTTCAGCAACTTAGGCTTATTAAATAGCCTTATTAAATAGGCTTATTTCAGCAACTTGGGCTTATTAAATAGGCTTATTTCAGCAACTTAGGCTTAATAAAAATAGGCTTATTCAGCAACTTAGGCTTATTAAATAGGCTTATTAAATAGACTTATTTCAGCAACTTAGGCTTATTAAAAAGGCTCATTTCAGCAACTTAGGCTTATTAAATAGCCTTATTTCAGCAACGTAGACTTATTAAATAGGCTTATTCAGCAACTTAGGCTTATTAAATAGACTTATTAAATAGCCTCATTAAATAGGCATATTTTAGCAACTTAAGCTTATTAAATAGGCTTATTTCAGCAAATTAGACTTATTAAAAAGCCTTATTTCAGCAACTTAGGCTTATTAAATATGCTTATTTCAGCAACTTAGGCTTATTAAATAGGCTTATTTCAGCAACTTATGCTTATTAAATAGCCTTATTAAACAGGTTTATTTCAGCAATTTAGGCTTATTAAATAGCATTTTTAAATAGGTTTATTTCAGCAACTTAGACTTATTAAATAGACCTTTTTAAATAGGCTTAGTTCAGAAACTTAGGCTTATTAAATAGGCTTATTTCAGCAACTTAGGCTCATTAAATAGGCTTATTTCACCAACTTAGGTTTATTAAATAGCCTTATTAAATAGGCTTATTTTAGCAACTTAGACTTATGAAATCGAATAGTTAAATAGACAGTTCAGCAAATTAGGCTCATTAAATAGGCTTATGAAATATGCTTATTTCTGCAACTTAGACGTATTAGATAGGCCTATTAAATAGGCTTATTTCAGCAACTTAGGCTTATTAAATAGGCTTATTCCAGCAACTTAGACTTATTAAATAGCCTTATTTCATCAACTTACGCTTATTAAATAGGCTTATTTCAGCAACTTAGGCTTATTAAATAGCCTTATTAAATAGGCTTATTTCAGCAACTTGGGCTTATTAAATAGGCTTATTTCAGCATCTTAGGCTTAATAAAAATAGGTTTATTCAGCAACTTAGGCTTATTAAATAGGCTTATTAAATAGACTTATTTCAGCAACTTAGGCTTATTAAATAGGCTTATTCAGCAACTTAGGCTTATTAAATAGGCTCATTAAATACTTATTAAATAGGCTTATTAAACAGGCTTATTAAATAGACTTATTAAATAGGCTCAATAAATAGGCTTATTAAATAGGCTCATTAAATCGGCTTAATAAATAGGCTTATTAAATAGGTTTATTAAATTGGCTTATTAAATAGGCTTATTAAATAGGCTCAATAAATAGGCTTAATAAATAGGCTCATTGAATACTCTTTAAATAGGCTTATTAAATAGACTTATTAAATAGATTTATTAAATAGGCTTATTAAATAGGCTTATTAAATAGGCTTATTAAATAGGCTTATTAAATAGACTTATTAAATAGCCTCATTAAATACGCTTATTTTAGCAACTTAGGCTTATTAAATAGGCTTATTTCAGCAACTTAGACTTATTAAATAGGCTTATTTCAGCAACTTAGGCTTATTAAATAGGCTTATTCCAGCAACTTAGACTTATTAAATAGCCTTATTTCATCAACTTTGGCTTATTAAATAGGCTTATTTCAGCAACTTAGGCTTATTAAATAGCCTTATTAAATAGGCTTATTTCAGCAACTTGGGCATATTAAATAGGCTTATTTCAGCAACTTCGGCTTAATAAAAATAGGCTTATTCAGCAACTTAGGCTTATTAAATAGGATTTTTTAAATAGACTTATTTCAGCAACTTAGGCTTATTAAATAGGCTTATTTCAGCAACTTATGCTTATTAAATAGCCTTATTTCAGCAACGTAGACTTATTAAATAAGCTTATTCAGCAACTTAGGCTTATTAAATAGCCTTATTAAATAGGCATATTTTAGCAACTTAGGCTTATTAAATAGGCTTATTTCAGCAAATTAGACTTATTAAAAAGCCTTATTTCAGCAACTTAGGCTTATTAAATATGCTTATTTCAGCAACTTAGGCTTATTAAATAGGCTTATTTCAGCAACTTATGCTTATTGAATAGCCTTATTAATCAGGTTTATTTCAGCAACTTAGGCGTATTAAATAGCATTTTTAAATAGGTTTATTTCAGCAACTTAGACTTATTAAATAGACCTTTTTAAATAGGCTTAGTTCAGAAACTTAGGCTTATTAAATAGGCTTATTTCAGCAACTTAGGCTCATTAAATAGGCTTATTTCACCAACTTAGGCTTATTAAATAGCCTTATTAAATAGGCTTATTTTAGCAACTTTGACTTATTAAATCGACTAGTTAAATAGACATTTCAGCAAATTAGGCTCATTAAATAGGCTTATGAAATATGCTTATTTCTGCAACTTAGACGTATTAGATAGGCCTATTAAATAGGCTTATTTCAGCAACTTAGGCTTATTAAATAGGCTTATTCCAGCAACTTAGACTTATTAAATAGCCTTATTTCATCAACTTACGCTTATTAAATAGGCTTATTTCAGCAACTTAGGCTTATTAAATAGCCTTATGAAATAGGCTTATTTCAGCAACTTGGGCTTATTAAATAGGCTTATTTTAGCAACTAACGCTGTTTAAATAGGTTTATTTCAGCAACTTAGACTTATTAAATAGCCTTATTTCAGCAACTTAGACTTATTAAATAGGCTTATTTCAGCAACTTAGGCTTAATAAAAATAGGCTTATTCAGCAACTTAGGCTTATTAAATAGGCTTATTCAGCAACTTAGGCTCATTAAATAGGCTCATTAAATACTTATTAAATAGGCTTATTAAACAGGCTTATTAAATAGACTTATTAAATAGGCTCAATAAATAGGCTTATTAAATAGGCTCATTAAATTGGCTTAATAAATAGGCTTATTAAATAGGTTTATTAAATTGGCTTATTAAATAGGCTTATTAAATAGGCTCAATAAATAGGCTTAATAAATAGGCTCATTGAATACTCTTTAAATAGGCTTATTAAATAGACTTATTAAATATTTTTATTAAATAGGCTTATTAAATAGGCTTATTAAATAGGCTTATTAAATAGACTTATTAAATAGCCTCATTAAATTGGCTTATTTTAGCAACTTAGGCTTATTAAATAGGCTTATTTCAGCAACTTAGACTTATTAAATAGCCTTATTTCAGCAACTTAGGCTTATTAAATAGGCTCATTTCAGCAACTTAAGCTTATTAAATAGCCTTATTTCAGCAACTTAGACTTATTAAATAGGTTTATTTCAGCAACTTAGGCTTATTTAATAGGCTTATTTCAGCAACTTAGACTTATTAAATAGGCTTATTTCAGCAACTTAGGCTTATTAAATAGCCTTATTAAATATTCTTAATTCAGCAACTTGGGCTTATAAAATAGGCTTATTTCAGCAACTTACGCTGATTAAATAGGCTCATTTCAGCAACTTAGACTTATTAAATGGCCTTATTTCAGCAACTTAGACTTATTAAATAGGCTTATTTCAGCAACTTATGCTTATTAAATATACTTATTTCAGCAACATAGGCTTATTAAATAGGCTTATTTCAGCAACTTAGACTTATTAAATAGCCTTATTTCAGCAACTTAGGCTTATTAAATAGGCTTATTTCAGCAACTTAGGCTTATTAAATAGCGTTATTTCAGCAACTTAGACTTATTAAATAGGCTTATTTCAGCAACTTAGGCTCATTAAATAGGCTTATTCAGCAACTTAGGCTTATTAAATAGGCTTATTAAATAGGCTTATTTCAGCAACTCAGGCTTATTAAATAGGCTTATTCAGCACCTTAGGCTTATTAAATAGGCTTATTAAATAGGCTTATTTCAGCAACTTAGGCTTATTAAATAGGCTCATTAAATACTTATTAAATAGGCTTATTAAACAGGCTTATTAAATAGACTTATTAAATAGGCTTATTAAACAGGCTTATTAAATAGACTTATTAAATAGGCTCAATAAATAGGCTTATTAAATAGGCTCATTAAATATGCTTAATAAATAGGCTTATTAAATAGGCTTAATAAATAGGCTTATTAAATAGGTTTATTAAATTGGCTTATTAAATAGGCTTATTAAATAGGCTCAATAAATAGGCTTAATAAATAGGCTCATTGAATACTCTTTAAATAGGCTTATTAAATAGACTTATTAAATATTTTTATTAAATAGGCTTATTAAATAGGCTTATTAAATAGGCTTATTAAATAGGCTTATTAAATAGACTTATTAAATAGCCTCATTAAATTGGCTTATTTTAGCAACTTAGGCTTATTAAATAGGCTTATTTCAGCAACTTAGACTTATTAAATAGCCTTATTTCAGCAACTTAGGCTTATTAAATAGGCTCATTTCAGCAACTTAAGCTTATTAAATAGCCTTATTTCAGCAACTTAGACTTATTAAATAGGTTTATTTCAGCAACTTAGGCTTATTTAATAGGCTTATTTCAGCAACTGAGACTTATTAAATAGGCTTATTTCAGCAACTTAGGCTTATTAAATAGCCTTATTAAATAGGCTTAATTCAGCAACTTGGGCTTATTAAATAGGCTTATTTCAGCAACTTACGCTGATTAAATAGGCTCATTTCAGCAACTTAGACTTATTAAATAGGCTTATTTCAGCAACTTAGGCTTAATAAAAATAGGCTTATTCAGCAACTTAGGCTTATTAAATAGGCTTATTAAATAGACTTATTTCAGCAACTTAGGCTCATTAAATAGGCTTATTCAGCAACTTAGGCTCATTAAATAGGCTCATTAAATACTTATTAAATAGGCTTATTAAACAGGCTTATTAAATAGACTTATTAAATAGGCTCAATAAATAGGCTTATTAAATAGGCTCATTAAATTGGCTTAATAAATAGGCTTATTAAATAGGTTTATTAAATTGGCTTATTAAATAGGCTTATTAAATAGGCTCAATAAATAGGCTTAATAAATAGGCTCATTGAATACTCTTTAAATAGGCTTATTAAATAGACTTATTAAATATTTTTATTAAATAGGCTTATTAAATAGGCTTATTAAATAGGCTTATTAAATAGGCTTATTAAATAGACTTATTAAATAGCCTCATTAAATTGGCTTATTTTAGCAACTTAGGCTTATTAAATAGGCTTATTTCAGCAACTTAGACTTATTAAATAGCCTTATTTCAGCAACTTAGGCTTATTAAATAGGCTCATTTCAGCAACTTAAGCTTATTAAATAGCCTTATTTCAGCAACTTAGACTTATTAAATAGGTTTATTTCAGCAACTTAGGCTTATTTAATAGGCTTATTTCAGCAACTTAGACTTATTAAATAGGCTTATTTCAGCAACTTAGGCTTATTAAATAGCCTTATTAAATAGGCTTAATTCAGCAACTTGGGCTTATAAAATAGGCTTATTTCAGCAACTTACGCTGATTAAATAGGCTCATTTCAGCAACTTAGACTTATTAAATGGCCTTATTTCAGCAACTTAGACTTATTAAATAGGCTTATTTCAGCAACTTATGCTTATTAAATATACTTATTTCAGCAACATAGGCTTATTAAATAGGCTTATTTCAGCAACTTAGACTTATTAAATAGCCTTATTTCAGCAACTTAGGCTTATTAAATAGGCTTATTTCAGCAACTTAGGCTTATTAAATAGCGATATTTCAGCAACTTAGACTTATTAAATAGGCTTATTTCAGCAACTTAGGCTCATTAAATAGGCTTATTCAGCAACTTAGGCTTATTAAATAGGCTTATTAAATAGGCTTATTTCAGCAACTCAGGCTTATTAAATAGGCTTATTCAGCACCTTAGGCTTATTAAATAGGCTTATTAAATAGGCTTATTTCAGCAACTTAGGCATATTAAATAGGCTCATTAAATACTTATTAAATAGGCTTATTAAACAGGCTTATTAAATAGACTTATTAAATAGGCTTATTAAACAGGCTTATTAAATAGACTTATTAAATAGGCTCAATAAATAGGCTTATTAAATAGGCTCATTAAATATGCTTAATAAATAGGCTTATTAAATAGGCTTAATAAATAGGCTTATTAAATAGGTTTATTAAATTGGCTTATTAAATAGGCTTATTAAATAGGCTCAATAAATAGGCTTAATAAATAGGCTCATTGAATACTCTTTAAATAGGCTTATTAAATAGACTTATTAAATATTTTTTATTAAATAGGCTTATTAAATAGGCTTATTAAATAGGCTTATTAAATAGGCTTATTAAATAGACTTATTAAATAGCCTCATTAAATCGGCTTATTTTAGCAACTTAGGCTTATTAAATAGGCTTATTTCAGCAACTTAGACTTATTAAATAGCCTTATTTCAGCAACTTAGGCTTATTAAATAGGCTCATTTCAGCAACTTAAGCTTATTAAATAGCCTTATTTCATCAACTTAGACTTATTAAATAGGTTTATTTCAGCAACTTAGGCTTATTTAATAGGCTTATTTCAGCAACTTTGACTTATTAAATAGGCTTATTTCAGCAACTTAGGCTTATTAAATAGCCTTATTAAATAGGCTTAATTCAGCAACTTGGGCTTATTAAATAGGCTTATTTCAGCAACTTACGCTGATTAAATAGGCTCATTTCAGCAACTTAGACTTATTAAATGGCCTTATTTCAGCAACTTAGACTTATTAAATAGGCTTATTTCAGCAACTTATGCTTATTAAATATACTTATTTCAGCAACATAGGCTTATTAAATAGGCTTATTTCAGCAACTTAGACTTATTAAATAGCCTTATTTCAGCAACTTAGGCTTATTAAATAGGCTTATTTCAGCAACGTAGGCTTATTAAATAGCGTTATTTCAGCAACTTAGACTTATTAAATAGGCTTATTTCAGCAACTTAGGCTCATTAAATAGGCTTATTCAGCAACTTAGGCTTATTAAATAGGCTTATTAAATAGGCTTATTTCAGCAACTCAGGCTTATTAAATAGGCTTATTCAGCACCTTAGGCTTATTAAATAGGCTTATTAAATAGGCTTATTTCAGCAACTTAGGCTTATTAAATAGGCTCATTAAATACTTATTAAATAGGCTTATTAAACAGGCTTATTAAATAGACTTATTAAATAGGCTTATTAAACAGGCTTATTAAATAGACTTTTTAAATAGGCTCAATAAATAGGCTTATTAAATAGGCTCATTAAATATGCTTAATAAATAGGCTTATTAAATAGACTTATTAAATAGGCTTATTAAATAGGCTTATTAAATAGACTTATTAAATAGGCTTATTAAATAGGCTTATTAAATAGGCTTAATAAATAGGCTTATTAAATAGGCTCAATAAACTTATTAAATAGACTTATTAAATAGGCATATTAAATAGGCTTATTAAATAGGCTTATTAAATAGGCTTATTAAATAGACTAATTAAATAGCCTCATTAAATAGGCTTATTTTAGCAACTTAGGCTTATTAAATAGGCTTATTTCAGCAACTTAGACTTATTAAATAGCCTTATTTCAGCAACTTAAGCTTATTAAAAAGGCTCATTTCAGCAACTTAGGCTTATTAAATAGCCTTATTTCAGCAACGTAGACTTATTAAATAGGCTTATTCAGCAACTTAGGCTTATTAAATAGCCTTATTAAATAGGCTTATTTTAGCATCTTAGACTTATTAAAAAGCCTTATTTCAGCAACTTAGGCTTATGAAATAGGCTTATTTCAGCAACTTGGGCTTATTAAATAGGCTTATTTCAGCAACTTAGACTTATTAAATAGGCGTATTAAATAGGCTTATTAAATAGACTTATTAAATAGGCGCATGAAATGGGCTCAATAAATAGGCTTATTAAATAGGCTCAATAAATAGGCTTATTAAATAGCCTCTATAAATCGACTTATTAAATAGGATCGATCAATAGGCTTATTAAAAAGGCTTATTAAATAGGCTCATTAAATACTTATTAAATAGAATTATTAATTAGACTTATTAAATAGACTTATTAAATAGGCTTATTAAATAGACTTATTAAATAGGCTTATTAAAAAGGCTTATTAAATAGACTTATTAAATAGGCTCATTAAATAATTATTAAATAGGCGTATTAAATAGGCTCATTAAATAGGCTTATTAAATAGGCTTATTAAATAGACTTATTAAATAGACTTATTAAATAGCCTCATTAAATAGGCTTATTTTAGCAACTTAGGCTTATTAAATAGGCTTAATTCAGCAACTTATGCTTATTAAATAGCCTTATTATATAGGCTTATTTCAGCAACTTAGGCTTATTAAATAGGCCTATTAAATAGGCTTATTAAATAGACTTATTAAATAGGCTCATTAAATACTTATTAAATAGGCTTATTAAATAGGCTTATTAAATAGACTTATTAAATAGGCTCAATAAATAGGCTTATTAAATAGGATTATTAAATAGGCTTATTAAATAGGCTTAATAAATAGGCTCAATAAATAGGCTTATTAATAAGCTCAATAAATAGGCGTATTAAATAGGCTCAATAAATAGGCGTATTAAATAGGCTCCTTAAATACTTATTAAATAAGCTTATTAAATAGACTTATTAAATAGACTTATTAAATAGGCTTATTAAATAGACTTTATTAAATAGGCTTATTAAAAAGGCTTATTAAATAGACTTAATAAATAGGCTCATTAAATACTTATTAAATAGGTTTATTAAATAGGTGTATTAAATAGGCTTATTAAATAGGCGTATTAAATAGGCTTATTAAATAGGCTTATTAAATGGACTTATTAAATAGCCTCATTAAATAGGCTTATTTTAGCAACTTAGGCTTATTAAATCGGTTTATTTCAGCAACTTAGGCTCATTAAATAGCCTTATTAAATAGGCTTAGTTCAGAAACTTAGGCTTTTTAAATAGGCTTATTTCAGCAACTTAGGCTCATTAAATAGCCTTATTAAATAGGCTTATTTCAGCAACTTAGGCTTATTAAATAGCCTTATTAAATAGGCTTATTTTAGCAACTTAGACTTATTAAATCGACTTATTAAATAGACATTTCAGCAACTTAGGCTCATTAAATATGCTTATGAAATATGCTTATTTCTGCAACTTAGACTTATTAAATAGCCTTATTAAATAGGCTTATTTCAGCAACTTAGGCTTATTAAATAGGCTTATTTCAGCAACTTATGGTTATTAAATAGCATTATTAAACAGGTTTATTTCAGCAATTTAGGCTTATTAAATAGCATTTTTAAATAGGTTTATTTCAGCAACTTAGACTTATTAAATATACCTTTTTATATAGGCTTAGTTCAGCAACGTAGGCTTATTAAATAGGCTTATTTCAGCAACTTAGGCTCATTAAATAGGCTTATTTCAGCAACTTAGGTTTATTAAATAGCCTTATTAAATAGGCTTTTTTTTAGCAACTTAGACTTATTAAATCGACTAGTTAAATAGACATTTCAGCAACTTAGGCTCATTAAATAGGCTTATGAAATATGCTTATTTCTGCAACTTAGACTTATTAGATAGGCCTATTAAATAGGCTTATTTCAGCAACTTAGGCTATTAAATAGCATTTTAAATAGGTTTATTTCAGCAACTTAGACTTATTAAATAGCCCTTTTTAAATAGGCTTAGTTCAGAATCTTAGGCTTATTAAATAGGATTATTTCAGCAACTTAGGCTCATTAAATAGCCTCATTAAATAGGCTTATTTCAGCAACTTAGGCTTATTAAATAGCCTTATTAAATAGGCTTATTTTAGCAACTTAGACTTATTAAATCGACTTATTAAATAGACATTTCAGCAACTTAGGCTCAGTAAATAGGCTTATGAAATATGCTTATTTCTGCAACTTAGACTTATTAGATAGAGATATTAAATAGGCTTATTTCAGCAACTTAGGCTTATTAAATAGGCTTATTTCAGCAACTTAGACTTATTAAATAGCCTTATTTCAGCAAATTACGCTTATTAAATAGGCCTATTTCAGCAACTTAGGCTTATTAAATAGCCTTATTAAATAGGCTTATTTCAGCAACTTGGGATTATTAAATAGGCTTATTTCATCAACTTACGCTGATTAAATAGGCTCATTTCAGCAACTTAGACTCATTAAATAGCCTTATTTCAGCAACTTAGACTTATTAAATAGGCTTATTTCAGCAACTTATGCTCATTAAATATACTTATTTCTGCAACTTAGGCATATTAAATACGCTTATTTCAGCAACTTAGACTTATTAAATAGCCTTATTTCAGCAACTTAGGCTTATTAAATAGGCGTATTTCAGCAACTTAGGCTCATTAAATAGCCCTATTAAATAGGCTTATTTCAGCAACTTAGGCTTATTAAATAGCCTTATTAAATAGGCTTATTTTAGCAACTTTGACTTATTAAATCGACTTATTAAATAGACATTTCAGCAACTTAGGCTCATTAAATAGGCTTATGAAATATGCTTATTTCTGCAACTTAGACTTATTAGATAGGCCTATTAAATAGGCTTATTTTAGCAACGTAGGTGTATTAAATATGCTTATTTCAGCAACTTAGGCTATTAAATAGCATCATTAAATAGGTTTATTTCTGCAACTTAGACTTATTAAATAGCCTTATTAAATAGGCTTATTTCAGCAACTTAGGCTTATTAAATAGGCTTATTTCAGCAACTTATGGTTATTAAATAGCCTTATTAAACAGGTTTATTTCAGCAATTTAGGCTTATTAAATAGCATTTTTAAATAGCCTTATTTCAGCAACTTAGGCTTATTAAATAGGCTTATTAAATAGGCTTATTTCAGCAACTTAGGCTTATTAAATAGGCTTATTCAGCAACTTAGGCTTATTAAATTGGCTCATTAAATACTTATTAAATAGGCATATTAAACAGGCTTATTACAGCAACTTAGGCTTATTAAATAGGCTTATTCAGCAACTTAGGCTTATTAAATAGGCTCATTAAATACTTATTAAATAGGCTTATTAAACAGGCTTATTAAATAGATGTATTAAATAGGCTCAATAAATAGGATTTTTAAATAGGCTCATTAAATAGGCTTAATAAATAGGCTTATTAAATAGGCTGATTAAATAGGCTTATTAAATAGGCGTATTAAATAGGCTTAATAAATAGGCTTATTAAATAGGCTCAATAAATAGGCTTATTAAATAGGTGCTTTAAATACTTATTAAATAGGCTTATTAAATAGACTTATTAAATAGACTTATTAAATAGGCTTATTAAATAGGCTTATTAAATAGGCTTATTAAATAGGCTTATTAAATAGACTCATTAAATAGCCTCATTAAATAGGCTCATTTCAGCAACTTAGGCTTATTAAATAGCCTTATTTCAGCAACTTAGACTTATTAAATATGCTTATTCAGCAACTTAGGCTTATTAAATAGCCTTATTAAATAGGCTTATTTCAGCAACTTAGGCTTATTAAATAGGCTTATTTCAGCAACTTAGACTTATTAAAAAGGCTTATTTCAGCAACTTTGGCTTATGAAATAGGCTTATTCAGCAACTTAGGCATATTAAATAGGCTTATTTCAGCAACTTAGACTTATTAAATAGGCCTATTAAATAGGCTTATTAAATAGACTGATTAAATAGGCTCAATAAATACTTATTAAATAGGCTTATTAAAATAGGCTTATTAAATAGACTTATTAAATAGGCTCAATAAATAGGCTTATTAAAGAGGTTTATTAAATAGGCTTATTAAATAGGCTTATTTAATAGGCTTATTAAATAGGCTTATTAAATAGGCTCAATAAATAGGCTTACTAAATAGGCTCAATAAATAGGCTCATTAAATAGGCTCAATAAATAGGCTTATTAAATAGGCTCAATAAATAGGCTTATTAAATAGGCTTATTAAAAAGACTTTATTAAATAGGCTTATTAAAAAGGCTTATTAAATAGACTTAATAAATAGGCTCATTAAATACTTATTAAATAGGTTTATTAAATAGGCTTATTAAATAGGCATATTAAATAGGCTTGTTAAATAGGCTTATTAAATGGACTTATTAAATAGCCTCATTAAATAGGCTTATTTTAGCAACTTAGGCTTATTAAATAGGTTTATTTCAGCAACTTAGACTTATTAAATAGCCTTATTAAATAGGCTTATTTCAGCAACTTAGGCTTATTAAATAGGCTTATTTCAGCAACTTATGCTTATTAAATAGCCTTATTAAACAGGTTTATTTCAGCAACTTAGGCTCATTAAATCGACTTATTAATTAGACATTTCAGCAACTTAGGCTCATTAAATATGCTTATGAAATAAGCTTATTTCTGCAACTTAGACTTATTAGATAGGCCTATTAAATAGGCTTATTTTAGCAACTTAGGCTTATCAAATATGCTTATTTTCGCAACTTAGGCGTATTAAATAGCATTATTAAATAAGTTTATTTCTGCAACTTCGACTTATTAAATTGCCTTATTAAATAGGCTTATTTCAGCAACTTAGGCTTATTAAATAGGCTTATTTCAGCAACTTATGCTTATTAAATAGCCTTATTAAACAGGTTTATTTCAGCAATTTAGGCTTATTAAATAGCATTTTTAAATATGTTTATTTCAGCAACTTAGACTTATTAAATAGACCTTTTTTATATAGGCGTAGTTCAGCAACGTAGGCGTATTAAATAGGCTTATTTCAGCAACTTGTGCTTATTAAATAACCTTATTAATCAGGTTTATTTCAGCAACTTAGGCGTATTAAATAGCATTTTTAAATAGGTTTATTTCAGCAACTTAGACTTATTAAACAGACCTTTTTAAATAGGCTTAGTTCAGAAACTTAGGCTTATTAAATAGGCTTATTTCAGCAACTTAGGCTCATTAAATGGCCTCATTAAATAGGCTTATTTCAGCAACTTAGGCTTATTAAATAGCCTTATTAAATAGGCTTATTTTAGCAACTTAGACTTATTAAATCGACTTATTAAATAGACATTTCAGCAACTTAGGCTCATTAAATAGGCTTATGAAATATGCTTATTTCTGCAACTTAGACTTATTAGATAGGCCTATTAAATAGGCTTATTTCAGCAACTTAGGCTTATTAAATAGGTTTATTTCAGCAACTTAGACTTATTAAATAGCCTTATTTCAGCAACTTAGGCTTATTAAATAGGCTAATTTCAGCAACTTAGGCTTATTAAATATCCTTAGTTCAGCAACTTAGACTTATTAAATAGGCTTATTCAGCAACTTAGGCTCATTAAATAGCCTTATTAAATAGGCTTAGTTCAGCAACTTAGGCTTATTAAATAGGCTTATTTCAGCAACTTAGACTTATTAAAAAGGCTTATTTCAGCAACTTAGGCTTATGAAATAGGCTTTTCAGCAACTTAGGCTTATTAAATAGGCTTATTTCAGCAACTTAGACTTATTAAATAGGCCTATTAAATAGGCTTATTAAATAGACTGATTAGTAGGCTCATTAAATACTCATTAAATAGGCTTATTAAATAGGCTTATTAAAAAGACTTATTAAATAGGCTCAATAAATAGGCTTATTAAATAGGCTAATTAAATAGGCTTATTAAATAGGCTTATTAAATAGACTTATTAAATAGGCGTATTAAATAGGCGTATTAAATAGACTTATTAAATAGCCTCATTAAATAGGCTTATTTGGGCAACTTAGGCTTTTTAAATAGGTTTATTTCAGCAGCTTAGACTTATTAAATAGCCTTATTAAATAGGCTTATTTCAGCAACTTAGGCTTAGTAAATAGGCTTATTTCAGCAACTTATGCTTATTAAATAGCCTTATTAAACAGGTTTATTTCAGCAACTTAGGCTTATTAAGTAGCATTTTTAAAGAGGTTTATTTCAGCAACTTAGACTTATTAAATAGACCTTTTATATAGGCTTAGTTCAGCAACGTAGGCTTATTAAATAGGCTTATTTCAGCAACTTGTGCTTATTAAATAACCTTATTAATCAGGTTTATTTCAGCAACTTAGGCGTATTAAATAGCATTTTTAAATAGGTTTATTTCAGCAACTTAGACTTATTAAATAGACCTTTTTAAATAGGCTTAGTTCAGAAACTTAGGCTTATTAAATAGGCTTATTTCAGCAACTTAGGCTTATTAAATAGCCTTATTAAATAGGCTTATTTTAGCAACTTAGACTTATTAAATCGACTTATTAAATAGACATTTCAGCAACTTAGGCTCATTAAATAGGCTTATGAAATATGCTTATTTCTGCAACTTAGACTTATTAGATAGGCCTATTAAATAGGCTTATTTCAGCAACTTAGGCTTATTAAATAGGTTTATTTCAGCAACTTAGACTTATTAAATATACCTTTTTATATAGGCTTAGTTCAGCAACGTAGGCTTATTAAATAGGCTTATTTCAGCAACTTAGGCTCATTAAATAGGCTTATTTCAGCAACTTAGGTTTATTAAATAGCCTTTTTAAATAGGCTTATTTTAGCAACTTAGACTTATTAAATCGACTAGTTAAATAGACATTTCAGCAACTTAGGCTCATTAAATAGGCTTATGAAATATGCTTATTTCTGCAACTTAGACTTATTAGATAGGCCTATTAAATAGGCTTATTTCAGCAACTTAGGCGTATTAAATAGCATTTTAAATAGGTTTATTTCAGCAACTTAGACTTATTAAATAGACCTTTTTAAATAGGCTTAGTTCAGAATCTTAGGCTTATTAAATAGGCTTATTTCAGCAACTTAGGCTCATTAAATAGCCTCATTAAATAGGCTTATTTCAGCAACTTAGGCTTATTAAATAGCCTTATTAAATAGGCTTATTTTAGCAACTTAGACTTATTAAATCGACTTATTAAATAGACATTTCAGCAACTTAGGCTCAGTAAATAGGCTTATGAAATATGCTTATTTCTGCAACTTAGACTTATTAGATAGAGATATTAAATAGGCTTATTTCAGCAACTTAGGCTTATTAAATAGGCTTATTTCAGCAACTTAGACTTATTAAATAGCCTTATTTCAGCAAATTACGCTTATTAAATAGGCTTCTTTCAGCAACTTAGGCTTATTAAATAGCCTTATTAAATAGTCTTATTTCAGCAACTTGGGATTATTAAATAGGCTTATTTCATCAACTTACGCTGATTAAATAGGCACATTTCAGCAACTTAGACTTATTAAATAGCCTTATTTCAGCAACTTAGACTTATTAAATAGGCTTATTTCAGCAACTTATGCTCATTAAATATACTTATTTCAGCAACTTAGGCATATTAAATAGGCTTATTTCAGCATCTTAGACTTATTAAATAGCCTTATTTCAGCAACTTAGGCTTATTAAATAGGCGTATTTCAGCAACTTAGGCTTATTAAATAGCCTTATTTCAGCAACTTAGACTTATTAAATAGGCTTTTTTCAGCAACTTAGGCTTATTAAATAGGCTTATTCAGCAACTTAGGCTTATTAAATAGGCTTATTAAATAGGCTTATTTCAGCAACTTAGGCTTATTAAATAGGCTTATTCAGCAACTTAGGCTTATTAAATTGGCTCATTAAATACTTATTAAATAGGCATATTAAACAGGCTGATTACAGCAACTTAGGCTTATTAAATAGGCTTATTCAGCAACTTAGGCTTATTAAATAGGCTCATTAAATACTTATTAAATAGGCTTATTAAACAGGCTTATTAAATAGATGTATTAAATAGGCTCAATAAATAGGATTTTTAAATAGGCTCATTAAATAGGCTTAATAAATAGGCTTATTAAATAGGCTGATTAAATAGGCTTATTAAATAGGCTTATTAAATAGGCTTAATAAATAGGCTTATTAAATAGGCTCAATAAATAGGCTTATTAAATAGGCGCTTTAAATACTTATTAAATAGGCTTATTAAATAAACTTATTAAATAGACTTATTAAATAGGCTTATTAAATAGGCTTATTAAATAGGCTTATTAAATAGGCTTATTAAATAGACTCATTAAATAGCCTCATTAAATAGGCTCATTTCAGCAACTTAGGCTTATTAAATAGCATTATTTCAGCAACTTAGACTTATTAAATATGCTTATTCAGCAACTTAGGCTTATTAAATAGCCTTATTAAATAGGCTTATTTCAGCAACTTAAGCTTATTAAATAGGCTTATTTCAGCAACTTAGACTTATTAAAAAGGCTTATTTCAGCAACTTTGGCTTATGAAATAGGCTTATTCAGCAACTTAGGCATATTAAATAGGCTTATTTCAGCAACTTAGACTTATTAAATAGGCCTATTAAATAGGCTTATTAAATAGACTGATTAAATAGGCTCAATAAATACTTATTAAATAGGCTTATTAAAATAGGCTTATTAAATAGACTTATTAAATAGGCTCAATAAATAGGCTTATTAAATAGGTTTATTAAATAGGCTTATTAAATAGGCTTATTTAATAGGCTTATTAAATAGGCTTATTAAATAGGCTCAATAAATAGGCTTACTAAATAGGCTCAATAAATAGGCTTATTAAATAGGCTCAATAAATAGGCTTATTAAATAGGCTCAATAAATAGGCTTATTAAATAGGCTTATTAAAAAGACTTTATTAAATAGGCTTATTAAAAAGGCTTATTAAATAGACTTAATAAATAGGCTCATTAAATACTTATTAAATAGGTTTATTAAATAGGCTTATTAAATAGGCATATTAAATAGGCTTGTTAAATAGGCTTATTAAATGGACTTATTAAATAGCCTCATTAAATAGGCTTATTTTAGCAACTTAGGCTTATTAAATAGGTTTATTTCAGCAACTTAGACTTATTAAATAGCCTTATTAAATAGGCTTATTTCAGCAACTTAGGCTTATTAAATAGGCTTATTTCAGCAACTTATGCTTATTAAATAGCCTTATTAAACAGGTTTATTTCAGCAACTTAGGCTCATTAAATAGCCTTATTAAATAGGCTTATTTCAGCAACTTAGGCTTATTAAATAGCCTTAATAAATAGGCTTATTTTAGCAACTTAGACTTATTAAATCGACTTATTAAATAGACATTTCAGCAACTTAGGCTCATTAAATATGCTCATGAAATAAGCTTATTTTTGCAACTTAGACTTATTAGATAGGCCTATTAAATAGGCTTATTTTAGCAACTTAGGCTTATCAAATATGCTTATTTCAGCAACTTAGGCGTATTAAATAGCATTATTAAATAAGTTTATTTCTGCAACTTCGACTTATTAAATTGCCTTATTAAATAGGCTTATTTCAGCAACTTAGGCTTATTAAATAGGCTTATTTCAGCAACTTATGCTTATTAAATAGCCTTATTAAACAGGTTTATTTCAGCAATTTAGGCTTATTAAATAGCATTTTTAAATATGTTTATTTCAGCAACTTAGACTTATTAAATAGACCTTTTTATATAGGCTTAGTTCAGCAACGTAGGCTTATTAAATAGGCTTATTTCAGCAACTTGTGCTTATTAAATAACCTTATTAATCAGGTTTATTTCAGCAACTTAGGCGTATTAAATAGCATTTTTAAATAGGTTTATTTCAGCAACTTAGACTTATTAAACAGACCTTTTTAAATAGGCTTAGTTCAGAAACTTAGGCTTATTAAATAGGCTTATTTCAGCAACTTAGGCTCATTAAATAGCCTCATTAAATAGGCTTATTTCAGCAACTTAGGCTTATTAAATAGCCTTATTAAATAGGCTTATTTTAGCAACTTAGACTTATTAAATCGACTTATTAAATAGACATTTCAGCAACTTAGGCTCATTAAATAGGCTTATGAAATATGCTTATTTCTGCAACTTAGACTTATTAGATAGGCCTATTAAATAGGCTTATTTCAGCAACTTAGGCTTATTAAATAGGTTTATTTCAGCAACTTAGACTTATTAAATAGCCTTATTTCAGCAACTTAGGCTTATTAAATAGGCTCATTTCAGCAACTTAGGCTTATTAAATATCCTTAGTTCAGCAACTTAGACTTATTAAATAGGCTTATTCAGCAACTTAGGCTCATTAAATAGCCTTATTAAATAGGCTTAGTTCAGCAACTTAGGCTTATTAAATAGGCTTATTTCAGCAACTTAGACTTATTAAAAAGGCTTATTTCAGCAACTTAGGCTTATGAAATAGGCTTTTCAGCAACTTAGGCTTATTAAATAGGCTTATTTCAGCAACTTAGACTTATTAAATAGGCCTATTAAATAGGCTTATTAAATAGACTGATTAGTAGGCTCATTAAATACTCATTAAATAGGCTTATTAAATAGGCTTATTAAAAAGACTTATTAAATAGGCTCAATAAATAGGCTTATTAAATAGGCTTATTAAATAGGCTTATTAAATAGGCTTATTAAATAGACTTATTAAATAGGCGTATTAAATAGGTGTATTAAATAGACTTATTAAATAGCCTCATTAAATAGGCTTATTTGAGCAACTTAGGCTTTTTAAATAGGTTTATTTCAGCAGCTTAGACTTATTAAATAGCCTTATTAAATAGGCTTATTTCAGCAACTTAGGCTTAGTAAATAGGCTTATTTCAGCAACTTATGCTTATTAAATAGCCTTATTAAACAGGTTTATTTCAGCAACTTAGGCTTATTAAGTAGCATTTTTAAAGAGGTTTATTTCAGCAACTTAGACTTATTAAATAGACCTTTTATATAGGCTTAGTTCAGCAACGTAGGCTTATTAAATAGGCTTATTTCAGCAACTTGTGCTTATTAAATAACCTTATTAATCAGGTTTATTTCAGCAACTTAGGCGTATTAAATAGCATTTTTAAATAGGTTTATTTCAGCAACTTAGACTTATTAAATAGACCTTTTTAAATAGGCTTAGTTCAGAAACTTAGGCTTATTAAATAGGCTTATTTCAGCAACTTAGGCTTATTAAATAGCCTTATTAAATAGGCTTATTTTAGCAACTTAGACTTATTAAATCGACTTATTAAATAGACATTTCAGCAACTTAGGCTCATTAAATAGGCTTATGAAATATGCTTATTTCTGCAACTTAGACTTATTAGATAGGCCTATTAAATAGGCTTATTTCAGCAACTTAGGCTTATTAAATAGGTTTATTTCAGCAACTTAGACTTATTAAATATACCTTTTTATATAGGCTTAGTTCAGCAACGTAGGCTTATTAAATAGGCTTATTTCAGCAACTTAGGCTCATTAAATAGGCTTATTTCAGCAACTTAGGTTTATTAAATAGCCTTTTTAAATAGGCTTATTTTAGCAACTTAGACTTATTAAATCGACTAGTTAAATAGACATTTCAGCAACTTAGGCTCATTAAATAGGCTTATGAAATATGCTTATTTCTGCAACTTAGACTTATTAGATAGGCCTATTAAATAGGCTTATTTCAGCAACTTAGGCGTATTAAATAGCATTTTAAATAGGTTTATTTCAGCAACTTAGACTTATTAAATAGACCTTTTTAAATAGGCTTAGTTCAGAATCTTAGGCTTATTAAATAGGCTTATTTCAGCAACTTAGGCTCATTAAATAGCCTCATTAAATAGGCTTATTTCAGCAACTTAGGCTTATTAAATAGCCTTATTAAATAGGCTTATTTTAGCAACTTAGACTTATTAAATCGACTTATTAAATAGACATTTCAGCAACTTAGGCTCAGTAAATAGGCTTATGAAATATGCTTATTTCTGCAACTTAGACTTATTAGATAGAGATATTAAATAGGCTTATTTCAGCAACTTAGGCTTATTAAATAGGCTTATTTCAGCAACTTAGACTTATTAAATAGCCTTATTTCAGCAAATTACGCTTATTAAATAGGCTTCTTTCAGCAACTTAGGCTTATTAAATAGCCTTATTAAATAGTCTTATTTCAGCAACTTGGGATTATTAAATAGGCTTATTTCATCAACTTACGCTGATTAAATAGGCACATTTCAGCAACTTAGACTTATTAAATAGCCTTATTTCAGCAACTTAGACTTATTAAATAGGCTTATTTCAGCAACTTATGCTCATTAAATATACTTATTTCAGCAACTTAGGCATATTAAATAGGCTTATTTCAGCATCTTAGACTTATTAAATAGCCTTATTTCAGCAACTTAGGCTTATTAAATAGGCGTATTTCAGCAACTTAGGCTTATTAAATAGCCTTATTTCAGCAACTTAGAATTATTAAATAGGCTTTTTTCAGCAACTTAGGCTTATTAAATAGGCTTATTCAGCAACTTAGGCTTATTAAATAGGCTTATTAAATAGGCTTATTTCAGCAACTTAGGCTTATTAAATAGGCTTATTCAGCAACTTAGGCTTATTAAATTGGCTCATTAAATACTTATTAAATAGGCATATTAAACAGGCTGATTACAGCAACTTAGGCTTATTAAATAGGCTTATTCAGCAACTTAGGCTTATTAAATAGGCTCATTAAATACTTATTAAATAGGCTTATTAAACAGGCTTATTAAATAGATGTATTAAATAGGCTCAATAAATAGGATTTTTAAATAGGCTCATTAAATAGGCTTAATAAATAGGCTTATTAAATAGGCTGATTAAATAGGCTTATTAAATAGGCTTATTAAATAGGCTTAATAAATAGGCTTATTAAATAGGCTCAATAAATAGGCTTATTAAATAGGCGCTTTAAATACTTATTAAATAGGCTTATTAAATAAACTTATTAAATAGACTTATTAAATAGGCTTATTAAATAGGCTTATTAAATAGGCTTATTAAATAGGCTTATTAAATAGACTCATTAAATAGCCTCATTAAATAGGCTCATTTCAGCAACTTAGGCTTATTAAATAGCATTATTTCAGCAACTTAGACTTATTAAATATGCTTATTCAGCAACTTAGGCTTATTAAATAGCCTTATTAAATAGGCTTATTTCAGCAACTTAAGCTTATTAAATAGGCTTATTTCAGCAACTTAGACTTATTAAAAAGGCTTATTTCAGCAACTTTGGCTTATGAAATAGGCTTATTCAGCAACTTAGGCATATTAAATAGGCTTATTTCAGCAACTTAGACTTATTAAATAGGCCTATTAAATAGGCTTATTAAATAGACTGATTAAATAGGCTCAATAAATACTTATTAAATAGGCTTATTAAAATAGGCTTATTAAATAGACTTATTAAATAGGCTCAATAAATAGGCTTATTAAATAGGTTTATTAAATAGGCTTATTAAATAGGCTTATTTAATAGGCTTATTAAATAGGCTTATTAAATAGGCTCAATAAATAGGCTTACTAAATAGGCTCAATAAATAGGCTTATTAAATAGGCTCAATAAATAGGCTTATTAAATAGGCTCAATAAATAGGCTTATTAAATAGGCTTATTAAAAAGACTTTATTAAATAGGCTTATTAAAAAGGCTTATTAAATAGACTTAATAAATAGGCTCATTAAATACTTATTAAATAGGTTTATTAAATAGGCTTATTAAATAGGCATATTAAATAGGCTTGTTAAATAGGCTTATTAAATGGACTTATTAAATAGCCTCATTAAATAGGCTTATTTTAGCAACTTAGGCTTATTAAATAGGTTTATTTCAGCAACTTAGACTTATTAAATAGCCTTATTAAATAGGCTTATTTCAGCAACTTAGGCTTATTAAATAGGCTTATTTCAGCAACTTATGCTTATTAAATAGCCTTATTAAACAGGTTTATTTCAGCAACTTAGGCTCATTAAATAGCCTTATTAAATAGGCTTATTTCAGCAACTTAGGCTTATTAAATAGCCTTAATAAATAGGCTTATTTTAGCAACTTAGACTTATTAAATCGACTTATTAAATAGACATTTCAGCAACTTAGGCTCATTAAATATGCTCATGAAATAAGCTTATTTTTGCAACTTAGACTTATTAGATAGGCCTATTAAATAGGCTTATTTTAGCAACTTAGGCTTATCAAATATGCTTATTTCAGCAACTTAGGCGTATTAAATAGCATTATTAAATAAGTTTATTTCTGCAACTTCGACTTATTAAATTGCCTTATTAAATAGGCTTATTTCAGCAACTTAGGCTTATTAAATAGGCTTATTTCAGCAACTTATGCTTATTAAATAGCCTTATTAAACAGGTTTATTTCAGCAATTTAGGCTTATTAAATAGCATTTTTAAATATGTTTATTTCAGCAACTTAGACTTATTAAATAGACCTTTTTATATAGGCTTAGTTCAGCAACGTAGGCTTATTAAATAGGCTTATTTCAGCAACTTGTGCTTATTAAATAACCTTATTAATCAGGTTTATTTCAGCAACTTAGGCGTATTAAATAGCATTTTTAAATAGGTTTATTTCAGCAACTTAGACTTATTAAACAGACCTTTTTAAATAGGCTTAGTTCAGAAACTTAGGCTTATTAAATAGGCTTATTTCAGCAACTTAGGCTCATTAAATAGCCTCATTAAATAGGCTTATTTCAGCAACTTAGGCTTATTAAATAGCCTTATTAAATAGGCTTATTTTAGCAACTTAGACTTATTAAATCGACTTATTAAATAGACATTTCAGCAACTTAGGCTCATTAAATAGGCTTATGAAATATGCTTATTTCTGCAACTTAGACTTATTAGATAGGCCTATTAAATAGGCTTATTTCAGCAACTTAGGCTTATTAAATAGGTTTATTTCAGCAACTTAGACTTATTAAATAGCCTTATTTCAGCAACTTAGGCTTATTAAATAGGCTCATTTCAGCAACTTAGGCTTATTAAATATCCTTAGTTCAGCAACTTAGACTTATTAAATAGGCTTATTCAGCAACTTAGGCTCATTAAATAGCCTTATTAAATAGGCTTAGTTCAGCAACTTAGGCTTATTAAATAGGCTTATTTCAGCAACTTAGACTTATTAAAAAGGCTTATTTCAGCAACTTAGGCTTATGAAATAGGCTTTTCAGCAACTTAGGCTTATTAAATAGGCTTATTTCAGCAACTTAGACTTATTAAATAGGCCTATTAAATAGGCTTATTAAATAGACTGATTAGTAGGCTCATTAAATACTCATTAAATAGGCTTATTAAATAGGCTTATTAAAAAGACTTATTAAATAGGCTCAATAAATAGGCTTATTAAATAGGCTTATTAAATAGGCTTATTAAATAGGCTTATTAAATAGACTTATTAAATAGGCGTATTAAATAGGTGTATTAAATAGACTTATTAAATAGCCTCATTAAATAGGCTTATTTGAGCAACTTAGGCTTTTTAAATAGGTTTATTTCAGCAGCTTAGACTTATTAAATAGCCTTATTAAATAGGCTTATTTCAGCAACTTAGGCTTAGTAAATAGGCTTATTTCAGCAACTTATGCTTATTAAATAGCCTTATTAAACAGGTTTATTTCAGCAACTTAGGCTTATTAAGTAGCATTTTTAAAGAGGTTTATTTCAGCAACTTAGACTTATTAAATAGACCTTTTATATAGGCTTAGTTCAGCAACGTAGGCTTATTAAATAGGCTTATTTCAGCAACTTGTGCTTATTAAATAACCTTATTAATCAGGTTTATTTCAGCAACTTAGGCGTATTAAATAGCATTTTTAAATAGGTTTATTTCAGCAACTTAGACTTATTAAATAGACCTTTTTAAATAGGCTTAGTTCAGAAACTTAGGCTTATTAAATAGGCTTATTTCAGCAACTTAGGCTTATTAAATAGCCTTATTAAATAGGCTTATTTTAGCAACTTAGACTTATTAAATCGACTTATTAAATAGACATTTCAGCAACTTAGGCTCATTAAATAGGCTTATGAAATATGCTTATTTCTGCAACTTAGACTTATTAGATAGGCCTATTAAATAGGCTTATTTCAGCAACTTAGGCTTATTAAATAGGTTTATTTCAGCAACTTAGACTTATTAAATAGCCTTATTTCAGCAACTTAGGCTTATTAAATAGGCTCATTTCAGCAACTTAGGCTTATTAAATATCCTTAGTTCAGCAACTTAGACTTATTAAATAGGCTTATTCAGCAGCTTAGGCTCATTAAATAGTCTTATTAAATAGGCTTAGTTCAGCAACTTAGGCTTATTAAATAGGCTTATTTCAGCAACTTAGACTTATTAAAAAGGCTTATTTCAGCAACTTAGGCTTATGAAATAGGCTTTTCAGCAACTTAGGCTTATTAAATAGGCTTATTTCAGCAACTTAGACTTATTAAATAGGCCTATTAAATAGGCTTATTAAATAGACTGATTAGTAGGCTCATTAAATACTCATTAAATAGGCTTATTAAATAGGCTTATTAAAAAGACTTAATAAATAGGCTCAATAAATAGGCTTATTAAATAGGCTTATTAAATAGGCTTATTAAATAGGCTTATTAAATAGACTTATTAAATAGGCGTATTAAATAGGCGTATTAAATAGACTTATTAAATAGCCTCATTAAATAGGCTTATTTGTGCAACTTAGGCTTTTTAAATAGGTTTATTTCAGCAACTTATGCTTATTAAATAGCCTTATTAAACAGGTTTATTTCAGAAACTTAGGCTTATTAAGTAGCATTTTTAAAGAGGTTTATTTCAGCAACGTAGACTTATTAAATATACCTTTTTAAATAGGCTTAGTTCAGAAACTTCGGTTTATTAAATAGGCTTATTTCGGCAACTTAGGCTAATTAAATAGCCTTATTAAATAGGCTTATTTCAGCAACTTAGGCTTATTAAATAGCCTCATTAAATAGGCTTATTTTAGCAACTTAGACTTATTAAATCGACTTATTAAATAGACATTTCAGCTACTTAGGCTCATTAAATAGGCTTATGAAATATGCATGTTTCTGCAACTTAGACTTATTAGATAGGACTATTAAATAGGCTTATTTTAGCAACTTAGGCTTATTAAATAGGTTTATTTCAGCAACTTAGACTTATTAAATAGCCTAATTTCAGCAACTTAGGCTTATTAAATAGGCTCATTTCAGCAACTTAGGCTTATTAAATAGCCTTAGTTCAGCAACTTAAACTTATTAAATAGGCTTATTCAGCAACTTAGGCTTATTAAATAGCCTTATTAAATAGGCTTATTTCAGCAACTTAGGCTTATTAAATAGGCTTATTTCAGCAACTTAGTCTTATTAAAAAGGCTTATTTCAGCAACTTAGGCTTATGAAATAGGCTTTTCAGCAACTTAGGCTTATTAAATAGGCTCATTTCAGCAACTTAGACTTATTAAATAGGCCTATTAAAAAGGCTTATTAAATAGACTTAATAAATAGGGTCATTAAATACTTATTAAGTAGGTTTATTAAATAGGCGTATTAAATAGGCTTGTTAAATAGGCTTATTAAATGGACTTATTAAATAGCCTCATTAAATAGGCTTATTTTAGCAACTTAGGCTTATTAAATAGGTTTATTTCAGCAACTTAGACTTATTAAATAGCCTTATTAAATAGGCTTATTTCAGCAACTTAGGCTTATTAAATAGGCTTATTTCAGCAACTTACGCTAATTAAATAGCCTTATTAAACATGTTTATTTCAGCAACTTAGGCTTATTAAGTAGCATTTTTAAATAGTTTTATTTCAGCAACCTAGGCTTATTAAATATACCTTTTTTAAATAGGCTTAGTTCAGAAACTTCGGCTTATTAAATAGGCTTATTTCAGCAACGTAGGCTCATTAAATAGCCTTATTAAATAGGCTTATTTCAGCAACTTAGGCTTATTAAATAGCCTTATTTCAGAAACTTAGTCTTATTAAAAAGGCTTATTTCAGCAACTTAGGCTTATGAAATAGGCTCATTAAATAGGCTTATTTTAGCAACTTAGACTTATTAAATCGACTTATTAAATAGACATTTCAGAAACTTAGGCTCATTAAATAGGCTTATGAAATATGCATGTTTCTGCAACTTAGACTTATTAGATAGGCCTATTAAATAGGCTTATTTTAGCAAATTAGGCTTATTAAATAGGTTTATTTCAGCAACTTAGACTTATTAAATAGCCTAATTTCAGCAACTTAGGCTTATTAAATAGGCTCATTTCAGCAACTTAGGCTTATTAAATAGCCTTAGTTCAGCAACTTAAACTTATTAAATAGGCTTATTCAGCAACTTAGGCTTATTAAATAGCCTTATTAAATAGGCTTATTTCAGCAACTTAGGCTTATTAAATAGGCTTATTTCAGCAACTTAGACTTATTAAAAAGGCTTATTTCAGCAACTTAGGCTTATGAAATAGGCTTTTCAGCAACTTAGGCTTATTAAATAGGCTTATTTCAGCAACTTAGACTTATTAAATAGGCCTATTAAATAGGCTTATTTCAGCAACTTAGGCGTATTAAATAGCATTTTAAATAGGTTTATTTCAGCAACTTAGACTTATTAAATAGGCTCAATAAATAGGCTTATTAAATAGGCTTATTAAATAGGCTTATTAAATAGGCTCAATAAATAGGCGTATTAAATAGGCTTATTAAATAGTCTAATTAAATAGGCTTATTAAATAGGCTTATTAAATAGGCTTATTAAATAGGCTTATTAAATAGGCTCAATAAATAGGCTTTCTAAATAGGCTCAATAAATAGGCTTATTAAATAGGCTCAATAAATAGGCTCATTAAATACTTATTAAATAGGCTTATTAAATAGACTTATTAAATAGACTTATTAAATAGGCTTATTAAATAGACTTTATTAAATAGGCTTATTAAAAAGGCTTATTAAATAGACTTAATAAATAGGGTCATTAAATATTTATTAAATAGGTTCATTAAATAGGCCTATTAAATAGGTTTATTAAATAGGTGTATTAAATAGGCTTGTTAAATAGGCTTATTAAATGGACTTATTAAATAGCCTCATTAAATAGGCTTATTTTAGCAACTTAGGCTTATTAAATAGGTTTATTTCAGCAACTTAGACTTATTAAATAGCCTTATTAAATAGGCTTATTTCAGCAACTTAGGCTTATTAAATAGGCTTATTTCAGCAACTTACGCTAATTAAATAGCCTTATTAAACAGGTTTGTTTCAGCAACTTAGGCTTATTAAATAGCATTTTTAAATAGGTTTATTTCAGCAACTTAGACTTATTAAATATACCTTTTTAAATAGGCTTAGTTCAGAAACTTAGGCTTTTTAAATAGGCTTATTTCAGCAACTTAGGCTCATTAAATAGCCTTATTAAAAAGGCTCATTTAAGCAACTTAGGCTTATTAAATAGCCTTATAAATAGGCTTATTTTAGCAACTTAGACTTATTAAATCGACTTATTAAATAGACATTTCAGCAACTTAGGCTCATTAAATATGCTTATGAAATAAGCTTATTTCTGCAACTTAGACTTATTAGATAGGCCTATTAAATAGGCTTATTTTAGCAACTTAGGCTTATTAAATATGCTTATTTCAGCAACTTAGGCGTATTAAATAGCATTATTAAATAGGTTTATTTCTGCAACTTAGACTTATTAAATAGCCTTATTAAATAGGCTTATTTCAGCAACTTAGGCTTATTAAATAGGCTTATTTCAGCAACTTATGCTTATTAAATAGCCTTATTAAACAGGTTTATTTCAGCAATTTAGGCTTATTAAATAGCATTTTTAAATAGGTTTATTTCAGCAACTTAGACTTATTAAATAGACCTTTTTATATAGGCTTAGTTCAGCAACGTAGGCTTATTAAATAGGCTTATTTCAGCTACTTATGCTTATTAAATAACCTTATTAATCAGGTTTATTTCAGCAACTTAGGCGTATTAAATAGCATTTTTAAATAGGTTTATTTCAGCAACTTAGACTTATTAAATAGACCTTTTTAAATAGGCTTAGTTCAGAAACTTAGGCTTATTAAATAGGCTTATTTCAGCAACTTAGGCTCATTAAATAGCCTCATTAAATAGGCTTATTTCAGCAACTTAGGCTTATTAAATAGTCTTATTAAATAGGCTTATTTTAGCAACTTAGACTTATTAAATCGACTTATTAAATAGACATTTCAGCAACTTAGGCTCATTAAATAGGCTTATGAAATATGCTTATTTCTGCAACTTAGACTTATAAGATAGGCCTATTAAATAGGCGTATTTCAGCAACTTAGGCTTAATAAATAGGTTTATTTCAGCAACTTAGACTTATTAAATAGCCTTATTTCAGCAACTTAGGCTTATTAAATAGGCTCATTTCAGCAACTTAGGCTTATTAAATATCCTTAGTTCAGCAACTTAGACTTATTAAATAGGCTTATTCAGCAACTTAGTCTTATTAAATAGCCTTATTAAATAGGCTTAGTTCAGCAACTCAGGCTTATTAAATAGGCTTATTTCAGCAACTTAGACTTATTAAAAAGGCTTATTTCAGCAACTTAGGCTTATGAAATAGGCTTTTCAGCAACTTAGGCTTATTAAATAGGCTTTATTCAGCCACTTAGACTTATTAAATAGGCCTATTAAATAGGCCGATTAAATAGACTGATTAAATAGGCTCATTAAATACTCATTAAATAGGCTTATTAAATAGGCTTATTAAATAGGCTTATTTAATAGGCTTATTAAATAGACTTATTAAATAGGCGTATTAAATAGGCATATTAAATAGACTTATTAAATAGCCTCATTAAATAGGCTTATTTGAGCAACTTAGGCTTTTTAAATAGGTTTATTTCAGCAGCGTAGACTTATTAAATAGCCTTATTAAATAGGCTTATTTCAGCAACTTAGGCTTATTAAATAGGCTTATTTCAGCAAATTATGCTTATTAAATAGCGTTATTAAACAGGTTTATTTCAGCAACTTAGGCTCATTAAATAGCCTTATTAAATAGGCTTATTTCAGCAACTTAGGCTTATTAAATAGCCTTATTAAATAGGCTTATTTTAGCAACTTAGACTTATTAAATCGACTTATTAAATAGACATTTCAGCAACTTAGGCTCATTAAATAGGCTTATGAAATATGCATGTTTCTGCAACTTAGACTTATTAGATAGGCCTATTAAATAGGCTTATTTTAGCAACTTAGGCTTATTAAATAGGTTTATTTCAGCAACTTAGACTTATGAAATAGCCTTATTTCAGCAACTTAGGCTTATTAAATAGGCTTATTTCAGCAACTTAGTCTTATTAAAAAGGCTTATTTCAGCAACTTAGGCTTATGAAATAGGCTTTTCAGCAACTTAGGCTTATTAAATAGGCTCATTTCAGCAACTTAGACTTATTAAATAGGCCTATTAAATAGGCTTATTAAATAGACTGATTAAATAGGCTCAATAAATAGGCTTATTAAATAGGCTTATTAAATAGGCTTATTAAATAGGCTCAATAAATAGGCTTATTAAATAGGCTCATTAAATAGGCTTATTAAATAGGCTTATTCAATAGGCTTATTAAATAGGCTTATTAAATAGGCTCAATAAATAGGCTTACTAAATAGGCTCAATAAATAGGCTTATTAAATAGGCTCAATAAATAGGCTCATTAAATACTTATTAAATAGGGTTATTAAATAGACTTATTAAATAGACTTATTAAATAGGCTTATTAAATAGACTTTATTAAATAGGGTTATTAAAAAGGCTTATTAAATAGACTTAATAAATAGGGTCATTAAATACTTATTAAATAGGTTTATTAAATAGGCGTATTAAATAGGTTTATTAAATAAGCGTATTAAATAGGCTTGTTAAATAGTCTTATTAAATGGACTTATTAATTAGCCTCATTAAATAGCCTTATTTTAGCAACTTAGGCTTATTAAATAGGTTTATTTCAGCAACTTAGACTTATTAAATAGCCTTATTAAATAGGCTTTTTTCAGCAATTTAGGCTTATTAAATAGCATTTTTAAATAGGTTTATTTCAGCAACTTAGACTTATTAAATATACCTTTTTAAATAGGCTTAGTTCAGAAACTTAGGCTTTTTAAATAGGCTTATTTCAGAAACTTAGGCTCATTTAATAGCCTTATTAAATAGGCTTATTTCAGCAACTTAGGCTTATTAAATAGCCTTATTAAATAGGCTTATTTTAGCAACTTAGACTTATTAAATCGACTTATTAAATAGACATTTCAGCAACTTAGGCTCATTAAATATGCTTATGAAATATGCTTATTTCTGCAACTTAGACTTATTAGATAGGCCTATTAAATAGGCTTATTTTAGCAACTTAGGCTTATTAAATATGCTTATTTCAGCAACTTAGGCGTATTAAATAGCAATATTAAATAGGTTTATTTCTGCAACTTAGACTTATTAAATAGCCTTATTAAATAGGCTTATTTCAGTAACTTAGGCTTATTAAATAGGCTTATTTCAGCAACTTATGCTTATTAAATAGCCTTATTCAACAGGTTTATTTCAGAAATGTAGGCTTATTGAATAGCATTTTTAAATAGGTTTATTTCAGCAACTTAGACTTATTAAATAGACCTTTTTATATAGGCTTAGTTCAGCAACGTAGGTTTATTAAATAGGCTTATTTCAGCAACTTATGCTTATTTAATAGCCTTATTAATCAGGTTTATTTCAGCAACTTAGGCGTATTAAATAGCATTTTTAAATAGGTTTATTTCAGCAACTTAGACTTACTAAATAGACCTTTTTAAATAGGCTTAGTTCAGAAACTTAGGCTTATTAAATAGGCCTATTTCAGCAACTTAGGCTTATTAAATAGCCTTATTAAATAGGCTTATTTTAGCAACTTAGACTTATTAAATCGACTTATTAAATAGACATTTCAGCAACTTAGGCTCATTAAATAGGCTTATGAAATATGCTTATTTCTGCAACTTAGACGTATTAGATAGGCCTATTGAATAGGCTTATTTCAGCAACTTAGGCTTATTAAATAGGCTTATTTCAGCAACTTAGGCTTATTAAATAGCCTTATTTCAGCAACTTAGACTTATTAAATAGGCTTATTCAAGAACTTAGGCTTATTAAATAGCCTTATTAAATAGGCTTATTTCAGCAACTAAGATGTATTAAAAAGGCTTATTTCAGCAACTTAGGCTTATGAAATAGGCTTATTCAGCAACTTAGGCTTATTAAATAGGCTTATTTCAGCTACTTAGACTTATTAAATAGGCTCAATAAATAGGCTTATTAAATAGGCTTATTAAATAGGCTTATTAAATAGGCTCAATAAATAGGCCTATTAAATAGGCTTATTAAATAGGCTTATTAAATAGGCGTATTAAATAGGCTTATTAAATATACTTATTAAATAGCCTCATTAAATAGGCTTATTTTAACAACTTAGGCTTTTTAAATAGGTTTATTTCAGCAACTTAGACTTATTAAATAGCCTTATTAAATAGGCTTATTTCAGCAACTTAGGCTTATTAAATAGGCTTATTTCAGCAGCTTATGCTTATTAAATAGCCTTATTAACAGGTTTATTTCAGCAACTTAGGCTTATTAAATAGCATTTTTAAATAGGTTTATTTCAGCAACTTAGACTTATTAAATATACCTTTTAAATAGGCTTAGTTCAGAAACTTCGTCTTATTAAATAGGCTTATTTCAGCAACTTAGGCTCATTAAATAGCCTTATTAAATAGGCTTATTTCAGCAACTTAGGCTTATTAAATAGGATTATTTTAGCAACTTAGACTTATTATATAGGCATATTAAATAGGCTTATTTTAGCAACTTAGGCTTATTAAATATGCTTATTTCAGCAACTTACGCGTATTAAATAGCATTATTAAATAGGTATATTTCTGCAACTTAGACTTATTAAATAGCCTTATTAAATAGGCTTATTTCAGCAACTTAGGCTTATTAAATAGGCTTATTTCAGCAACTTATGCTGATTAAATAGCCTTATTAAAACAGGTTTATTTCAGCAATTTAGGCTTATTAAACAGCATTTTTAAATAGGTTTATTTCAGCAACTTAGACTTATTAAATAGACCTTTTTATATAGGCTTAGTTCAGCAACGTAGGCTTATTAAATAGGCTTATTTCAGCAACTTATGCTTATTAAATAGCCTTATTAATCAGGTTTATTTCAGCAACTTAGGCGTATTAAATAGCATTTTTAAATAGGTTTATTTCAGCAACTTAGACTTATTAAATAGACCTTTTTAAATAGGCTTAGTTCAGAAACTTAGGCTTATTAAATAGGCTTATTTCAGAAACTTAGGCTCATTAAATAGCCTCATTAAATAGGCTTATTTCAGCAACTTAGGTTTATTGAATAGCCTTATTAAATAGGCTTATTTTACCAACTTAGACTTATTAAATCGACTAGTTAAATAGACATTTCAGCAACTTAGGCTCATTAAATAGGCTTATGAAATATGCTTATTTCTGCAACTTAGACTTATTAGATAGACCTATTAAATAGGCTTATTTCAGCAACTTAGGCTTATTAAATAGGCTAATGTCAGCAACTTAGGCTTATTAAATAGGCTTATTTCAGCAACTTAGACTTATTATATAGCCTTATTTCAGCAACTTATGCTTATTAAATAGGCTTATTTCAGCAACTTAGGCTTACTAAATAGCCGTATTAAATAGGCTTATTTCAGCAACATGGGCTTATTAAATAGGCGTATTTCAGCAACTTAGGCTTAATAAAAATAGGCTTATTCAGCAACTTAGGCTTATTAAATAGGCTTATTAAATAGACTTATTTCAGCAACTTAGGCTTATTAAATAGGCTTATTCAGCAACTTAGGCTTATTAAATAGGCTCATTAAATACTTATTAAATAGGCTTATTAAACAGGATGATTAAATAGACTTATTAAATAGGCTCAATAAATAGGCTTATTAAATAGGCTCATTAAATCGGCTTAATAAATAGGCTTATTAAATATGTTTATTAAATAGGCTTATTAACTAGGCTTATTAAATAGACTTATTAAATAGGCTTATTAAATAGGCTTATTAAATAGGCTTATTAAATAGACTTATTATATAGCCTCATTAAATAGGCTTATTTTAGCAACTTAGGCTTATTAAATAGGCTCATTTCAGCAACTTAGACTTATTTAATAGCCTTATTTCAGCAACTTAGGCTTATTAAATAGGTTCATTTCAGCAACTTAAGCTTATTAAATAGCCTTATTTCAGCAACTTAGACTTATTAAATAGGCTTATTTCAGCAACTTAGGCTTATTAAATAGCCTTATTAAATAGGCTTATTTCAGCAACTTAGGCTTATTAAATAGGCTCATTTCAGCAACATGGACTTATTAAATAGGCCTATTAAATAGGCTTATTAAATAGACTGATTAAATAGACTCATTAAATACTCATTAAATAGGCTTATTAAATAGGCTTATTAAATAGACTTATTAAATAGGCTCAATAAATAGGCTTATTACATAGGCTTATTAAATAGGCTTATTAAATAGGCTCAATAAATAGGCTTATTAAATAGGCTCATTATATAGGCTTATTAAATAGGCTTATTAAATAGGCGTATTAAATAGGCTTATTAAATAGACTTATTAAATAGCCTCATTAAATAGGCTTATTTTAACAACTTAGGCTTTTTAAATAGGTTTATTTCAGCAACTTAGACTTATTAAATAGCCTTATTAAATAGGCTTATTTCAGCAACTTAGGCTTATTAAATAGGCTTATTTCGGCAACTTATGCTGATTAAATAGCCTTATTAAACAGGTTTATTTCAGCAATTTAGGCTTATTAAATAGCATTTTTAAATAGGTTTATTTCAGCAACTTAGACTTATTAAATAGACCTTTTTATATAGGCTTAGTTCAGCAACGTAGGCTTATTAAATAGGCTTATTTCAGCAACTTATGCTTATTAAATAGCCTTATTAATCAGGTTTATTTCAGCAACTTAGGCGTATTAAATAGCATTTTTAAATAGGTTTATTTCAGCAACTTAGACTTATTAAATAGACCTTTTTAAATAGGCTTAGTTCAGAAACTTAGCCTTATTAAATAGGCTTATTTCAGCAACTTAGGCTTATTAAATAGGATCATTTCAGCAACATGGACTTATTAAATAGGCCTATTAAATAGGCTTATTAAATAGACTGATTAAATAGACTCATTAAATACTCATTAAATAGGCTTATTAAATAGGCTTATTAAATAGACTTATTAAATAGGCTCAATAAATAGGCTTATTAAATAGGCTTATTAAATAGGCTTATTAAATAGGCTCAATAAATAGGCTTATTAAATAGGCTCATTAAATAGGCTTATTAAATAGGCTTATTAAATATGCGTATTAAATAGGCTTATTAAATAGACTTATTAAATAGCCTCATTAAATAGGCTTATTTTAACAACTTAGGCTTTTTAAATAGGTTTATTTCAGCAACTTAGACTTATTAAATAGCCTTATTAAATAGGCTTATTTCAGCAACTTAGGCTTATTAAATAGGCTTATTTCGGCAACTTATGCTGATTAAATAGCCTTATTAAATAGGCTTATTTCAGCAACTAAGACTTATTAAAAAGGCATATTTCAGCAACTTAGGCTTATGAAATAGGCTTATTCAGCAACTTAGGCTTATTAAATAGGCTTATTTCAGCTACTTAGACTTATTAAATAGGCTCAATAAATAGGCTTATTAAATAGGCTTATTAAATAGGCTTATTAAATAGGCTCAATAAATAGGCCTATTAAATAGGCTTATTAAATAGGCTTATTAAATAGGCGTATTAAATAGGCTTATTAAATAGACTTATTAAATAGCCTCATTAAATAGGCTTATTTTAACAACTTAGGCTTTTTAAATAGGTTTATTTCAGCAACTTAGACTTATTAAATAGCCTTATTAAATAGGCTTATTTCAGCAACTTAGGCGTATTAAATAGGCTTATTTCAGCAACTTATGCTCATTAAATAGCCTTATTAACAGGTTTATTTCAGCAACTTAGGCTTATTAAATAGCATTTTTAAATAGGTTTATTTCAGCAACTTAGACTTATTAAATATACTTTTTAAAAAGGCTTAGTTCAGAAACTTCGTCTTATTAAATAGGCTTATTTCAGCAACTTAGGCTCATTAAATAGCCTTATTAAATAGGCTTATTTCAGCAACTTAGGCTTATTAAATAGCCTTATTAAATAGGATTATTTTAGCAACTTAGACTTATTAAATCGACTTATTAAATAGACATTTCAGCAACTTAGGCTCATTAAATAGGCTTATGAAATATGCTTATTTCAGCAACTTAGACGTATTATATAGGCATATTTAATAGGCTTATTTTAGCAACTTAGGCTTATTAAATATGCTTATTTCAGCAACTTACGCGTATTAAATAGCATTATTAAATAGGTATATTTCTGCAACTTAGACTTATTAAATAGCCTTATTAAATAGGCTTATTTCAGCAACTTAGGCTTATTAAATAGGCTTATTTCAGCAACTTATGCTGATTAAATAGCCTTATTAAACATGTTTATTTCAGCAATTTAGGCTTATTAAATAGCATTTTTAAATAGGTTTATTTCAGCAACTTAGACTTATTAAATAGACCTTTTTATATAGGCTTAGTTCAGCAACGTAGGCTTATTAAATAGGCTTATTTCAGCAACTTATGCTTATTAAATAGCCTTATTAATCAGGTTTATTTCAGCAACTTAGACGTATTAAATAGCATTTTTAAATAGGTTTATTTCAGCAACTTAGACTTATTAAATAGACCTTTTTAAATAGGCTTAGTTCAGAAACTTAGGCTTATTAAATAGGCTTATTTCAGAAACTTAGGCTCATTAAATAGCCTCATTAAATAGGCTTATTTCAGCAACTTAGACTTATTAAATCGACTAGTTAAATAGACATTTCAGCAACTTAGGCTCATTAAATAGGCTTATTAAATATGCTTATTTCTGCAACTTAGACTTATTAGATAGACCTATTAAATAGGCTTATTTCAGCAACTTAGGCTTATTAAATAGGCTAATGTCAGCAACTTAGGCTTATTAAATAGGCTTATTTCAGCAACTTAGTCTTATTATATAGCCTTATTTCAGCAACTTATGCTTATTAAATAGGCTTATTTCAGCAACTTAGGCTTACTAAATAGCCGTATTAAATAGGCTTATTTCAGCAACATGGGCTTATTAAATAGGCGTATTTCAGCAACTTAGGCTTAATAAAAATAGGCTTATTCAGCAACTTAGGCTTATTAAATAGGCTTATTAAATAGACTTATTTCAGCAACTTAGGCTTATTAAATAGGCTTATTCAGCAACTTAGGCTTATTAAATAGGCTCATTAAATACTTATTAAATAGGCTTATTAAACAGGCTTATTAAATAGACTTATTAAATAGGCTCAATAAATAGGCTTATTAAATAGGCTCATTAAATCGGCTTAATAAATAGGCTTATTAAATATGTTTATTAAATAGGCTTATTAACTAGGCTTATTAAATAGACTTATTAAATAGGCTTATTAAATAGGCTTATTAAATAGGCTTATTAAATAGACTTATTATATAGCCTCATTAAATAGGCTTATTTTAGCAACTTAGGCTTATTAAATAGGCTCATTTCAGCAACTTAGACTTATTTAATAGCCTTATTTCAGCAACTTAGGCTTATTAAATAGGTTCATTTCAGCAACTTAAGCTTATTAAATAGCCTTATTTCAGCAACTTAGACTTATTAAATAGGCTTATTTCAGCAACTTAGGCTTATTAAATAGCCTTATTAAATAGGCTTATTTCAGCAACTTAGGCTTATTAAATAGGCTCATTTCAGCAACATGGACTTATTAAATAGGCCTATTAAATAGGCTTATTAAATAGACTGATTAAATAGACTCATTAAATACTCATTAAATAGGCTTATTAAATAGGCTTATTAAATAGACTTATTAAATAGGCTCAATAAATAGGCGTATTAAATAGGCTTATTAAATAGGCTTATTAAATAGGCTCAATAAATAGGCTTATTAAATAGGCTCATTAAATAGGCTTATTAAATAGGCTTATTAAATAGGCGTATTAAATAGGCTTATTAAATAGACTTATTAAATAGCCTCATTAAATAGGCTTATTTTAACAACTTAGGCTTTTTAAATAGGTTTATTTCAGCAACTTAGACTTATTAAATAGCCTTATTAAATAGGCTTATTTCAGCAACTTAGGCTTATTAAATAGGCTTATTTCGGCAACTTATGCTGATTAAATAGCCTTATTAAACAGGTTTATTTCAGCAATTTAGGCTTATTAAATAGCATTTTTAAATAGGTTTATTTCAGCAACTTAGACTTATTAAATAGACCTTTTTATATAGGCTTAGTTCAGCAACGTAGGCTTATTAAATAGGCTTATTTCAGCAACTTATGCTTATTAAATAGCCTTATTAATCAGGTTTATTTCAGCAACTTAGGCGTATTAAATAGCATTTTTAAATAGGTTTATTTCAGCAACTTAGACTTATTAAATAGACCTTTTTAAATAGGCTTAGTTCAGAAACTTAGGCTTATTAAATAGTCTTATTTCAGAAACTTAGGCTCATTAAATAGCCTCATTAAATAGGCTTATTTCAGCAACTTAGGTTTATTGAATAGCCTTATTAAATAGGCTTATTTTACCAACTTAGACTTATTAGATAGACCTATTAAATAGGCTTATTTCAGCAACTTAGGCTTATTAAATAGGCTAATGTCAGCAACTTAGGCTTATTAAATAGGCTTATTTCAGCAACTTAGACTTATTCTATAGCCTTATTTCAGCAACTTATGCTTATTAAATAGGCTTATTTCAGCAACTTAGGCTTACTAAATAGCCGTATTAAATAGGCTTATTTCAGCAACATGGGCTTATTAAATAGGCGTATTTCAGCAACTTAGGCTTAATAAAAATAGGCTTATTAAACAGGCTTATTAGATAGACTTATTAAATAGACTCAATAAATAGGCTTATTAAATAGGCTCATTAAATCGGCTTAATAAATAGGCTTATTAAATATGTTTATTAAATAGGCTTATTAACTAGGCTTATTAAATAGACTTATTAAATAGGCTTATTACATAGGCTTATTAAATAGGCTTAATAAATAGGCGTATTAAATAGGCTCAATAAATAGGCTTAATAAATAGGCTCATTGAATACTCTTTAAATAGGCTTATTAAATAGGCTTATTAAATAGGCTTATTAAATAGACTTATTATATAGCCTCATTAAATAGGCTTATTTTAGCAACTTAGGCTTATTAAATAGGCTCATTTCAGCAACTTAGACTTATTTAATAGCCTTATTTCAGCAACTTAGGCTTATTAAATAGGTTCATTTCAGCAACTTAAGCTTATTAAATAGCCTTATTTCAGCAACTTAGACTTATTAAATAGGCTTATTTCAGCAACTTAGGCTTATTAAATAGCCTTATTAAATAGGCTTATTTCAGCAACTTAGGCTTATTAAATAGGCTCATTTCAGCAACTTGGACTTATTAAATAGGCCTATTAAATAGGCTTATTAAATAGACTGATTAAATAGGCTCATTAAATACTCATTAAATAGGCTTATTAAATAGGCTTATTAATTAGACTTATTAAATAGGCTCAATAAATAGGCTTATTAAATAGGCTTATTAAATAGGCTTATTAAATAGGCTCAATAAATAGGCTTATTAAATAGGCTAATTAAATAGGCTTATTAAATAGGCTTATTAAATAGGCGTATTAAATAGGCTTATTAAATAGACTTATTAAATAGCCTCATTAAATAGGCTTATTTTAACAACTTAGGCTTTTTAAATAGGTTTATTTCAGCAACTTAGACTTATTAAATAGCCTTATTAAATAGGCTTATTTCAGCAACTTAGGCTTATTAAATAGGCTTATTTCGGCAACTTATGCTGATTAAATAGCCTTATTAAACAGGTTTATTTCAGCAACTTAGACTTATTAAATAGACCTTTTTATATAGGCTTAGTTCAGCAACGTAGGCTTATTAAATAGGCTTATTTCAGCAACTTATGCTTATTAAATAGCCTTATTAATCAGGTTTATTTCAGCAACTTAGGCGTATTAAATAGCATTTTTAAATAGGTTTACTTCAGCAACTTAGACTTATTAAATAGACCTTTTTAAATAGGCTTAGTTCAGAAACTTAGGCTTATTAAATAGGCTTATTTCAGAAACTTAGGCTCATTAAATAGCCTCATTAAATAGGCTTATTTCAGCAACTTAGGTTTATTGAATAACCTTATTAAATAGGCTTATTTTACCAACTTAGACTTATTAAATCGACTAGTTAAATAGACATTTCAGCAACTTAGGCTCATTAAATAGGCTTATGAAATATGCTTATTTCTGCAACTTAGACTTATTAGATAGACCTATTAAATAGGCTTATTTCAGCAACTTAGGCTTATTAAATAGGCTAATGTCAGCAACTTAGGCTTATTAAATAGGCTTATTTCAGCAACTTAGACTTATTATATAGCCTTATTTCAGCAACTTATGCTTATTAAATAGGCTTATTTCAGCAACTTAGGCTTACTAAATAGCCGTATTAAATAGGCTTATTTCAGCAACATGGGCTTATTAAATAGGCGTATTTCAGCAACTTAGGCTTAATAAAAATAGGCTTATTCAGCAACTTAGGCTTATTAAATAGGCTTATTAAATAGACTTATTTCAGCAACTTAGGCTTATTAAATAGGCTTATTCAGCAACTTAGGCTTATTAAATAGGCTCATTAAATACTTATTAAATAGGCTTATTAAACAGGCTTATTAAATAGACGTATTAAATAGGCTCAATAAATAGGCTTATTAAATAGGCTCATTAAATCGGCTTAATAAATAGGCTTATTAAATATGTTTATTAAATAGGCTTATTAACTAGGCTTATTAAATAGACTTATTAAATAGGCTTATTAAATAGGCTTATTAAATAGGCTTAATAAATAGGCGCATTAAATATGCTCAATAAATAGGCTTAATAAATAGGCTCATTGAATACTCTTTAAATAGGCTTATTAAATAGGCTTATTAAATAGGCTTATTAAATAGACTTATTATATAGCCTCATTAAATAGGCTTATTTTAGCAACTTAGGCTTATTAAATAGGCTCATTTCAGCAACTTAGACTTATTTAATAGCCTTATTTCAGCAACTTAGGCTTATTAAATAGGTTCATTTCAGCAACTTAAGCTTATTAAATAGCCCTATTTCAGCAACTTAGACTTATTAAATAGGCTATTTTCTGCAACTTAGGCTTATTAAATAGGCTTATTTCAGCAACTTAGACTTATTAAATAGGCTTATTTCAGCAACTTAGGCTTATTAAATAGCCTTATTAAATAGGCTTATTTCAGCAACTTAGGCTTATTAAATAGGCTCATTTCAGCAACTTAGACTTATTAAATAGGCCTATTAAATAGGCTTATTAAATAGACTGATTAAATAGGCTCATTAAATACTCATTAAATAGGCTTATTAAATAGGCTTATTAAATAGACTTATTAAATAGGCTCAATAAATAGGCTTATTAAATAGGCTTATTAAATAGGCTTATTAAATAGGCTCAATAAATAGGCTTATTAAATAGGCTCATTAAATAGGCTTATTAAATAGGCTTATTAAATAGGCGTATTGAATAGGCTTATTAAATAGACTTATTAAATAGCCTCATTAAATAGGCTTATTTTAACAACTTAGGCTTTTTAAATAGGTTTATTTCAGCAACTTAGACTTATTAAATAGCCTTATTAAATAGGCTTATTTCAGCAACTTAGGCTTATTAAATAGGCTTATTTCGGCAACTTATGCTCATTAAATAGCCTTATTAAACAGGTTTATTTCAGCAATTTAGGCTTATTAAATAGCATTTTTAAATAGGTTTATTTCAGCAACTTAGACTTATTAAATAGACCTTTTTATATAGGCTTAGTTCAGCAACGTAGGCTTATTAAATAGGCTTATTTCAGCAACTTATGCTTATTAAATAGCCTTATTAATCAGGTTTATTTCAGCAACTTAGGCGTATTAAATAGCATTTTAAATAGGTTTATTTCAGCAACTTAGACTTATTAAATAGACCTTTTTAAATAGGCTTAGTTCAGAAACTTAGGCTTATTAAATAGGCTTATTTCAGAAACTTAGGCTCATTAAATAGCCTCATTAAATAGGCTTATTTCAGCAACTTAGTTTTATTGAATAGCCTTATTAAATAGGCTTATTTTACCAACTTAGACTTATTAAATCGACTAGTTAAATAGACATTTCAGCAACTTAGGCTCATTAAATAGGCTTATGAAATATGCTTATTTCTGCAACTTAGACTTATTAGATAGACCTATTAAATAGGCTTATTTCAGCAACTTAGGCTTATTAAATAGGCTAATGTCAGCAACTTAGGCTTATTAAATAGGCTTATTTCAGCAACTTAGACTTATTATATAGCCTTATTTCAGCAACTTATGCTTATTAAATAGCCGTATTAAATAGGCTTATTTCAGCAACATGGGCTTATTAAATAGGCGTATTTCAGCAACTTAGGCTTAATAAAAATAGGCTTATTCAGCAACTTAGGCTTATTAAATAGGCTTATTAAATAGACTTATTTCAGCAACTTAGGCTTATTAAATAGGCTTATTCAGCAACTTAGGCTTATTAAATAGGCTCATTAAATACTTATTAAATAGGCTTATTAAACAGGCTTATTAAATAGACTTATTAAATAGGCTCAATAAATAGGCTTATTAAATAGGCTCATTAAATCGGCTTAATAAATAGGCTTATTAAATATGTTTATTAAATAGGCTTATTAACTAGGCTTATTAAATAGACTTATTAAATAGGCTTATTAAATAGGCTTATTAAATAGGCTTAATAAATAGGCGCATTAAATAGGCTCAATAAATAGGCTTAATAAATAGGCTCATTGAATACTCTTTAAATAGGCTTATTAAATAGGCTTATTAAATAGGCTTATTAAATAGACTTATTATATAGCCTCATTAAATAGGCTTATTTTAGCAACTTAGGCTTATTAAATAGGCTCATTTCAGCAACTTAGACTTATTTAATAGCCTTATTTCAGCAACTTAGGCTTATTAAATAGGTTCATTTCAGCAACTTAAGCTTATTAAATAGCCCTATTTCAGCAACTTAGACTTATTAAATAGGCTATTTTCTGCAACTTAGGCTTATTAAATAGGCTTATTTCAGCAACTTAGACTTATTAAATAGGCTTATTTCAGCAACTTAGGCTTATTAAATAGCCTTATTAAATAGGCTTATTTCAGCAACTTAGGCTTATTAAATAGGCTCATTTCAGCAACTTAGACTTATTAAATAGGCCTATTAAATAGGCTTATTAAATAGACTGATTAAATAGGCTCATTAAATACTCATTAAATAGGCTTATTAAATAGGCTTATTAAATAGACTTATTAAATAGGCTCAATAAATAGGCTTATTAAATAGGCTTATTAAATAGGCTTATTAAATAGGCTCAATAAATAGGCTTATTAAATAGGCTCATTAAATAGGCTTATTAAATAGGCTTATTAAATAGGCGTATTAAATAGGCTTATTAAATAGACTTATTAAATAGCGTCATTAAATAGGCTTATTTTAACAACTTAGGCTTTTTAAATAGGTTTATTTCAGCAACTTAGACTTATTAAATAGCCTTATTAAATAGGCTTATTTCAGCAACTTAGGCTTATTAAATAGGCTTATTTCGGCAACTTATGCTCATTAAATAGCCTTATTAAACAGGTTTATTTCAGCAATTTAGGCTTATTAAATAGCATTTTTAAATAGGTTTATTTCAGCAACTTAGACTTATTAAATAGACCTTTTTATATAGGCTTAGTTCAGCAACGTAGGCTTATTAAATAGGCTTATTTCAGCAACTTATGCTTATTAAATAGCCTTATTAATCAGGTTTATTTCAGCAACTTAGGCGTATTAAATAGCATTTTTAAATAGGTTTATTTCAGCAACTTAGACTTATTAAATAGACTTTTTAAATAGGCTTAGTTCAGAAACTTAGGCTTATTAAATAGGCTTATTTCAGAAACTTAGGCTCATTAAATAGCCTCATTAAATAGGCTTATTTCAGCAACTTAGGTTTATTGAATAGCCTTATTAAATAGGCTTATTTTACCAACTTAGACTTATTAAATCGACTAGTTAAATAGACATTTCAGCAACTTAGGCTCATTAAATAGGCTTATGAAATATGCTTATTTCTGCAACTTAGACTTATTAGATAGACCTATTAAATAGGCTTATTTCAGCAACTTAAGCTTATTAAATAGGCTAATGTCAGCAACTTAGGCTTATTAAATAGGCTTATTTCAGCAACTTAGACTTATTATATAGCCTTATTTCAGCAACTTATGCTTATTAAATAGGCTTATTTCAGCAACTTAGGCTTACTAAATAGCCGTATTAAATAGGCTTATTTCAGCAACATGGGCTTATTAAATAGGCGTATTTCAGCAACTTAGGTTTAATAAAAATAGGCTTATTCAGCAACTTAGGCTTATTAAATATGCTTATTAAATAGACTTATTTCAGCAACTTAGGCTTATTAAATAGGCTTATTCAGCAACTTAGGCTTATTAAATAGGCTCATTAAATACTTATTAAATAGGCTTATTAAACAGGCTTATTAAATAGACTTATTAAATAGGTTCAATAAATAGGCTTATTAAATAGGCTCATTAAATCGGCTTAATAAATAGGCTTATTAAATATGTTTATTAAATAGGCTTATTAACTAGGCTTATTAAATAGACTTATTAAATAGGCTTATTAAATAGGCTTATTAAATAGGCTTAATAAATAGGCGTATTAAATAGGCTCAATAAATAGGCTTAATAAATAGGCTCATTGAATACTCTTTAAATAGGCTTATTAAATAGGCTTATTAAATAGGCTTATTAAATAGAATTATTATATAGCCTCATTAAATAGGCTTATTTTAGCAACTTAGGCTTATTAAATAGGTTCATTTCAGCAACTTAAGCTTATTAAATAGCCTTATTTCAGCAACTTAGACTTATTAAATAGGCTATTTTCTGCAACTTAGGCTTATTAAATAGGCTTATTTCAGCAACGTAGACTTATTAAATAGGCTTATTTCAGCAACTTAGGCTTATTAAATAGCCTTATTAAATAGGCTTATTTCAGCAACTTAGGCTTATTAAATAGGCTCATTTCAGCAACTTAGACTTATTAAATAGGCCTATTAAATAGGCTTATTAAATAGACTGATTAAATAGGCTCATTAAATACTCATTAAATAAGCTTATTAAATAGGCTTATTAAATAGACTTATTAAAAAGGCTCAATAAATAGGCTTATTAAATAGGCTTATTAAATAGGCTTATTAAATAGGCTCAATAAATAGGCTTATTAAATAGGCTCATTAAATAGGCTTATTAAATAGGCTTATTAAATAGGCGTATTAAATAGGCTTATTAAATAGACTTATTAAATAGCCTCATTAAATAGGCTTATTTTAACAACTTAGGCTTTTTAAATAGGTTTATTTCAGCAACTTAGACTTATTAAATAGCCTTATTAAATAGGCTTATTTCAGCAACTTAGGCTTATTAAATAGGCTTATTTCAGCAACTTATGCTTATTAAATAGCCTTATTAACAGGTTTATTTCAGCAACTTAGGCTTATTAAATAGCATTTTTAAATAGGTTTATTTCAGCAACTTAGACTTATTAAATATACCTTTTAAATAGGCTTAGTTCAGAAACTTCGTCTTATTAAATAGGCTTATTTCAGCAACTTAGGCTCATTAAATAGCCTTATTAAATAGGTTTATTTCAGCAACTTAGGCTTATTAAATAGCCTTATTAAATAGGATTATTTTAGCAACTTAGACTTATTAAATCGACTTATTAAATAGACATTTCAGCAACTTAGGCTCATTAAATAGGCTTATGAAATATGCTTATTTCTGCAACTTTGACTTATTATATAGGCATATTAAATAGGCTTATTTTAGCAACTTAGGCTTATTAAATATGCTTATTTCAGCAACTTACGCGTATTAAATAGCATTATTAAATAGGTATATTTCTGCAACTTAGACTTATTAAATAGCCTTATTAAATAGGCTTATTTTAGCAACTTAGGCTTATTAAATAGGCTTATTTCAGCAACTTATGCTGATTAAATAGCCTTATTAAACAGGTTTATTTCAGCAATTTAGGCTTATTAAATAGCATTTTTAAATAGGTTTATTTCAGCAACTTAGACTTATTAAATAGACCTTTTTATATAGGCTTAGTTCATCAACGTAGGCTTATTAAATAGGCTTATTTCAGCAACTTATGCTTATTAAATAGCCTTATTAATCAGGTTTATTTCAGCAACTTAGGCGTATTAAATAGCATTTTTAAATAGGTTTATTTCAGCAACTTAGACTTATTAAATAGACCTTTTTAAATAGGCTTAGTTCAGAAACTTAGGCTTATTAAATAGGCTTATTTCAGAAACTTAGGCTCATTAAATAGCCTCATTAAATAGGCTTATTTCAGCAACTTAGGTTTATTGAATAGCCTTATTAAATAGGCTTATTTTACCAACTTAGACTTATTAAATCGACTAGTTAAATAGACATTTCAGCAACTTAGGCTCATTAAATAGGCTTATGAAATATGCTTATTTCTGCAACTTAGACTTATTAGATAGACCTATTAAATAGGCTTATTTCAGCAACTTAGGCTTATTAAATATGCTAATGTCAGCAACTTAGGCTTATTAAATAGGCTTATTTCAGCAACTTAGACTTATTATATAGCCTTATTTCAGCAACTTATGCTTATTAAATAGGCTTATTTCAGCAACTTAGGCTTACTAAATAGCCGTATTAAATAGGCTTATTTCAGCAACATGGGCTTATTAAATAGGCGTATTTCAGCAACTTAGGCTTAATAAAAATAGGCTTATTCAGCAACTTAGGCTTATTAAATAGGCTCATTAAATACTTATTAAATAGGCTTATTAAACAGGCTTATTAAATAGACTTATTAAATAGGCTCAATAAATAGGCTTACTAAATAGGCTCATTAAATCGGCTTAATAAATAGGCTTATTAAATATGTTTATTAAATAGGCTTATTAACTAGGCTTATTAAATAGACTTATTAAATAGGCTTATTAAATAGGCTTATTAAATAGACTTAATAAATAGGCGTATTAAATAGGCTCAATAAATAGGCTTAATAAATAGGCTCATTGAATACTCTTTAAATAGGCTTATTAAATAGGCTTATTAAATAGGCTTATTAAATAGACTTATTATATAGCCTCATTAAATAGGCTTATTTTAGCAACTTAGGCTTATTAAATAGGCTCATTTCAGCAACTTAGACTTATTTAATAGCCTTATTTCAGCAACTTAGGCTTATTAAATAGGTTCATTTCAGCAACTTAAGCTTATTAAATAGCCTTATTTCAGCAACTTAGACTTATTAAATAGGCTTATTTCTGCAACTTAGGCTTATTAAATAGGCTTATTTCAGCAACTTAGGCTTATTAAATAGCCTTATTAAATAGGCTTATTTCAGCAACTTAGGCTTATTAAATAGGCTCATTTCAGCAACTTAGACTTATTAAATAGGCCTATTAAATAGGCTTATTAAATAGACTGATTAAATAGGCTCATTAAACACTCATTAAATAGGCTTATTAAATAGGCTTATTAAATAGGCTTATTAAATAGGCTCAATAAATAGGCTTACTAAATAGGCTCAATAAATAGGCTTATTAAATAGGCTCAATAAATAGGCTCATTAAATACTTATTAAATAGGGTTATTAAATAGACTTATTAAATAGACTTATTAAATAGGCTTATTAAATAGACTTTATTAAATAGGCTTATTAAAAAGGCTTATTAAATAGACTTAATAAAAAGGGTCATTAAATACTTATTAAATAGGTTTATTAAATAGGCGTATTAAATAGGTTTATTAAATAGACTTATTTCAGCAACTTAGGCTTATTAAATAGGCTCATTAAATTGGCTTAATAAATAGGCTTATTAAATATGTTTATTAATTAGGCTTATTAACTAGGCTTATTAAATAGACTTATTAAATAGGCTTATTAAATAGGCTTATTAAATAGGCTTAATAAATAGGCGTATTAAATAGGCTCAATAAATAGGCTTAATAAATAGGCTCATTGAATACTCTTTAAATAGGCTTATTAAATAGGCTTATTAAATAGGCTTATTAAATAGACTTATTATACAGCCTCATTAAATAGGCTTATTTTAGCAACTTAGGCTTATTAAATAGGCGTTTTTGCAACTTAGACTTATTTAATAGCCTTATTTCAGCAACTTAGGCTTATTAAATAGGTTCATTTCAGCAACTTAAGCTTATTAAATAGCCTTATTTCAGCAACTTAGACTTATTAAATAGGCTTATTTCTGCAACTTAGGCTTATTAAATAGGCTTATTTCAGCAACTTGGGCTTATTAAATAGGCTTATTTCAGCAACTTACGCTGATTAAATAGGCTCATTTCAGCAACTTAGACTTATTAAATAGCCTTATTTCAGCAACTTAGGCTTATTAAATAGGCTCATTAAATACTTATTAAATAGGCTTATTAAACAGGCTTATTAAATAGACTTATTAAATAGGCTCAATAAACAGGCTTATTAAATAGGCTCATTAAATATGCTTAATAAATAGGCTTATTAAATAGGCTTATTAAATAGGCTTATTAAATAGGCTTATTAAATAGACTTATTAAATAGGCTTATTAAATAGGCTCAATAAATAGGCTTATTAAATACTTATTAAATAGGCGTATTAAATAGACTTATTAAATATGCTTAATAAATAGGCATATTAAATAGGCTTATTAAATAGGCTTATTAAATAGGCTTATTAAATAGACTTATTAAATAGCCTCATTAAATAGGCTTATTTTAGCAACTTAGGCTTATTAAATAGGCTTATTTCAGCAACTTAGACTTGTTAAATAGCCTTAATTCAGCAACTTAGGCTTATTAAATAGGCTCATTTCAGCAACTTAGGCTTATTAAATAGCCTTATTAAATAGGCTTATTTCAGCAAGTTGGGCTTATTAAATAGGCTTATTTCAGCAACTTACGCTGATTAAATAGGCTCATTCAAGCAACTTAGACTTATTAAATAGCCTTATTTCAGCAACTTAGACTTATTAAATAGGCTTATGTCAGCAACGTATGCGTATTAAATATACTTATTTCAGCAACATAGGCTTATTAAATAGGCTTATTTCAGCAACTTAGACTTATTAAATAGCCTTATTTCAGCAACTTAGGCTTATTAAATAGGCTTAGTCAGCAACTTAGGCTTATTAAATAGGCTTATTAAATAGGCTTATTTCAGCAACTCAGGCTTATTAATAGGCTTATTCAGCAACTTAGGCTTATTAAATAGGCTCCTTAAATACTTATTGAATAGGCTTATTAAACAGGCTTATTAAATAGACTTATTAAATAGGCTCAATAAACAGGCTTATTAAATAGGCTCATTAAATAGGCTTAATAAATAGGCTTATTAAATAGGCTTATTAAATAGGCTTATTTAATAGACTTATTAAATAGGCTTATTAAATAGGCTTAATAAATAGGCTTATTAAATAGGCTCAATAAATAGGCTTATTAAATACTTATTAAATAGGCGTATTAAACAGACTTATTAAATAGACGTATTAAATAGGCATATTAAATAGGCTTATTAAATAGGCTTATTAAATAGGCTTATTAAATAGACTTATTAAATAGCCTCATTAAATAGGCTTATTTTAGCAACTTAGGCTTATTAAATAGGCTTATTTCAGCAACGTAGGCTTATTAAATAGGCTTATTTCAGCAACTTAGACTTATTAAATAGGCTTATTTCAGCAACTTAGGCTTATTAAATAGCCTTATTAAATAGGCTTATTTCAGCAACTTGGGCTTATTAAATAGGCTTATTTCAGCAACTTACGCTGATTAAATAGGCTCATTTCAGCAACTTAGACTTATTAAATAGCCTTATTTCAGCAACTTAGACTTATTAAATAGGCTTATTTCAGCAACGTATGCTTATTAAATATACTTATTTCAGCAACATAGGCTTATTAAATAGGCTTATTTCAGCAACTTAGACTTATTAAATAGCTTTATTTCAGCAACTTAGGCTTATTAAATAGGCTTAGTCAGCAACTTAGGCTTATTAAATAGGCTTATTAAATAGGCTTATTTCAGCAACTCAGGCTTATTAATAGGCTTATTCAGCAACTTAGGCTTATTAAATAGGCTCCTTAAATACTTATTGAATAGGCTTATTAAACAGGCTTATTAAAAAGACTTATTAAATAGGCTCAATAAACAGGCTTATTAAATAGGCTCATTAAATAGGCTTAATAAATAGGCTTATTAAACAGACTTATTAAATAGACGTATTAAATAGGCATATTAAATAGGCTTATTAAATAGGCTTATTAAATAGGTTTATTAAATAGACTTATTTCAGCAACTTAGGCTTATTAAATAGGCTCATTTCAGCAACTTAAGCTTATTAAATAGCCTTATTTCAGCAACTTAGACTTATTCGATAGACCTATTAAATAGGCTTATTTTAGCAACTTAGGCTTATTAAATAGGCTTATTTCAGCAACTTAGGTTTATTAAATAGGCTCATTTCAGCGACTTAAGCTTATTAAATAGCCTTATTTCAGCAACTTAGACTTATTAAATAGGCTTATTTCAGCAACCTAGGCTTATTAAATAGGCTTATTTCAGCAACTTAGACTTATTAAATAGGCTTATTTCAGCAACTTAGGCTTATTAAATAGGCTTTTTCTGCAACTTAGACTTATTTAATAGCCTTATTTCAGCAACTTAGGCTTATTAAATAGGTTCATTTCAGCAACTTAAGCTTATTAAATAGCCTTATTTCAGCAACTTAGACTTATTAAATAGGCTTATTTCTGCAACTTAGGCTTATTAAATAGGCTTATTTCAGCAACTTGGCCTTATTAAATAGGCTTATTTCAGCAACTTACGCTGATTAAATAGGCTCATTTCAGCAACTTAGACTTATTAAATAGCCTTATTTCAGCAACTTAGACTTATTAAATAGGCTTATTTCAGCAACGTATGCTTATTAAATATACTTATTTCAGCAACATAGGCTTATTAAATAGGCTTATTTAAGCAACTTAGACTTATTAAATAGCCTTATTTCAGCAACTTAGGCTTATTAAATAGGCTTATTCAGCAACTTAGGCTTATTAAATAGGCTTATTAAATAGGCTTATTTCAGCAACTCAGGCTTATTAATAGGCTTATTCAGCAACTTAGGCTTATTAAATAGGTTCATTAAATACTTATTAAATAGGCTTATTAAACAGGCTTATTAAATAGACTTATTAAATAGGCTCAATAAACAGGCTTATTAAATAGGCTCATTAAATATGCTTAATAAATAGGCTTATTAAATAGGCTTATTAAATAGGCTTATTAAATAGGCTTATTAAATAGACTTATTAAATAGGCTTATTAAATAGGCTCAATAAATAGGCTTATTAAATACTTATTAAATAGGCGTATTAAATAGACTTATTAAATATGCTTAATAAATAGGCATATTAAATAGGCTTATTAAATAGGCTTATTAAATAGGCTTATTAAATAGACTTATTAAATAGCCTAATTAAATAGGCTTATGTTAGCAACTTAGGCTTATTAAATAGGCTTATTTCAGCAACTTAGACTTGTTAAATAGCCTTATTTCGGCAACTTAGGCTTATTAAATAGGCACATATACGCAAATTAGACTTATTAAATAGGCTTATTTCAGCAACTTAGGCTTATTAAATAGCCTTATTAAATATGCTTATTTCAGCAACTTGGGCTTATTAAATAGGCTTATTTCAGCAACTTACGCTGATTAAATAGGCTCATTTCAGCAACTTAGACTTATTAAATAGCCTTATTTCAGCAACTTAGACTTATTAAATAGGCTTATTTCAGCAACGTATGCTTATTAAATATACTTATTTCAGCAACATAGGCTTATTAAATAGGCTTATTTCAGCAACTTAGACTTATTAAATAGCCTTATTTCAGCAACTTAGGCTTATTAAATAGGCTTAGTCAGCAACTTAGGCTTATTAAATAGGCTTATTAAATAGGCTTATTTCAGCAACTCAGGCTTATTAATAGGCTTATTCAGCAACTTAGGCTTATTAAATAGGCTCCTTAAATACTTATTGAATAGGCTTATTAAACAGGCTTATTAAATAGACTTATTAAAGAGGCTCAATAAACAGGCTTATTAAATAGGCTCATTAAATAGGCTTAATAAATAGGCTTATTAAATAGGCTTATTAAATAGGCTTATTAAATAGACTTATTAAATAGGCTTATTAAATAGGCTTAATAAATAGGCTTATTAAATAGGCTCAATAAATAGGCTTATTAAATACTTATTAAATAGGCGTATTAAACAGACTTATTAAATAGACGTATTAAATAGGCATATTAAATAGGCTTATTAAATAGGCTTATTAAATAGGCTTATTAAATAGATTTATTAAATAGCCTCATTAAATAGGCTTATTTTAGCAACTTAGGCTTATTAAATAGGCTTATTTCAGCAACGTAGGCTTATTAAATAGGCTTATTTCAGCAACTTAGACTTATTAAATAGGCTTATTTCAGCAACTTAGGCTTATTAAATAGCCTTATTAAATAGGCTTATTTCAGCAACTTGGGCTTATTAAATAGGCTTATTTCAGCAACTTACGCTGATTAAATAGGCTCATTTCAGCAACTTAGACTTATTAAATAGCCTTATTTCAGCAACTTAGACTTATTAAATAGGCTTATTTCAGCAACGTATGCTTATTAAATATACTTATTTCAGCAACATAGGCTTATTAAATAGGCTTATTTCAGCAACTTAGACTTATTAAATAGCCTTATTTCAGCAACTTAGGCTTATTAAATAGGCTTAGTCAGCAACTTAGGCTTATTAAATAGGCTTATTAAATAGGCTTATTTCAGCAACTCAGGCTTATTAATAGGCTTATTCAGCAACTTAGGCTTATTAAATAGGCTCCTTAAATACTTATTGAATAGGCTTATTAAACAGGCTTATTAAATAGACTTATTAAATAGGCTCAATAAACAGGCTTATTAAATAGGCTCATTAAATAGGCTTAATAAATAGGCTTATTAAACAGACTTATTAAATAGACGTATTAAATAGGCATATTAAATAGGCTTATTAAATAGGCTTATTAAATAGGCTTATTAAATAGACTTATTTCAGCAACTTAGGCTTATTAAATAGGCTCATTTCAGCAACTTAAGCTTATTAAATAGCCTTATTTCAGCAACTTAGACTTATTAGATAGACCTATTAAATAGGCTTATTTTAGCAACTTAGGCTTATTAAATAGGCTTATTTCAGCAACTTAGGTTTATTAAATAGGCTCATTTCAGCAACTTAAGCTTATTAAATAGCCTTATTTCAGCAACTTAGACTTATTAAATAGGCTTATTTCAGCAACCTAGGCTTATTAAATAGGCTTATTTCAGCAACTTAGACTTATTAAATAGGCTTATTTCAGCAACTTAGGCTTATTAAATAGGCTTTTTCTGCAACTTAGACTTATTTAATAGCCTTATTTCAGCAACTTAGGCTTATTAAATAGGTTCATTTCAGCAACTTAAGCTTATTAAATAGCCTTATTTCAGCAACTTAGACTTATTAAATAGGCTTATTTCTGCAACTTAGGCTTATTAAATAGGCTTATTTCAGCAACTTGGCCTTATTAAATAGGCTTATTTCAGCAACTTACGCTGATTAAATAGGCTCATTTCAGCAACTTAGACTTATTAAATAGCCTTATTTCAGCAACTTAGACTTATTAAATAGGCTTATTTCAGCAACGTATGCTTATTAAATATACTTATTTCAGCAACATAGGCTTATTAAATAGGCTTATTTAAGCAACTTAGACTTATTAAATAGCCTTATTTCAGCAACTTAGGCTTATTAAATAGGCTTATTCAGCAACTTAGGCTTATTAAATAGGCTTATTAAATAGGCTTATTTCAGCAACTCAGGCTTATTAATAGGCTTATTCAGCAACTTAGGCTTATTAAATAGGTTCATTAAATACTTATTAAATAGGCTTATTAAACAGGCTTATTAAATAGACTTATTAAATAGGCTCAATAAACAGGCTTATTAAATAGGCTCATTAAATATGCTTAATAAATAGGCTTATTAAATAGGCTTATTAAATAGGCTTATTAAATAGGCTTATTAAATAGACTTATTAAATAGGCTTATTAAATAGGCTCAATAAATAGGCTTATTAAATACTTATTAAATTGGCGTATTAAATAGACTTATTAAATATGCTTAATAAATAGGCATATTAAATAGGCTTATTAAATAGGCTTATTAAATAGGCTTATTAAATAGACTTATTAAATAGCCTAATTAAATAGGCTTATGTTAGCAACTTAGGCTTATTAAATAGGCTTATTTCAGCAACTTAGGCTTATTAAATAGGCTTATTTCAGCAACGTAGGCTTATTAAATAGGCTTATTTCAGCAACTTAGACTTATTAAATAGGCTTATTTCAGCAACTTAGGCTTATTAAATAGCCTTATTAAATAGGCTTATTTCAGCAACTTGGGCTTATTAAATAGGCTTATTTCAGCAACTTACGCTGATTTAATAGGCTCATTTCAGCAACTTAGACTTATTAAATAGCCTTATTTCAGCAACTTAGACTTATTAAATAGGCTTATTTCAGCAACGTATGCTTATTAAATATACTTATTTCAGCAACATAGGCTTATTAAATAGGCTTATTTCAGCAACTTAGACTTATTAAATAGCCTTATTTCAGCAACTTAGGCTTATTAAATAGGCTTAGTCAGCAACTTAGGCTTATTAAATAGGCTTATTAAATAGCCTTATTTCAGCAACTCAGGCTTATTAATAGGCTTATTCAGCAACTTAGGCTTATTAAATAGGCTCCTTAAATACTTATTGAATAGGCTTATTAAACAGGCTTATTAAATAGACTTATTAAATAGGCTCAATAAACAGGCTTATTAAATAGGCTCATTAAATAGGCACTAATAAATAGGCTTATTAAACAGACTTATTAAATATACGTATTAAATAGGCATATTAAATAGGCTTATTAAATAGGCTTATTAAATAGGCTTATTAAATAGACTTATTTCAGCAACTTAGGCTTATTAAATAGGCTCATTTCAGCAACTTAAACTTATTAAATAGCCTTATTTCAGCAACATAGACTTATTAGATAGACCTATTAAATAGGCTTATTTTAGCAACTTAGGCTTATTAAATAGGCTTATTTCAGCAACTTAGGCTTATTAAATAGGCTCATTTCAGCAACTTAAGCTTATTAAATAGCCTTATTTCAGCAACTTAGACTTATTAAATAGGCTTATTTCAGCAACCTAGGCTTATTAAATAGGCTTATTTCAGCAACTTAGACTTATTAAATAGGCTTATTTCAGCAACTTAGGCTTATTAAATAGCCTTATTAAATAGGCTTATTTCAGCAACTTGGGCTTATTAAATAGGCTTATCTGAGCAACTTACACTGATTAAACAGGCTCATTTCAGCAACTTAGACTTATTAAATAGCCTTATTTCAGCAACTTAGACTTATTAAATAGGCTTATTTCAGCAACTTATCCTTATTAAATATACTTATTTCAGCAACTTAGGCTTATTAAATAGGCTTATTCAGCAAACTTGGGCTTATTAAATAGGCTTATTAAATAGGCTTATTAAATAGGCTTATTAAATAGACTTATTAAATAGGCTTATTAAATAGGCTTAATAAATAGGCTTATTAAATAGGCTTTTTAAATAGGCTCAATAAATAGGCTTATTAAATACTTATTAAATATGCGTATTAAATAGACTTATTAAATAGACTTATTAAATAGGCACATTAAATAGGCTTATTAAATAGGCTTTTTAAATAGGCTTATTAAATAGACTTATTAAATAGCCTCATTTAATAGGCTTATTTTAGCAACTTAGGCTTATTAAATAGGCTTATTTCAGCAACTTAGACTTGTTAAATAGCCTTATTTCAGCAACTTATGCTTATTAAATAGCCTTATTAACAGGTTTATTTCAGCAACTTAGGCTTATTAAATAGCATTTTTAAATAGGTTTATTTCAGCAACTTAGACTTATTAAATATACCTTTTAAATAGGCTTAGTTCAGAAACTTCGTCTTATTAAATAGGCTTATTTCAGAAACTTAGGCTCATTTAATAGCCTTATTAAATAGGCTTATTTCAGCAACTTAGGCTTATTAAATAGCCTTATTAAATAGGATTATTTTAGCAACTTAGACTTATTAAATCGACTTATTAAATAGACATTTCAGCATCTTAGGCTCATTAAATAGGCTTATGAAATATGCTTATTTCTGCAACTTAGACTTATTATATAGGCTTATTAAATATGCTTATTTCAGCAACTTACGCGTATTAAATAGCATTATTAAATAGGTATATTTCTGCAACTTAGACTTATTAAATAGCCTTATTAAATAGGCTTATTTCAGCAACTTAGGCTTATTAAATAGGCTTATTTTAGCAACTTATGTTGATTAAATAGCCTTATTAAACAGGTTTATTTCAGCAATTTAGGCTTATTAAATAGCATTTTTAAATAGGTTTATTTCAGCAACTTAGACTTATTAAATAGACCTTTTTATATAGGCTTAGTTCAGCAACGTAGGCTTATTAAATAGGCTTATTTCAGCAACTTATGCATATTAAATAGCCTTATTAATCAGGTTTATTTCAGCAACTTAGGCGTATTAAATAGCATTTTTAAATAGGTTTATTTCAGCAACTTAGACTGATTAAATGAGACCTTTTTAAATAGGCTTAGTTCAGAAACTTAGGCTTATTAAATAGGCTTATTTCAGAAAATTAGGCTCATTAAATAGCCTCATTAAATAGGCTTATTTCAGCAACTTAGACTTATTAAATATGCTTATTTCAGCAACTTAGGCTTATTAAATAGCCTTATTAAATAGGCTTATTTCAGCAACTTGGGCTTATTAAATAGGCTTATTTCAGCAACTTATGCATATTAAATAGCCTTATTAATCAGGTTTATTTCAGCAACTTAGGCGTATTAAATAGCATTTTTAAATAGGTTTATTTCAGCAACTTAGACTGATTAAATGAGACCTTTTTAAATAGGCTTAGTTCAGAAACTTAGGCTTATTAAATAGGCTTATTTCAGAAAATTAGGCTCATTAAATAGCCTCATTAAATAGGCTTATTTCAGCAACTTAGGTTTATTGAATAGCCTTATTAAATAGGCTTATTTTATGAACTTAGACTTATTAAATCGACTAGTTAAATAGACATTTCAGCAACTTAGGCTCATTAAATAGGCTTATGAAATATGCTTATTTCTGCAACTTAGACTTATTAGATAGACCTATTAAATAGGCTTATTTCAGCAACTTAGGCTTATTAAATAGGCTTATGTCAGCAACTTAGGCTTATTAAATAGGCTTATTTCAGCAACTTAGACTTATTAAATAGCCTTATTTCAGCAACTTACACTTATTAAATAGGCTTATTTCAGCAACTTAGGCTTACTAAATAGCCGTATTAAATAGGCTTATTTCAGCAACATGGGCTTATTAAATAGGCGTATTTCAGCAACTTAGGCTTAATAAAAATAGGTTTATTCAGCAACTTAGGCTTATTAAATAGGCTTATTAAATAGACTTATTTCAGCAACTTAGGCTTATTAAATAGGCTTATTCAGCAACTTAGGCTTATTAAATAGGCTCATTAAATACTTATTAAATAGGCTTATTAAACAGGCTTATTAAATAAACTTATTAAATAGGCTCAATAAATAGGCTTATTAAATATGTTTATTAAATAGGCTTATTAAATAGGCTTATTAAATAGACTTATTAAATAGGCTTATTAAATAGGCTTATTAAATAGGCTTATTTCAGCAACTCAGGCTTTATTAATAGGCTTATTCAGCAACTTAGGCTCATTAAATATGCTTAATAAATAGGCTTATTAAATAGGCTTATTAAATAGGCTTATTAAATAGGCTTATTAAATAGACTTATTAAATAGGCTTATTAAATAGGCTTAATAAATAGGCTTATTAAATAGGCTTATTAAATAGGCTCAATAAATAGGCTTATTAAATAGGCTTATTAAATAGACTTATTAAATAGCCTCATTTAATAGGCTTATTTTAGCAACTTAGGCTTATTAAATAGGCTTATTTCAGCAACTTAGACTTGTTAAATAGCCTTATTTCAGCAACTTATGCTTATTAAATAGCCTTATTAACAGGTTTATTTCAGCAACTTAGGCTTATTAAATAGCATTTTTAAATAGGTTTATTTCAGCAACTTAGACTTATTAAATATACCTTTTAAATAGGCTTAGTTCAGAAACTTCGTCTTATTAAATAGGCTTATTTCAGAAACTTAGGCTCATTTAATAGCCTTATTAAATAGGCTTATTTCAGCAACTTAGGCTTATTAAATAGCCTTATTAAATAGGATTATTTTAGCAACTTAGACTTATTAAATCGACTTATTAAATAGACATTTCAGCATCTTAGGCTCATTAAATAGGCTTATGAAATATGCTTATTTCTGCAACTTAGACTTATTATATAGGCATATTAAATAGGCTTATTTTAGCAACTTAGGCTTATTAAATATGCTTATTTCAGCAACTTACGCGTATTAAATAGCATTATTAAATAGGTATATTTCTGCAACTTAGACTTATTAAATAGCCTTATTAAATAGGCTTATTTCAGCAACTTAGGCTTATTAAATAGGCTTATTTCAGCAACTTATGTTGATTAAATAGCCTTATTAAACAGGTTTATTTCAGCAATTTAGGCTTATTAAATAGCATTTTTAAATAGGTTTATTTCAGCAACTTAGACTTATTAAATAGACCTTTTTATATAGGCTTAGTTCAGCAACGTAGGCTTATTAAATAGGCTTATTTCAGCAACTTATGCATATTAAATAGCCTTATTAATCAGGTTTATTTCAGCAACTTAGGCGTATTAAATAGCATTTTTAAATAGGTTTATTTCAGCAACTTAGACTGATTAAATGAGACCTTTTTAAATAGGCTTAGTTCAGAAACTTAGGCTTATTAAATAGGCTTATTTCAGAAAATTAGGCTCATTAAATAGCCTCATTAAATAGGCTTATTTCAGCAACTTAGACTTATTAAATAGGCTTATTTCAGCAACTTAGGCTTATTAAATAGCCTTATTAAATAGGCTTATTTCAGCAACTTGGGCTTATTAAATAGGCTTATTTCAGCAACTTATGCATATTAAATAGCCTTATTAATCAGGTTTATTTCAGCAACTTAGGCGTATTAAATAGCATTTTTAAATAGCCTTATTTCAGCAACTTAGACTGATTAAATGAGACCTTTTTAAATAGGCTTAGTTCAGAAACTTAGGCTTATTAAATAGGCTTATTTCAGAAAATTAGGCTCATTAAATAGCCTCATTAAATAGGCTTATTTCAGCAACTTAGGTTTATTGAATAGCCTTATTAAATAGGCTTATTTTATGAACTTAGACTTATTAAATCGACTAGTTAAATAGACATTTCAGCAACTTAGGCTCATTAAATAGGCTTATGAAATATGCTTATTTCTGCAACTTAGACTTATTAGATAGACCTATTAAATAGGCTTATTTCAGCAACTTAGGCTTATTAAATAGGCTTATGTCAGCAACTTAGGCTTATTAAATAGGCTTATTTCAGCAACTTAGACTTATTAAATAGCCTTATTTCAGCAACTTACACTTATTAAATAGGCTTATTTCAGCAACTTAGGCTTACTAAATAGCCGTATTAAATAGGCTTATTTCAGCAACATGGGCTTATTAAATAGGCGTATTTCAGCAACTTAGGCTTAATAAAAATAGGTTTATTCAGCAACTTAGGCTTATTAAATAGGCTTATTAAATAGGCTTATTTCAGCAACTTAGGCTTATTAAATAGGCTTATTCAGCAACTTAGGCTTATTAAATAGGCTCATTAAATACTTATTAAATAGGCTTATTAAACAGGCTTATTAAATAAACTTATTAAATAGGCTCAATAAATAGGCTTATTAAATATGTTTATTAAATAGGCTTATTAAATAGGCTTATTAAATAGACTTATTAAATAGGCTTATTAAATAGGCTTATTAAATAGGCTTAATAAATAGGCGTATTAAATAGGCTCAATAAATAGGCTTAATAAATAGGCTCATTGAATACTCTTTAAATAGGCTTATTAAATAGGCTTATTAAATATACTTATTATATAGCCTCATTAAATAGGCTTATTTTAGCAACTTAGGCTTATTAAATAGGCTTATTTCAGCAACTTAGACTTATTTAATAGCCTTATTTCAGCAATTTAGGCTTATTAAATACGTTCATTTCAGCAACTTAAGCTTATTAAATAGCCTTATTTCAGCAACTTAGACTTATTAAATAGGCTTATTTCTGCAACTTAGGCTTATTAAATAGGCTTATTTCAGCAACTTAGACTTATTAAATAGGCTTATTTCAGCAACTTAGGCTTATTAAATAGCCTTATTAAATAGGCTTATTTCAGCAACTTGGGCTTATTAAATAGGCTTATTTCAGCAACTTACGCTGATTAAATAGGCTCATTTCAGCAACTTAGACTTATTAAATAGCCTTATTTCAGCAACTTAGACTTATTAAATAGGCTTATTTCAGCAACGTATGCTTATTAAATATACTTATTTCAGCAACATAGGCTTATTAAATAGGCTTATTTAAGCAACTTAGACTTATTAAATAGCCTTATTTCAGCAACTTAGGCTTATTAAATAGGCTTATTCAGCAACTTAGGCTTATTAAATAGGCTTATTAAATAGGCTTATTTCAGCAACTCAGGCTTTATTAATAGGCTTATTCAGCAACTTAGGCTTATTAAATAGGCTCATTAAATACTTATTAAATAGGCTTATTAAACAGGCTTATTAAATAGACTTATTAAATAGGCTCAATAAACAGGCTTATTAAATAGGCTCATTAAATATGCTTAATAAATAGGCTTATTAAATAGGCTTATTAAATAGGCTTATTAAATAGGCTTATTAAATAGACTTATTAAATAGGCTTATTAAATAGGCTTAATAAATAGGCTTATTAAATAGGCTTATTAAATAGGCTCAATAAATAGGCTCATTAAATATGCTTAATAAATAGGCTTATTAAATAGGCTTATTAAATAGGCTTATTAAATAGGCTTATTAAATAGACTTATTAAATAGGCTTATTAAATAGGCTTAATAAATAGGCTTATTAAATAGGCTTATTAAATAGGCTCAATAAATAGGCTTATTAAATACTTATTAAATAGGCGTATTAAATAGACTTATTAAATAGACTTATTAAATAGGCATATTAAATAGGCTTATTAAATAGGCTTATTAAATAGGCTTATTAAATAGACTTATTAAATAGCCTCATTTAATAGGCTTATTTTAGCAACTTAGGCTTATTAAATAGGCTTATTTCAGCAACTTAGACTTATTAAATAGGCATATTAAATAGGCTTAGTTCAGAAACTTCGTCTTATTAAATAGGCTAATTTCAGCAACTTAGGCTCATTAAATAGCCTTATTAAATAGGCTTATTTCAGCAACTTAGGCTTATTAAATAGCCTTATTAAATAGGATTATTTTAGCAACTTAGACTTATTAAATCGACTTATTAAATAGACATTTCAGCATCTTAGGCTCATTAAATAGGCTTATGAAATATGCTTATTTCTGCAACTTAGACTTATTATATAGGCATATTAAATAGGCTTATTTTAGAAACTTAGGCTTATTAAATATGCTTATTTCAGCAACTTACGCGTAATAAATAGCATTATTAAATAGGTATATTTCTGCAACTTAGACTTATTAAATAGCCTTATTAAATAGGCTTATTTCAGCAACTTAGGCTTATTAAATAGGCTTATTTCAGCAACTTATGCTGATTAAATAGCCTTATTAAACAGGTTTATTTCAGCAATTTAGGCTTATTAAATAGCATTTTTAAATAGGTTTATTTTCAGCAACTTAGACTTATTAAATAGACCTTTTTATATAGGCTTAGTTCAGCAACGTAGGCTTATTAAATAGGCTTATTTCAGCAACTTATGCATATTAAATAGCCTTATTAATCAGGTTTATTTCAGCAACTTAGGCGTATTAAATAGCATTTTTAAATAGGTTTATTTCAGCAACTTAGACTTATTAAATATACCTTTTTAAATAGGCTTAGTTCAGAAACTTAGGCTTATTAAATAGGCTTATTTCAGAAACTTAGGCTCATTAAATAGCCTCATTAAATAGGCTTATTTCAGCAACTTAGGTTTATTGAATAGCCTTATTAAATAGGCTTATTTTATGAACTTAGACTTATTAAATCGACTAGTTAAATAGACATTTCAGCAACTTAGGCTCATTAAATAGGCTTATGAAATATGCTTATTTCTGCAACTTAGACTTATTAGATAGACCTATTAAATAGGCTTATTTCAGCAACTTAGGCTTATTAAATAGGCTTATGTCAGCAACTTAGGCTTATTAAATAGGCTTATTTCAGTAACTTAGACTTATTAAATAGCCTTATTTCAGCAACTTACACTTATTAAATAGGCTTATTTCAGCAACTTAGGCTTACTAAATAGCCGTATTAAATAGGCTTATTTCAGCAACATGGGCTTATTAAATAGGCGTATTTCAGCAACTTAGGCTTAATAAAAATAGGTTTATTCAGCAACTTAGGCTTATTAAATAGGCTTATTAAATAGACTTATTTCAGCAACTTAGGCTTATTAAATAGGCTTATTCAGCAACTTAGGCTTATTAAATAGGCTCATTAAATACTTATTAAATAGGCTTATTAAATAGGCTTATTAATTAGGCTTAATAAATAGGCATATTAAATAGGCTCAATAAATAGGCTTAATAAATAGGCTCATTGAATACTCTTTAAATAGGCTTATTAAATAGGCTTATTAAATAGGCTTATTAAATATACTTATTATATAGCCTCATTAAATAGGCTTACTTTAGCAACTTAGGCTTATTAAATAGGCTTATTTCAGCAACTTAGACTTATTTAATAGCCTTATTTCAGCAATTTAGGCTTATTAAATAGGTTCATTTCAGCAACTTAAGCTTATTAAATAGCCTTATTTCAGCAACTTAGACTTATTAAATAGGCTTATTTCTGCAACTTAGGCTTATTAAATAGGCTTATTTCAGCAACTTAGACTTATTAAATAGGCTTATTTCAGCAACTTAGGCTTATTAAATAGCCTTATTAAATAGGCTTATTTCAGCAACTTGGGCTTATTAAATAGGCTTATTTCAGCAACTTACGCTGATTAAATAGGCTCATTTCAGCAACTTAGACTTATTAAATAGCCTTATTTCAGCAACTTAGACTTATTAAATAGGCTTATTTCAGCAACGTATGCTTATTAAATATACTTATTTCAGCAACATAGGCTTATTAAATAGGCTTATTTAAGCAACTTAGACTTATTAAATAGCCTTATTTCAGCAACTTAGGCTTATTAAATAGGCTTATTCAGCAACTTAGGCTTATTAAATAGGCTTATTAAATAGGCTTATTTCAGCAACTCAGGATTTATTAATAGGCTTATTCAGCAACTTAGGCTTATTAAATAGGCTCATTAAATACTTATTAAATAGGCTTATTAAACAGGCTTATTAAATAGACTTATTAAATAGGCTCAATAAACAGGCTTATTAAATAGGCTCATTAAATATGCTTAATAAATAGGCTTATTAAATAGGCTTATTAAATAGGCTTATTAAATAGGCTTATTAAATAGACTTATTAAATAGGCTTATTAAATAGGCTTAATAAATAGGCTTATTAAATAGGCTTATTAAATAGGCTCAATAAATAGGCTTATTAAATACTTATTAAATAGGCGTATTAAATAGACTTATTAAATAGACTTATTAAATAGGCATATTAAATAGGCTTATTAAATAGGCTTATTAAATAGGCTTATTAAATAGACTTATTAAATAGCCTCATTTAATAGGCTTATTTTAGCAACTTAGGCTTATTAAATAGGCTTATTTCAGCAACTTAGACTTGTTAAATAGCCTTATTTCAGCAACTTATGCTTATTAAATAGCCTTATTAACAGGTTTATTTCAGCAACTTAGGCTTATTAAATAGCATTTTTAAATAGGTTTATTTCAGCAACTTAGACGTATTAAATATACCTTTTAAATAGGCTTAGTTCAGAAACTTCGTCTTATTAAATAGGCTTATTTCAGCAACTTAGGCTCATTAAATAGCCTTATTAAATAGGCTTATTTCAGCAACTTAGGCTTATTAAATAGCCTTATTAAATAGGATTATTTTAGCAACTTAGACTTATTAAATCGACTTATTAAATAGACATTTCAGCATCTTAGGCTCATTAAATAGGCTTATGAAATATGCTTATTTCTGCAACTTAGACTTATTATATAGGCATATTAAATAGGCTTATTTTAGCAACTTAGGCTTATTAAATATGCTTATTTCAGCAACTTACGCGTATTAAATAGCATTATTAAATAGGTATATTTCTGCAACTTAGACTTATTAAATAGCCTTATTAAATAGGCTTATTTCAGCAACTTAGGCTTATTAAATAGGCTTATTTCAGCAACTTATGCTGATTAAATAGCCTTATTAAACAGGTTTATTTCAGCAATTTAGGCTTATTAAATAGCATTTTTAAATAGGTTTATTTTCAGCAACTTAGACTTATTAAATAGACCTTTTTATATAGGCTTAGTTCAGCAACGTAGGCTTATTAAATAGGCTTATTTCAGCAACTTATGCATATTAAATAGCCTTATTAATCAGGTTTATTTCAGCAACTTAGGCGTATTAAATAGCATTTTTAAATAGGTTTATTTCAGCAACTTAGACTTATTAAATAGACCTTTTTAAATAGGCTTAGTTCAGAAACTTAGGCTTATTAAATAGGCTTATTTCAGAAACTTAGGCTCATTAAATAGCCTCATTAAATAGGCTTATTTCAGCAACTTAGGTTTATTGAATAGCCTTATTAAATAGGCTTATTTTATGAACTTAGACTTATTAAATCGACTAGTTAAATAGACATTTCAGCAACATAGGCTCATTAAATAGGCTTATGAAATATGCTTATTTCTGCAACTTAGACTTATTAGATAGACCTATTAAATAGGCTTATTTCAGCAACTTAGGCTTATTAAATAGGCTTATGTCAGCAACTTAGGCTTATTAAATAGGCTTATTTCAGTAACTTAGACTTATTAAATAGCCTTATTTCAGCAACTTACACTTATTAAATAGGCTTATTTCAGCAACTTAGGCTTACTAAATAGCCGTATTAAATAGGCTTATTTCAGCAACATGGGCTTATTAAATAGCCGTATTTCAGCAACTTAGGCTTAATAAAAATAGGTTTATTTCAGCAACTTAGACTTATTAAATATACCTTTTAAATAGGCTTAGTTCAGAAACTTCGTCTTATTAAATAGGCTTATTTCAGCAACTTAGGCTCATTAAATAGCCTTATTAAATAGGCTTATTTCAGCAACTTAGGCTTATTAAACAGCCTTATTAAATAGGATTATTTTAGCAACTTAGACTTATTAAATCGACTTATTAAATAGACATTTCAGCATCTTAGGCTCATTAAATAGGCTTATGAAATATGCTTATTTCTGCAACTTAGACTTATTATATAGGCATATTAAATAGGCTTATTTTAGCAACTTAGGCTTATTAAATATGCTTATTTCAGCAACTTACGCGTATTAAATAGCATTATTAAATAGGTATATTTCTGCAACTTAGACTTATTAAATAGCCTTATTAAATAGGCTTATTTCAGCAACATAGGCTTATTAAATAGGCTTATTTCAGCAACTTATGCTGATTAAATAGCCTTATTAAACAGGTTTATTTCAGCAATTTAGGCTTATTAAATAGCATTTTTAAATAGGTTTATTTTCAGCAACTTAGACTTATTAAATAGACCTTTTTATATAGGCTTAGTTCAGCAACGTAGGCTTATTAAATAGGCTTATTTCAGCAACTTATGCATATTAAATAGCCTTATTAATCAGGTTTATTTCAGCAACTTAGGCGTATTAAATAGCATTTTTAAATAGGTTTATTTCAGCAACTTAGACTTATTAAATAGACCTTTTTAAATAGGCTTAGTTCAGAAACTTAGGCTTATTAAATAGGCTTATTTCAGAAACTTAGGCTCATTAAATAGCCTCATTAAATAGGCTTATTTCAGCAACTTAGGTTTATTGAATAGCCTTATTAAATAGGCTTATTTTATGAACTTAGACTTATTAAATCGACTAGTTAAATAGACATTTCAGCAACTTAGGCTCATTAAATAGGCTTATGAAATATGCTTATTTCTGCAACTTAGACTTATTAGATAGACCTATTAAATAGGCTTATTTCAGCAACTTAGGCTTATTAAATAGGCTTATGTCAGCAACTTAGGCTTATTAAATAGGCTTATTTCAGTAACTTAGACTTATTAAATAGCCTTATTTCAGCAACTTACACTTATTAAATAGGCTTATTTCAGCAACTTAGGCTTACTAAATAGCCGTATTAAATAGGCTTATTTCAGCAACATGGGCTTATTAAATAGGCGTATTTCAGCAACTTAGGCTTAATAAAAATAGGTTTATTCAGCAACTTAGGCTTATTAAATAGGCTTATTAAATAGACTTATTTCAGCAACTTAGGCTTATTAAATAGGCTTATTCAGCAACTTAGGCTTATTAAATAGGCTCATTAAATACTTATTAAATAGGCTTATTAAACAGGCTTATTAAATAGACTTATTAAATAGGCTCAATAAATAGGTTTATTAAATATGTTTATTAAATAGGCTTATTAAATAGGCTTATTAAATAGACTTATTAAATAGGCTTATTAAATAGGCTTATTAAATAGGCTTAATAAATAGGCGTATTAAATAGGCTCAATAAATAGGCTTAATAAATAGGCTCATTGAATACTCTTTAAATAGGCTTATTAAATAGGCTTATTAAATAGGCTTATTAAATATACTTATTATATAGCCTCATTAAATAGGCTTATTTTAGCAACTTAGGCTTATTAAATAGGCTTATTTCAGCAACTTAGACTTATTTAATAGCCTTATTTCAGCAACTTAGGCTTATTAAATAGGTTCATTTCAGCAACTTAAGCTTATTAAATAGCCTTATTTCAGCAACTTAGACTTATTAAATAGGCTTATTTCTGCAACTTAGGCTTATTAAATAGGCTTATTTCAGCAACTTAGACGTATTAAATAGGCTTATTTCAGCAACTTAGGCTTATTAAATAGCCTTATTAAATAGGCTTATTTCAGCAACTTGGGCTTATTAAATAGGCTTATTTCAGCAACTTACGCTGATTAAATAGGCTCATTTCAGCAACTTAGACTTATTAAATAGCCTTATTTCAGCAACTTAGACTTATTAAATAGACCTTTTTAAATAGGCTTAGTTCAGAAACTTAGGCTTATTAAATAGGCTTATTTCAGAAACTTAGGCTCATTAAATAGCCTCATTAAATAGGCTTATTTCAGCAACTTAGGTTTATTGAATAGCCTTATTAAATAGGCTTATTTTATGAACTTAGACTTATTAAATCGACTAGTTAAATAGACATTTCAGCAACTTAGGCTCATTAAATAGGCTTATGAAATATGCTTATTTCTGCAACTTAGACTTATTAGATAGACCTATTAAATAGGCTTATTTTAGCAACTTAGGCTTATTAAATAGGCTTATGTCAGCAACTTAGGCTTATTAAATAGGCTTATTTCAGTAACTTAGACTTATTAAATAGCCTTATTTCAGCAACTTACACTTATTAAATAGGCTTATTTCAGCAACTTAGGCTTACTAAATAGCCGTATTAAATAGGCTTATTTCAGCAACATGGGCTTATTAAATAGGCGTATTTCAGCAACTTAGGCTTAATAAAAATAGGTTTATTCAGCAACTTAGGCTTATTAAATAGGCTTATTAAATAGACTTATTTCAGCAACTTAGGCTTATTAAATAGGCTTATTCAGCAACTTAGGCTTATTAAATAGGCTCATTAAATACTTATTAAATAGGCTTATTAAACAGGCTTATTAAATAGACTTATTAAATAGGCTCAATAAATAGGTTTATTAAATATGTTTATTAAATAGGCTTATTAAATAGGCTTATTAAATAGACTTATTAAATAGGCTTATTAAATAGGCTTATTAAATAGGCTTAATAAATAGGTGTATTAAATAGGCTCAATAAAGAGGCTTAATAAATAGGCTCATTGAATACTCTTTAAATAGGCTTATTAAATAGGCTTATTAAATAGGCTTATTAAATATACTTATTATATAGCCTCATTAAATAGGCTTATTTTAGCAACTTAGGCTTATTAAATAGGCTTATTTCAGCAACTTAGACTTATTTAATAGCCTTATTTCAGCAACTTAGGCTTATTAAATAGGTTCATTTCAGCAACTTAAGCTTATTAAATAGCCTTATTTCAGCAACTTAGACTTATTAAATAGGCTTATTTCTGCAACTTAGGCTTATTAAATAGGCTTATTTCAGCAACTTAGACGTATTAAATAGGCTTATTTCAGCAACTTAGGCTTATTAAATAGCCTTATTAAATAGGCTTATTTCAGCAACTTGGGCTTATTAAATAGGCTTATTTCAGCAACTTACGCTGATTAAATAGGCTCATTTCAGCAACTTAGACTTATTAAATAGCCTTATTTCAGCAACTTAGACTTATTAAATAGACCTTTTTAAATAGGCTTAGTTCAGAAACTTAGGCTTATTAAATAGGCTTATTTCAGAAACTTAGGCTCATTAAATAGCCTCATTAAATAGGCTTATTTCAGCAACTTAGGTTTATTGAATAGCCTTATTAAATAGGCTTATTTTATGAACTTAGACTTATTAAATCGACTAGTTAAATAGACATTTCAGCAACTTAGGCTCATTAAATAGGCTTATGAAATATGCTTATTTCTGCAACTTAGACTTATTAGATAGACCTATTAAATAGGCTTATTTCAGCAACTTAGGCTTATTAAATAGGCTTATGTCAGCAACTTAGGCTTATTAAATAGGCTTATTTCAGTAACTTAGACTTATTAAATAGCCTTATTTCAGCAACTTACACTTATTAAATAGGCTTATTTCAGCAACTTAGGCTTACTAAATAGCCGTATTAAATAGGCTTATTTCAGCAACATGGGCTTATTAAATAGGCGTATTTCAGCAACTTAGGCTTAATAAAAATAGGTTTATTCAGCAACTTAGGCTTATTAAATAGGCTTATTAAATAGACTTATTTCAGCAACTTAGGCTTATTAAATAGGCTTATTCAGCAACTTAGGCTTATTAAATAGGCTCATTAAATACTTATTAAATAGGCTTATTAAACAGGCTTATTAAATAGACTTATTAAATAGGCTCAATAAATAGGTTTATTAAATATGTTTATTAAATAGGCTTATTAAATAGGCTTATTAAATAGACTTATTAAATAGGCTTATTAAATAGGCTTATTAAATAGGCTTAATAAATAGGTGTATTAAATAGGCTCAATAAAGAGGCTTAATAAATAGGCTCATTGAATACTCTTTAAATAGGCTTATTAAATAGGCTTATTAAATAGGCTTATTAAATATACTTATTATATAGCCTCATTAAATAGGCTTATTTTAGCAACTTAGGCTTATTAAATAGGCTTATTTCAGCAACTTAGACTTATTTAATAGCCTTATTTCAGCAACTTAGGCTTATTAAATAGGTTCATTTCAGCAACTTAAGCTTATTAAATAGCCTTATTTCAGCAACTTAGACTTATTAAATAGGCTTATTTCTGCAACTTAGGCTTATTAAATAGGCTTATTTCAGCAACTTAGACGTATTAAATAGGCTTATTTCAGCAACTTAGGCTTATTAAATAGCCTTATTAAATAGGCTTATTTCAGCAACTTGGGCTTATTAAATAGGCTTATTTCAGCAACTTACGCTGATTAAATAGGCTCATTTCAGCAACTTAGACTTATTAAATAGCCTTATTTCAGCAACTTAGACTTATTAAATAGACCTTTTTAAGTAGGCTTAGTTCAGAAACTTAGGCTTATTAAATAGGCTTATTTCAGAAACTTAGGCTCATTAAATAGCCTCATTAAATAGGCTTATTTCAGCAACTTAGGTTTATTGAATAGCCTTATTAAATAGGCTTATTTTATGAACTTAGACTTATTAAATCGACTAGTTAAATAGACATTTCAGCAACTTAGGCTCATTAAATAGGCTTATGAAATATGCTTATTTCTGCAACTTAGACTTATTAGATAGACCTATTAAATAGGCTTATTTCAGCAACTTAGGCTTATTAAATAGGCTTATGTCAGCAACTTAGGCTTATTAAATAGGCTTATTTCAGTAACTTAGACTTATTAAATAGCCTTATTTCAGCAACTTACTCTTATTAAATAGGCTTATTTCAGCAACTTAGGCTTACTAAATAGCCGTATTAAATAGGCTTATTTCAGCAACATGGGCTTATTAAATAGGCGTATTTCAGCAACTTAGGCTTAATAAAAATAGGTTTATTCAGCAACTTAGGCTTATTAAATAGGCTTATTAAATAGACTTATTTCAGCAACTTAGGCTTATTAAATAGGCTTATTCAGCAACTTAGGCTTATTAAATAGGCTCATTAAATACTTATTAAATAGGCTTATTAAACAGGCTTATTAAATAGACTTATTAAATAGGCTCAATAAATAGGTTTATTAAATATGTTCATTAAATAGGCTTATTAAATAGGCTTATTAAATAGACTTATTAAATAGGCTTATTAAATAGGCTTATTAAATAGGCTTAATAAATAGGCGTATTAAATAGGCTCAATAAATAGGCTTAATAAATAGGCTCATTGAATACTCTTTAAATAGGCTTATTAAATAGGCTTATTAAATAGGCTTATTAAATATACTTATTATATAGCCTCATTAAATAGGCTTATTTTAGCAACTTAGGCTTATTAAATAGGCTTATTTCAGCAACTTAGACTTATTTAATAGCCTTATTTCAGCAACTTAGGCTTATTAAATAGGTTCATTTCAGCAACTTAAGCTTATTAAATAGCCTTATTTCAGCAACTTAGACTTATTAAATAGGCTTATTTCTGCAACTTAGGCTTATTAAATAGGCTTATTTCAGCAACTTAGACGTATTAAATAGGCTTATTTCAGCAACTTAGGCTTATTAAATAGCCTTATTAAATAGGCTTATTTCAGCAACTTGGGCTTATTAAATAGGCTTATTTCAGCAACTTACGCTGATTAAATAGGCTCATTTCAGCAACTTAGACTTATTAAATAGCCTTATTTCAGCAACTTAGACTTATTAAATAGACCTTTTTAAATAGGCTTAGTTCAGAAACTTAGGCTTATTAAATAGGCTTATTTCAGAAACTTAGGCTCATTAAATAGCCTCATTAAATAGGCTTATTTCAGCAACTTAGGTTTATTGAATAGCCTTATTAAATAGGCTTATTTTATGAACTTAGACTTATTAAATCGACTAGTTAAATAGACATTTCAGCAACTTAGGCTCATTAAATAGGCTTATGAAATATGCTTATTTCTGCAACTTAGACTTATTAGATAGACCTATTAAATAGGCTTATTTCAGCAACTTAGGCTTATTAAATAGGCTTATGTCAGCAACTTAGGCTTATTAAATAGGCTTATTTCAGTAACTTAGACTTATTAAATATCCTTATTTCAGCAACTTACACTTATTAAATAGGCTTATTTCAGCAACTTAGGCTTACTAAATAGCCGTATTAAATAGGCTTATTTCAGCAACATGGGCTTATTAAATAGGCGTATTTCAGCAACTTAGGCTTAATAAAAATAGGTTTATTCAGCAACTTAGGCTTATTAAATAGGCTTATTAAATAGACTTATTTCAGCAACTTAGGCTTATTAAATAGGCTTATTCAGCAACTTAGGCTTATTAAATAGGCTCATTAAATACTTATTAAATAGGCTTATTAAACAGGCTTATTAAATAGACTTATTAAATAGGCTCAATAAATAGGTTTATTAAATATGTTTATTAAATAGGCTTATTAAATAGGCTTATTAAATAGACTTATTAAATAGGCTTATTAAATAGGCTTATTAAATAGGCTTAATAAATAGGTGTATTAAATAGGCTCAATAAAGAGGCTTAATAAATAGGCTCATTGAATACTCTTTAAATAGGCTTATTAAATAGGCTTATTAAATAGGCTTATTAAATATACTTATTATATAGCCTCATTAAATAGGCTTATTTTAGCAACTTAGGCTTATTAAATAGGCTTATTTCAGCAACTTAGACTTATTTAATAGCCTTATTTCAGCAACTTAGGCTTATTAAATAGGTTCATTTCAGCAACTTAAGCTTATTAAATAGCCTTATTTCAGCAACTTAGACTTATTAAATAGGCTTATTTCTGCAACTTAGGCTTATTAAATAGGCTTATTTCAGCAACTTAGACGTATTAAATAGGCTTATTTCAGCAACTTAGGCTTATTAAATAGCCTTATTAAATAGGCTTATTTCAGCAACTTGGGCTTATTAAATAGGCTTATTTCAGCAACTTACGCTGATTAAATAGGCTCATTTCAGCAACTTAGACTTATTAAATAGCCTTATTTCAGCAACTTAGACTTATTAAATAGACCTTTTTAAATAGGCTTAGTTCAGAAACTTAGGCTTATTAAATAGGCTTATTTCAGAAACTTAGGCTCATTAAATAGCCTCATTAAATAGGCTTATTTCAGCAACTTAGGTTTATTGAATAGCCTTATTAAATAGGCTTATTTTATGAACTTAGACTTATTAAATCGACTAGTTAAATAGACATTTCAGCAACTTAGGCTCATTAAATAGGCTTATGAAATATGCTTATTTCTGCAACTTAGACTTATTAGATAGACCTATTAAATAGGCTTATTTCAGCAACTTAGGCTTATTAAATAGGCTTATGTCAGCAACTTAGGCTTATTAAATAGGCTTATTTCAGTAACTTAGACTTATTAAATAGCCTTATTTCAGCAACTTACACTTATTAAATAGGCTTATTTCAGCAACTTAGGCTTACTAAATAGCCGTATTAAATAGGCTTATTTCAGCAACATGGGCTTATTAAATAGGCGTATTTCAGCAACTTAGGCTTAATAAAAATAGGTTTATTCAGCAACTTAGGCTTATTAAATAGGCTTATTAAATAGACTTATTTCAGCAACTTAGGCTTATTAAATAGGCTTATTCAGCAACTTAGGCTTATTAAATAGGCTCATTAAATACTTATTAAATAGGCTTATTAAACAGGCTTATTAAATAGACTTATTAAATAGGCTCAATAAATAGGTTTATTAAATATGTTCATTAAATAGGCTTATTAAATAGGCTTATTAAATAGACTTATTAAATAGGCTTATTAAATAGGCTTATTAAATAGGCTTAATAAATAGGCGTATTAAATAGGCTCAATAAATAGGCTTAATAAATAGGCTCATTGAATACTCTTTAAATAGGCTTATTAAATAGGCTTATTAAATAGGCTTATTAAATATACTTATTATATAGCCTCATTAAATAGGCTTATTTTAGCAACTTAGGCTTATTAAATAGGCTTATTTCAGCAACTTAGACTTATTTAATAGCCTTATTTCAGCAACTTAGGCTTATTAAATAGGTTCATTTCAGCAACTTAAGCTTATTAAATAGCCTTATTTCAGCAACTTAGACTTATTAAATAGGCTTATTTCTGCAACTTAGGCTTATTAAATAGGCTTATTTCAGCAACTTAGACTTATTAAATAGGCTTATTTCAGCAACTTAGGCTTATTAAATAGCCTTATTAAATAGGCTTATTTCAGCAACTTGGGCTTATTAAATAGCCTTATTTCAGCAACTTAGGCTTATTAAATAGGTTCATTTCAGCAACTTAAGCTTATTAAATAGCCTTATTTCAGCAACTTAGATATATTAAATAGGCTTATTTCTGCAACTTAGGCTTATTAAATAGGCTTATTTCAGCAACTTAGACTTATTAAATAGGCTTATTTCAGCAACTTAGGCTTATTAAATAGCCTTATTAAATAGGCTTATTTCAGCAACTTGGGCTTATTAAATAGGCTTATTTCAGCAACTTACGCTGATTAAATAGGCTCATTTCAGCAACTTAGACTTATTAAATAGCCTTATTTCAGCAACGTAGACTTATTAAATAGGCTTATTTCAGCAACGTATGCTTATTAAATATACTTATTTCAGCAACATAGGCTTATTAAATAGGCTTATTTAAGCAACTTAGACTTATTAAATAGCCTTATTTCAGCAACTTAGGCTTATTAAATAGGCTTATTCAGCAACTTAGGCTTATTAAATAGGCTTATTAAATAGGCTTATTTCAGCAACTCAGGCTTTATTAATAGGCTTATTCAGCAACTTAGGCTTATTAAATAGGCTCATTAAATACTTATTAAATAGGCTTATTAAACAGGCTTATTAAATAGACTTATTAAATAGGCTCAATAAACAGGCTTATTAAATAGGCTCATTAAATATGCTTAATAAATAGGCTTATTAAATAGGCTTATTAAATAGGCTTATTAAATAGGCTTATTAAATAGACTTATTAAATAGGCTTATTTCAGCAACTTAGGCTTATTAAATAGGCTTATGTCAGCAACTTAGGCTTATTAAATAGGCTTATTTCAGCAACTTAGACTCATTAAATAGCCTTATTTCAGCAACTTACACTTATTAAATAGGCTTATTTCAGCAACTTAGGCTTACTAAATAGCCGTATTAAATAGGCTTATTTCAGCAACATGGGCTTATTTAATAGGCGTATTTCAGCAACTTAGGCTTAATAAAAATAGGTTTATTCAGCAACTTAGGCTTATTAAATAGGCTTATTAAATAGACTTATTTCAGCAACTTAGGCTTATTAAATAGGCTTATTCAGCAACTTAGGCTTATTAAATAGGCTCATTAAATACTTATTAAATAGGCTTATTAAACAGGCTTATTAAATAGACTTATTAAATAGGCTCAATAAATAGGTTTATTAAATATGTTTATTAAATAGGCTTATTAAATAGGCTTATTAAATAGACTTATTAAATAGGCTTATTAAATAGGCTTATTAAATAGGCTTAATAAATAGGCGTATTAAATAGGCTCAATAAATAGGCTTATAAAATAGGCTCATTGAATACTCCTTAAATAGGCTTATTAAATAGGCTTATTAAATAGGCTTTTTAAATATACTTATTATATAGCCTCATTAAATAGGCTTATTTTAGCAACTTAAGCTTATTAAATAGGCTTATTTCAGCAACTTAGACTTATTTAATAGCCTTATTTCAGCAACTTAGTCTTATTAAATAGGTTCATTTCAGCAACTTAAGCTTATTAAATAGCCTTATTTCAGCAACTTAGACTTATTAAATAGGCTTATTTCTGCAACTTAGGCATATTAAATAGGCTTATTTCAGCAACTTAGACTTATTAAATAGGCTTATTTCAGCAACTTAGGCTTATTAAATAGCCTTATTAAATAGGCTTATTTCAGCAACTTGGGCTTATTAAATAGGCTTATTTCAGCAACTTACGCTGATTAAATATACTTATTTCAGCAACATAGGATTATTAAATAGGCTTATTTAAGCAACTTAGTCTTATTAAATAGGCTTATTCAGCAACTTAGGCTTATTAAATAGGCTTATTAAATAGGCTTATTTCAGCAACTCAGGCTTTATTAATAGGCTTATTCAGCAACTTACGCTTATTAAATAGGCTCATTAAATACTTATTAAATAGGCTTATTAAACAGGCTTATTAAATAGACTTATTAAATAGGCTCAATAAACAGGCTTATTAAATAGGCTGATTAAATATGCTTAATAAATAGGCTTATTAAATAGGCTCAATAAATAGGCTTATTAAATACTTATTAAATAGGCTTATTAAAGAGGCTTATTAAATAGGCTTATTAAATAGACTTATTAAATAGGCGTATTAAATAGACTTATTAAATAGACTTATTAAATAGGCATATTAAATAGGCTTATTAAATAGGCTTATTAAATAGGCTTATTAAATAGACTTATTAAATAGCCTAATTTAATAGGCTTATTTTAGCAACTTAGGCTTATTAAATAGGCTTATTTCAGCAACTTAGACTTGTTAAATAGCCTTATTTCAGCAACTTATGCTTATTAAATAGCGTTATTAACAGGTTTATTTCCGCAACTTAGGCTTATTAAATAGCATTTTTAAATAGGTTTATTTCAGCAACTTAGACTTATTAAATATACCTTTTAAATAGGCTTAGTTCAGAAACTTCGTCTTATTAAATAGGCTTATTTCAGCAACTTAGGCTCATTAAATAGCCTTATTAAATAGGCTTATTTCAGCAACTTAGGCTTATTAAATAGCCTTATTAAATAGGATTATTTTAGCAACTTAGACTTATTAAATCGACTTATTAAATAGACATTTCAGCATCTTAGGCTCATTAAATAGGCTTATGAAATATGCTTATTTCTGCAACTTAGACTTATTATATAGGCATATTAAATAGGCTTATTTTAGCAACTTAGGCTTATTAAATATGCTTATTTCAGCAACTTATGCTGATTAAATAGCCTTATTAAACAGGTTTATTTCAGCAATTTAGGCTTATTAAATAGCATTTTTAAATAGGTTTATTTCAGCAACTTAGACTTATTAAATAGACCTTTTTATATAGGCTTAGTTCAGCAACGTAGGCTTATTAAATAGGCTTATTTCAGCAACTTATGCTTATTAAATAGCCTTATTAATCAGGTTTATTTCAGCAACTTAGGCGTATTAAATAGCATTTTTAAATAGGTTTATTTCAGCAACTTAGACTTATTAAATAGACCTTTTTAAATAGGCTTAGTTCAGAAACTTAGGCTTATTAAATAGGCTTATTTCAGAAACTTAGGCTCATTAAATAGCCTCATTAAATAGGCTTATTTCAGCAACTTAGGTTTATTGAATAGCCTTATTAAATAGGCTTATTTTAGCAACTTAGACTTATTAGATAGACCTATTAAATAGGCTTATTTCAGCAACTTAGCCTCATTAAATAGGCTAATTTTAGCAACTTAGGCTTATTAAATAGGCTTATTTCAGCAACGTAGACTTATTAAATAGCCTTATTTCAGCAACTTACGCTTATTAAATAGGCTTATTTCAGCAACATGGGCTTATTAAATAGGCATATTTCAGCAACTTAGGCTTAATAAAAATAGGCTTATTCAGCAACTTAGGCTTATTAAATAGGCTTATTAAATAGACTTATTTCAGCAACTTAGGCTTATTAAATAGGCTTATTCAGCAACTTAGGCTTATTAAATAGGCTCATTAAATACTTATTAAATAGGCTTATTAAACAGGCTTATTAAATAGACTTATTAAATAGGCTCAATAAATAGGCTTATTAAATATGTTTATTAAATAGGCTTATTAAATAGGCTTATTAAATAGACTTATTAAATAGGCTTATTAAATAGGCTCAATAAATAGGCTTAATAAATAGGCTCATTGAATACTCTTTAAATAGGCTTATTAAATAGGCTTATTAAATAGGCTTATTAAATAGACTTATTATATAGCCTCATTAAATAGGTTCATTTCAGCAACTTAAGCTCATTAAATAGCCTTATTTCAGCAACTTAGACTTATTAAATAGGCTTATTTCTGCAACTTAGGCTTATTAAATAGGCTTATTTCAGCAACTTAGACTTATTAAATAGGTTTATTTTAGCAACTTAGGCTTATTAAATAGCCTTATTAAATAGGCTTATTTCAGCAACTTAGACTTATTAAATAGGTTTATTTTAGCAACTTAGGCTTATTAAATAGCCTTATTAAATAGGCTTATTTCAGCAACTTAGACTTATTAAATAGGCTTATTTCTGCAACTTAGGCATATTAAATAGGCTTATTTCAGCAACTTAGACTTATTAAATAGGCTTATTTCAGCAACTTAGGCTTATTAAATAGCCTTATTAAATAGGCTTATTTCAGCAACTTGGGCTTATTAAATAGGCTTATTTCAGCAACTTACGCTGATTAAATATACTTATTTCAGCAACATAGGATTATTAAATAGGCTTATTTAAGCAACTTAGTCTTATTAAATAGGCTTATTCAGCAACTTAGGCTTATTAAATAGGCTTATTAAATAGGCTTATTTCAGCAACTCAGGCTTTATTAATAGGCTTATTCAGCAACTTACGCTTATTAAATAGGCTCATTAAATACTTATTAAATAGGCTTATTAAACAGGCTTATTAAATAGACTTATTAAATAGGCTCAATAAACAGGCTTATTAAATAGGCTGATTAAATATGCTTAATAAATAGGCTTATTAAATAGGCTCAATAAATAGGCTTATTAAATACTTATTAAATAGGCTTATTAAAGAGGCTTATTAAATAGGCTTATTAAATAGACTTATTAAATAGGCGTATTAAATAGACTTATTAAATAGACTTATTAAATAGGCATATTAAATAGGCTTATTAAATAGGCTTATTAAATAGGCTTATTAAATAGACTTATTAAATAGCCTAATTTAATAGGCTTATTTTAGCAACTTAGGCTTATTAAATAGGCTTATTTCAGCAACTTAGACTTGTTAAATAGCCTTATTTCAGCAACTTATGCTTATTAAATAGCGTTATTAACAGGTTTATTTCCGCAACTTAGGCTTATTAAATAGCATTTTTAAATAGGTTTATTTCAGCAACTTAGACTTATTAAATATACCTTTTAAATAGGCTTAGTTCAGAAACTTCGTCTTATTAAATAGGCTTATTTCAGCAACTTAGGCTCATTAAATAGCCTTATTAAATAGGCTTATTTCAGCAACTTAGGCTTATTAAATAGCCTTATTAAATAGGATTATTTTAGCAACTTAGACTTATTAAATCGACTTATTAAATAGACATTTCAGCATCTTAGGCTCATTAAATAGGCTTATGAAATATGCTTATTTCTGCAACTTAGACTTATTATATAGGCATATTAAATAGGCTTATTTTAGCAACTTAGGCTTATTAAATATGCTTATTTCAGCAACTTATGCTGATTAAATAGCCTTATTAAACAGGTTTATTTCAGCAATTTAGGCTTATTAAATAGCATTTTTAAATAGGTTTATTTCAGCAACTTAGACTTATTAAATAGACCTTTTTATATAGGCTTAGTTCAGCAACGTAGGCTTATTAAATAGGCTTATTTCAGCAACTTATGCTTATTAAATAGCCTTATTAATCAGGTTTATTTCAGCAACTTAGGCGTATTAAATAGCATTTTTAAATAGGTTTATTTCAGCAACTTAGACTTATTAAATAGACCTTTTTAAATAGGCTTAGTTCAGAAACTTAGGCTTATTAAATAGGCTTATTTCAGAAACTTAGGCTCATTAAATAGCCTCATTAAATAGGCTTATTTCAGCAACTTAGGTTTATTGAATAGCCTTATTAAATAGGCTTATTTTAGCAACTTAGACTTATTAGATAGACCTATTAAATAGGCTTATTTCAGCAACTTAGCCTCATTAAATAGGCTAATTTTAGCAACTTAGGCTTATTAAATAGGCTTATTTCAGCAACGTAGACTTATTAAATAGCCTTATTTCAGCAACTTACGCTTATTAAATAGGCTTATTTCAGCAACATGGGCTTATTAAATAGGCATATTTCAGCAACTTAGGCTTAATAAAAATAGGCTTATTCAGCAACTTAGGCTTATTAAATAGGCTTATTAAATATACTTATTTCAGCAACTTAGGCTTATTAAATAGGCTTATTCAGCAACTTAGGCTTATTAAATAGGCTCATTAAATACTTATTAAATAGGCTTATTAAACAGGCTTATTAAATAGACTTATTAAATAGGCTCAATAAATAGGCTTATTAAATATGTTTATTAAATAGGCTTATTAAATAGGCTTATTAAATAGACTTATTAAATAGGCTTATTAAATAGGCTCAATAAATAGGCTTAATAAATAGGCTCATTGAATACTCTTTAAATAGGCTTATTAAATAGGCTTATTAAATAGGCTTATTAAATAGACTTATTATATAGCCTCATTAAATAGGTTCATTTCAGCAACTTAAGCTCATTAAATAGCCTTATTTCAGCAACTTAGACTTATTAAATAGGCTTATTTCTGCAACTTAGGCTTATTAAATAGGCTTATTTCAGCAACTTAGACTTATTAAATAGGTTTATTTTAGCAACTTAGGCTTATTAAATAGCCTTATTAAATAGGCTTATTTCAGCAACTTGGGCTTATTAAATAGGCTTATTTCAGCAACTTACGCTGATTAAATAGGCTCATTTCAGCAACATAGACTTATTAAATAGCCTTATTTCAGCAACTTAGACTTATTAAATAGGCTTATTTCAGCAACGTATGCTTATTAAATATACTTATTTCAGCAACATAGGCTTATTAAATAGGCTTATTTAAGCAACTTAGACTTATTACATAGCCTTATTTCAGCAACTTAGGCTTATTAAATAGGCTTATTCAGCAACTTAGGCTTATTAAATAGGCTTATTAAATAGGCTTATTTCAGCAACTCAGGCTTATTAATAGGCTTATTCAGCAACTTAGGCTTATTAAATAGGCTCATTAAATACTTATTAAATAGGCTCAATAAACAGGCTTATTAAATAGGCTCATTAAATATGCTTAATAAATAGGCTTATTAAATAGGCTTATTAAATAGGCTTATTAAATAGGCTTATTAAATAGACTTATTAAAAAGGCTTATTAAATAGGCTTATTAAATAGGCTTATTTCAGCAACTTAGACTTGTTAAATAGCCTTATTTCAGCAACTTATGCTTATTAAATAGCCTTATTAACAGGATTATTTCAGCAACTTAGGCTTATTAAATAGCATTTTTAAATAGGTTTATTTCAGCAACTTAGACTTATTAAATATACCTTTTAAATAGGCTTAGTTCAGAAACTTCGTCTTATTAAATAGGCTTATTTCAGCAACTTAGGCTCATTAAATAGCCTTATTAAATAGGCTTATTTCAGCAACTTAGGCTTATTAAATAGCCTTATTAAATAGGATTATTTTAGCAACTTAGACTTATTAAATCGACTTATTAAATAGACATTTCAGCATCTTAGGCTCATTAAATAGGCTTATGAAATATGCTTATTTCTGCAACTTAGACTTATTATATAGGCATATTAAATAGGCTTATTTTAGCAACTTAGGCTTATTAAATATGCTTATTTCAGCAACTTATGCTGATTAAATAGCCTTATTAAACAGGTTTATTTCAGCAATTTAGGCTTATTAAATAGCATTTTTAAATAGGTTTATTGCAGCAACTTAGACTTATTAAATAGACCTTTTTATATAGGCTTAGTTCAGCAACGTAGGCTTATTAAATAGGCTTATTTCAGCAACTTATGCTTATTAAATAGCCTTATTAATCAGGTTTATTTCAGCAACTTAGGCGTATTAAATAGCATTTTTAAATAGGTTTATTTCAGCAACTTAGACTTATTAAATAGACCTTTTTAAATAGGCTTAGTTCAGAAACTTAGGCTTATTAAATAGGCTTATTTCAGAAACTTAGGCTCATTAAATAGCCTCATTAAATAGGCTTATTTCAGCAACTTAGGTTTATTGAATAGCCTTATTAAATAGGCTTATTTTAGCAACTTAGACTTATTAAATCGACTAGTTAAATAGACATTTCAGCAACTTAGGCTCATTAAATAGGCTTATGAAATATGCTTATTTCTGCAACTTAGACTTATTAGATAGACCTATTAAATAGGCTTATTTCAGCAACTTAGCCTCATTAAATAGGCTTATTTTAGCAACTTAGGCTTATTAAATAGGCTTATTTCAGCAACTTAGACTTATTAAATAGCCTTATTTCAGCAACTTACGCTTATTAAATAGGCTTATTTCAGCAACTTAGGCTTACTAAATAGCTGTATTAAATAGGCTTATTTCAGCAACATGGGCTTATTAAATAGGCATATTTCAGCAACTTAGGCTTAATAAAAATAGGCTTATTCAGCAACTTAGGCTTATTAAATAGGCTTATTAAATAGACTTATTTCAGCAACTTAGGCTTATTAAATAGGCTTATTCAGCAACTTAGGCTTATTAAATAGGCTCATTAAATACTTATTAAATAGGCTTATTAAACAGGCTTATTAAATAGACTTATTAAATAGGCTCAATAAATAGGCTTATTAAATATGTTTATTAAATAGGCTTATTAAATAGGCTTATTAAATAGACTTATTAAATAGGCTTATTAAATAGGCTCAATAAATAGGCTTAATAAATACGCTCATTGAATACTCTTTAAATAGGCTTATTAAATAGGCTTATTAAATAGGCTTATTAAATAGACTTATTATATAGCCTCATTAAATAGGTTCATTTCAGCAACTTAAGCTCATTAAATAGCCTTATTTCAGCAACTTAGACTTATTAAATAGGCTTATTTCTGCAACTTAGGCTTATTAAATAGGCTTATTTCAGCAACTTAGACTTATTAAATAGGCTTATTTTAGCAACTTAGGCTTATTAAATAGCCTTATTAAATAGGCTTATTTCAGCAACTTGGGCTTATTAAATAGGCTTATTTCAGCAACTTACGCTGATTAAATAGGCTCATTTCAGCAACATAGACTTATTAAATAGCCTTATTTCAGCAACTTAGACTTATTAAATAGGCTTATTTCAGCAACGTATGCTTATTAAATATACTTATTTCAGCAACATAGGCTTATTAAATAGGCTTATTTAAGCAACTTAGACTTATTAAATAGCCTTATTTCAGCAACTTAGGCTTATTAAATAGGCTTATTCAGCAACTTAGGCTTATTAAATAGGCTTATTAAATAGGCTTATTTCAGCAACTCAGGCTTATTAATAGGCTTATTCAGCAACTTAGGCTTATTAAATAAGCTCATTAAATACTTATTAAATAGGCTCAATAAACAGGCTTATTAAATAGGCTCATTAAATATGCTTAATAAATAGGCTTATTAAATAGGCTTATTAAATAGGCTTATTAAATAGGCTTATTAAATAGACTTATTAAAAAGGCTTATTAAATAGGCTTAATAAATAGGCTTATTAAATAGGCTCAATAAATAGGCTTATTAAATACTTATTAAATAGGCGTATTAAATAGACTTATTAAATAGACGTATTAAATAGGCATATTAAATAGGCTTATTAAATAGGCTTATTAAATAGACTTATTAAATAGCCTCATTAAATAGGCTTATTTTAGCAACTTAGGCTTATTAAATAGGCTTATTTCAGGAACTTGGACTTGTTAAATAGCCTTATTTCAGCAACTTAGGCTTATTAAATAGGCTCATTTCAGCAACTTAAGCTTATTAAATAGCCTTATTTCAGCAACTTAGACTTATTAAATAGGCTTATTTCAGCAATGTAGGCTTATTAAATAGGCTTATTTCAGCAACTTAGACTTATTAAATAGGCTTATTTCAGCAACTTAGGCTTATTAAATAGCCTCTTTAAATAGGCTTATTTCAGCAACTTGGGCTTATTAAATAGGCTTATTTCAGCAACTTACACTGATTAAATAGGCTCATTTCAGCAACTTAGACTTATTAAATAGCCTTATTTTAGCAACTTAGACTTATTAAATAGGCTTATTTCAGCAACTTATGCTTATTAAATATACTTATTTCAGCAACATAGGCTTATTAAATAGGCTTATTTCAGCAACTTAGACTTTTTAAATAGCCTTATTTCAGCAACTTAGTCTTATTAAATAGGCTTATTCAGCAACTTAGGCTTATTAAATAGGCTTATTAAATAGGCTTATTTCAGCAACTCAGGCTTTATTAATAGGCTTATTCAGCAACTTAGGCTTATTAAATAGGCTCATTAAATACTTATTAAATAGGCTTATTAAACAGGCTTATTAAATAGACTTATTAAATAGGCTCAATAAACAGGCTTATTAAATAGGCTCATTAAATATGCTTAATAAATAGGCTTATTAAATAGGCTTATTAAATAGGCTTATTAAATAGGCTTATTAAATAGACTTATTAAATAGGCTTTTTAAATAGGCTTAATAAATAGGCTTATTAAATAGGCTTATTAAATAGGCTCAATAAATAGGCTTATTAAATACTTATTAAATAGTCGTATTAAATAGACTTATTAAATAGACTTATTAAATAGGCATATTAAATAGGCTTATTAAATAGGCTTATTAAATATGCTTATTAAATAGACTTATTAAATAGCCTCATTTAATAGGCTTATTTTAGCAACTTAGGCTTATTAAATAGGCTTATTTCAGCAACTTAGACTTGTTAAATAGCCTTATTTCAGCAACTTATGCTTATTAAATTGCCTTATTAACAGGTTTATTTCAGCAACTTAGGCTTATTAAATAGCATTTTTAAATAGGTTTATTTCAGCAACTTAGACTTATTAAATATACCTTTTAAATAGGCTTTGTTCAGAAACTTCGTCTTATTAAATAGGCTTATTTCAGCAACTTAGGCTCATTAAATAGCCTTATTAAATAGGCTTATTTCAGCAACTTAGGCTTATTAAATAGCCTTATTAAATAGGATTATTTTAGCAACTTAGACTTATTAAATCGACTTATTAAATAGACATTTCAGCAACTTAGGCTCATTAAATAGGCTTATGAAATATGCTTATTTCTGCAACTTAGACTTATTATATAGGCATATTAAATAGGCTTATTTTAGCAACTTAGGCTTATTAAATATGCTTATTTCAGCAACTTACGCGTATTAAATAGCATTATTAAATAGGTATATTTCTGCAACTTAGACTTATTAAATAGCCTTATTAAATAGGCTTATTTCAGCAACTTAGGCTTATTAAATAGGCTTATTTCAGCAACTTATGCTGATTAAATAGCCTTATTAAACAGGTTTATTTCAGCAATTTAGGCTTATTAAATAGCATTTTTAAATAGGTTTAATTCAGCAACTTAGACTTATTAAATATACCTTTTTATATAGGCTTAGTTCAGCAACGTAGGCTTATTAAATAGGCTTATTTCAGCAACTTATGCTTATTAAATAGCCTTATTAATCAGGTTTATTTCAGCAACTTAGGCGTATTAAATAGCATTTTTAAATAGGTTTATTTCAGCAACTTAGACTTATTAAATAGACCTTTTTAAATAGGCTTAGTTCAGAAACTTAGGCTTATTAAATAGGCTTATTTCAGAAACTTAGGCTCATTAAATAGCCTCATTAAATAGGCTTATTTCAGCAACTTAGGTTTATTGAATAGCCTTATTAAATAGGCTTATTTTAGCAACTTAGACTTATTAAATCGACTAGTTAAATAGACATTTCAGCAACTTAGGCTCATTAAATAGGCTTATGAAATATGCTTATTTCTGCAACTTAGATTTATTAGATAGACCTATTAAATAGGCTTATTTCAACAACTTAGGCTTATTAAATAGGCTTATGTCAGCAACTTAGGCTTATTAAATAGGCTTATTTCAGCAACTTAGACCTATTAAATAGCCTTATTTCAGCAACTTACGCTTATTAAATAGGCTTATTTCAGCAACTTAGGCTTACTAAATAGCCGTATTAAATAGGCTTATTTCAGCAACATGGGCTTATTAAATAGGCGTATTTCAGCAACTTAGGCTTAATAAAAATAGCTTATTCAGCAACTTAGGCTTATTAAATAGGCTTATTAAATAGACTTATTTCAGCAACTTAGGCTTATTAAATAGGCTTATTCAGCAACTTAGGCTTATTAAATAGGCTCATTAAATAATTATTAAATAGGCTTATTAAACAGGCTTATTAAATAGACTTATTAAATAGGCTCAATAAATAGGCTTATTAAAAATGTTTATTAAATAGGCTTATTAAATAGGCTTATTAAATAGACTTATTAAATAGGCTTATTAAATAGGCTTATTAAATAGGCTTAATAAATAGGCGTATTAAATAGGCTCAATAAATAGGCTTAATAAATAGGCTCATTGAATACTCTTTAAATAGGCTTATTAAATAGGCTTACTAAATAGGCTTATTAAATAGACTTATTATATAGCCTCATTAAATAGGCTTATTTTAGCAACTTAGGCTTATTAAATAGGCTTATTTCAGCAACTTAGACTTATTTAATTGCCTTATTTCAGCAACTTAGGCTTATTAAATAGGTTCATTTCAGCAACTTAAGCTTATTAAATAGCCTTATTTCAGCAACTTAGACTTATTAAATAGGCTTATTTCTGCAACTTAGGCTTATTAAATAGGCTTATTTCAGCAACTTAGACTTATTAAATAGGCTTATTTCAGCAACTTAGGCTTATTAAATAGCCTTATTAAATAGGCTTATTTCAGCAACTTGGGCTTATTAAACAGGCTTATTTCAGCAACTTACGCTGATTAAATAGGCTCATTTCAGCAACTTAGACTTATTAAATAGCCTTATTTCAGCAACTTAGACTTATTAAATAGGCTTATTTCAGCATCGTATGCTTATTAAATATACTTATTTCAGCAACATAGGCTTATTAAATAGGCTTATTTAAGCAACGTAGACTTATTAAATAGCCTTATTTCAGCAACTTAGGCTTATTAAATAGGCTTATTCAGCAACTTAGGCTTATTAAATAGGCTTATTAAATAGGCTTATTTCAGCAACTCAGGCTTATTAATAGGCTTATTCAGCAACTTAGGCTTATTAAATAGGCTCATTAAATACTTATTAAATAGGCTTATTAAACAGGCTTATTAAATAGACTCATTAAATAGGCTCAATAAACAGGCTTATTAAATAGGCTCATTAAATATGCTTAATAAATAGGCTTATTAAATAGGCTTATTAAATAGGCTTATTAAATAGGCTTATTAAATAGACTCATTAAATAGGCTTATTAAATAGGCTTAATAAATAGGCTTATTAAATAGGCTCAATAAATAGGCTTATTAAATACTTATTAAATAGGCATATTAAATAGACTTATTAAATAGACGTATTAAATAGTCATATTAAATAGGCTTATTAAATAGGCTTATTAAATGGGCTTATTAAATAGACTTATTAAATAGCCTCATTAAATAGGCTTATTTCAGCAACTTAGACTTGTTAAATAGCCTTATTTCAGCAACTTAAGCTTATTAAATAGGCTCATTTCAGCAACTTAAGCTTATTAAATAGCCTTATTTCAGCAACTTAGACTTATTAAATAGTCTTATTTCAGCAACGTAGGCTTATTAAATAGGCTTATTTCAGCAACTTAGACTTATTAAATAGGCTTATTTCAGCAACTTAGGCTTATTAAATAGCCTTATTAAATAGGCTTATTTCAGCAACTTACGCTGATTAAATAGGCTCATTTCAGCAACTTAGACTTATTAAATAGCCTTATTTCAGCAACTTAGACTTATTAAATAGGCTTATTTCAGCAACGTATGCTTATTAAATATACTTATTTCAGCAACATAGGCTTATTAAATAGGCTTATTTCAGCAACTTAGACTTATTAAATAGCCTTATTTCAGCAACTTAGGCTTATTAAATAGGCTTATTCAGCAACTTAGGCTTATTAAATAGGCTTATTAAATAGGCTTATTTCAGCAACTCAGGCTTATTAATAGGCTTATTCAGCAACTTAGGCTTATTAAATAGGCTCATTAAATACTTATTGAATAGGCTTATTAAACAGGCTTATTAAATAGACTTATTAAATAGTCTCAATAAACAGGCTTATTAAATAGGCTCATTAAATAGGTTTAATAAATAGGCTTATTAAATAGGCTTATTAAATAGGCTTATTAAATAGGCTTATTAAATAGACTTATTAAATAGGTTTATTAAATAGGCTTAATAAATAGGCTTATTAAATAGGCTCTATAAATAGGCATATTAAATACTTATTAAATAGGCGTATTAAATAGACTTATTAAATAGACGTATTAAATAGGCATATTAAATAGGCTTATTAAATAGGCTTATTAAATAGGCTTATTAAATAGACTTATTAAATAGCCTCATTAAATAGGCTTATTTTAGCAACTTAGGCTTATTAAATAGGCTTATTTCAGCAACTTAGACTTGTTAAATAGCCTTATTTCAGCAACTTAGGCTTATTAAATAGGCTCATTTCAGCAACTTAAGCTTATTAAATCGCCTTATTTCAGCAACTTAGACTTATTAAATAGGCTTATTTCAGTAACGTAGGCTTATTAAATAGGCTTATTTCAGCAACTTAGACTTATTAAATAGGCTTATTTCAGCAACTTAGGCTTATTAAATAGCCTTATTAAATAGGCTTATTTCAGCAACTTGGGCTTATTAAATAGGCTTATTTCAGCAACTTACACTGATTAAATAGGCTCATTTCAGCAACTTAGACTTATTAAATAGCCTTATTTCAGCAACTTAGACTTATAAAAATAGGCTTATTTCAGCAACTTAGACTTATTAAATAGCCTTATTTCAGCAACTTAGGCTTATTAAATAGGCTTATTCAGCAACTTAGGCTTATTAAATAGGCTTATAAAATAGGCTTATTTCAGCAACTCAGGCTTTATTAATAGGCTTATTCAGCAACTTAGGCTTATTAAATAGGCTCATTAAATACTTATTAAATAGGCTTATTAAACAGGCTTATTAAATAGACTTATTAAATAGGCTCAATAAACAGGCTTATTAAATAGGCTCATTAAATATGCTTAATAAATAGGCTTATTAAATAGGCTTATTAAATAGGCTTATTAAATAGGCTTATTAAATAGACTTATTAAATAGGCTTATTAAATAGGCTTAATAAATAGGCTTATTAAATAGGCTTATTAAATAGGCTCAATTAATAGGCTTATTCAATACTTATTAAATAGGCGTATTAAATAGACGTATTAAATAGACTTAATAAATAGGCATATTAAATAGGCTTATTAAATAGGCTTATTAAATAGGCTTATTAAATAGACTTATTAAATAGCCTCATTTAATAGGCTTATTTTAGCAACTTAGGCTTATTAAATAGGCTTATTTCAGCAACTTAGACTTGTTAAATAGCCTTATTTCAGCAACTTAGGCTTATTAAATAGGCTCATTTCAGCAACTTAAGCTTATTAAATAGACTTATTTCAGCAACTTAGACTTATTAAATAGGCTTATTTCAGCAACGTAGGCTCATTAAATAGGCTTATTTCAGCAACTTAGACTTATTAAATAGGCTTATTAAATAGGCTCAATAAACAGGCTTATTGAATAGGCTCATTAAATATGCTTAATAAATAGGCTTATTAAATAGGCTTATTAAATAGGCTTATTAAATAGGCTTATTAAATAGACTTATTAAATAGGCTTATTAAATAGGCTTAATAAATAGGCTTATTAAATAGGCTCAATAAATAGGCTTATTAAATACTTATTAAATAGGCGTATTAAATAGACTTATTAAATAGACGTATTAAATAGGCATATTAAATAGGCTTATTAAATAGGCTTATTAAATAGGCTTATTAAATAGACTTATTAAATAGCCTCATTAAATAGGCTTATTTTAGCAACTTAGGCTTATTAAATAGGCTTATTTCAGCAACTTAGACTTGTTAAATTGCCTTATTTCAGCAACTTAGGCTTATTAAATAGGCTCATTTCAGCAACTTAAGCTTATTAAATAGCCTTATTTCAGCAACTTAGACTTATTAAATAGTCTTATTTCAGCAACGTAGGCTTATTAAATAGGCTTATTTCAGCAACTTAGACTTATTAAATAGGCTTATTTCAGCAACTTAGGCTTATTAAATAGCCTTATTAAATAGGCTTATTTCAGCAACTTACGCTGATTAAATAGGCTCATTTCAGCAACTTAGACTTATTAAATAGCCTTATTTCAGCAACTTAGACTTATTAAATAGGCTTATTTCAGCAACGTATGCTTATTAAATATGCTTATTTCAGCAACATAGGCTTATTAAATAGGCTTATTTCAGCAACTTAGACTTATTAAATAGCCTTATTTCAGCAACTTAGGCTTATTAAATAGGCATATTCAGCAACTTAGGCTTATTAAATAGGCTTATTAAATAGGCTTATTTCAGCAACTCAGGCTTATTAATAGGCTTATTCAGCAACTTAGGCTTATTAAATAGGCTCATTAAATACTTATTGAATAGGCTTATTAAATAGGCTTATTAAATAGACTTATTAAATAGTCTCAATAAACAGGCTTATTAAATAGGCTCATTAAATAGGCTTAATAAATAGGCTTATTAAATAGGCTTATTAAATAGGCTTATTAAATAGGCTTATTAAATAGACTTATTAAATAGGCTTATTAAATAGGCTTAATAAATATGCTTATTAAATAGGCTCTATAAATAGGCTTATTAAATAATTATTAAATATGCGTATTAAATAGACTTATCAAATAGACGTATTAAATAGGCATATTAAATAGGCTTATTAAATAGGCTTATTAAATAGGCTTATTAAATAGACTTATTAAATAACCTCATTAAATAGGCTTATTTTAGCAACTTAGGCTTATTAAATAGGCTTATTTCAGCAACTTAGACTTGTTAAATAGCCTTATTTCAGCAACTTAGGCTTATTAAATAGGCTCATTTCAGCAACTTAAGCTTATTAAATAGCCTTATTTCAGCAACTTAGACTTATTAAATAGGCTTATTTCAGTAACGTAGGCTTATTAAATAGGCTTATTTCAGCAAGTTAGACTTATTAAATAGGCTTATTTCAGCAACTTAGGCTTATTAAATAGCCTTATTAAATAAGCTTATTTCAGCAACTTGGGCTTATTAAATAGGCTTATTTCAGCAACTTACACTGATTAAATAGGCTCATTTCAGCAACTTAGACTTATTAAATAGCCTTATTTCAGCAACTTAGGCTTATTAAATAGGCTTATTCAGCAACTTAGGCTTATTAAATAGGCTTATAAAATAGGCTTATTTCAGCAACTCAGGCTTTATTAATAGGCTTATTCAGCAACTTAGGCTTATTAAATAGGCTCATTAAATACTTATTAAATAGGCTTATTAAACAGGCTTATTAAATAGACTTATTAAATAGGCTCAATAAACAGGCTTATTAAATAGGCTCATTAAATATGCTTAATAAATAGGCTTATTAAATAGGCTTATTAAATAGGCTTATTAAATAGGCTTATTAAATAGACTTATTAAATAGGCTTATTAAATAGGCTTAATAAATAGGCTTATTAAATAGGCTTATTAAATAGGCTCAATTAATAGGCTTATTCAATACTTATTAAATAGGCGTATTAAATAGACGTATTAAATAGACTTAATAAATAGGCATATTAAATAGGCTTATTAAATAGGCTTATTAAATAGGCTTATTAAATAGACTTATTAAATAGCCTCATTTAATAGGCTTATTTTAGCAACTTAGGCTTATTAAATAGGCTTATTTCAGCAACTTAGACTTGATAAATAGCCTTATTTCAGCAACTTAGGCTTATTAAATAGGCTCATTTCAGCAACTTAAGCTTATTAAATAGACTTATTTCAGCAACTTAGACTTATTAAATAGGCTTATTTCAGCAACGTAGGCTCATTAAATAGGCTTATTTCAGCAACTTAGACTTGATAAATAGCCTTATTTCAGCAACTTAGGCTTATTAAATAGGCTCATTTCAGCAACTTAAGCTTATTAAATAGACTTATTTCAGCAACTTAGACTTATTAAATAGGCTTATTTCAGTAACGTAGGCTTATTAAATAGGCTTATTTCAGCAACTTAGACTTATTAAATAGGCTTATTTCAGCAACTTAGGCTTATTAAATAGCCTTATTAAATAGGCTTATTTCAGCAACTTGGGCTTATTAAATAGGCTTATTTCAGCAACTTACACTGATTAAATAGGCTCATTTCAGCAACTTAGACTTATTAAATAGCCTTATTTCAGCAACTTAGACTTATTAAATAGGCTTATTTCAGCAACTTATGCTTATTAAATATACTTATTTCAGCAACATAGGCTTATTAAATAGGCTTATTTCAGCAACTTAGACTTATGAAATAGCCTTATTTCAGCAACTTAGGCTTATTAAATAGGCTTATTCAGCAACTTAGGCTTATTAAATAGGCTTATAAAATAGGCTTATTTCAGCAACTCAGGCTTTATTAATAGGCTTATTCAGCAACTTAGGCTTATTAAATAGGCTCATTAAATACTTATTAAATAGGCTTATTAAACAGGCTTATTAAATAGACTTATTAAATAGGCTCAATAAACAGGCTTATTAAATATGCTCATTAAATATGCTTAATAAATAGGCTTATTAAATAGGTTTATTAAATAGGCTTAATAAATAGGCTTATTAAATAGGCTCAATAAATAGGCTTAATAAATAGGCTCATTGAATACTCTTTAAATAGGCTTATTAAATAAACTTATTAAATAGACTTATTAAATAAGCTTATTAAATAGGCTTATTAAATAGGCTTATTAAATAGGCTTATTAAATAGGCTTATCAAATAGGCTTATTAAATAGGCTTATTAAATAGGCTTATTAAATAGGCTCAATAAATAGGCTTATTTTAGCAACTTAGGCTTATTAAATAGGCTTATTTCAGCAACTTAGACTTATTAAATTGCCTTATTTCAGCAACTTATGCTTATTAAATAGGCTCATTTCATCAGCTTAAGCTTATTAAATAGCCTTATTTCAGCAACATAGACTTATTAAATATGCTTATTTCAGCAACTTAGGCTTATTAAATAGGCTTATTTCAGCAACTTAGACTTTTTAAATAGGCTTATTTCAGCAACTTAGGCTTATTAAATAGCCTCATTAAATAGGCTTATTTTAGCAACTTAGGCTTATTAAATAGGTTTATGTCAGCAACTTAGACTTATTAAATAGGCTTATTTCAGCAACGTATGCTTATTAAATATGCTTATTTCAGCAACATAGGCTTATTAAATAGGCTTATTTCAGCAACTTAGACTTATTAAATAGCCTTATTTCAGCAACTTAGGCTTATTAAATAGGCATATTCAGCAACTTAGGCTTATTAAATAGGCTTATTAAATAGGCTTATTTCAGCAACTCAGGCTTATTAATAGGCTTATTCAGCAACTTAGGCTTATTAAATAGGCTCATTAAATACTTATTGAATAGGCTTATTAAACAGGCTTATTAAATAGACTTATTAAATAGTCTCAATAAACAGGCTTATTAAATAGGCTCATTAAATAGGCTTAATAAATAGGCTTATTAAATAGGCTTATTAAATAGGCTTATTAAATAGGCTTATTAAATAGACTTATTAAATAGGCTTATTAAATAGGCTTAATAAATATGCTTATTAAATAGGCTCTATAAATAGGCTTATTAAATAATTATTAAATATGCGTATTAAATAGACTTATCAAATAGACGTATTAAATAGGCATATTAAATAGGCTTATTAAATAGGCTTATTAAATAGGCTTATTAAATAGACTTATTAAATAACCTCATTAAATAGGCTTATTTTAGCAACTTAGGCTTATTAAATAGGCTTATTTCAGCAACTTAGACTTGTTAAATAGCCTTATTTCAGCAACTTAGGCTTATTAAATAGGCTCATTTCAGCAACTTAAGCTTATTAAATAGCCTTATTTCAGCAACTTAGACTTATTAAATAGGCTTATTTCAGTAACGTAGGCTTATTAAATAGGCTTATTTCAGCAACTTAGACTTATTAAATAGGCTTATTTCAGCAACTTAGGCTTATTAAATAGCCTTATTAAATAGGCTTATTTCAGCAACTTGGGCTTATTAAATAGGCTTATTTCAGCAACTTACACTGATTAAATAGGCTCATTTCAGCAACTTAGACTTATTAAATAGCCTTATTTCAGCAACTTAGACTTATTAAATAGGCTTATTTCAGCAACTTATGCTTATTAAATATACTTATTTCAGCAACATAGGCTTATTAAATAGGCTTATTTCAGCAACTTAGACTTATTAAATAGCCTTATTTCAGCAACTTAGGCTTATTAAATAGGCTTATTCAGCAACTTAGGCTTATTAAATAGGCTTATAAAATAGGCTTATTTCAGCAACTCAGGCTTTATTAATAGGCTTATTCAGCAACTTAGGCTTATTAAATAGGCTCATTAAATACTATTAAATAGGCTTATTAAACATGCTTATTAAATAGACTTATTAAATAGGCTCAATAAACAGGCTTATTAAATATGCTTAATAAATAGGCTTATTAAATAGGCTTATCAAATAGGCTTATTAAATAGGCTTATTAAATAGGCTTATTAAATAGCCTCAATAAATAGGCTTATTTTAGCAACTTAGGCTTATTAAATAGGCTTATTTCAGCAACTTAGACTTATTAAATTGCCTTATTTCAGCAACTTATGCTTATTAAATAGGCTCATTTCAGCAGCTTAAGCTTATTAAATAGCCTTATTTCAGCAACATAGACTTATTAAATATGCTTATTTCAGCAACTTAGGCTTATTAAATAGGCTTATTTCAGCAACTTAGACTTTTTAAATAGGCTTATTTCAGCAACTTAGGCTTATTAAATAGGCTTATTAAATAGGCTTATTTCAGCAACTTGGGCTTATTAAATAGGCTTATTTCAGCAACTTACGCTGATTAAATAGGCTCATTTCAGCAACTTAGACTTATTAAATAGGCTTATTTCAGCAACTTATGCTTATTAAATATACTTATTTCAGCAACATAGGCTTATTAAATAGGCTTATTTCAGCAACTTAGACTTATTAAATAGCCTTATTTCAGCAACTTAGGTTTATTAAATAGGCTTGTTTCAGCAACTTAGGCTTATTAAATAGCGTTATTTCAGCAACTTAGACTTATTAAATAGGCTTATTTCAGCAACTTAGGCTTATTAAATAGGCTTATTCAGCAACTTAGGCTTATTAAATATGCTTATTAAATAGGCTTATTTCAGCAACTCAGGCTTCTTAAATAGGCTTATTCAGCAACTTAGGCTTATTAAATAGGCTCATTAAATACTTATTAAAAAGGCTTATTAAACAGGCTTATTAAATAGACTTATTAAATAGGCTCAATAAATAGGCTTATTAAATAGGCTCATTAAATATGCTTAATAAATAGGCTTATTAAATAGGCTTATTAAATAGGCTTATTAAATAGGCATATTAAATAGACTTATTAAATAGGCTTGTTAAATAGGCTTATTAAATAGGCTTAATAAATAGTCTTATTAAATAGGCTCAATAAATAGGCTTATTAAATACTTTTTAAATAGGCGTATTAAATAGGCTTATTAAATAGGCTTATTAAATAGTCTTATTAAATAGACTTATTAAATAGCCTCATTAAATAGGCTTATTTTAGCAACTTAGGCTTATTAAATAGGCTTATTTCAGCAACTTAGACTTATTAAATCGCGTTATTTCAGCAACTTAGGCATATTAAAAAGGCTTATTTCAGCAACTTAGACTTATTAAAAAGCCTTATTTCAGCAACTTAGGCTTATGAAATAGGCTCATTTCAGCAACTTAATTACTAAACAGCCTTATTAAATAGGCTTATTTCAGCAACCTGGGCTTATTAAATAGGCTTATTTCAGCAACTTAGACTTATTAAATAGGCTTATTAAATAGGCTTATTAAATAGACTTATTAAATAGGCGTATGAAATGGGCTCAATAAATAGGCTTATTAAATAGGCTCAATAAATAGGCTTATTAAATAGGCTCAATAAATAGGCTCATTAAATAGGCTCAATAATTAGGCTTCTTAAATAGGCTCATTAAATACTTATTAAATAGGCTTATTAATTAGACTTATTAAATAGGCTTATTAAAAAGGCTTATTAAATAGACTTATTAAATAGGCTCATTAAATACTTATTAAATCAGTTTATTAAATAGGCATATTAAATAGGCTCATTAAATAGGCTTATTAAATAGACTTATTAAATAGCCTCATTAAATAGACGTATTAAATAGCCTCATTAAATAGGCTTATTTTAGCAACTTAGGCTTATTAAATAGGCTTAATTCAGCAACTTATGCTTATTAAATAGCCTTATTATATAGGCTTCTTTCAGCAACTTAGGCTTATTAAATAAGCTTATTTCAGCAACTTAGACTTATTAAATAGGCCTATTAAATAGGCTTATTAAATAGACTTATTAAATAGGCTCATTAAATACTTATTAAATAGGCTTATTAAATAGGCTTATTAAATAGACTTATTAAATAGGCTCAATAAATAGGCTTATTAAATAGGCTTATTAAATAGGCTTATAAAATAGGCTTATTAATAGGCTTATTAAATAGGCTTATTAAATAGGCTCAATAAATAGTCTTACTAAATAGGCTCAATAAATAGGCTTATTAAATAGGCTCAATAAATAGGCTTATTAAATAGGCTCAATAAATAGGCTTATAAAATAGCCTCATTAAATAGGCCTATTAAATAGGCTTATTAAATAGACTGATTAAATAGGCTCATTAAATACTCATTAAATAGGCTTATTAAATAGGCTTATTAAATAGACTTATTAAATAGGCTCAATAAATAGGCTTATTAAATAGGCTTATTAAATAGGCTTATTAAATAGGCTCAATAAATAGGCTTATTAAATAGGCTTATTAAATAGGCTTATTAAAAAGACTTATTAAATAGGCGTATTAAATAGGCTTATTAAATAGACTTATTAAATAGCCTCATTAAATAGGCTTATTTGAGCAACTTAGGCTTTTTAAATAGGTTTATTTCAGCAACTTAGACTTATTAAATAGCCTTATTAAATAGGCTTATTTCAGCAACTTAGGCTTATTAAATAGGCTTATTTCAGCAACTTATGCTTATTAAATAGCCTTATTAAACAGGTTTATTTCAGCAACTTAGGCTTATTAAGTATAATTTTTTAATAGGTTTATTTCAGCAACTTAGACTTATTAAATATACATTTTTAAATATGCTTATTTCAGCAACTTATGCTTATTAAATAGCCTCATTAAATAGGCTTATTTCAGCAACTTAGGCTTATTAAATAGCCTTATTAAATAGGCTTATTTTAGCAACTTAGACTTATTAAATCGATTTATTAAATATACATTTCAGCAACTTAGGCTCAGTAAATAGGCTTATGAAATATGCTTATTTCTGCAACTTAGACTTATTAGATAGGCCTATTAAATAGGCTTATTTTAGCAACTTATGCTTATTAAATATGCTTATTTCAGCAACTTAGGCGTATTAAATAGCATTATTAAATAGGTTTATTTCTGCTACTTAGACTTATTAAATAGCCTTATTAAATAGGCTTATTTCAGCAACTTAGGCTTATTAAATAGGCTTATTTCAGCAACTTATGCTTATTAAATAGCCTTATTAAACAGGTTTATTTCAGCAATTTAGGCTTATTAAATTGCATTTTTAAATAGGTTTATTTCAGCAACTTAGACTTATTAAATAGACCTTTTTATATAGACTTAGTTCAGCAACGTAGGCTTATTAAATAGGCTTATTTCAGCAACTTATGCTTATTAAATAGCCTTATTAATCAGGTTCATTTCAGCAACTTAGGCGTATTAAATAGCATTTTTAAATAGGTTTATTTCAGCAACTTAGACTTATTAAATAGACCTTTTTTAAATAGGCTTAGTTCAGAAACTTAGGCTTATTAAATAGGCTTATTTCAGCAACTTAGGCTCATTAAATAGCCTCATTAAATAGGCTTATTTCAGCAACTTAGGCTTATTAAATAGGCTTATTTAATTAGCCTATTTAATGAGGCTATTTAATGAGTCCATTTAATAAGCCTATTTAATAAGCCTATTTAATACGCCTATTTAATACGCCTATTTAATACGCCTATTTTTAATAAACCTATTTAATAAGTATTTAATGAGCCTATTTATTAAGTCTATTTAATAAGCCTTTTTAATAAGCCTATTTAATAAAGTCTATTTAATAAGCCTATTTAATAAGCCTATTTAATAAGCCTATTTAATAAGTCTATTTAATAAGTCTATTTAATGAGTATTTAATGAGCCTATTTAATAAGCCTATTTATTGAGCCTATTTAATAAGCCTATTTATTAAGCCTATTTAATAAGCCTATTTAATAAGTCTATTTAATAAGCCTATTTAATACGCCTATTTAATAAGTCTATTTAATAAGCCTATTTAATGAGCCTATTTAATAAGCCTATTTAATAAGCCTATTTATTGAGCCTATTTAATAAGCCTATTTAATAAGCCTATTTAATAAGCCTATTTATTGAGCCTATTTAATAAGTCTATTTAATAAGCCAATTTAATAAGCCTATTTAATTAGTATTTAATGAGCCTATTTAATCAGTCTATTTAATAAGCCTATTTAATAGGCCTATTTAATAAGTCTAAGTTGCTGAAATAAGCCTATTTAATAAGGCTATTTAATAAGCCTAAGTTGCTGAATAAGCCTATTTAATGTCTAAGTTGCTGAAATAAGCCCATTTAATAAGCCTATGTTGCTGAAATAAACCTATTTAATAAGCCTAAGTTGCTGAAATAAGCCTATTTAATAGGCCTATCTAATAAGTCTAAGTTGCAGAAATAAGCCTATTTAATGAGCCTAAGTTGCTGAAATGTCTATTTAATAAGTCGATTTAATAAGTCTAAGTTGCTAAAATAAGCCTATTTAATAAGGCTATTTAATAAGCCTAAGTTGCTGAAATAATCCTATTTAATGAGGCTATTTAATGAGCCTAAGTTGCTGAAATAAGCCTATTTAAAAATGCTATTTAATACGCCTAAGTTGCTGAAATGAACCTGATTAATAAGGCTATTTAATAAGCATAAGTTGCTGAAATAAGCCTATTTAATAAGCCTAAGTTTCTGAACTAAGCCTATTTAAAAAGGTCTATTTAATAAGTCTAAGTTGCTGAAATAAACCTATTTAAAAATGCTATTTAATACGCCTAAGTTGCTGAAATGAACCTGATTAATAAGGCTATTTAATAAGCATAAGTTGCTGAAATAAGCCTATTTAATAAACCTACGTTGCTGAAATAAGCCTATTTAATAAGGCTATTTAATAAGTCTAAGTTGCTGAAATAAACCTATTTAAAAATGCAATTTAATAAGCCTAAATTGCTGAAATAAACCTGTTTAATAAGGCTATTTAATAAGCATAAGTTGCTGAAATAAGCCTATTTAATAAGCCTAAGTTGCTGAAATAAGCCTATTTAATAAGGCTATTTAATAAGTCTAAGTTGCAGAAATAAACCTATTTAATAATGCTATTTAATACGCCTAAGTTGCTGAAATAAACCTATTTAATAAGCCTATGTTGCTGAAATAAGCCTATTTAATAGGCCTATCTAATAAGTCTAAGTTGCAGAAATAAGCATATTTCATAAGCATATTTAATGAGCCTAAGTTGCTGAAATGTCTATTTAATAAGTCGATTTAATAAGTCTAAGTTGCTAAAATAAGCCTATTTAATAAGGCTATTTAATAAGCCTAAGTTGCAGAAATAAGCATATTTCATAAGCATATTTAATGAGCCTAAGTTGCTGAAATGTCTATTTAATAAGTCGATTTAATAAGTCTAAGTTGCTAAAATAAGCCTATTTAATAAGGCTATTTAATGAGCCTAAGTTGCTGAAATAAGCCTATTTAAAAAGCCTAAGTTTCTGAACTAAGCCTATTTAAAAGGTATATTTAATAAGTCTAAGTTGCTGAAATAAACCTATTTAAAAATGCTATTTAATAAGCCTAAGTTGCTGAAATAAACCTGTTTAATAAGGCTATTTAATAAGCGCAAGTTGCTGAAATAAGCCTATTTAATAAGCCTAAGTTGCTGAAATACGCCTATTTAATAAGCCTAAGTTGCTAAAATAAGCCTAATTAATGAGGCTATTTAATAAGTCCATTTAATAAGCCTATTTAATAAGCCTATTTAATATGCCTATTTAATAAGCCTATTTAATACGCCTATTTTTAATAAACCTATTTAATAAGTATTTAATGAGCCTATTTATTAAGTCTATTTAATAAGCCTTTTTAATAAGCCTATTTAATAAAGTCTATTTAATAAGCCTATTTAATAAGTCTATTTAATAAGTCTATTTAATAAGCCTATTTAATAATTATTTAATGAGCCTATTTAATAAGCTTATTTATTGAGCCTATTTAATAAGCCTATTTATTGAGCCTATTTAATAAGCCTATTTATTGAGCCTATTTAGTAAGCCTATTTATTGAGCCTATTTAATAAGCCTATTTAATAAGCCTATTTAATAAGCCTATTTGATAAGCCTATTTAATAAGCCTATTTAATAAGCCTATTTAATAAACCTATTTATTGAGCCTATTTAATAAGTCTATTTAATAAGCCTATTTAGTAAGCCTATTTAATCAGTCTATTTAAAAAGCCTATTTAATAGGCCTATTTAATATGTCTAAGTTGCTGAAATAAGCCTATTTAATAAGCCTAAGTTGCTGAATAAGCCTATTTCATAAGCCTAAGTTGCTGAAATAAGCATTTTTAATAAGTCTAAGTTGCTGAAATAATCCTATTTAATAAGCCTAAGTTGCTGAAATAAGCCTATTTAATGAGGCTATTTAATGAGCCTAAGTTGCTGAAATAAGCCTATTTAATAAGCCTAAGTTTCTGAACTAAGCCTATTTAAAAAAGGTCTATTTAATAAGTCTAAGTTGCTGAAATAAACCTATTTAAAAATGCTATTTAATACGACTAAGTTGCTGAAATGAACCTGATTAATAAGGCTATTTAATAAGCATAAGTTGCTGAAATAAGCCTATTTAATAAGCCTAAGTTTCTGAACTAAGCCTATTTAAAAAGGTCTATTTAATAAGTTTAATTTGCTGAAATAAACCTATTTAAAATGCTATTTAATACGCCTAAGTTGCTGAAATGAACCTGATTAATAAGGCTATTTAATAAGCATAAGTTGCTGAAATAAGCCTATTTAATAAGCCTACGTTTGCTGAACTAAGTCTATATAAAAAGGTCTATTTAATAAGTCTAAGTTGCTGAAATAAACCTATTTAATAATGCAATTTAATAAGCCTAAATTGCTGAAATAAACCTGTTTAATAAGGCTATTTAATAAGCATAAGTTGCTGAAATAAGCCTATTTAATAAGCCTAAGTTGCTGAAATAAGCCTATTTAATAAGGCTATTTAATAAGTCTAAGTTGCAGAAATAAACCTATTTAATAATGCTATTTAATACGCCTAAGTTGCTGAAATAAGCATATTTAATAAGCCCAAGTTGCTAAAATAAGCCTATTTAATAGGCCTATCTAATAAGTCTAAGTTGCAGAAATAAGCATATTTCATAAGCATATTTATTGAGCTTAAGTTGCTGAAATGTCTATTTAATAAGTCGATGTAATAAGTCTAAGTTGCTAAAATAAGCCTATTTAATAAGGCTATTTAATAAGCCTAAGTTGCTGAAATAAGCCTATTTAATAAGGCTATTTAATGAGCCTAAGTTGCTGAAATAAGCCTATTTAAAAAGCCTAAGTTTCTGAACTAAGCCTATTTAAATAGGTATATGTAATAAGTCTAAGTTGCTGAAATAAACCTATTTAAAAATGCTATTTAATAAGCCTAAGTTGCTGAAATAAACCTGTTTAATAAGGCTATTTAATAAGCGTAAGTTGCTGAAATAAGCCTATTTAATAAACCTAAGTTGCTGAAATAAGCCTATTTAATAAGGCTATTTAATAAGTCTAAGTTGCTGAAATAAACCTATTTAATAAGCCTAAGTTGCTAAAATAAGCCTATTTAATGAGGCTATTTAATAAGTCAATTTAATAAGCCTATTTAATAAGCCTATTTAATATGCCTATTTAATAAGCCTATTTAATACGCCTATTTTTAATAAACCTATTTAATAAGTATTTAATGAGCCTATTTATTAAGTCTATTTAATAAGCCTTTTTAATAAGCCTATTTAATAAAGTCTATTTAATAAGCCTATTTAATAAGTCTATTTAATAAGTCTATTTAATAAGCCTATTTAATAATTATTTAATGAGCCTATTTAATAAGCCTATTTATTGAGCCTATTTAATAAGCCTATTTATTGAGCCTATTTAGTAAGCCTATTTATTGAGCCTATTTAATAAGCCTATTTAATAAGCCTATTTAATAAGCCTATTTGATAAGCCTATTTAATAAGCCTATTTAATAAGCCTATTTAATAAGCCTATTTTATTGAGCCTATTTAATAAGTCTATTTAATAAGCCTATTTAATAAGCCTATTTAATCAGTCTATTTAATAAGCCTATTTAATAGGCCTATTTAATATGTCTAAGTTGCTGAAATAAGCCTATTTAATAGGCCTATCTAATAAGTCTAAGTTGCAGAAATAAGCATATTTCATAAGCATATTTAATGAGCCTAAGTTGCTGAAATGTCTATTTAATAAGTCGATTTAATAAGTCTAAGTTGCTCAAATAAGCCTATTTAATAAGGCTATTTAATAAGCCTAAGTTGCTGATATAAGCCTATTTAATAAGGCTATTTAATGAGCCTAAGTTGCTGAAATAAGCCTATTTAAAAAGCCTAAGTATCTGAACTAAGCCTATTTAAAAAGGTATATTTAATAAGTCTAAGTTGCTGAAATAAACCTATTTAAAAATGCTATTTAATAAGCCTAAGTTGCTGAAATAAACCTGTTTAATAAGGCTATTTAATAAGCATAAGTTGCTGAAATAAGCCTATTTAATAAGCCTAAGTTTCTGAACTAAGCCTATTTAAAAAGGTCTATTTAATAAGTCTAAGTTGCTGAAATAAACCTATTTAAAAATGCTATTTAATACGCCTAAGTTGCTGAAATGAACCTGATTAATAAGGCTATTTAATAAGCATAAGTTGCTGAAATAAGCCTATTTAATAAGCCTACGTTGCTGAACTAAGTCTATATAAAAAGGTCTATTTAATAAGTCTAAGTTGCTGAAATAAACCTATTTAAAAATGCAATTTAATAAGCCTAAATTGCTGAAATAAACCTGTTTAATAAGGCTATTTAATAAGCATAAGTTGCTGAAATAAGCCTATTTAATAAGCCTAAGTTGCTGAAATAAGCCTATTTAATAAGGCTATTTAATAAGTCTAAGTTGCAGAAATAAACCTATTTAATAATGCTATTTAATACGCCTAAGTTGCTGAAATAAGCATATTTAGTAAGCCTAAGTTGCTAAAATAAGCCTATTTAATAGGCCTATCTAATAAGTCTAAGTTGCAGAAATAAGCATATTTCATAAGCATATTTAATGAGCCTAAGTTGCTGAAATGTCTATTTAATAAGTCGATTTAATAAGTCTAAGTTGCTAAAATAAGCCTATTTAATAAGGCTATTTAATGAGCCTAAGTTGCTGAAATAAGCCTATTTAAAAAGCCTAAGTTTCTGAACTAAGCATATTTAAAAAGGTATATTTAATAAGTCTAAGTTGCTGAAATAAACCTATTTAAAAATGCTATTTAATAAGCCTAAGTTGCTGAAATAAACCTGTTTAATAAGGCTATTTAATAAGCGTAAGTTGCTGAAATAAGGCTATTTAATAAACCTAAGTTGCTGAAATAAGCCTATTTAATAAGGCTATTTAATAAGTCTAAGTTGCTGAAATAAACCTGTTTAATAAGGCTATTTAATAAGCGTAAGTTGCTGAAATAAGCCTATTTAATAAACCTAAGTTGCTGAAATAAGCCTATTTAATAAGGCTATTTAATAAGCCTAAGTTGCTGAAATACGCCTATTTAATAAGCCTAAGTTGCTAAAATAAGCCTAATTAATGAGGCTATTTAATAAGTCCATTTAATAAGCCTATTTAATAAGCCTATTTAATATGCCTATTTAATAAGCCTATTTAATACGCCTATTTTTAATAAACCTATTTAATAAGTATTTAATGAGCCTATTTATTAAGTCTATTTAATAAGCCTTTTTAATAAGCCTATTTAATAAAGTCTATTTAATAAGCCTATTTAATAAGTCTATTTAATAAGTCTATTTAATAAGCCTATTTAATAATTATTTAATGAGCCTATTTAATAAGCTTATTTATTGAGCCTATTTAATAAGCCTATTTATTGAGCCTATTTAATAAGCCTATTTATTGAGCCTATTTAGTAAGCCTATTTATTGAGCCTATTTAATAAGCCTATTTAATAAGCCTATTTAATAAGCCTATTTGATAAGCCTATTTAATAAGCCTATTTAATAAGCCTATTTAATAAGCCTATTTATTGAGCCTATTTAATAAGTCTATTTAATAAGCCTATTTAGTAAGCCTATTTAATCAGTCTATTTAAAAAGCCTATTTAATAGGCCTATTTAATATGTCTAAGTTGCTGAAATAAGCCTATTTAATAAGCCTAAGTTGCTGAATAAGCCTATTTCATAAGCCTAAGTTGCTGAAATAAGCATTTTTAATAAGTCTAAGTTGCTGAAATAATCCTATTTAATAAGCCTAAGTTGCTGAAATAAGCCTATTTAATGAGGCTATTTAATGAGCCTAAGTTGCTGAAATAAGCCTATTTAATAAGCCTAAGTTTATCAACTAAGCCTATTTAAAAAAGGTCTATTTAATAAGTCTAAGTTGCTGAAATAAACCTATTTAAAAATGCTATTTAATACGACTAAGTTGCTGAAATGAACCTGATTAATAAGGCTATTTAATAAGCATAAGTTGCTGAAATAAGCCTATTTAATAAGCCTAAGTTTCTGAACTAAGCCTATTTAAAAAGGTCTATTTAATAAGTTTAATTTGCTGAAATAAACCTATTTAAAATGCTATTTAATACGCCTAAGTTGCTGAAATGAACCTGATTAATAAGGCTATTTAATAAGCATAAGTTGCTGAAATAAGCCTATTTAATAAGCCTACGTTTGCTGAACTAAGTCTATATAAAAAGGTCTATTTAATAAGTCTAAGTTGCTGAAATAAACCTATTTAAAAATGCAATTTAATAAGCCTAAATTGCTGAAATAAACCTGTTTAATAAGGCTATTTAATAAGCATAAGTTGCTGAAATAAGCCTATTTAATAAGCCTAAGTTGCTGAAATAAGCCTATTTAATAAGGCTATTTAATAAGTCTAAGTTGCAGAAATAAACCTATTTAATAATGCTATTTAATACGCCTAAGTTGCTGAAATAAGCATATTTAATAAGCCCAAGTTGCTAAAATAAGCCTATTTAATAGGCCTATCTAATAAGTCTAAGTTGCAGAAATAAGCATATTTCATAAGCATATTTATTGAGCTTAAGTTGCTGAAATGTCTATTTAATAAGTCGATGTAATAAGTCTAAGTTGCTAAAATAAGCCTATTTAATAAGGCTATTTAATAAGCCTAAGTTGCTGAAATAAGCCTATTTAATAAGGCTATTTAATGAGCCTAAGTTGCTGAAATAAGCCTATTTAAAAAGCCTAAGTTTCTGAACTAAGCCTATTTAAATAGGTATATGTAATAAGTCTAAGTTGCTGAAATAAACCTATTTAAAAATGCTATTTAATAAGCCTAAGTTGCTGAAATAAACCTGTTTAATAAGGCTATTTAATAAGCGTAAGTTGCTGAAATAAGCCTATTTAATAAACCTAAGTTGCTGAAATAAGCCTATTTAATAAGGCTATTTAATAAGTCTAAGTTGCTGAAATAAACCTATTTAATAAGCCTAAGTTGCTAAAATAAGCCTATTTAATGAGGCTATTTAATAAGTCAATTTAATAAGCCTATTTAATAAGCCTATTTAATATGCCTATTTAATAAGCCTATTTAATACGCCTATTTTTAATAAACCTATTTAATAAGTATTTAATGAGCCTATTTATTAAGTCTATTTAATAAGCCTTTTTAATAAGCCTATTTAATAAAGTCTATTTAACAAGCCTATTTAATAATTATTTAATGAGCCTATTTAATAAGCCTATTTATTGAGCCTATTTAATAAGCCTATTTATTGAGCCTATTTAGTAAGCCTATTTATTGAGCCTATTTAATAAGCCTATTTAATAAGCCTATTTAATAAGCCTATTTGATAAGCCTATTTAATAAGCCTATTTAATAAGCCTATTTAATAAGCCTATTTTATTGAGCCTATTTAATAAGTCTATTTAATAAGCCTATTTAATAAGCCTATTTAATCAGTCTATTTAATAAGCCTATTTAATAGGCCTATTTAATATGTCTAAGTTGCTGAAATAAGCCTATTTAATAAGCCTAAGTTGCTGAATAAGCCTATTAAATAGCCTTATTAAACAGGTTTATTTCAGAAACTTAGGCTTATTAAATAGCATTTTTAAATAGGTTTATTTACAGCAACTTAGACTTATTAAATATACCTTTTTAAATAGGCTTAGTTCAGAAACTTAGGCTTTTTAAATAGGCTTATTTCAGCAACTTAGGCTCATTAAATAGCCTTATTAAATAGGCTTATTTCAGCAACTTAGGCTTATTAAATAGCCTTATTAAATAGGCTTATTTTAGCAACTTAGACTTATTAAATCGACTTATTAAATAGACATTTCAGCAACTTAGGCTCATTAAATATGCTTATGAAATATGCTTATTTCTGCAACTTAGACTTATTAGATAGGCCTATTAAATAGGCTAATTTTAGCAACTTAGGCTTATTAAATATGCTTATTTCAGCAACTTAGGCGTATTAAATAGCATTATTAAATAGGTTTATTTCTGCAACTTAGACTTATTAAATCGACTTATTAAATAGACATTTCAGCAACTTAGGCTCATTAAATAGGCTTATGAAATATGCTTATTTCTGCAACTTAGACTTATTAGATAGGCCTATTAAATAGGCTTATTTCAGCAACTTAGGCTTATTAAATAGGTTTATTTCAGCAACTTAGACTTATTAAATAGCCTTATTTCAGCAACTCAGGCTTATTAAATAGGCTCATTTCAGCAACTTAGGCTTATTAAATAGCCTTATTTCAGCAACTTAGGCTTATTAAATGGGCTTATTTCAGCAACTTAGACTTATTAAATAGGCTTATTCAGCAACTTAGGCTTATTAAATAGCCTTATTAAATAGGCTTATTAAATAGACTGATTAAATAGGCTCATTAAATACTCATTAAATAGGCTTATTAAATAGGCTTATTAAATAGACTTATTAAATAGGCTCAATAAATAGGCTTATTAAATAGGCTTATTAAATAGGCTTTGTAAATAGGCTCAATAAATAGGCTTATTAAATAGGTTTATTAAATAGGCTTATTAAATAGGCTTATTAAATAGGCTCATTAAATACTTATTAAATAGACTTATTAAATAGACTTATTAAATAGGCTTATTAAATAGGCTTATTAAATAGGCTTATTAAATAGACTTTATTAAATAGGCTTATTAAAAAGGCTTATTAAATAGACTTAATAAATAGGCTCATTAAATACTTATTAAATAGGTTTATTAAAAATAGGCGTATTAAATAGGCTTATTAAATAGGCGTATTAAATAGGCTTATTAATTAGGCTTATTAAATGGACTCATTAAATAGCCTCATTAAATAAGCTTATTTTAGCAACTTAGGCTTATTAAATAGGTTTATTTCAGCAACTTAGACTTATTAAATAGGCTTATTCAGCAACTTAGGCCTATTAAATAGCCTTATTAAATAGGCTTATTTCAGCAACTTAGACTTATTAAATAGGCCTATTAAATAGGCTTATTAAATAGACTGATTAAATAGGCTCATTAAATACTCATTAAATAGGCTTATTAAATAGGCTTATTAAATAGACTTATTAAATAGGCTCAATAAATAGGCTTATTAAATAGGCTTATTAAATAGGCTTATTAAATAGGCTTATTAAATAGACTTATTAAATAGACTTATTAAATAGGCTTATTAAATAGGCTTATTAAATAGGCTTATTAAATAGACTTTATTAAATAGGCTTATTAAAAAGGCTTATTAAATAGACTTAATAAATAGGCTCATTAAATACTTATTAAATAGGTTTATTAAAAATAGGCGTATTAAATAGGCTTATTAGATAGGCGTATTAAATAGGCTTATTAAATAGGCTTATTAAATGGACTCATTAAATAGCCTCATTAAATAAGCTTATTTTAGCAACTTAGGCTTATTAAATAGGTTTATTTCAGCAACTTAGACTTATTAAATAGCCTTATTAAATAGGCTTATTTCAGCAACTTAGGTTTATTAAATAGGCTTATTTCAGCAACTTACGCTTATGAAATAGCCTTATTAAACAGGTTTATTTCAGCAACTTAGGCTTATTAAATAGCATTTTTAAATAGGGTTATTTCAGCAACTTAGACTTATTAAATATACCTTTTTAAATAGGCTTAGTTCAGATACTTAGGCTTTTTAAATAGGCTTATTTCAGCAACTTAGGCTCATTAAATAGCCTTATTAAATAGGCTTATTTCAGCAACTTAGGCTTATTAAATAGCCTTATTAAATAGGCTTATTTTAGCAACTTAGACTTATTAAATCGACTTATTAAATAGACATTTCAGCAACTTAGGCTCATTAAATATGCTTATGAAATATGCTTATTTCTGCAACTTAGACTTATTAGATAGGCCTATTAAATAGGCTAATTTTAGCAACTTAGGTTTATTAAATATGCTTATTTCAGCAACTTAGGCGTATTAAATAGCATTATTAAATAGGTTTATTTCTGCAACTTAGACTTATTAAATCGACTTATTAAATAGACATTTCAGCAACTTAGGCTCATTAAATAGGCTTATGAAATATGCTTATTTCTGCAACTTAGACTTATTAGATAGGCCTATTAAATAGGCTTATTTCAGCAACTTAGGCTTATTAAATAGGCTTATTTCAGCAACTTAGGCTCATTAAATAGCCTCATTAAATAGGATTATTTCAGCAACTTAGGCTTATTAAATAGCCTTATTAAATAGGCTTATTTTAGCAACTTAGACTTATTAAATCGACTTATTAAATAGACATTTCAGCAACTTAGGCTCATTAAATAGGCTTATTTCTGCAACTTAGACTTATTAGATAGGCCTATTAAATAGGCTTATTTCAGCAACTTAGGCTTATTAAATAGGTTTATTTCAGCAACTTAGACTATTAAATAGCCTTATTTCAGCAACTCAGGCTTATTAAATAGGCTCATTTCAGCAACTTAGGCTTATTAAATAGCCTTATTTCAGCAACTTAGGCTTATTAAATGGGCTTATTTCAGCAACTTAGACATTAAATAGGCTTATTCAGCAACTTAGGCTTATTAAATAGCCGTATTAAATAGGCTTATTTCAGCTACTTAGACTTATTAAATAGGCCTATTAAATAGGCTTATTAAATAGACTGATTAAATAGGCTCATTAAATACTCATTAAATAGGCTTATTAAATAGGCTTATTAAATAGACTTATTAAATAGGCTCATTAAATACTCATTAAATAGGCTTATTAAATAGGCTTATTAAATAGACTTATTAAATAGGCTCAATAAATAGGCTTATTAAATAGGCTTATTAAATAGGCTTTGTAAATAGGCTCAATAAATAGGCTTATTAAATAGGTTTATTAAATAGGCTTATTAAATAGGCTTATTAAATAGGCTCATTAAATACTTATTAAATAGACTTATTAAATAGACTTATTAAATAGGCTCATTAAATAGGCTTATTAAATAGGCTTATTAAATAGACTTTATTAAATAGGCTTATTAAAAAGGCTTATTAAATAGACTTAATAAATAGGCTCATTAAATACTTATTAAATAGGTTTATTAAAAATAGGCGTATTAAATAGGCTTATTAAATAGGCGTATTAAATAGGCTTATTAAATAGGCTTATTAAATGGACTCATTAAATAGCCTCATTAAATAAGCTTATTTTAGCAACTTAGGCTTATTAAATAGGTTTATTTCAGCAACTTAGACTTATTAAATAGCCTTATTAAATAGGCTTATTTCAGCAACTTAGGTTTATTAAATAGGCTTATTTCAGCAACTTACGCTTATTAAATAGCCTTATTAAACAGGTTTATTTCAGCAACTTAGGCTTATTAAATAGCATTTTTAAATAGGTTTATTTCAGCAACTTAGACTTATTAAATATACCTTTTTAAATAGGCTTAGTTCAGATACTTAGGCTTTTTAAATAGGCTTATTTCAGCAACTTAGGCTCATTAAATAGCCTTATTAAATAGGCTTATTTCAGCAACTTAGGCTTATTAAATAGCCTTATTAAATAGGCTTATTTTAGCAACTTAGACTTATTAAATCGACTTATTAAATAGACATTTCAGCAACTTAGGCTCATTAAATATGCTTATGAAATATGCTTATTTCTGCAACTTAGACTTATTAGATAGGCCTATTAAATAGGCTTATTTTAGCATCTTAGGTTTATTAAATATGCTTATTTCAGCAACTAAGGCGTATTAAATAGCATTATTAAATAGGTTTATTTCTGCAACTTAGACTTATTAAATAGCCTTATTAAATAGGCTTATTTCAGCAACTTAGGCTTATTAAATAGGCTCATTTCAGCAAATTATGCTTATTAAATAGCCTTATTAAACAGGTTTATTTCAGCAATTTAGGCTTATTAAATTGCATTTTTAAATAGGTTTATTTCAGCAACTTAGACTTATTAAATAGGCTTATTAAATAGGCTTATTTCAGCAACGTAGGTTTATTAAATAGGCCTATTTCAGCAACTTATGCTTATTAAATAGCCTTATTAATCAGGTTCATTTCAGCAACTTAGGCGTATTAAATAGCATTTTTTAATAGGTTTATTTCAGCAACTTAGACTTATTAAATAGACCTTTTTTAAATAGGCTTAGTTCAGAAACTTAGGCTTATTAAATAGGCTTATTTCAGCAACTTAGGCTCATTAAATAGCCTCATTAAATAGGATTATTTCAGTAACTTAGGCTTATTAAATAGCCTTATTAAATAGGCTTATTTTAGCAACTTAGACTTATTAAATAGACTTATTAAATAGACATTTCAGCAACTTAAGCCTATTTAATAAGCCTAAGTTGCTGAAATAAGGCTATTTAATAAGTATAAGTTGCTGAAATAAGCCTATTTAATGAGCCTAAGTTGCTGAAATAAGCCGATTTAATAAGCCTACGTTTGCTGAACTAAGTCTATATAAAAAGGTCTATTTAATAAGTCTAAGTTGCTGAAATAAACCTATTTAAAAATGCAATTTAATAAGCCTAAATTGCTGAAATAAACCTGTTTAATAAGGCTATTTAATAAGCATAAGTTGCTGAAATAAGCCTATTTAATAAGCCTAAGTTGCTGAAATAAGCCTATTTAATAAGGCTATTTAATAAGTCTAAGTTGCAGAAATAAACCTATTTAATAATGCTATTTAATACGCCTAAGTTCCTGAAATAAGCATATTTAATAAGCCTAAGTTGCTAAAATAAGCCTATTTAATAGGCTTATCTAATAAGTCTAAGTTGCAGAAATAAGCATATTTCATAAGCATATTTATTGAGCCTAAGTTGCTGAAATGTCTATTTAATAAGTCGATTTAATAAGTCTAAGTTGCTAAAATAAGCCTATTTAATAAGGCTATTTAATAAGCCTAAGTTGCTGAAATAAGCCTATTTATTAAGGCTATTTAATGAGCCTAAGTTGCTGAAATAAGCCTATTTAAAAAGCCTAAGTTTCTGAACTAAGCCTATTTAAATAGGTATATGTAATAAGTCTAAGTTGCTGAAATAAACCTATTTAAAATGCTATTTAATAAGCCTAAGTTGCTGAAATAAACTTGTTTAATAAGGCTATTTAATAAGCGTAAGTTGCTGAAATAAGCCTATTTAATAAGCCTACGTTGCTGAACTAAGTCTATATAAAAAGGTCTATTTAATAAGTCTAAGTTGCAGAAATAAACCTATTTAATAATGCTATTTAATATGCCTAAGTTGCTGAAATAAGCATATTTAATAAGCCTAAGTTGCTAAAATAAGCCTATTTAATAGGCCTATCTAATAAGTCTAAGTTGCTGAAATAAGCCTATTTAATAAGGCTATTTAATAAGCCTAAGTTGCTGAATAAGCCTATTTAATAAGTCTAAGTTGCTGAAATAAGCCCATTTAATAAGCCTAAGTTGCTGAAATAAGGCTATTTAATAAGCCTAAGTTGCTGAAATGAGCCTATTTAATAAGCCTGAGTTGCTGAAATAAGGCTATTTAATAAGTCTAAGTTGCTGAAATAGACCTATTTAATAAGCCTAAGTTGCTGAAATAAGCCTATTTAATAGGCCTATCTAATATTAAATAGCCTTATTAATCAGGTTCATTTCAGCAACTTAGGCGTATTAAATAGCATTTTTAAATAGGTTGATTTCAGCAACTTAGACTTATTAAACAGACCTTTTTTAAATAGGCTTAGTTCAGAAACTTAGGCTTATTAAATAGGTTTATTTCAGCAACTTAGGCTCATTAAATAGCCTCATTAAATAGGATTATTTCAGCAACTTAGGCTTATTAAATAGCCTTATTAAATAGGCTTATTTTAGCAACTTAGACTTATTAAATCGACTTATTAAATAGACATTTCAGCAACTTAGGCTCATTAAATAGGCTTATTTCTGCAACTTAGACTTATTAGATAGGCCTATTAAATAGGCTTATTTCAGCAACTTAGGCTTATTAAATAGGTTTATTTCAGCAACTTAGACTATTAAATAGCCTTATTTCAGCAACTCAGGCTTATTAAATAGGCTCATTTCTGCAACTTAGGCTTATTAAATAGCCTTATTTCAGCAACTTAGGCTTATTAAATGGGCTTATTTCAGCAACTTAGACATTAAATAGGCTTATTCAGCAACTTAGGCTTATTAAATAGCCTTATTAAATAGGCTTATTTCAGCTACTTAGACTTATTAAATAGGCCTATTAAATAGACTTATTAAATAGACTGATTAAATAGGCTCATTAAATACTCATTAAATAGGCTTATTAAATAGGCTTATTAAATAGACTTATTAAATAGGCTCAATAAATAGGCTTATTAAATAGGCTTATTAAATAGGCTTATTAAATAGGCTCAATAAATAGGCTTATTAAATAGGCTTATTAAATAGGCTTATTAAATAGGCTTATTAAATAGACTTATTAAATAGGCGTATTAAATAGGCTTATTAAATAGACTTATTAAATAGGCTTATTAAATAGGCTTAATAAATAGGCTTATTAAATAGGCTCAATAAATAGGCTTATTAAATAGGCTCATTAAATACTTATTAAATAGACTTATTAAATAGACTTATTAAATAGGATTATTAAATAGGCTTATTAAATAGGCTTATTAAATAGACTTTATTAAATAGGCTTATTAAAAAGGCTTATTAAATAGACTTAATAAATAGGCTCATTAAATACTTATTAAATAGGTTTATTAAAAATAGGCGTATTAAATAGGCTTATTAAATAGGCGTATTAAATAGGCTTATTAAATAGGCTTATTAAATGGACTCATTAAATAGCCTCATTAAATAGGCTTATTTTAGCAACTTAGGCTTATTAAATAGGTTTATTTCAGCAACTTAGACTTATTAAATAGCCTTATTAAATAGGCTTATTTCAGCAACTTAGGTTTATTAAATAGGCTTGTTTCAGCAACTTACGCTTATTAAATAGCCTTTTTAAACAGGTTTATTTCAGCAACTTAGGCTTATTAAATAGCATTTTTAAATAGGTTTATTTCAGCAACTTAGACTTATTAAATATACCGTTTTAAATAGGCTTAGTTCTTAAACTTAGGCTTTTTAAATAGGCTTATTTCAGCAACTTAGGCTCATTAAATATCCTTATTAAATAGTCTTATTTCAGCAACTTAGGCTTATTAAATAGCCTTATTAAATAGGCTTATTTTAGCAACTTAGACTTATTAAATCGACTTATTAAATAGACATTTCAGCAACTTAGGCTCATTAAATATGCTTATGAAATATGCTTATTTCTGCAACTTAGACTTATTAGATAGGCCTATTAAATAGGCTTATTTTAGCAACTTAGGCTTATTAAATATGCTTATTTCAGCAACTTAGGTGTATTAAATAGCATTATTAAATAGGTTTATTTCTGCAACTTAGACTTATTAAATAGCCTTATTAAATAGGCTTATTTCAGCAACTTAGGCTTATTAAATAGGCTTATTTCAGCAACTTATGCTTATTAAATAGCCTTATTAAACAGGTTTATTTCAGCAATTTAGGCTTATTAAATTGCATTTTTAAATAGGTTTATTTCAGCAACTTAGACTTATTAAATAGACCTTTTTATATAGACTTAGTTCAGCAACGTAGGCTTATTAAATAGGCTTATTTCAGCAACTTATGCTTATTAAATAGCCTTATTAATCAGGTTCATTTCAGCAACTTAGGCGTATTAAATAGCATTTTTAAATAGGTTTATTTCAGCAACTTAGACTTATTAAATATACTTTTTTAAATAGGCTTAGTTCAGAAACTTAGGCTTATTAAATAGGCTTATTTCAGCAACTTATGCTTATTAAATAGCCTTATTAATCAGGTTCATTTCAGCAACATAGGCGTATTAAATAGCATTTTTAAATAGGTTTATTTCAGCAACTTAGACTTATTAAATATACCGTTTTAAATAGGCTTAGTTCAGAAACTTAGGCTTTTTAAATAGGCTTATTTCAGCAACTTAGGCTCATTAAATATCCTTATTAAATAGGCTTATTTCAGCAACTTAGGCTTATTAAATAGCCTTATTAAATAGGCTTATTTTAGCAACTTAGACTTATTAAATAGCCTTATTAAATAGGCTTATTTCAGCAACTTAGGCTTATTAAATAGGCTTATTTCAGCAACTTATGCTTATTAAATAGCCTTATTAAACAGGTTTATTTCAGCAATTTAGGCTTATTAAATAGCATTTTTAAATAGGTTTATTTCAGCAACTTAGACTTATTAAATAGACCTTTTTATATAGACTTAGTTCAGCAACGTAGGCTTATTAAATAGGCTTGCTTCAGCAACTTATGCTTATTAAATAGCCTTATTAATCAGGTTCATTTCAGCAACTTAGGCGTATTAAATAGCATTTTTAAATAGGTTGATTTCAGCAACTTAGACTTATTAAACAGACCTTTTTTAAATAGGCTTAGTTCAGAAACTTAGGCTTATTAAATAGGCTCATTTCAGCAACTTAGGCTCATTAAATAGCCTCATTAAATAGGATTATTTCAGCAACTTAGGCTTATTAAATAGCCTTATTAAATAGGCTTATTTTAGCAACTTAGACTTATTAAATCGACTTATTAAATAGACATTTCAGCAACTTAGGCTCATTAAATAGGCTTATTTCTGCAACTTAGACTTATTAGATAGGCCTATTAAATAGGCTTATTTCAGCAACTTAGGCTTATTAAATAGGTTTATTTCAGCAACTTAGACTATTAAATAGCCTTATTTCAGCAACTCAGGCTTATTAAATAGGCTCATTTCAGCAACTTAGGCTTATTAAATAGCCTTATTTCAGCAACTTAGGCTTATTAAATGGGCTTATTTCAGCAACTTAGACATTAAATAGGCTTATTCAGCAACTTAGGCTTATTAAATAGCCTTATTAAATAGGCTTATTTCAGCTACTTAGACTTATTAAATAGGCCTATTAAATAGGCTTATTAAATAGACTGATTAAATAGGCTCATTAAATACTCATTAAATAGGCTTATTAAATAGGCTTATTAAATAGACTTATTAAATAGGCTCAATAAATAGGCTTATTAAATAGGCTTATTAAATAGGCTTATTAAATAGGCTCAATAAATAGGCTTATTAAATAGGCTTATTAAATAGACTGATTAAATAGGCTCATTAAATACTCATTAAATAGGCTTATTAAATAGGCTTATTAAATAGACTTATTAAATAGGCTCAATAAATAGGCTTATTAAATAGGCTTATTAAATAGGCTTATTAAATAGGCTCAATAAATAGGCTTATTAAATAGGCTTATTAAATAGGCTTATTAAATAGGCTTATTAAATAGACTTATTAAATAGGCGTATTAAATAGGCTTATTAAATAGACTTATTAAATAGGCTTATTAAATAGGCTTAATAAATAGGCTTATTAAATAGGCTCAATAAATAGGCTTATTAAATAGGCTCATTAAATACTTATTAAATAGACTTATTAAATAGACTTTATTAAATAGGCTTATCAAAAAGGCTTATTAAATAGACTTAATAAATAGGCTCATTAAATACTTATTAAATAGGTTTATTAAAAATAGGCGTATTAAATAGGCTTATTAAATAGGCGTATTAAATAGGCTTATTAAATAGGCTTATTAAATGGACTCATTAAATAGCCTCATTAAATAGGCTTATTTTAGCAACTTAGGCTTATTAAATAGGTTTATTTCAGCAACTTAGACTTATTAAATAGCCTTATTAAATAGGCTTATTTCAGCAACTTAGGTTTATTAAATAGGCTTGTTTCAGCAACTTACGCTTATTAAATAGCCTTTTTAAACAGGTTTATTTCAGCAACTTAGGCTTATTAAATAGCATTTTTAAATAGGTTTATTTCAGCAACTTAGACTTATTAAATATACCGTTTTAAATAGGCTTAGTTCTTAAACTTAGGCTTTTTAAATAGGCTTATTTCAGCAACTTAGGCTCATTAAATATCCTTATTAAATAGTCTTATTTCAGCAACTTAGGCTTATTAAATAGCCTTATTAAATAGGCTTATTTTAGCAACTTAGACTTATTAAATCGACTTATTAAATAGACATTTCAGCAACTTAGGCTCATTAAATATGCTTATGAAATATGCTTATTTCTGCAACTTAGACTTATTAGATAGGCCTATTAAATAGGCTTATTTTAGCAACTTAGGCTTATTAAATATGCTTATTTCAGCAACTTAGGTGTATTAAATAGCATTATTAAATAGGTTTATTTCTGCAACTTAGACTTATTAAATAGCCTTATTAAATAGGCTTATTTCAGCAACTTAGGCTTATTAAATAGGCTTATTTCAGCAACTTATGCTTATTAAATAGCCTTATTAAACAGGTTTATTTCAGCAATTTAGGCTTATTAAATTGCATTTTTAAATAGGTTTATTTCAGCAACTTAGACTTATTAAATAGACCTTTTTATATAGACTTAGTTCAGCAACGTAGGCTTATTAAATAGGCTTATTTCAGCAACTTATGCTTATTAAATAGCCTTATTAATCAGGTTCATTTCAGCAACTTAGGCGTATTAAATAGCATTTTTAAATAGGTTTATTTCAGCAACTTAGACTTATTAAATAGACTTTTTTAAATAGGCTTAGTTCAGAAACTTAGGCTTATTAAATAGGCTTATTTCAGCAACTTATGCTTATTAAATAGCCTTATTAATCAGGTTCATTTCAGCAACATAGGCGTATTAAATAGCATTTTTAAATAGGTTTATTTCAGCAACTTAGACTTATTAAATATACCGTTTTAAATAGGCTTAGTTCAGAAACTTAGGCTTTTTAAATAGGCTTATTTCAGCAACTTAGGCTCATTAAATATCCTTATTAAATAGGCTTATTTCAGCAACTTAGGCTTATTAAATAGCCTTATTAAATAGGCTTATTTTAGCAACTTAGACTTATTAAATAGCCTTATTAAATAGGCTTATTTCAGCAACTTAGGCTTATTAAATAGGCTTATTTCAGCAACTTATGCTTATTAAATAGCCTTATTAAACAGGTTTATTTCAGCAATTTAGGCTTATTAAATAGCATTTTTAAATAGGTTTATTTCAGCAACTTAGACTTATTAAATAGACCTTTTTATATAGACTTAGTTCAGCAACGTAGGCTTATTAAATAGGCTTGCTTCAGCAACTTATGCTTATTAAATAGCCTTATTAATCAGGTTCATATCAGCAACTTAGGCGTATTAAATAGCATTTTTAAATAGGTTGATTTCAGCAACTTAGACTTATTAAACAGACCTTTTTTAAATAGGCTTAGTTCAGAAACTTAGGCTTATTAAATAGGCTCATTTCAGCAACTTAGGCTCATTAAATAGCCTCATTAAATAGGATTATTTCAGCAACTTAGGCTTATTAAATAGCCTTATTAAATAGGCTTATTTTAGCAACTTAGACTTATTAAATCGACTTATTAAATAGACATTTCAGCAACTTAGGCTCATTAAATAGGCTTATTTCTGCAACTTAGACTTATTAGATAGGCCTATTAAATAGGCTTATTTCAGCAACTTAGGCTTATTAAATAGGTTTATTTCAGCAACTTAGACTATTAAATAGCCTTATTTCAGCAACTCAGGCTTATTAAATAGGCTCATTTCAGCAACTTAGGCTTATTAAATAGCCTTATTTCAGCAACTTAGGCTTATTAAATGGGCTTATTTCAGCAACTTAGACATTAAATAGGCTTATTCAGCAACTTAGGCTTATTAAATAGCCTTATTAAATAGGCTTATTTCAGCTACTTAGACTTATTAAATAGGCCTATTAAATAGGCTTATTAAATAGACTGATTAAATAGGCTCATTAAATACTCATTAAATAGGCTTATTAAATAGGCTTATTAAATAGACTTATTAAATAGGCTCAATAAATAGGCTTATTAAATAGGCTTATTAAATAGGCTTATTAAATAGGCTCAATAAATAGGCTTATTAAATAGGCTTATTAAATAGGCTTATTAAATAGGCTTATTAAATAGACTTATTAAATAGGCGTATTAAATAGGCTTATTAAATAGACTTATTAAATAGGCTTATTAAATAGGCTTAATAAATAGGCTTATTAAATAGGCTCAATAAATAGGCTTATTAAATAGGCTCATTAAATACTTATTAAATAGACTTATTAAATAGACTTTATTAAATAGGCTTATCAAAAAGGCTTATTAAATAGACTTAATAAATAGGCTCATTAAATACTTATTAAATAGGTTTATTAAAAATAGGCGTATTAAATAGGCTTATTAAATAGGCGTATTAAATAGGCTTATTAAATAGGCTTATTAAATGGACTCATTAAATAGCCTCATTAAATAGGCTTATTTTAGCAACTTAGGCTTATTAAATAGGTTTATTTCAGCAACTTAGACTTATTAAATAGCCTTATTAAATAGGCTTATTTCAGCAACTTAGGTTTATTAAATAGGCTTGTTTCAGCAACTTACGCTTATTAAATAGCCTTTTTAAACAGGTTTATTTCAGCAACTTAGGCTTATTAAATAGCATTTTTAAATAGGTTTATTTCAGCAACTTAGACTTATTAAATATACCGTTTTAAATAGGCTTAGTTCTTAAACTTAGGCTTTTTAAATAGGCTTATTTCAGCAACTTAGGCTCATTAAATATCCTTATTAAATAGGCTTATTTCAGCAACTTAGGCTTATTAAATAGCCTTATTAAATAGGCTTATTTTAGCAACTTAGACTTATTAAATCGACTTATTAAATAGACATTTCAGCAACTTAGGCTCATTAAATATGCTTATGAAATATGCTTATTTCTGCAACTTAGACTTATTAGATAGGCCTATTAAATAGGCTTATTTTAGCAACTTAGGCTTATTAAATATGCTTATTTCAGCAACTTAGGCGTATTAAATAGCATTATTAAATAGGTTTATTTCTGCAACTTAGACTTATTAAATAGCCTTATTAAATAGGCTTATTTCAGCAACTTAGGCTTATTAAATAGGCTCATTTCAGCAACTTATGCTTATTAAATAGCCTTATTAAACAGGTTTATTTCAGCAATTTAGGCTTATTAAATTGCATTTTTAAATATGTTTATTTCAGCAACTTAGACTTATTAAATAGACCTTTTTATATAGACTTAGTTCAGCAATGTAGGCTTATTAAATAGGCTTATTTCATCAACTTATGCTTATTAAATAGCCTTATTAATCAGGTTCATTTCAGCAACTTAGGCGTATTAAATAGCATTTTTAAATAGGTTTATTTCAGCAACTTAGACTTATTAAATATACTTTTTTAAATAGGCTTAGTTCAGAAACTTAGGCTTATTAAATAGGCTTATTTCAGCAACTTATGCTTATTAAATAGCCTTATTAATCAGGTTCATTTCAGCAACATAGGCGTATTAAATAGCATTTTTAAATAGGTTTATTTCAGCAACTTAGACTTATTAAATATACCGTTTTAAATAGGCTTAGTTCAGAAACTTAGGCTTTTTAAATAGGCTTATTTCAGCAACTTAGGCTCAATAAATATCCTTATTAAATAGGCTTATTTCAGCAACTTAGGCTTATTAAATAGCCTTATTAAATAGGCTTATTTTAGCAACTTAGACTTATTAAATAGCCTTATTAAATAGGCTTATTTCAGCAACTTAGGCTTATTAAATAGGCTTATTTCAGCAACTTATGCTTATTAAATAGCCTTATTAAACAGGTTTATTTCAGCAATTTAGGCTTATTAAATAGCATTTTTAAATAGGTTTATTTCAGCAACTTAGACTTATTAAATAGACCTTTTTATAAAGACTTAGTTCAGCAACGTAGGCTTATTAAATAGGCTTGCTTCAGCAACTTATGCTTATTAAATAGCCTTATTAATCAGGTTCATTTCAGCAACTTAGGCGTATTAAATAGCATTTTTAAATAGGTTGATTTCAGCAACTTAGACTTATTAAATAGACCTTTTTTAAATAGGCTTAGTTCAGAAACTTAGGCTTATTAAATAGGCTTATTTCAGCAACTTAGGCTCATTAAATAGCCTCATTAAATAGGCTTATTTCAGCAACTTAGGCTTATTAAATAGGCTTATTTCAGCAACTTAGACTTATTAAAAAGGCGTATTTCAGCAACTTAGGCTTATGAAATAGGCTTATTCAGCTACTTAGGCTTATTAAATAGGCTTATTTCAGCAACTTAGACATATTAAATAGGCGTATTAAATAGGCTTATTAAATAGACTGATTAAATAGGCTTATTAAATAGGCTTATTAAATAGACTTATTAAATAGGCTCAATAAATAGGCTTATTAAATAGGCTTATTAAATAGGCTTATTAAATAGGCTTATCAAATAGGCTTATTAAATAGGCTTATTAAATAGGCTTATTAAATAGGCTCAATAAATAGGCTTATTAAATAGGCTCAATAAATAGGCTTCTTAAATAGGCTCAATAAATAGGCTTATTAAATAGGCTCATTAAATAATTATTAAATAGGCTTATTAAATAGACTTATTAAATAGACTTATTAAATAGGCTTATTAAATAGACTTTATTAAATAGGCTTATTAAAAAGGCTTATTAAATAGGCTTATTAAATAGGCTTATTAAATGGACTTATTAAATAGCCTCATTAAATAGGCTTATTTTAGCAACTTAGGCTTATTAAATAGGTTTATTTCAGCAACTTAGACTTATTAAATAGCCTTATTAAATAGGCTTATTTCAGCAACTTAGGCTTATTAAATAGGCTTATTTCAGCAACTTATGCTTATTAAATAGCCTTATTAAACAGGTTTATTTCAGCAATTTAGGCTTATTAAATAGCATTTTTAAATAGGTTTATTTCAGCAACTTAGACTTATTAAATATACCTTTTTATATAGACTTAGTTCAGCAACGTAGGTTAAATAGGCTTGTTTCAGCAACTTATGCTTATTAAATAGCCTTATTAATCAGGTTCATTTCAGCAACTTAGGCGTATTAAATAGCATTTTTAAATAGGGTTATTTCAGCAACTTAGACTTATTAAATAGACCTTTGTTAAATAGGCTTAGTTCAGAAACTTAGGCTTATTAAATAGGCTTATTTCAGCAACTTAGGCTCATTAAATAGCCTCATTAAATAGGCTTATTTCAGCAACTTAGGCTTATTAAATAGGCTTATTTCAGCAACTTAGACTTATTATAAAGGCTTTATTCAGCAACTTAGGCTTATGAAATAGGCTTATTCAGCAACTTAGGCTTATTAAATAGGCTTATTTCAGCAACTTAGACATATTAAATAGGCCTATTAAATAGGCTTATTAAATAGACTGATTAAATAGGCTTATTAAATAGGCTTATTAAATAGACTTATTAAATAGGCTCAATAAATAGGCTTATTAAATAGGCTTATTAAATAGGCTTATTAAATAGGCTTATCAAATAGGCTTATTAAATAGGCTTATTAAATAGGCTTATTAAATAGGCTCAATAAATAGGCTTAATAAATAGGCTCAATAAATAGGCTTATTAAATAGGCTCAATAAATAGGCGTATTAAATAGGCTCAATAAATAGGCTTATTAAATAGGCTCATTAAATAATTATTAAATAGGCTTATTAAATAGACTTATTAAATAGACTTATTAAATAGGCTTATTAAATAGACTTTATTAAATAGGCTTATTAAAAAGGCTTATTAAATAGACTTAATAAATAGGCTCATTAAATACTTATTAAATAGGTTTATTAAAAATAGGCGTATTAAATAGGCTTATTAAATAGGCATATTAAATAGGCTTATTAAATAGGCTTATTAAATGGACTTATTAAATAGCCTCATTAAATAGGCGTATTTTAGCAACTTAGGCTTATTAAGTAGGTTTATTTCAGCAACTTAGACTTATTAAATAGCCTTATTAAATAGGCTTATTTCAGCAACTTAGGTTTATTAAATAGGCTTATTTCAGCAACTTACGCTTATTAAATAGCCTTATTAAACAGGTTTATTTCAGCAACTTAGGCTTATTAAATAGCATTTTTAAATAGGTTTATTTCAGCAACTTAGACTTATTAAATATACCTTTTTAAAAGGGCTTAGTTCAGATACTTAGGCTTTTTAAATAGGCTTATTTCAGCAACTTAGGCTCATTAAATAGCCTTATTAAATAGGCTTATTTCAGCAACTTAGGCTTATTAAATAGCCTTATTAAATAGGCTTATTTTAGCAACTTAGACTTATTAAATCGACTTATTAAATAGACATTTCAGCAACTTAGGCTCATTAAATATGCTTATGAAATATGCTTATTTCTGCAACTTAGACTTATTAGATAGGCCTATTAAATAGGCTTATTTTAGCAACTTAGGTTTATTATATATGCTTGTTTCAGCAACTAAGGTGTATAAATAGCATTATTAAATAGGTTTATTTCTGCAACTTAGACTTATTAAATAGCCTTATTAAATAGGCTTATTTCAGCAACTTAGGCTTATTAAATAGGCTTATTTCAGCAACTTATGCTTATTAAATAGCCTTATTAAACAGGTTTATTTCAGCAATTTAGGCTTATTAAATTGCATTTTTAAATAGGTTTATTTCAGCAACTTAGACTTATTAAATAGACCTTTTTATATAGACTTAGTTCAGCAACGTAGGCTTATTAAATAGGCTTATTTCAGCAACTTATGCTTATTAAATAGCCTTATTAAACAGGTTTATTTCAGCAATTTAGGCTTATTAAATAGCATTTTTAAATAGGTTTATTTCAGCAACTTAGACTTATTAAATAGACCTTTTTATATAGACTTAGTTCAGCAACGTAGGTTAAATAGGCTTGTTTCAGCAACTTATGCTTATTAAATAGCCTTATTAATCAGGTTCATTTCAGCAACTTAGGCGTATTAAATAGCATTTTTAAATAGGTTTATTTCAGCAACTTAGACTTATTAAATAGACCTTTGTTAAATAGGCTTAGTTCAGAAACTTAGGCTTATTAAATAGGCTTATTTCAGCAACTTAGGCTCATTAAATAGCCTCATTAAATAGGCTTATTTCAGCAACTTAGGCTTATTAAATAGGCTTATTTCAGCAACTTAGACTTATTATAAAGGCTTTATTCAGCAACTTAGGCTTATGAAATAGGCTTATTCAGCAACTTAGGCTTATTAAATAGGCTTATTTCAGCAACTTAGACATATTAAATAGGCCTATTAAATAGGCTTATTAAATAGACTGATTAAATAGGCTTATTAAATAGGCTTATTAAATAGACTTATTAAATAGGCTCAATAAATAGGCTTATTAAATAGGCTTATTAAATAGGCTTATTAAATAGGCTTATCAAATAGGCTTATTAAATAGGCTTATTAAATAGGCTTATTAAATAGGCTCAATAAATAGGCTTAATAAATAGGCTCAATAAATAGGCTTATTAAATAGGCTCAATAAATAGGCGTATTAAATAGGCTCAATAAATAGGCTTATTAAATAGGCTCATTAAATAATTATTAAATAGGCTTATTAAATAGACTTATTAAATAGACTTATTAAATAGGCTTATTAAATAGACTTTATTAAATAGGCTTATTAAAAAGGCTTATTAAATAGACTTAATAAATAGGCTCATTAAATACTTATTAAATAGGTTTATTAAAAATAGGCGTATTAAATAGGCTTATTAAATAGGCATATTAAATAGGCTTATTAAATAGGCTTATTAAATGGACTTATTAAATAGCCTCATTAAATAGGCGTATTTTAGCAACTTAGGCTTATTAAGTAGGTTTATTTCAGCAACTTAGACTTATTAAATAGCCTTATTAAATAGGCTTATTTCAGCAACTTAGGTTTATTAAATAGGCTTATTTCAGCAACTTACGCTTATTAAATAGCCTTATTAAACAGGTTTATTTCAGCAACTTAGGCTTATTAAATAGCATTTTTAAATAGGTTTATTTCAGCAACTTAGACTTATTAAATATACCTTTTTAAAAGGGCTTAGTTCAGATACTTAGGCTTTTTAAATAGGCTTATTTCAGAAACTTAGGCTCATTAAATAGCCTTATTAAATAGGCTTATTTCAGCAACTTAGGCTTATTAAATAGCCTTATTAAATAGGCTTATTTTAGCAACTTAGACTTATTAAATCGACTTATTAAATAGACATTTCAGCAACTTAGGCTCATTAAATATGCTTATGAAATATGCTTATTTCTGCAACTTAGACTTATTAGATAGGCCTATTAAATAGGCTTATTTTAGCAACTTAGGTTTATTATATATGCTTGTTTCAGCAACTAAGGCGTATAAATAGCATTATTAAATAGGTTTATTTCTGCAACTTAGACTTATTAAATAGCCTTATTAAATAGGCTTATTTCAGCAACTTAGGCTTATTAAATAGGCTTATTTCAGCAACTTATGCTTATTAAATAGCCTTATTAAACAGGTTTATTTCAGCAATTTAGGCTTATTAAATTGCATTTTTAAATAGGTTTATTTCAGCAACTTAGACTTATTAAATAGACCTTTTTATATAGACTTAGTTCAGCAACGTAGGCTTATTAAATAGGCTTATTTCAGCAACTTATGCTTATTAAATAGCCTTATTAATCAGGTTCATTTCAGCAACTTAGGCGTATTAAATAGCATTTTTAAATAGGTTTATTTCAGCAACTTAGACTTATTAAATAGCCTTATTAAATAGGCTTATTTCAGCAACTTAAGCTTATTAAATAGGCTTATTTCAGCAACTTATGCTTATTAAATAGCCTTATTAAACAGGTTTATTTCAGCAATTTAGGCTTATTAAATAGCATTTTTAAATAGGTTTATTTCAGCAACTTAGACTTATTAAATAGACCTTTTTATAAAGACTTAGTTCAGCAACGTAGGTTAAATAGGCTTGTTTCAGCAACTTATGCTTATTAAATAGCCTTATTAATCAGGTTCATTTCAGCAACTTAGGCGTATTAAATAGACCTTTGTTAAATAGGCTTAGTTCAGAAACTTAGGCTTATTAAATAGGGTTATTTCAGCAACTTAGGCTCATTAAATAGCCTCATTAAATAGGCTTATTTCAGCAACTTAGGCTTATTAAATAGGCTTATTTCAGCAACTTAGACTTATTAAAAAGGCTTATTTCAGCAACTTAGGTTTATGAAATAGGCTTATTCAGCAACTTAGGCTTATTAAATAGGCTTATTTCAGCAACTTAGACATATTAAATAGGCCTATTAAATAGGCTTATTAAACAGACTGATTAAATAGGCTTATTAAATAGGCTTATTAAATAGACTTATTAAATAGGCTCAATAAATAGGCTTATTAAATAGGCTTATTAAATAGGCTTATTAAATAGGCTTATCAAATAGGCTTATTAAATAGGCTTATTAAATAGGCTTATTAAATAGGCTCAATAAATAGGCTTAATAAATAGGCTCAATAAATAGGCTTATTAAATAGGCTCAATAAATAGGCGTATTAAATAGGCTCAATAAATAGGCTTATTAAATAGGCTCATTAAATAATTATTAAATAGGCTTATTAAATAGACTTATTAAATAGACTTATTAAATAGGCTTATTAAATAGACTTTATTAAATAGGCTTATTAAAACGGCTTATTAAATAGACTTAATAAATAGGCTCATTAAATACTTATTAAATAGGTTTATTAAAAATAGGCGTATTAAATAGGCTTATTAAATAGGCATATTAAATAGGCTTATTAAATACGCTTATTAAATGGACTTATTAAATAGCCTCATTAAATAGGCTTATTTTAGCAACTTAGGCTTATTAAGTAGGTTTATTTCAGCAACTTAGACTTATTAAAGAGCCTTATTAAATAGGCTTATTTCAGCAACTTAGGTTTATTAAATAGGCTTATTTCAGCAACTTACGCTTATTAAATAGCCTTATTAAACAGGTTTATTTCAGCAACTTAGGCTTATTAAATAGCATTTTTAAATAGGTTTATTTCAGCAACTTAGACTTATTTAATATACCTTTTTAAAAGGGCTTAGTTCAGATACTTAGGCTTTTTAAATAGGCTTATTTCAGCAACTTAGGCTCATTAAATAGCCTTATTAAATAGGCTTATTTCAGCAACTTAGGCTTATTAAATAGCCTTATTAAATAGGCTTATTTTAGCAACTTAGACTTATTAAATCGACTTATTAAATAGACATTTCAGCAACTTAGGCTCATTAAATATGCTTATGAAATATGCTTATTTCTGCAACTTAGACTTATTAGATAGGCCTATTAAATAGGCTTATTTTAGCAACTTAGGTTTATTATATATGCTTGTTTCAGCAACTAAGGCGTATAAATAGCATTATTAAATAGGTTTATTTCTGCAACTTAGACTTATTAAATAGCCTTATTAAATAGGCTTATTTCAGCAACTTAGGCTTATTAAATAGGCTTATTTCAGCAACTTATGCTTATTAAATAGCCTTATTAAACAGGTTTATTTCAGCAATTTAGGCTTATTAAATTGCATTTTTAAATAGGTTTATTTCAGCAACTTAGACTTATTAAATAGACCTTTTTATATAGACTTAGTTCAGCAACGTAGGCTTATTTAATAGGCTTATTTCAGCAACTTATGCTTATTAAATAGCCTTATTAATCAGGTTCAATTCAGCAACTTAGGCGTATTAAATAGCATTTTTAAATAGGTTTATTTCAGCAACTTAGACTTATTAAATAGACCTTTTTAAATAGGCTTAGTTCAGAAACTTAGGCTTATTAAATAGGCTTATTTCAGCAACTTATGCTTATTAAATAGCCTTATTAATCAGGTTCATTTCAGCAACTTAGGCGTATTAAATAGCATTTTTAAATAGGTTTATTTCAGCAACTTAGACTTATTAAATAGACCTTTTTTAAATAGGCTTAGTTCAGAAACTTAGGCTTATTAAATAGGCTTATTTCAGCAACTTAGGCTCATTAAATAGCCTCATTAAATAGGCTTATTTCAGCAACTTAGGCTTATTAAATAGCCTTATTAAATAGGCTTATTTTAGCAACTTAGACTTATTAAATCGACTTATTAAATAGACATTTCAGCAACTTAGGCTCATTAAATAGGCTTATGAAATATGCTTATTTCTGCAACTTAGACTTATTAGATAGGCCTATTAAATAGGCTTATTTCAGCAACTTAGGCTTATTAAATAGGCTCATTTCAGCAACTTAGGCTTATTAAATAGCCTTATTTCAGCAACTTAGGCTTATTAAATGGGCTTATTTCAGCAACTTAGACTTATTAAATAGGCTTATTCAGCAACTTAGGCTTATTAAATAGCCTTATTAAATAGGCTTATTTCAGCAACTTAGACTTATTAAATAGGCCTATTAAATAGGCTTATTAAATAGACTGATTAAATAGGCTCATTAAATACTCATTAAATAGGCTTATTAAATAGGCTTATTAAATAGACTTATTAAATAGGCTCAATAAATAGGCTTATTAAATAGGCTTATTAAATAGGCTTATTAAATAGGCTCAATAAATAGGCTTATTAAATAGGCTTATTAAATAGGCTTATTAAATAGGCTTATCAAATAGGCTTATTAAATAGGCTTATTAAATAGGCTTAATAAATAGGCTTATTAAATAGGCTCAATAAATAGGCTTATTAAATAGGCTCAATAAATACTTATTAAATAGACTTATTAAATAGACTTATTAAATAGGCTTATTAAATAGGCTTATTAAATAGGCTTATTAAATAGACTTTATTAAATAGGCTTATTAAAAAGGATTATTAAATAGACTTAATAAATAGGCTCATTAAATACTTATTAAATAGGTTTATTAAAAATAGGCGTATTAAATAAGCTTATTAAATAGGCGTATTAAATAGGCTTATTAAATAGGCTTATTAAATGGACTCATCAAATAGCCTTATTAAATAGGCTTATTTCAGCAACTTAGGTTTATTAAATAGGCTTGTTTCAGCAACTTACGCTTATTAAATAGCCTTTTTAAACAGGTTTATTTCAGCAACTTAGGCTTATTAAATAGCATTTTTAAATAGGTTTATTTCAGCAACTTAGACTTATTAAATATACTGTTTTAAATAGGCTTAGTTCAGAATCTTAGGCTTTTTAAATAGGCTTATTTCAGCAACTTAGGCTCATTAAATATCCTTATTAAATAGGCTTATTTCAGCAACTTAGGCTTATTAAATAGCCTTATTAAATAGGCTTATTTTAGCAACTTAGACTTATTAAATCGACTTATTAAATAGACATTTCAGCAACTTAGGCTCATTAAATATGCTTATAAAATATGCTTATTTCTGCAACTTAGACTTATTAGATAGGCCTATTAAATAGGCTTATTTTAGCAACTTAGGCTTATTAAATATGCTTATTTCAGCAACTTAGGCTTATTAAATAGCATTATTAAATAGGTTTATTTCTGCAACTTAGACTTATTAAATAGCCTTATTAAATAGGCTAATTTCAGCAACTTAGGCTTATTAAATAGGCTTATTTCAGCAACTTATGCTTATTAAATAGCCTTATTAAACAGGTTCATTTCACCAACGTAGGCGTATTAAATAGCATTTTTAAATAGGTTTATTTCAGCAACTTAGACTTATTAAATAGACCTTTTTTAAATAGGCTTAGTTCAGAAACTTAGGCTTATTAAATAGGCTTATTTCAGCAACTTAGGCTCATTAAATAGCCTCATTAAATAGGCTTATTTCAGCAACTTAGGCTTATTAAATAGGATTATTTCAGCAACTTAGACTTATTAAAAAGGCTTATTTCAGCAACTTAGGCTTATGAAATAGGCTTAATCAGCAACTTAGGCTTATTAAATAGGCTTATTTCAGCAACTTAGACATATTAAATAGGCCTATTAAATAGGCTTATTAAATAGAATGATTAAATAGGCTTATTAAATAGGCTTATTAAATAGACTTATTAAATAGGCTCAATGAATAGGCTTATTAAATAGGCTTATTAAATAGGCTTATTAAATAGGCTTATCAAATAGGCTTATTAAATAGGCTTATTAAATAGGCTTATTAAATAGGCTCAATAAATAGGCTTAATAAATAGGCTCAATAAATAGGCTTATTAAATAGGCTCAATAAATAGGCTTATTAAATAGGCTCAATAAATAGGCTTATTAAATAGGCTCATTAAATAATTATTAAATAGGCTTATTAAATAGACTTATTAAATAGACTTATTAAATAGGCTTATTAAATAGACTTTATTAAATAGGCTTATTAAAAAGGCTTATTAAATAGACTTAATAAATAGGTTCATTAAATACTTATTAAATAGGTTTATTAAAAATAGGCGTATTAAATAGGCTTATTAAATAGGCATATTAAATAGGCTTATTAAATAGGCTTATTAAATGGACTTATTAAATAGCCTCATTAAATAGGCTTATTTTAGCAACTTAGGCTTATTAAATAGGTTTATTTCAGCAACTTAGACTTATTAAATAGCCTTATTAAATAGGCTTATTTCAGCAACTTAGGCTTATTAAATAGGCTTATTTCAGCAACTTATGCTTATTAAATAGCCTTATTAAACAGGTTTATTTCAGCAATTTAGGCTTATTAAATAGCATTTTTAAATAGGTTTATTTCAGCAACTTAGACTTATTAAATAGACCTTTTTATATAGACTTAGTTCAGCAACGTAGGCTTATTAAATAGGCTTGTTTCAGCAACTTATGCTTATTAAATAGCCTTATTAATCAGGTTCATTTCAGCAACTTAGGCGTATTAAATAGCATTTTTAAATAGGTTTATTTCAGCAACTTAGACTTATTAAATAGACCTTTGTTAAATAGGCTTAGTTCAGAAACTTAGGCTTATTAAATAGGCTTATTTCAGCAACTTAGGCTCATTAAATAGCCTCATTAAATAGGCTTATTTCAGCAACTTAGGCTTATTAAATAGGCTTATTTCAGCAACTTAGACTTATTAAATAGCCTTATTAAATATGCTTATTTCAGCAACTTAGGTTTATTAAATAGGCTTATTTCAGCAACTTACGCTTATTAAATAGCCTTATTAAACAGGTTTATTTCAGCAACTTAGGATTATTAAATAGCATTTTTAAATAGGTTTATTTCAGCAACTTAGACTTATTAAACATACCTTTTTAAAAGGGCTTAGTTCAGATACTTAGGCTTTTTAAATAGGCTTATTTCAGCAACTTAGGCTCATTAAATAGCCTTATTAAATAGGCTTATTTCAGCAACTTAGGCTTATTAAATAGCCTTATTAAATAGGCTTATTTTAGCAACTTAGACTTATTAAATCGACTTATTAAATAGGTTTATTTCAGCAACTTAGACTTATTAAACATACCTTTTTAAAAGGGCTTAGTTCAGATACTTAGGCTTTTTAAATAGGCTTATTTCAGCAACTTAGGCTCATTAAATAGCCTTATTAAATAGGCTTATTTCAGCAACTTAGGCTTATTAAATAGCCTTATTAAATAGGCTTATTTTAGCAACTTAGACTTATTAAATCGACTTATTAAATAGACATTTCAGCAACTTAGGCTCATTAAATATGCTTATGAAATATGCTTATTTCTGCAACTTAGACTTATTAGATAGGCCTATTAAATAGGCTTATTTTAGCAACTTAGGTTTATTATATATGCTTATTTCAGCAACTAAGGCGTATTAAATAGCATTATTAAATAGGCTTATTTCAGCAACTTATGCTTATTAAATAGCCTTATTAAACAGGTTTATTTCAGCAATTTAGGCTTATTAAATTGCATTTTTAAATAGGTTTATTTCAGCAACTTAGACTTATTAAATAGACCTTTTTATATAGACTTAGTTCAGCAACGTAGGCTTATTAAATACGCTTATTTCAGCAACTTATGCTTATTAAATAGCCTTATTAAACAGGTTTATTTCAGCAATTTAGGCTTATTAAATAGCATTTTTAAATAGGTTTATTTCAGCAACTTAGACTTATTAAATAGACCTTTTTATATAGACTTAGTTCAGCAACGTAGGCTTATTAAATAGGCTTGTTTCAGCAACTTATGCTTATTAAATAGCCTTATTAATCAGGTTCATTTCAGCAACTTTGGCGTATTAAATAGCATTTTTAAATAGGTTTATTTCAGCAACTTAGACTTATTAAATAGACCTTTGTTAAATAGGCTTAGTTCAGAAACTTAGGCTTATTAAATAGGCTTATTTCAGCAACTTAGGCTCATTAAATAGCCTCATTAAATAGGCTTATTTCAGCAACTTAGGCTTATTAAATAGGCTTATTTCAGCAACTTAGACTTATTAAATAGCCTTATTAAATATGCTTATTTCAGCAACTTAGGTTTATTAAATAGGCTTATTTCAGCAACTTACGCTTATTAAATAGCCTTATTAAACAGGTTTATTTCAGCAACTTAGGATTATTAAATAGCATTTTTAAATAGGTTTATTTCAGCAACTTAGACTTATTAAACATACCTTTTTAAAAGGGCTTAGTTCAGATACTTAGGCTTTTTAAATAGGCTTATTTCAGCAACTTAGGCTCATTAAATAGCCTTATTAAATAGGCTTATTTCAGCAACTTAGGCTTATTAAATAGCCTTATTAAATAGGCTTATTTTAGCAACTTAGACTTATTAAATCGACTTATTAAATAGACATTTCAGCAACTTAGGCTCATTAAATATGCTTATGAAATATGCTTATTTCTGCAACTTAGACTTATTAGATATTCCTATTAAATAGGCTTATTTTAGCAACTTAGGTTTATTATATATGCTTATTTCAGCAACTAAGGCGTATTAAATAGCATTATTAAATAGGCTTATTTCAGCAACTTATGCTTATTAAATAGCCTTATTAAACAGGTTTATTTCAGCAATTTAGGCTTATTAAATTGCATTTTTAAATAGGTTTATTTCAGCAACTTAGACTTATTAAATAGACCTTTTTATATAGACTTAGTTCAGCAACGTAGGCTTATTAAATAGGCTTATTTCAGCAACTTATGCTTATTAAATAGCCTTATTAATCAGGTTCATTTCAGCAACTTAGGCGTATTAAATCGCATTTTTAAATAGGTTTATTTCAGCAACTTAGACTTATTAAATAGACCTTTTTAAATAGGCTTAGTTCAGAAACTTAGGCTTATTAAATAGGCTTATTTCAGCAACTTATGCTTATTAAATAGTCTTATTAATCAGGTTCATTTCAGCAACTTAGGCGTATTAAATAGCATTTTTAAATAGGTTTATTTCAGCAACTTAGACTTATTAAATAGACCTTTTTTAAATAGGCTTAGTTCAGAAACTTAGGCTTATTAAATAGGCTTATTTCAGCAACTTAGGCTCATTAAATAGCCTCATTAAATAGGCTTATTTCAGCAACTTAGGCTTATTAAATAGCCTTATTAAATATGCTTATTTTAGCAACTTAGACTTATTAAATCGACTTATTAAATAGACATTTCAGCAACTTAGGCTCATTAAATAGGCTTATGAAATATGCTTATTTCTGCAACTTAGACTTATTAGATAGGCCTATTAAATAGGCTTATTTCAGCAACTTAGGCTTATTAAATAGGCTCATTTCAGCAACTTATGCTTATTAAATAGCCTTATTTCAGCAACTTAGGCTTATTAAATGGGCTTATTTCAGCAACTTAGACTTATTAAATAGGCTTATTCAGCAACTTAGGCATATTAAATAGCCTTATTAAATAGGCTTATTTCAGCAACTTAGACTTATTAAATAGGCCTATTAAATAGGCTTATTAAATAGACTGATTAAATAGGCTCATTAAATACTCATTAAATAGGCTTATTAAATAGGCTTATTAAATAGACTTATTAAATAGGCTCAATAAATAGGCTTATTAAATAGGCTCAATAAATAGGATTATTAAATAGGCTTATTAAATAGGCTTATTAAATAGGCTTATCAAATAGGCTTATTAAATAGGCTTATTAAATAGGCTTAATAAATAGGCTTATTAAATAGGCTCAATAAATAGGCTTATTAAATAGGCTCATTAAATACTTATTAAATAGACTTATTAAATAGACTTATTAAATAGGCTTATTAAATAGGCTTATTAAATAGGCTTATTAAATAGACTTTATAAAAAATAGGCGTATTAAATAGGCTTATTAAATAGGCGTATTAAATAGGCTTATTAAATAGGCTTATTAAATGGACTCATTAAATAGCCTCATTAAATAGGCTTATTTTAGCAACTTAGGCTTATTAAATAGGTTTATTTCAGCAACTTAGACTTATTAAATAGCCTTATTAAATAGGCTTATTTCAGCAACTTAGGTTTATTAAATAGGCTTGTTTCAGCAACTTACCCTTATTAAATAGCCTTTTTAAACATGTTTATTTCAGCAACTTAGGCTTATTAAATAGCATTTTTAAATAGGTTTATTTCAGCAACTTAGACTTATTAAATATACCGTTTTAAATAGGCTTAGTTCACAAACTTAGGCTTTTTAAATAGGCTTATTTCAGCAACTTAGGCTCATTAAATATCCTTATTAAATAGGCTTATTTCAGCAACTTAGGCTTATTAAATAGCCTTATTAAATAGGCTTATTTTAGCAACTTAGACTTATTAAATCGACTTATTAAATAGACATTTCAGCAACTTAGGCTCATTAAATATGCTTATGAAATATGCTTATTTCTGCAACTTAGACTTATTAGATAGGCCTATTAAATAGGCTTATTTTAGCAACTTAGGCTTATTAAATATGCTTATTTCAGCAACTTAGGCGTATTAAATAGCATTATTAAATAGGTTTATTTCTGCAACTTAGACTTATTAAATAGCCTTATTAAATAGGCTTATTTCAGCAACTTAGGCTTATTAAATAGGCTTATTTCAGCAACTTATGCTTATTAAATAGCCTTATTAAACAGGTTCATTTCACCAACTTAGGCGTATTAAATAGCATTTTTAAATAGGTTTATTTCTGCAACTTAGACTTATTAAATAGACCTTTTTTAAATAGGCTTAGTTCAGAAACTTAGGCTTATTAAATAGGCTTATTTCAGCAACTTAGGGTCATTAAATAGCCTCATTAAATAGGCTTATTTCAGCGACTAAGGCTTATTAAATAGGCTTATTTCAGCAACTTAGACTTATTAAAAAGGCTTATTTCAGCAACTTAGGCTTATGAAATAGGCTTATTCAGCAACTTAGGCTTATTAAATAGGCTTATTTCAGCAACTTAGACATATTAAATAGGCCTATTAAATAGGCTTATTAAATAGACTGATTAAATAGGCTTATTAAATAGGCTTATTAAATAGACTTATTAAATAGGCTCAATAAATAGGCTTATTAAATAGGCTTATTAAATAGGCTTATTAAATATGCTTATCAAATAGGCTTATTAAATAGGCTTATTAAATAGGCTTATTAAATAGGCTCAATAAATAGGCTTAATAAATAGGCTCAATAAATAGGCTTATTAAATAGGCTCAATAAATAGGCTTATTAAATAAGCTCAATAAATAGGCTTATTAAATAGGCTCATTAAATAATTATTAAATAGGCTTATTAAATAGACTTTATTAAATAGGCTTATTAAAAAGGCTTATTAAATAGACTTAATAAATAGGTTCATTAAATACTTATTAAATAGGTTTATTAAAAATAGGCGTATTAAATAGGCTTATTAAATAGGCATATTAAATAGGCTTATTAAATAGGCTTATTAAATGGACTTATTAAATAGCCTCATTAAATAGGCTTATTTTAGCAACTTAGGCTTATTAAATAGGTTTATTTCAGCAACTTAGACTTATTAAATAGCCTTATTAAATAGGCTTATTTCAGCAACTTAGGCTTATTAAATAGGCTTATTTCAGCAACTTATGCTTATTAAATAGCCTTATTAAACAGGTTTATTTCAGCAATTTAGGCTTATTAAATAGAAATTTTAAATAGGTTTATTTCAGCAACTTAGACTTATTAAATAGACCTTTTTATATAGACTTAGTTCAGCAACGTAGGCTTATTAAATAGGCTTGTTTCAGCAACTTATGCTTATTAAATAGCCTTATTAATCAGGTTCATTTCAGCAACTTAGGCGTATTAAATAGCATTTTTTAATAGGTTTATTTCAGCAACTTAGACTTTTTAAATAGACCTTTGTTAAATAGGCTTAGTTCAGAAACTTAGGCTTATTAAATAGGCTTATTTCAGCAACTTAGGCTCATTAAATAGCCTCATTAAATAGGCTTATTTCAGCAACTTAGGCTTATTAAATAGGCTTATTTCAGCAACTTAGACTTATTAAAAAGGCTTATTTCAGCAACTTAGGCTTATGAAATAGGCTTATTCAGCAACTTAGGCTTATTAAATAGGCTTATTTCAGCAACTTAGACATATTAAATAGGCCTATTAAATAGGCTTATTAAATAGACTGATTAAATAGGCTTATTAAATAGGCTTATTAAATAGACTTATTAAATAGGCTCAATAAATAGGCTTATTAAATAGGCTCAATAAATAGGCTTATTAAATAGGCTCATTAAATAATTATTAAATAGGCTTATTAAATAGACTTATTAAATAGACTTATTAAATAGGCTTATTAAATAGACTTTATTAAATAGGCTTATTAAAAAGGCTTATTAAATAGACTTAATAAATAGGTTCATTAAATACTTATTAAATAGGTTTATTAAAAATAGGCGTATTAAATAGGCTTATTAAATAGGCATATTAAATAGGCTTATTAAATAGGCTTATTAAATGGACTTATTAAATAGCCTCATTAAATAGGCATATTTTTGCAACTTAGGCTTATTAAATAGGTTTATTTCAGCAACTTAGACTTATTAAATAGCCTTATTAAATAGGCTTATTTCAGCAACTTAGGCTTATTAAATAGGCTTATTTCAGCAACTTATGCTTATTAAATAGCCTTATTAAACAGGTTTATTTCAGCAATTTAGGCTTATTAAATAGCATTTTTAAATAGGTTTATTTCAGCAACTTAGACTTATTAAATAGACCTTTTTATATAGACTTAGTTCAGCAAGGTAGGCTTATTAAATAGGCTTGTTTCAGCAACTTATGCTTATTAAATAGCCTTATTAATCAGGTTCATTTCAGCAACTTAGGCGTATTAAATAGCATTTTTAAATAGGTTTATTTCAGCAACTTAGACTTATTAAATAGACCTTTGTTAAATAGGCTTAGTTCAGAAACTTAGGCTTATTAAATAGGCTTATTTCAGCAACTTAGGCTCATTAAATAGCCTCATTAAATAGGCTTATTTCAGCAACTTAGGCTTATTAAATAGGCTTATTTCAGCAACTTAGACTTATTAAAAAGGCTTATTTCAGCAACTTAGGCTTATGAAATAGGCTTATTCAGCAACTTAGGCTTATTAAATAGGCTTATTTCAGCAACTTATACATATTAAATAGGCCTATTAAATAGGCTTATTAAATAGACTGATTAAATAGGCTTATTAAATAGGCTTATTAAATAGACTTATTAAATAGGCTCAATAAATAGGCTTATTAAATAGGCTTATTAAATAGGCTTATTAAATAGGCTTATCAAATGGGCTTATTAAATAGGCTTATTAAATAGGCTTATTAAATAGGCTCAATAAATAGGCTTAATAAATAGGCTCAATAAATAGGCTTAGTAAATAGGCTCAATAAATAGGCTTATTAAATAGGCTCAATAAATAGGCTTATTAAATAGGCTCATTAAATAATTATTAAATAGGCTTATTAAATAGACTTATTAAATAGACTTATTAAATAGGCTTATTAAATAGACTTTATTAAATAGGCTTATTAAAAGGCTTATTAAATAGACTTAATAAATAGGTTCATTAAATACTTATTAAATAGGTTTATTAAAAATAGGCGTATTAAATAGGCTTATTAAATAGGCATATTAAATAGGCTTATTAAATAGGCTTATTAAATGGACTTATTAAATAGCCTCATTAAATAGGCTTATTTTAGCAACTTATGCTTATTAAATAGGTTTATTTCAGCAACTTAGACTTATTAAATAGCCTTATTAAATAGGCTTATTTCAGCAACTTAGGCTTATTAAATAGCCTTATTAAATAGGCTTATTTTAGCAACTTAGACTTATTAAATCGACTTATTAAATAGACATTTCAGCAACTTAGGCTCATTAAATATGCTTATGAAATATGCTTATTTCTGCAACTTAGACTTATTAGATAGGCCTATTAAATAGGCTTATTTTAGCAACTTAGGCTCATTAAATATGCTTATTTCAGCAACTTAGGCGTATTAAATAGCATTATTAAATAGGTTTATTTCTGCAACTTAGACTTATTAAATAGCCTTATTAAGTAGGCTTATTTCAGCAACTTAGGCGTATTAAATAGGCTTATTTCAGCAACTTATGCTTATTAAATAGCCTTATTAAACAGGTTTATTTCAGCAATTTAGGCTTATTAAATAGCCTTTTTAAATAGGTTTATTTCAGCAACTTAGACTTATTAAATAGACCTTTTTATATAGACTTAGTTCAGCAACGTAGGCTTATTAAATAGGCTTGTTTCAGCAACTTATGCTTATTAAATAGCCTTATTAATCAGGTTCATTTCAGCAACTTAGGCGTATTAAATAGCATTTTTAAATAGGTTTATTTCAGCAACTTAGACTTATTAAATAGACCTTTGTTAAATAGGCATAGTTCAGAAACTTAGGCTTATTAAATAGGCTTATTTCAGCAACTTAGGCTCATTAAATAGCCTCATTAAATAGGCTTATTTCAGCAACTTAGGCTTATTAAATAGGCTTATTTCAGCAACTTAGACTTATTCAAAAGGCTTATTTCAGCAACTTAGGCTTATGAAATAGGCTTATTCAGCAACTTAGGCTTATTAAATAGGCTTATTTCAGCAACTTATCCATATTAAATAGGCCTATTAAATAGGCTTATTAAATAGACTGATTAAATAGGCTTATTAAATAGGCTTATTAAATAGACTTATTAAATAGGCTCAATAAATAGGCTTATTAAATAGGCTTATTAAATAGGCTTATTAAATAGGCTTATCAAATAGGCTTATTAAATAGGCTTATTAAATAGGCTTATTAAATAGGCTCAATAAATAGGCTTAATAAATAGGCTCAATAAATAGGCTTATTAAATAGGCTCAATAAATAGGCTTATTAAATAGGCTCAATAAATAGGCTTATTAAATAGGCTCATTAAATAATTATTAAATAGGCTTATTAAATAGACTTATTAAATAGACTTATTAAATAGGCTTATTAAATAGACTTTATTAAATAGGCGTATTAAAAAGGCTTATTAAATAGACTTAATAAATAGGTTCATTAAATACCTATTAAATAGGTTTATTAAAAATAGGCGTATTAAATAGGCTTATTAAATAGCCTCATTAAATAGGCTTATTAAATAGGCTTATTAAATGGACTTATTAAATAGCCTCATTAAATAGGCTTATTTTAGCAACTTAGGCTTATTAAATAGGTTTATTTCAGCAACTTAGACTTATTAAATAGCCTTATTAAATAGGCTTATTTCAGCAACTTAGGCTTATTAAATAGCCTTATTAAATAGGCTTATTTTAGCAACTTAGACTTATTAAATCGACTTATTAAATAGACATTTCAGCAACTTAGGCTCATTAAATATGCTTATGAAATATGCTTATTTCTGCAACTTAGACTTATTAGATAGGCCTATTAAATAGGCTTATTTTAGCAACTTAGGCTTATTAAATATGCTTATTTCAGCAACTTAGGCGTATTAAATAGCATTATTAAATAGGTTTATTTCTGCAACTTAGACTTATTAAATAGCCTTATTAAGTAGGCTTATTTCAGCAACTTAGGCTTATTAAATAGGCTTATTTCAGCAACTTATGCTTATTAAATAGCCTTATTAAACAGGTTCATTTCAGCAATTTAGGCTTATTAAATTGCATTTTTAAATAGGTTTATTTCAGCAACTTAGACTTATTAAATAGACCTTTTTATATAGACTTAGTTCAGCAACGTAGGCTTATTAAATAGGCTTGTTTCAGCAACTTATGCTTATTAAATAGCCTTATTAAACAGGTTCATTTCAGCAACTTAGGCGTATTAAATAGCATTTTTAAATAGGTTTATTTCAGCAACTTAGACTTATTAAATAGACCTTTTATAAATAGGCTTAGTTCAGAAACTTAGGCTTATTAAATAGGCTTATTTCAGCAACTTAGGCTCATTAAATAGCCTCATTAAATAGGCTTATTTCAGCAACTTAGGCTTATTAAATAGCCTTATTAATTAGGCTTATTTTAGCAACTTAGACTTATGAAATCGACTTATTAAATATACATTTCAGCAACTTAGGCTCATTAAATAGGCTTATGAAATATGCTTATTTCTGCAACTTAGACTTATTAGATAGGCCTATTAAATAGGCTTATTTCAGCAACTTAGGCTCATTAAATAGGTTTATTTCAGCAACTTAGACTTATTAAATAGCCTTATTTCAGCAACTCAGGCTTATTAAATAGGCTCATTTCAGCAACTTAGGCTTATTAAATAGCCTTATTTCAGCAACTTAGGCTTATTAAATGGGCTTATTTCAGCAACTTAGACTTATTAAATAGGCTTATTCAGCAACTTAGGCTTATTAAATAGCCTTATTAAATAGGCTTATTTCAGCAACTTAGACTTATTAAATAGGCCTATTAAATAGGCTTATTAAAAAGACTGATTAAATAGGCTCATTAAATACTCATTAAATAGGCGTATTAAATAGGCTTATTAAATAGACTTATTAAATAGGCTCAATAAATAGGCTTATTAAATAGGCTTATTAAATAGGCTTATTAAATAGGCTCAATAAATAGGCTCATTAAATAGGCTTATTAAATAGGCTTATTAAATAGGCTCAATAAATAGGCTTAATAAATAGGCTCAATAAATAGGCTTAGTAAATAGGCTCAATAAATAGGCTTATTAAATAGGCTCAATAAATAGGCTTATTAAATAGGCTCATTAAATAATTATTAAATAGGCTTATTAAATAGACTTATTAAATAGACTTATTAAATAGGCTTATTAAATAGACTTTATTAAATAGGCTTATTAAAAGGCTTATTAAATAGACTTAATAAATAGGTTCATTAAATACTTATTAAATAGGTTTATTAAAAATAGGCGTATTAAATAGGCTTATTAAATAGGCATATTAAATAGGCTTATTAAATAGGCTTATTAAATGGACTTATTAAATAGCCTCATTAAATAGGCTTATTTTAGCAACTTAGGCTTATTAAATAGGTTTATTTCAGCAACTTAGACTTATTAAATAGCCTTATTAAATAGGCTTATTTCAGCAACTTAGGCTTATTAAATAGCCTTATTAAATAGGCTTATTTTAGCAACTTAGACTTATTAAATCGACTTATTAAATAGACATTTCAGCAACTTAGGCTCATTAAATATGCTTATGAAATATGCTTATTTCTGCAACTTAGACTTATTAGATAGGCCTATTAAATAGGCTTATTTTAGCAACTTAGGCTCATTAAATATGCTTATTTCAGCAACTTAGGCGTATTAAATAGCATTATTAAATAGGTTTATTTCTGCAACTTAGACTTATTAAATAGCCTTATTAAGTAGGCTTATTTCAGCAACTTAGGCGTATTAAATAGGCTTATTTCAGCAACTTATGCTTATTAAATAGCCTTATTAAACAGGTTTATTTCAGCAATTTAGGCTTATTAAATAGCCTTTTTAAATAGGTTTATTTCAGCAACTTAGACTTATTAAATAGACCTTTTTATATAGACTTAGTTCAGCAACGTAGGCTTATTAAATAGGCTTGTTTCAGCAACTTATGCTTATTAAATAGCCTTATTAATCAGGTTCATTTCAGCAACTTAGGCGTATTAAATAGCATTTTTAAATAGGTTTATTTCAGCAACTTAGACTTATTAAATAGACCTTTGTTAAATAGGCTTAGTTCAGAAACTTAGGCTTATTAAATAGGCTTATTTCAGCAACTTAGGCTCATTAAATAGCCTCATTAAATAGGCTTATTTCAGCAACTTAGGCTTATTAAATAGGCTTATTTCAGCAACTTAGACTTATTCAAAAGGCTTATTTCAGCAACTTAGGCTTATGAAATAGGCTTATTCAGCAACTTAGGCTTATTAAATAGGCTTATTTCAGCAACTTATCCATATTAAATAGGCCTATTAAATAGGCTTATTAAATAGACTGATTAAATAGGCTTATTAAATAGGCTTATTAAATAGACTTATTAAATAGGCTCAATAAATAGGCTTATTAAATAGGCTTATTAAATAGGCTTATTAAATAGGCTTATCAAATAGGCTTATTAAATAGGCTTATTAAATAGGCTTATTAAATAGGCTCAATAAATAGGCTTAATAAATAGGCTCAATAAATAGGCTTATTAAATAGGCTCAATAAATAGGCTTATTAAATAGGCTCAATAAATAGGCTTATTAAATAGGCTCATTAAATAATTATTAAATAGGCTTATTAAATAGACTTATTAAATAGACTTATTAAATAGGCTTATTAAATAGACTTTATTAAATAGGCGTATTAAAAAGGCTTATTAAATAGACTTAATAAATAGGTTCATTAAATACTTATTAAATAGGTTTATTAAAAATAGGCGTATTAAATAGGCTTATTAAATAGCCTCATTAAATAGGCTTATTAAATAGGCTTATTAAATGGACTTATTAAATAGCCTCATTAAATAGGCTTATTTTAGCAACTTAGGCTTATTAAATAGGTTTATTTCAGCAACTTAGACTTATTAAATAGCCTTATTAAATAGGCTTATTTCAGCAACTTAGGCTTATTAAATAGCCTTATTAAATAGGCTTATTTTAGCAACTTAGACTTATTAAATCGACTTATTAAATAGACATTTCAGCAACTTAGGCTCATTAAATATGCTTATGAAATATGCTTATTTCTGCAACTTAGACTTATTAGATAGGCCTATTAAATAGGCTTATTTTAGCAACTTAGGCTTATTAAATATGCTTATTTCAGCAACTTAGGCGTATTAAATAGCATTATTAAATAGGTTTATTTCTGTAACTTAGACTTATTAAATAGCCTTATTAAGTAGGCTTATTTCAGCAACTTAGGCTTATTAAATAGGCTTATTTCAGCAACTTATGCTTATTAAATAGCCTTATTAAACAGGTTCATTTCAGCAATTTAGGCTTATTAAATTGCATTTTTAAATAGGTTTATTTCAGCAACTTAGACTTATTAAATAGACCTTTTTATATAGACTTAGTTCAGCAACGTAGGCTTATTAAATAGGCTTGTTTCAGCAACTTATGCTTATTAAATAGCCTTATTAATCAGGTTCATTTCAGCAACTTAGGCGTATTAAATAGCATTTTTAAATAGGTTTATTTCAGCAACTTAGACTTATTAAATAGACCTTTTATAAATAGGCTTAGTTCAGAAACTTAGGCTTATTAAATAGGCTTATTTCAGCAACTTAGGCTCATTAAATAGCCTCATTAAATAGGCTTATTTCAGCAACTTAGGCTTATTAAATAGCCTTATTAATTAGGCTTATTTTAGCAACTTAGACTTATGAAATCGACTTATTAAATATACATTTCAGCAACTTAGGCTCATTAAATAGGCTTATGAAATATGCTTATTTCTGCAACTTAGACTTATTAGATAGGCCTATTAAATAGGCTTATTTCAGCAACTTAGGCTCATTAAATTGGTTTATTTCAGCAACTTAGACTTATTAAATAGCCTTATTTCAGCAACTCAGGCTTATTAAATAGGCTCATTTCAGCAACTTAGGCTTATTAAATAGCCTTATTTCAGCAACTTAGGCTTATTAAATGGGCTTATTTCAGCAACTTAGACTTATTAAATAGGCTTATTCAGCAACTTAGGCTTATTAAATAGCCTTATTAAATAGGCTTATTTCAGCAACTTAGACTTATTAAATAGGCCTATTAAATAGGCTTATTAAAAAGACTGATTAAATAGGCTCATTAAATACTCATTAAATAGGCGTATTAAATAGGCGTATTAAATAGACTTATTAAATAGGCTCAATAAATAGGCTTATTAAATAGGCTTATTAAATAGGCTTATTAAATAGGCTCAATAAATAGGCTCATTAAATAGGCTTATTAAATAGGCTTATTAAATAGGCTTATTAAATAGACTTATTAAATAGGCGTATTAAATAGGCTTATTAAATAGACTTATTAAATAGGCTTATTAAATAGGCTTAATAAATAGGCTTATTAAATAGGCTCAATAAATAGGCTTATTAAATAGGCTCATTAAATACTTATTAAATAGACTTATTAAATAGACTTATTAAATAGGCTTATTAAATAGGCTTATTAAATAGGCTTATTAAATAGACTTTATTAAATAGGCTTATTAAAAAGGCTTATTAAATAGACTTAATAAATAGGCTCATTAAATACTTATTAAATAGGTTTATTAAAAATAGGCGTATTAAATAGGCTTATTAAATAGGCGTATTAAATAGGCTTATTAAATAGGCTTATTAAATGGACTCATTAAATAGCCTCATTAAATAGGCTTATTTTAGCAACTTAGGCTTATTAAATAGGTTTATTTCAGCAACTTAGACTTATTAAATAGCCTTATTAAAAGGCTTATTTCAGCAACTTAGGTTTATTAAATAGGCTTATTTCAGCAACTTACGCTTATTAAATAGCATTTTTAAATAGGTTTATTTCAGCAACTTAGACTTATTAAATATACCGTTTTAAATAGGCTTAGTTCAGAAATTTAGGCATTTTAAATAGGCTTATTTCAGCAACTTAGGCTCATTAAATATCCTTATTAAATAGGCTTATTTCAGCAACTTAGGCTTATTAAATAGCCTTATTAAATAGGCTTATTTTAGCAACTTAGACTTATTAAATCGACTTATTAAATAGACATTTCAGCAACTTATGCTCATTAAATATGCTTATGAAATATGCTTATTTCTGCAACTTAGACTTATTAGATAGGCCTATTAAATAGGCTTATTTTAGCAACTTAGGCGTATTAAATAGCATTATTAAATAGGTTTATTTCTGCAACTTAGACTTATTAAATAGCCTTATTAAGTAGGCTTATTTCAGCAACTTAGGCGTATTAAATAGGCTTATTTCAGCAACTTATGCTTATTAAATAGCCTTATTAAACAGGTTTATTTCAGCAATTTAGGCTTATTAAATAGCCTTTTTAAATAGGTTTATTTCAGCAACTTAGACTTATTAAATAGACCTTTTTATATAGACTTAGTTCAGCAACGTAGGCTTATTAAATAGGCTTGTTTCAGCAACTTATGCTTATTAAATAGCCTTATTAATCAGGTTCATTTCAGCAACTTAGGCGTATTAAATAGCATTTTTAAATAGGTTTATTTCAGCAACTTAGACTTATTAAATATACCTTTGTTAAATAGGCTTAGTTCAGAAACTTAGGCTTATTAAATAGGCTTATTTCAGCAACTTAGGCTCATTAAATAGCCTCATTAAATAGGCTTATTTCAGCAACTTAGGCTTATTAAATAGGCTTATTTCAGCAACTTAGACTTATTCTAAAGGCTTATTTCAGCAACTTAGGCTTATGAAATAGGCTTATTCAGCAACTTAGGCTTATTAAATAGGCTTATTTCAGCAACTTATCCATATTAAATAGGCCTATTAAATAGGCTTATTAAATAGACTGATTAAATAGGCTTATTAAATAGGCTTATTAAATAGACTTATTAAATAGGCTCAATAAATAGGCTTATTAAATAGGCTTATTAAATAGGCTTATTAAATAGGCTTATCAAATAGGCTTATTAAATAGGCTTATTAAATAGGCTTATTAAATAGGCTCAATAAATAGGCTTAATAAATAGGCTCAATAAATAGGCTTATTAAATAGGCTCAATAAATAGGCTTATTAAATAGGCTCAATAAATAGGCTTATTAAATAGGCTCATTAAATAATTATTAAATAGGCTTATTAAATAGACTTATTAAATAGACTTATTAAATAGGCTTATTAAATAGACTTTATTAAATAGGCGTATTAAAAAGGCTTATTAAATAGACTTAATAAATAGGTTCATTAAATACTTATTAAATAGGTTTATTAAAAATAGGCGTATTAAATAGGCTTATTAAATAGCCTCATTAAATAGGCTTATTAAATAGGCTTATTAAATGGACTTATTAAATAGCCTCATTAAATAGGCTTATTTTAGCAACTTAGGCTTATTAAATAGGTTTATTTCAGCAACTTAGACTTATTAAATGGCCTTATTAAATAGGCTTATTTCAGCAACTTAGGCTTATTAAATAGCCTTATTAAATAGGCTTATTTTAGCAACTTAGACTTATTAAATCGACTTATTAAATAGACATTTCAGCAACTTAGGCTCATTAAATATGCTTATGAAATATGCTTATTTCTGCAACTTAGACTTATTAGATAGGCCTATTAAATAGGCTTATTTTAGCAACTTAGGCTTATTAAATATGCTTATTTCAGCAACTTAGGCGTATTAAATAGCATTATTAAATAGGTTTATTTCTGCAACTTAGACTTATTAAATAGCCTTATTAAGTAGGCTTATTTCAGCAACTTAGGCTTATTAAATAGGCTTATTTCAGCAACTTATGCTTATTAAATAGCCTTATTAAACAGGTTCATTTCAGCAATTTAGGCTTATTAAATTGCATTTTTAAATAGGTTTATTTCAGCAACTTAGACTTATTAAATAGACCTTTTTATATAGACTTAGTTCAGCAACGTAGGCTTATTAAATAGGCTTGTTTCAGCAACTTATGCTTATTAAATAGCCTTATTAATCAGGTTCATTTCAGCAACTTAGGCGTATTAAATAGCATTTTTAAATAGGTTTATTTCAGCAACTTAGACTTATTAAATAGACCTTTTATAAATAGGCTTAGTTCAGAAACTTAGGCTTATTAAATAGGCTTATTTCAGCAACTTAGGCTCATTAAATAGCCTCATTAAATAGGCTTATTTCAGCAACTTAGGCTTATTAAATAGCCTTATTAATTAGGCTTATTTTAGCAACTTAGACTTATGAAATCGACTTATTAAATATACATTTCAGCAACTTAGGCTCATTAAATAGGCTTATGAAATATGCTTATTTCTGCAACTTAGACTTATTAGATAGGCCTATTAAATAGGCTTATTTCAGCAACTTAGGCTCATTAAATAGGTTTATTTCAGCAACTTAGACTTATTAAATAGCCTTATTTCAGCAACTCAGGCTTATTAAATAGGCTCATTTCAGCAACTTAGGCTTATTAAATAGCCTTATTTCAGCAACTTAGGCTTATTAAATGGGCTTATTTCAGCAACTTAGACTTATTGAATAGGCTTATTCAGCAACTTAGGCTTATTAAATAGCCTTATTAAATAGGCTTATTTCAGCAACTTAGACTTATTAAATAGGCCTATTAAATAGGCTTATTAAAAAGACTGATTAAATAGGCTCATTAAATACTCATTAAATAGGCTTATTAAATAGGCTTATTAAATAGACTTATTAAATAGGCTCAATAAATAGGCTTATTAAATAGGCTTATTAAATAGGCTTATTAAATAGGCTCAATAAATAGGCTCATTAAATAGGCTTATTAAATAGGCTTATTAAATAGGCTTATTAAATAGACTTATTAAATAGGCGTATTAAATAGGCTTATTAAATAGACTTATTAAATAGGCTTATTAAATAGGCTCATTAAATACTTATTAAATAGGTTTATTAAAAATAGGCGTATTAAATAGGCTTATTAAATAGGCGTATTAAATAGGCTTATTAAATAGGCTTATTAAATGGACTCATTAAATAGCCTCATTAAATAGGCTTATTTTAGCAACTTAGGCTTATTAAATAGGTTTATTTCAGCAACTTAGACTTATTAAATAGCCTTATTAAAAGGCTTATTTCAGCAACTTAGGTTTATTAAATAGGCTTATTTCAGCAACTTACGCTTATTAAATAGCATTTTTAAATAGGTTTATTTCAGCAACTTAGACTTATTAAATATACCGTTTTAAATAGGCTTAGTTCAGAAACTTAGGCTTTTTAAATAGGCTTATTTCAGCAACTTAGGCTCATTAAATATCCTTATTAAATAGGCTTATTTCAGCAACTTAGGCTTATTAAATAGCCTTATTAAATAGGCTTATTTTAGCAACTTAGACTTATTAAATCGACTTATTAAATAGACATTTCAGCAACTTAGGCTCATTAAATATGCTTATGAAATATGCTTATTTCTGCAACTTAGACTTATTAGATAGGCCTATTAAATAGGCTTATTTTAGCAACTTAGGCTTATTAAATATGCTTATTTCAGCAACTTAGGCGTATTAAATAGCATTATTAAATAGGTTTATTTCTGCAACTTAGACTTATTAAATAGCCTTATTAAATAGGCTTATTTCAGCAACTTAGGCTTATTAAATAGGCTTATTTCATCAACTTATGCTTATTAAATAGCCTTATTAAACAGGTTTATTTCAGCAATTTAGGCTTATTAAATAGCATTTTTAAATAGGTTTATTTCAGCAACTTAGACTTATTAAATAGGCCTTTTTATATAGACTTAGTTCAGCAACGTAGGCTTATTAAATAGGCTTGTTTCAGCAACTTATGCTTATTAAATAGCCTTATTAATCAGGTTCATTTCAGCAACTTAGGCATATTAAATAGCATTTTTAAATAGGTTTATTTCAGCAACTTAGACTTATTAAATAGACCTTTTATAAATAGGCTTAGTTCAGAAACTTAGGCTTATTAAATAGGCTTATTTCAGCAACTTAGGCTCATTAAATAGCCTCATTAAATAGGCTTATTAAATAGGCTTATTAAATAGACTTCTTAAATAGGTTCAATAAATAGGCTTATTAAATAGGCTTATTAAATAGGCTTATTAAATAGGCTCAATAAATAGGCTTATTAAATAGGCTTATTAAATAGGCTTATTAAATAGGCAGATTAAATAGACTTATTAAATAGGCGTATTAAATAGGCTTATTAAATAGACTTATTAAATAGCCTCATTAAATAGGTTTATTTGAGCAACTTAGGCTTATTAAGTAGCATTTTTAAAAAGGTTTATTTCAGCAACTTAGACTTATTAAATATACCTTTTTAAATAGGCTTAGTTCAGAAACTTCGGCTTATTAAAAAGGCTTATTTCAGCAACTTAGGCTCATTAAATAGCCTTATATAAATAGGCTTATTTCAGCAACTTAGGCTCATTAAATAGCATTGTTAAATAGGCTATTTTAGCAACTTAGACTCATTAAATCGTCTTATTAAATAGACATTTCAGCAACTTAGGCTCATTAAATAGGCTCATGAAATATGCTTATTTCTGCAACTTAGACTTATTAGATAGGCCTATTAAATAGGCTTATTTCAGCAACTTAGGCTTATTAAATAGGTTTATTTCAGCAACTTAGACTTATTAAATAGCCTTATTTCAGCAACTCAGGCTTATTAAATAGGCTCATTTCAGCAACTTAGGCTTATTAAATAGCCTTATTTCAGCAACTTAGGCTTATTAAATGGGCTTATTTCAGCAACTTAGACTTATTAAATAGGCTTATTCAGCAACTTAGGCTTATTAAATAGCCTTATTAAATAGGCTTATTTCAGCAACTTAGACTTATTAAATAGGCCTATTAAATAGGCTTATTAAAAAGACTGATTAAATAGGCTCATTAAATACTCATTAAATAGGCTTATTAAATAGGCTTATTAAATAGACTTATTAAATAGGCTCAATAAATAGGCTTATTAAATAGGCTTATTAAATAGGCTTATTAAATAGGCTCAATAAATAGGCTCATTAAATAGGCTTATTAAATAGACTTATTAAATAGGCTTATTAAATAGACTTATTAAATAGGCATATTAAATAGGCTTATTAAATAGACTTATTAAATAGGCTTATTAAATAGGCTTAATAAATAGGCTTATTAAATAGGCTCAATAAATAGGCTTATTAAATAGGCTCATTAAATACTTATTAAATAGACTTATTAAATAGACTTATTAAATAGGCTTATTAAATAGGCTTATTAAATAGGCTTATTAAATAGACTTTATTAAATAGGCTTATTAAAAAGGCTTATTAAATAGACTTAATAAATAGGCTCATTAAATATTTATTAAATAGGTTTATTAAAAATAGGCGTATTAAATAGGCTTATTAAATAGGCGTATTAAATAGGCTTATTAAATAGGCTTATTAAATGGACTCATTAAATAGCCTCATTAAATAGGCTTATTTTAGCAACTTAGGCTTATTAAATAGGTTTATTTCAGCAACTTAGACTTATTAAATAGCCTTATTAAAAGGCTTATTTCAGCAACTTAGGTTTATTAAATAGGCTTATTTCAGCAACTTACGCTTATTAAATAGCATTTTTAAATAGGTTTATTTCAGCAACTTAGACTTATTAAATATACCGTTTTAAATAGGCTTAGTTCAGAAACTTAGGCTTTTTAAATAGGCTTATTTCAGCAACTTAGGCTCATTAAATATCCTTATTAAATAGGCTTATTTCAGCAACTTAGGCTTATTAAATAGCCTTATTAAATAGGCTTATTTTAGCAACTTAGACTTATTAAATCGACTTATTAAATAGACATTTCAGCAACTTAGGCTCATTAAATATGCTTATGAAATATGCTTATTTCTGCAACTTAGACTTATTAGATAGGCCTATTAAAGAGGCTTATTTCAGCAACTTATGCTTATTAAATAGCCTTATTAAACAGGTTTATTTCAGCAATTTAGGCTTATTAAATAGCATTTTTAAATAGGTTTATTTCAGCAACTTAGACTTATTAAATAGGCCTTTTTATATAGACTTAGTTCAGCAACGTAGGCTTATTAAATAGGCTTGTTTCAGCAACTTATGCTTATTAAATAGCCTTATTAATCAGGTTCATTTCAGCAACTTAGGCGTATTAAATAGCATTTTTAAATAGGTTTATTTCAGCAACTTAGACTTATTAAATAGACCTTTTTAAATAGGCTTAGTTCAGAAACTTAGGCTTATTAAATAGGCTTATTTCAGCAACTTAGGCTCATTAAATAGCCTCATTAAATAGGCTTATTAACTAGGCTTATTAAATAGACTTCTTAAATAGGCTCAATAAATAGGCTTATTAAATAGGCTTATTAAATAGGCTTATTAAATAGGCTCAATAAATAGGCTTATTAAATACGCTTATTAAATAGGCTTATTAAATAGGCATATTAAATAGACTTATTAAATAGGCGTATTAAATAGGCTTATTAAATAGACTTATTAAATAGCCTCATTAAATAGGTTTATTTGAGCAACTTAGGCTTTTTAAATAGGTTTATTTCAGCAACTTAGACTTATTAAATAGCCTTATTAAATAGGCTTATTTCAGCAACTTAGGCTTATTAAATAGGCTTATTTCAGCAACTCATGCTTATTAAATAGCCTTATTAAACAGGTTTATTTCAGCAACTTAGGCTTATTAAGTAGCATTTTTAAAAAGGTTTATTTCAGCAACTTAGACTTATTAAATATACCTTTTTAAATAGGCTTAGTTCAGAAACTTCGGCTTATTAAAAAGGCTTATTTCAGCAACTTAGGCTCATTAAATAGCCTTATTAAATAGGCTTATTTCAGCAACTTAGGCTTATTAAATAGCCTTATTAAATAGGCTTATTTAGCAACTTAGACTTATTAAATCGTCTTATTAAATAGACATTTCAGCAACTTAGGCTCATTAAATAGGCTTATGAAATATGCTTATTTCTGCAACTTAGACTTATTAGATAGGCCTATTAAATAGGCTTATTTTAGCAACTTAGGCTTATTAAATATGCTTATTTCAGCAACTTAGGCGTATTAAATAGCATTATTAAATAGGTTTATTTCTGCAACTTAGACTTATTAAATAGCCTTATTAAAAAGGCTTATTTCAGCAACTTAGGCTTATTAAATAGGCTTATTTCAGCAACTTATGCTTATTAAATAGCCTTATTAAATAGCATTTTTAAATAGGTTTATTTCAGCAACTTAGACTTATTAAATAGACCTTTTTATATAGGCTTAGTTCAGCAATGTAGGCTTATTAAATAGGCTTATTTCAGCAACTTATGCTTATTAAATAGCCTTATTAATCAGGTTTATTTCAGCAACTTAGGCGTATTAAATAGCATTTTTAAATTGGTTTATTTCAGCAACTTAGACTTATTAAATAGACCTTTTTAAATAGGCTTAGTTCAGAAACTTAGGCTTATTAAATAGGCTTATTTCAGCAACTTAGGCTCATTAAATAGCCTCATTAAATAGGCTTATTTCAGCAACTTAGGCTTATTAAATAGCCTTATTAAATAGGCTTATTTAGCAACTTAGACTTATTAAATCGACTTATTAAATAGACATTTCAGCAACTTAGGCTCATTAAAAAGGCTTATGAAATATGCTTATTTCTGCAACTTAGACTTATTAGATAGGCCTATTAAATAGGCTTATTTCAGCAAGTTAGGTTTATTAAATAGGCTTATTTCAGCAAATTACGCTTATTAAATAGGCTTATTTCAGCAACTTGGGCTTATTAAATAGGCTTATTTCAGCAACTTACGCTGATTAAATAGGCTCATTTCAGCAACTTAGACTTATTAAATAGCCTTATTGCAGCAACTTAGACTTATTAAATAGGCTTATTTCAGCAACTTATGATCATTAAATATACTTATTTCAGCAACATAGGCTTATTAAATAGCCTTATTTCAGCAACTTAGACTTATTAAATAGGCTTATTTCAGCAACTTAGGATTATTAAATAGCCTTATTTCAGCAACTTAGACTTATTAAATAGGCTTATTTCAGCAACTTAGGCTTATTAAATAGGCTTATTCAGCAACTTAGGCTTATTAAATAGGCTTATTAAATAGGCTTATTTCAGCAACTTAGGCTTATTAAATAGGCTTATTCAGCAACTTAGGCTTATTAAAAGGCTCATTAAATACTTATTAAATAGGCGTATTAAATAGGCGTATTAAATAGACTTATTAAAGAGCCTCATTAAATAGGCTTATTTGAGCAACTTAGGCTTTTTAAATAGGTTTATTTCAGCAACTTATACTTATTAAATAGCCTTATTAAATAGGCTTATTTCAGCAACTTAGGCTTATTAAATAGGCTTATTTCAGCAACTCATGCTTATTAAATAGCCTTATTAAACAGGTTTATTTCAGCAACTTAGGCTTATTAAGTAGCATTTTTAAAAAGGTTTATTTCAGCAACTTAGACTTATTAAATATACCTTTTTAAATAGGCTTAGTTCAGAAACTTCGGCTTATTAAATAGGCTTATTTCAGCAACTTAGGCTCATTAAATAGCCTTATTAAATAGGCTTATTTCAGCAACTTAGGCTCATTAAATAGCATTGTTAAATAGGCTTATTTTAGCAACTTAGACTTATTAAATCGTCTTATTAAATAGACATTTCAGCAACTTAGGCTCATTAAATAGGCTTATGAAATATGCTTATTTCTGCAACTTAGACTTATTAGATAGGCCTATTAAATAGGCTTATTTTAGCAACTTAGGCTTATTAAATATGCTTTTTTCAGCAACTTAGGCGTATTAAATAGCATTATTAAATAGGTTTATTTCTGCAACTTAGACTTATTAAATAGCCTTATTAAAAAGGCTTATTTCAGCAACTTAGGCTTATTAAATAGGCTTATTTCAGCAACTTATGCTTATTAAATAGCCTTATTAAACAGGTTTATTTCAGCAATTTAGGCTTATTAAATAGCATTTTTAAATAGGTTTATTTCAGCAACTTAGACTTATTAAATAGACCTTTTTATATAGGCTTAGTTCAGCAATGTAGGCTTATTAAATAGGCTTATTTCAGCAACTTATGCTTATTAAATAGCCTTATTAATCAGGTTTATTTCAGCAACTTAGGCGTATTAAATAGCATTTTTAAATAGGTTTATTTCAGCAACTTAGACTTATTAAATAGACCTTTTTAAATAGGCTTAGTTCAGAAACTTAGGCTTATTAAATAGGCTTATTTCAGCAACTTAGGCTCATTAAATAGCCTCATTAAATAGGCTTATTTCAGCAACTTAGGCTTATTAAATAGCCTTATTAAATAGGCTTATTTAGCAACTTAGACTTATTAAATCGACTTATTAAATAGACATTTCAGCAACTTAGGCTCATTAAAAAGGCTTATGAAATATGCTTATTTCTGCAACTTAGACTTATTAGATAGGCCTATTAAATAGGCTTATTTCAGCAAGTTAGGCTTATTAAATAGGCTTATTTCAGCAACTTAGGCTTATTACATAGGCTTATTTCAGCAACTTAGACTTATTAAATAGCCTTATTTCATCAAATTACGCTTATTAAATAGGCTTATTTCAGCAACTTAGGCTTATTCAATAGCCTTATTAAATAGGCTTATTTCAGCAACTTGGGCTTATTAAATAGGCTTATTTCAGCAACTTACGCTGATTAAATAGGCTCATTTCAGCAACTTAGACTTATTAAATAGGCTTATTTCAGCAACTTATGATCATTAAATATACTTATTTCAGCAACATAGGCTTATTAAATAGCCTTATTTCAGCAACTTACACTTATTAAATAGGCTTATTTCAGCAACTTAGGCTTATCAAATAGCGTTATTTCAGCAACTTAGACTTATTAAATAGGCTTATTTCAGCAACTTAGGCTTATTAAATAGGCTTATTCAGCAACTTAGGCTTATTAAATAGGCTTATTAAATAGGCTTATTTCAGCAACTTAGGCTTATTAAATAGGCTTATTCAGCAACTTAGGCTTATTAAATAGGCTCATTAAATACTTATTAAATAGGCTTATTAAACAGGCTTATTAAATAGACTTATTAAATAGGCTCAATAAATAGGCTTATTAAATAGGCTCATTAAATAGGCTTAATAAATAGGCTTATTAAATAGGCTTAATAAATAGGCTTATTAAATAGGCTCAATAAATAGGCTTATTAAATAGGCTCATTAAATACTTATTAAATAGGCTTATTAAATAGGCTTATTAAATAGGCTTATTAAATAGACTTATTAAATAGCCTCATTAAATAGGCTTATTTGAGCAACTTAGGCTTTTTAAATAGGTTTATTTCAGCAACTTAGACTTATTAAATAGCCTTATTAAATAGGCTTATTTCAGCAACTTAGGCTTATTAAATAGGCTTATTTCAGCAACTCATGCTTATTAAATAGCCTTATTAAACAGGTTTATTTCAGCAACTTAGGCTTATTAAGTAGCATTTTAAAAAAGGTTTATTTCAGCAACTTAGACTTATTAAATATACCTTTTTAAATAGGCTTAGTTCAGAAACTTCGGCTTATTAAATAGGCTTATTTCAGCAACTTAGGCTCATTAAATAGCCTTATTAAATAGGCTTATTTCAGCAACTTAGGCTCATTAAATAGCATTGTTAAATATGCTTATTTCTGCAACTTAGGCGTATTAAATATCATTATTAAATAGGTTTATTTCTGCAACTTAGACTTATTAAATAGCCTTATTAAAAAGGCTTATTTCAGCAACTTAGGCTTATTAAATAGGCTTATTTCAGCAACTTATGCTTATTAAATAGCCTTATTAAACAGGTTTATTTCTGCAATTTAGGCTTATTAAATAGCATTTTTAAATAGGTTTATTTCAGCAACTTAGACTTATTAAATAGACCTTTTTATATAGGCTTAGTTCAGCAATGTAGGCTTATTAAATAGGCTTATTTCAGCAACTTATGCTTATTAAATAGCCTTATTAATCAGGTTTATTTAAGCAACTTAGGCGTATTAAATAGCATTTTTAAATAGGTTTATTTCAGCAACTTAGACTTATTAAATAGAAATTTTTAAATAGGCTTAGTTCAGAAACTTAGGCTTATTAAATAGGCTTATTTCAGCAACTTAGGCTCATTAAATAGGCTCATTAAATAGGCTTATTTCAGCAACGTAGGCTTATTAAATAGCCTTATTAAATAGGCTTATTTAGCAACTTAGACTTATGAAATCGACTTATTAAATAGACATTTCAGCAACTTAGGCTCATTAAAAAGGCTTATGAAATATGCTTATTTCTGTAACTTAGACTTATTAGATAGGCCTATTAAATAGGCTTATTTCAGCAAGTTAGGCTTATTAAATAGGCTTATTTCAGCAACTTAGGCTTATTAAATAGGCTTATTTCAGCAACTTAGACTTAGTAAATAGCCTTATTTCAGCAAATTACGCTTATTAAATAGGCTAATTTCAGCAACTTAGACTTATTAAATAGCCTTATTTCAGCAACTTATGATCATTAAATATACTTATTTCAGCAACATAGGCTTATTAAATAGCCTTATTTCAGCAACTTAGACTTATTAAATAGGCTTATTTCAGCAACTTAGGCTTATTAAATAGCGTTATTTCAGCAACTTAGACTTATTAAATAGGCTTATTTCAGCAACTTAGGCTTATTAAATAGGCTTATTCAGCAACTTAGGCTTATTAAATAGGCTTATTAAATAGGCTTATTTCAGCAACTTTGGCTTATTAAATAGGCTTATTCAGCAACTTAGGCTTATTAAAAGGCTCATTAAATACTTATTAAATAGGCTTATTAAACAGGCTTATTAAATAGACTTATTAAATAGGCGTATTAAATAGGCTAATTAAATAGACTTATTAAATAGCCTCATTAAATAAGCTTATTTGAGCAACTTAGGCTTTTTAAATAGGTTTATTTCAGCAACTTAGACTTATTAAATAGCCTTATTAAATAGGCTTATTTCAGCAACTTAGGCTTATTAAATAGGCTTATTTCAGCAACTCATGCTTATTAAATAGCCTTATTAAACAGGTTTATTTCAGCAACTTAGGCTTATTAAGTAGCATTTTTAAAAAGGTTTATTTCAGCAACTTAGACTTATTAAATATACCTTTTTAAATAGGCTTAGTTCAGAAACTTCGGCTTATTAAATAGGCTTATTTCAGCAACTTAGGCTCATTAAATAGCCTTATTAAGCACTCCAGCGCTGTCCTACCAGACAGTCTCGCTCCCTTCACCTGATGAAGGCCGCTTGTGTTGTGGCCGAAACGTCGTGAGAATATTATTGTGTTATTTTATTTTATCAATTTATTATTTTATTCTCATTCTACGTGACTTTACCGAAAGAACCAAAGAAGATGAATCATTGCAGTCACGAAAGCTTTAAATCGAAAATTATTAAATAGGTTTATTTCTGCAACTTAGACTTATTAAATAGCCTTATTAAAAAGGCTTATTTCAGCAACTTAGGCTTATTAAATAGGCTTATTTCAGCAACTTATGCTTATTAAATAGCCTTATTAAACAGGTTTATTTCAGCAATTTAGGCTTATTAAATTACATTTTAAATAGGTTTATTTCAGCAACTTAGACTTATTAAATAGACTTTTTTCAATAGGCTTAGTTCAGAAACTTAGGTTTATTAAATAGGCTTATTTCAGCAACTTAGGCTCATTAAATAGCCTCATTAAATAGGCTTATTTCAGCAACTTAGGCTTATTAAATAGCCTTATTAAATAGGCTTATTTAGCAACTTAGACTTATTAAATCGACTTATTAAATAGACATTTCAGCAACTTAGGCTCATTAAAAAGGCTTATGAAATATGCTTATTTCTGCAACTTAGACTTATTAGATAGGCCTATTAAATAGGCTTATTTCAGCAAGTTAGGCTTATTAAATAGGCTTATTTCAGCAACTTAGACTTATTAAATAGCCTTATTTCAGCAAATAAAGCTTATTAAATAGGCTTATTTCAGCAACTTAGGCTTATTAAATAGCCTTATTAAATAGGCTTATTTCAGCAACTTGGGCTTATTAAATAGGCTTATTTCAGCAACTTACGCTGATTAAATAGGCTCATTTCAGCAACTTAGACTTATTAAATAGCCTTATTTCAGCCACTTAGACTTATTAAATAGGCTTATTTCAGCAACTTATGATCATTAAATATACTTATTTCAGCAACATAGGCTTATTAAATAGCCTTATTTCAGCAACTTAGACGTATTAAATAGGCTTATTTCAGCAACTTAGGCTTATTAAATAGCGTTATTTCAGCAACTTAGACTTATTAAATAGGCTTATTTCAGCAACTTAGGCTTATTAAATAGGCTTATTCAGCAACTTAGGCTTATTAAATAGGCTTATTAAATAGGCTTATTTCAGCAACTTAGGCTTATTAAATAGGCTTATTCAGCAACTTAGGCTTATTAAATAGGCTCGTTAAATACTTATTAAATAGGCTTATTAAACAGGCTTATTAAATAGACTTATTAAATAGGCTCAATAAATAGGCTTATTAAATAGTCTCATTAAATAGGCTTAATAAATAGGCTAATTAAATAGGCTTAATAAATAGGCTTATTAAATAGGCTCAATAAATAGGCTTATTAAATAGGCTCATTAAATACTTATTAAATAGGCTTATTAAATAGACTTATTAAATAGACTTATTAAATAGGCTTATTAAATAGGCTTATTAAATAGGCTTATTAAATAGACTTATTAAATAGCCTCATTAAATAGGCTTATTTGAGCAACTTAGGCTTTTTAAATAGGTTTATTTCAGCAACTTAGACTTATTAAATAGCCTTATTAAATAGGCTTATTTCAGCAACTTAGGAGTATTAAATAGGCTTATTTCAGCAACTCATGCTTATTAAATAGTCTTATTAAACAGGTTTATTTCAGCAACTTAGGCTTATTAAGTAGCATTTTAAAAAAGGTGTATTTCAGCAACTTAGACTTATTAAATATACCTTTTTAAATAGGCTTAGTTCAGAAACTTCGGCTTATTAAATAGGCTTATTTCAGCAACTTAGGCTCATTAAATAGCCTTATTAAATAGGCTTATTTCAGCAACTTAGGCTCATTAAATAGCATTGTTAAATAGGCTTATTTTAGCAACTTAGACTTATTAAATCGTCTTATTAAATAGACATTTCAGCAACTTAGGCTCATTAAATAGGCGTATGAAATATGCTTATTTCTGCAACTTAGACTTATTAGATAGGCCTATTAAATAGGCTTATTTTAGCAACTTAGGCTTATTAAATATGCTTATTTCAGCAACTTAGGCGTATTAAATAGCATTATTAAATAGGTTTATTTCTGCAACTTAGACTTATTAAATAGCCTTATTAAAAAGGCTTATTTCAGCAACTTAGGCTTATTAAATAGGCTTATTTCAGCAACTTATGCTTATTAAATAGCCTTATTAAACAGGTTTATTACAGCAATTTAGGCTTATTACATAGCATTTTTAATTAGGTTTATTTCAGCAACTTAGACTTATTAAATAGACCTTTTTATATAGGCTTAGTTCAGCAATGTAGGCTTATTAAATAGGCTTATTTCAGCAACTTACGCTTATTAAATAGCCTTATTAATCAGGTTTATTTCAGCAACTTAGGCGTATTAAATAGCATTTTTAAATAGGTTTATTTCAGCAACTTAGACTTATTAAATAGACCTTTTTAAATAGGCTTAGTTCAGAAACTTAGGCTTATTAAATAGGCTTATTTCAGCAACTTAGGCTCATTAAATAGCCTCATTAAATAGGCTTATTTCAGCAACTTAGGCTTATTAAATAGCTTTATTAAATAGGCTTATTTAGCAACTTAGACTTATTAAATCGACTTATTAAATAGACATTTCAGCAACTTAGGCTCAATAAAAAGGCTTATGAAATATGCTTATTTCTGCAACTTAGACTTATTAGATAGGCCTATTAAATAGGCTTATTTCAGCAAGTTAGGCTTATTAAATAGGCTTATTTCAGCAACTTAGACTTATTAAATAGCCTTATTTCAGCAAATTACGCTTATTAAATAGGCTTATTTCAGCAACTTAGGCTTATTAAATAGCCTTATTAAATAGGCTTATTTCAGCAACTTGGGCTTATTAAAAAGGCTTATTTCAGCAACTTACGCTGATTAAATAGGCTCATTTCAGCAACTTAGACTTATTAAATAGCCTTATATCAGCAACTTAGACTTATTAAATAGGCTTATTTCAGCAACTTATGATCATTAAATATACTTATTTCAGCAACATAGGCTTATTAAATAGCCTTATTTCAGCAACTTAGACTTATTAAATAAGCTTATCTCAGCAACTTATGCTTATTAAATAGCGTTATTTCAGCAACTTAGACTTATTAAATAGGCTTATTTCAGCAACTTAGGCTTATTAAATAGGCTTATTCAGCAACTTAGGCTTATTAAATGGGCTTATTAAATAGGCTTATTTCAGCAACTTAGGCTTATTAAATAGGCTCATTAAATACGTATTAAATAGGCTTATTAAACAGGCTTATTAAATAGACTTATTAAATAGGCTCAATAAATAGGCTTATTAAATAAGCTTAATAAATAGGCTTATTAAATAGGCTCATTAAATACTTATTAAATAGGCTTATTAAATAGACTTATTAAATAGACTTATTAAATAGGCTTATTAAATAGGCTTATTAAATAGGCTTATTAAATAGACTTATTAAATAGCCTCATTAAATAGGCTCATTTCAGCAACTTAGGCTTATTAAATAGCCTTATTTCAGCAACTCAGACTTATTAAATATGCTTATTCAGCAACTTAGACTTATTAAATAGCCTTATTAAATAGGCTTATTTCAGCAACTTAGACTTATTAAATAGGCTTATTTCAGCAACTTAGACTTATTAAAAAGGTTTATTTCAGCAACTTAGGCTTATGAAATAGGTTATTCAGCAACTTATGCTTATTAAATAGGCTTATTTCAGCAACTTAGACTTATTAAATAGGCCTATTAAATAGGCTTATTAAATAGACTGATTAAATCGGCTCAATAAATACTTATTAAATAGGCTTATTAAATAGGCTTATTAAATCGACTTATTAAATAGGCTCAATAAATAGGCTTATTAAATAGGCTTATTAAGTATGCTTATTCAGCAACTTAGGCTTATTAAATAGCCTTATTAAATAGGTTTATTTCAGCAACTTAGACTTATTAAATAGACCTTTTTATATAGGCTTAGTTCAGCAATGTAGGCTTATTAAATAGGCTTATTTCAGCAACTTATGCTTATTAAATAGCCTTATTAATCAGGTTTATTTCAGCAACTTAGACGTATTAAATAGCATTTTTAAATAGGTTTATTTCAGCAACTTAGACTTATTAAATAGACCTTTTTAAATGGGCTTAGTTCAGAAACTTAGGCTTATTAAATAGGCTTATTTCAGCAACTTAGGCACATTAAATAGCCTCATTAAATAGGCTTATTTCAGAAACTTAGGCTTATTAAATAGCATTATTAAATAGGCTTATTTAGCAACTTAGACTTATTAAATCGACTTATTAAATAGACATTTCAGCAACTTAGGCTCAATAAAAAGGCTTATGAAATATGTTTATTTCTGCAACTTAGACTTATTAGATAGGCCTATTAAATAGGCTTATTTCAGCAAGTTAGGCTTATAAAATAGGCTTATTTCAGCAACTTAGGCTTATTAAATAGGCTTATTTCAGCAACTTAGACGTATTAAATAGCCTTATTTCAGCAAATTACGCTTATTAAATATGCTTATTCCAGCAACTTAGGCTTATTAAATAGCCTTATTAAATAGGCTTATTTCAGCAACTTGGGCTTATTAAAAAGGCTTATTTCAGCAACTTATGCTGATTAAATAGGCTCATTTCAGCAACTTAGACTTATTAAATAGCCTTATTTCAGCAACTTAGACTTATTAAATAGGCTTATTTCAGCAACTTATGATCATTAAATATATTTATTTCAGCAACATAGGCTTATTAAATAGCCTTATTTCAGCAACTTAGACTTATTAAATAGGCTTATTTCAGCAACTTAGGCTTATTAAATAGCATTATTTCAGCAACTTAGACTTATTAAATAGGCTTATTTCAGCAACTTAGGCTTATTAAATAGGCTTATTCAGCAACTTAGGCTTATTAAATAGGCTTATTAAATAGGCTTATTTCAGCAACTTAGGCTTAGTAAATAGGCTTATTCAGCAACTTAGGCTTATTAAATAGGCTCATTAAATACTTATTAAATAGGCTTATTAAACAGGCTTATTAAATAGACTTATTAAATAGGCTCAATGAATAGGCTTATTAAATAGGCTCATTAAATAGGCTTAATAGATAGGCTTATTAAATAGGCTTAATAAATAGGCTTATTAAATAGGCACAATAAATAGGCTTATTAAATAGGCTCATTAAATACTTATTAAATAGGCTTATTAAATATACTTATTAAATAGACTTATTAAATAGGCTTATTAAATAGGCTTATTAAATAGGCTTATTAAATAGACTTATTAAATAGCCTCATTAAATAGGCTCATTTCAGCAACTTAGGCTTATTAAATAGCCTTATTTCAGCAACTCAGACTTATTAAATATGCTTATTCAGCAACTTAGACTTATTAAATAGCCTTATTAAATAGGCTTATTTCAGCAACTTAGACTTATTAAATAGGCTTATTTCAGCAACTTCGACTTATTAAAAAGGCTTATTTCAGCAACTTAGGCTTATGAAATAGGTTATTCAGCAACTTATGCTTATTAAATAGGCTTATTTCAGCAACTTAGACTTATTAAATAGGCCTATTAAATAGGCTTATTAAATAGACTGATTAAATAGGCTCAATAAATACTTATTAAATAGGCTTATTAAATAGGCTTATTAAATCGACTTATTAAATAGGCTCAATAAATAGGCTTATTAAATAGGCTTATTAAATATGCTTATTCAGCAACTTAGGCTTATTAAATAGCCTTATTAAATAGGTTTATTTCAGCAACTTAGACTTATTAAATAGACCTTTTTATATAGGCTTAGTTCAGCAATGTAGGCTTATTAAATAGGCTTATTTCAGCAACTTATGCTTATTAAATAGCCTTATTAATCAGGTTTATTTCAGCAACTTAGACGTATTAAATAGCATTTTTAAATAGGTTTATTTCAGCAACTTAGACTTATTAAATAGACCTTTTTAAATGGGCTTAGTTCAGAAACTTAGGCTTATTAAATAGGCTTATTTCAGCAACTTAGGCTCATTAAATAGCCTCATTAAATAGGCTTATTTCAGCAACTTATGCTTATTAAATAGCCTTATTAAATAGGCTTATTTAGCAACTTAGACTTATTAAATAGGCTTATTTCAGCAACTTAGGCTTATTAAATAGCCTTATTAAATAGGCTTATTTCAGCAACTTGGGCTTATTAAATAGGCTTATTTCAGCAACTTACGCTGATTAAATAGGCTCATTTCAGCAACTTAGACTTATTAAATAGCCTTATTTCAGCAACTTAGAATTATTAAATAGGATTATTTCAGCAACTTATGCTCATTAAATATACTTATTTCAGCAACATAGGCTTATTAAATAGCCTTATTTCAGCAACTTACACTTATAAAATAGGCTTATTTCAGCAACTTAGGCTTATTAAATAGCGTTATTTCAGCAACTTAGACTTATTAAATAGGCTTATTTCAGCAACTTAGGCTTATTAAATCGGCTTATTCAGCAACTTAGGCTTATTAAATAGGCTTATTAAATAGGCTTATTTCAGCAACTTAGGCTTAGTAAATAGGCTTATTCAGCAACTTAGGCTTATTAAATAGGCTCATTAAATACTTATTAAATAGGCTTATTAAACAGGCTTATTAAATAGACTTATTAAATAGGCTCAATAAATAGGCTTATTAAATAGGCTCATTAAATAGGCTTATAAAATAGGCTTATTAAATAGGCTTATTAAATAGGCTTATTAAAGGCTTAATAAATAGGCTTATTAAATAGGCTCAATAAATAGGCTTATTAAATAGGCTCATTAAATACTTATTAAATAGGCTTATTAAATAGACTTATTAAATAGACTTATTAAATAGGCTTATTAAATAGGCTTATTTCAGCAACTTAGGCTCATTAAATAGCCTCATTAAATAGGCTTATTTCAGCAACTTATGCTTATTAAATAGCCTTATTAAATAGGCTTATTTAGCAACTTAGACTTATTAAATAGGCTTATTTCAGCAACTTAGGCTTATTAAATAGCCTTATTAAATAGGCTTATTTCAGCAACTTGGGCTTATTAAATAGGCTTATTTCAGCAACTTACGCTGATTAAATAGGCTCATTTCAGCAACTTAGACTTATTAAATAGCCTTATTTCAGCAACTTAGAATTATTAAATAGGATTATTTCAGCAACTTATGCTCATTAAATATACTTATTTCAGCAACATAGGCTTATTAAATAGCCTTATTTCAGCAACTTACACTTATAAAATAGGCTTATTTCAGCAACTTAGGCTTATTAAATAGCGTTATTTCAGCAACTTAGACTTATTAAATAGGCTTATTTCAGCAACTTAGGCTTATTAAATCGGCTTATTCAGCAACTTAGGCTTATTAAATAGGCTTATTAAATAGGCTTATTTCAGCAACTTAGGCTTAGTAAATAGGCTTATTCAGCAACTTAGGCTTATTAAATAGGCTCATTAAATACTTATTAAATAGGCTTATTAAACAGACTTATTAAATAGACTTATTAAATAGGCTCAATAAATAGGCTTATTAAATAGGCTCATTAAATAGGCTTATAAAATAGGCTTATTAAATAGGCTTATTAAATAGGCTTATTAAAGGCTTAATAAATAGGCTTATTAAATAGGCTCAATAAATAGGCTTATTAAATAGGCTCATTAAATACTTATTAAATAGGCTTATTAAATAGACTTATTAAATAGACTTATTAAATAGGCTTATTAAATAGGCTTATTAAATAGGCTTATTAAATAGACTTATTAAATAGCCTCATTAAATAGGCTCATTTCAGCAACTTAGGCTTATTAAATAGCCTTATTTCAGCAACTCAGACTTATTAAATATGCTTATTCAGCAACTTAGGCTTATTAAATAGCCTTATTAAATAGGCTTATTTCAGCAACTTAGACTTATTAAATAGGCTTTTTTCAGCAACTTCGACTTATTAAAAAGGCTTATTTCAGCAACTTAGGCTTATGAAATAGGCTTATTCAGCAACTTATGCTTATTAAATAGGCTTATTTCAGCAACTTAGACTTATTAAATATACTTATTTCAGCAACATAGGCTTATTAAATAGCCTTATTTCAGCAACTTAGGCTTATTAAATAGCGTTATTTCAGCAACTTAGACTTATTAAATAGGCTTATTTCAGCAACTTAGGCTTATTAAATAGGGTTATTCAGCAACTTAGGCTTATTAAATAGGCTTATTAAATAGGCTTATTTCAGCAACTTAGGCTTAGTAAATAGGCTTATTCAGCAACTTAGGCTTATTAAATAGGCTCATTAAATACTTATTAAATAGGCTTATTAAACAGGCTTATTAAATAGACTTATTAAATAGGCTCAATAAATAGGCTTATTAAATAGGCTCATTAAATAGGCTTAATAAAAAGGCTTATTAAATAGGTTTATTAAATAGGCTCATCAAATAGGCTTAATAAATAGGCTTATTAAATAGGCTCAATGAATAGGCTTATTAAATAGGCTCATTAAATACTTATTAAATAGGCTTATTAAATATACTTATTAAATAGACTTATTAAATAGGCTTATTAAATAGGCTTATTAAATAGGCTTATTAAATAGACTTATTAAATAGCCTCATTAAATAGGCTCATTTCAGCAACTTAGGCTTATTAAATAGCCTTATTTCAGCAACTCAGACTGATTAAATATGCTTATTCAGCAACTTAGGCTTATTAAATAGCCTTATTAAATAGGCTTATTTCAGCAACTTAGACTTATTAAATAGGCTTATTTCAGCAACTTCGACTTATTAAAAAGGCTTATTTCAGCAACTTAGGCTTATGAAATAGGCTTATTCAGCAACTTATGCTTATTAAATAGGCTTATTTCAGCAACTTAGACTTATTAAATAGGCCTATTAAATAGGCTTATTAAATAGACTGATTAAATAGGCTCAATAAATACTTATTAAATAGGCTTATTAAATAGGCTTATTAAATCGACTTATTAAATAGGCTCAATAAATACGCTTATTAAATAGGCTCATTAAATATGCTTATTCAGCAACTTAGGCTTATTAAATAGCCTTATTAAATAGGTTTATTTCTGCAACTTAGACTTATTAAATAGACCTTTTTATATAGGCTTAGTTCAGCAATGTAGGCTTATTAAATAGGCTTATTTCAGCAACTTATGCTTATTAAATAGCCTTATTAATCAGGTTTATTTCAGCAACTTAGACGTATTAAATAGCATTTTTAAATAGGTTTATTTCAGCAACTTAGACTTATTAAATAGACCTTTTTAAATGGGCTTAGTTCAGAAACTTAGGCTTATTAAATAGGCTTATTTCAGCAACTTAGGCTCATTAAATAGCCTCATTAAATAGGCTTATTTCAGCAACTTATGCTTATTAAATAGCCTTATTAAATAGGCTTATTTAGCAACTTAGACTTATTAAATAGGCTCATTTCAGCAACTTAGGCTTATTAAATAGCCTTATTTCAGCAACTCAGACTTATTAAATATGCTTATTCAGCAACTTAGGCTTATTAAATAGCCTTATTAAATAGGCTTATTTCAGCAACTTAGACTTATTAAATAGGCTTTTTTCAGCAACTTCGACTTATTAAAAAGGCTTATTTCAGCAACTTAGGCTTATGAAATAGGCTTATTCAGCAACTTATGCTTATTAAATAGGCTTATTTCAGCAACTTAGACTTATTAAATATACTTATTTCAGCAACATAGGCTTATTAAATAGCCTTATTTCAGCAACTTAGACTTATTAAATAGGCTTATTTCAGCAACTTAGGCTTATTAAATAGCGTTATTTCAGCAACTTAGACTTATTAAATAGGCTTATTTCAGCAACTTAGGCTTATTAAATAGGGTTATTCAGCAACTTAGGCTTATTAAATAGGCTTATTAAATAGGCTTATTTCAGCAACTTAGGCTTAGTAAATAGGCTTATTCAGCAACTTAGGCTTATTAAGTAGGCTCATTAAATAGGCTTATTAAACAGGCTTATTAAATAGACTTATTAAATAGGCTCAATAAATAGGCTTATTAAATAGGCTCATTAAATAGGCTTAATAAAAAGGCTTATTAAATAGGTTTATTAAATAGGCTTATCAAATAGGCTTAATAAATAGGCTTATTAAATAGGCTCAATGAATAGGCTTATTAAATAGGCTCATTAAATACTTATTAAATAGGCTTATTAAATAGACTTATTAAATAGACTTATTAAATAGGCTTATTAAATAGGCTTATTAAATAGGCTTATTAAATAGACTTATTAAATAGCCTCATTAAATAGGCTCATTTCAGCAACTTAGGCTTATTAAATAGCCTTATTTCAGCAACTCAGACTGATTAAATATGCTTATTCAGCAAGTTAGACTTATTAAATAGCCTTATTAAATAGGCTTATTTCAGCAACTTAGACTTATTAAATAGGATTATTTCAGCAACTTCGACTTATTAAAAAGGCTTATTTCAGCAACTTAGGCTTATGAAATAGGCTTATTCAGCAACTTATGCTTATTAAATAGCATTATTAAATAGGCTTATTTAGCAACTTAGACTTATTAAATCGACTTATTAAATAGACATTTCAGCAACTTAGGCTCAATAAAAAGGCTTATGAAATATGTTTATTTCTGCAACTTAGACTTATTAGATAGGCCTATTAAATAGGCTTATTTCAGCAAGTTAGGCTTATAAAATAGGCTTATTTCAGCAACTTAGGCTTATTAAATAGGCTTATTTCAGCAACTTAGACGTATTAAATAGCCTTATTTCAGCAAATTACGCTTATTAAATATGCTTATTCCAGCAACTTAGGCTTATTAAATAGCCTTATTAAATAGGCTTATTTCAGCAACTTGGGCTTATTAAAAAGGCTTATTTCAGCAACTTACGCTGATTAAATAGGCTCATTTCAGCAACTTAGACTTATTAAATAGCCTTATTTCAGCAACTTAGACTTATTAAATAGGCTTATTTCAGCAACTTATGATCATTAAATATATTTATTTCAGCAACATAGGCTTATTAAATAGCCTTATTTCAGCAACTTAGACTTATTAAATAGGCTTATTTCAGCAACTTAGGCTTATTAAATAGCATTATTTCAGCAACTTAGACTTATTAAATAGGCTTATTTCAGCAACTTAGGCTTATTAAATAGGCTTATTCAGCAACTTAGGCTTATTAAATAGGCTTATTAAATAGGCTTATTTCAGCAACTTAGGCTTAGTAAATAGGCTTATTCAGCAACTTAGGCTTATTAAATAGGCTCATTAAATACTTATTAAATAGGCTTATTAAACAGGCTTATTAAATAGACTTATTAAATAGGCTAAATGAATAGGCTTATTAAATAGGCTCATTAAATAGGCTTAATAGATAGGCTTATTAAATAGGCTTAATAAATAGGCTTATTAAATAGGCACAATAAATAGGCTTATTAAATAGGCTCATTAAATACTTATTAAATAGGCTTATTAAATATACTTATTAAATAGACTTATTAAATAGGCTTATTAAATAGGCTTATTAAATAGGCTTATTAAATAGACTTATTAAATAGCCTCATTAAATAGGCTCATTTCAGCAACTTAGGCTTATTAAATAGCCTTATTTCAGCAACTCAGACTTATTAAATAGGCTTATTTCAGCAACTTCGACTTATTAAAAAGGCTTATTTCAGCAACTTAGGCTTATGAAATAGGTTATTCAGCAACTTATGCTTATTAAATAGGCTTATTTCAGCAACTTAGACTTATTAAATAGGCCTATTAAATAGGCTTATTAAATAGACTGATTAAATAGGCTCAATAAATACTTATTAAATAGGCTTATTAAATAGGCTTATTCAGCAACTTAGGCTTATTAAATAGCCTTATTAAATAGGTTTATTTCAGCAACTTAGACTTATTAAATAGACCTTTTTATATAGGCTTAGTTCAGCAATGTAGGCTTATTAAATAGGCTTATTTCAGCAACTTATGCTTATTAAATAGCCTTATTAATCCGGTTTATTTCAACAACTTAGACGTATTAAATAGCATTTTTAAATAGGTTTATTTCAGCAACTTAGACTTATTAAATAGACCTTTTTAAATGGGCTTAGTTCAGAAACTTAGGCTTATTAAATAGGCTTATTTCAGCAACTTAGGCTCATTAAATAGCCTCATTAAATAGGCTTATTTCAGCAACTTATGCTTATTAAATAGCCTTATTAAATAGGCTTATTTAGCAACTTAGACTTATTAAATAGGCTTATTTCAGCAACTTAGGCTTATTAAATAGCCTTATTAAATAGGCTTATTTCAGCAACTTGGGCTTATTAAATAGGCTTATTTCAGCAACTTACGCTGATTAAATAGGCTCATTTCAGCAACTTAGACTTATTAAATAGCCTTATTTCAGCAACTTAGAATTATTAAATAGGATTATTTCAGCAACTTATGCTCATTAAATATACTTATTTCAGCAACATAGGCTTATTAAATAGCCTTATTTCAGCAACTTACACTTATAAAATAGGCTTATTTCAGCAACTTAGGCTTATTAAATAGCGTTATTTCAGCAACTTAGACTTATTAAATAGGCTTATTTCAGCAACTTAGGCTTATTAAATAGGCTTATTCAGCAACTTAGGCTTATTAAATAGGCTTATTAAATAGGCTTATTTCAGCAACTTAGGCTTAGTAAATAGGCTTATTCAGCAACTTAGGCTTATTAAATAGGCTCATTAAATACTTATTAAATAGGCTTATTAAACAGGCTTATTAAATAGACTTATTAAATAGGCTCAATAAATAGGCTTACTAAATAGGCTCATTAAATAGGCTTATAAAATAGGCTTATTAAATAGGCTTATTAAATAGGCTTATTAAAGGCTTAATAAATAGGCTTATTAAATAGGCTCAATAAATAGGCTTATAAAATAGGCTCATTAAATACTTATTAAATAGGCTTATTAAATAGACTTATTAAATAGACTTATTAAATAGGCTTATTAAATAGGCTTATTAAATAGGCTTATTAAATAGACTTATTAAATAGCCTCATTAAATAGGCTCATTTCAGCAACTTAGGCTTATTAAATAGCCTTATTTCAGCAACTCAGACTTATTAAATATGCTTATTCAGCAACTTAGGCTTATTAAATAGCCTTATTAAATAGGCTTATTTCAGCAACTTAGACTTATTAAATAGGCTTTTTTCAGCAACTTCGACTTATTAAAAAGGCTTATTTCAGCAACTTAGGCTTATGAAATAGGCTTATTCAGCAACTTATGCTTATTAAATAGGCTTATTTCAGCAACTTAGACTTATTAAATATACTTATTTCAGCAACATAGGCTTATTAAATAGCCTTATTTCAGCAACTTAGGCTTATTAAATAGCGTTATTTCAGCAACTTAGACTTATTAAATAGGCTTATTTCAGCAACTTAGGCTTATTAAATAGGGTTATTCAGCAACTTAGGCTTATTAAATAGGCTTATTAAATAGGCTTATTTCAGCAACTTAGGCTTAGTAAATAGGCTTATTCAGCAACTTAGGCTTATTAAATAGGCTCATTAAATACTTATTAAATAGGCTTATTAAACAGGCTTATTAAATAGACTTATTAAATAGGCTCAATAAATAGGCTTATTAAATAGGCTCATTAAATAGGCTTAATAAAAAGGCTTATTAAATAGGTTTATTAAATAGGCTTATCAAATAGGCTTAATAAATAGGCTTATTAAATAGGCTCAATGAATAGGCTTATTAAATAGGCTCATTAAATACTTATTAAATAGGCTTATTAAATAGACTTATTAAATAGACTTATTAAATAGGCTTATTAAATAGGCTTATTAAATAGGCTTATTAAATAGACTTATTAAATAGCCTCATTAAATAGGCTCATTTCAGCAACTTAGGCTTATTAAATAGCCTTATTTCAGCAACTCAGACTGATTAAATATGCTTATTCAGCAAGTTAGGCTTAATAAATAGCCTTATTAAATAGGCTTATTTCAGCAACTTAGACTTATTAAATAGGCTTATTTCAGCAACTTCGACTTATTAAAAAGGCTTATTTCAGCAACTTAGGCTTATGAAATAGGCTTATTCAGCAACTTATGCTTATTAAATAGGCTTATTTCAGCAACTTAGACTTATTAAATAGGCCTATTAAATAGGCTTATTAAATAGACTGATTAAATAGGCTCAATAAATACTTATTAAATAGGCTTATTAAATAGGCTTATTAAATCGACTTATTAAATAGGCTCAATAAATACGCTTATTAAATAGGCTTATTAAATATGCTTATTCAGCAACTTAGGCTTATTAAATAGCCATATTAAATAGGTTTATTTCTGCAACTTAGACTTATTAAATAGACCTTTTTATATAGGCTTAGTTCAGCAATGTAGGCTTATTAAATAGGCTTATTTCAGCAACTTATGCTTATTAAATAGCCTTATTAATCAGGTTTATTTCAGCAACTTAGACGTATTAAATAGCATTTTAAAATAGGTTTATTTCAGCAACTTAGACTTATTAAATAGACCTTTTTAAATGGGCTTAGTTCAGAAACTTAGGCTTATTAAATAGGCTTATTTCAGCAACTTAGGCTCATTAAATAGCCTCATTAAATAGGCTTATTTCAGCAACTTATGCTTATTAAATAGCCTTATTAAATAGGCTTATTTAGCAACTTAGACTTATTAAATAGGCTCATTTCAGCAACTTAGGCTTATTAAATAGCCTAATTTCAGCAACTCAGACTTATTAAATATGCTTATTCAGCAACTTAGGCTTATTAAATAGCCTTATTAAATAGGCTTATTTCAGCAACTTAGACTTATTAAATAGGCTTTTTTCAGCAACTTCGACTTATTAAAAAGGCTTATTTCAGCAACTTAGGCTTATGAAATAGGCATATTCAGCAACGTATGCTTATTAAATAGGCTTTTTTCAGCAACTTAGACTTATTAAATATACTTATTTCAGCAACATAGGCTTATTAAATAGCCTTATTTCAGCAACTTACACTTATTAAATAGGCTTATTTCAGCAACTTAGGCTTATTAAATAGCGTTATTTCAGCAACTTAGACTTATTAAATAGGCTTATTTCAGCAACTTAGGCTTATTAAATAGGGTTATTCAGCAACTTAGGCTTATTAAATAGGCTTATTAAATAGGCTTATTTCAGCAACTTAGGCTTAGTAAATAGGCTTATTCAGCAACTTAGGCTTATTAAATAGGCTCATTAAATACGTATTAAATAGGCTTATTAAATAGGCTCATTAAATAGGCTTAATAAAAAGGCTTATTAAATAGGCTTATTAAATAGGCTTATTAAATAGGCTTAATAAATAGGCTTATTAAATAGGCTCAATGAATAGGCTTATTAAATAGGCTCATTAAATACTTATTAAATAGGCTTATTAAATAGACTTATTAAATAGACTTATTAAATAGGCTTATTAAATAGGCTTATTAAATAGGCTTATTAAATAGACTTATTAAATAGCCTCATTAAATAGGCTCATTTCAGCAACTTAGGCTTATTAAATAGCCTTATTTCAGCAACTCAGACTGATTAAATATGCTTATTCAGCAAGTTAGGCTTATTAAATAGCCTTATTAAATAGGCTTATTTCAGCAACTTAGGCTTATGAAATAGGCTTATTCAGCAACTTATGCTTATTAAATAGGCTTATTTCAGCAACTTAGACTTATTAAATAGGCCTATTAAATAGGCTTATTAAATAGACTGATTAAATAGGCTCAATAAATACGCTTATTAAATAGGCTTATTAAATATGCTTATTCAGCAACTTAGGCTTATTAAATAGCCATATTAAATAGGTTTATTTCTGCAACTTAGACTTATTAAATAGACCTTTTTATATAGGCTTAGTTCAGCAATGTAGGCTTATTAAATAGGCTTATTTCAGCAACTTATGCTTATTAAATAGCCTTATTAATCAGGTTTATTTCAGCAACTTAGGCGTTATAAATAGCATTTTTAAATAGGTTTATTTCAGCAACTTAGACTTATTAAATCGACTTATTAAATAAACATTTCAGTAACTTAGGCTCATTAAAAAGGCTTATGAAATATGCTTATTTCTGCAACTTAGACTTATTAGATAGGCCTATTAAATAGGCTTATTTCAGCAACTTAGGCTTATTAAATAGGCTTATTTCAGCAACTTAGGCTTATTAAATAGCCTTATTTCAGCAACTTAGGCTTATTAAATGGGCTTATTTCAGCAACTTAGACTTATTAAATAGGCTTATTCAGCAACTTAGGCTTATTAAATAGCCTTATTAAATAGGCTTATTTCAGCAACTTAGACTTATTAAATAGGCCTATTAAATAGGCTTATTAAATAGACTGATTAAATAGGCTCATTAAATACTCATTAAATAGGCTTATTAAATAGGCTTATTAAATAGACTTATTAAATAGGCTCAATAAATAGGCTTATTAAATAGGCTTATTAAATAGGCTTATTAAATAGGCTCAATAAATAGGCTTATTAAATAGGCTTATTAAATAGGCTTATTAAATAGGCTTATTAAATAGACTTATTAAATAGGCGTATTAAATAGGCTTATTAAATAGACTTATTAAATAGCCTCATTAAATAGGCTTATTTGAGCAACTTATGCTTATTAAATAGGCTTATTTCAGCAACTTAGACTTATTAAATATACTTATTTCAGCAACATAGGCTTATTAAATAGCCTTATTTCAGCAACTTAGACTTATTAAATAGGCTTATTTCAGCAACTTAGGCTTATTAAATAGCGTTATTTCAGCAACTTAGACTTATTAAATAGGCTTATTTCAGCAACTTAGGCTTATTAAATAGGCTTATTCAGCAACTTAGGCTTATTAAATAGGCTTATTAAATAGGCTTATTTCAGCAACTTAGGCTTAGTAAATAGGCTTATTCAGCAACTTAGGCTTATTAAATCGGATCATTAAATACTTATTATATAGGCTTATTAAACAGGCTTATTAAATAGACTTATTAAATAGGCTCAATAAATAGGCTTATTAAATAGGCTCATTAAATAGGCTTAATAAAAAGGCTTATTAAATAGGCTTATTAAATAGGCTTATTAAATAGGCTTAATAAATAGGCTTATTAAATAGGCTCAATAAATAGGCTTATTAAATAGGCTCATTAAATACTTATTAAATAGGCTTATTAAATATACTTATTAAATAGACTTATTAAATAGGCTTATTAAATATACTTATTAAATAGACTTATTAAATAGCCTCATTAAATAGGCTCATTTCAGCAACTTAGGCTTATTAAATAGCCTTATTTCAGCAACTCAGACTGATTAAATATGCTTATTCAGCAAGTTAGGCTTATTAAATAGCCTTATTAAATAGGCTTATTTCAGCAACTTAGGCTTATGAAATAGGCTTATTCAGCAACTTATGCTTATTAAATAGGCTTATTTCAGCAACTTAGACTTATTAAATAGGCCTATTAAATAGGCTTATTAAATAGACTGATTAAATAGGCTCAATAAATACGCTTATTAAATAGGCTTATTAAATATGCTTATTCAGCAACTTAGGCTTATTAAATAGCCATATTAAATAGGTTTATTTCTGCAACTTAGACTTATTAAATAGACCTTTTTATATAGGCTTAGTTCAGCAATGTAGGCTTATTAAATAGGCTTATTTCAGCAACTTATGCTTATTAAATAGCCTTATTAATCAGGTTTATTTCAGCAACTTAGGCGTTATAAATAGCATTTTTAAATAGGTTTATTTCAGCAACTTAGACTTATTAAATCGACTTATTAAATAAACATTTCAGTAACTTAGGCTCATTAAAAAGGCTTATGAAATATGCTTATTTCTGCAACTTAGACTTATTAGATAGGCCTATTAAATAGGCTTATTTCAGCAACTTAGGCTTATTAAATAGGCTTATTTCAGCAACTTAGGCTTATTAAATAGCCTTATTTCAGCAACTTAGGCTTATTAAATGGGCTTATTTCAGCAACTTAGACTTATTAAATAGGCTTATTCAGCAACTTAGGCTTATTAAATAGCCTTATTAAATAGGCTTATTTCAGCAACTTAGACTTATTAAATAGGCCTATTAAATAGGCTTATTAAATAGACTGATTAAATAGGCTCATTAAATACTCATTAAATAGGCTTATTAAATAGGCTTATTAAATAGACTTATTAAATAGGCTCAATAAATAGGCTTATTAAATAGGCTTATTAAATAGGCTTATTAAATAGGCTCAATAAATAGGCTTATTAAATAGGCTTATTAAATAGGCTTATTAAATAGGCTTATTAAATAGACTTATTAAATAGGCGTATTAAATAGGCTTATTAAATAGACTTATTAAATAGCCTCATTAAATAGGCTTATTTGAGCAACTTATGCTTATTAAATAGGCTTATTTCAGCAACTTAGACTTATTAAATATACTTATTTCAGCAACATAGGCTTATTAAATAGCCTTATTTCAGCAACTTAGACTTATTAAATAGGCTTATTTCAGCAACTTAGGCTTATTAAATAGCGTTATTTCAGCAACTTAGACTTATTAAATAGGCTTATTTCAGCAACTTAGGCTTATTAAATAGGCTTATTCAGCAACTTAGGCTTATTAAATAGGCTTATTAAATAGGCTTATTTCAGCAACTTAGGCTTAGTAAATAGGCTTATTCAGCAACTTAGGCTTATTAAATCGGATCATTAAATACTTATTATATAGGCTTATTAAACAGGCTTATTAAATAGACTTATTAAATAGGCTCAATAAATAGGCTTATTAAATAGGCTCATTAAATAGGCTTAATAAAAAGGCTTATTAAATAGGCTTATTAAATAGGCTTATTAAATAGGCTTAATAAATAGGCTTATTAAATAGGCTCAATAAATAGGCTTATTAAATAGGCTCATTAAATACTTATTAAATAGGCTTATTAAATATACTTATTAAATAGACTTATTAAATAGGCTTATTAAATATACTTATTAAATAGACTTATTAAATAGCCTCATTAAATAGGCTCATTTCAGCAACTTAGGCTTATTAAATAGCCTTATTTCAGCAACTCAGACTTATTAAATATGCTTATTCAGCAACTTAGGCTTATTGAATAGCCTTATTAAATAGGCTTATTTCAGCAACTTAGACTTATTAAATAGGCTTATTTCAGCAACTTCGACTTATTAAAAAGGCTTATTTCAGCATCTTAGGCTTATGAAATAGGCTTATTCAGCAACTTATGCTTATTAAATAGGCTTATTTCAGCAACTTAGACTTATTAAATAGGCCTATTAAATAGGTGTATTAAATAGACTGATTAAATAGGCTCAATAAATAGGCTTATTAAATAGGCTCATTAAATATGCTTAATAAATAGGCTTATTAAATAGGCTTATTTCAGCAACTTAGACTTATTAAATAGGCTTATTCAGCAACTTATGCTTATTAAATAGGCTTATTTCAGCAACTTAGACTTATTAAATAGGCTTATTAAATAGGCGTATTAAATCGACTTATTAAATAGGCTCAATAAATAGGCTTTTTAAATAGGCTTATTAAATATGCTTATTAAGCAACTTAGGCTTATTAAATAGCCTTATTAAATAGGTTTATTTCTGGAACTTAGACTTATTAAATAGACCTTTTTATATAGGGTTAGTTCAGCAATGTAGGCTTATTAAATAGGCTTATTTCAGCAACTTATGCTTATTAAATAGCCTTATTAATCAGGTTTATTTCAGCAACTTAGGCGTATTAAATAGCATTTTTAAATAGGTTTATTTCAGCAACTTAGACTTATTAAATAGACCTTTTTAAATAGGCTTAGTTCAGAAACTTAGGCTTATTAAATAGGCTTATTTCAGCAACTTATGCTTATTAAATAGGCTTATTTCAGCAACTTAGGCTTATTAAATAGCCTTATTAAATAGGCTTATTTAGCAACTTAGACTTATTAAATCGACTTATTAAATAGACATTTCAGTAACTTAGGCTCATTAAAAAGGCTTATGAAATATGCTTATTTCTGCAACTTAGACTTATTAGATAGACCTATTAAATAGGCTTATTTCAGCAACTTAGGCTTATTAAATAGGCTTATTTCAGCAACTTAGGCTTATTAAATAGCCTTATTTCAGCAACTTAGGCTTATTAAATGGGCTTATTTCAGCAACTTAGACTTATTAAATAGGCTTATTCAGCAACTTAGGCTTATTAAATAGCCTTATTAAATAGGCTTATTTCAGCAACTTAGACTTATTAAAAAGGCCTATTAAATAGGCTTATTAAATAGACTGATTAAACAGGCTCATTAAATACTCATTAAATAGGCTTATTAAATAGGCTTATTAAATAGACTTATTAAATAGGCTCAATAAATAGGCTTATTAAATACGCTTATTAAATAGGTTTATTAAATAGGCTCAATAAATAGGCTTATTAAATAGGCTTATTAAATAGGCTTATTAAATAGGCTTATTAAATAGACTTATTAAATAGGCGTATTAAATAGGCTTATTAAATAGACTTATTAAATACCCTCATTAAATAGGCTTATTTGAGCAACTTATGCTTATTAAATAGGCTTATTTCAGCAACTTAGATTTATTAAATAGGCTTATTTCAGCAACTTAGGCTTATTAAATAGCGTTATTTCAGCAACTTAGACTTATTAAATAGGCTTATTTCAGCAACTTAGGCTTATTAAATAGGCTTATTCAGCAACTTAGGCTTATTAAATAGGCTTATTAAATAGGCTTATTTCAGCAACTTAGGCTTAGTAAATAGGCTTATTCAGCAACTTAGGCTTATTAAATAGGCTCATTAAATACTTATTAAATAGGCTTATTAAACAGGCTTATTAAGTAGACTTATTAAATAGGCTCAATAAATAGGCTTATTAAATAGGCTCATTAAATAGGCTTAATAAAAAGGCTTATTAAATAGGCTTATTAAATAGGCTTATTAAATAGGCTTAATAAATAGGCTTATTAAATAGGCTCAATAAATAGGCTTATTAAATAGGCTCATTAAATACTTATTAAATAGGCTTATTAAATATACTTATTAAATAGACTTATTAAATAGGCTTATTAAATAGGCTTATTAAATAGGCTTATTAAATAGACTTATTAAATAGCCTCATTAAATAGGCTCATTTCAGCAACTTAGGCTTATTAAATAGCCTTATTTCAGCAACTCAGACTTATTAAATATGCTTATTCAGCAACTTAGGCTTATTAAATAGCCTTATTAAATAGGCTTATTTCAGCAACTTAGACATATTAAATAGGCTTATTTCAGCAACTTCGACTTATTAAAAAGGCTTATTTCAGCAACTTAGGCTTATGAAATAGGCTTATTCAGCAACTTATGCTTATTAAATAGGCTTATTTCAGCAACTTAGACTTATTAAATAGGCCTATTAAATAGGCTTATTAAATAGACTGATTAAATAGGCTCAATAAATACTTATTAAATAGGCTTATTAAATAGGCTTATTAAATCGACTTATTAAATAGGCTCAATAAATAGGCTCATTAAATAGGCTTATTAAATATGCTTATTAAGCAACTTAGGCTTATTAAATAGCCTTATTAAATAGGTTTATTTCTGCAACTTAGACTTATTAAATAGACCTTTTTATATAGGCTTAGTTCAGCAATGTAGGCTTATTAAATAGGCTTATTTCAGCAACTTATGCTTATTAAATAGCCTTATTAATCAGGTTTATTTCAGCAACTTAGGCGTATTAAATAGCATTTTTAAATAGGTTTATTTCAGCAACTTAGACTTATTAAATAGACCTTTTTAAATAGGCTTAGTTCAGAAACTTAGGCTTATTAAATAGGCTTATTTCAGCAACTTATGCTTATTAAATAGGCTTATTTCAGCAACTTAGGCTTATTAAATAGCCTTATTAAATAGGCTTATTTAGCAACTTAGACTTATTAAATCGACTTATTAAATAGACATTTCAGTAACTTAGGCTCATTAAAAAGGCTTATGAAATATGCTTATTTCTGCAACTTAGACTTATTAGATAGGCCTATTAAATAGGCTTATTTCAGCAACTTAGGCTTATTAAATAGGCTTATTTCAGCAACTTAGGCTTATTAAATAGGCTTATTTCAGCAACTTAGGCTTATTAAATGGGCTTATTTCAGCAACTTAGACTTATTAAATAGGCCTATTAAATAGGCTTATTAAATAGACTGATTAAATAGGCTCATTAAATACTCATTAGATAGGCCTATTAAATAGGCTTATTAAATAGACTTATTAAATAGGCTCAATAAATAGGCTTATTAAATAGGCTTATTAAATAGGCTTATTAAATAGGCTCAATAAATAGTCTTATTAAATAGGCTTATTAAATAGGCTTATTAAATAGGCTTATTAAATAGACTTATTAAATAGGCGTATTAAATAGGCTTATTAAATAGACATTAAATAGCCTCATTAAATAGGCTTATTTGAGCAACTTAGGCTTTTTAAATAGGTTTATTTCAGCAACTTAGACTTATTAAATAGCCTTATTAAATAGGCTTATTTCAGCAACTTAGGCTTATTAAATAGGCTTATTTCAGCAACTCATGCTTATTAAATAGCCTTATTAAACAGGTTTATTTCAGCAACTTAGTCTCATTAAATAGCCTTATTAAATAGGCTTATTTCAGCAACTTAGGCTTACTAAATAGCCTTGTTAAATAGGCTTATTTTAGCAACTTAGACTTATTAAATCGTCTTATTAAATAGACATTTCAGCAACTTAGGCTCATTAAATAGGCTTATGAAATATGCTTATTTCTGCAACTTAGACTTATTAGATAGGCCTATTAAATAGGCTTATTTTAGCAACTTAGGCTTATTAAATATGCTTATTTCAGCAACTTAGACGTATTAAATAGCATTATTAAATAGGTTTATTTCTACAACTTAGACTTATTAAATAGCCTTATTAAAAAGGCGTATTTCAGCAACTTAGGCTTATTAAATAGGCTTATTTCAGCAACTTATGCTTATTAAATAGCCTTATTAAACAGGTTTATTTCAGCAACTTAGGCGTATTAAATAGCATTTTTAAATAGGTTTATTTCAGCAAATTAGACTTATTAAATAGACCTTTTTAAATAGGCTTAGTTCAGAAACTTAGGCTTATTAAATAGGCTTATTTCAGCAACTTATGCTTATTAAATAGCCTTATTAATCACGTTTATTTCAGCAACTTAGGCGTATTAAATAGCATTTTTAAATAGGTTTATTTCAGCAACTTAGACTTATTAAATAGACCTTTTTAAATAGGCTTAGTTCAGAAACTTAGGCTTATTAAATAGGCTTATTTCAGCAACTTAGGCTCATTAAATAGCCTCATTAAATAGGCTTATTTCAGCAACTTATGCTTATTAAATAGCCTTATTAAATAGGCTTATTTAGCAACTTAGACTTATTAAATCGACATTAAATAGACATTTCAGCAACTTAGGCTCATTAAAAAGGCTTATGAAATATGCTTATTTCTGCAACTTAGACTTATTAGATAGGCCTATTAAATAGGCTTATTTCAGCAACTTAGGCTTATTAAATAGGCTTATTTCAGCAACTTAGGCTTATTAAATAGGCTTATTTCAGCAACTTAGACTTATTAAATAGCCTTATTTCAGCAAATTACGCTTATTAAATAGGCTTATTTCAGCAACTTAGGCTTATTAAATAGCCTTATTAAATAGGCTTATTTCAGCAACTTGGGCTTATTAAATAGGCTTATTTCAGCAACTTACGCTCATTAAATAGGCTCATTTCAGCAACTTAGACTTATTAAATAGCCTTATTTCAGCAACTTAGACTTATTAAATAGGCTTATTTCAGCAACTTATGCTCATTAAATATACTTATTTCAGCAACGTAGGCTTATTAAATAGACTTATTTCAGCAACTTAGACTTATTAAATAGGCTTATTTCAGCAACTTAGGCTTATTAAATAGCGTTATTTCAGCAAATTAGGCTTATTAAATAGGCTTGTTTCAGCAACTTAGGCTTATTAAATAGGCTTATTCAGCAACTTAGGCTTATTAAATCGGCTTATTAAATAGGCTTATTTCAGCAACTTAGGCTTATTAAATAGGCTTATTCAGCAACTTAGGCTTATTAAATAGGCTCATTAAATACTTATTAAATAGGCTTATTAAATAGGCTCAATAAATAGGCTTATTAAATAGGCTCATTAAATAGGCTTAATAAATAGGCTTATTAAATAGGCTTATTAAATAGGCTTAATAAATAGGCTTATTAAATAGGCTCAATAAATAGGCTTATTAAATAGGCTCATTAAATACTTATTAAATAGGCTTATTAAATAGACTTATTAAATAGACTTATTAAATAGGCTTATTAAATAGGCTTATTAAATAGGCTTATTAAATAGACTTATTAAATAGCCTCATTAAATAGGCTCATTTCAGCAACTTAGGCTTATTAAATAGCCTTATTTCAGCAACTCAGACTTATTAAATAGGCTTATTTCAGCAACTTAGACTTATTAAATAGGCATATTTCAGCAACTTAGACTTATTAAAAAGGCTTATTTCAGCAACTTAGGCTTATGAAATAGGCTTATTCAGCAACTTTTGCTTATTAAATAGGCTTATTTCAGCAACTTAGACTTATTAAATAGGCCTATTAAATAGGCTTATTAAATAGACTGATTAAATAGGCTCAATAAATACTTATTAAATAGGCTTATAAAATAGGCTTATTAAATCGACTTATTAAATAGGCTCAATAAATAGGATTATTAAATAGTCTTATTAAATATGCTTATTCAGCAACTTAGGCTTATTAAATAGCCTTATTAAATAGGTTTATTTCAGCAACTTAGACTTATTAAATAGACCTTTTTATATAGGCTTAGTTCAGCAATGTAGGCTTATTAAATAGGCTTATTTCAGCAACTTATGCTTATTAAATAGCCTTATTAATTAGGCTTATTTCAGCAACTTAGGCTTATTAAATAGGCTTATTTCAGCAACTCATGCTTATTAAATAGCCTTATTAAACAGGTTTATTTCAGCAACTTAGGCGTATTAAATAGCATTTTTAAATAGGTTTATTTCAGCAACTTAGAATTATTAAATAGACCTTTTTAAATAGGCTTAGTTCAGAAACTTAGGCTTATTAAATAGGCTTATTTCAGCAACTTAGGCTCATTAAATAGCCTCATTAAATAGGCTTATTTCAGCAACTTAGGCTTATTAAATAGCCTTATTAAATAGGCTTATTTAGCAACTTAGACTTATTAAATCGACTTATTAAATAGACATTTCAGCAACTTAGGCTCATTAAAAAGGCTTATGAAATATGCTTATTTCTGCAACTTAGACTTATTAGATAGGCCTATTAAATAGGCTTATTTCAGCAACTTAGGCTTATTAAATAGGCTTATTTCAGCAACTTAGGCTTATTAAATAGGCTTATTTCAGCAACTTAGACTTATTAAATAGCCTTATTTCAGAAAATTACGCTTATTAAATAGGCTTATTTCAGCAACTTAGGCTTATTAAATAGCCTTATTAAATAGGCTTATTTCAGCAACTTGGGCTTATTAAATAGGCTTATTTCAGCAACTTACGCTGATTAAATAGGCTCATTTCAGCAACTTAGACTTATTAAATAGCCTTATTTCAGCAACTTAGACTTATTAAATAGGCTTATTTCAGCAACTTAGGCTTATTAAATAGCGTTATTTCAGCAACTTAGACTTATTAAATAGGCTTATTTCAGCAACTTAGGCTTATTAAATAGGCTTATTCAGCAACTTAGGCTTATTAAATAGGCTTATTAAATAGGCTTAATAAATAGGCTTATTAAATAGGCTCAATAAATAGGCTTATTAAATAGGCTCATTAAATACTTATTAAATAGGCTTATTAAATAGACTTATTAAATAGACTTATTAAATAGGCTTATTAAATAGGCTTATTAAATAGGCTTATTAAATAGACTTATTAAATAGCCTCATTAAATAGGTTCATTTCAGCAACTTAGGCTTATTAAATAGCCTTATTTCAGCAACTCAGACTTATTAAATATGCTTATTCAGCAACTTAGGCTTATTAAATAGCCTTATTAAATAGGCTTATTTCAGCAACTTAGACTTATTAAATAGGCTTATTTCAGCAACTTAGACTTATTAAAAAAGCTTATTTCAGCAACTTAGGCTTATGAAATAGGCTTATTCAGCAACTTATGCTTATTAAATAGGCTTATTTCAGCAACTTAGACTTATTAAATAGGCCTATTAAATAGGCTTATTAAATAGACTGATTAAATAGGCTCAATAAATACTTATTAAATAGGCTTATTAAATAGGCTTATTAAATCAACTTATTAAATAGGCTCAATAAATAGGCTTATTAAATAGGCTTATTAAATATGCTTATTCAGCAACTTAGGCTTATTAAATAGCCTTATTAAATAGGTTTATTTCAGCAACTTAGACTTATTAAATAGACCTTTTAAATAGGCTTAGTTCAGCAATGTAGGCCTATTAAATAGGCTTATTTCAGCAACTTATGCTTATTAAAAAAGCTTATTTCAGCAACTTAGGCTTATGAAATAGGCTTATTCAGCAACTTATGCTTATTAAATAGGCTTATTTCAGCAACTTAGACTTATTAAATAGGCCTATTAAATAGGCTTATTAAATAGACTGATTAAATAGGCTCAATAAATACTTATTAAATAGGCTTATTAAATAGGCTTATTAAATCGACTTATTAAATAGGCTCAATAAATAGGCTCATTAAATAGGCTTATTAAATATGCTTATTAAGCAACTTAGGCTTATTAAATAGCCTTATTAAATAGGTTTATTTCTGCAACTTAGACTTATTAAATAGACCTTTTTATATAGGCTTAGTTCAGCAATGTAGGCTTATTAAATAGGCTTATTTCAGCAACTTATGCTTATTAAATAGCCTTATTAATCAGGTTTATTTCAGCAACTTAGGCGTATTAAATAGCATTTTTAAATAGGTTTATTTCAGCAACTTAGACTTATTAAATAGACCTTTTTAAATAGGCTTAGTTCAGAAACTTAGGCTTATTAAATAGGCTTATTTCAGCAACTTATGCTTATTAAATAGGCTTATTTCAGCAACTTAGGCTTATTAAATAGCCTTATTAAATAGGCTTATTTAGCAACTTAGACTTATTAAATCGACTTATTAAATAGACATTTCAGTAACTTAGGCTCATTAAAAAGGCTTATGAAATATGCTTATTTCTGCAACTTAGACTTATTAGATAGGCCTATTAAATAGGCTTATTTCAGCAACTTAGGCTTATTAAATAGGCTTATTTCAGCAACTTAGGCTTATTAAATAGGCTTATTTCAGCAACTTAGGCTTATTAAATGGGCTTATTTCAGCAACTTAGACTTATTAAATAGGCCTATTAAATAGGCTTATTAAATAGACTGATTAAATAGGCTCATTAAATACTCATTAGATAGGCCTATTAAATAGGCTTATTAAATAGACTTATTAAATAGGCTCAATAAATAGGCTTATTAAATAGGCTTATTAAATAGGCTTATTAAATAGGCTCAATAAATAGTCTTATTAAATAGGCTTATTAAATAGGCTTATTAAATAGGCTTATTAAATAGACTTATTAAATAGGCGTATTAAATAGGCTTATTAAATAGACATTAAATAGCCTCATTAAATAGGCTTATTTGAGCAACTTAGGCTTTTTAAATAGGTTTATTTCAGCAACTTAGACTTATTAAATAGCCTTATTAAATAGGCTTATTTCAGCAACTTAGGCTTATTAAATAGGCTTATTTCAGCAACTCATGCTTATTAAATAGCCTTATTAAACAGGTTTATTTCAGCAACTTAGTCTCATTAAATAGCCTTATTAAATAGGCTTATTTCAGCAACTTAGGCTTATTAAATAGCCTTGTTAAATAGGCTTATTTTAGCAACTTAGACTTATTAAATCGTCTTATTAAATAGACATTTCAGCAACTTAGGCTCATTAAATAGGCTTATGAAATATGCTTATTTCTGCAACTTAGACTTATTAGATAGGCCTATTAAATAGGCTTATTTTAGCAACTTAGGCTTATTAAATATGCTTATTTCAGCAACTTAGACGTATTAAATAGCATTATTAAATAGGTTTATTTCTACAACTTAGACTTATTAAATAGCCTTATTAAAAAGGCGTATTTCAGCAACTTAGGCTTATTAAATAGGCTTATTTCAGCAACTTATGCTTATTAAATAGCCTTATTAAACAGGTTTATTTCAGCAACTTAGGCGTATTAAATAGCATTTTTAAATAGGTTTATTTCAGCAAATTAGACTTATTAAATAGACCTTTTTAAATAGGCTTAGTTCAGAAACTTAGGCTTATTAAATAGGCTTATTTCAGCAACTTATGCTTATTAAATAGCCTTATTAATCACGTTTATTTCAGCAACTTAGGCGTATTAAATAGCATTTTTAAATAGGTTTATTTCAGCAACTTAGACTTATTAAATAGACCTTTTTAAATAGGCTTAGTTCAGAAACTTAGGCTTATTAAATAGGCTTATTTCAGCAACTTAGGCTCATTAAATAGCCTCATTAAATAGGCTTATTTCAGCAACTTATGCTTATTAAATAGCCTTATTAAATAGGCTTATTTAGCAACTTAGACTTATTAAATCGACTTATTAAATAGACATTTCAGCAACTTAGGCTCATTAAAAAGGCTTATGAAATATGCTTATTTCTGCAACTTAGACTTATTAGATAGGCCTATTAAATAGGCTTATTTCAGCAACTTAGGCTTATTAAATAGGCTTATTTCAGCAACTTAGGCTTATTAAATAGGCTTATTTCAGCAACTTAGACTTATTAAATAGCCTTATTTCAGCAAATTACGCTTATTAAATAGGCTTATTTCAGCAACTTAGGCTTATTAAATAGCCTTATTAAATAGGCTTATTTCAGCAACTTGGGCTTATTAAATAGGCTTATTTCAGCAACTTACGCTGATTAAATAGGCTCATTTCAGCAACTTAGACTTATTAAATAGCCTTATTTCAGCAACTTAGACTTATTAAATAGGCTTATTTCAGCAACTTATGCTCATTAAATATACTTATTTCAGCAACGTAGGCTTATTAAATAGACTTATTTCAGCAACTTAGACTTATTAAATAGGCTTATTTCAGCAACTTAGGCTTATTAAATAGCGTTATTTCAGCAAATTAGGCTTATTAAATAGGCTTGTTTCAGCAACTTAGGCTTATTAAATAGGCTTATTCAGCAACTTAGGCTTATTAAATCGGCTTATTAAATAGGCTTATTTCAGCAACTTAGGCTTATTAAATAGGCTTATTCAGCAACTTAGGCTTATTAAATAGGCTCATTAAATACTTATTAAATAGGCTTATTAAATAGGCTCAATAAATAGGCTTATTAAATAGGCTCATTAAATAGGCTTAATAAATAGGCTTATTAAATAGGCTTATTAAATAGGCTTAATAAATAGGCTTATTAAATAGGCTCAATAAATAGGCTTATTAAATAGGCTCATTAAATACTTATTAAATAGGCTTATTAAATAGACTTATTAAATAGACTTATTAAATAGGCTTATTAAATAGGCTTATTAAATAGGCTTATTAAATAGACTTATTAAATAGCCTCATTAAATAGGCTCATTTCAGCAACTTAGGCTTATTAAATAGCCTTATTTCAGCAACTCAGACTTATTAAATATGCTTATTCAGCAACTTAGGCTTATTAAATAGCCTTATTAAATAGGCTTATTTCAGCAACTTAGACTTATTAAATAGGCATATTTCAGCAACTTAGACTTATTAAAAAGGCTTATTTCAGCAACTTAGGCTTATGAAATAGGCTTATTCAGCAACTTTTGCTTATTAAATAGGCTTATTTCAGCAACTTAGACTTATTAAATAGGCCTATTAAATAGGCTTATTAAATAGACTGATTAAATAGGCTCAATAAATACTTATTAAATAGGCTTATAAAATAGGCTTATTAAATCGACTTATTAAATAGGCTCAATAAATAGGATTATTAAATAGTCTTATTAAATATGCTTATTCAGCAACTTAGGCTTATTAAATAGCCTTATTAAATAGGTTTATTTCAGCAACTTAGACTTATTAAATAGACCTTTTTATATAGGCTTAGTTCAGCAATGTAGGCTTATTAAATAGGCTTATTTCAGCAACTTATGCTTATTAAATAGCCTTATTAATTAGGCTTATTTCAGCAACTTAGGCTTATTAAATAGGCTTATTTCAGCAACTCATGCTTATTAAATAGCCTTATTAAACAGGTTTATTTCAGCAACTTAGGCGTATTAAATAGCATTTTTAAATAGGTTTATTTCAGCAACTTAGAATTATTAAATAGACCTTTTTAAATAGGCTTAGTTCAGAAACTTAGGCTTATTAAATAGGCTTATTTCAGCAACTTAGGCTCATTAAATAGCCTCATTAAATAGGCTTATTTCAGCAACTTAGGCTTATTAAATAGCCTTATTAAATAGGCTTATTTAGCAACTTAGACTTATTAAATCGACTTATTAAATAGACATTTCAGCAACTTAGGCTCATTAAAAAGGCTTATGAAATATGCTTATTTCTGCAACTTAGACTTATTAGATAGGCCTATTAAATAGGCTTATTTCAGCAACTTAGGCTTATTAAATAGGCTTATTTCAGCAACTTAGGCTTATTAAATAGGCTTATTTCAGCAACTTAGACTTATTAAATAGCCTTATTTCAGAAAATTACGCTTATTAAATAGGCTTATTTCAGCAACTTAGGCTTATTAAATAGCCTTATTAAATAGGCTTATTTCAGCAACTTGGGCTTATTAAATAGGCTTATTTCAGCAACTTACGCTGATTAAATAGGCTCATTTCAGCAACTTAGACTTATTAAATAGCCTTATTTCAGCAACTTAGACTTATTAAATAGGCTTATTTCAGCAACTTAGGCTTATTAAATAGCGTTATTTCAGCAACTTAGACTTATTAAATAGGCTTATTTCAGCAACTTAGGCTTATTAAATAGGCTTATTCAGCAACTTAGGCTTATTAAATAGGCTTATTAAATAGGCTTAATAAATAGGCTTATTAAATAGGCTCAATAAATAGGCTTATTAAATAGGCTCATTAAATACTTATTAAATAGGCTTATTAAATAGACTTATTAAATAGACTTATTAAATAGGCTTATTAAATAGGCTTATTAAATAGGCTTATTAAATAGACTTATTAAATAGCCTCATTAAATAGGTTCATTTCAGCAACTTAGGCTTATTAAATAGCCTTATTTCAGCAACTCAGACTTATTAAATATGCTTATTCAGCAACTTAGGCTTATTAAATAGCCTTATTAAATAGGCTTATTTCAGCAACTTAGACTTATTAAATAGGCTTATTTCAGCAACTTAGACTTATTAAAAAAGCTTATTTCAGCAACTTAGGCTTATGAAATAGGCTTATTCAGCAACTTATGCTTATTAAATAGGCTTATTTCAGCAACTTAGACTTATTAAATAGGCCTATTAAATAGGCTTATTAAATAGACTGATTAAATAGGCTCAATAAATACTTATTAAATAGGCTTATTAAATAGGCTTATTAAATCAACTTATTAAATAGGCTCAATAAATAGGCTTATTAAATAGGCTTATTAAATATGCTTATTCAGCAACTTAGGCTTATTAAATAGCCTTATTAAATAGGTTTATTTCAGCAACTTAGACTTATTAAATAGACCTTTTAAATAGGCTTAGTTCAGCAATGTAGGCCTATTAAATAGGCTTATTTCAGCAACTTATGCTTATTAAATAGCCTTATTAATCAGGTTTATTTCAGCAACTTAGGTGTATTAAATAGCATTTTTAAATAGGTTTATTTCAGCAACTTAGACTTATTAAATAGACCTTTTAAATAGGCTTAGTTCAGAAACTTAGGCTTATTAAATAGGCTTATTTCAGCAACTTAGGCTCATTAAATAGCCTCATTAAATAGGCTTATTTCAGCAACTTAGGCTTATTAAATAGCCTTATTAAATAGGATTATTTTGTAACTTAGACTTATTAAATCGACTTATTAAATAGACATTTCAGCAACTTAGGCTCCTTAAAAAGGCTTATTAAATAGGCTTATTTCAGCAACTTAGACTTATTAGATAGGCCTATTAAATAGGCTTATTTCAGCAAACTTAGGCTTATTAAATAGGCTTATTTCAGCAACTTAGGCTTATTAAATAGGCTTTTTTCAGCAACTTAGACTTATTAAATAGCCTTATTTCAGAAAATTACGCTTATTAAATAGGCTTATTTCAGCAACTTAGGCTTATTAAATAGCCTTAATAAATAGGCTTATTTCAGCAACTTGGGCTTATTAAATAGGCTTATTTCAGCAACTTACGCTGATTAAAATAGGCTCATTTCAGCAACTTAGACTTATTAAATAGCCTTATTTCAGCAACTTAGACTTATTAAATAGGCTTATTTCAGCAACTTATGCTCATTAAATATACTTATTTCAGCAACATAGGCTTATTAAATAGCCTTATTTCAGCAACTTAGACTTATTAAATAGGCTTATTTCAGCAACTTAGGCTTATTAAATAGCGTTATTTCAGCAACTTAGACTTATTAAATAGGCTTATTTCAGCAACTTAGACTTATTAAATAGGCTTATTTCAGCAACTTATGCTCATTAAATATACTTATTTCAACAACATAGGCTTATTAAATAGCGTTATTTCAGCAACTTAGACTTATTAAATAGGCTTATTTCAGCAACTTAGGCTTATTAAATAGGCTTATTCAGCAACTTAGGCTTATTAAATAGGCTTATTAAATAGGCTTAATAAATAGGCTTATTAAATAGGCTTATTAAATAGGCTTAATAAATAGGCTTATTAAATAGGCTCAATAAATAGGCTTATTAAATAGGCTCATTAAATACTTATTAAATAGGCTTATTAAATAGACTTATTAAATAGACTTATTAAATAGGCTTATTAAATAGGCTTATTAAATAGGCTTATTAAATAGACTTATTAAATAGCCTCATTAAATAGGTTCATTTCAGCAACTTAGGCTTATTAAATAGCCTTATTTCAGCAACTCAGACTTATTAAATATGCTTATTCAGCAACTTAGGCTTATTAAATAGCCTTATTAAATAGTCTTATTTCAGCAACTTAGACTTATTAAATAGGCTTATTTCAGCAACTTAGACTTATTAAAAAGGCTTATTTCAGCAACTTAGGCTTATGAAATAGGCTTATTCAGCAACTTATGCTTATTAACTAACTTATTTCAGCAACTTAGACTTATTAAATAGGCCTATTAAATAGGCTTATTAAATAGACTGATTAAATAGGCTCAATAAATACTTATTAAATAGGCTTATTAAATAGGCTTATTAAATCGACTTATTAAATAGGCTCAATAAATAGGCTTATTAAATAGGCTTATTAAATATGCTTATTGTAGACTGTAAACAGTCTACAATAAATAGGCTTATTAAATAGGCTCATTAAATACTTATTAAATAGGCTTATTAAATAGACTTATTAAATAGACTTATTAAATAGGCTTATTAAATAGGCTTATTAAATAGGCTTATTAAATAGACTTATTAAATAGCCTCATTAAATAGGCTCATTTCAGCAACTTAGGCTTATTAAATAGCCTTATTTCAGCAACTCAGACTTATTAAATATGCTTATTCAGCAACTTAGGCTTATTAAATAGCCTTATTAAATAGGCTTATTTCAGCAACTTAGACTTATTAAATAGGCTTATTTCAGCAACTTAGACTTATTAAAAAGGCTTATTTCAGCAACTTAGACTTATTAAATAGGCCTATTAAATAGGCTTATTAAATAGACTGATTAAATAGGCTCAATAAATACTTATTAAATAGGCTTATTAAATAGGCTTATTAAATCGACTTATTAAATAGGCTCAATAAATAGGCTCATTAAATAGGCTTATTAAATATGCTTATTAAGCAACTTAGGCTTATTAAATAGCCTTATTAAATAGGTTTATTTCTGCAACTTAGACTTATTAAATAGACCTTTTTATATAGGCTTAGTTCAGCAATGTAGGCTTATTAAATAGGCTTATTTCAGCAACTTATGCTTATTAAATAGCCTTATTAATCAGGTTTATTTCAGCAACTTAGGCGTATTAAATAGCATTTTTAAATAGGTTTATTTCAGCAACTTAGACTTATTAAATAGACCTTTTTAAATAGGCTTAGTTCAGAAACTTAGGCTTATTAAATAGGCTTATTTCAGCAACTTATGCTTATTAAATAGGCTTATTTCAGCAACTTAGGCTTATTAAATAGCCTTATTAAATAGGCTTATTTAGCAACTTAGACTTATTAAATCGACTTATTAAATAGACATTTCAGTAACTTAGGCTCATTAAAAAGGCTTATGAAATATGCTTATTTCTGCAACTTAGACTTATTAGATAGGCCTATTAAATAGGCTTATTTCAGCAACTTAGGCTTATTAAATAGGCTTATTTCAGCAACTTAGGCTTATTAAATAGGCTTATTTCAGCAACTTAGGCTTATTAAATGGGCTTATTTCAGCAACTTAGACTTATTAAATAGGCCTATTAAATAGGCTTATTAAATAGACTGATTAAATAGGCTCATTAAATACTCATTAGATAGGCCTATTAAATAGGCTTATTAAATAGACTTATTAAATAGGCTCAATAAATAGGCTTATTAAATAGGCTTATTAAATAGGCTTATTAAATAGGCTCAATAAATAGTCTTATTAAATAGGCTTATTAAATAGGCTTATTAAATAGGCTTATTAAATAGACTTATTAAATAGGCGTATTAAATAGGCTTATTAAATAGACATTAAATAGCCTCATTAAATAGGCTTATTTGAGCAACTTAGGCTTTTTAAATAGGTTTATTTCAGCAACTTAGACTTATTAAATAGCCTTATTAAATAGGCTTATTTCAGCAACTTAGGCTTATTAAATAGGCTTATTTCAGCAACTCATGCTTATTAAATAGCCTTATTAAACAGGTTTATTTCAGCAACTTAGTCTCATTAAATAGCCTTATTAAATAGGCTTATTTCAGCAACTTAGGCTTATTAAATAGCCTTGTTAAATAGGCTTATTTTAGCAACTTAGACTTATTAAATCGTCTTATTAAATAGACATTTCAGCAACTTAGGCTCATTAAATAGGCTTATGAAATATGCTTATTTCTGCAACTTAGACTTATTAGATAGGCCTATTAAATAGGCTTATTTTAGCAACTTAGGCTTATTAAATATGCTTATTTCAGCAACTTAGACGTATTAAATAGCATTATTAAATAGGTTTATTTCTACAACTTAGACTTATTAAATAGCCTTATTAAAAAGGCGTATTTCAGCAACTTAGGCTTATTAAATAGGCTTATTTCAGCAACTTATGCTTATTAAATAGCCTTATTAAACAGGTTTATTTCAGCAACTTAGGCGTATTAAATAGCATTTTTAAATAGGTTTATTTCAGCAAATTAGACTTATTAAATAGACCTTTTTAAATAGGCTTAGTTCAGAAACTTAGGCTTATTAAATAGGCTTATTTCAGCAACTTATGCTTATTAAATAGCCTTATTAATCACGTTTATTTCAGCAACTTAGGCGTATTAAATAGCATTTTTAAATAGGTTTATTTCAGCAACTTAGACTTATTAAATAGACCTTTTTAAATAGGCTTAGTTCAGAAACTTAGGCTTATTAAATAGGCTTATTTCAGCAACTTAGGCTCATTAAATAGCCTCATTAAATAGGCTTATTTCAGCAACTTATGCTTATTAAATAGCCTTATTAAATAGGCTTATTTAGCAACTTAGACTTATTAAATCGACTTATTAAATAGACATTTCAGCAACTTAGGCTCATTAAAAAGGCTTATGAAATATGCTTATTTCTGCAACTTAGACTTATTAGATAGGCCTATTAAATAGGCTTATTTCAGCAACTTAGGTTTATTAAATAGGCTTATTTCAGCAACTTAGGCTTATTAAATAGGCTTATTTCAGCAACTTAGACTTATTAAATAGCCTTATTTCAGCAAATTACGCTTATTAAATAGGCTTATTTCAGCAACTTAGGCTTATTAAATAGCCTTATTAAATAGGCTTATTTCAGCAACTTGGGCGTATTAAATAGGCTTATTTCAGCAACTTACGCTGATTAAATAGGCTCATTTCAGCAACTTAGACTTATTAAATAGCCTTATTTCAGCAACTTAGACTTATTAAATAGGCTTATTTCAGCAACTTATGCTCATTAAATATACTTATTTCAGCAACGTAGGCTTATTAAATAGACTTATTTCAGCAACTTAGACTTATTAAATAGGCTTATTTCAGCAACTTAGGCTTATTAAATAGCGTTATTTCAGCAAATTAGGCTTATTAAATAGGCTTGTTTCAGCAACTTAGGCTTATTAAATAGGCTTATTCAGCAACTTAGGCTTATTAAATCGGCTTATTAAATAGGCTTATTTCAGCAACTTAGGCTTATTAAATAGGCTTATTCAGCAACTTAGGCTTATTAAATAGGCTCATTAAATACTTATTAAATAGGCTTATTAAATAGGCTCAATAAATAGGCTTATTAAATAGGCTCATTAAATAGGCTTAATAAATAGGCTTATTAAATAGGCTTATTAAATAGGCTTAATAAATAGGCTTATTAAATAGGCTCAATAAATAGGCTTATTAAATAGGCTCATTAAATACTTATTAAATAGGCTTATTAAATAGACTTATTAAATAGACTTATTAAATAGGCTTATTAAATAGGCTTATTAAATAGGCTTATTAAATAGACTTATTAAATAGCCTCATTAAATAGGCTCATTTCAGCAACTTAGGCTTATTAAATAGCCTTATTTCAGCAACTCAGACTTATTAAATATGCTTATTCAGCAACTTAGGCTTATTAAATAGCCTTATTAAATAGGCTTATTTCAGCAACTTAGACTTATTAAATAGGCATATTTCAGCAACTTAGACTTATTAAAAAGGCTTATTTCAGCAACTTAGGCTTATGAAATAGGCTTATTCAGCAACTTTTGCTTATTAAATAGGCTTATTTCAGCAACTTAGACTTATTAAATAGGCCTATTAAATAGGCTTATTAAATAGACTGATTAAATAGGCTCAATAAATACTTATTAAATAGGCTTATAAAATAGGCTTATTAAATCGACTTATTAAATAGGCTCAATAAATAGGCTTATTAAATAGTCTTATTAAATATGCTTATTCAGCAACTTAGGCTTATTAAATAGCCTTATTAAATAGGTTTATTTCAGCAACTTAGACTTATTAAATAGACCTTTTTATATAGGCTTAGTTCAGCAATGTAGGCTTATTAAATAGGCTTATTTCAGCAACTTATGCTTATTAAATAGCCTTATTAATTAGGCTTATTTCAGCAACTTAGGCTTATTAAATAGGCTTATTTCAGCAACTCATGCTTATTAAATAGCCTTATTAAACAGGTTTATTTCAGCAACTTAGGCGTATTAAATAGCATTTTTAAATAGGTTTATTTCAGCAACTTAGAATTATTAAATAGACCTTTTTAAATAGGCTTAGTTCAGAAACTTAGGCTTATTAAATAGGCTTATTTCAGCAACTTAGGCTCATTAAATAGCCTCATTAAATAGGCTTATTTCAGCAACTTAGGCTTATTAAATAGCCTTATTAAATAGGCTTATTTAGCAACTTAGACTTATTAAATCGACTTATTAAATAGACATTTCAGCAACTTAGGCTCATTAAAAAGGCTTATGAAATATGCTTATTTCTGCAACTTAGACTTATTAGATAGGCCTATTAAATAGGCTTATTTCAGCAACTTAGGCTTATTAAATAGGCTTATTTCAGCAACTTAGGCTTATTAAATAGGCTTATTTCAGCAACTTAGACTTATTAAATAGCCTTATTTCAGAAAATTACGCTTATTAAATAGGCTTATTTCAGCAACTTAGGCTTATTAAATAGCCTTATTAAATAGGCTTATTTCAGCAACTTGGGCTTATTAAATAGGCTTATTTCAGCAACTTACGCTGATTAAATAGGCTCATTTCAGCAACTTAGACTTATTAAATAGCCTTATTTCAGCAACTTAGACTTATTAAATAGGCTTATTTCAGCAACTTAGGCTTATTAAATAGCGTTATTTCAGCAACTTAGACTTATTAAATAGGCTTATTTCAGCAACTTAGGCTTATTAAATAGGCTTATTCAGCAACTTAGGCTTATTAAATAGGCTTATTAAATAGGCTTAATAAATAGGCTTATTAAATAGGCTCAATAAATAGGCTTATTAAATAGGCTCATTAAATACTTATTAAATAGGCTTATTAAATAGACTTATTAAATAGACTTATTAAATAGGCTTATTAAATAGGCTTATTAAATAGGCTTATTAAATAGACTTATTAAATAGCCTCATTAAATAGGTTCATTTCAGCAACTTAGGCTTATTAAATAGCCTTATTTCAGCAACTCAGACTTATTAAATATGCTTATTCAGCAACTTAGGCTTATTAAATAGCCTTATTAAATAGGCTTATTTCAGCAACTTAGACTTATTAAATAGGCTTATTTCAGCAACTTAGACTTATTAAAAAAGCTTATTTCAGCAACTTAGGCTTATGAAATAGGCTTATTCAGCAACTTATGCTTATTAAATAGGCTTATTTCAGCAACTTAGACTTATTAAATAGGCCTATTAAATAGGCTTATTAAATAGACTGATTAAATAGGCTCAATAAATACTTATTAAATAGGCTTATTAAATAGGCTTATTAAATCAACTTATTAAATAGGCTCAATAAATAGGCTTATTAAATAGGCTTATTAAATATGCTTATTCAGCAACTTAGGCTTATTAAATAGCCTTATTAAATAGGTTTATTTCAGCAACTTAGACTTATTAAATAGACCTTTTAAATAGGCTTAGTTCAGCAATGTAGGCCTATTAAATAGGCTTATTTCAGCAACTTATGCTTATTAAATAGCCTTATTAATCAGGTTTATTTCAGCAACTTAGGTGTATTAAATAGCATTTTTAAATAGGTTTATTTCAGCAACTTAGACTTATTAAATAGACCTTTTAAATAGGCTTAGTTCAGAAACTTAGGCTTATTAAATAGGCTTATTTCAGCAACTTAGGCTCATTAAATAGCCTCATTAAATAGGCTTATTTCAGCAACTTAGGCTTATTAAATAGCCTTATTAAATAGGATTATTTTGTAACTTAGACTTATTAAATCGACTTATTAAATAGACATTTCAGCAACTTAGGCTCCTTAAAAAGGCTTATTAAATAGGCTTATTTCAGCAACTTAGACTTATTAGATAGGCCTATTAAATAGGCTTATTTCAGCAAACTTAGGCTTATTAAATAGGCTTATTTCAGCAACTTAGGCTTATTAAATAGGCTTTTTTCAGCAACTTAGACTTATTAAATAGCCTTATTTCAGAAAATTACGCTTATTAAATAGGCTTATTTCAGCAACTTAGGCTTATTAAATAGCCTTAATAAATAGGCTTATTTCAGCAACTTGGGCTTATTAAATAGGCTTATTTCAGCAACTTACGCTGATTAAAATAGGCTCATTTCAGCAACTTAGACTTATTAAATAGCCTTATTTCAGCAACTTAGACTTATTAAATAGGCTTATTTCAGCAACTTATGCTCATTAAATATACTTATTTCAGCAACATAGGCTTATTAAATAGCCTTATTTCAGCAACTTAGACTTATTAAATAGGCTTATTTCAGCAACTTAGGCTTATTAAATAGCGTTATTTCAGCAACTTAGACTTATTAAATAGGCTTATTTCAGCAACTTAGACTTATTAAATAGGCTTATTTCAGCAACTTATGCTCATTAAATATACTTATTTCAGCAACATAGGCTTATTAAATAGCGTTATTTCAGCAACTTAGACTTATTAAATAGGCTTATTTCAGCAACTTAGGCTTATTAAATAGGCTTATTCAGCAACTTAGGCTTATTAAATAGGCTTATTAAATAGGCTTAATAAATAGGCTTATTAAATAGGCTTATTAAATAGGCTTAATAAATAGGCTTATTAAATAGGCTCAATAAATAGGCTTATTAAATAGGCTCATTAAATACTTATTAAATAGGCTTATTAAATAGACTTATTAAATAGACTTATTAAATAGGCTTATTAAATAGGCTTATTAAATAGGCTTATTAAATAGACTTATTAAATAGCCTCATTAAATAGGTTCATTTCAGCAACTTAGGCTTATTAAATAGCCTTATTTCAGCAACTCAGACTTATTAAATATGCTTATTCAGCAACTTAGGCTTATTAAATAGCCTTATTAAATAGTCTTATTTCAGCAACTTAGACTTATTAAATAGGCTTATTTCAGCAACTTAGACTTATTAAAAAGGCTTATTTCAGCAACTTAGGCTTATGAAATAGGCTTATTCAGCAACTTATGCTTATTAACTAACTTATTTCAGCAACTTAGACTTATTAAATAGGCCTATTAAATAGGCTTATTAAATAGACTGATTAAATAGGCTCAATAAATACTTATTAAATAGGCTTATTAAATAGGCTTATTAAATCGACTTATTAAATAGGCTCAATAAATAGGCTTATTAAATAGGCTTATTAAATATGCTTATTGTAGACTGTAAACAGTCTACAATAAATAGGCTTATTAAATAGGCTCATTAAATACTTATTAAATAGGCTTATTAAATAGACTTATTAAATAGACTTATTAAATAGGCTTATTAAATAGGCTTATTAAATAGGCTTATTAAATAGACTTATTAAATAGCCTCATTAAATAGGCTCATTTCAGCAACTTAGGCTTATTAAATAGCCTTATTTCAGCAACTCAGACTTATTAAATATGCTTATTCAGCAACTTAGGCTTATTAAATAGCCTTATTAAATAGGCTTATTTCAGCAACTTAGACTTATTAAATAGGCTTATTTCAGCAACTTAGACTTATTAAAAAGGCTTATTTCAGCAACTTAGACTTATTAAATAGGCCTATTAAATATGCTTATTAAATAGACTGATTAAATAGGCTCAATAAATACTTATTAAATAGGCTTATAAAATAGGCTTATTAAATCGACTTATTAAATAGGCTCAATAAATAGGCTTATTAAATAGGCTTATTAAATATGCTTATTCAGCAACTTAGGCTTATTAAATAGCCTTATTAAATAGGTTTATTTCAGCAACTTAGACTTATTTAATAGACCTTTTTATATAGGCATAGTTCAGCAATGTAGGCTTATTAAATAGGCTTATTTCAGCAACTTATGCTTATTAAATAGCCTTATTAATCAGGTTTATTTCAGCAACTTAGGCGTATTAAATAGCATTTTTAAATAGGTTTATTTCAGCAACTTAGACTTATTAAATAGACCTTTTTATATAGGCTTAGTTCAGCAATGTAGGATTATTAAATAGGCTTATTTCAGCAACTTATGCTTATTAAATAGCCTTATTAATCAGGTTTATTTCAGCAACTTAGGCGTATTAAATAGCATTTTTAAATAGGTTTATTTCAGCAACTTAGACTTATTAAATAGACCTTTTAAATAGGCTTAGTTCAGAAACTTAGGGCTTATTAAAAAGGCTTATTTCAGCAACTTAGGCTCATTAAATAGCCTCATTAAATAGGCTTATTTCAGCAACTTAGGCTTATTAAATAGCCTTATTAAATAGGCTTATTTAGCAACTTAGACTTATTAAATAGGCTTATTTCAGCAACTTAGGCTCATTAAAAGGCTTATGAAATATGCTTATTTCTGCAACTTAGACTTATTAGATAGGCCTATTAAATAGGCTTATTTCAGCAACTTAGGCTTATTAAATAGGCTTATTTCAGCAACTTAGGCTTATTAAATAGGCTTATTTCAGCAACTTACGCTGATTAAATAGGCTCATTTCAGCAACTTAGACTTATTAAATAGCCTTATTTCAGCAACTTAGACTTATTAAATAGGCTTATTTCAGCAACTTATGCTCATTAAATATACTTATTTCAGCAACATAGGCTTATTAAATAGCCTTATTTCAGCAACTTAGACTTATTAAATAGGCTTATTTCAGTAACTTAGGCTTATTAAATAGCGTTATTTCAGCAACTTAGACTTATTAAATAGGCTTATTTCAGCAACTTAGGCTTATTAAATCGGCTTATTCAGCAACTTAGGCATATTAAATAGGCTTATTTCAGCAACTTAGGCTTAGTAAATAGGCTTATTCAGCAACTTAGGCTTATTAAATAGGCTCATTAAATACTTATTAAATAGGCTTATTAAACAGGCTTATTAAATAGACTTATTAAATAGGCTCAATAAATAGGCTTATTAAATAGGCTCATTAAATAGGCTTAATAAATAGGCTTATTAAATAGGCTTATTAAATAGGCTTATTAAATAGACTTATTAAATAGCCTCATTAAATAGGCTCATTTCAGCAACTTAGGCTTATTAAATAGCCTTATTTCAGCAACTCAGACTTATTAAATATGCTTATTCAGCAACTTAGGCTTATTAAATAGCCTTATTAAATAGGCTTATTTCAGCAAATTAGACTTATTAAATAGGCTTATTTCAGCAACTTAGACTTATTAAAAAGGCTTATTTCAGCAACTTAGACTTATTAAATAGGCCTATTAAATATGCTTATTAAATAGACTGATTAAATAGGCTCAATAAATACTTATTAAATAGGCTTATAAAATAGGCTTATTAAATCGACTTATTAAATAGGCTCAATAAATAGGCTTATTAAATAGGCTTATTAAATATGCTTATTCAGCAACTTAGGCTTATTAAATAGCCTTATTAAATAGGTTTATTTCAGCAACTTAGACTTATTAAATAGACCTTTTTATATAGGCATAGTTCAGCAATGTAGGCTTATTAAATAGGCTTATTTCAGCAACTTATGCTTATTAAATAGCCTTATTAATCAGGTTTATTTCAGCAACTTAGGCGTATTAAATAGCATTTTTAAATAGGTTTATTTCAGCAACTTAGACTTATTAAATAGACCTTTTAAATAGGCTTAGTTCAGAAACTTAGGCTTATTAAAAAGGCTTATTTCAGCAACTTAGGCTCATTAAATGGCCTCATTAAATAGGCTTATTTCAGCAACTTAGGCTTATTAAATAGCCTTATTAAATAGGCTTATTTAGCAACTTAGACTTATTAAATCGACTTATTAAATAGACATTTCAGCAACTTAGGCTCATTAAAAAGACTTATGAAATATGCTTATTTCTGCAACTTAGACTTATTAGATAGGCCTATAAAATAGGCTTATTTCAGCAACTTAGGCTTATTAAATAGGCTTATTTCAGCAACTTAGGCTTATTAAATAGGCTTATTTCAGCAACTTACGCTGATTAAATAGGCTCATTTCAGCAACTTAGACTTATTAAATAGCCTTATTTCAGCAACTTAGACTTATTAAATAGGCTTATTTCAGCAACTTATGCTCATTAAATATACTTATTTCAGCAACATAGGCTTATTAAATAGCCTTATTTCAGCAACTTAGACTTATTAAATAGGCTTATTTCAGCAACTTAGGCTTATTAAATAGCGTTATTTCAGCAACTTAGACTTATTAAATAGGCTTATTTCAGCAACTTAGGCTTATTAAATAGGCTTATTCAGCAACTTAGGCATATTAAATAGGCTTATTTCAGCAACTTAGGCTTAGTAAATAGGCTTATTCAGCAACTTAGGCTTATTAAATAGGCTCATTAAATACTTATTAAATAGGCTTATTAAACAGGCTTATTAAATAGACTTATTAAATAGGCTCAATAAATAGGCTTATTAAATAGGCTCATTAAATAGGCTTAATAAATAGGCTTATTAAATAGGCTTATTAAATAGGCTTATTAAATAGGCTTAATAAATAGGCTTATTAAATAGGCTCAATAAATAGGCTTATTAAATAGGCACATTAAATACTTATTAAATAGGCTTATTAAATAGACTTATTAAATAGACTTATTAAATAGGCTTATTATATAGGCTTATTAAATAGACTTATTAAATAGCCTCATTAAATAGGCTCATTTCAGCAACTTAGGCTTATTAAATAGCCTTATTTCAGCAACTCAGACTTATTAAATATGCTTATTCAGCAACTTAGGCTTATTAAATAGCCTTATTAAATAGGCTTATTTCAGCAACTTAGACTTATTAAATAGGCTTATTTCAGCAACTTAGGCGTATTAAATAGCATTTTTAAATAGGTTTATTTCAGCAACTTAGACTTATTAAATAGACCTTTTAAATAGGCTTATTTCAGCAACTTAGGCTCATTAAATAGCCTTATTAAATAGGCTTATTTCAGCAACTTAGGCTTATTAAATAGCCTTGTTAAATAGGCTTATTTTAGCAACTTAGACTTATTAAATCGTCTTATTAAATAGACATTTCAGCAACTTAGGCTCATTAAATAGGCTTATGAAATATGCTTATTTCTGCAACTTAGACTTATTAGATAGGCCTATTAAATAGGCTTATTTTAGCAACTTAGGCTTATTAAATATGCTTATTTCAGCAACTTAGGCGTATTAAATAGCATTATTAAATAGGTTTATTTCTGCAACTTAGACTTATTAAATAGCCTTATTAAAAAGGCTTATTTCAGCAACTTAGGCTTATTAAATAGGCTTATTTTAGCAACTTAGACTTATTAAATAGGCCTATTAAATAGGCTTATTAAATAGACTGATTAAATAGGCTCATTAAATACTCATTAAATAGGCTTATTAAATAGGCTTATTAAATAGACTTATTAAATAGGCTCAATAAATAGGCTTATTAAATAGGCTTATTAAATAGGCTTATTAAATAGGCTCAATAAATAGGCTTATTAAATAGGCTTATTAAATAGGCTTATTAAATAGGCTTATTAAATAGACTTATTAAATAGGCGTATTAAATAGGCTTATTAAATAGACTTATTAAATAGCCTCATTAAATAGGCTTATTTGAGCAACTTAGGCTTTTTAAATAGGTTTATTTCAGCAACTTAGACTTATTAAATAGCCTTATTAAATAGGCTTATTTCAGCAACTTAGGCTTATTAAATAGGCTTATTTCAGCAACTCATGCTTATTAAATAGCCTTATTAAACAGGTTTATTTCAGCAACTTAGGCTTATTAAGTAGCATTTTTAAATAGGTTTATTTCAGCAACTTAGACTTATTAAATATACCTTTTTATATAGGCTTAGTTCAGAAACTTCGGCTTATTAAATAGGCTTATTTCAGCAACTTAGGCTCATTAAATAGCCTTATTAAATAGGCTTATTTCAGCAACTTAGGCTTATTAAATAGCCTTATTAAATAGGCTTATTTAGCAACTTAGACTTATTAAATCGACTTATTAAATAGACATTTCAGCAACTTAGGCTCATTAAAAAGGCTTATGAAATATGCTTATTTCTCCAACTTAGACTTATTAGATAGGCCTATTAAATAGGCTTATTTCAGCAACTTAGGCTTATTAAATAGGCTTATTTTCGCAACTTAGGCTTATTAAATAGGCTTATTTCAGCAACTTACGCTGATTAAATAGGCTCATTTCAGCAACTTAGACTTATTAAATAGCCTTTTTTCAGCAACTTAGACTTATTAAATAGGCTTATTTCAGCAACTTATGCTCATTAAATATACTTATTTCAGCAACATAGGCTTATTGAATAGCCTTATTTCAGCAACTTAGACTTATTAAATAGGCTTATTTCAGCAACTTAGGCTTATTAAATAGCGTTATTTCAGCAACTTAGACTTATTAAATTGGCTTATTTCAGCAACTTAGGCTTATTAAATAGGCTTATTCAGCAACTTAGGCTTATTAAATAGGTTTATTAAATAGGCTTATTTCAGCAACTTAGGCTTAGTAAATAGGCTTATTCAGCAACTTAGGCTTATTAAATAGACTTATTAAATAGGCTCAATAAATAGGCTTATTAAATAGGCTCATTAAATAGGCTTAATAAATAGGCTTATTAAATAGGCTTATTAAATAGGCTTATTAAATAGGCTTAATAAATAGGCTTATTAAATAGGCTCAATAAATAGGCTTATTAAATAGGCACATTAAATACTTATTAAATAGACTTATTAAATAGGCTTATTAAATAGGCTTATTAAATAGGCTTATTAAATAGACTTATTAAATAGCCTCATTAAATAGGCTCATTTCAGCAACTTAGACTTATTAAAAAGGCTTATTTCAGCAACTTAGGCTTATGAAATAGGCTTATTCAGCAACTAATGCTTATTAAATAGGCTTATTTCAGCAACTTAGACTTATTAAATAGGCCATTTAAATAGGCTTATTAAATAGACTGATTAAATAGGCTCAATAAATACTTATTAAATAGGCTTATTAAATAGGCTTATTAAATCGACTTATTAAATAGGCTCAATAAATAGGCTTATTAAATAGGCTTATTAAATATGCTTATTCAGCAACTTAGGCTTATTAAATAGCCTTATTAAATAGGTTTATTTCAGCCACTTAGACTCATTAAATAGACCTTTTTATATAGGCTTAGTTCAGCAATGTAGGCTTATTAAATAGGCTTATTTCAGCAACTTATGCTTATTAAATAGCCTTATTAATCAGGTTTATTTCAGCAACTTAGGCGTATTAAATAGCATTTTAAATAGGTTTATTTCAGCAACTTAGACTTATTAAATAGACCTTTTTAAATAGGCTTAGTTCAGAAACATAGGCTTATTAAATAGGCTTATTTCATCAACTTATGCTTATTAAATAGGCTTATTTCAGCAACTTAGGCTTATTAAATAGCCTTATTAAATAGGCTTATTTCAGCAACTTAGACTTATTAAATAGACCTTTTTATATAGGCTTAGTTCAGCAATGTAGGCTTATTAAATAGGCTTATTTCAGCAACTTAGGCTCATTAAATAGCCTTATTAAATAGGCTTATTTCAGCAACTTAGGCTTATTAAATAGCCTTGTTAAATAGGCTTATTTTAGCAACTTAGACTTATTAAATCGTCTTATTAAATAGACATTTCAGCAACTTAGGCTTATTAAATAGGCTTATGAAATATGCTTATTTCTGCAACTTAGACTTATTAGATAGGCCTATTAAATAGGCTTATTTTAGCAACTTAGGCTTATTAAATATGCTTATTTCAGCAACTTAGGCGTATTAAATAGCATTATTAAATAGGTTTATTTCTGCAACTTAGATTTATTAAATAGCCTTATTAAAAAGGCTTATTTCAGCAACTTAAGCTTATTAAATAGGCTTATTTAAGCAACTTATGCTTATTAAATAGCCTTATTAAACAGGTTTATTTCAGCAACTTAGGCGTATTAAATAGCATTTTTAAATAGGTTTATTTCAGTAACTTAGACTTATTAAATAGACCTTTTAAATAGTCTTAGTTCAGAAACTTAGGCTTATTAAATAGGCTTATTTCAGCAACTTAGGCTCATTAAATAGCCTCATTAAATAGGCTTATTTCAGCAACTTAGGCTTATTAAATAGCCTTATTAAATAGGCTTATTTAGCAACTTAGACTTATTAAATCGACTTATTCAATAGACATTTCAGCAACTTAGGCTCATTAAAAAGGCTTATGAAATATGCCTATTTCTGCAACTTAGACTTATTAGATAGGCCTATTAAATAGGCTTATTTCAGCAACTTAGGCTATTAAATAGGCTTATTTCAGCAACTTAAGCTTATTAAATAGGCTTATTTCAGCAACTTAGACTTATTAAATAGCCTTATTTCAGAAAATTACGCTTATTAAATAGGCTTATTTCAGCAACTTAGGCTTATTAAATAGCCTTATTAAATAGGCTTATTTCAGCAACTTGGGCTTATTAAATAGGCTTATTTCAGCAACTTATGCTGATTAAAATAGGCTCATTTCAGCAACTTAGACTTATTAAATAGCCTTATTTCAGCAACTTAGACTTATTAAATAGGCTTATTTCAGCAACTTATGCTCATTAAATATACTTATTTCAGCAACATAGGCTTATTAAATAGCCTTATTTCAGCAACTTAGACTTATTAAATAGGCTTATTTCAGCAACTTAGGCTTATTAAATAGCGTTATTTCAGCAACTTAGACTTATTAAATAGGCTTATTTCAGCAACTTAGGCTTATTAAATAGCCTTGTTAAATAGGCTTATTTTAGCAACTTAGACTTATTAAATCGTCTTATTAAATAGACATTTCAGTAACTTAGGCTCATTAAATAGGCTTATGAAATATGCTTATTTCTGCAACTTAGACTTATTAGATAGGCCTATTAAATAGGCTTATTTTAGCAACTTAGGCTTATTAAATATGCTTATTTCAGCAACTTAGGCGTATTAAATAGCATTATTAAATAGGTTTATTTCTGCAACTTAGACTTATTAAATAGCCTTATTAAAAAGGCTTATTTCAGCAACTTAGGCTTATTAAATAGGCTTATTTCAGCAACTTAGACTTATTAAATAGGCCTATTAAATAGGCTTATTAAATAGACTGATTAAATAGGCTCATTAAATACTCATTAAATAGGCTTATTAAATAGGCTTATTAAATAGACTTATTAAATAGGCTCAATAAATAGGCTTATTAAATAGGCTTATTAAATAGGCTTATTAAATAGGCTCAATAAATAGGCTTATTAAATAGGCTTATTAAATAGGCTTATTAAATAGGCTTATTAAATAGACTTATTAAATAGGCGTATTAAATAGGCTTATTAAATAGACTTATTAAATAGCCTCATTAAATAGGCTTATTTGAGCAACTTAGGCTTTTTAAATAGGTTTATTTCAGCAACTTAGACTTATTAAATAGCCTTATTAAATAGGCTTATTTCAGCAACTTAGGCTTATTAAATAGGCTTATTTCAGCAACTCATGCTTATTAAATAGCCTTATTAAACAGGTTTATTTCAGCAACTTAGGCTTATTAAGTAGCATTTTTAAATAGGTTTATTTCAGCAACTTAGACTTATTAAATATACCTTTTTATATAGGCTTAGTTCAGAAACTTCGGCTTATTAAATAGGCTTATTTCAGCAACTTAGGCTCATTAAATAGCCTTATTGAATAGGCTTATTTCAGCAACTTAGACTTATTAAATAGACCTTTTTATATAGGCTTAGTTCAGCAATGTAGGCTTATTAAATAGGCTTATTTCAGCAACTTATGCTTATTAAATAGCCTTATTAATCAGGTTTATTTCAGCAACTTAGGCGTATTAAATAGCATTTTTAAATAGGTTTATTTCAGCAACTTAGACTTATTAAATAGACCTTTTTAAATAGGCTTAGTTCAGAAACTTAGGCTTATTAAATAGGCTTATTTCATCAACTTATGCTTATTAAATAGGCTTATTTCAGCAACTTAGGCTTATTAAATAGCCTTATTAAATAGGCTTATTTAGCAACTTAGACTTATTAAATCGACTTATTAAATAGACATTTCAGCAACTTAGGCTCATTAAAAAGGCTTATGAAATATGCTTATTTCTGCAACTTAGCCTTATTAGATAGGCCTATTAAATAGGCTATTTCAGCAACTTAGGCTTATTAAATAGGCTTATTTCAGCAACTTAGGCTTATTAAATAGCCTTATTTCAGCAACTTAGGCTTATTAAATGGGCTTATTTCAGCAACTTAGCCTTATTAAATAGGCTTATTCAGCAACTTAGGCTTATTGAATAGCCTTATTAAATAGGCTTATTTCAGCAACTTAGACTTATTAAATAGGCCTCTTAAATAGGCTTATTAAATAGACTGATTAAATAGGCTCATTAAATACTCATTAAATAGGCTTATTAAATAGGCTTATTAAATAGACTTATTAAATAGGCTCAATAAATAGGCTTATTAAATAGGCTTATTAAATAGGCTTATTAAATAGGCTCAATAAATAGGCGTATTAAATAGGCTTATTAAATAGGCTTATTAAATAGGCTTATTAAATAGACTTATTAAATAGGCGTTTTAAATAGGCTTATTAAATAGACTTATTAAATAGCCTCATTAAATAGGCTTATTTGAGCAACTTAGGCTTTTTAAATAGGTTTATTTCAGCAACTTAGATTTATTAAATAGCCTTATTAAATAGGCTTATTTCAGCAACTCATCCTTATTAAATAGCCTTATTAAACAGGTTTATTTCAGCAACTTAGGCTTATTAAGTAGCATTTTTAAATAGGTTTATTTCAGCAACTTAGACTTCTTAAATATACCTTTTTATATAGGCTTAGTTCAGAAACTTCGGCTTATTAAATAGGCTTATTTCAGCAACTTAGGCTCATTAAATAGCCTTATTAAATAGGCTTATTTCAGCAACTTAGGCTTATTAAATAGCCTTATTAAAAAGGCTTATTTCAGCAACTTAGGCTTATTAAATAGGCTTATTTCAGCAACTTAGACTTATTAAATAGGCCTATTAAATAGGCTTATTAAATAGACTGATTAAATAGGCTCATTAAATACTCATTAAATAGGCTTATTAAATAGGCTTATTAAATAGACTTATTAAATAGGCTCAATAAATAGGCTTATTAAATAGGCTTATTAAATAGGCTTATTAAATAGGCTCAATAAATAGGCTTATTAAATAGGCTTATTAAATAGGCTTATTAAATAGGCTTATTAAATAGACTTATTAAATAGGCGTATTAAATAGGCTTATTAAATAGACTTATTAAATAGCCTCATTAAATAGGCTTATTTGAGCAACTTAGGCTTTTTAAATAGGTTTATTTCAGCAACTTAGACTTATTAAATAGCCTTATTAAATAGGCTTATTTCAGCAACTTAGGCTTATTAAATAGGCTTATTTCAGCAACTCATGCTTATTAAATAGCCTTATTAAACAGGTTTATTTCAGCAACTTAGGCTTATTAAGTAGCATTTTTAAATAGGTTTATTTCAGCAACTTAGACTTATTAAATATACCTTTTTATATAGGCTTAGTTCAGAAACTTCGGCTTATTAAATAGGCTTATTTCAGCAACTTAGGCTCATTAAATAGCCTTATTAAATAGGCTTATTTCAGCAACTTAGGCTTATTAAATAGCCTTGTTAAATAGGCTTATTTTAGCAACTTAGACTTATTAAATCGTCTTATTAAATAGACATTTCAGCAACTTAGGCTTATTAAATAGGCTTATGAAATATGCTTATTTCTGCAACTTAGACTTATTAGATAGGCCTATTAAATAGGCTTATTTTAGCAACTTAGGCTTATTAAATATGCTTATTTCAGCAACTTAGGCGTATTAAATAGCATTATTAAATAGGTTTATTTCTGCAACTTAGATTTATTAAATAGCCTTATTAAAAAGGCTTATTTCAGCAACTTAAGCTTATTAAATAGGCTTATTTAAGCAACTTATGCTTATTAAATAGCCTTATTAAACAGGTTTATTTCAGCAACTTAGGCGTATTAAATAGCATTTTTAAATAGGTTTATTTCAGTAACTTAGACTTATTAAATAGACCTTTTAAATAGGCTTAGTTCAGAAACTTAGGCTTATTAAATAGGCTTATTTCAGCAACTTAGGCTCATTAAATAGCCTCATTAAATAGGCTTATTTCAGCAACTTAGGCTTATTAAATAGCCTTATTAAATAGGCTTATTTAGCAACTTAGACTTATTAAATCGACTTATTCAATAGACATTTCAGCAACTTAGGCTCATTAAAAAGGCTTATGAAATATGCCTATTTCTGCAACTTAGACTTATTAGATAGGCCTATTAAATAGGCTTATTTCAGCAACTTAGGCTATTAAATAGGCTTATTTCAGCAACTTAAGCTTATTAAATAGGCTTATTTCAGCAACTTAGACTTATTAAATAGCCTTATTTCAGAAAATTACGCTTATTAAATAGGCTTATTTCAGCAACTTAGGCTTATTAAATAGCCTTATTAAATAGGCTTATTTCAGCAACTTGGGCTTATTAAATAGGCTTATTTCAGCAACTTATGCTGATTAAAATAGGCTCATTTCAGCAACTTAGACTTATTAAATAGCCTTATTTCAGCAACTTAGACTTATTAAATAGGCTTATTTCAGCAACTTATGCTCATTAAATATACTTATTTCAGCAACATAGGCTTATTAAATAGCCTTATTTCAGCAACTTAGACTTATTAAATAGGCTTATTTCAGCAACTTAGGCTTATTAAATAGCGTTATTTCAGCAACTTAGACTTATTAAATAGGCTTATTTCAGCAACTTAGGCTTATTAAATAGCCTTGTTAAATAGGCTTATTTTAGCAACTTAGACTTATTAAATCGTCTTATTAAATAGACATTTCAGTAACTTAGGCTCATTAAATAGGCTTATGAAATATGCTTATTTCTGCAACTTAGACTTATTAGATAGGCCTATTAAATAGGCTTATTTTAGCAACTTAGGCTTATTAAATATGCTTATTTCAGCAACTTAGGCGTATTAAATAGCATTATTAAATAGGTTTATTTCTGCAACTTAGACTTATTAAATAGCCTTATTAAAAAGGCTTATTTCAGCAACTTAGGCTTATTAAATAGGCTTATTTCAGCAACTTAGACTTATTAAATAGGCCTATTAAATAGGCTTATTAAATAGACTGATTAAATAGGCTCATTAAATACTCATTAAATAGGCTTATTAAATAGGCTTATTAAATAGACTTATTAAATAGGCTCAATAAATAGGCTTATTAAATAGGCTTATTAAATAGGCTTATTAAATAGGCTCAATAAATAGGCTTATTAAATAGGCTTATTAAATAGGCTTATTAAATAGGCTTATTAAATAGACTTATTAAATAGGCGTATTAAATAGGCTTATTAAATAGACTTATTAAATAGCCTCATTAAATAGGCTTATTTGAGCAACTTAGGCTTTTTAAATAGGTTTATTTCAGCAACTTAGACTTATTAAATAGCCTTATTAAATAGGCTTATTTCAGCAACTTAGGCTTATTAAATAGGCTTATTTCAGCAACTCATGCTTATTAAATAGCCTTATTAAACAGGTTTATTTCAGCAACTTAGGCTTATTAAGTAGCATTTTTAAATAGGTTTATTTCAGCAACTTAGACTTATTAAATATACCTTTTTATATAGGCTTAGTTCAGAAACTTCGGCTTATTAAATAGGCTTATTTCAGCAACTTAGGCTCATTAAATAGCCTTATTGAATAGGCTTATTTCAGCAACTTAGACTTATTAAATAGACCTTTTTATATAGGCTTAGTTCAGCAATGTAGGCTTATTAAATAGGCTTATTTCAGCAACTTATGCTTATTAAATAGCCTTATTAATCAGGTTTATTTCAGCAACTTAGGCGTATTAAATAGCATTTTTAAATAGGTTTATTTCAGCAACTTAGACTTATTAAATAGACCTTTTTAAATAGGCTTAGTTCAGAAACTTAGGCTTATTAAATAGGCTTATTTCATCAACTTATGCTTATTAAATAGGCTTATTTCAGCAACTTAGGCTTATTAAATAGCCTTATTAAATAGGCTTATTTAGCAACTTAGACTTATTAAATCGACTTATTAAATAGACATTTCAGCAACTTAGGCTCATTAAAAAGGCTTATGAAATATGCTTATTTCTGCAACTTAGCCTTATTAGATAGGCCTATTAAATAGGCTATTTCAGCAACTTAGGCTTATTAAATAGGCTTATTTCAGCAACTTAGGCTTATTAAATAGCCTTATTTCAGCAACTTAGGCTTATTAAATGGGCTTATTTCAGCAACTTAGCCTTATTAAATAGGCTTATTCAGCAACTTAGGCTTATTGAATAGCCTTATTAAATAGGCTTATTTCAGCAACTTAGACTTATTAAATAGGCCTCTTAAATAGGCTTATTAAATAGACTGATTAAATAGGCTCATTAAATACTCATTAAATAGGCTTATTAAATAGGCTTATTAAATAGACTTATTAAATAGGCTCAATAAATAGGCTTATTAAATAGGCTTATTAAATAGGCTTATTAAATAGGCTCAATAAATAGGCGTATTAAATAGGCTTATTAAATAGGCTTATTAAATAGGCTTATTAAATAGACTTATTAAATAGGCGTTTTAAATAGGCTTATTAAATAGACTTATTAAATAGCCTCATTAAATAGGCTTATTTGAGCAACTTAGGCTTTTTAAATAGGTTTATTTCAGCAACTTAGATTTATTAAATAGCCTTATTAAATAGGCTTATTTCAGCAACTCATCCTTATTAAATAGCCTTATTAAACAGGTTTATTTCAGCAACTTAGGCTTATTAAGTAGCATTTTTAAATAGGTTTATTTCAGCAACTTAGACTTCTTAAATATACCTTTTTATATAGGCTTAGTTCAGAAACTTCGGCTTATTAAATAGGCTTATTTCAGCAACTTAGGCTCATTAAATAGCCTTATTAAATAGGCTTATTTCAGCAACTTAGGCTTATTAAATAGCCTTGTTAAATAGGCTTATTTTAGCAACTTAGACTTATTAAATCGTCTTATTAAATAGACATTTCAGCAACTTAGGCTCATTAAATAGGCTTATGAAATATGCTTATTTCTGCAACTTAGACTTATTAGATAGGCCTATTAAATAGGCTTATTTTAGCAACTTAGGCTTATTAAATATGCTTATTTCAGCAACTTAGGCGTATTAAATAGCATTATTAAATAGGTTTATTTCTGCAACTTAGACTTATTAAATAGCCTTATTAAAAAGGCTTATTTCAGCAACTTAGGCTTATTAAATAGGCTTATTTCAGCAACTTAGACTTATTAAATAGGCCTATTAAATAGGCTTATTAAATAGACTGATTAAATAGGCTCATTAAATACTCATTAAATAGGCTTATTAAATAGGCTTATTAAATAGACTTATTAAATAGGCTCAATAAATAGGCTTATTAAATAGGCTTATTAAATAGGCTTATTAAATAGGCTCAATAAATAGGCTTATTAAATAGGCTTATTAAATAGGCTTATTAAATAGGCTTATTAAATAGACTTATTAAATAGGCGTATTAAATAGGCTTATTAAATAGACTTATTAAATAGCCTCATTAAATAGGCTTATTTGAGCAACTTAGGCTTTTTAAATAGGTTTATTTCAGCAACTTAGACTTATTAAATAGCCTTATTAAATAGGCTTATTTCAGCAACTTAGGCTTATTAAATAGGCTTATTTCAGCAACTCATGCTTATTAAATAGCCTTATTAAACAGGTTTATTTCAGCAACTTAGGCTTATTAAGTAGCATTTTTAAATAGGTTTATTTCAGCAACTTAGACTTATTAAATCGTCTTATTAAATAGACATTTCAGCAACTTAGGCTTATTAAATAGGCTTATGAAATATGCTTATTTCTGCAACTTAGACTTATTAGATAGGCCTATTAAATAGGCTTATTTTAGCAACTTAGGCTTATTAAATATGCTTATTTCAGCAACTTAGGCGTATTAAATAGCATTATTAAATAGGTTTATTTCTGCAACTTAGATTTATTAAATAGCCTTATTAAAAAGGCTTATTTCAGCAACTTAGGCTTATTAAATAGGCTTATTTAAGCAACTTATGCTTATTAAATAGCCTTATTAAACAGGTTTATTTCAGCAACTTAGGCGTATTAAATAGCATTTTTAAATAGGTTTATTTCAGTAACTTAGACTTATTAAATAGACCTTTTAAATAGGCTTAGTTCAGAAACTTCGGCTTATTAAATAGGCTTATTTCAGCAACTTAGGCTCATTAAATAGCCTTATTAAATAGGCTTATTTCAGCAACTTAGGCTTATTAAATAGCCTTGTTAAATAGGCTTATTTTAGCAACTTAGACTTATTAAATCGTCTTATTAAATAGACATTTCAGCAACTTAGGCTTATTAAATAGGCTTATGAAATATGCTTATTTCTGCAACTTAGACTTATTAGATAGGCCTATTAAATAGGCTTATTTTAGCAACTTAGGCTTATTAAATATGCTTATTTCAGCAACTTAGGCGTATTAAATAGCATTATTAAATAGGTTTATTTCTGCAACTTAGATTTATTAAATAGCCTTATTAAAAAGGCTTATTTCAGCAACTTAGGCTTATTAAATAGGCTTATTTAAGCAACTTATGCTTATTAAATAGCCTTATTAAACAGGTTTATTTCAGCAACTTAGGCGTATTAAATAGCATTTTTAAATAGGTTTATTTCAGTAACTTAGACTTATTAAATAGACCTTTTAAATAGGCTTAGTTCAGAAACTTAGGCTTATTAAATAGGCTTATTTCAGCAACTTAGGCTCATTAAATAGCCTCATTAAATAGGCTTATTTCAGCAACTTAGGCTTATTAAATAGCCTTATTAAATAGGCTTATTTAGCAACTTAGACTTATTAAATCGACTTATTCAATAGACATTTCAGCAACTTAGGCTCATTAAAAAGGCTTATGAAATATGCCTATTTCTGCAACTTAGACTTATTAGATAGGCCTATTAAATAGGCTTATTTCAGCAACTTAGGCTTATTAAATAGGCTTATTTCAGCAACTTAAGCTTATTAAATAGGCTTATTTCAGCAACTTAGACTTATTAAATAGCCTTATTTCAGAAAATTACGCTTATTAAATAGGCTTATTTCAGCAACTTAGGCTTATTAAATAGCCTTATTAAATAGGCTTATTTCAGCAACTTGGGCTTATTAAATAGGCTTATTTCAGCAACTTATGCTGATTAAAATAGGCTCATTTCAGCAACTTAGACTTATTAAATAGCCTTATTTCAGCAACTTAGACTTATTAAATAGGCTTATTTCAGCAACTTATGCTCATTAAATATACTTATTTCAGCAACATAGGCTTATTAAATAGCCTTATTTCAGCAACTTAGACTTATTAAATAGGCTTATTTCAGCAACTTAGGCTTATTAAATAGCGTTATTTCAGCAACTTAGACTTATTAAATAGGCTTATTTCAGCAACTTAGGCTTATTAAATAGCCTTGTTAAATAGGCTTATTTTAGCAACTTAGACTTATTAAATCGTCTTATTAAATAGACATTTCAGCAACTTAGGCTCATTAAATAGGCTTATGAAATATAATTATTTCTGCAACTTAGACTTATTAGATAGGCCTATTAAATAGGCTTATTTTAGCAACTTAGGCTTATTAAATATGCTTATTTCAGCAACTTAGGCGTATTAAATAGCATTATTAAATAGGTTTATTTCTGCAACTTAGACTTATTAAATAGCCTTATTAAAAAGGCTTATTTCAGCAACTTAGGCTTATTAAATAGGCTTATTTCAGCAACTTAGACTTATTAAATAGGCCTATTAAATAGGCTTATTAAATAGACTGATTAAATAGGCTCATTAAATACTCATTAAATAGGCTTATTAAATAGGCTTATTAAATAGACTTATTAAATAGGCTCAATAAATAGGCTTATTAAATAGGCTTATTAAATAGGCTTATTAAATAGGCTCAATAAATAGGCTTATTAAATAGGCTTATTAAATAGGCTTATTAAATAGGCTTATTAAATAGACTTATTAAATAGGCGTATTAAATAGGCTTATTAAATAGACTTATTAAATAGCCTCATTAAATAGGCTTATTTGAGCAACTTAGGCTTTTTAAATAGGTTTATTTCAGCAACTTAGACTTATTAAATAGCCTTATTAAATAGGCTTATTTCAGCAACTTAGGCTTATTAAATAGGCTTATTTCAGCAACTCATGCTTATTAAATAGCCTTATTAAACAGGTTTATTTCAGCAACTTAGGCTTATTAAGTAGCATTTTTAAATAGGTTTATTTCAGCAACTTAGACTTATTAAATATACCTTTTTATATAGGCTTAGTTCAGAAACTTCGGCTTATTAAATAGGCTTATTTCAGCAACTTAGGCTCATTAAATAGCCTTATTAAATAGGCTTATTTCAGCAACTTAGGCTTATTAAATAGCCTTGTTAAATAGGCTTATTTTAGCAACTTAGACTTATTAAATCGTCTTATTAAATAGACATTTCAGCAACTTAGGCTTATTAAATAGGCTTATGAAATATGCTTATTTCTGCAACTTAGACTTATTAGATAGGCCTATTAAATAGGCTTATTTTAGCAACTTAGGCTTATTAAATATGCTTATTTCAGCAACTTAGGCGTATTAAATAGCATTATTAAATAGGTTTATTTCTGCAACTTAGATTTATTAAATAGCCTTATTAAAAAGGCTTATTTCAGCAACTTAGGCTTATTAAATAGGCTTATTAAATAGGCTTATTTCAGCAACTTATGCTTATTAAATAGCCTTATTAAACAGGTTTATTTCAGCAACTTAGGCGTATTAAATAGCATTTTTAAATAGGTTTATTTCAGTAACTTAGACTTATTAAATAGACCTTTTAAATAGGCTTAGTTCAGAAACTTAGGCTTATTAAATAGGCTTATTTCAGCAACTTAGGCTCATTAAATAGCCTCATTAAATAGGCTTATTTCAGCAACTTAGGCTTATTAAATAGCCTTATTAAATAGGCTTATTTAGCAACTTAGACGTATTAAATCGACTTATTCAATAGACATTTCAGCAACTTAGGCTCATTAAAAAGGCTTATGAAATATGCCTATTTCTGCAACTTAGACTTATTAGATAGGCCTATTAAATAGGCTTATTTCAGCAACTTAGGCTTATTAAATAGGCTTATTTCAGCAACTTAAGCTTATTAAATAGGCTTATTTCAGCAACTTAGACTTATTAAATAGCCTTATTTCAGAAAATTACGCTTATTAAATAGGCTTATTTCAGCAACTTAGGCTTATTAAATAGCCTTATTAAATAGGCTTATTTCAGCAACTTGGGCTTATTAAATAGGCTTATTTCAGCAACTTACGCTGATTAAAATAGGCTCATTTCAGCAACTTAGACTTATTAAATAGCCTTATTTCAGCAACTTAGACTTATTAAATAGGCTTATTTCAGCAACTTATGCTCATTAAATATACTTATTTCAGCAACATAGGCTTATTAAATAGCCTTATTTCAGCAACTTAGACTTATTAAATAGGCTTATTTCAGCAACTTAGGCTTATTAAATAGCGTTATTTCAGCAACTTAGACTTATTAAATAGGCTTATTTCAGCAACTTAGGCTTATTAAATAGCCTTGTTAAATAGGCTTATTTTAGCAACTTAGACTTATAAAATCGTCTTATTAAATAGACATTTTAGCAACTTAGGCTCATTAAATAGGCTTATGAAATATGCTTATTTCTGCAACTTAGACTTATTAGATAGGCCTATTAAATAGGCTTATTTTAGCAACTTAGGCTTATTAAATATGCTTATTTCAGCAACTTAGGCGTATTAAATAGCATTATTAAATAGGTTTATTTCTGCAACTTAGATTTATTAAATAGCCTTATTAAAAAGGCTTATTTCAGCAACTTAGGCTTATTAAATAGGCTTATTTCAGCAACTTATGCTTATTAAATAGCCTTATTAAACAGGTTTATTTCAGCAACTTAGGCGTATTAAATAGCATTTTTAAATAGGTTTATTTCAGCAACTTAGACTTATTAAATAGACCTTTTAAATAGGCTTAGTTCAGAAACTTAGGCTTATTAAATAGGTTTATTTCAGCAACTTAGGCTCATTAAATAGCCTCATTAAATAGGCTTATTTCAGCAACTTAGGCTTATTAAATAGCCTTATTAAATAGGCTTATTTAGCAACTTAGACTTATTAAATCGACTTATTCAATAGACATTTCAGCAACTTAGGATAATTAAAAAGGCTTATGAAATATGCTTATTTCTGCAACTTAGACTTATTAGATAGGCCTATTAAATAGGCTTTTTTCAGCAACTTAGGCTTATTTAATAGGCTTATTTCAGCAACTTAGGCTTATTAAATAGGCTTATTTCAGCAACTTAGACTTATTAAATAGCCTTATTTCAGAAAATTACGCTTATTAAATAGGCTTATTTCAGCAACTTAGGCTTATTAAATAGCGTTATTAAATAGGCTTATTTCAGCAACTTGGGCTTATTAAATAGGCTTATTTCAGCAACTTACGCTGATTAAAATAGGCTCATTTCAGAAACTTAGACTTATTAAATAGCCTTATTTCAGCAACTTAGACTTATTAAATAGGCTTATTTCAGCAACTTATGCTCATTAAATATACTTATTTCAGCAACATAGGCTTATTAAATAGCCTTATTTCAGCAACTTAGACTTATTAAATAGGCTTATTTCAGCAACTTAGGCTTATTAAATAGCGTTATTTCAGCAACTTAGACTTATTAAATAGGCTTATTTCAGCAACTTAGGCTTATTAAATAGGCTTATTCAGCAACTTAGGCTTATTAAATAGGCTTATTAAATAGGCTTTTTTCAGCAACTTAGGCTTAGTAAATAGGTTTATTCAGCAACTTAGGCTTATTAAATAGGCTCATTAAATACTTATTAAATAGGCTTATTAAACAGGCTTATTAAATAGGCTCAATAAATAGGCTTATTAAATAGGCTCATTAAATACTTATTAAATAGGCTTATTAAATAGACTTATTAAATAGACTTATTAAATAGGCTTATTATATAGGCTTATTAAATAGGCTTATTAAATAGACTTATTAAATAGCCTTATTAAATAGGCTCATTTCAGCAACTTAGGCTTATTAAATAGCCTTATTTCAGCAACTCAGACTTATTAAATATGCTTATTCAGCAACTTAGGCTTATTAAATAGCCTTATTAAATAGGCTTATTTCAGCAACTTAGACTTATTAAATAGGCTTATTTCAGCAACTTAGACTTATTAAAAAGGCTTATTTCAGCAACTTAGGCTTATGAAGTAGGCTTATTCAGCAACTTTTGCTTATTAAATAGGCTTATTTCAGCAACTTAGACTTATTAAATAGGCCTATTAAATAGGCTTATTAAATAGACTGATTAAATAGGCTCAATAAATACTTATTAAATAGGCTTATAAAATAGGCTTATTAAATCGACTTATTAAATAGGCTCAATAAATAGGCTTATTAAATAGGCTTATTAAATATGCTTATTCAGGAACTTAGGCTTATTAAATAGCCTTATTAAATAGGTTTATTTCAGCAACTTAGACTTATTAAATAGACCTTTTTATATAGGCTTAGTTCAGCAATGTAGGCTTATTAAATAGGCTTATTTCAGCAACTTATGCTTATTAAATAGCCTTATTAATCAGGTTTATTTCAGCAACTTAGGCGTATTAAATAGCATTTTTAAATAGGCTTATTTCAGCAACTTAGGCTTATTAAATAGACCTTTTTAAATAGGCTTAGTTCAGAAACTTAGGCTTATTAAATAGGCTTATTTCAGCAACTTAGGCTTATTAAATATGCTTATTTCAGCAACTTAGGCTCATTAAATAGGCTTATTTCAGCAACTTAGGCTTATTAAATATCCTTATTAAATAGGCTTATTTAGCAACTTAGACGTATTAAATCGACTTATTAAATAGACATTTCAGCAACTTAGGCTCATTAAAAAGGCTTATGAAATATGCTTATTTCTGCAACTTAGACTTATTAGATAGGCCTATTAAATAGGCTTATTTCAGCAACTTAGGCGTATTAAATAGGCTTATTTCAGCAACTTAGGCTTATTAAATAGCCTTATTAAACAGGTTTATTTCAGCAACTTAGGCGTATTAAATAGCATTTTTAAATAGGTTTATTTCAGCAACTTAGACTTATTAAATAGACCTTTTAAATAGGCTTAGTTCAGAAACTTAGGCTTATTAAATAGGCTTATTTCAGCAACTTAGGCTCATTAAATAGCCTCATTAAATAGGCTTATTTCAGCAACTTAGGCTTATTAAATAGCCTTATTAAATAGGCTTATTTTAGCAACTTTGATTTATTAAATCGACTTATTCAATAGACATTTCAGCAACTTAGGCTCATTAAAAAGGCTTATGAAATATGCTTATTTCTGCAACTTAGACTTATTAGATAGGCCTATTAAATAGGCTTATTTCAGCAACTTAGGCTTATTAAATAGGCTTATTTCAGCAACTTAGGCTTATTAAATAGGCTTATTTCAGCAACTTAGACTTATTAAATAGCCTTATTTCAGAAAATTATGCTTATTAAATAGGCTTATTTCAGCAACTTAGGCTTATTAAATAGCCTTATTAAATAGGCTTATTTCAGCAACTTGGGCTTATTAAATAGGCTTATTTCAGCAACTTACGCTGATTAAAATAGGCTCATTTCAGCAACTTAGACTTATTAAATAGCCTTATTTCAGCAACTTAGACTTATTAAATAGGCTTATTTCAGCAACTTATGCTCATTAAATATACTTATTTCACCAACATATGCTTATTAAATAGCCTTATTTCAGCAACTTAGACTTATTAAATAGGCTTATTTCAGCAACTTAGGCTTATTAAATAGCGTTATTTCAGCAACTTAGACTTATTAAATAGGCTTATTTCAGCAACTTAGGCTTATTAAATAGGCTTATTCAGCAACTTAGGCTTATTAAATAGGCTTATTAAATAGGCTTATTTCAGCAACTTAGGCTTAGTAAATAGGCTTATTGAGCAACTTAGGCTTATTAAATAGGCTCATTAAGTACTTATTAAATAGGCTTATTAAACAGGCTTATTAAATAGACTTATGAAATAGGCTCAATAAATAGGCTTACTAAATAGGCTCATTAAATAGGCTTAATAAATAGGCTTATTAAATAGGCGTATTAAATAGACTTATTAAATAGACTTATTAAATAGGTTTATTAAATAGGCTTATTAAATAGGCTTATTAAATAGACTTATTAAATAGCCTCATTAAATAGGCTCATTTCAGCAACTTAGGCTTATTAAATAGCCTTATTTCAGCAACTCAGACTTATTAAATATGCTTATTCAGCAACTTAGGCTTATTAAATAGCCTTATTAAATAGGCTTATTTCAGCAACTTAGACTTATTAAATAGGCTTATTTCAGCAACTTAGACTTATTAAAAAGGCTTATTTCAGCAACTTAGGCTTATGAAATAGGCTTATTCAGCAACTTTTGCTTATTAAATAGGCTTATTTCAGCAACTTAGACTTATTAAATAGGCCTATTAAATAGGCTTATTAAATAGACTGATTAAATAGGCTCAATAAATACTTATTAAATAGGCTTATAAAATAGGCTTATTAAATCGACTTATTAAATAGGCTCAATAAATAGGCTTATTAAATAGGCTTATTAAATATGCTTATTCAGCAACTTAGGCTTATTAAATAGCCCTATTAAATAGGTTTATTTCAGCAACTTAGACTTATTAAATAGACCTTTTTATATAGGCTTAGTTCAGCAATGTAGGCTTATTTGATAGGCTTATTTCAGCAACTTATGCTTATTAAATAGCCTTATTAATCAGGTCTATTTCAGCAACTTAGGCGTATTAAATAGCATTTTTAAATAGGTTTATTTCAGCAACTTAGACTTATTAAATAGACCTTTTTAAATAGGCTTAGTTCAGAAACTTAGGCTTATTAAATAGGCTTATTTCAGCAACTTAGGCTTATTAAATATGCTTATTTCAGCAACTTAGGCTCATTAAATAGGCTTATTTCATCAACTTAGGCTTATTAAATAGCCTTATTAAATAGGCTTATTTAGCAACTTAGACTTATTAAATCGACTTATTAAATAGACATTTCAGCAACTTAGGCTCATTAAAAAGGCTTATGAAATATGCTTATTTCTGCAACTTAGACTTATTAGATAGGCCTATTAAATAGGCTTATTTCAGCAACTTAGGCTTATTAAATAGGCTTATTTCAGCAACTTAGGCTTATTAAATAGGCTTATTTCAGCAACTTAGGCTTATTAAATAGCCTTATTAAATAGGCTTATTTCAGCAACTTTGGCTTATTAAATAGGCTTATTTCAGCAACTTACGCTGATTAAATAGGGTCATTTCAGCAACTTAGACTTATTAAATAGCCTTATTTCAGCAACTTAGACTTATTAAATAGGCTTATTTCAGCAACTTATGCTCATTAAATATACTTATTTCAGCAACATAGGCTTATTAAATAGCCTTATTTCAGCAACTTAGACTTATTAAATAGGCTTATTTCAGCAACTTAGGCTTATTAAATAGCGTTATTTCAGCAACTTAGACTTATTAAATAGGCTTATTTCAGCAACTTAGGCTTATTAAATAGGCTTATTCAGCAACTTAGGCTTATTAAATAGGCTTATTAAATAGGCTTATTTCAGCAACTTAGGCTTAGTAAATAGGCTTATTCAGCAACTTAGGCTTATTAAATAGGCTCATTAAATACTTATTAAATAGGCTTATTAAACAGGCTTATTAAATAGGCATATTAAATAGGCTTATTAAATAGGCTTAATAAATAGGCTTATTAAATAGGCTCAATAAATAGGCTTATTAAATAGGCTCATTAAATACTTATTAAATAGGCTTATTAAATAGACTTATTAAATAGACTTATTAAATAGGCTTATTAAATAGGCTTATTAAATAGGCTTATTAAATAGACTTATTAAATAGCCTCATTAAATAGGCTCATTTCAGCAACTTAGTCTTATTAAATAGCATTATTTCAGCAACTCAGACTTATTAAATATGCTTATTCAGCAACTTAGGCTTATTAAATAGCCTTATTAAATAGGCTTATTTCAGCAACTTAGACTTATTTAATAGGCTTATTTCAGCAACTTAGACTTATTAAAAAGGCTTATTTCAGCAACTTAGGCTTATGAAATAGGCTTATTCAGCAACTTTTGCTTATTAAATAGGCTTATTTCAGCAACTTAGACTTATTAAATAGGCCTATTAAATAGGCTTATTAAATAGACTGATTAAATAGGCTCAATAAATACTTATTAAATAGGCTTATAAAATAGGCTTATTAAATCGACTTATTAAATAGGCTCAATAAATAGGCTTATTAAATAGGCTTATTAAATATGCTTATTCAGCAACTTAGGCTTATTAAATAGCCTTATTAAATAGGTTTATTTCAGCAACTTAGACTTATTAAATAGACCTTTTTATATAGGCTTAGTTCAGCAATGTAGGCTTATTAAATAGGCTTATTTCAGCAACTTATGCTTATTAAATAGCCTTATTAATCAGGTTCATTTCAGCAACTTAGGCGTATTAAATAGCATTTTTAAATAGGTTTATTTCAGCAACTTAGACTTATTAAATAGACCTTTTTAAATAGGCTTAGTTCAGAAACTTAGGCTTATTAAATAGGCTTATTTCAGCAACTTAGGCTCATTAAATAGCCTCATTAAATAGGCTTATTTCAGCAACTTAGGCTTATTAAATAGCCTTATTAAATAGGCTTATTTTAGCAACTTTGATTTATTAAATCGACTTATTCAATAGACATTTCAGCAACTTAGGCTCATTAAAAAGGCTTATGAAATATGCTTATTTCTGCAACTTAGACTTATTAGATAGGCCTATTAAATAGGCTTATTTCAGCAACTTAGGCTTATTAAATAGGCTTATTTCAGCAACTTAGGCTTATTAAATAGGCTTATTTCAGCAACTTAGACTTATTAAATAGCCTTATTTCAGAAAATTCTGCTTATTAAATAGGCTTATTTCAGCAACTTAGGCTTATTAAATAGCCTTATTAAATAGGCTTATTTCAGCAACTTGGGCTTATTAAATAGGCTTATTTCAGCAACTTACGCTGATTAAAATAGGCTCATTTCAGCAACTTAGACTTATTAAATAGCCTTATTTCAGCAACTTAGACTTATTAAATAGGCTTATTTCAGCAACTTATGCTCATTAAATATACTCATTTCACCAACATATGCTTATTAAATAGCCTTATTTCAGCAACTTAGACTTATTAAATAGGCTTATTTCAGCAACTTAGGCTTATTAAATAGCGTTATTTCAGCAACTTAGACTTATTAAATAGGCTTATTTCAGCAACTTAGGCTTATTAAATAGGCTTATTCAGCAACTTAGGCTTATTAAATAGGCTTATTAAATAGGCTTATTTCAGCAACTTAGGCTTAGTAAATAGGCTTATTGAGCAACTTAGGCTTATTAAATAGGCTCATTAAGTACTTATTAAATAGGCTTATTAAACAGGCTTATTAAATAGACTTATGAAATAGGCTCAATAAATAGGCTTACTAAATAGGCTCATTAAATAGGCTTAATAAATAGGCTTATTAAATAGGCGTATTAAATAGGCTTATTAAATAGGCTTAATAAATAGGCTTATTAAATAGGCTCAATAAATAGGCTTATTAAATAGGCTCATTAAATACTTATTAAATAGGCTTATTAAATAGACTTATTAAATAGACTTATTAAATAGGTTTATTAAATAGGCTTATTAAATAGGCTTATTAAATAGACTTATTAAATAGCCTCATTAAATAGGCTCATTTCAGCAACTTAGGCTTATTAAATAGCCTTATTTCACCAACTCAGACTTATTAAATATGCTTATTCAGCAACTTAGGCTTATTAAATAGCCTTATTAAATAGGCTTATTTCAGCAACTTAGACTTATTAAATAGGCTTATTTCAGCAACTTAGACTTATTAAAAAGGCTTATTTCAGCAACTTAGGCTTATGAAATAGGCTTATTCAGCAACTTTTGCTTATTAAATAGGCTTATTTCAGCAACTTAGACTTATTAAATAGGCCTATTAAATAGGCTTATTAAATAGACTGATTAAATAGGCTCAATAAATACTTATTAAATAGGCTTATAAAATAGGCTTATTAAATCGACTTATTAAATAGGCTCAATAAATAGGCTTATTAAATAGGCTTATTAAATATGCTTATTCAGCAACTTAGGCTTATTAAATAGCCTTATTAAATAGGTTTATTTCAGCAACTTAGACTTATTAAATAGACCTTTTTATATAGGCTTAGTTCAGCAATGTAGGCTTATTTGATAGGCTTATTTCAGCAACTTATGCTTATTAAATAGCCTTATTAATCAGGTCTATTTCAGCAACTTAGGCGTATTAAATAGCATTTTTAAATAGGTTTATTTCAGCAACTTAGACTTATTAAATAGACCTTTTTAAATAGGCTTAGTTCAGAAACTTAGGCTTATTAAATAGGCTTATTTCAGCAACTTAGGCTTATTAAATATGCTTATTTCAGCAACTTAGGCTCATTAAATAGGCTTATTTCATCAACTTAGGCTTATTAAATAGCCTTATTAAATAGGCTTATTTAGCAACTTAGACTTATTAAATCGACTTATTAAATAGACATTTCAGCAACTTAGGCTCATTAAAAAGGCTTATGAAATATGCTTATTTCTGCAACTTAGACTTATTAGATAGGCCTATTAAATAGGCTTATTTCAGCAACTTAGGCTTATTAAATAGGCTTATTTCAGCAACTTAGGCTTATTAAATAGGCTTATTTCAGCAACTTAGGCTTATTAAATAGCCTTATTAAATAGGCTTATTTCAGCAACTTTGGCTTATTAAATAGGCTTATTTCAGCAACTTACGCTGATTAAATAGGGTCATTTCAGCAACTTAGACTTATTAAATAGCCTTATTTCAGCAACTTAGACTTATTAAATAGGCTTATTTCAGCAACTTATGCTCATTAAATATACTTATTTCAGCAACATAGGCTTATTAAATAGCCTTATTTCAGCAACTTAGACTTATTAAATAGGCTTATTTCAGCAACTTAGGCTTATTAAATAGCGTTATTTCAGCAACTTAGACTTATTAAATAGGCTTATTTCAGCAACTTAGGCTTATTAAATAGGCTTATTCAGCAACTTAGGCTTATTAAATAGGCTTATTAAATAGGCTTATTTCAGCAACTTAGGCTTAGTAAATAGGCTTATTCAGCAACTTAGGCTTATTAAATAGGCTCATTAAATACTTATTAAATAGGCTTATTAAACAGGCTTATTAAATAGGCATATTAAATAGGCTTATTAAATAGGCTTAATAAATAGGCTTATTAAATAGGCTCAATAAATAGGCTTATTAAATAGGCTCATTAAATACTTATTAAATAGGCTTATTAAATAGACTTATTAAATAGACTTATTAAATAGGCTTATTAAATAGGCTTATTAAATAGGCTTATTAAATAGACTTATTAAATAGCCTCATTAAATAGGCTCATTTCAGCAACTTAGTCTTATTAAATAGCATTATTTCAGCAACTCAGACTTATTAAATATGCTTATTCAGCAACTTAGGCTTATTAAATAGCCTTATTAAATAGGCTTATTTCAGCAACTTAGACTTATTTAATAGGCTTATTTCAGCAACTTAGACTTATTAAAAAGGCTTATTTCAGCAACTTAGGCTTATAAAATAGGCTTATTCAGCAACTTTTGCTTATTAAATAGGCTTATTTCAGCAACTTAGACTTATTAAATAGGCCTATTAAATAGGCTTATTAAATAGACTGATTAAATAGGCTCAATAAATACTTATTAAATAGGCTTATAAAATAGGCTTATTATATCGACTTATTAAATAGGCTCAATAAATAGGCTTATTAAATAGGCTTATTAAATATGCTTATTCAGCAACTTAGGCGTATTAAATAGCCTTATTAAATAGGTTTATTTCAGCAACTTAGACTTATTAAATAGACCTTTTTATATAGGCTTAGTTCAGCAATGTAGGCTTATTAAATAGGCTTATTTCAGCAACTTATGCTTATTAAATAGCCTTATTAATCAGGTTCATTTCAGCAACTTAGGCGTATTAAATAGCATTTTTAAATAGGTTTATTTCAGCAACTTAGACTTATTAAATAGACCTTTTTAAATAGGCTTAGTTCAGAAACTTAGGCTTATTAAATAGGCTTATTTCAGCAACTTAGGCTCATTAAATAGCCTCATTAAATAGGCTTATTTCAGCAACTTAGGCTTATTAAATAGCCTTATTAAATAGGCTTATTTAGCAACTTAGACTTATTAAATCGACTTATTAAATAGACAGTTCAGCAACTTAGGCTCATTAAAAAGGCTTATGAAATATGCTTATTTCTGCAACTTAGACTTATTAGATAGGCCTATTAAATAGGCTTATTTCAGCAACTTAGGCTTATTAAATAGGCTTATTTCAGCAACTTAGGCTTATTAAATAGGCTTATTTCAGCAACTTAGACTTATTAAATAGCCTTATTTCAGAAAATTACGCTTATTAAATAGGCTTATTTCAGCAACTTAGGCTTATTAAATAGCCTTATTAAATAGGCTTATTTCAGCAACTTGGGCTTATTAAATAGGCTTATTTCAGCAACTTACGCTGATTAAATAGGCTCATTTCAGCAACTTAGACTTATTAAATAGCCTTATTTAAGCAACTTAGACTTATTAAATAGGCTTATTTCAGCAACTGATGCTCATTAAATATACTTATTTCAGCAACATAGGCTTATTAAATAGCCTTATTTCAGCAACTTAGACTTATTAAATAGGCTTATTTCAGCAACTTAGGCTTATTAAATAGCGTTATTTCAGCAACTTAGACTTATTAAATAGGCTTATTTCAGCAACTTAGGCTTATTAAATAGGCTTATTCAGCAACTTAGGCTTATTAAATAGGCTTATTGAATAGGCTTAATAAATAGGCTAATTAAATAGGCTTATTAAATAGGCTTAATAAATAGGCTTATTAAATAGGCTCAATAAATAGGCTTATTAAATAGGCTCATTAAATACTTATTAAATAGGCTTATTAAATAGACTTATTAAATAGACTTATTAAATAGGCTTATTAAATAGGCTCATTAAATAGGCTTATTAAATAGACTTATTAAATAGCCTCATTAAATAGGCTCATTTCAGCAACTTAGGCTTATTAAATAGCCTTATTTCAGCAACTCAGACTTATTAAATATGCTTATTCAGCAACTTAGGCTTATTAAATAGCCTTATTAAATAGGCTTATTTCAGCAACTTAGACTTATTAAATAGGCTTATTTCAGCAACTTAGACTTATTAAAAAGGCTTATTTCAGCAACTTAGGCTTATGAAATAGGCTTATTCAGCAACTTATGCTTATTAAATAGGCTTATTTCAGCAACTTAGACTTATTAAATAGGCCTATTAAATTGGCTTATTAAATAGACTGATTAAATAGGCTCAATAAATACTTATTAAATAGGCTAATTAAATAGGCTCATTAAATCGACTTATTAAATAGGCTCAATAAATAGGCTTATTAAATAGGCTTATTAAATATGCTTATTCAGCAACTTAGGCTTATTAAATAGCCTTATTAAATAGGTTTATTTCAGCAACTTAGACTTATTAATTAGACCTTTTTATATAGGCTTAGTTCAGCAATGTAGGCTTATTAAATAGGCTTATTTCAGCAACTTATGCTTATTAAATTGCCTTATTAATCAGGTTTATTTCTGCAACTTAGGCGTATTAAATAGCATTTTTAAATAGGTTTATTTCAGCCACTTAGACTTATTAAATAGACCTTTTAAATAGGCTTAGTTCAGAAACTTAGGCTTATTAAATAGGCTTATTTCAGCAACTTATTGCTCATTAAATAGCCTCATTAAATAGGCTTATTTCGGCAACTTAGGCTTATTAAATAGCCTTATTAAATAGGCTTATTTAGCAACTTAGACTTATTAAATCGACTTATTAAATAGACATTTCAGCAACTTAGGCTCATTAAAAAGTCTTATGAAATATGCTTATTTCTGCAACTTAGACTTATTAGATAGCCTTATTTCAGAAAATTACGCTTATTAAATAGGCTTATTTCAGCAACTTAGGCTTATTAAATAGCCTTATTAAATAGGCTTATTTCAGCAACTTGGGCTTATTAAATAGGCTTATTTCAGCAACTTACGCTGATTAAATAGGCTCATTTCAGCAACTTAGACTTATTAAATAGGCTTATTTCAGCAACTTATGCTCATTAAATATACTTATTTCAGCAACATAGGCTTATTAAATAGCCTTATTTCAGCAACTTAGACTTATTAAATAGGCTTATTTCAGCAACTTAGGCTTATTAAATAGCGTTATTTCAGCAACTTAGACTTATTAAATAGGCTTATTTCAGCAACTTAGGCTTATTAAATAGGCTTATTCAGCAACTTAGGCTTATTAAATAGGCTTATTAAATAGGCTTAATAAATAGGCTTATTAATTAGGCTCAATAAATAGGCTTATTAAATAGGCACATTAAATACTTATTAAATAGGCTTATTAAATAGACTTATTAAATAGACTTATTAAATAGGCTTATTAAATAGGCTTATTAAATAGGCTTATTAAATAGACTTATTAAATAGCCTCATTAAATAGGCTAATTTCAGCAACTTAGGCTTATTAAATAGCCTTATTTCAGCAACTCAGACTTATTAAATATGCTTATTCAGCAACTTAGGCTTATTAAATAGCCTTATTAAATAGGTTTATTTCAGCAACTTAGACTTATTAAATAGGCTTATTTCAGCAACTTAGACTTATTAAAAAGGCTTATTTCAGCAACTTAGGCTTATTAAATAGGCTTATTCAGCAACTTATGCTTATTAAATAGGCTTATTTCAGCAACTTAGACTTATTAAATAGGCCTATTAAATAGGCTTATTAAATAGACTGATTAAATAGGCTCAATAAATACTTATTAAATAGGCTTATTAAATAGGCTTATTAAATCGACTTATTAAATAGGCTCAATAAATAGGCTTATTAAATAGGCTTATTAAATATGCTTATACAGCAACTTAGGCTTATTAAATAGCCTTATTAAATAGGTTTATTTCAGCAACTTAGACTTATTAAATAGACCTTTTTATATAGGCTTAGTTCAGCAATGTAGGCTTATTAAATAGGCTTATTTCAGCAACTTATGCTTATTAAATAGCCTTATTAATCAGGTTTATTTCAGCAACTTAGGCGTATTAAATAGCATTTTTAAATAGGTTTATTTCAGCAACTTAGACTTATTAAATAGACCTTTTTAAATAGGCTTAGTTCAGAAACTTAGGCTTATTAAATAGGCTTATTTCAGCAACTTATGCTTATTAAATAGGCTTATTTCAGCAACTCAGGCTTATTAAATAGCCTTATTAAATAGGCTTATTTAGCAACTTAGACTTATTAAATCGACTTATTAAATAGACATTTCAGCAACTTAGGCTCATTAAAAAGGCTTATGAAATATGCTTATTTCTGCAACTTAGACTTATTAGATAGGCCTATTAAATAGGCTTATTTCAGCAACTTAGGCTTATTAAATAGGCTTATTTCAGCAACTTAGGCTTATTAAATAGCCTTATTTCAGCAACTTAGGCTTATTAAATGGGCTTATTGCAGCAACTTAGCCTTATTAAATAGGCTTATTCAGCAACTTAGGCTTATTGAATAGCCTTATTAAATAGGCTTATTTCAGCAACTTAGACTTATTAAATAGGCTCATTTCAGCAACTTAGACTTATTAAATAGCCTTATTTCAGCAACTTAGACTTATTAAATAGGCTTATTTCAGCAACTTATGCTCATTAAATATACTTATTTCAGCAACATAGGCTTATTAAATAGCCTTATTTCAGCAACTTAGACTTATTAAATAGGCTTATTTCAGCAACTTAGGCTTATTAAATAGCATTATTTCAGCAACTTAGACTTATTAAATAGGCTTATTTCAGCAACTTAGACTTATTAAAAAGGCTTATTTCAGCAACTTAGGCTTATTAAATAGGCTTATTCAGCAACTTATGCTTATTAAATAGGCTTATTTCAGCAACTTAGACTTATTAAATAGGCCTATTAAATAGGCTTATTAAATAGACTGATTAAATAGGCTCAATAAATACTTATTAAATAGGCTTATTAAATAGGCTTATTAAATCGACTTATTAAATAGGCTCAATAAATAGGCTTATTAAATAGGCTTATTAAATATGCTTATACAGCAACTTAGGCTTATTAAATAGCCTTATTAAATAGGTTTATTTCAGCAACTTAGACTTATTAAATAGACCTTTTTATATAGGCTTAGTTCAGCAATGTAGGCTTATTAAATAGGCTTATTTCAGCAACTTATGCTTATTAAATAGCCTTATTAATCAGGTTTATTTCAGCAACTTAGGCGTATTAAATAGCATTTTTAAATAGGTTTATTTCAGCAACTTAGACTTATTAAATAGACCTTTTTAAATAGGCTTAGTTCAGAAACTTAGGCTTATTAAATAGGCTTATTTCAGCAACTTAGGCTTATTAAATATGCTTATTTCAGCAACTTAGGCTCATTAAATAGGCTTATTTCATCAACTTAGGCTTATTAAATAGCCTTATTAAATAGGCTTATTTAGCAACTTAGACTTATTAAATCGACTTATTAAATAGACATTTCAGCAACTTAGGCTCATTAAAAAGGCTTATGAAATATGCTTATTTCTGCAACTTAGACTTATTAGATAGGCCTATTAAATAGGCTTATTTCAGCAACTTAGGCTTATTAAATAGGCTTATTTCAGCAACTTAGGCTTATTAAATAGGCTTATTTCAGCAACTTAGGCTTATTAAATAGCCTTATTAAATAGGCTTATTTCAGCAACTTTGGCTTATTAAATAGGCTTATTTCAGCAACTTACGCTGATTAAATAGGGTCATTTCAGCAACTTAGACTTATTAAATAGCCTTATTTCAGCAACTTAGACTTATTAAATAGGCTTATTTCAGCAACTTATGCTCATTAAATATACTTATTTCAGCAACATAGGCTTATTAAATAGCCTTATTTCAGCAACTTAGACTTATTAAATAGGCTTATTTCAGCAACTTAGGCTTATTAAATAGCGTTATTTCAGCAACTTAGACTTATTAAATAGGCTTATTTCAGCAACTTAGGCTTATTAAATAGGCTTATTCAGCAACTTAGGCTTATTAAATAGGCTTATTAAATAGGCTTATTTCAGCAACTTAGGCTTAGTAAATAGGCTTATTCAGCAACTTAGGCTTATTAAATAGGCTCATTAAATACTTATTAAATAGGCTTATTAAACAGGCTTATTAAATAGGCATATTAAATAGGCTTATTAAATAGGCTTAATAAATAGGCTTATTAAATAGGCTCAATAAATAGGCTTATTAAATAGGCTCATTAAATACTTATTAAATAGGCTTATTAAATAGACTTATTAAATAGACTTATTAAATAGGCTTATTAAATAGGCTTATTAAATAGGCTTATTAAATAGACTTATTAAATAGCCTCATTAAATAGGCTCATTTCAGCAACTTAGTCTTATTAAATAGCATTATTTCAGCAACTCAGACTTATTAAATATGCTTATTCAGCAACTTAGGCTTATTAAATAGCCTTATTAAATAGGCTTATTTCAGCAACTTAGACTTATTTAATAGGCTTATTTCAGCAACTTAGACTTATTAAAAAGGCTTATTTCAGCAACTTAGGCTTATAAAATAGGCTTATTCAGCAACTTTTGCTTATTAAATAGGCTTATTTCAGCAACTTAGACTTATTAAATAGGCCTATTAAATAGGCTTATTAAATAGACTGATTAAATAGGCTCAATAAATACTTATTAAATAGGCTTATAAAATAGGCTTATTAAATCGACTTATTAAATAGGCTCAATAAATAGGCTTATTAAATAGGCTTATTAAATATGCTTATTCAGCAACTTAGGCGTATTAAATAGCCTTATTAAATAGGTTTATTTCAGCAACTTAGACTTATTAAATAGACCTTTTTATATAGGCTTAGTTCAGCAATGTAGGCTTATTAAATAGGCTTATTTCAGCAACTTATGCTTATTAAATAGCCTTATTAATCAGGTTCATTTCAGCAACTTAGGCGTATTAAATAGCATTTTTAAATAGGTTTATTTCAGCAACTTAGACTTATTAAATAGACCTTTTTAAATAGGCTTAGTTCAGAAACTTAGGCTTATTAAATAGGCTTATTTCAGCAACTTAGGCTCATTAAATAGCCTCATTAAATAGGCTTATTTCAGCAACTTAGGCTTATTAAATAGCCTTATTAAATAGGCTTATTTAGCAACTTAGACTTATTAAATCGACTTATTAAATAGACAGTTCAGCAACTTAGGCTCATTAAAAAGGCTTATGAAATATGCTTATTTCTGCAACTTAGACTTATTAGATAGGCCTATTAAATAGGCTTATTTCAGCAACTTAGGCTTATTAAATAGGCTTATTTCAGCAACTTAGGCTTATTAAATAGGCTTATTTCAGCAACTTAGACTTATTAAATAGCCTTATTTCAGAAAATTACGCTTATTAAATAGGCTTATTTCAGCAACTTAGGCTTATTAAATAGCCTTATTAAATAGGCTTATTTCAGCAACTTGGGCTTATTAAATAGGCTTATTTCAGCAACTTACGCTGATTAAATAGGCTCATTTCAGCAACTTAGACTTATTAAATAGCCTTATTTAAGCAACTTAGACTTATTAAATAGGCTTATTTCAGCAACTGATGCTCATTAAATATACTTATTTCAGCAACATAGGCTTATTAAATAGCCTTATTTCAGCAACTTAGACTTATTAAATAGGCTTATTTCAGCAACTTAGGCTTATTAAATAGCGTTATTTCAGCAACTTAGACTTATTAAATAGGCTTATTTCAGCAACTTAGGCTTATTAAATAGGCTTATTCAGCAACTTAGGCTTATTAAATAGGCTTATTGAATAGGCTTAATAAATAGGCTAATTAAATAGGCTTATTAAATAGGCTTAATAAATAGGCTTATTAAATAGGCTCAATAAATAGGCTTATTAAATAGGCTCATTAAATACTTATTAAATAGGCTTATTAAATAGACTTATTAAATAGACTTATTAAATAGGCTTATTAAATAGGCTCATTAAATAGGCTTATTAAATAGACTTATTAAATAGCCTCATTAAATAGGCTCATTTCAGCAACTTAGGCTTATTAAATAGCCTTATTTCAGCAACTCAGACTTATTAAATATGCTTAATCAGCAACTTAGGCTTATTAAATAGCCTTATTAAATAGGCTTATTTCAGCAACTTAGACTTATTAAATAGGCTTATTTCAGCAACTTAGACTTATTAAAAAGGCTTATTTCAGCAACTTAGGCTTATGAAATAGGCTTATTCAGCAACTTATGCTTATTAAATAGGCTTATTTCAGCAACTTAGACTTATTAAATAGGCCTATTAAATTGGCTTATTAAATAGACTGATTAAATAGGCTCAATAAATACTTATTAAATAGGCTAATTAAATAGGCTCATTAAATCGACTTATTAAATAGGCTCAATAAATAGGCTTATTAAATAGGCTTATTAAATATGCTTATTCAGCAACTTAGGCTTATTAAATAGCCTTATTAAATAGGTTTATTTCAGCAACTTAGACTTATTAATTAGACCTTTTTATATAGGCTTAGTTCAGCAATGTAGGCTTATTAAATAGGCTTATTTCAGCAACTTATGCTTATTAAATTGCCTTATTAATCAGGTTTATTTCTGCAACTTAGGCGTATTAAATAGCATTTTTAAATAGGTTTATTTCAGCCACTTAGACTTATTAAATAGACCTTTTAAATAGGCTTAGTTCAGAAACTTAGGCTTATTAAATAGGCTTATTTCAGCAACTTATTGCTCATTAAATAGCCTCATTAAATAGGCTTATTTCGGCAACTTAGGCTTATTAAATAGCCTTATTAAATAGGCTTATTTAGCAACTTAGACTTATTAAATCGACTTATTAAATAGACATTTCAGCAACTTAGGCTCATTAAAAAGTCTTATGAAATATGCTTATTTCTGCAACTTAGACTTATTAGATAGGCCTATTAAATAGGCTTATTTCAGCAACTTAGGCTTATTAAATAGGCTTATTTCAGCAACTTAGGCTTATTAAATAGGCTTATTTCAGCAACTTAGACTTATTAAATAGCCTTATTTCAGAAAATTACGCTTATTAAATAGGCTTATTTCAGCAACTTAGGCTTATTAAATAGCCTTATTAAATAGGCTTATTTCAGCAACTTGGGCTTATTAAATAGGCTTATTTCAGCAACTTACGCTGATTAAATAGGCTCATTTCAGCAACTTAGACTTATTAAATAGGCTTATTTCAGCAACTTATGCTCATTAAATATACTTATTTCAGCAACATAGGCTTATTAAATAGCCTTATTTCAGCAACTTAGACTTATTAAATAGGCTTATTTCAGCAACTTAGGCTTATTAAATAGCGTTATTTCAGCAACTTAGACTTATTAAATAGGCTTATTTCAGCAACTTAGGCTTATTAAATAGGCTTATTCAGCAACTTAGGCTTATTAAATAGGCTTATTAAATAGGCTTAATAAATAGGCTTATTAATTAGGCTCAATAAATAGGCGTATTAAATAGGCACATTAAATACTTATTAAATAGGCTTATTAAATAGACTTATTAAATAGACTTATTAAATAGGCTTATTAAATAGGCTTATTAAATAGGCTTATTAAATAGACTTATTAAATAGCCTCATTAAATAGGCTAATTTCAGCAACTTAGGCTTATTAAATAGCCTTATTTCAGCAACTCAGACTTATTAAATATGCTTATTCAGCAACTTAGGCTTATTAAATAGCCTTATTAAATAGGTTTATTTCAGCAACTTAGACTTATTAAATAGGCTTATTTCAGCAACTTAGACTTATTAAAAAGGCTTATTTCAGCAACTTAGGCTTATTAAATAGGCTTATTCAGCAACTTATGCTTATTAAATAGGCTTATTTCAGCAACTTAGACTTATTAAATAGGCCTATTAAATAGGCTTATTAAATAGACTGATTAAATAGGCTCAATAAATACTTATTAAATAGGCTTATTAAATAGGCTTATTAAATCGACTTATTAAATAGGCTCAATAAATAGGCTTATTAAATAGGCTTATTAAATATGCTTATACAGCAACTTAGGCTTATTAAATAGCCTTATTAAATAGGTTTATTTCAGCAACTTAGACTTATTAAATAGACCTTTTTATATAGGCTTAGTTCAGCAATGTAGGCTTATTAAATAGGCTTATTTCAGCAACTTATGCTTATTAAATAGCCTTATTAATCAGGTTTATTTCAGCAACTTAGGCGTATTAAATATCATTTTTAAATAGGTTTATTTCAGCAACTTAGACTTATTAAATAGACCTTTTTAAATAGGCTTAGTTCAGAAACTTAGGCTTATTAAATAGGCTTATTTCAGCAACTTATGCTTATTAAATAGGCTTATTTCAGCAACTCAGGCTTATTAAATAGCCTTATTAAATAGGCTTATTTAGCAACTTAGACTTATTAAATCGACTTATTAAATAGACATTTCAGCAACTTAGGCTCATTAAAAAGGCTTATGAAATATGCTTATTTCTGCAACTTAGACTTATTAGATAGGCCTATTAAATAGGCTTATTTCAGCAACTTAGGCTTATTAAATAGGCTTATTTCAGCAACTTAGGCTTATTAAATAGCCTTATTTCAGCAACTTAGGCTTATTAAATGGGCTTATTGCAGCAACTTAGCCTTATTAAATAGGCTTATTCAGCAACTTAGGCTTATTGAATAGCCTTATTAAATAGGCTTATTTCAGCAACTTAGACTTATTAAATAGGCTCATTTCAGCAACTTAGACTTATTAAATAGCCTTATTTCAGCAACTTAGACTTATTAAATAGGCTTATTTCAGCAACTTATGCTCATTAAATATACTTATTTCAGCAACATAGGCTTATTAAATAGCCTTATTTCAGCAACTTAGACTTATTAAATAGGCTTATTTCAGCAACTTAGGCTTATTAAATAGCATTATTTCAGCAACTTAGACTTATTAAATAGGCTTATTTCAGCAACTTAGACTTATTAAAAAGGCTTATTTCAGCAACTTAGGCTTATTAAATAGGCTTATTCAGCAACTTATGCTTATTAAATAGGCTTATTTCAGCAACTTAGACTTATTAAATAGGCCTATTAAATAGGCTTATTAAATAGACTGATTAAATAGGCTCAATAAATACTTATTAAATAGGCTTATTAAATAGGCTTATTAAATCGACTTATTAAATAGGCTCAATAAATAGGCTTATTAAATAGGCTTATTAAATATGCTTATACAGCAACTTAGGCTTATTAAATAGCCTTATTAAATAGGTTTATTTCAGCAACTTAGACTTATTAAATAGACCTTTTTATATAGGCTTAGTTCAGCAATGTAGGCTTATTAAATAGGCTTATTTCAGCAACTTATGCTTATTAAATAGCCTTATTAATCAGGTTTATTTCAGCAACTTAGGCGTATTAAATAGCATTTTTAAATAGGTTTATTTCAGCAACTTAGACTTATTAAATAGACCTTTTTAAATAGGCTTAGTTCAGAAACTTAGGCTTATTAAATAGGCTTATTTCAGCAACTTAGGCTTATTAAATATGCTTATTTCAGCAACTTAGGCTCATTAAATAGGCTTATTTCATCAACTTAGGCTTATTAAATAGCCTTATTAAATAGGCTTATTTAGCAACTTAGACTTATTAAATCGACTTATTAAATAGACATTTCAGCAACTTAGGCTCATTAAAAAGGCTTATGAAATATGCTTATTTCTGCAACTTAGACTTATTAGATAGGCCTATTAAATAGGCTTATTTCAGCAACTTAGGCTTATTAAATAGGCTTATTTCAGCAACTTAGGCTTATTAAATAGGCTTATTTCAGCAACTTAGGCTTATTAAATAGCCTTATTAAATAGGCTTATTTCAGCAACTTTGGCTTATTAAATAGGCTTATTTCAGCAACTTACGCTGATTAAATAGGGTCATTTCAGCAACTTAGACTTATTAAATAGCCTTATTTCAGCAACTTAGACTTATTAAATAGGCTTATTTCAGCAACTCAGGCTTATTAAATAGCCTTATTAAATAGGCTTATTTAGCAACTTAGACTTATTAAATCGACTTATTAAATAGACATTTCAGCAACTTAGGCTCATTAAAAAGGCTTATGAAATATGCTTATTTCTGCAACTTAGACTTATTAGATAGGCCTATTAAATAGGCTTATTTCAGCAACTTAGGCTTATTAAATAGGCTTATTTCAGCAACTTAGGCTTATTAAATAGCCTTATTTCAGCAACTTAGGCTTATTAAATGGGCTTATTTCAGCAACTTAGCCTTATTAAATAGGCTTATTCAGCAACTTAGGCTTATTGAATAGCCTTATTAAATAGGCTTATTTCAGCAACTTAGACTTATTAAATAGGCCTATTAAATAGGCTTATTAAATAGACTGATTAAATAGGCTCATTAAATACTCATTAAATAGGCTTATTAAATAGGCTTATTAAATAGACTTATTACATAGGCTCAATAAATAGGCTTATTAAATAGGCTTATTAAATAGGCTTATTAAATAGGCTCAATAAATAGGCTTATTAAATAGGCTTATTAAATGGACTTATTAAATAGCCTCATTAAATAGGCTTATTTGAGCAACTTAGGCTTTTTAAATAGGTTTATTTCAGCAACTTAGACTTATTAAATAGCCTTATTAAATAGGCTTATTTCAGCAACTTAGGCTTATTAAATAGGCTTATTTCAGCAACTCATGCTTATTAAATAGCCTTATTAAACAGGTTTATTTCAGCAACTTAGGCTTATTAAGTAACATTTTTAAATAGGTTTATTTCAGCAACTTAGACTTATTAAATATACCTTTTTAAATAGGCTTAGTTCAGAAACTTCGGCTTATTAAATAGGCTTATTTCAGCAACTTAGGCTCATTAAATAGCCTTATTAAATAGGCTTATTTCAGCAACTTAGGCTTATTAAATAGCCTTGTTAAATAGGCTTATTTTAGCAACTTAGACTTATTAAATCGTCTTATTAAATAGACATTTCAGCAACTTAGGCTCATTACATAGGCTTATGAAATATGCTTATTTCTGCAACTTAGACTTATTAGATAAGCCTAATAAATAGGCTTATTTTAGCAACTTAGGCTTATTAAATATGCTTATTTCAGCAACTTAGGCGTATTAAATAGCATTATTAAATAGGTTTATTTCTGCAACTTAGACTTATTAAATAGCCTTATTAAAAAGGCTTATTTCAGCAACTTAGGCTTATTAAATAGGCTTATTTCAGCAACTTATGCTTATTAAATAGCCTTATTAAACAGGTTTATTTCAGCAATTTAGGCTTATTAAATAGCATTTTTAAATAGGTTTATTTCCGCAACTTAGACTTATTAAATAGACCTTTTTATATAGGCTTAGTTTAGCAATGTAGGCTTATTAAATAGGCTTATTTCAGCAACTTATGCTTATTAAATAGCCTTATTAATCAGGTTTATTTCAGCAACTTAGGCGTATTAAATAGCATTTTTAAATAGGTTTATTTCAGCAACTTAGACGTATTAAATAGACCTTTTTAAATAGGCTTAGTTCAGAAACTTAGGCTTATTAAATAGGCTTATTTCAGCAACGTAGGCTCATTAAATAGCCTCATTAAAGAGGCTTATTTCAGCAACTTAGGCTTATTAAATAGCCTTATTAAATACGCTTATTTAGCAACTTAGACTTATTAAATCGACTTATTAAATAGACATTTCAGCAACTTAGGCTCATTAAAAAGGCTTATGAAATATGCTTATTTCTGCAACTTAGACTTATTAGATAGGCCTATTAAATAGGCTTATTTCAGCAACTTAGGCTTATTAAATAGGCTTATTTCAGCAACTTAGGCTTATTAAATAGGGTTATTTCAGCAACTTAGACTTATTAAATAGCCTTATTTCAGCAAATTACGCTTATTAAATAGGCTTATTTCAGCAACTTAGGCTTAATAAATAGCCTTATTAAATAGGCTTATTTCAGCAACTTGGGCTTATTAAATAGGCTTATTTCAGCAACTTACGCTGATTAAATAGGCTCATTTCAGCAACTTAGACATATTAAATAGCCTTATTTCAGCAACTTAGACTTATTAAATAGGCTTATTTCAGCAACTTATGCTCATTAAATATACTTATTTCAGCAACATAGGCTTATTAAATCGCCTTATTTCAGCAACTTAGACTTATTAAATAGGCTTATTTCAGCAACTTAGGCTTATTAAATAGCGTTATTTCAGCAACTTAGACTTATTAAATAGGCTTATTTCAGCAACTTAGGCTTATTAAATAGGCTTATTCAGCAACTTAGGCTTATTAAATAGGCTTATTAAATAGGCTTATTTCAGCAACTTAGGCTTAGTAAATAGGCTTATTCAGCAACTTAGGCTTATTAAATAGGCTCATTAAATACTTATTAAATAGGCTTATTAAACAGGCTTATTAAATAGACCCATTAAATAGGCTTAATAAATTGGCTTATTAAATAGGCTTATTAAATAGGCTTATTAAATAGGCTTAATAAATAGGCTTATTAAATAGGCTCAATAAATAGGCTTATTAAATAGGCACATTAAATACTTATTAAATAGGCTTATTAAATAGACTTATTAAATAGACTTATTAAATAGGCTTATTAAATAGGCTTATTAAATAGGCTTATTAAATAGACTTATTAAATAGCCTCATTAAATAGGCTCATTTCAGCAACTTAGGCTTATTAAATATCCTTATTTCAGCAACTCAGACTTATTAAATATGCTTATTCAGCAACTTAGGCTTATTAAATAGCCTTATTAAATAGGCTTATTTCAGCAACTTAGACTTATTAAATAGGCTTATTTCAGCAACTTAGGCTTATGAAATAGGCTTATTCAGCAACTTATGCTTATTAAATAGGCTTATTTCAGCAACTTAAACTTATTAAATAGGCCTATTAAATAGGCTTATTAAATAGACTGATTAAATAGGCTCAATAAATATTTATTAAATAGGCTTATTAAATAGGCTTATTAAATCGACTTATTAAATAGGCTCAATAAATAGGCTTATTAAATAGGCTTATTAAATATGCTTATTCAGCAACTTAGGCTTATTAAATAGCCTTATTAAATAGGTTTATTTCAGCAACTTAGACTTATTAAATATACCTTTTTTATATAGGCTTAGTTCAGCAATGTAGGCTTATTAAATAGGCTTATTTCAGCAACTTATGCTTATTAAATAGCCTTATTAATCAGGTTTATTTCAGCAACTTAGGCGTATTAAATAGCATTTTTAAATAGGTTTATTTCAGCAACTTAGACTTATTAAATAGACCTTTTTAAATAGGCTTAGTTCAGAAACTTAGGCTTATTAAATAGGCTTATTTCAGCAACTTATGCTTATTAAATAGGCTTATTTCAGCAACTTAGGCTTATTAAACAGCCTTATTTCAGCAACTTAGGCTTATTAAATGGGCTTATTTCAGCAACTTAGACTTATTAGATAGGATTATTCAGCAACTTAGGCTTATTAAATAGCCTTATTAAATAGGCTTATTTCAGCAACTTAGACTTATTAAATAGGCCTATTAAATAGGCTTATTAAATAGACTGATTAAATAGGCTCATTAAATACTCATTAAATAGGCTTATTAAATAGGCTTATTAAATAGACTTATTAAATAGGCTCAATAAATAGGCTTATTAAATAGGCTTATTAAATAGGCTCAATAAATAGGCGTATTAAATAGGCTTATTAAATAGGCTTATTAAATAGGCTTATTAAATAGACTCATTAAATAGGCGTATTAAATAGGCTTATTAAATAGACTTATTAAATAGCCTCATTAAATAGGCTTATTTGAGCAACTTAGGCTTTTAAAATAGGTTTATTTCAGCAACTTAGACTTATTAAATAGCCTTATTAAATAGGCTTATTTCAGCAACTTAGGCTTATTAAATAGGCTTATTTCAGCAACTCATGCTTATTGAATAGCCTTATTAAACAGGTTTATTTCAGCAACTTAGGCTTATTAAGTAGCATTTTTAAATAGGTTTATTTCAGCAACTTAGACTTATTAAATATACCTTTTTAAATAGGCTTAGTTCAGAAACTTCGGCTTATTAAATAGGCTTATTTCAGCAACTTAGGCTCATTAAATAGCCTTATTAAATAGGCTTATTTCAGCAACTTAGGCTTATTAAATAGCCTTGTTAAATAGGCTTATTTTAGCAACTTAGACTTATTAAATCGTCTTATTAAATAGACATTTCAGCAACTTAGGCTCATTAAATAGGCTTATGAAATATGCTTATTTCTGCAACTTAGACTTATTAGATAGGCCTTTTAAATAGGCTTATTTTAGCAACTTAGGTTTATTAAATATGCTTATTTCAGCAACTTAGACGTATTAAATAGCATTATTAAATAGGTTTATTTCTGCAACTTAGACTTATTAAATAGCCTTATTAAAAAGGCTTATTTCAGCAACTTAGGCTTATTAAATAGGCTTATTTCAGCAACTTATGCTTATTAAATAGCCTTATTAAACAGGTTTATTTCAGCAATTTAGGCTTATTAAATAGCATTTTTAAATACGTTTATTTCAGCAACTTAGACTTATTAAATAGACCTTTTTATATAGGCTTAGTTCAGCAATGTAGGCTTATTAAATAGGCTTATTTCAGCAACTTATGCTTATTAAATAGCCTTATTAATCAGGTTTATTTTAGCAACTTAGGCGTATTAAATAGCATTTTTAAATAGGTTTATTTCAGCAACTTAGACTTATTAAATAGACCTTTTTAAATAGGCTTAGTTCAGAAACTTAGGCTTATTAAATAGGCTTATTTCAGCAACTTAGGCTCATTAAATAGCCTCATTAAATAGGCTTATTTCAGCAACTTAGGCTTATTAAATAGCCTTATTAAATAGGCTTATTTAGCAACTTAGACTTATTAAATCGACTTATTAAATAGACATTTCAGCAACTTAGGCTCATTAAAAAGGCTTATGAAATATGCTTATTTCTGCAACTTAGACTTATTAGATAGGCCTATTAAATAGGCTTATTTCAGCAACTTAGGCTTATTAAATAGGCTTATTTCAGCAACTTAGGCTTATTAAATAGGCTTATTTCAGCAACTTATACTTATTAAATAGCCTTATTTCAGCAAATTACGCTTATTAAATAGGCTTATTTCAGCAACTTAGGCTTATTAAATAGCCTTATTAAATAGGCTTATTTCAGCAACTTGGGCTTATTAAATAGGCTTATTTCAGCAACTTACGCTGATTAAATAGGCTCATTTCAGCAACTTTGACTTATTAAATAGCCTTATTTCAGCAACTTAGAATTATTAAATAGGCTTATTTCAGCAACTTAGGCTTATTAAATAGCTTTATTTCAGCAACTTAGACTTATTAAATAGGCTTATTTCAGCAACTTAGGCTTATTAAATAGGCTTATTCAGCAACCTAGGCTTATTAAATTGGCTTATTAAATAGGCTTATTTCAGCAACTTAGGCTTATTAAATAGGCTTATTCAGCAACTTAGGCTTATTAAATAGGCTCATTAAATACTTATTAAATAGGCTTATTAAACAGGCTTATTAAATAGACTTATTAAATAGGTTCAATAAATAGGCTTATTAAATAAGCTCATTAAATAGGCTTAATAAATAGGCTCATTAAATAGGCTTATTAAATAGGCTTAATAAATAGGCTTATTAAATAGGCTCAATAAATAGGCTTATTAAATAGGCTCATTAAATACTTATTAAATAGACTTATTAAATAGACTTATTAAATAGACTTATTAAATAGCCTCATTAAAAAGGCTCATTTCAGCAACTTAGGCTTATTAAATAGCCTTAATTCAGCAACTCAGACCTATTAAATATGCTTAATCAGCAACTTAGGCTTATTAAATAGGCTTATTTCAGCAACTTAGGCTTATTAAATAGCCTTATTTCAGCAACTCAGACTTATTAAATATGCTTATTCAGCAACTTAGGCTTATTAAATTGCCTTATTAAATAGGCTTATTTCAGCAACTTAGACTTATTAAATAGGCTTATTTCAGCAACTTAGGCTTATTAAATAGGCTTATTTCAGCAACTTAGGCTTAGTAAATAGGCTTATTCAGCAACTTAGGCTTATTAAATAGGCTCATTAAATACTTATTAAATAGGCTTATTAAACAGGCTTATTAAATAGACTTATTAAATAGGCTCGATAAATAGGCTTATTAAATAAGCTCATTAAATAGGCTTAATAAATGGGCTTATTAAATAGGCTTATTAAATAGGCTTATTAAATAGGCTTAATAAATAGGCTTATTAAATAGGCTCAATAAATAGGCTTATTAAATAGGCTCATTAAATACTTATTAAATAGGCTTATTAAATAGGCGTATTAAATAGTCTTATTAAATAGACTTATTAAATAGACTTATTAAATAGCCTCATTAAATAGGCTCATTTCAGCAACTTAGGCTTATTAAATAGCCTTATTTCAGCAACTCAGACTTATTAAATATGCATATTCAGCAACTTAGGCTTATTAAATAGCCTTATTAAATAGGCTTATTTCAGCAACTTAGGCTTATTAAATAGCCTTATTTCAGCAACTCAGACTTATTAAATATGCATATTCAGCAACTTAGGCTCATTAAATAGCCTCATTAAATAGGCTTATTTCAGCAACTTAGGCTTATTAAATAGCCTCATTAAATAGGCTTATTTAGCAACTTAGACTTATTAAATCGACTTATTAAATAGACATTTCAGTAACTTAGGCTCATTAAAAAGGCTTATGAAATATGCTTATTTCTGCAACTTAGACTTATTAGATAGGCCTATTAAATAGGCTTATTTCAGCAACTTAGGCTTATTAAATAGGCTTATTTCAGCAACTTAGGCTTATTAAATAGGCTTATTTCAGCAACTTAGACTTATTAAATAGCCTTATTTCAGCAAATTACGCTTATCAAATAGACTTATTTCAGCAACTTAGGCTTATTAAATAGCCTTATTAAATAGGCTTATTTCAGCAACTTGGGCTTATTAAATAGGCTTATTTCAGCAACTTACGCTGATTAAATAGGCTCATTTCAGCAACTTAGACTTATTAAATAGCCTTATTTCAGCAACTTAGACTTATTAAATAGGCTTATTTCAGCAACTTATGCTCATTAAATATACTTATTTCAGCAACATAGGCTCATTAAATAGCCTTATTTCAGCAACTTAGACTTATTAAATAGGCTTATTTCAGCAACTTAGGCTTATTAAATAGCTTTATTTCAGCAACTTAGACTTATTAAATAGGCTTATTTCAGCAACTTAGGCTTATGAAATAGGCTTATTCAGCAACCTAGGCTTATTAAATCGGCTTATTAAATAGGCTTATTCAGCAACCTAGGCTTATTAAATCGGCTTATTAAATAGGCTTATTTCAGCAACTTAGGCTTATTAAATAGGCTTATTCAGCAACTTAGGCTTATTAAATAGGCTCATTAAATAGGCTTAATAAATAGGCTCATTAAATAGGCTTATTAAATAGGCTTAATAAATAGGCTTATTAAATAGGCTCAATAAATAGGCTTATTAAATAGGCTCATTAAATACTTATTAAATAGACTTATTAAATAGACTTATTAAATAGACTTATTAAATAGGCTTATTAAATAGGCTTATTAAATAGGCTTATTAAATAGACTTATTAAATAGCCTCATTAAAAAGGCTCATTTCAGCAACTTAGGCTTATTAAATAGCCTTAATTCAGCAACTCAGACCTATTAAATATGCTTAATCAGCAACTTAGGCTTATTAAATAGGCTTATTTCAGCAACTTAGGCTTATTAAATAGCCTTATTTCAGCAACTCAGACTTATTAAATATGCTTATTCAGCAACTTAGGCTTATTAAATTGCCTTATTAAATAGGCTTATTTCAGCAACTTAGACTTATTAAATAGGCTTATTTCAGCAACTTAGGCTTATTAAATAGGCTTATTTCAGCAACTTAGGCTTAGTAAATAGGCTTATTCAGCAACTTAGGCTTATTAAATAGGCTCATTAAATACTTATTAAATATCCTTATTAAACAGGCTTATTAAATAGACTTATTAAATAGGCTCAATAAATAGGCTTATTAAATAAGCTCATTAAATAGGCTTAATAAATGGGCTTATTAAATAGGCTTATTAAATAGGCTTATTAAATAGGCTTAATAAATAGGCTTATTAAATAGGCTCAATAAATAGGCTTATTAAATAGGCTCATTAAATACTTATTAAATAGGCTTATTAAATAGGCGTATTAAATAGTCTTATTAAATAGACTTATTAAATAGACTTATTAAATAGCCTCATTAAATAGGCTCATTTCAGCAACTTAGGCTTATTAAATAGCCTTATTTCAGCAACTCAGACTTATTAAATATGCATATTCAGCAACTTAGGCTTATTAAATAGCCTTATTAAATAGGCTTATTTCAGCAACTTAGGCTTATTAAATAGCCTTATTTCAGCAACTCAGACTTATTAAATATGCTTATTTCAGCAACTTAGGCTTATTAAATAGGCTTATTTCAGCAACTTAGGCTTATTAAATAGGCTTATTTCAGCAACTTATACTTATTAAATAGCCTTATTTCAGCAAATTACGCTTATTAAATAGGCTTATTTCAGCAACTTAGGCTTATTAAATAGCCTTATTAAATAGGCTTATTTCAGCAACTTGGGCTTATTAAATAGGCTTATTTCAGCAACTTACGCTGATTAAATAGGCTCATTTCAGCAACTTAGACTTATTAAATAGCCTTATTTCAGCAACTTAGAATTATTAAATAGGCTTATTTCAGCAACTTAGGCTTATTAAATAGCTTTATTTCAGCAACTTAGACTTATTAAATAGGCTTATTTCAGCAACTTAGGCTTATTAAATAGGCTTATTCAGCAACCTAGGCTTATTAAATTGGCTTATTAAATAGGCTTATTTCAGCAACTTAGGCTTATTAAATAGGCTTATTCAGCAACTTAGGCTTATTAAATAGGCTCATTAAATACTTATTAAATAGGCTTATTAAACAGGCTTATTAAATAGACTTATTAAATAGGTTCAATAAATAGGCTTATTAAATAAGCTCATTAAATAGGCTTAATAAATAGGCTCATTAAATAGGCTTATTAAATAGGCTTAATAAATAGGCTTATTAAATAGGCTCAATAAATAGGCTTATTAAATAGGCTCATTAAATACTTATTAAATAGGCTTATTAAATAGGCGTATTAAATAGTCTTATTAAATAGACTTATTAAATAGACTTATTAAATAGCCTCATTAAATAGGCTCATTTCAGCAACTTAGGCTTATTAAATAGCCTTATTTCAGCAACTCAGACTTATTAAATATGCATATTCAGCAACTTAGGCTTATTAAATAGCCTTATTAAATAGGCTTATTTCAGCAACTTAGGCTTATTAAATAGCCTTATTTCAGCAACTCAGACTTATTAAATATGCATATTCAGCAACTTAGGCTCATTAAATAGCCTCATTAAATAGGCTTATTTCAGCAACTTAGGCTTATTAAATAGCCTTATTAAATAGGCTTATTTAGCAACTTAGACTTATTAAATCGACTTATTAAATAGACATTTCAGTAACTTAGGCTCATTAAAAAGGCTTATGAAATATGCTTATTTCTGCAACTTAGACTTATTAGATAGGCCTATTAAATAGGCTTATTTCAGCAACTTAGGCTTATTAAATAGGCTTATTTCAGCAATTAGGCTTATTAAATAGGCTTATTTCAGCAACTTAGACTTATTAAATAGCCTTATTTCAGCAAATTACGCTTATTAAATAGGCTTATTTCAGCAACTTAGGCTTATTAAATAGCCTTATTAAATAGGCTTATTTCAGCAACTTGGGCTTATTAAATAGGCTTATTTCAGCAACTTACGCTGATTAAATAGGCTCATTTCAGCAACTTAGACTTATTAAATAGCCTTATTTCAGCAACTTAGACTTATTAAATAGGCTTATTTCAGCAACTTATGCTCATTAAATATACTTATTTCAGCAACATAGGATCATTAAATAGCCTTATTTCAGCAACTTAGACTTATTAAATAGGCTTATTTCAGCAACTTAGGCTTATTAAATAGCTTTATTTCAGCAACTTAGACTTATTAAATAGACTTATTTCAGCAACTTAGGCTTATGAAATAGGCTTATTCAGCAACCTAGGCTTATTAAATCGGCTTATTAAATAGGCTTATTTCAGCAACTTAGGCTTATTAAATAGGCTTTTTCAGCAACTTAGGCTTATTAAATAGGCTCATTAAATACTTATTAAATAGGCTTATTAAACAGGCTTATTAAATAGACTTATTAAATAGGCTCAATAAATAGGCTTATTAAATAGGCTCATTAAATAGGCTTAATAAATAGGCTTATTAAATAGGCTTATTAAATAGGCTTAATAAATAGGCTTATTAAATAGGCTCAATAAATAGGCTTATTAAATAGGCTCATTAAATACTTATTAAATAGACTTATTAAATAGACTTATTAAATAGACTTATTAAATAGGCTTATTAAATAGGCTTATTAAATAGGCCTATTAAATAGACTTATTAAATAGCCTCATTAAAAAGGTTCATTTCAGCAACTTAGACTTATTAAATAGCCTTATTTCAGCAACTCAGACTTATTAAATATGCTTATTCAGCAACTTAGGCTTATTAAATAGGCTTATTTCAGCAACTTAGGCTTATTAAATAGCCTTATTTCAGCAACTCAGACTTATTAAATATGCTTATTCAGCAACTTAGGCTTATTAAATTGCCTTATTAAATAGGCTTATTTCAGCAACTTAGACTTATTAAATAGGCTTATTTCAGCAACTTAGGCTTATTAAATAGGCTTATTTCAGCAACTTAGGCTTAGTAAATAGGCTTATTCAGCAACTTAGTCTTATTAAATAGGCTCATTAAATACTTATTAAATAGGCTTATTAAACAGGCTTATTAAATAGACTTATTAAATAGGCTCAATAAATAGGCTTATTAAATAGGCTCATTAAATAGGTTTAATAAATGGGCTTATTAAATAGGCTTATTAAACAGGCTTATTAAATAGGCTTAATAAATAGGCTTATTAAATAGGCTCAATAAATAGGCTTATTAAATAGGCTCATTAAATACTTATTAAATAGGCTTATTAAATAGACTTATTAAATAGACTTATTAAATAGGCTTCTTAAATAGGCTTATTAAATAGGCTTATTAAATAGACTTATTAAATAGCCTCATTAAATAGGCTCATTTCAGCAACTTAGGCTTATTAAATAGCCTTATTTCAGCAACTCAGACTTATTAAATATGCATATTCAGCAACTTAGGCTTATTAAATAGCCTTATTAAATAGGCTTATTTCAGCAACTTAGACTTATTAAATAGGCTTATTTCAGCAACTTCGACTTATTAAAAAAGCCTATTTCAGCAACTTAGGCTTATGAAATAGGCTTATTCAGCAACTTATGCTTATTAAATAGGCTTATTTCAGCAACTTAGACTTATTAAATAGGCCTATTAAATAGGCTTATTAAATAGACTGATTAACTCAATAAATACTTATTAAATAGGCTTATTAAATAGGCTTATTAAATCGACTTATTAAATAGGCTCAATAAATCGGCTTATTAAATAGGCTTATTAAATATGCTTATTCAGCAACTTAGGATTATTAAATAGCCTTATTAAATAGGTTTATTTCTGCAACTTAGACTTATTAAATAGACCTTTTTATATAGGCTTAGTTCAGCAATGTAGGCTTATTAAATAGGCTTATTTCAGCAACTTATGCTTATTAAATAGCCTTATTAATCAGGTTTATTTCAGCAACTTAGGCGTATTAAATAGCATTTTAAATAGGCTTATTTCAGCAACTTATGCTTATTAAATAGGCTTATTTCAGCAACTTATGCTTATTAAATAGGCTTATTTCAGCAACTTATGCTTATTAAATAGGCTTATTTCAGCAACTTATGCTTATTAAATAGCCTTATTAAATAGGCTTATTTAGCAACTTAGACTTATTAATTCGACTTATTAAATAGACATTTCAGCAACTTAGGCTCATTAAAAAGGCTTATGAAATATGCTTATTTCTGCAACTTAGACTTATTAGATAGGCCTATTAAATAGGCTTATTTCAGCAACTTAGGCTTATTAAATAGGCTTATTTCAGCAACTTAGGCTTATTAAATAGCCTTATTTCAGCAACTTAGGCTTATTAAATGGGCTTATTTCAGCAACTTAGACTTATTAAATAGGCTTATTCAGCAACTTAGACTTATTAAATATGCCTATTAAATAGGCTTATTAAATAGACTGATTAAATAGGCTCATTAAATACTCATTAAATAGGCTTATTAAATAGGCTTATTAAATAGACTTATTAAATAGGCTCAATAAATAGGCTTATTAAATAGGCTTATTAAATAGGCTCAATAAATAGGCTTATTAAATAGGCTATTAAATAGGCTTATTAAATAGGCTTATTAAATAGACTTATTAAATAGGCGTATTAAATAGGCTTATTAAATAGACTTATTAAATAGCCTCATTAAATAGGCTTATTTGAGCAACTTAGGCTTTTTAAATAGGTTTATTTCAGCAACTTAGACTTATTAAATAGCCTTATTAAATAGGCTTATTTCAGCAACTTAGACTTATTAAATAGGCTTATTTCAGCAACTTAGGCTTATTAAATAGGCTTATTTCAGCAACTTAGGCTTAGTAAATAGGCTTATTCAGCAACTTAGTCTTATTAAATAGGCTCATTAAATACTTATTAAATAGGCTTATTAAACAGGCTTATTAAATAGACTTATTAAATAGGCTCAATAAATAGGCTTATTAAATAGGCTCATTAAATAGGTTTAATAAATGGGCTTATTAAATAGGCTTATTAAACAGGCTTATTAAATAGGCTTAATAAATAGGCTTATTAAATAGGCTCAATAAATAGGCTTATTAAATAGGCTCATTAAATACTTATTAAATAGGCTTATTAAATAGACTTATTAAATAGACTTATTAAATAGGCTTCTTAAATAGGCTTATTAAATAGGCTTATTAAATAGACTTATTAAATAGCCTCATTAAATAGGCTCATTTCAGCAACTTAGGCTTATTAAATAGCCTTATTTCAGCAACTCAGACTTATTAAATATGCATATTCAGCAACTTAGGCTTATTAAATAGCCTTATTAAATAGGCTTATTTCAGCAACTTAGACTTATTAAATAGGCTTATTTCAGCAACTTCGACTTATTAAAAAGGCCTATTTCAGCAACTTAGGCTTATGAAATAGGCTTATTCAGCAACTTATGCTTATTAAATAGGCTTATTTCAGCAACTTAGACTTATTAAATAGGCCTATTAAATAGGCTTATTAAATAGACTGATTAACTCAATAAATACTTATTAAATAGGCTTATTAAATAGGCTTATTAAATCGACTTATTAAATAGGCTCAATAAATCGGCTTATTAAATAGGCTTATTAAATATGCTTATTCAGCAACTTAGGATTATTAAATAGCCTTATTAAATAGGTTTATTTCTGCAACTTAGACTTATTAAATAGACCTTTTTATATAGGCTTAGTTCAGCAATGTAGGCTTATTAAATAGGCTTATTTCAGCAACTTATGCTTATTAAATAGCCTTATTAATCAGGTTTATTTCAGCAACTTAGGCGTATTAAATAGCATTTTAAATAGGCTTATTTCAGCAACTTATGCTTATTAAATAGGCTTATTTCAGCAACTTATGCTTATTAAATAGGCTTATTTCAGCAACTTAGGCTTATTAAATAGCCTTATTAAATAGGCTTATTTAGCAACTTAGACTTATTAATTCGACTTATTAAATAGACATTTCAGCAACTTAGGCTCATTAAAAAGGCTTATGAAATATGCTTATTTCTGCAACTTAGACTTATTAGATAGGCCTATTAAATAGGCTTATTTCAGCAACTTAGGCTTATTAAATAGGCTTATTTCAGCAACTTAGGCTTATTAAATAGCCTTATTTCAGCAACTTAGGCTTATTAAATGGGCTTATTTCAGCAACTTAGACTTATTAAATAGGCTTATTCAGCAACTTAGACTTATTAAATATGCCTATTAAATAGGCTTATTAAATAGACTGATTAAATAGGCTCATTAAATACTCATTAAATAGGCTTATTAAATAGGCTTATTAAATAGACTTATTAAATAGGCTCAATAAATAGGCTTATTAAATAGGCTTATTAAATAGGCTCAATAAATAGGCTTATTAAATAGGCTATTAAATAGGCTTATTAAATAGGCTTATTAAATAGACTTATTAAATAGGCGTATTAAATAGGCTTATTAAATAGACTTATTAAATAGCCTCATTAAATAGGCTTATTTGAGCAACTTAGGCTTTTTAAATAGGTTTATTTCAGCAACTTAGACTTATTAAATAGCCTTATTAAATAGGCTTATTTCAGCAACTTAGGCTTATTAAATAGGCTTATTTCAGCAACTCATGCTTATTAAATAGCCTTATTAAACAGGTTTATTTCAGCAACTTAGGCTTATTAAGTAGCATTTTTAAATAGGTTTATTTCAGCAACTTAGACTTATTAAATATACCTTTTTAAATAGGCTTAGTTCAGAAACTTCGGCTTATTAAATAGGCTTATTTCAGCAACTTAGGCTCATTAAATAGCCTTATTAAATAGGCTTATTTCAGCAACTTAGGCTTATTAAATAGCCTTGTTAAATAGGCTTATTTTAGCAACTTAGACTTATTAAATCGTCTTATTAAATAGACATTTCAGCAACTTAGGCTCATTAAATAGGCTTATGAAATATGCTTATTTCTGCAACTTAGACTTATTAGATAGGCCTATTAAATAGGCTTATTTTAGCAACTTAGGTTTATTAAATATGCTTATTTCAGCAACTTAGACGTATTAAATAGCATTATTAAATAGGTTTATTTCTGCAACTTAGACTTATTAAATAGCCTTATTAAAAAGGCTTATTTCAGCAACTTAGGCTTATTAAATAGGCTTATTTCAGCAACTTATGCTTATTAAATAGCCTTAGTAAACAGGTTTATTTCAGCAATTTAGGCTTATTAAATAGCATTTTTAAATAGGTTTATTTCAGCAACTTAGACTTAGTAAATAGACCTTTTTATATAGGCTTAGTTCAGCAATGTAGGCTTATTAAATAGGCTTATTTCAGCAACTTATGCTTATTAAATAGCCTTATTAATCAGGTTTATTTCAGCAACTTAGGCGTATTAAATAGCATTTTTAAATAGGTTTATTTCAGCAACTTAGACTTATTAAATAGACCTTTTTAAATAGGCTTAGTTCAGAAACTTAGGCTTATTAAATAGGCTTATTTCAGCAACTTAGGCTCATTAAATAGCCTCATTAAATAGGCTTATTTCAGCAACTTAGGCTTATTAAATAGCCTTATTAAATAGACATTTCAGCAACTTAGGCTCATTAAAAAGGCTTATGAAACATGCTTATTTCTGCAACTTAGACTTATTAGATAGGCCTATTAAATAGGCTTATTTCAGCAACTTAGGCTTATTAAATAGGCTTATTTCAGCAACTTAGGCTTATTAAATAGGCTTATTTCAGCAACTTAGACTTATTAAATAGCCTTATTTCAGCAAATTACGCTTATTAAATAGGCTTATTTCAGCAACTTAGGCTTATTAAATAGCCTTATTAAATAGTCTTATTTCAGCAACTTGGGCTTATTAAATAGGCTCATTTCAGCAACTTAGACTTATTAAATAGCCTTATGTCAGCAACTTAGACTTATTAAATAGGCTTATTTCAGCAACTTATGCTCATTAAATATACTTATTTCAGCAACATAGGCTTATTAAATAGCCTTATTTCAGCAACTTAGACTTATTAAATAGGCTTATTTCAGCTACTTAGGCTTATTAAATAGCGTTATTTCAGCAACTTAGACTTATTAAATAGGCTTATTTCAGCAACTTAGGCTTATTAAATAGGCTTATTCAGCAACCTAGGCTTATTAAATCGGCTTATTAAATAGGCTTATTTCAGCATAGGCTTATTCAGCAACTTAGGCTTATTAAATAGGCTCATTAAATACTTATTAAATAGGCTTATTAAACAGGCTTATTAAATAGACTTATTAAATAGGCTCAATAAATAGGCTTATTAAATAGGCTCATTAAATAGGCTTAATAAATAGGCTTATTAAATAGGCTTATTAAATAGGCTTAATAAATAGGCTTATTAAATAGGCTCAATAAATAGGCTTATTAAATAGGCTCATTAAATACTTATTAAATAGGCTTATTAAATAGACTTATTAAATAGACTTATTAAATAGGCTTATTAAATAGGCTTATTAAATAGGCTTATTAAATAGACTTATTAAATAGCCTCATTAAATAGGCTCATTTCAGCAACTTAGGCTTATTAAATAGCCTTATTTCAGCAACTCAGACTTATTAAATATGCTTATTCAGCAACTTAGGCTTATTAAATAGCCTTATTAAATAGGCTTATTTCAGCAACTTAGACTTATTAAATAGGCTTATTTCAGCAACTTAGACTTATTAAAAAGGCTTATTTCAGCAACTTAGGCTTATGAAATAGGCTTATTCAGCAACTTTTGCTTATTAAATAGGCTTATTTCAGCAACTTAGACTTATTAAATAGGCTTAAAAAAAGGCTTATTAAATCGACTTATTAAATAGGCTCAATATATAGGCTTATTAAATAGGCTTATTAAATATGCTTATTCAGCAACTTAGGCTTATTAAAAGCCTTATTAAATAGGCTTATTTCAGCAACTTATGCTTATTAAATAGGCTTATTTCAGCAACTTATGCTTATTAAATAGGCTTATTTCAGCAACTTAGGCTTATTAAATAGCCTTATTAAATAGGCTTATTTAGCAACTTAGACTTATTAATTCGACTTATTAAATAGACATTTCAGCAACTTAGGCTCATTAAAAAGGCTTATGAAATATGCTTATTTCTGCAACTTAGACTTATTAGATAGGCCTATTAAATAGGCTTATTTCAGCAACTTAGGCTTATTAAATAGGTTAATTTCAGCAACTTAGGCTTATTAAATAGCCTTATTTTAGCAACTTAGGCTTATTAAATGGGCTTATTTCAGCAACTTAGACTTATTAAATAGGCTTATTCAGCAACTTAGACTTATTAAATATGCCTATTAAATAGGCTTATTAAATAGACTGATTAAATAGGCTCATTAAATACTCATTAAATAGGCTTATTAAATAGGCTTATTAAATAGACTTATTAAATAGGCTCAATAAATAGGCTTATTAAATAGGCTTATTAAATAGGCTCAATAAATAGGCTTATTAAATAGGCTATTAAATAGGCTTATTAAATAGGCTTATTAAATAGACTTATTAAATAGGCGTATTAAATAGGCTTATTAAATAGACTTATTAAATAGCCTCATTAAATAGGCTTATTTGAGCAACTTAGGCTTTTTAAATAGGTTTATTTCAGCAACTTAGACTTATTAAATAGCCTTATTAAATAGGCTTATTTCAGCAACTTAGGCTTATTAAATAGGCTTATTTCAGCAACTCATGCTTATTAAATAGCCTTATTAAACAGGTTTATTTCAGCAACTTAGGCTTATTAAGTAGCATTTTTAAATAGGTTTATTTCAGCAACTTAGACTTATTAAATATACCTTTTTAAATAGGCTTAGTTCAGAAACTTCGGCTTATTAAATAGGCTTATTTCAGCAACTTAGGCTCATTAAATAGCCTTATTAAATAGGCTTATTTCAGCAACTTAGGCTTATTAAATAGCCTTGTTAAATAGGCTTATTTTAGCAACTTAGACTTATTAAATCGTCTTATTAAATAGACATTTCAGCAACTTAGGCTCATTAAATAGGCTTATGAAATATGCTTATTTCTGCAACTTAGACTTATTAGATAGGCCTATTAAATAGGCTTATTTTAGCAACTTAGGTTTATTAAATATGCTTATTTCAGCAACTTAGACGTATTAAATAGCATTAGTAAATAGGTTTATTTCTGCAACTTAGACTTATTAAATAGCCTTATTAAAAAGGCTTATTTCAGCAACTTAGGCTTATTAAATAGGCTTATTTCAGCAACTTATGCTTATTAAATAGCCTTAGTAAACAGGTTTATTTCAGCAATTTAGGCTTATTAAATAGCATTTTTAAATAGGTTTATTTCAGCAACTTAGACTTATTAAATAGACCTTTTTATATAGGCTTAGTTCAGCAATGTAGGCTTATTAAATAGGCTTATTTCAGCAACTTATGCTTATTAAATAGCCTTATTAATCAGGTTTATTTCAGCAACTTAGGCGTATTAAATAGCATTTTTAAATAGGTTTATTTCAGCAACTTAGACTTATTAAATAGACCTTTTTAAATAGGCTTAGTTCAGAAACTTAGGCTTATTAAATAGGCTTATTTCAGCAACTTAGGCTCATTAAATAGCCTCATTAAATAGGCTTATTTCAGCAACTTAGGCTTATTAAATAGCCTTATTAAATAGGCTTATTTAGCAACTTAGACTTATTAAATCGACTTATTAAATAGACATTTCAGCAACTTAGGCTCATTAAAAAGGCTTATGAAACATGCTTATTTCTGCAACTTAGACTTATTAGATAGGCCTATTAAATAGGCTTATTTCAGCAACTTAGGCTTATTAAATAGGCTTATTTCAGCAACTTAGGCTTATTAAATAGGCTTATTTCAGCAACTTAGGCTTATTAAATAGCCTTATTAAATATTCTTATTTCAGCAACTTGGGCTTATTAAATAGGCTCATTTCAGCAACTTAGACTTATTAAATAGCCTTATTTCAGCAACTTAGACTTATTAAATAGGCTTATTTCAGCAACTTATGCTCATTAAATATACTTATTTCAGCAACATAGGCTTATTAAATAGCCTTATTTCAGCAACTTATGCTTATTAAATAGGCTTATTTCAGCAACTTATGCTTATTAAATAGGCTTATTTCAGCAACTTAGGCTTATTAAATAGCCTTATTAAATAGGCTTATTTAGCAACTTAGACTTATTAATTCGACTTATTAAATAGACATTTCAGCAACTTAGGCTCATTAAAAAGGCTTATGAAATATGCTTATTTCTGCAACTTAGACTTATTAGATAGGCCTATTAAATAGGCTTATTTCAGCAACTTAGGCTTATTAAATAGGTTAATTTCAGCAACTTAGGCTTATTAAATGGGCTTATTTCAGCAACTTAGACTTATTAAATAGGCTTATTCAGCAACTTAGACTTATTAAATATGCCTATTAAATAGGCTTATTAAATAGACTGATTAAATAGGCTCATTAAATACTCATTAAATAGGCTTATTAAATAGGCTTATTAAATAGACTTATTAAATAGGCTCAATAAATAGGCTTATTAAATAGGCTTATTAAATAGGCTCAATAAATAGGCTTATTAAATAGGCTATTAAATAGGCTTATTAAATAGGCTTATTAAATAGACTTATTAAATAGGCGTATTAAATAGGCTTATTAAATAGACTTATTAAATAGCCTCATTAAATAGGCTTATTTGAGCAACTTAGGCTTTTTAAATAGGTTTATTTCAGCAACTTAGACTTATTAAATAGCCTTATTAAATAGGCTTATTTCAGCAACTTAGGCTTATTAAATAGGCTTATTTCAGCAACTCATGCTTATTAAATAGCCTTATTAAACAGGTTTATTTCAGCAACTTAGGCTTATTAAGTAGCATTTTTAAATAGGTTTATTTCAGCAACTTAGACTTATTAAATATACCTTTTTAAATAGGCTTAGTTCAGAAACTTCGGCTTATTAAATAGGCTTATTTCAGCAACTTAGGCTCATTAAATAGCCTTATTAAATAGGCTTATTTCAGCAACTTAGGCTTATTAAATAGCCTTGTTAAATAGGCTTATTTTAGCAACTTAGACTTATTAAATCGTCTTATTAAATAGACATTTCAGCAACTTAGGCTCATTAAATAGGCTTATGAAATATGCTTATTTCTGCAACTTAGACTTATTAGATAGGCCTATTAAATAGGCTTATTTTAGCAACTTAGGTTTATTAAATATGCTTATTTCAGCAACTTAGACGTATTAAATAGCATTAGTAAATAGGTTTATTTCTGCAACTTAGACTTATTAAATAGCCTTATTAAAAAGGCTTATTTCAGCAACTTAGGCTTATTAAATAGGCTTATTTCAGCAACTTATGCTTATTAAATAGCCTTAGTAAACAGGTTTATTTCAGCAATTTAGGCTTATTAAATAGCATTTTTAAATAGGTTTATTTCAGCAACTTAGACTTATTAAATAGACCTTTTTATATAGGCTTAGTTCAGCAATGTAGGCTTATTAAATAGGCTTATTTCAGCAACTTATGCTTATTAAATAGCCTTATTAATCAGGTTTATTTCAGCAACTTAGGCGTATTAAATAGCATTTTTAAATAGGTTTATTTCAGCAACTTAGACTTATTAAATAGACCTTTTTAAATAGGCTTAGTTCAGAAACTTAGGCTTATTAAATAGGCTTATTTCAGCAACTTAGGCTCATTAAATAGCCTCATTAAATAGGCTTATTTCAGCAACTTAGGCTTATTAAATAGCCTTATTAAATAGGCTTATTTAGCAACTTAGACTTATTAAATCGACTTATTAAATAGACATTTCAGCAACTTAGGCTCATTAAAAAGGCTTATGAAACATGCTTATTTCTGCAACTTAGACTTATTAGATAGGCCTATTAAATAGGCTTATTTCAGCAACTTAGGCTTATTAAATAGGCTTATTTCAGCAACTTAGGCTTATTAAATAGGCTTATTTCAGCAACTTAGACTTATTAAATAGCCTTATTTCAGCAAATTACGCTTATTAAATAGGCTTATTTCAGCAACTTAGGCTTATTAAATAGCCTTATTAAATATTCTTATTTCAGCAACTTGGGCTTATTAAATAGGCTCATTTCAGCAACTTAGACTTATTAAATAGCCTTATTTCAGCAACTTAGACTTATTAAATAGGCTTATTTCAGCAACTTATGCTCATTAAATATACTTATTTCAGCAACATAGGCTTATTAAATAGCCTTATTTCAGCAACTTAGACTTATTAAATAGGCTTATTTCAGCTACTTAGGCTTATTAAATAGCGTTATTTCAGCAACTTAGACTTATTAAATAGGCTTATTTCAGCAACTTAGGCTTATTAAATAGGCTTATTCAGCAACCTAGGCTTATTAAATCGGCTTATTAAATAGGCTTATTTCAGCATAGGCTTATTCAGCAACTTAGGCTTATTAAATAGGCTCATTAAATACTTATTAAATAGGCTTATTAAACAGGCTTATTAAATAGACTTATTAAATAGGCTCAATAAATAGGCTTATTAAATAGGCTCATTAAATAGGCTTAATAAATAGGCTTATTAAATAGGCTTATTAAATAGGCTTAATAAATAGGCTTATTAAATAGGCTCAATAAATAGGCTTATTAAATAGGCTCATTAAATACTTATTAAATAGGCTTATTAAATAGACTTATTAAATAGACTTATTAAATAGGCTTATTAAATAGGCTTATTAAATAGGCTTATTAAATAGACTTATTAAATAGCCTCATTAAATAGGCTCATTTCAGCAACTTAGGCTTATTAAATAGCCTTATTTCAGCAACTCAGACTTATTAAATATGCTTATTCAGCAACTTAGGCTTATTAAATAGCCTTATTAAATAGGCTTATTTCAGCAACTTAGACTTATTAAATAGGCTTATTTCAGCAACTTAGACTTATTAAAAAGGCTTATTTCAGCAACTTAGGCTTATGAAATAGGCTTATTCAGCAACTTTTGCTTATTAAATAGGCTTATTTCAGCAACTTAGACTTATTAAATAGGCTTAAAAAAAGGCTTATTAAATCGACTTATTAAATAGGCTCAATATATAGGCTTATTAAATAGGCTCATTAAATATGCTTATTCAGCAACTTAGGCTTATTAAAAGCCTTATTAAATAGGTTTATTTCAGCAACTTAGACTTATTAAATAGACCTTTTTATATAGGCTTAGTTCAGCAATGTAGGCTTATTAAATAGGCTTATTTCAGCAACTTATGCTTATTAAATAGCCTTATTAATCAGGTTTATGTCAGCAACTTAGGCGTATTAAATAGCATTTTTAAATAGGTTTATTTCAGCAACTTAGACTTATTAAATAGACCTTTTTAAATAGGCTTAGTTCAGAAACTTAGGCTTATTAAATAGGCTAATTTCAGCAACTTATGCTTATTAAATAGGCTTATTTCAGCAACTTTGGCTTATAAATAGCCTTATTAAATAGGCTTATTTAGCAACTTAGACTTATTAAATCGACTTATTAAATAGACATTTCAGCAACTTAGGCTCATTTAAAAGGCTTATGAAATATGCTTATTTCTGCAACTTAGACTTATTAGATAGACCTATTAAATAGGCTTATTTCAGCAACTTAGGCTTATTAAATAGGCTTATTTCAGCAACTTAGGCTTATTAAATAGCCTTATTTCAGCAACTTAGGCTTATTAAATGGGCTTATTTCAGCAACTTAGCCTTATTAAATAGGCTTATTCAGCAACTTAGGCTTATTGAATAGCCTTATTAAATAGGCTTATTTCAGCAACTTAGGCTTATTAAATAGCCTTATTTCAGCAACTCAGACTTATTAAATATGCTTATTCAGCAACTTAGGCTTATTAAATAGCCTTATTAAATAGGCTTATTTCAGCAACTTAGACTTATTAAATAGGCTTATTTCAGCAACTTAGACTTATTAAAAAGGCTTATTTCAGCAACTTAGGCTTATGAAATAGGCTTATTCAGCAACTTTTGCTTATTAAATAGGCTTATTTCAGCAACTTAGACTTATTAAATAGGCTTAAAAAAAGGCTTATTAAATCGACTTATTAAATAGGCTCAATATATAGGCTTATTAAATAGGCTTATTAAATATGCTTATTCAGCAACTTAGGCTTATTAAAAGCCTTATTAAATAGGTTTATTTCAGCAACGTAGACTTATTAAATAGACCTTTTTATATAGGCTTAGTTCAGCAATGTAGGCTTATTAAATAGGCTTATTTCAGCAACTTATGCTTATTAAATAGCCTTATTAATCAGGTTTATGTCAGCAACTTAGGCGTATTAAATAGCATTTTTAAATAGGTTTATTTCAGCAACTTAGACTTATTAAATAGACCTTTTTAAATAGGCTTAGTTCAGAAACTTAGGCTTATTAAATAGGCTAATTTCAGCAACTTATGCTTATTAAATAGGCTTATTTCAGCAACTTAGGCTTATAAATAGCCTTATTAAATAGGCTTATTTAGCAACTTAAACTTATTAAATCGACTTATTAAATAGACATTTCAGCAACTTAGGCTCATTAAATAGGCTTATGAAATATGCTTATTTCTGCAACTTAGACTTATTAAATAGCCTTATTAAATAGGCTTATTTCAGCAACTTAGGCTTATTAAATAGGCTTATTTCAGCAACTTAGGCTTATTAAATAGCCTTATTAAACAGGTTTATTTCAGCAATTTAGGCTTATTAAATAGCATTTTTAAATAGGTTTATTTCAGCAACTTAGACTTATTAAATAGACCTTTTTAAATAGGCTTAGTTCAGAAACTTAGGCTTATTAAATAGGCTAATTTCAGCAACTTATGCTTATTAAATAGGCTTATTTCAGCAACTTTGGCTTATAAATAGCCTTATTAAATAGGCTTATTTAGCAACTTAGACTTATTAAATCGACTTATTAAATAGACATTTCAGCAACTTAGGCTCATTTAAAAGGCTTATGAAATATGCTTATTTCTGCAACTTAGACTTATTAGATAGACCTATTAAATAGGCTTATTTCAGCAACTTAGGCTTATTAAATAGGCTTATTTCAGCAACTTAGGCTTATTAAATAGCCTTATTTCAGCAACTTAGGCTTATTAAATGGGCTTATTTCAGCAACTTAGCCTTATTAAATAGGCTTATTCAGCAACTTAGGCTTATTGAATAGCCTTATTAAATAGGCTTATTTCAGCAACTTAGGCTTATTAAATAGCCTTATTTCAGCAACTCAGACTTATTAAATATGCTTATTCAGCAACTTAGGCTTATTAAATAGCCTTATTAAATAGGCTTATTTCAGCAACTTAGACTTATTAAATAGGCTTATTTCAGCAACTTAGACTTATTAAAAAGGCTTATTTCAGCAACTTAGGCTTATGAAATAGGCTTATTCAGCAACTTTTGCTTATTAAATAGGCTTATTTCAGCAACTTAGACTTATTAAATAGGCTTAAAAAAAGGCTTATTAAATCGACTTATTAAATAGGCTCAATATATAGGCTTATTAAATAGGCTTATTAAATATGCTTATTCAGCAACTTAGGCTTATTAAAAGCCTTATTAAATAGGTTTATTTCAGCAACTTAGACTTATTAAATAGACCTTTTTATATAGGCTTAGTTCAGCAATGTAGGCTTATTAAATAGGCTTATTTCAGCAACTTATGCTTATTAAATAGCCTTATTAATCAGGTTTATGTCAGCAACTTAGGCGTATTAAATAGCATTTTTAAATAGGTTTATTTCAGCAACTTAGACTTATTAAATAGACCTTTTTAAATAGGCTTAGTTCAGAAACTTAGGCTTATTAAATAGGCTAATTTCAGCAACTTATGCTTATTAAATAGGCTTATTTCAGCAACTTAGGCTTATAAATAGCCTTATTAAATAGGCTTATTTAGCAACTTAGACTTATTAAATCGACTTATTAAATAGACATTTCAGCAACTTAGGCTCATTTAAAAGGCTTATGAAATATGCTTATTTCTGCAACTTAGACTTATTAGATAGACCTATTAAATAGGCTTATTTCAGCAACTTAGGCTTATTAAATAGGCTTATTTCAGCAACTTAGGCTTATTAAATAGCCTTATTTCAGCAACTTAGGCTTATTAAATGGGCTTATTTCAGCAACTTAGCCTTATTAAATAGGCTTATTCAGCAACTTAGGCTTATTGAATAGCCTTATTAAATAGGCTTATTTCAGCAACTTACACTTATTAAATAGGCCTATTAAATAGGCTTATTAAATAGACTGATTAAATAGGCTAATTAAATACTCATTAAATAGGCTTATTAAATAGGCTTATTAAATAGACTTATTAAATAGGCTCAATAAATAGGCTTATTAAATAGGCTTATTAAATAGGCTTATTAAATAGGCTCAATAAATAGGCTTATTAAATAGGCTTATTAAATAGGATTATTAAATAGGCGTATTAAATAGGCTTATTAAATAGGCGTATTAAATAGGCTTATTAAATAGGCTCATTAAATACTTATTAAATAGGTTTATTAAATAGGCGTATTAAATAGGCTTATTAAATAGGCGTATTAAATAGGCTTATTAAATAGACTTATTAAATAGCCTCATTAAATAGGCTTATTTGAGCAACTTAGGCTTTATAAATAGGCTTATTTCAGCAACTTAGACGTATTAAAAAGGCTTATTTCAACAACTTAGGCTTATGAAATAGGCTTATTCAGCAACTTTTGCTTATTAAATAGGCTTATTTCAGCAACTTAGACTTATTAAATAGGCTTATAAAATAGGCTTATTAAATCGACTTATTAAATAGGCTCAATATATAGGCTTATTAAATAGGCTTATTAAATATGCTTATTCAGCAACTTAGGCTTATTAAATAGCCTTATTAAATAGGTTTATTTCAGCAACTTAGACTTATTAAATAGACCTTTTTATATAGGCTTAGTTCAGCAATGTAGGCTTATTAAATAGGCTTATTTCAGCAACTTATGCTTATTAAATAGCCTTATTAATCAGGTTTATTTCAGCAACTTAGGCGTATTAAATAGCATTTTTAAATAGGTTTACTTCAGCAACTTAGATTTATTAAATAGACCTTTTTAAATAGGCTTAGTTCAGAAACGTAGGCTTATTAAATAGGCTTATTTCAGCAACTTATGCTTATTAAATAGGCTTATTTCAGCAACTTAGGCTTATTAAATAGCCTTATTAAATAGGCTTATTTAGCAACTTAGACTTATTAAATCGACTTATTAAATAGACATTTCAGCAACTTAGGCTCATTTAAAAGGCTTATGAAATATGCTTATTTCTGCAACTTAGACTTATTAGATAGGCCTATTAAATAGGCTTATTTCAGCAACTTAGGCTTATTAAATAGGCTTATTTCAGCAACTTAGGCTTATTAAATAGCCTTATTTCAGCAACTTAGGCTTATTAAATGGGCTTATTTCAGCAACTTAGCCTTATTAAATAGGGTTATTCAGCAACTTAGGCTTATTGAATAGCCTTATTAAATAGGCTTATTTCAGTAACTTAGACTTATTAAATAGGCCTATTAAATAGGCTTATTAAATAGACTGATTAAATAGGCTCATTAAATACTCATTAAATAGGCTTATTAAATAGGCTTATTAAATAGGCTTATTAAATAGGCTCAATAAATAGGCTTATTAAATAGGCTTATTAAATAGGCGTATTAAATAGGCTTATTAAATAGACTTATTAATTAGGCGTATTAAATAGGCTTATTAAATAGACTTATTAAATAGCCTCATTAAATAGGTTTATTTGAGCAACTTAGGCTTTTTAAATATGTTTATTTCAGCAACTTAGACTTATTAAATAGCCTTATTAAATAGGCTTATTTCAGCAACTTAGGCTTATTAAATAGGCTTATTTCAGCAACTTAGGCTTATTAAATAGCCTTATTTCAGCAACTTAGGCTTAATAAATAGGCTTATTTCAGCAACTTAGACTTATTAAATAGGCATATTCAGCAACTTAGGCTTATTAAATAGCCTTATTAAATAGGCTTATTTCAGCAACTTAGACTTATTAAATAGGCCTATTAAATAGGCTTATTAAATAGACTGATTAAATAGGCTAATTAAATACTCATTAAATAGGCGTATTAAATAGGCTTATTAAAGAGACTTATTAAATAGCCTCATTAAATAGGCTTATTTGAGCAACTTAGGCTTTTTAAATAGGTTTATTTCAGCAACTTAGACTTATTAAATATCCTTATTAAATAGGCTTATTTCCGCAACTTAGGCTTATTAAATAGGCTTATTTCAGCAACTCATGCTTATTAAATAGTCTTATTAAACAGGTTTATTTCAGCAACTTAGGCTTATTAAGTAGCATTTTTAAATAGGTTTATTTCAGCAACTTAGACTTATTAAAGATACCTTTTTAAATAGGCTTAGTTCAGAAACTTTGGCTTATTAAATAGGCTTATTTCAGCAACTTAGGCTTATTAAATAGCCTTATTAAATAGGCTTATTTAGCAACTTAGACTTATTAAATCGACTTATTAAATAGACATTTCAGCAACTTAGGCTCATTTAAAAGGCTTATGAAATATGCTTATTTCTGCAACTTAGACTTATTAGATAGGCCTATTAAATAGGCTTATTTCAGCAACTTAGGCTTATTAAATAGGCTTATTTCAGCAACTTAGGCTTATTAAATAGCCTTATTTCAGCAACTTAGGCTTATTAAATGGGCTTATTTCAGCAACTTAGCCTTATTAAATAGGCTTATTCAGCAACTTAGGCTTATTGAATAGCCTTATTAAATAGGCTTATTTCTGCAACTTAGACTTATTAAATAGGCCTATTAAATAGGCTTATTAAATAGACTGATTAAATAGGCTCATTAAATACTCATTAAATAGGCTTATTAAATAGGCTTATTAAATAGGCTTATTAAATAGGCTCAATAAATAGGCTTATTAAATAGGCACATTAAATACTTATTAAATAGGCTTATTAAATAGACTTATTAAATAGACTTATTAAATAGGCTTATTAAATAGGCTTATTAAATAGGCTTATTAAATAGACTTATTAAATAGCCTCATTAAATAGGCTCATTTCAGCAACTTAGGCTTATTAAATAGCCTTATTTCAGCAACTCAGACTTATTAAATAGACCTTTTTAAATAGGCTTAGTTCAGAAACTTAGGCTTATTAAATAGGCTTATTTCAGCAACTTATGCTTATTAAATAGGCTTATTTCAGCAACTTAGGCTTATTAAATAGCCTTATTAAATAGGCTTATTTAGCAACTTAGACTTATTAAATCGACTTATTAAATAGACATTTCAGCAACTTAGGCTCATTTAAAAGGCTTATGAAATATGCTTATTTCTGCAACTTAGACTTATTAGATAGGCCTATTAAATAGGCTTATTTCAGCAACTTAGGCTTATTAAATAGGCTTATTTCAGCAACTTAGGCTTATTAAATAGCCTTATTTCAGCAACTTAGGCTTAATAAATAGGCTTATTTCAGCAACTTAGACTTATTAAATAGGCATATTCAGCAACTGAGGCTTATTAAATAGCCTTATTAAATAGGCTTATTTCAGCAACTTAGACTTATTAAATAGGCCTATTAAATAGGCTTATTAAATAGACTGATTAAATAGGCTAATTAAATACTCATTAAATAGGCGTATTAAATAGGCTTATTAAATAGACTTATTAAATAGCCTCATTAAATAGGCTTATTTGAGCAACTTAGGCTTTTTAAATAGGTTTATTTCAGCAACTTAGACTTATTAAATATCCTTATTAAATAGGCTTATTTCCGCAACTTAGGCTTATTAAATAGGCTTATTTCAGCAACTCATGCTTATTAAATAGTCTTATTAAACAGGTTTATTTCAGCAACTTAGGCTTATTAAGTAGCATTTTTAAATAGGTTTATTTCAGCAACTTAGACTTATTAAAGATACCTTTTTAAATAGGCTTAGTTCAGAAACTTTGGCTTATTAAATAGGCTTATTTCAGCAACTTAGGCTTATTAAATAGCCTTATTAAATAGGCTTATTTAGCAACTTAGACTTATTAAATCGACTTATTAAATAGACATTTCAGCAACTTAGGCTCATTTAAAAGGCTTATGAAATATGCTTATTTCTGCAACTTAGACTTATTAGATAGGCCTATTAAATAGGCTTATTTCAGCAACTTAGGCTTATTAAATAGGCTTATTTCAGCAACTTAGGCTTATTAAATAGCCTTATTTCAGCAACTTAGGCTTATTAAATGGGCTTATTTCAGCAACTTAGCCTTATTAAATAGGCTTATTCAGCAACTTAGGCTTATTGAATAGCCTTATTAAATAGGCTTATTTCTGCAACTTAGACTTATTAAATAGGCCTATTAAATAGGCTTATTAAATAGACTGATTAAATAGGCTCATTAAATACTCATTAAATAGGCTTATTAAATAGGCTTATTAAATAGGCTTATTAAATAGGCTCAATAAATAGGCTTATTAAATAGGCACATTAAATACTTATTAAATAGGCTTATTAAATAGACTTATTAAATAGACTTATTAAATAGGCTTATTAAATAGGCTTATTAAATAGGCTTATTAAATAGACTTATTAAATAGCCTCATTAAATAGGCTCATTTCAGCAACTTAGGCTTATTAAATAGCCTTATTTCAGCAACTCAGACTTATTAAATAGACCTTTTTAAATAGGCTTAGTTCAGAAACTTAGGCTTATTAAATAGGCTTATTTCAGCAACTTATGCTTATTAAATAGGCTTATTTCAGCAACTTAGGCTTATTAAATAGCCTTATTAAATAGGCTTATTTAGCAACTTAGACTTATTAAATCGACTTATTAAATAGACATTTCAGCAACTTAGGCTCATTTAAAAGGCTTATGAAATATGCTTATTTCTGCAACTTAGACTTATTAGATAGGCCTATTAAATAGGCTTATTTCAGCAACTTAGGCTTATTAAATAGGCTTATTTCAGCAACTTAGGCTTATTAAATAGCCTTATTTCAGCAACTTAGGCTTATTAAATGGGCTTATTTCAGCAACTTAGCCTTATTAAATAGGCTTATTCAGCAACTTAGGCTTATTGAATAGCCTTATTAAATAGGCTTATTTCAGCAACTTAGACTTATTAAATAGGCCTATTAAATAGGCTTATTAAATAGACTGATTAAATAGGCTCATTAAATACTCATTAAATAGGCTTATTAAATAGGCTTATTAAATAGGCTTATTAAATAGGCTCAATAAATAGGCTTATTAAATAGGCACATTAAATACTTATTAAATAGGCTTATTAAATATACTTATTAAATAGACTTATTAAATAGGCTTATTAAATAGGCTTATTAAATAGGCTTATTAAATAGACTTATTAAATAGCCTCATTAAATAGGCTCATTTCAGCAACTTAGGCTTATTAAATAGCCTTATTTCAGCAACTCAGACTTATTAAATATGCTTATTCAGCAACTTAGGCTTATTAAATAGCCTTATTAAATAGGCTTATTTCAGCAACTTAGACTTATTAAATAGGCTTATTTCAGCAACTTAGACTTATTAAAAAGGCTTATTTCAGCAACTTAGGCTTATGAAATAGGCTTATTCAGCAACTTGGGCTTATTAAATAAGCTTATTTCAGCAACTTAGGATTATTAAATAGCGTTATTTCAGCAACTTAGACTTATTAAATAGGCTAATTTCAGCAACTTATGCTTATTAAATAGGCTTATTTCAGCAACTTAGGCTTATAAATAGCCTTATTAAATAGGCTTATTTAGCAACTTAGACTTATTAAATCGACTTATTAAATAGACATTTCAGCAACTTAGGCTCATTTAAAAGGCTTATGAAATATGCTTATTTCTGCAACTTAGACTTATTAGATAGACCTATTAAATAGGCTTATTTCAGCAACTTAGGCTTATTAAATAGGCTTATTTCAGCAACTTAGGCTTATTAAATAGTCTTATTTCAGCAACTTAGGCTTATTAAATGGGCTTATTTCAGCAACTTAGCCTTATTAAATAGGCTTATTCAGCAACTTAGGCTTATTGAATAGCCTTATTAAATAGGCTTATTTCAGCAACTTAGACTTATTAAATAGGCCTATTAAATAGGCTTATTAAATAGACTGATTAAATAGGCTCATTAAATACTCATTAAATAGGCTTATTAAATAGGCTTATTAAATAGGCTTATTAAATAGGCTCAATAAATAGGCTTATTAAATAGGCACATTAAATACTTATTAAATAGGCTTATTAAATAGACTTATTAAATAGACTTATTAAATAGGCTTATTAAATAGGCTTATTAAATAGGCTTATTAAATAGACTTATTAAATAGCCTCATTAAAAAGGCTCATTTCAGCAACTTAGGCTTATCAAATATGCTTATTCAGCAACTTAGGCTTATTAAATAGCCTTATTAAATAGGCTTATTTCAGCAACTTAGACTTATTAAATAGGCTTATTTCAGCAACTTAGACTTATTAAAAAGGCTTATTTCAGCAACTTAAGCTTATGAAATAGGCTTATTCAGCAACTTATGCTTATTAAATAGGCTTATTTCAGCAACTTAGACTTATTAAATAGGCCTATTAAATAGGCTTATTAAATAGACTGATTAAATAGGCTCAATAAATACTTATTAAATAGGCTTATTAAATAGGCTTATTAAATCGACTTATTAAATAGGCTCAATAAATAGGCTTATTAAATAGGCTTATTAAATATGCTTATTCAGCAACTTAGGCTTATTAAATAGCCTTATTAAATAGGTTTATTTCAGCAACTTAGACTTATTAAATAGACCTTTTTATATAGGCTTAGTTCAGCAATGTAGGCTTATTAAATAGTCTTATTTCAGCAACTTATGCTTATTAAATAGCCTTATTAATCAGGTTTATTTCAGCAACTTAGGCGTATTAAATAGCATTTTTAAATAGGTTTATTTCAGCAACTTAGACTTATTAAATAGACCTTTTTAAATAGGCTTAGTTCAGAAACTTATGCTTATTAAATAGGCTTATTTCAGCAACTTATGCTTATTAAATAGGCTTATTTCAGCAACTTAGGCTTATTAAATAGCCTTATTAAATAGGCTTATTTAGCAACTTAGATTTATTAAATCGACTTATTAAATAGACATTTCAGCAACTTAGGCTCATTTAAAAGGCTTATGAAATATGCTTATTTCTGCAACTTAGACTTATTAGATAGGCCTATTAAATAGGCTTATTTCAGCAACTTAGGCTTATTAAATAGGCTTATTTCAGCAACTTAGGCGTATTAAATAGCCTTATTTCAGCAACTTAGGCTTATTAAATGGGCTTATTTCAGCAACTTAGCCTTATTAAATAGGCTTATTCAGCAACTTAGGCTTATTGAATAGCCTTATTAAATAGGCTTATTTCAGCAACTTAGACTTATTAAATAGGCCTATTAAATAGGCTTATTAAATAGACTGATTAAATAGGCTCATTAAATACTCATTAAATAGGCTTATTAAATAGGCTTATTAAATAGACTTATTAAATAGGCTCAATAAATAGGCTTATTAAATAGGCTTATTAAATAGGCTTATTAAATAGGCACAATAAATAGGCTTATTAAATAGGTTTATTAAATAGGCTTATTAAATAGACTTATTAAATAGGCGTATTAAATAGGCTTAGTAAATAGACTTATTAAATAGCCTCATTAAATAGGCTTATTTGAGCAACTTAGGCTTTTTAAATAGGTTTATTTCAGCAACTTAGACTTATTAAATAGCCTTATTAAATAGGCTTATTTCAGCAACTTAGGCTTATTAAATAGGCTTATTTCAGCAACTCATGCTTATTAAATAGCCTTATTAAACAGGTTTATTTCAGCAACTTAGACTTATTAAATATACCTTTTAAAATAGGCTTAGTTCAGAAACTTCGGCTTATTAAATAGGCTTATTTCAGCAACTTAGGCTCATTAAATAGCCTTATTTAATAGGCTTATTTCAACAACTTAGGCTTATTAAATAGGCTTATTTCAGCAACTCATGCTTATTAAATAGCCTTATTAAACAGGTTTATTTCAGCAACTTAGGCTTATTAAGTAGCATTTTTAAGTAAGTTTATTTCAGCAACTTAGTCTTATTAAATATACCTTTTTAAATAGGCTTAGTTCAGAAACTTCGGCTTATTAAATAGGCTTATTTCAGCAACTTAGGCTTATTAAATAGCCTTATTAAATAGGCTTATTTCAGCAACTTAGACTTATTAAATAGGCCTATTAAATAGGCTTATTAAATAGACTGATTAAATAGGCTAATTAAATACTCATTAAATAGGCTTATTAAATAGGCTTATTAAATAGACTTATTAAATAGGCTCAATAAATAGGCTTATTAAATAGGCTTATTAAATAGGCTTATTAAATAGGCTCAATAAATAGGCTTATTAAATAGGCTTATTAAATAGGATTATTAAATAGGCATATTAAATAGGCTTATTAAATAGGCGTATTAAATAGGCTTATTAAATAGGCTCATTAAATACTTATTAAATAGGTTTATTAAATAGGCGTATTAAATAGGCTTATTAAATAGGCGTATTAAATAGGCTTATTAAATAGACTTATTAAATAGCCTCATTAAATAGGCTTATTTGAGCAACTTAGGCTTTATAAATAGGCTTATTTCAGCAACTTAGACTTATTAAAAAGGCTTATTTCAACAACTTAGGCTTATGAAATAGGCTTATTCAGCAACTTTTGCTTATTAAATAGGCTTATTTCAGCAACTTAGACTTATTAAATAGGCTTATAAAATAGGCTTATTAAATCGACTTATTAAATAGGCTCAATATATAGGCTTATTAAATAGGCTTATTAAATATGCTTATTCAGCAACTTAGGCTTATTAAATAGCCTTATTAAATAGGTTTATTTCAGCAACTTAGACTTATTAAATAGACCTTTTTATATAGGCTTAGTTCAGCAATGTAGGCTTATTAAATAGGCTTATTTCAGCAACTTATGCTTATTAAATAGCCTTATTAATCAGGTTTATTTCAGCAACTTAGGCGTATTAAATAGCATTTTTAAATAGGTTTACTTCAGCAACTTAGATTTATTAAATAGACCTTTTTAAATAGGCTTAGTTCAGAAACGTAGGCTTATTAAATAGGCTTATTTCAGCAACTTATGCTTATTAAATAGGCTTATTTCAGCAACTTAGGCTTATTAAATAGCCTTATTAAATAGGCTTATTTAGCAACTTAGACTTATTAAATCGACTTATTAAATAGACATTTCAGCAACTTAGGCTCATTTAAAAGGCTTATGAAATATGCTTATTTCTGAAACTTAGACTTATTAGATAGGCCTATTAAATAGGCTTATTTCAGCAACTTAGGCTTATTAAATAGGCTTATTTCAGCAACTTAGGCTTATTAAATAGCCTTATTAAATAGGCTTATTTCAGCAACTTAGAATTATTAAATAGGCTTATTTCAGCAACTTAGACTTATTAAAAAGGCTTATTTCAGCAACTTAGGCTTATGAAATAGGCTTATTCAGCAACTTGGGCTTATTAAATAAGCTTATTTCAGCAACTTAGGATTATTAAATAGCGTTATTTCAGCAACTTAGACTTATTAAATAGGCTAATTTCAGCAACTTATGCTTATTAAATAGGCTTATTTCAGCAACTTAGGCTTATAAATAGCCTTATTAAATAGGCTTATTTAGCAACTTAGACTTATTAAATCGACTTATTAAATAGACATTTCAGCAACTTAGGCTCATTTAAAAGGCTTATGAAATATGCTTATTTCTGCAACTTAGACTTATTAGATAGACCTATTAAATAGGCTTATTTCAGCAACTTAGGCTTATTAAATAGGCTTATTTCAGCAACTTAGGCTTATTAAATAGCCTTATTTCAGCAACTTAGGCTTATTAAATGGGCTTATTTCAGCAACTTAGCCTTATTAAATAGGCTTATTCAGCAACTTAGGCTTATTGAATAGCCTTATTAAATAGGCTTATTTCAGCAACTTAGACTTATTAAATAGGCCTATTAAATAGGCTTATTAAATAGACTGATTAAATAGGCTTATTAAATACTCATTAAATAGGCTTATTAAATAGACTTATTAAATAGGCTTATTAAATAGGCTCAATAAATAGGATTATAAAATAGGCACATTAAATACTTATTAAATAGGCTTATTAAATAGACTTATTAAATAGACTTATTAAATAGGCTTATTAAATAGGCTTATTAAATAGGCTTATTAAATAGACTTATTAAATAGCCTCATTAAAAAGGCTCATTTCAGCAACTTAGGCTTATTAAATATGCTTATTCAGCAACTTAGGCTTATTAAATAGCCTTATTAAATAGGCTTATTTCAGCAACTTAGACTTATTAAATAGGCTTATTTCAGCAACTTAGACTTATTAAAAAGGCTTATTTCAGCAACTTAGGCTTATGAAATAGGCTTATTCAGCAACTTATGCTTATTAAATAGGCTTATTTCAGCAACTTAGACTTATTAAATAGGCCTATTAAATAGGCTTATTAAATAGACTGATTAAATAGGCTCAATAAATACTTATTAAATAGGCTTATTAAATAGGCTTATTAAATCGACTTATTAAATAGGCTCAATAAATAGGCTTATTAAATAGGCTTATTAAATATGCTTATTCAGCAACTTAGGCTTATTAAATAGCCTTATTAAATAGGTTTATTTCAGCAACTTAGACTTATTAAATAGACCTTTTTATATAGGCTTAGTTCAGCAATGTAGGCTTATTAAATAGTCTTATTTCAGCAACTTATGCTTATTAAATAGCCTTATTAATCAGGTTTATTTCAGCAACTTAGGCGTATTAAATAGCATTTTTAAATAGGTTTATTTCAGCAACTTAGACTTATTAAATAGACCTTTTTAAATAGGCTTAGTTCAGAAACTTATGCTTATTAAATAGGCTTATTTCAGCAACTTATGCTTATTAAATAGGCTTATTTCAGCAACTTAGGCTTATTAAATAGCCTTATTAAATAGGCTTATTTAGCAACTTAGATTTATTAAATCGACTTATTAAATAGACATTTCAGCAACTTAGGCTCATTTAAAAGGCTTATGAAATATGCTTATTTCTGCAACTTAGACTTATTAGATAGGCCTATTAAATAGGCTTATTTCAGCAACTTAGGCTTATTAAATAGGCTTATTTCAGCAACTTAGGCGTATTAAATAGCCTTATTTCAGCAACTTAGGCTTATTAAATTGGCTTATTTCAGCAACTTAGCCTTATTAAATAGGCTTATTCAGCAACTTAGGCTTATTGAATAGCCTTATTAAATAGGCTTATTTCAGCAACTTAGACTTATTAAATAGGCCTATTAAATAGGCTTATTAAATAGACTGATTAAATAGGCTCATTAAATACTCATTAAATAGGCTTATTAAATAGGCTTATTAAATAGACTTATTAAATAGGCTCAATAAATAGGCTTATTAAATAGGCTTATTAAATAGGCTTATTAAATAGGCACAATAAATAGGCTTATTAAATAGGTTTATTAAATAGGCTTATTAAATAGACTTATTAAATAGGCGTATTAAATAGGCTTAGTAAATAGACTTATTAAATAGCCTCATTAAATAGGCTTATTTGAGCAACTTAGGCTTTTTAAATAGGTTTATTTCAGCAACTTAGACTTATTAAATAGCCTTATTAAATAGGCTTATTTCAGCAACTTAGGCTTATTAAATAGGCTTATTTCAGCAACTCATGCTTATTAAATAGCCTTATTAAACAGGTTTATTTCAGCAACTTAGACTTATTAAATATACCTTTTAAAATAGGCTTAGTTCAGAAACTTCGGCTTATTAAATAGGCTTATTTCAGCAACTTAGGCTCATTAAATAGCCTTATTTAATAGGCTTATTTCAACAACTTAGGCTTATTAAATAGGCTTATTTCAGCAACTCATGCTTATTAAATAGCCTTATTAAACAGGTTTATTTCAGCAACTTAGGCTTATTAAGTAGCATTTTTAAATAAGTTTATTTCAGCAACTTAGTCTTATTAAATATACCTTTTTAAATAGGCTTAGTTCAGAAACTTCGGCTTATTAAATAGGCTTATTTCAGCAACTTAGGCTTATTAAATAGCCTTATTAAATAGGCTTATTTCAGCAACTTAGACTTATTAAATATGCCTATTAAATAGGCTTATTAAATAGACTGATTAAATAGGCTAATTAAATACTCATTAAATAGGCTTATTAAATAGGCTTATTAAATAGACTTATTAAATAGGCTCAATAAATAGGCTTATTAAATAGGCTTATTAAATAGGCTTATTAAATAGGCTCAATAAATAGGCTTATTAAATAGGCTTATTAAATAGGATTATTAAATAGGCGTATTAAATAGGCTTATTAAATAGGCGTATTAAATAGGCTTATTAAATAGGCTCATTAAATACTTATTAAATAGGTTTATTAAATAGGCGTATTAAATAGGCTTATTAAATAGGCGTATTAAATAGGCTTATTAAATAGACTTATTAAATAGCCTCATTAAATAGGCTTATTTGAGCAACTTAGGCTTTATAAATAGGCTTATTTCAGCAACTTAGACTTATTAAAAAGGCTTATTTCAACAACTTAGGCTTATGAAATAGGCTTATTCAGCAACTTTTGCTTATTAAATAGGCTTATTTCAGCAACTTAGACTTATTAAATAGGCTTATAAAATAGGCTTATTAAATCGACTTATTAAATAGGCTCAATATATAGGCTTATTAAATAGGCTTATTAAATATGCTTATTCAGCAACTTAGGCTTATTAAATAGCCTTATTAAATAGGTTTATTTCAGCAACTTAGACTTATTAAATAGACCTTTTTATATAGGCTTAGTTCAGCAATGTAGGCTTATTAAATAGGCTTATTTCAGCAACTTATGCTTATTAAATAGCCTTATTAATCAGGTTTATTTCAGCAACTTAGGCGTATTAAATAGCATTTTTAAATAGGTTTACTTCAGCAACTTAGATTTATTAAATAGACCTTTTTAAATAGGCTTAGTTCAGAAACGTAGGCTTATTAAATAGGCTTATTTCAGCAACTTATGCTTATTAAATAGGCTTATTTCAGCAACTTAGGCTTATTAAATAGCCTTATTAAATAGGCTTATTTAGCAACTTAGACTTATTAAATCGACTTATTAAATAGACATTTCAGCAACTTAGGCTCATTTAAAAGGCTTATGAAATATGCTTATTTCTGCAACTTAGACTTATTAGATAGGCCTATTAAATAGGCTTATTTCAGCAACTTAGGCTTATTAAATAGGCTTATTTCAGCAACTTAGGCTTATTAAATAGCCTTATTTCAGCAACTTAGGCTTATTAAATGGGCTTATTTCAGCAACTTAGCCTTATTAAATAGGGTTATTCAGCAACTTAGGCTTATTGAATAGCCTTATTAAATAGGCTTATTTCAGCAACTTAGACTTATTAAATAGGCCTATTAAATAGGCTTATTAAATAGACTGATTAAATAGGCTCATTAAATACTCATTAAATAGGCTTATTAAATAGGCTTATTAAATAGGCTTATTAAATAGGCTCAATAAATAGGCTTATTAAATAGGCTTATTAAATAGGCTTATTAAATAGGCTTATTAAATAGACTTATTAAATAGGCGTATTAAATAGGCTTATTAAATAGACTTATTAAATAGCCTCATTAAATAGGCTTATTTGAGCAACTTAGGCTTTTTAAATAGGTTTATTTCAGCAACTTAGACTTATTAAATAGCCTTATTAAATAGGCTTATTTCAGCAACTTAGGCTTATTAAATAGGCTTATTTCAGCAACTTAGGCTTATTAAATAGCCTTATTTCAGCAATTTAGGCTTAATAAATAGGCTTATTTCAGCAACTTAGACTTATTAAATAGGCATATTCAGCAACTTAGGCTTATTAAATAGCCTTATTAAATAGGCTTATTTCAGCAACTTAGACTTATTAAATAGGCCTATTAAATAGGCTTATTAAATAGACTGATTAAATAGGCTAATTAAATACTCATTAAATAGGCGTATTAAATAGGCTTATTAAATAGACTTATTAAATAGCCTCATTAAATAGGCTTATTTGAGCAACTTAGGCTTTTTAAATAGGTTTATTTCAGCAACTTAGACTTATTAAATATCCTTATTAAATAGGCTTATTTCCGCAACTTAGGCTTATTAAATAGGCTTATTTCAGCAACTCATGCTTATTAAATAGTCTTATTAAACAGGTTTATTTCAGCAACTTAGGCTTATTAAGTAGCATTTTTAAATAGGTTTATTTCAGCAACTTAGACTTATTAAAGATACCTTTTTAAATAGGCTTAGTTCAGAAAATTTGGCTTATTAAATAGGCTTATTTCAGCAACTTAGGCTTATTAAATAGCCTTATTAAATAGGCTTATTTAGCAACTTAGACTTATTAAATCGACTTATTAAATAGACATTTCAGCAACTTAGGCTCATTTAAAAGGCTTATGAAATATGCTTATTTCTGCAACTTAGACTTATTAGATAGGCCTATTAAATAGGCTTATTTCAGCAACTTAGGCTTATTAAATAGGCTTATTTCAGCAACTTAGGCTTATTAAATAGCCTTATTTCAGCAACTTAGGCTTATTAAATGGGCTTATTTCAGCAACTTAGCCTTATTAAATAGGCTTATTCAGCAACTTAGGCTTATTGAATAGCCTTATTAAATAGGCTTATTTCAGCAACTTAGACTTATTAAATAGGCGTATTAAATAGGCTTATTAAATAGACTGATTAAATAGGCTCATTAAATACTCATTAAATAGGCTTATTAAATAGGCTTATTAAATAGGCTTATTAAATAGGCTCAATAAATAGGCTTATTAAATAGGCACATTAAATACTTATTAAATAGGCTTATTAAATAGACTTATTAAATAGACTTATTAAATAGGCTTATTAAATAGGCTTATTAAATAGGCTTATTAAATAGACTTATTAAATAGCCTCATTAAATAGGCTCATTTCAGCAACTTAGGCTTATTAAATAGCCTTATTTCAGCAACTCAGACTTATTAAATATGCTTATTCAGCAACTTAGGCTTATTAAATAGCCTTATTAAATAGGCTTATTTCAGCAACTTAGACTTATTAAATAGGCTTATTTCAGCAACTTAGACTTATTAAAAAGGCTTATTTCAGCAACTTAGGCTTATGAAATAGGCTTATTCAGCAACTTATGCTTATTAAATAGGGTTATTTCAGCAACTTAGACTTATTAAATAGGCCTATTAAATAGGCTTATTAAATAGACTGATTAAATAGGCTCAATAAATACTTATTAAATAGGCTTATTAAATAGGCTTATTAAGTCGACTTATTAAATAGGCTCAATAAATAGGCTTATTAAATAGTCTTATTAAATATGCTTATTCAGCAACTTAGGCTTATTAAATAGCCTTATTAAATAGGTTTATTTCAGCAACTTAGACTTATTAAATAGACCTTTTTATATAGGCTTAGTTCAGCAATGTAGGCTTATTAAATAGGCTTATTTCAGCAACTTATGCTTATTAAATAGCCTTATTAATCAGGTTTATTTCAGCAACTTAGGCGTATTAAATAGCATTTTTAAATAGGTTTATTTCAGCAACTTAGACTTATTAAATAGACCTTTTTAAATAGACTTAGTTCAGAAACTTAGGCTTATTAAATAGGCTTATTTCAGCAACTTATGCTTATTAAATAGGCTTATTTCAGCAACTTAGGCTTATTAAATAGCCTTATTAAATAGGCTTATTTAGCAACTTAGACTTATTAAATCGACTTATGAAATAGACATTTCAGCAACTTAGGCTCATTTAAAAGGCTTATGAAATATGCTTATTTCTGCAACTTAGACTTATTAGATAGGCCTATTAAATAGGCTTATTTCAGCAACTTAGGCTTATTAAATAGGCTTATTTCAGCAACTTAGGCTTATTAAATAGCCTTATTTCAGCAACTTAGGCTGATTAAATGGGCTTATTTCAGCAACTTAGACTTATTAAATAGGCTTATTCAGCAACTTAGGCTTATTGAATAGCCTTATTAAATAGGCTTATTTCAGCAACTTAGACTTATTAAATAGGCCTATTAAATAGGCTTATTAAATAGACTGATTAAATAGGCTCATTAAATACTCATTAAATAGGCTTATTAAATAGGCTTATTAAATAGACTTATTAAATAGGCTCAATAAATAGGCTTATTAAATAGGCTTATTAAATAGGCTTATTAAATAGGCTCAATAAATAGGCTTATTAAATAGGCTTATTAAATAGGCTTATTAAATAGGCTTATTAAATAGGTTTATTAAATAGGCGTATTAAATAGGCTTATTAAATAGGCGTATTAAATAGGCTTATTAAATAGACTTATTAAATAGCCTCATTAAATAGGCTTATTTGAGCAACTTAGGCTTTATAAATAGGCTTATTTCAGCAACTTAGACTTATTAAAAAGGCTTATTTCACAACTTAGGCTTATGAAATAGGCTTATTCAGCAACTTTTGCTTATTAAATAGGCTTATTTCAGCAACTTAGACTTATTAAATAGGCTTATAAAATAGGCTTATTAAATCGACTTATTAAATAGGCTCAATATATAGGCTTATTAAATAGGCTTATTAAATATGCTTATTCAGCAACTTAGGCTTATTAAATAGCCTTATTAAATAGGTTTATTTCAGCAACTTAGACTTATTAAATAGACCTTTTATATAGGCTTAGTTCAGCAATGTAGGCTTATTAAATAGGCTTATTTCAGCAACTTATGCTTATTAAATAGCCTTATTAATCAGGTTTATTTCAGCAACTTAGGCGTATTAAATAGCATTTTTAAATAGGTTTACTTCAGCAACTTAGATTTATTAAATATACCTTTTTAAATAGGCTTAGTTCAGAAACGTAGGCTTATTAAATAGGCTTATTTCAGCAACTTATGCTTATTAAATAGGCTTATTTCAGCAACTTAGGCTTATTAAATAGCCTTATTAAATAGGCTTATTTAGCAACTTAGACTTATTAAATCGACTTATTAAATAGACATTTCAGCAACTTAGGCTCATTTAAAAGGCTTATGAAATATGCTTATTTCTGCAACTTAGACTTATTAGATAGGCCTATTAAATAGGCTTATTTCAGCAACTTAGGCTTATTAAATAGGCTTATTTCAGCAACTTAGGCTTATTAAATAGCCTTATTTCAGCAACTTAGGCTTATTAAATGGGCTTATTTCAGCAACTTAGCCTTATTAAATAGGGTTATTCAGCAACTTAGGCTTATTGAATAGCCTTATTAAATAGGCTTATTTCAGCAACTTAGACTTATTAAATAGGCCTATTAAATAGGCTTATTAAATAGACTGATTAAATAGGCTCATTAAATACTCATTAAATAGGCTTATTAAATAGGCTTATTAAATAGGCTTATTAAATAGGCTCAATAAATAGGCTTATTAAATAGGCTTATTAAATAGGCTTATTAAATAGGCTTATTAAATAGACTTATTAAATAGGCGTATTAAATAGGCTTATTAAATAGACTTATTAAATAGCCTCATTAAATAGGCTTATTTGAGCAACTTAGGCTTTTTAAATAGGTTTATTTCAGCAACTTAGACTTATTAAATAGCCTTATTAAATAGGCTTATTTCAGCAACTTAGGCTTATTAAATAGGCTTATTTCAGCAACTTAGGCTTATTAAATAGCCTTATTTCAGCAATTTAGGCTTAATAAATAGGCTTATTTCAGCAACTTAGACTTATTAAATAGGCATATTCAGCAACTTAGGCTTATTAAATAGCCTTATTAAATAGGCTTATTTCAGCAACTTAGACTTATTAAATAGGCCTATTAAATAGGCTTATTAAATAGACTGATTAAATAGGCTAATTAAATACTCATTAAATAGCCTCATTAAATAGGCTTATTTGAGCAACTTAGGCTTTTTAAATAGGTTTATTTCAGCAACTTAGACTTATTAAATATCCTTATTAAATAGGCTTATTTCCGCAACTTAGGCTTATTAAATAGGCTTATTTCAGCAACTCATGCTTATTAAATAGTCTTATTAAACAGGTTTATTTCAGCAACTTAGGCTTATTAAGTAGCATTTTTAAATAGGTTTATTTCAGCAACTTAGACTTATTAAAGATACCTTTTTAAATAGGCTTAGTTCAGAAACTTTGGCTTATTAAATAGGCTTATTTCAGCAACTTAGGCTTATTAAATAGCCTTATTAAATAGGCTTATTTAGCAACTTAGACTTATTAAATCGACTTATTAAATAGACATTTCAGCAACTTAGGCTCATTTAAAAGGCTTATGAAATATGCTTATTTCTGCAACTTAGACTTATTAGATAGGCCTATTAAATAGGCTTATTTCAGCAACTTAGGCTTATTAAATAGGCTTATTTCAGCAACTTAGGCTTATTAAATAGCCTTATTTCAGCAACTTAGGCTTATTAAATGGGCTTATTTCAGCAACTTAGCCTTATTAAATAGGCTTATTCAGCAACTTAGGCTTATTGAATAGCCTTATTAAATAGGCTTATTTCAGCAACTTAGACTTATTAAATAGGCGTATTAAATAGGCTTATTAAATAGACTGATTAAATAGGCTCATTAAATACTCATTAAATAGGCTTATTAAATAGGCTTATTAAATAGGCTTATTAAATAGGCTCAATAAATAGGCTTATTAAATAGGCACATTAAATACTTATTAAATAGGCTTATTAAATAGACTTATTAAATAGACTTATTAAATAGGCTTATTAAATAGGCTTATTAAATAGACTTATTAAATAGCCTCATTAAATAGGCTCATTTCAGCAACTTAGGCTTATTAAATAGCCTTATTTCAGCAACTCAGACTTATTAAATATGCTTATTCAGCAACTTAGGCTTATTAAATAGCCTTATTAAATAGGCTTATTTCAGCAACTTAGACTTATTAAATAGGCTTATTTCAGCAACTTAAACTTATTAAAAAGGCTTATTTCAGCAACTTAGGCTTATGAAATAGGCTTATTCAGCAACTTATGCTTATTAAATAGGGTTATTTCAGCAACTTAGACTTATTAAATAGGCCTATTAAATAGGCTTATTAAATAGACTGATTAAATAGGCTCAATAAATACTTATTAAATAGGCTTATTAAATAGGCTTATTAAGTCGACTTATTAAATAGGCTCAATAAATAGGCTTATTAAATAGTCTTATTAAATATGCTTATTCAGCAACTTAGGCTTATTAAATAGCCTTATTAAATAGGTTTATTTCAGCAACTTAGACTTATTAAATAGACCTTTTTATATAGGCTTAGTTCAGCAATGTAGGCTTATTAAATAGGCTTATTTCAGCAACTTATGCTTATTAAATAGCCTTATTAATCAGGTTTATTTCAGCAACTTAGGCGTATTAAATAGCATTTTTAAATAGGTTTATTTCAGCAACTTAGACTTATTAAATAGACCTTTTTAAATAGGCTTAGTTCAGAAACTTAGGCTTATTAAATAGGCTTAATTCAGCAACTTATGCTTATTAAATAGGCTTATTTCAGCAACTTAGGCTTATTAAATAGCCTTATTAAATAGGCTTATTTAGCAACTTAGACTTATTAAATCGACTTATGAAATAGACATTTCAGCAACTTAGGCTCATTTAAAAGGCTTATGAAATATGCTTATTTCTGCAACTTAGACTTATTAGATAGGCCTATTAAATAGGCTTATTTCAGCAACTTAGGCTTATTAAATAGGCTTATTTCAGCAACTTAGGCTTATTAAATAGCCTTATTTCAGCAACTTAGGCTGATTAAATGGGCTTATTTCAGCAACTTAGACTTATTAAATAGGCTTATTCAGCAACTTAGGCTTATTGAATAGCCTTATTAAATAGGCTTATTTCAGCAACTTAGACTTATTAAATAGGCCTATTAAATAGGCTTATTAAATAGACTGATTAAATAGGCTCATTAAATACTCATTAAATAGGCTTATTAAATAGGCTTATTAAATAGACTTATTAAATAGGCTCAATAAATAGGCTTATTAAATAGGCTTATTAAATAGGCTTATTAAATAGGCTCAATAAATAGGCTTATTAAATAGGCTTATTAAATAGGCTTATTAAATAGGCTTATTAAATAGACTTATTAAATAGGCGTATTAAATAGGCTTATTAAATAGACTTATTAAATAGCCTCATTAAATAGGCTTATTTGAGCAACTTAGGCTTTTTAAATAGGTTTATTTCAGCAACTTAGACTTATTAAATAGCCTTATTAAATAGGCTTATTTCAGCAACTTAGGCTTATTAAATAGGCTTATTTCAGCAACTTAGGCTTATTAAATAGCCTTATTTCAGCAACTTAGGATTTTTAAATAGGCTTATTTCAGCAACTTAGACTTATTAAATAGGCATATTCAGCAACTTAGGCTTATTAAATAGCCTTATTAAATAGGCTTATTTCAGCAACTTAGACTTATTAAATAGGCCTATTAAATAGGCTTATTAAATAGACTGATTAAATAGGCTAATTAAATACTCATTAAATAGGCTATTAAATAGGCTTATTAAATAGACTTATTAAATAGCCTCATTAAATAGGCTTATTTGAGCAACTTAGGCTTTTTAAATAGGTTTATTTCAGCAACTTAGACTTATTAAATAGCCTTATTAAATAGGCTTATTTCAGCAACTTAGGCTTATTAAATAGGCTTATTTCAGCAACTCATGCTTATTAAATAGCCTTATTAAACAGGTTCATTTCAGCAACTTAGGCTTATTAAGTAGCATTTTTAAATAGGTTTATTTCAGAATCTTAGACTTATTAAATATACCTTTTTAAATAGGCTTAGTTCAGAAACTTCGGCTTATTAAATAGGCTTATTTCAGCAACTTAGGCTCATTAAATAGCCTTATTAAATAGGCTTATTTCAGCAACTTAGGCTTATTAAATAGGCTTATTTCAGCAACTCATGCTTATTAAATAGCCTTATTAAACAGGTTTATTTCAGCAACTTAGGCTTATTAAGTAGCATTTTTAAATAAGTTTATTTCAGCAACTTAGACTTATTAAATATACATTTTTAAATAGGCTTTGTTCAGAAACTTTGGCTTATTAAATAGGCTTATTTCAGCAACTTAGGCTTATTAAATAGCCTTAGTTCAGCAACTTAGACTTATTAAATAGGCTTATTCAGCAACTTAGGCTTATTAAATAGCCTTATTTCAGCAACTTAGGCTTATTAAATAGGCTTATTTCAGCAACTTAGACTTATTAAATAGGCATATTCAGCAACTTAGGCTTATTAAATAGCCTTATTAAATAGGCTTATTAAATAGATTGATTAAATAGGCTAATTAAATACTCATTAAATAGGCTTATTAAATAGGCTTATTAAATAGACTTATTAAATAGGCTCAATAAATAGGCTTATTAAATTGGCTTATTAAATAGGCTTATTAAATAGGCTCAATAAATAGGCTTATTAAATTGGCTTATTAAATAGGCTTATTAAATAGGCTCAATAAATAGGCTTATTAAATAGGCTTATTAAATAGGCATATTCAGCAACTTAGGCTTATTAAATAGCCTTATTAAATAGGCTTATTTCAGCAACTTAGACTTATTAAATAGGCCTATTAAATAGGCTTATTAAATAGACTGATTAAATAGGCTAATTAAATACTCATTAAATAGGCTTATTAAATAGGCTTATTAAATAGGCTTATTAAATAGGCTTATTAAATAGGATTATTAAATAGGCTTATTAAATAGACTTATTAAATAGGCGTATTAAATAGGCTTATTAAATAGGCGTATTAAATAGGCTTATTAAATAGGCTCATTAAATACTTATTAAATAAGTTTATTAAATAGGCGTATTAAATAGGCTTATTAAATAGGCGTATTAAATAGGCTTATTAAATAGACTTATTAAATAGACTCATTAAATAGGCTTATTTGAGCAACTTAGGCTTTTTAAATAGGCTTATTTCAGCAACTTAGACTTATTAAAAAGGCTTATTTCAGCAACTTAGGCTTATGAAATAGGCTTATTCAGCAACTTTTGCTTATTAAATAGGCTTATTTCAGCAACTTAGACTTATTAAATAGGCTTATCAAATAGGCTTATTAAATCGACTTATTAAATAGGCTCAATATATAGGCTTATTAAATCGGCTTATTAAATATGCTTATTCAGCAACTTAGGCTTATTAAATAGCCTTATTAAATAGGTTTATTTCAACAACTTAGACTTATTAAATAGACCTTTTTATATAGGCTTAGTTCAGCAATGTAGGCTTATTAAATAGGCTTATTTCAGCAACTTATGCTTATTAAATAGCCTTATTAATCAGGTTTATTTCAGCAAATTAGGCGTATTAAATAGCATTTTTAAATAGGTTTATTTCAGCAACTCAGACTTATTAAATAGACCTTTTTAAATAGGCTTAGTTCAGAAACTTAGGCTTATTAAATAGGCTTATTTCAGCAACTTATGCTTATTAAATAGGCTTATTTCAGCAACTTTTAGGCTTATTAAATAGCCTTATTAAATAGGCTTATTTAGCAACTTAAACTTATTAAATCGACTTATTAAATAGACATTTCAGCAACTTAGGCTCATTTAAAAGGCTTATGAAATATGCTTATTTCTGCAACTTAGACTTATTAGATAGGCCTATTAAATAGGCTTATTTCAGCAACTTAGGCTTATTAAATAGGCTTATTTCAGCAACTTAGGCTTATTAAATAGCCTTATTTCAGCAACTTAGGCTTATTAAATGGGCTTATTTCAGCAACTTAGCCTTATTAAATAGGCTTATTCAGCAACTAAGGCTTATTGAATAGCCTTATTAAATAGGCTTATTTCAGCAACTTAGACTTATTAAATAGGCCTATTAAATAGGCTTATTAAATAGACTGATTAAATAGGCTCATTAAATACTCATTAAAAAGGCTTATTAAATAGGCTTATTAAATAGACTTATTAAATAGGCTCAATAAATAGGTTTATTAAATAGGCTTATTAAATAGGCTTATTAAATAGGCTCAATAAATAGGCTTATTAAATAGGTTTATTAAATAGGCTTATTAAATAGGCTTATTAAATAGACTTATTAAATAGGCGTATTAAATAGGCTTATTAAATAGACTTACTAAATAGCCTCATTAAATAGGCTTATTTGAGCAACTTAGGCTTTTTAAATAGGTTTATTTCAGCAACTTAGACTTATTAAATAGCCTTATTAAATAGGCTTATTTCAGCAACTTAGGCTTATTAAATAGGCTTATTTCAGCAACTTAGGCTTATTAAATAGCCTTATTTCAGCAACTTAGGCTTATTAAATAGGCTTATTTCAGCAACTTAGACTTATTAAATAGGCATATTCAGCAACTTAGGCTTATTAAATAGCCTTATTAAATAGGCTTATTTCAGCAACTTAGACTTATTAAATAGGCCTATTAAATAGGCTTATTAAATAGACTGATTAAATAGGCTAATTAAATACTCATTAAATAGGCTTATTAAATAGGCTTATTAAATAGGCTTATTAAATAGGCTTATTAAATAGGATTATTAAATAGGCTTATTAAATAGACTTATTAAATAGGCGTATTAAATAGGCTTATTAAATAGGCGTATTAAATAGGCTTATTAAATAGGCTCATTAAATACTTATTAAATAAGTTTATTAAATAGGCGTATTAAATAGGCTTATTAAATAGGCGTATTAAATAGGCTTATTAAATAGACTTATTAAATAGCCTCATTAAATAGGCTTATTTCAGCAACTTAGACTTATTAAAAAGGCTTTTTTCAGCAACTTAGGCTTATGAAATAGGCTTATTCAGCAACTTTTGCTTATTAAATAGGCTTATTTCAGCAACTTAGACTTATTAAATAGGCTTATAAAATAGGCTTATTAAATCGACTTATTAAATAGGCTCAATATATAGGCTTATTAAATAGGCTTATTAAATATGCTTATTCAGCAACTTAGGCTTATTAAATAGCCTTATTAAATAGGTTTATTTCAGCAACTTAGACTTATTAAATAGACCTTTTTAAATAGGCTTAGTTCAGAAACTTAGGCTTATTAAATAGGCTTATTTCAGCAACTTATGCTTATTAAATAGGCTTATTTCAGCAACTTAGGCTTATTAAATAGCCTTATTAAATGGGCTTATTTAGCAACATGGACTTATTAAATCGACTTATTAAATAGACATTTCAGCAACTTAGGCTCATTTAAAAGGCTTATGAAATATGCTTATTTCTGCAACTTAGACTTATTAGATAGGCCTATTAAATAGGCTTATTTCAGCAACTTAGGCTTATTAAATAGGCTTATTTCAGCAACTTAGGCTTATTAAATAGCCTTATTTCAGCAACTTAGGCTTATTAAATGGGCTTATTTCAGCAACTTAGCCTTATTAAATAGGCTTATTCAGCAACTTAGGCTTATTGAATAACCTTATTAAATAGGCTTATTTCAGCTACTTAGACTTATTAAATAGGCCTATTAAATAGGCTTATTAAATAGACTGATTAAATAGGCTCATTAAATACTCATTAAATAGTCTTATTAAATAGGCTTATTAAATAGGCTTATTAAATAGGCTCAATAAATAGGCACATTAAATACTTATTAAATAGGCTTATTAAATAGACTTATTAAATAGACTTATTAAATAGGCTTATTAAATAGGCTTATTAAATAGGCTTATTAAATAGACTCATTAAATAGCCTCATTAAATAGGCTCATTTCAGCAACTTAGGCTTATTAAATAGCCTTATTTCAGCAACTCAGACTTATTAAATATGCTTATTCAGCAACTTAGGCTTATTAAATAGCCTTATTAAATAGGCTTATTTCAGCAACTTAGACTTATTAAATAGGCTTATTTCAGCAACTTAGACTTATTAAAAAGGCTTATTTCAGCAACTTAGGCTTATGAAATAGGCTTATTCAGCAACTTATGCTTATTAAACAGGCTTATTTCAGCAACTTAGACTTATTAAATAGGCCTATTAAATAGGCTTATTAAATAGACTGATTAAATAGGCTCAATAAATACTTATTAAATAGGCTTATTAAATAGGCTTATTAAATTGACTTATTAAATAGGCTCAATAAATAGGCTTATTAAATAGGCTTATTAAATATGCCTATTCAGCAACTAGGCTTATTAAATAGCCTTATTAAATAGGTTTATTTCAGCAACTTAGACTTATTAAATAGTCCTTTTTATATAGGCTTAGTTCAGCAATGTAGGCTTATTAAATAGGCTTATTTTGGCAACTTATGCTTATTAAATAGCCTTATTAATCAAGTTTATTTCAGCAACTTAGACTTATTAAATAGACCTTTTTAAATAGGCTTAGTTCAGAAACTTAGGCTTATTAAATAGGCTTATTTCAGCAACTTATGCTTATTAAATAGGCTTATTTCAGCAACTTAGGCTTATTAAATAGCCTTATTAAATAGGCTTATTTAGCAACTTAGACTTATTAAATCGACTTATTAAATAGACATTTCAGCAACTTAGGCTCATTTAAAAGGCTTATGAAATATGCTTATTTCTGCAACTTAGACTTATTAGATAGGCCTATTAAATAGGCTTATTTCAGCAACTTAGGCTTATTAAATAGGCTTATTTCAGCAACTTAGGCTTATTAAATAGCCTTATTTCAGCAACTTAGGCTTATTAAATGGGCTTATTTCAGCAACTTAGCCTTATTAAATAGGCTTATTCAGCAACTTAGGCTTATTGAATTGCCTTATTAAATAGGCTTATTTCAGCCACTTAGACTTATTAAATAGGCCTATTAAATAGGCTTATTAAATAGACTGATTAAATAGGCTCATTAAATACTCATTAAATAGGCTTATTAAATAGGCTTATTAAATAGGCTTATTAAATAGGCTCAATAAATAGGCTTATTAAATAGGCACATTAAATACTTATTAAATAGGCTTATTAAATAGACTTATTAAATAGACTTATTAAATAGGCTTATTAAATAGGCTCATTAAATAGGCTTATTAAATATGCTTATTCAGCAACTTATGCTTATTAAATAGGTTTATTTCAGCCACTTAGACTTATTAAATAGACCTTTTTATATAGGCTTAGTTCAGCAATGTAGGCTTATTAAATAGGCTTATTTCAGCAACTTATGCTTATTAAATAGCCTTATTAATCAGGTTTATTTCAGCAACTTAGGCGTATTAAATAGCATTTTTAAATAGGTTTATTTCAGCAACTTAGACTTATTAAATAGACCTTTTTAAATATGCTTATTTCAGCAACTTAGGCTTATTAAATAGCCTTAGTTCAGCAACTTAGACTTATTAAATAGGCTTATTCAGCAACTTAGGCTTATTAAATAGCCTTATTTCAGCAACTTAGGCTGATTAAATAGGCTTATTTCAGCAACTTACGCTTATTAAATAGGCTTATTTCAGCAACTTAGGCTTATTAAACTGCCTTATTTCAGCAACTTAGCCTTATTAAATAGGCTTATTCAGCAACTTAGGCTTATTGAATTGCCTTATTAAATAGGCTTATTTCAGCAACTTAGACTTATTAAATAGGCCTATTTAAATAGGCTTATTAAATAGACTGATTAAATAGGCTCATTAAATACTCATTAAATAGGCTTATTAAATAGGCTTATTAAATAGGCTTATTAAATAGGCTCAATAAATAGGCTTATTAAATAGGCACATTAAATACTTATTAAATAGGCTTATTAAATAGACTTATTAAATAGACTTATTAAATAGGCTTATTAAATAGGCTTATTAAATAGGCTTATTAAATAGACTTATTAAATAGCCTCATTAAATAGGCTCATTTCAGCAACTTAGGCTTATTAAATAGCCTTATTTCAGCAACTCAGACTTATTAAATATGCTTATTCAGCAACTTAGGCTTATTAAATAGCCTTATTAAATAGGCTTATTTCAGCAACTTAGACTTATTAAATAGGCTTATTTCAGCAACTTAGACTTATTAAAAAGGCTTATTTCAGCAACTTAGGCTTATGAAATAGGCTTATTCAGCAACTTATGCTTATTAAATAGGCTTATTTCAGCAACTTAGACTTATTAAATAGGCCTATTAAATAGGCTTATTAAATAGACTGATTAAATAGGCTAATTAAATACTCATTAAATAGGCTTATTAAATAGGCTTATTAAATAGGCTTATTAAATAGGCTTATTAAATAGGATTATTAAATAGGCTTATTAAATAGACTTATTAAATAGGCGTATTAAATAGGCTTATTAAATAGGCGTATTAAATAGGCTTATTAAATAGGCTCATTAAATACTTAATAAATAAGTTTATTAAATAGGCGTATTAAATAGGCTTATTAAATAGGCGTATTAAATAGGCTTATTAAATAGACTTATTAAATAGCCTCATTAAATAGGCTTATTTGAGCAACTTAGGCTTTTTAAATAGGCTTATTTCAGCAACTTAGACTTATTAAAAAGGCTTATTTCAGCAACTTAGGCTTATGAAATAGGCTTATTCAGCAACTTTTGCTTATTAAATAGGCTTATTTCAGCAACTTAGACTTATTAAATAGGCTTATAAAATAGGCTTATTAAATCGACTTATTAAATAGGCTCAATATATAGGCTTATTAAATAGGCTTATTAAATATGCTTATTCAGCAACTTAGGCTTATTAAATAGCCTTATTAAATAGGTTTATTTCAGCAACTTAGACTTATTAAATAGACCTTTTTATATAGGCTTAGTTCAGCAATGTAGGCTTATTAAATAGGCTTATTTCAGCAACTTATGCTTATTAAATAGCCTTATTAATCAGGTTTATTTCAGCAACTTAGGCGTATTAAATAGCATTTTTAAATAGGTTTATTTCAGCAACTTAGACTTATTAAATAGACCTTTTTAAATAGGCTTAGTTCAGAAACTTAGGCTTATTAAATAGGCTTATTTCAGCAACTTATGCTTATTAAATAGGCTTATTTCAGCAACTTAGGCTTATTAAATATCCTTATTAAATGGGCTTATTTAGCAACATAGACTTATTAAATCGACTTATTAAATAGACATTTCAGCAACTTAGGCTCATTTAAAAGGCTTATGAAATATGCTTATTTCTGCAACTTAGACTTATTAGATAGGCCTATTAAATAGGCTTATTTCAGCAACTTAGGCTTATTAAATAGGCTTATTTCAGCAACTTAGGCTTATTAAATAGCCTTATTTCAGCAACTTAGGCTTATTAAATGGGCTTATTTCAGCAACTTAGCCTTATTAAATAGGCTTATTCAGCAACTTAGGCTTATTGAATAGCCTTATTAAATAGGCTTATTTCAGCTACTTAGACTTATTAAATAGGCCTATTAAATAGGCTTATTAAATAGACTGATTAAATAGGCTCATTAAATACTCATTAAAGTCTTATTAAATAGGCTTATTAAATAGGCTTATTAAATAGGCACAATAAATAGGCACATTAAATACTTATTAAATAGGCTTATTAAATAGACTTATTAAATAGACTTATTAAATAGGCTTATTAAATAGGCTTATTAAATATACTCATTAAATAGCCTCATTAAATAGGCTCATTTCAGCAACTTAGGCTTATTAAATAGCCTTATTTCAGCAACTCAGACTTATTAAATATGCTTATTCAGCAACTTAGGCTTATTAAATAGCCTTATTAAATAGGCTTATTTCAGCAACTTAGACTTATTAAATAGGCTTATTTCAGCAACTTAGACTTATTAAAAAGGCTTATTTCAGCAACTTAGGCTTATGAAATAGGCTTATTCAGCAACTTATGCTTATTAAACAGGCTTATTTCAGCAACTTAGACTTATTAAATAGGCCTATTAAATAGGCTTATTAAATAGACTGATTAAATAGGCTCAATAAATACTTATTAAATAGGCTTATTAAATAGGCTTATTAAATTGACTTATTAAATAGGCTCAATAAATAGGCTTATTAAATAGGCTTATTAAATATGCTTATTCAGCAACTTAGGCTTATTAAATAGCCTTATTAAATAGGTTTATTTCAGCAACTTAGACTTATTAAATAGACCTTTTTATATAGGCTTAGTTCAGCAATGTAGGCTTATTAAATAGGCTTATTTTGGCAACTTATGCTTATTAAATAGCCTTATTAATCAGGTTTATTTCAGCAACTTAGGCGTATTAAATAGCATTTTTAAATAGGTTTATTTCAGCAACTTAGACTTATTAAATAGACCTTTTTAAATAGGCTTAGTTCAGAAACTTAGGCTTATTAAATAGGCTTATTTCAGCAACTTATGCTTATTAAATAGGCTTATTTCAGCAACTTAGGCTTATTAAATAGCCTTATTAAATAGGCTTATTTAGCAACTTAGACTTATTAAATCGACTTATTAAATAGACATTTCAGCAACTTAGGCTCATTTAAAAGGCTTATGAAATATGCTTATTTCTGCAACTTAGACTTATTAGATAGGCCTATTAAATAGGCTTATTTCAGCAACTTAGGCTTATTAAATAGGCTTATTTCAGCAACTTAGGCTTATTAAATGGGCTTATTTCAGCAACTTAGCCTTATTAAATAGGCTTATTCAGCAACGTAGGCTTATTGAATTGCCTTATTAAATAGGCTTATTTCAGCCACTTAGACTTATTAAATAGGCCTATTAAATAGGCTTATTAAATAGACTGATTAAATAGGCTCATTAAATACTCATTAAATAGGCTTATTAAATAGGCTTATTAAATAGGCTTATTAAATAGGCTCAATAAATAGGCTTATTAAATAGGCACATTAAATACTTATTAAATAGGCTTATTAAATAGACTTATTAAATAGACTTATTAAATAGGCTTATTAAATAGGCTTATTAAATAGGCTTATTAAGTAGACTTATTAAATAGCCTCATTAAATAGGCTCATTTCAGCAACTTAGGCTTATTAAATAGCCTTATTTCAGCAACTCAGACTTATTAAATATGCTTATTCAGCAACTTAGGCTTATTAAATAGCCTTATTAAATAGGCTTATTTCAGCAACTTAGACTTATTAAATAGGCTTATTTCAGCAACTTAGACTTATTAAAAAGGCTTATTTCAGCAACTTAGGCTTATGAAATAGGCTTATTCAGCAACTTATGCTTATTAAATAGGGTTATTTCAGCAACTTAGACTTATTAAATAGGCCTATTAAATAGGCTTATTAAATAGACTGATTAAATAGGCTCAATAAATACTTATTAAATAGGCTTATTAAATAGGCTTATTAAGTCGACTTATTAAATAGGCTCAATAAATAGGCTTATTAAATAGTCTTATTAAATATGCTTATTCAGCAACTTAGGCTTATTAAATAGCCTTATTAAATAGGTTTATTTCAGCAACTTAGACTTATTAAATAGACCTTTTTATATAGGCTTAGTTCAGCAATGTAGGCTTATTAAATAGGCTTATTTCAGCAACTTATGCTTATTAAATAGCCTTATTAATCAGGTTTATTTCAGCAACTTAGGCGTATTAAATAGCATTTTTAAATAGGTTTATTTCAGCAACTTAGACTTATTAAATAGACCTTTTTAAATAGGCTTAGTTCAGAAACTTAGGCTTATTAAATAGGCTTATTTCAGCAACTTATGCTTATTAAATAGGCTTATTTTAGCAACTTAGGCTTATTAAATAGCCTTATTAAATAGGCTTATTTAGCAACTTAGACTTATTAAATCGACTTATGAAATAGACATTTCAGCAACTTAGGCTCATTTAAAAGGCTTATGAAATATGCTTATTTCTGCAACTTAGACTTATTAGATAGGCCTATTAAATAGGCTTATTTCAGCAACTTAGGCTTATTAAATAGGCTTATTTCAGCAACTTAGGCTTATTAAATAGCCTTATTTCAGCAACTTAGGCTGATTAAATGGGCTTATTTCAGCAACTTAGACTTATTAAATAGGCTTATTCAGCAACTTAGGCTTATTGAATAGCCTTATTAAATAGGCTTATTTCAGCAACTTAGACTTATTAAATAGGCCTATTAAATAGGCTTATTAAATAGACTGATTAAATAGGCTCATTAAATACTCATTAAATAGGCTTATTAAATAGGCTTATTAAATAGACTTATTAAATAGGCTCAATAAATAGGCTTATTAAATAGGCTTATTAAATAGGCTTATTAAATAGGCTCAATAAATAGGCTTATTAAATAGGCTTATTAAATAGGCTTATTAAATAGGCTTATTAAATAGGTTTATTAAATAGGCGTATTAAATAGGCTTATTAAATAGGCGTATTAAATAGGCTTATTAAATAGACTTATTAAATAGCCTCATTAAATAGGCTTATTTGAGCAACTTAGGCTTTATAAATAGGCTTATTTCAGCAACTTAGACTTATTAAAAAGGCTTATTTCAACAACTTAGGCTTATGAAATAGGCTTATTCAGCAACTTTTGCTTATTAAATAGGCTTATTTCAGCAACTTAGACTTATTAAATAGGCTTATAAAATAGGCTTATTAAATCGACTTATTAAATAGGCTCAATATATAGGCTTATTAAATAGGCTTATTAAATATGCTTATTCAGCAACTTAGGCTTATTAAATAGCCTTATTAAATAGGTTTATTTCAGCAACTTAGACTTATTAAATAGACCTTTTTATATAGGCTTAGTTCAGCAATGTAGGCTTATTAAATAGGCTTATTTCAGAAACTTATGCTTATTAAATAGCCTTATTAATCAGGTTTATTTCAGCAACTTAGGCGTATTAAATAGCATTTTTAAATAGGTTTACTTCAGCAACTTAGATTTATTAAATAGACCTTTTTAAATAGGCTTAGTTCAGAAACGTAGGCTTATTAAATAGCCTTATTAAATAGGCTTATTTAGCAACTTAGACTTATTAAAGCGACTTATTAAATAGACATTTCAGCAACTTAGGCTCATTTAAAAGGCTTATGAAATATGCTTATTTCTGCAACTTAGACTTATTAGATAGGCCTATTAAATAGGCTTATTTCAGCAACTTAGGCTTATTAAATAGGCTTATTTCAGCAACTTAGGCTTATTAAATAGCCTTATTTCAGCAACTTAGGCTTATTAAATGGGCTTATTTCAGCAACTTAGCCTTATTAAATAGGGTTATTCAGCAACTTAGGCTTATTGAATAGCCTTATTAAATAGGCTTATTTCAGCAACTTAGACTTATTAAATAGGCCTATTAAATAGGCTTATTAAATAGACTGATTAAATAGGCTCATTAAATACTCATTAAATAGGCTTATTAAATAGGCTTATTAAATAGGCTTATTAAATAGGCTCAATAAATAGGCTTATTAAATAGGCTTATTAAATAGGCTTATTAAATAGGCTTATTAAATAGACTTATTAAATAGGCGTATTAAATAGGCTTATTAAATAGACTTATTAAATAGCCTCATTAAATAGGCTTATTTGAGCAACTTAGGCTTTTTAAATAGGTTTATTTCAGCAACTTAGACTTATTAAATAGCCTTATTAAATAGGCTTATTTCAGCAACTTAGGCTTATTAAATAGGCTTATTTCAGCAACTTAGGCTTATTAAATAGCCTTATTTCAGCAATTTAGGCTTAATAAATAGGCTTATTTCAGCAACTTAGACTTATTAAATAGGCATATTCAGCAACTTAGGCTTATTAAATAGCCTTATTAAATAGGCTTATTTCAGCAACTTAGACTTATTAAATAGGCCTATTAAATAGGCTTATTAAATAGACTGATTAAATAGGCTAATTAAATACTCATTAAATAGCCTCATTAAATAGGCTTATTTGAGCAACTTAGGCTTTTTAAATAGGTTTATTTCAGCAACTTAGACTTATTAAATATCCTTATTAAATAGGCTTATTTCCGCAACTTAGGCTTATTAAATAGGCTTATTTCAGCAACTCATGCTTATTAAATAGTCTTATTAAACAGGTTTATTTCAGCAACTTAGGCTTATTAAGTAGCATTTTTAAATAGGTTTATTTCAGCAACTTAGACTTATTAAAGATACCTTTTTAAATAGGCTTAGTTCAGAAACTTTGGCTTATTAAATAGGCTTATTTCAGCAACTTAGGCTTATTAAATAGCCTTATTAAATAGGCTTATTTAGCAACTTAGACTTATTAAATCGACTTATTAAATAGACATTTCAGCAACTTAGGCTCATTTAAAAGGCTTATGAAATATGCTTATTTCTGCAACTTAGACTTATTAGATAGGCCTATTAAATAGGCTTATTTCAGCAACTTAGGCTTATTAAATAGGCTTATTTCAGCAACTTAGGCTTATTAAATAGCCTTATTTCAGCAACTTAGGCTTATTAAATGGGCTTATTTCAGCAACTTAGCCTTATTAAATAGGCTTATTCAGCAACTTAGGCTTATTGAATAGCCTTATTAAATAGGCTTATTTCAGCAACTTAGACTTATTAAATAGGCGTATTAAATAGGCTTATTAAATAGACTGATTAAATAGGCTCATTAAATACTCATTAAATAGGCTTATTAAATAGGCTTATTAAATAGGCTTATTAAATAGGCTCAATAAATAGGCTTATTAAATAGGCACATTAAATACTTATTAAATAGGCTTTTTAAATAGACTTATTAAATAGACTTATTAAATAGGCTTATTAAATAGACTTATTAAATAGACTTATTAAATAGGCTTATTAAATAGGCTTATTAAATAGACTTATTAAATAGCCTCATTAAATAGGCTCATTTCAGCAACTTAGGCTTATTAAATAGCCTTATTTCAGCAACTCAGACTTATTAAATATGCTTATTCAGCAACTTAGGCTTATTAAATAGCCTTATTAAATAGGCTTATTTCAGCAACTTAGACTTATTAAATAAGCTTATTTCAGCAACTTAAACTTATTAAAAAGGCTTATTTCAGCAACTTAGGCTAATGAAATAGGCTTATTCAGCAACTTATGCTTATTAAATAGGGTTATTTCAGCAACTTAGACTTATTAAATAGGCCTATTAAATAGGCTTATTAAATAGACTGATTAAATAGGCTCAATAAATACTTATTAAATAGGCTTATTAAATAGGCTTATTAAGTCGACTTATTAAATAGGCTCAATAAATAGGCTTATTAAATAGTCTTATTAAATATGCTTATTCAGCAACTTAGGCTTATTAAATAGCCTTATTAAATAGGTTTATTTCAGCAACTTAGACTTATTAAATAGACCTTTTTATATAGGCTTAGTTCAGCAATGTAGGCTTATTAAATAGGCTTATTTCAGCAACTTATGCTTATTAAATAGCCTTATTAATCAGGTTTATTTCAGCAACTTAGGCGTATTAAATAGCATTTTTAAATAGGTTTATTTCAGCAACTTAGACTTATTAAATAGACCTTTTTAAATAGGCTTAGTTCAGAAACTTAGGCTTATTAAATAGGCTTAATTCAGCAACTTATGCTTATTAAATAGGCTTATTTCAGCAACTTAGGCTTATTAAATAGCCTTATTAAATAGGCTTATTTAGCAACTTAGACTTATTAAATCGACTTATGAAATAGACATTTCAGCAACTTAGGCTCATTTAAAAGGCTTATGAAATATGCTTATTTCTGCAACTTAGACTTATTAGATAGGCCTATTAAATAGGCTTATTTCAGCAACTTAGGCTTATTAAATAGGCTTATTTCAGCAACTTAGGCTTATTAAATAGCCTTATTTCAGCAACTTAGGCTGATTAAATGGGCTTATTTCAGCAACTTAGACTTATTAAATAGGCTTATTCAGCAACTTAGGCTTATTGAATAGCCTTATTAAATAGGCTTATTTCAGCAACTTAGACTTATTAAATAGGCCTATTAAATAGGCTTATTAAATAGACTGATTAAATAGGCTCATTAAATACTCATTAAATAGGCTTATTAAATAGGCTTATTAAATAGACTTATTAAATAGGCTCAATAAATAGGCTTATTAAATAGGCTTATTAAATAGGCTTATTAAATAGGCTCAATAAATAGGCTTATTAAATAGGCTTATTAAATAGGCTTATTAAATAGGCTTATTAAATAGACTTATTAAATAGGCGTATTAAATAGGCTTATTAAATAGACTTATTAAATAGCCTCATTAAATAGGCTTATTTGAGCAACTTAGGCTTTTTAAATAGGTTTATTTCAGCAACTTAGACTTATTAAATAGCCTTATTAAATAGGCTTATTTCAGCAACTTAGGCTTATTAAATAGGCTTATTTCAGCAACTTAGGCTTATTAAATAGCCTTATTTCAGCAACTTAGGCTTATTAAATAGGCTTATTTCAGCAACTTAGACTTATTAAATAGGCATATTCAGCAACTTAGGCTTATTAAATAGCCTTATTAAATAGGCTTATTTCAGCAACTTAGACTTATTAAATAGGCCTATTAAATAGGCTTATTAAATAGACTGATTAAATAGGCTAATTAAATACTCATTAAATAGGCTATTAAATAGGCTTATTAAATAGACTTATTAAATAGCCTCATTAAATAGGCTTATTTGAGCAACTTAGGCTTTTTAAATAGGTTTATTTCAGCAACTTAGACTTATTAAATAGCCTTATTAAATAGGCTTATTTCAGCAACTTAGGCTTATTAAATAGGCTTATTTCAGCAACTCATGCTTATTAAATAGCCTTATTAAACAGGTTCATTTCAGCAACTTAGGCTTATTAAGTAGCATTTTTAAATAGGTTTATTTCAGAATCTTAGACTTATTAAATATACCTTTTTAAATAGGCTTAGTTCAGAAACTTCGGCTTATTAAATAGGCTTATTTCAGCAACTTAGGCTCATTAAATAGCCTTATTAAATAGGCTTATTTCAGCAACTTAGGCTTATTAAATAGGCTTATTTCAGCAACTCATGCTTATTAAATAGCCTTATTAAACAGGTTTATTTCAGCAACTTAGGCTTATTAAGTAGCATTTTAAATAAGTTTATTTCAGCAACTTAGACTTATTAAATATACATTTTTAAATAGGCTTAGTTCAGAAACTTCGGCTTATTAAATAGGCTTATTTCAGCAACTTAGGCTTATTAAATAGCCTTAGTTCAGCAACTTAGACTTATTAAATAGGCTTATTCAGCAACTTAGGCTTATTAAATAGCCTTATTTCAGCAACTTAGGCTTATTAAATAGGCTTATTTCAGCAACTTAGACTTATTAAATAGGCATATTCAGCAACTTAGGCTTATTAAATAGCCTTATTAAATAGGCTTATTAAATAGATTGATTAAATAGGCTAATTAAATACTCATTAAATAGGCTTATTAAATAGGCTTATTAAATAGACTTATTAAATAGGCTCAATAAATAGGCTTATTAAATTGGCTTATTAAATAGGCTTATTAAATAGGCTCAATAAATAGGCTTATTAAATAGGCTTATTAAATAGGATTATTAAATAGGCTTATTAAATAGACTTATTAAATAGGCGTATTAAATAGGCTTATTAAATAGGCGTATTAAATAGGCTTATTAAATAGGCTAATTAAATACTTATTAAATAGGTTTATTAAATAGGCGTATTAAATAGGCTTATTAAATAGGCGTATTAAATAGGCTTATTAAATAGACTTATTAAATAGACTCATTAAATAGGCTTATTTGAGCAACTTAGGCTTTTTAAATAGGCTTATTTCAGCAACTTAGACTTATTAAAAAGGCTTATTTCAGCAACTTAGGCTTATGAAATAGGCTTATTCAGCAACTTTTGCTTATTAAATAGGCTTATTTCAGCAACTTAGACTTATTAAATAGGCTTATCAAATAGGCTTATTAAATCGACTTATTAAATAGGCTCAATATATAGGCTTATTAAATCGGCTTATTAAATATGCTTATTCAGCAACTTAGGCTTATTAAATAGCCTTATTAAATAGGTTTATTTCAACAACTTAGACTTATTAAATAGACCTTTTTATATAGGCTTAGTTCAGCAATGTAGGCTTATTAAATAGGCTTATTTCAGCAACTTATGCTTATTAAATAGCCTTATTAATCAGGTTTATTTCAGCAAATTAGGCGTATTAAATAGCATTTTTAAATAGGTTTATTTCAGCAACTCAGACTTATTAAATAGACCTTTTTAAATAGGCTTAGTTCAGAAACTTAGGCTTATTAAATAGGCTTATTTCAGCAACTTATGCTTATTAAATAGGCTTATTTCAGCAACTTTTAGGCTTATTAAATAGCCTTATTAAATAGGCTTATTTAGCAACTTAAACTTATTAAATCGACTTATTAAATAGACATTTCAGCAACTTAGGCTCATTTAAAAGGCTTATGAAATATGCTTATTTCTGCAACTTAGACTTATTAGATAGGCCTATTAAATAGGCTTATTTCAGCAACTTAGGCTTATTAAATAGGCTTATTTCAGCAACTTAGGCTTATTAAATAGCCTTATTTCAGCAACTTAGGCTTATTAAATGGGCTTATTTCAGCAACTTAGCCTTATTAAATAGGCTTATTCAGCAACTAAGGCTTATTGAATAGCCTTATTAAATAGGCTTATTTCAGCAACTTAGACTTATTAAATAGGCCTATTAAATAGACTGATTAAATAGGCTCATTAAATACTCATTAAAAAGGCTTATTAAATAGGCTTATTAAATAGACTTATTAAATAGGCTCAATAAATAGGTTTATTAAATAGGCTTATTAAATAGGCTTATTAAATAGGCTCAATAAATAGGCTTATTAAATAGGTTTATTAAATAGGCTTATTAAATAGGCTTATTAAATAGACTTATTAAATAGGCGTATTAAATAGGCTTATTAAATAGACTTACTAAATAGCCTCATTAAATAGGCTTATTTGAGCAACTTAGGCTTTTTAAATAGGTTTATTTCAGCAACTTAGACTTATTAAATAGCCTTATTAAATAGGCTTATTTCAGCAACTTAGGCTTATTAAATAGGCTTATTTCAGCAACTTAGGCTTATTAAATAGCCTTATTTCAGCAACTTAGGCTTATTAAATAGGCTTATTTCAGCAACTTAGACTTATTAAATAGGCATATTCAGCAACTTAGGCTTATTAAATAGCCTTATTAAATAGGCTTATTTCAGCAACTTAGACTTATTAAATAGGCCTATTAAATAGGCTTATTAAATAGACTGATTAAATAGGCTAATTAAATACTCATTAAATAGGCTTATTAAATAGGCTTATTAAATAGGCTTATTAAATAGGCTTATTAAATAGGATTATTAAATAGGCTTATTAAATAGACTTATTAAATAGGCGTATTAAATAGGCTTATTAAATAGGCGTATTAAATAGGCTTATTAAATAGGCTCATTAAATACTTATTAAATAAGTTTATTAAATAGGCGTATTAAATAGGCTTATTAAATAGGCGTATTAAATAGGCTTATTAAATAGACTTATTAAATAGCCTCATTAAATAGGCTTATTTGAGCAACTTAGGCTTTTTAAATAGGCTTATTTCAGCAACTTAGACTTATTAAAAATGCTTTTTTCAGCAACTTAGGCTTATGAAATAGGCTTATTCAGCAACTTTTGCTTATTAAATAGGCTTATTTCAGCAACTTAGACTTATTAAATAGGCTTATCAAATAGGCTTATTAAATCGACTTATTAAATAGGCTCAATATATAGGCTTATTAAATAGGCTTATTAAATATGCTTATTCAGCAACTTAGGCTTATTAAATAGCCTTATTAAATAGGTTTATTTCAGCAACTTAGACTTATTAAATAGACCTTTTTAAATAGGCTTAGTTCAGAAACTTAGGCTTATTAAATAGGCTTATTTCAGCAACTTATGCTTATTAAATAGGCTTATTTCAGCAACTTAGGCTTATTAAATAGCCTTATTAAATGGGCTTATTTAGCAACATGGACTTATTAAATCGACTTATTAAATAGACATTTCAGCAACTTAGGCTCATTTAAAAGGCTTATGAAATATGCTTATTTCTGCAACTTAGACTTATTAGATAGGCCTATTAAATAGGCTTATTTCAGCAACTTAGGCTTATTAAATAGGCTTATTTCAGCAACTTAGGCTTATTAAATAGCCTTATTTCAGCAACTTAGGCTTATTAAATGGGCTTATTTCAGCAACTTAGCCTTATTAAATAGGCTTATTCAGCAACTTAGGCTTATTGAATAACCTTATTAAATAGGCTTATTTCAGCTACTTAGACTTATTAAATAGGCCTATTAAATAGGCTTATTAAATAGACTGATTAAATAGGCTCATTAAATACTCAATAAATAGTCTTATTAAATAGGCTTATTAAATAGGCTTATTAAATAGGCTCAATAAATAGGCACATTAAATACTTATTAAATAGGCTTATTAAATAGACTTATTAAATAGACTTATTAAATAGGCTTATTAAATAGGCTTATTAAATAGGCTTATTAAATAGACTCATTAAATAGCCTCATTAAATAGGCTCATTTCAGCAACTTAGGCTTATTAAATAGCCTTATTTCAGCAACTCAGACTTATTAAATATGCTTATTCAGCAACTTAGGCTTATTAAATAGCCTTATTAAATAGGCTTATTTCAGCAACTTAGACTTATTAAATAGGCTTATTTCAGCAACTTAGACTTATTAAAAAGGCTTATTTCAGCAACTTAGGCTTATGAAATAGGCTTATTCAGCAACTTATGCTTATTAAACAGGCTTATTTCAGCAACTTAGACTTATTAAATAGGCCTATTAAATAGGCTTATTAAATAGACTGATTAAATAGGCTCAATAAATACTTATTAAATAGGCTTATTAAATAGGCTTATTAAATTGACTTATTAAATAGGCTCAATAAATAGGCTTATTAAATAGGCTTATTAAATATGCCTATTCAGCAACTTAGGCTTATTAAATAGCCTTATTAAATAGGTTTATTTCAGCAACTTAGACTTATTAAATAGTCCTTTTTATATAGGCTTAGTTCAGCAATGTAGGCTTATTAAATAGGCTTATTTTGGCAACTTATGCTTATTAAATAGCCTTATTAATCAAGTTTATTTCAGCAACTTAGACTTATTAAATAGACCTTTTTAAATAGGCTTAGTTCAGAAACTTAGGCTTATTAAATAGGCTTATTTCAGCAACTTATGCTTATTAAATAGGCTTATTTCAGCAACTTAGGCTTATTAAATAGCCTTATTAAATAGGCTTATTTAGCAACTTAGACTTATTAAATCGACTTATTAAATAGACATTTCAGCAACTTAGGCTCATTTAAAAGGCTTATGAAATATGCTTATTTCTGCAACTTAGACTTATTAGATAGGCCTATTAAATAGGCTTATTTCAGCAACTTAGGCTTATTAAATTGGCTTATTTCAGCAACTTAGGCTTATTAAATAGCCTTATTTCAGCAACTTAGGCTTATTAAATGGGCTTATTTCAGCAACTTAGCCTTATTAAATAGGCTTATTCAGCAACTTAGGCTTATTGAATTGCCTTATTAAATAGGCTTATTTCAGCCACTTAGACTTATTAAATAGGCCTATTAAATAGGCTTATTAAATAGACTGATTAAATAGGCTCATTAAATACTCATTAAATAGGCTTATTAAATAGGCTTATTAAATAGGCTTATTAAATAGGCTCAATAAATAGGCTTATTAAATAGGCACATTAAATACTTATTAAATAGGCTTTTTAAATAGACTTATTAAATAGACTTATTAAATAGGCTTATTAAATAGGCTTATTAAATAGGCTTATTAAGTAGACTTATTAAATAGACTCATTAAATAGGCTCATTTCAGCAACTTAGGCTTATTAAATAGCCTTATTTCAGCAACTCAGACTTATTAAATATGCTTATTCAGCAACTTAGGCTTATTAAATAGCCTTATTAAATAGGCTTATTTCAGCAACTTAGACTTATTAAATAGGCTTATTTCAGCAACTTAGACTTATTAAAAAGGCTTATTTCAGCAACTTAGGCTTATGAAATAGGCTTATTCAGCAACTTATGCTTATTAAATAGGCTTATTTCAGTAACTTAGACTTATTAAATAGGCCTATTAAATAGGCTTATTAAATAGACTGATTAAATAGGCTCAATAAATATTTATTAAATAGGCTTATTAAATAGGCTTAATAAATCGACTTATTAAATAGGCTCAATAAATAGGCTCATTAAATAGGCTTATTAAATATGCTTATTCAGCAACTTATGCTTATTAAATAGGTTTATTTCAGCCACTTAGACTTATTAAATAGACCTTTTTATATAGGCTTAGTTCAGCAATGTAGGCTTATTAAATAGGCTTATTTCAGCAACTTATGCTTATTAAATAGCCTTATTAATCAGGTTTATTTCAGCAACTTAGGCGTATTAAATAGCATTTTTAAATAGGTTTATTTCAGCAACTTAGACTTATTAAATAGACCTTTTTAAATATGCTTATTTCAGCAACTTAGGCTTATTAAATAGCCTTAGTTCAGCAACTTAGACTTATTAAATAGGCTTATTCAGCAACTTAGGCTTATTAAATAGCCTTATTTCAGCAACTTAGGCTTATTAAATAGGCTTATTTCAGCAACTTACGCTTATTAAATAGGCTTATTTCAGCAACTTAGGCTTATTAAATAGCCTTATTTCAGCAACTTAGCCTTATTAAATAGGCTTATTCAGCAACTTAGGCTTATTGAATTGCCTTATTAAATAGGCTTATTTCAGCAACTTAGACTTATTAAATAGGCCTATTTAAATAGGCTTATTAAATAGACTGATTAAATAGGCTCATTAAATACTCATTAAATAGGCTTATTAAATAGGCTTATTAAATAGGCTTATTAAATAGGCTCAATAAATAGGCTTATTAAATAGGCACATTAAATACTTATTAAATAGGCTTATTAAATAGACTTATTAAATAGACTTATTAAATAGGCTTATTAAATAGGCTTATTAAATAGGCTTATTAAATAGACTTATTAAATAGCCTCATTAAATAGGCTCATTTCAGCAACTTAGGCTTATTAAATAGCCTTATTTCAGCAACTCAGACTTATTAAATATGCTTATTCAGCAACTTAGGCTTATTAAATAGCCTTATTAAATAGGCTTATTTCAGCAACTTAGACTTATTAAATAGGCTTATTTCAGCAACTTAGACTTATTAAAAAGGCTTATTTCAGCAACTTAGGCTTATGAAATAGGCTTATTCAGCAACTTATGCTTATTAAATAGGCTTATTTCAGCAACTTAGACTTATTAAATAGGCCTATTAAATAGGCTTATTAAATAGACTGATTAAATAGGCTAATTAAATACTCATTAAATAGGCTTATTAAATAGGCTTATTAAATAGGCTTATTAAATAGGCTTATTAAATAGGATTATTAAATAGGCTTATTAAATAGACTTATTAAATAGGCGTATTAAATAGGCTTATTAAATAGGCGTATTAAATAGGCTTATTAAATAGGCTCATTAAATACTTAATAAATAAGTTTATTAAATAGGCGTATTAAATAGGCTTATTAAATAGGCGTATTAAATAGGCTTATTAAATAGACTTATTAAATAGCCTCATTAAATAGGCTTATTTGAGCAACTTAGGCTTTTTAAATAGGCTTATTTCAGCAACTTAGACTTATTAAAAAGGCTTATTTCAGCAACTTAGGCTTATGAAATAGGCTTATTCAGCAACTTTTGCTTATTAAATAGGCTTATTTCAGCAACTTAGACTTATTAAATAGGCTTATAAAATAGGCTTATTAAATCGACTTATTAAATAGGCTCAATATATAGGCTTATTAAATAGGCTTATTAAATATGCTTATTCAGCAACTTAGGCTTATTAAATAGCCTTATTAAATAGGTTTATTTCAGCAACTTAGACTTATTAAATAGACCTTTTTATATAGGCTTAGTTCAGCAATGTAGGCTTATTAAATAGGCTTATTTCAGCAACTTATGCTTATTAAATAGCCTTATTAATCAGGTTTATTTCAGCAACTTAGGCGTATTAAATAGCATTTTTAAATAGGTTTATTTCAGCAACTTAGACTTATTAAATAGACCTTTTTAAATAGGCTTAGTTCAGAAACTTAGGCTTATTAAATAGGCTTATTTCAGCAACTTATGCTTATTAAATAGGCTTATTTCAGCAACTTAGGCTTATTAAATATCCTTATTAAATGGGCTTATTTAGCAACATAGACTTATTAAATCGACTTATTAAATAGACATTTCAGCAACTTAGGCTCATTTAAAAGGCTTATGAAATATGCTTATTTCTGCAACTTAGACTTATTAGATAGGCCTATTAAATAGGCTTATTTCAGCAACTTAGGCTTATTAAATAGGCTTATTTCAGCAACTTAGGCTTATTAAATAGCCTTATTTCAGCAACTTAGGCTTATTAAATGGGCTTATTTCAGCAACTTAGCCTTATTAAATAGGCTTATTCAGCAACTTAGGCTTATTGAATAGCCTTATTAAATAGGCTTATTTCAGCTACTTAGACTTATTAAATAGGCCTATTAAATAGGCTTATTAAATAGACTGATTAAATAGGCTCATTAAATACTCATTAAATAGGCTTATTAAATAGGCTTATTAAATAGGCTTATTAAATAGGCTCAATAAATAGGCTTATTAAATAGGCACATTAAATACTTATTAAATAGGCTTATTAAATAGACTTATTAAATAGACTTATTAAATAGGCTTATTAAATAGGCTTATTAAATAGGCTTATTAAGTAGACTTATTAAATAGCCTCATTAAATAGGCTCATTTCAGCAACTTAGGCTTATTAAATAGCCTTATTTCAGCAACTCAGACTTATTAAATATGCTTATTCAGCAACTTAGGCTTATTAAATAGCCTTATTAAATAGGCTTATTTCAGCAACTTAGACTTATTAAATAGGCTTATTTCAGCAACTTAGACTTATTAAAAAGGCTTATTTCAGCAACTTAGGCTTATGAAATAGGCTTATTCAGCAACTTATGCTTATTAAATAGGCTTATTTCAGCAACTTAGACTTATTAAATAGGCCTATTAAATAGGCTTATTAAATAGACTGATTAAATAGGCTCAATAAATATTTATTAAATAGGCTTATTAAATAGGCTTAATAAATCGACTTATTAAATAGGCTCAATAAATAGGCTTATTAAATAGGCTTATTAAATATGCTTATTCAGCAACTTAGGCTTATTAAAAAGCCTTATTAAATAGGTTTATTTCAGCCACTTAGACTTATTAAATAGACCTTTTTATATAGGCTTAGTTCAGCAATGTAGGCTTATTAAATAGGCTTATTTCAGCAACTTATGCTTATTAAATAGCCTTATTAATCAGGTTTATTTCAGCAACTTAGGCGTATTAAATAGCATTTTTAAATAGGTTTATTTCAGCAACTTAGACTTATTAAATAGACCTTTTTAAATATGCTTATTTCAGCAACTTAGGCTTATTAAATAGCCTTAGTTCAGCAACTTAGACTTATTAAATAGGCTTATTCAGCATCTTAGGCTTATTAAATGGGCTTATTTCAGCAACTTAGCCTTATTAAATAGGCTTATTCAGCAACTTAGGCTTATTGAATTGCCTTATTAAATAGGCTTATTTCAGCCACTTAGACTTATTAAATAGGCCTATTAAATAGGCTTATTAAATAGACTGATTAAATAGGCTCATTAAATACTCATTAAATAGGCTTATTAAATAGGCTTATTAAATAGGCTTATTAAATAGGCTCAATAAATAGGCTTATTAAATAGGCACATTAAATACTTATTAAATAGGCTTATTAAATAGACTTATTAAATAGACTTATTAAATAGGCTTATTAAATAGGCTTATTAAATAGGCTTATTAAGTAGACTTATTAAATAGCCTCATTAAATAGGCTCATTTCAGCAACTTAGGCTTATTAAATAGCCTTATTTCAGCAACTCAGACTTATTAAATATGCTTATTCAGCAACTTAGGCTTATTAAATAGCCTTATTAAATAGGCTTATTTCAGCAACTTAGACTTATTAAATAGGCTTATTTCAGCAACTTAGACTTATTAAAAAGGCTTATTTCAGCAACTTAGGCTTATGAAATAGGCTTATTCAGCAACTTATGCTTATTAAATAGGCTTATTTCAGCAACTTAGACTTATTAAATAGGCCTATTAAATAGGCTTATTAAATAGACTGATTAAATAGGCTCAATAAATATTTATTAAATAGGCTTATTAAATAGGCTTAATAAATCGACTTATTAAATAGGCTCAATAAATAGGCTTATTAAATAGGCTTATTAAATATGCTTATTCAGCAACTTAGGCTTATTAAATAGCCTTATTAAATAGGTTTATTTCAGCCACTTAGACTTATTAAATAGACCTTTTTATATAGGCTTAGTTCAGCAATGTAGGCTTATTAAATAGGCTTATTTCAGCAACTTATGCTTATTAAATAGCCTTATTAATCAGGTTTATTTCAGCAACTTAGGCGTATTAAATAGCATTTTTAAATAGGTTTATTTCAGCAACTTAGACTTATTAAATAGACCTTTTTAAATATGCTTATTTCAGCAACTTAGGCTTATTAAATAGCCTTAGTTCAGCAACTTAGACTTATTAAATAGGCTTATTCAGCAACTTAGGCTTATTAAATAGCCTTATTTCAGCAACTTAGGCTTATTAAATAGGCTTATTTCAGCAACTTAGGCTTATTAAATAGGCTTATTTCAGCAACTTAGGCTTATTAAATAGCCTTATTTCAGCAACTTAGGCTTATTAAATGGGCTTATTTCAGCAACTTAGCCTTATTAAATAGGCTTATTCAGCAACTTAGGCTTATAGAATTGCCTTATTAAATAGGCTTATTTCAGCAACTTAGGCTTATTAAATAGGCTTATTTCAGCAACTTAGACTTATTAAAAAGGCTTATTTCAGCAACTTAGGCTTATGAAATAGGCTTATTCAGCAACTTATGCTTATTAAATAGGCTTATTTCAGCAACTTAGACTTATTAAATAGGCCTATTAAATAGGCTTATTAAATAGACTGATTAAATAGGCTCAATAAATATTTATTAAATAGGCTTATTAAATAGGCTTAATAAATGGACTTATTAAATAGGCTCAATAAATAGGCTTATTAAATAGGCTTATTAAATATGCTTATTCAGCAACTTAGGCTTATTAAATAGCCTTATTAAATAGGTTTATTTCAGCCACTTAGACTTATTAAATAGACCTTTTTATATAGGCTTAGTTCAGCAATGTAGGCTTATTAAATAGGCTTATTTCAGCAACTTATGCTTATTAAATAGCCTTATTAATCAGGTTTATTTCAGCAACTTAGGCGTATTAAATAGCATTTTTAAATAGGTTTATTTCAGCAACTTAGACTTATTAAATAGACCTTTTTAAATATGCTTATTTCAGCAACTTAGGCTTATTAAATAGCCTTAGTTCAGCAACTTAGACTTATTAAATAGGCTTATTCAGCAACTTAGGCTTATTAAATAGCCTTATTTCAGCAACTTAGGCTTATTAAATAGGCTTATTTCAGCAACTTAGGCTTATTAAATAGGCTTATTTCAGCAACTTAGGCTTATTAAATAGCCTTATTTCAGCAACTTAGGCTTATTAAATGGGCTTATTTCAGCAACTTAGCCTTATTAAATAGGCTTATTCAGCAACTTAGGCTTATTGAATTGCCTTATTAAATAGGCTTATTTCAGCAACTTAGACTTATTAAATAGGCCTATTTAAATAGGCTTATTAAATAGACTGATTAAATAGGCTCATTAAATACTCATTAAATAGGCTTATTAAATAGGCTTATTAAATAGGCTTATTAAATAGGCTCAATAAATAGGCTTATTAAATAGGCACATTAAATACTTATTAAATAGGCTTATTAAATAGACTTATTAAATAGACTTATTAAATAGGCTTATTAAATAGGCTTATTAAATAGGCTTATTAAATAGACTTATTAAATAGCCTCATTAAATAGGCTCATTTCAGCAACTTAGGCTTATTAAATAGCCTTATTTCAGCAACTCAGACTTATTAAATATGCTTATTCAGCAACTTAGGCTTATTAAATAGCCTTATTAAATAGGCTTATTTCAGCAACTTATGCTTATGAAATAGGCTTATTCAGCAACTTATGCTTATTAAATAGGCTTATTTCAGCAACTTAGCCTTATTAAATAGGCCTATTAAATAGGCTTATTAAATAGACTGATTAAATAGGCTCAATAAATACTTATTAAATAGGCTTATTAAATAGGCTTATTAAATCGACTTATTAAATAGGCTCAATAAATTGGCTTATTAAATAGGCTTATTAAATATGCTTATTCAGCAACTTAGGCTTATTAAATAGCCTTATTAAATAGGTTTATTTCAGCAACTTAGACTTATTAAATATACCTTTTTATATAGGCTTAGTTCAGCAATGTAGGCTTATTAAATAGGCTTCTTTCAGCAACTTATGCTTATTAAATAGCCTTATTAATCAGGTTTATTTCAGCAACTTAGGCGTATTAAATAGCATTTTTAAATAGGTTTATTTCAGCAACTTAGACTTATTAAATAGACCTTTTTAAATAGGCTTAGTTCAGAAACTTAGGCTTATTAAATAGGCTTATTTCAGCAACTTATGCTTATTAAATAGGCTTATTTCAGCAACTTAGGCTTATTAAATAGCCTTATTAAATAGGCTTATTTAGTAACTTTGACTTATTAAATGGACTTATTAAATAGACATTTCAGCAACTTAGGCTCATTTAAAAGGCTTATGAAATATGCTTATTTCTGCAACTTAGACTTATTAGATAGGCCTATTAAATAGGCTTATTTCAGCAACTTAGGCTTATTAAATAGGCTTATTTCAGCAACTTAGGCTTATTAAATAGCCTTATTTCAGCAACTTAGGCTTATTAAATGGGCTTATTTCAGCAACTTAGCCTTATTAAATAGGCTTATTCAGCAACTTAGGCTTATTGAATAGCCTTATTAAATAGTCTTATTTCAGCAACTTAGACTTATTAAATAGGCCTATTAAATAGGCTTATTAAATAGACTGATTAAATAGGCTCATTAAATACTCATTAAATAGGCTTATTAAATAGGCTTATTAAATAGACTTATTAAATAGGCTCAATAAATAGGCCTATTAAATAGGCTTATTAAATAGGCTTATTAAATAGGCTCAATAAATAGGCTTATTAAATAGGCTTATTAAATAGGCTTATTAAATAGGCTTATTAAATAGGCTTATTAAATAGGCGTATTAAATAGGCTTATTAAATAGACTTATTAAATAGCCTCATTAAATAGGCTTATTTGAGCAACTTAGGTTTTTTAAATAGGCTTATTTCAGCAACTTAGACTTATTAAAAAGGCTTATTTCAGCAACTTAGGCTTATGAAATTGGCTTATTCAGCAACTTTTGCTTATTAAATAGGCTTATTTCAGCAACTTAGACTTATTAAATAGGCTTATCAAATAGGCTTATTAAATCGACTTATTAAATAGGCTCAATATATAGGCTTATTAAATAGGCTTATTAAATATGCTTATTCAGCAACTTAGGCTTATTAAATAGCCTTATTAAATAGGTTTATTTCAGCAACTTAGACTTATTAAATAGACCTTTTTATATAGGCTTAGTTCAGCAATGTAGGCTTATTAAATAGGCTTATTTCAGCAACTTATGCTTATTAAATAGCCTTATTAATCAGGTTTATTTCAGCATCTTAGGCGTATTAAATAGCATTTTTAAATAGGTTTATTTCAGCAACTTAGACTTATTAAATAGACCTTTTTAAATAGGCTTAGTTCAGAAACTTAGGCTTATTAAATAGGCTTATTTCAGCAACTTATGCTTATTAAATAGGCTTATTTCAGCAACTTTTAGGCTTATTAAATAGCCTTATTAAATAGGCTTATTTAGCAACTTAAACTTATTAAATCGACTTATTAAATAGACATTTCAGCAACTTAGGCTCATTTAAAAGGCTTATGAAATATGCTTATTTCTGCAACTTAGACTTATTAGATAGGCCTATTAAATAGGCTAATTTCAGCAACTTAGGCTTATTAAATAGGCTTATTTCAGCAACTTAGGCTTATTAAATAGCCTTATTTCAGCAACTTAGGCTTATTAAATGGGCTTATTTCAGCAACTTAGCCTTATTAAATAGGCTTATTCAGCAACTTAGGCTTATTGAATAGCCTTATTAAATAGGCTTATTACAGCAACTTAGACTTATTAAATAGGCCTATTAAATAGGCTTATTAAATAGACTGATTAAATAGGCTCATTAAATACTCATTAAATAGGCTTATTAAATAGGCTTATTAAATAGGCTTATTAAATAGGCTCAATAAATAGGCTTATTAAATAGGCACATTAAATACTTATTAAATAGGCTTATTAAATAGACTTATTAAATAGACTTATTAAATAGGCTTATTAAATAGGCTTATTAAATAGGCTTATTAAATAGACTTATTAAATAGCCTCATTAAATAGGCTCATTTCAGCAACTTAGGCTTATTAAATAGCCTTATTTCAGCAACTCAGACTTATTAAATATGCTTATTCAGCAACTTAGGCTTATTAAATAGCCTTATTAAATAGGCTTATTTCAGCAACTTAGACTTATTAAATAGGCTTATTTCAGCAACTTAGACTTATTAAAAAGGCTTATTTCAGCAACTTAGGCTTATGAAATAGGCTTATTCAGCAACTTATGCTTATTAAATAGGCTTATTTCAGCAACTTAGACTTATTAAATAGGCCTATTAAATAGGCTTATTAAATAGACTGATTAAATAGGCTCAATAAATAGGCTTATTAAATAGGCTTATTAAATATGCTTATTCAGCAACTTAGGCTTATTAAATAGCCTTATTAAATAGGTTTATTTCAGCAACTTAGACTTATTAAATAGACCTTTTTATATAGGCTTAGTTCAGCAATGTAGGCTTATTAAATAGGCTTATTTCAGCAACTTATGCTTATTAAATAGCCTTATTAATCAGGTTTATTTCAGCAACTTAGGCGTATTAAATAGCATTTTTAAATAGGTTTATTTCAGCAACTTAGACTTATTAAATAGACCTTTTTAAATAGGCTTAGTTCAGAAACTTAGGCTTATTAAATAGGCTTATTTCAGCAACTTATGCTTATTAAATAGGCTTATTTCAGCAACTTAGGCTTATTAAATAGCCTTATTAAATAGGCTTATTTAGCAACTTAGACTTATTAAATCGACTTATTAAATAGACATTTCAGCAACTTAGGCTCATTTAAAAGGCTTATGAAATATGCTTATTTCTGCAACTTAGACTTATTAGATAGGCCTATTAAATAGGCTTATTTCAGCAACTTAGGCTTATTAAATATGCTTATTTCAGCACCTTAGGCTTATTAAATAGCCTTATTTCAGCAACTTAGGCTTATTAAATGGGCTTATTTCAGCAACTTAGCCTTATTAAATAGGCTTATTCAGCAACTAAGGCTTATTGATTAGCCTTATTAAATAGGCTTATTTCAGCAACTTAGACTTATTAAATAGGCCTATTAAATAGGCTTATTAAATAGACTGATTAAATAGGCTCATTAAATACTCATTAAATAGGCTTATTAAATAGGCTTATTAAATAGACTTATTAAATAGGCTCAATAAATAGGCTTATTAAATAGGCTTATTAAATAGGCTTATTAAATAGGCTCAATAAATAGGCTTATTAAATAGGCTTATTAAATAGGCTTATTAAATAGGCTTATTAAATAGACTTATTAAATAGGCGTATTAAATAGGCTTATTAAATAGACTAATTAAATAGCCTCATTAAATAGGCTTATTTGAGCAACTTAGGCTTTTTAAATAGGTTTATTTCAGCAACTTAGACTTATTAAATAGCCTTATTAAATAGGCTTATTTCAGCAACTTAGGCTTATTAAATAGGCTTATTTCAGCAACTTAGGCTTATTAAATAGCCTTATTTCAGCAACTTAGGCTTATTAAATAGGCTTATTTCAGCAACTTAGACTTATTAAATAGGCATATTCAGCAACTTAGGCTTATTAAATAGCCTTATTAAATAGGCTTATTTCAGCAACTTAGACTTATTAAATAGGCCTATTAAATAGGCTTATTAAATAGACTGATTAAATAGGCTAATTAAATACTCATTAAATAGGCTTATTAAATAGGCTTATTAAATAGACTTATTAAATAGGCTCAATAAATAGGCTTATTAAATAGGCTTATTAAATAGGCTTATTAAATAGGCTCAATAAATAGGCTTATTAAATAGGCTTATTAAATAGGATTATTAAATAGGCTTATTAAATAGACTTATTAAATAGGCGTATTAAATAGGCTTATTAAATAGGCGTATTAAATAGGCTTATTAAATAGGCTCATTAAATACTTATTAAATAAGTTTATTAAATAGGCGTATTAAATAGGCTTATTAAATAGGCGTATTAAATAGGCTTATTAAATAGACTTATTAAATAGCCTAATTAAATAGGCTTATTTGAGCAACTTAGGCTTTTTAAATAGGCTTATTTCAGCAACTTAGACTTATTAAAAAGGCTTATTTCAGCAACTTAGGCTTATGAAATAGGCTTATTCAGCAACTTTTGCTTATTAAATAGGCTTATTTCAGCAACTTAAACTTATTAAATAGGCTTATAAAATAGGCTTATTAAATCGACTTATTAAATAGGCTCAATATATAGGCTTATTAAATAGGCTTATTAAATATGCTTATTCAGCAACTTAGGCTTATTAAATAGCCTTATTAAATAGGTTTATTTCAGCAACTTAGACTTATTAAATAGACCTTTTTATATAGGCTTAGTTCAGCAATGTAGGCTTATTAAATAGGCTTATTTCAGCAACTTATGCTTATTAAATAGCCTTATTAATCAGGTTTATTTCAGCAACTTAGGCGTATTCAAATAGCATTTTTAAATAGGTTTATTTCAGCAACTTAGACTTATTAAATAGACCTTTTTAAATAGGCTTAGTTCAGAAACCTAGGCTTATTAAATAGGCTTATTTCAGCAACTTATGCTTATTAAATAGGCTTATTTCAGCAACTTAGGCTTATTAAATAGCCTTATTAAATAGGCTTATTTAGCAACATAGACTTATTAAATCGACTTATTAAATAGACATTTCAGCAACTTAGGCTCATTTAAAAGGCTTATGAAATATGCTTATTTCTGCAACTTAGACTTATTAGATCATCCTATTAAATAGGCTTATTTCAGCAACTTAGGATTATTAAATAGGCTTATTTCAGCAACTTAGGCTTATTAAATAGCCTTATTTCAGCAACTTAGGCTTATTAAATGGGCTTATTTCAGCAACTTAGCCTTATTAAATAGGCTTATTCAGCAACTTAGGCTTATTGAATAGCCTTATTAAATAGGCTTATTTCAGCTACTTAGACTTATTAAATAGGCCTATTAAATAGGCTTATTAAATAGACTGATTAAATAGGCTCATTAAATAGGCTTATTAAATAGGCTTATTAAATAGGCTTATTAAATAGACTCATTAAATAGCCTCATTAAATAGGCTCATTTCAGCAACTTAGGCTTATTAAATAGCCTTATTTCAGCAACTCAGACTTATTAAATATGCTTATTGAGCAACTTAGGCTTATTAAATAGCCTTATTAAATAGGCTTATTTCAGCAACTTAGACTTATTAAATAGGCTTATTTCAGCAACTTAGACTTATTAAAAAGGCTTATTTCAGCAACTTAGGCTTATGAAATAGGCTTATTCAGCAACTTATGCTTATTAAACAGGCTTATTTCAGCAACTTAGACTTATTAAATAGGCCTATTAAATAGGCTTATTAATAGACTGATTAAATAGGCTCAATAAATACTTATTAAATAGGCTTATTAAATAGGCTTATTAAATTGACTTATTAAATAGGCTCAATAAATAGGCTTATTAAATAGGCTTATTAAATATGCTTATTCAGCAACTTAGGCTTATTAAATAGCCTTATTAAATAGGTTTATTTCAGCAACTTAGACTTATTAAATAGACCTTTTTATATAGGCTTAGTTCAGCAATGTAGGCTTATTAAATAGGCTTATTTTGGCAACTTAAGCTTATTAAATAGCATTTTTAAATAGGTTTATTTCAGCAACTTAGACTTATTAAATAGACCTTTTTAAATAGGCTTAGTTCAGAAACTTAGGCTTATTAAATAGGCTTATTTCAGCAACTTAGGCTTATTAAATAGCCTTATTTCAGCAACTTAGGCTTATTAAATAGGCTTATTCAGCAACTTAGGCTTATTGAATTGCCTTATTAAATAGGCTTATTTCAGCAACTTAGACTTATTAAATAGGCCTATTAAATAGGCTTTTTAAATAGACTGATTAAATAGGCTCATTAAATACTCATTAAATAGGCTTATTAAATAGGCTTATTAAATAGGCTTATTAAATAGGCTCAATAAATAGGCTTATTAAATAGGCACATTAAATACTTATTAAATAGGCTTATTAAATAGACTTATTAAATAGACTTATTAAATAGGCTTATTAAATAGGCTTATTAAATAGGCTTATTAAGTAGACTTATTAAATAGCCTCATTAAATAGGCTAATTTCAGCAACTTAGGCTTATTAAATAGCCTTATTTCAGCAACTCAGACTTATTAAATATGCTTATTCAGCAACTTAGGCTTATTAAATAGCCTTATTAAATAGGCTTATTTCAGCAACTTAAACTTATTAAATAGGCTTATTTCAGCAACTTAGACTTATTAAAAAGGCTTATTTCAGCAACTTAGGCTTATGAAATAGGCTTATTCAGCAACTTATGCTTATTAAATAGGCTTATTTCAGCAACTTAGACTTATTAAATAGGCCTATTAAATAGGCTTATTAAATAGACTGATTAAATAGGCTCAATAAATACTTATTAAATAGGCTTATTAAATAGGCTTATTAAATCGACTTATTAAATAGGCTCAATAAATAGGCTTATTAAATAGGCTTATTAAATATGCTTATTCAGCAACTTAGGCTTATTAAATAGCCTTATTAAATAGGTTTATTTCAGCCACTTAGACTTATTAAATAGACCTTTTTATATAGGCTTAGTTCAGCAATGTAGGCTTATTAAATAGGCTTATTTCAGCAACTTATGCTTATTAAATAGCCTTATTAATCAGGTTTATTTCAGCAACTTAGGCGTATTAATTAGCATTTTTAAATAGGTTTATTTCAGCAACTTAGACTTATTAAATAGACCTTTTTAAATATGCTTATTTCAGCAACTTAGGCTTATTAAATAGCCTTAGTTCAGCAACTTAGACTTATTAAATAGGCTTATTCAGCAACTTAGGCTTATTAAATAGCCTTATTTCAGCAACTTAGGCTTATTAAATAGGCTTATTTCAGCAACTTAGGCTTATTAAATAGGCTTATTTCAGCAACTCAGACTTATTAAATATGCTTATTCAGCAACTTAGGCTTATTAAATAGCCTTATTAAATAGGCTTATTTCAGCAACTTAGACTTATTAAATAGGCTTATTTCAGCAACTTAGACTTATTAAAAAGGCTTATTTCAGCAACTTAGGCTTATGAAATAGGCTTATTCAGCAACTTATGCTTATTAAATAGGCTTATTTCAGCAACTTAGACTTATTAAATAGGCCTATTAAATAGGCTTATTAAATAGACTGATTAAATAGGCTCAATAAATACTTATTAAATAGGCTTATTAAATAGGCTTATTAAATCGACTTTTTAAATAGGCTCAATAAATAGGCTTATTAAATAGGCTTATTAAATATGCTTATTCAGCAACTTAGGCTTATTAAATAGCCTTATTAAATAGGTTTATTTCAGCCACTTAGACTTATTAAATAGACCTTTTTATATAGGCTTAGTTCAGCAATGTAGGCTTATTAAATAGGCTTATTTCAGCAACTTATGCTTATTAAATAGCCTTATTAATCAGGTTTATTTCAGCAACTTAGGCGTATTAAATAGCATTTTTAAATAGGTTTATTTCAGCAACTTAGACTTATTAAATAGACCTTTTTAAATATGCTTATTTCAGCAACTTAGGCTTATTAAATAGCCTTAGTTCAGCAACTTAGACTTATTAAATAGGCTTATTCAGCAACTTAGGCTTATTAAATAGCCTTATTTCAGCAACTTAGGCTTATTAAATAGGCTTATTTCAGCAACTTAGGCTTATTAAATAGGCTTATTTCAGCAACTCAGACTTATTAAATATGCTTATTCAGCAACTTAGGCTTATTAAATAGCCTTATTAAATAGGCTTATTTCAGCAACTTAGACTTATTAAATAGGCTTATTTCAGCAACTTAGACTTATTAAAAAGGCTTATTTCAGCAACTTAGGCTTATGAAATAGGCTTATTCAGCAACTTATGCTTATTAAATAGGCTTATTTCAGCAACTTAGACTTATTAAATAGGCCTATTAAATAGGCTTATTAAATAGACTGATTAAATAGGCTCAATAAATACTTATTAAATAGGCTTATTAAATAGGATTATTAAATCGACTTATTAAATAGGCTCAATAAATAGGCTTATTAAATAGGCTTATTAAATATGCTTATTCAGCAACTTAGGCTTATTAAATAGCCTTATTAAATAGGTTTATTTCAGCCACTTAGACTTATTAAATAGACCTTTTTATATAGGCTTAGTTCAGCAATGTAGGCTTATTAAATAGGCTTATTTCAGCAACTTATGCTTATTAAATAGCCTTATTAATCAGGTTTATTTCAGCAACTTAGGCGTATTAAATAGCATTTTTAAAAAGGTTTATTTCAGCAACTTAGACTTATTAAATAGACCTTTTTAAATATGCTTATTTCAGCAACGTAGGCTTATTAAATAGCCTTAGTTCAGCAACTTAGACTTATTAAATAGGCTTATTTCAGCAACTTAGGCTTATTAAATAGGCTTATTTCAGCAACTTAGGCTTATTAAATAGCCTTATTTCAGCAACTTAGGCTTATTAAATAGGCTTATTTCAGCAACTTAGGCTTATTAAATAGGCTTATTTCAGCAACTTAGGCTTATTAAATAGCCTTATTTCAGCAACTTAGGCTTATTAAATGGGCTTATTTCAGCAACTTAGCCTTATTAAATAGGCTTATTCAGCAACTTAGGCTTATTGAATTGCCTTATTAAATAGGCTTATTTCAGCAACTTAGACTTATTAAATAGGCCTATTTAAATAGGCTTATTAAATAGACTGATTAAACAGGCTCATTAAATACTCATTAAATAGGCTTATTAAATAGGCTTATTAAATAGGCTTATTAAATAGGCTTATTAAATAGGCTCAATAAATAGGCTTATTAAATAGGCACATTAAATACTTTTTAAATAGGCTTATTAAATAGACTTATTAAATAGACTTATTAAATAGGCTTATTAAATAGGCTTATTAAATAGGCTTATTAAATAGACTTATTCAATAGCCTCATTAAATAGGCTCATTTCAGCAACTTAGGTTTATTAAATAGCCTTATTTCAGCAACTCAGACTTATTAAATATGCTTATTCAGCAACTTAGGCTTATTAAATAGCCTTATTAAATAGGCTTATTTCAGCAACTTAGACTTATTAAATAGGCTTATTTCAGCAACTTAGACTTATTAAAAAGGTTTATTTCAGCAACTTAGGCTAATGAAATAGGCTTATTCAGCAACTTATCCTTATTAAATAGGCTTATTTCAGCAACTTAGACTTATTAAATAGGCCTATTAAATAGGCTTATTAAATAGACTGATTAAATAGGCTCAATAAATACTTATTAAATAGGCTTATTAAATAGGCTTATTAAATCGACTTATTAAATAGGCTCAATAAATAGGCTTATTAAATAGGCTTATTAAATATGCTTATTCAGCAACTTAGGCTTATTAAATAGGTTTATTTCAGCAACGTAGACTTATTAAATATACCTTTTTATATAGGCTTAGTTCAGCAATGTAGGCTTATTAAATAGGCTTATTTCAGCAACTTATGCTTATTAAATAGCCTTATTAATCAGGTTTATTTCAGCAACTTAGGCGTATTAAATAGCATTTTTAAATAGGTTTATTTCAGCAACTTAGACTTATTAAATAGACCTTTTTAAATAGGCTTAGTTCAGAAACTTAGGCTTATTAAATAGGCTTATTTCAGCAACTTATGCTTATTAAATAGGCTTATTTCAGCAACTTAGGCTTATTAAATAGCCTTATTAAATAGGCTTATTTAGTAACTTAGACTTATTAAATCGACTTATTAAATAGACATTTCAGCAACTTAGGCTCATTTAAAAGGCTTATGAAATATGCTTATTTCTGCAACTTAGACTTATTAGATAGGCCTATTAAATAGGCTTATTTCAGCAACTTAGGCTTATTAAATAGGCTTATTTCAGCAACTTAGGCTTATTAAATAGCCTTATTTCAGCAACTTAGGCTTATTAAATGGGCTTATTTCAGCAACTTAGCCTTATTAAATAGGCTTATTCAGCAACTTAGGCTTATTGAATAGCCTTATTAAATAGGCTTATTTCAGCAACTTAGACTTATTAAATAGGCCTATTAAATAGGCTTATTAAATAGACTGATTAAATAGGCTCATTAAATACTCATTAAATAGGCGTATTAAATAGGCTTATTAAATAGACTTATTAAATAGGCTCAATAAATAGGCCTATTAAATAGGCTTATTAAATAGGCTTATTAAATAGGCTCAATAAATAGGCTTATTAAATAGGCTTATTAAATAGGCTTATTAAATAGGCTTATTAAATATACTTATTAAATAGGCGTATTAAATAGGCTTTTTAAATAGACTTATTAAATAGCCTCATTAAATAGGCTTATTTGAGCAACTTAGGCTTTTTAAATAGGTTTATTTCAGCAACTTAGACTTATTAAATAGCCTTATTAAATAGGCTTATTTCAGCAACTTAGGCTTATTAAATAGGCTTATTTCAGCAACTCATGCTTATTAAATAGCCTTATTAAACATGTTTATTTCAGCAACTTAGGCTTATTAAGTAGCATTTTTAAATAGGTTTATTTCAGCAACTTAGACTTATTAAATATACCTTTTTAAATAGGCTTAGTTCAGAAACTTCGGCTTATTAAATAGGCTTATTTCAGCAACTTAGGCTCATTAAATAGCCTTATTAAATAGGCTTATTTCAGCAACTTAGGCTTATTAAATAGGCTTATTTCAGCAACTCATGCTTATTAAATAGCCTTATTAAACAGGTTTATTTCAGCAACTTAGGCTTATTAAGTAGCATTTTTTAATAAGTTTATTTCAGCAACTTAGACTTATTAAATATACCTTTTTAAATAGGCTTAGTTCAGAAACTTCGGCTTATTAAATAGGCTTATTTCAGCAACTTAGGCTTATTAAATAGCCTTAGTTCAGCAACTTAGACTTATTAAATAGGCTTATTCAGCAACTTAGGCTTATTAAATAGCCTTATTTCAGCAACTTAGGCTTATTAAATAGGCTTATTTCAGCAACTTAGACTTATTAAATAGGCATATTCAGCAACTTAGGCTTATTAAATAGCCTTATTAAATAGGCTTATTTCAGCAACTTAGACTTATTAAATAGGCCTATTAAATAGGCTTATTAAATAGACTGATTAAATAGGCTAATTAAATACTCATTAAATAGGCTTATTAAATTGGCTTATTAAATAGACTTATTAAATAGGCGTATTAAATAGGCTTATTAAATAGGCGTATTAAATAGGCTTATTAAATAGGCTCATTAAATACTTATTAAATAGGTTTATTAAATAGGCGTATTAAATAGGCTTATTAAATAGGCGTATTAAATAGTCTTATTAAATAGACTTATTAAATAGCCTCATTAAATAGGCTTATTTGAGCAACTTAGGCTTTTTAAATAGGTTTATTTCAGCAACTTAGACTTATTAAATAGCCTTATTAAATAGGATTATTTCAGCAACTTAGGCTTATTAAATAGGCTTATTTCAGCAACTTATGCTTATTAAATAGCCTTATTAAACATGTTTATTTCAGCAACTTAGGCTTATTAAGTAGCATTTTTAAATAGGTTTATTTCAGCAACTTAGACTTATTAAATATACCTTTTTAAATAGGCTTAGTTCAGTAACTTCGGCTTATTAAATAGGCTTATTTCAGCAACTTAGGCTCATTAAATAGCCTTATTAAATAGGCTTTTTTCAGCAACTTAGGCTTATTAAATAGCCTTGTTAAATAGGCTTATTTTAGCAACTTAGACTTATTAAATCGAATTATTAAATAGACATTTCAGCAACTTAGGCTCATTAAATAGGCTTATGAAATATGCTTATTTCTGCAACTTAGACTTATTAAATAGCCTTATTAAATAGGCTTATTTCAGCAACTTAGGCTTATTAAATAGGCTTATTTCAGCAACTTATGCTTATTAAATAGCCTTATTAAACAGGTTTATTTCAGCAATTTAGGCTTATTATATAGCATTTTTAAATAGGTCTATTTCAGCAACTTAGACTTATTAAATAGACCTTTTTATATAGGCTTAGTTCAGCAATGTAGGATTATTAAATAGGCTTATTTCAGCAACTTATGCTTATTAAATAGCCTTATTAATCAGGTTTATTTCAGCAACTTAGGCGTATTAAATAGCATTTTAAATAGGTTTATTTCAGCAACTTAGACTTATTAAATAGACCTTTTTAAATAGGCTTAGTTCAGAAATTTAGGCTTATTAAATAGGCTTATTTCAGCAACTTAGGCTTATTACATAGGCTTATTAAATAGGCTTATTTCAGCAACTTAGGCTTATTAAATAGGCTTATTCAGCAACTTAGGCTTATTAAATAGGCTCATTAAATACTTATTAAATAGGCTTATTAAACAGGCTTATTAAATAGACTTATTAAATAGGCTCAATAAATAGGCTTATTAAATAGGGTCATTAAATAGGCTTAATAAATAGGCTTATTAAATAGGCTTATTAAATAGACTGATTAAATAGGCTCAATAAATACTTATTAAATAGGCTTATTAAATAGGATTATTAAATCGACTTATTAAATAGGCTCAATAAATAGGCTTATTAAATAGGCTTATTAAATATGCTTATTCAGCAACTTAGGCTTATTAAATAGCCTTATTAAATAGGTTTATTTCAGCCACTTAGACTTATTAAATAGACCTTTTTATATAGGCTTAGTTCAGCAATGTAGGCTTATTAAATAGGCTTATTTCAGCAACTTATGCTTATTAAATAGCCTTATTAATCAGGTTTATTTCAGCAACTTAGGCGTATTAAATAGCATTTTTAAAAAGGTTTATTTCAGCAACTTAGACTTATTAAATAGACCTTTTTAAATATGCTTATTTCAGCAACGTAGGCTTATTAAATAGCCTTAGTTCAGCAACTTAGACTTATTAAATAGGCTTATTTCAGCAACTTAGGCTTATTAAATAGGCTTATTTCAGCAACTTAGGCTTATTAAATAGCCTTATTTCAGCAACTTAGGCTTATTAAATAGGCTTATTTCAGCAACTTAGGCTTATTAAATAGGCTTATTTCAGCAACTTAGGCTTATTAAATAGCCTTATTTCAGCAACTTAGGCTTATTAAATGGGCTTATTTCAGCAACTTAGCCTTATTAAATAGGCTTATTCAGCAACTTAGGCTTATTGAATTGCCTTATTAAATAGGCTTATTTCAGCAACTTAGACTTATTAAATAGGCCTATTTAAATAGGCTTATTAAATAGACTGATTAAACAGGCTCATTAAATACTCATTAAATAGGCTTATTAAATAGGCTTATTAAATAGGCTTATTAAATAGGCTTATTAAATAGGCTCAATAAATAGGCTTATTAAATAGGCACATTAAATACTTTTTAAATAGGCTTATTAAATAGACTTATTAAATAGACTTATTAAATAGGCTTATTAAATAGGCTTATTAAATAGGCTTATTAAATAGACTTATTCAATAGCCTCATTAAATAGGCTCATTTCAGCAACTTAGGTTTATTAAATAGCCTTATTTCAGCAACTCAGACTTATTAAATATGCTTATTCAGCAACTTAGGCTTATTAAATAGCCTTATTAAATAGGCTTATTTCAGCAACTTAGACTTATTAAATAGGCTTATTTCAGCAACTTAGACTTATTAAAAAGGTTTATTTCAGCAACTTAGGCTAATGAAATAGGCTTATTCAGCAACTTATCCTTATTAAATAGGCTTATTTCAGCAACTTAGACTTATTAAATAGGCCTATTAAATAGGCTTATTAAATAGACTGATTAAATAGGCTCAATAAATACTTATTAAATAGGCTTATTAAATAGGCTTATTAAATCGACTTATTAAATAGGCTCAATAAATAGGCTTATTAAATAGGCTTATTAAATATGCTTATTCAGCAACTTAGGCTTATTAAATAGGTTTATTTCAGCAACTTAGACTTATTAAATATACCTTTTTATATAGGCTTAGTTCAGCAATGTAGGCTTATTAAATAGGCTTATTTCAGCAACTTATGCTTATTAAATAGCCTTATTAATCAGGTTTATTTCAGCAACTTAGGCGTATTAAATAGCATTTTTAAATAGGTTTATTTCAGCAACTTAGACTTATTAAATAGACCTTTTTAAATAGGCTTAGTTCAGAAACTTAGGCTTATTAAATAGGCTTATTTCAGCAACTTATGCTTATTAAATAGGCTTATTTCAGCAACTTAGGCTTATTAAATAGCCTTATTAAATAGGCTTATTTAGTAACTTAGACTTATTAAATCGACTTATTAAATAGACATTTCAGCAACTTAGGCTCATTTAAAAGGCTTATGAAATATGCTTATTTCTGCAACTTAGACTTATTAGATAGGCCTATTAAATAGGCTTATTTCAGCAACTTAGGCTTATTAAATAGGCTTATTTCAGCAACTTAGGCTTATTAAATAGCCTTATTTCAGCAACTTAGGCTTATTAAATGGGCTTATTTCAGCAACTTAGCCTTATTAAATAGGCTTATTCAGCAACTTAGGCTTATTGAATAGCCTTATTAAATAGGCTTATTTCAGCAACTTAGACTTATTAAATAGGCCTATTAAATAGGCTTATTAAATAGACTGATTAAATAGGCTCATTAAATACTCATTAAATAGGCGTATTAAATAGGCTTATTAAATAGACTTATTAAATAGGCTCAATAAATAGGCCTATTAAATAGGCTTATTAAATAGGCTTATTAAATAGGCTCAATAAATAGGCTTATTAAATAGGCTTATTAAATAGGCTTATTAAATAGGCTTATTAAATATACTTATTAAATAGGCGTATTAAATAGGCTTTTTAAATAGACTTATTAAATAGCCTCATTAAATAGGCTTATTTGAGCAACTTAGGCTTTTTAAATAGGTTTATTTCAGCAACTTAGACTTATTAAATAGCCTTATTAAATAGGCTTATTTCAGCAACTTAGGCTTATTAAATAGGCTTATTTCAGCAACTCATGCTTATTAAATAGCCTTATTAAACATGTTTATTTCAGCAACTTAGGCTTATTAAGTAGCATTTTTAAATAGGTTTATTTCAGCAACTTAGACTTATTAAATATACCTTTTTAAATAGGCTTAGTTCAGAAACTTCGGCTTATTAAATAGGCTTATTTCAGCAACTTAGGCTCATTAAATAGCCTTATTAAATAGGCTTATTTCAGCAACTTAGGCTTATTAAATAGGCTTATTTCAGCAACTCATGCTTATTAAATAGCCTTATTAAACAGGTTTATTTCAGCAACTTAGGCTTATTAAGTAGCATTTTTTAATAAGTTTATTTCAGCAACTTAGACTTATTAAATATACCTTTTTAAATAGGCTTAGTTCAGAAACTTCGGCTTATTAAATAGGCTTATTTCAGCAACTTAGGCTTATTAAATAGCCTTAGTTCAGCAACTTAGACTTATTAAATAGGCTTATTCAGCAACTTAGGCTTATTAAATAGCCTTATTTCAGCAACTTAGGCTTATTAAATAGGCTTATTTCAGCAACTTAGACTTATTAAATAGGCATATTCAGCAACTTAGGCTTATTAAATAGCCTTATTAAATAGGCTTATTTCAGCAACTTAGACTTATTAAATAGGCCTATTAAATAGGCTTATTAAATAGACTGATTAAATAGGCTAATTAAATACTCATTAAATAGGCTTATTAAATTGGCTTATTAAATAGACTTATTAAATAGGCGTATTAAATAGGCTTATTAAATAGGCGTATTAAATAGGCTTATTAAATAGGCTCATTAAATACTTATTAAATAGGTTTATTAAATAGGCGTATTAAATAGGCTTATTAAATAGGCGTATTAAATAGTCTTATTAAATAGACTTATTAAATAGCCTCATTAAATAGGCTTATTTGAGCAACTTAGGCTTTTTAAATAGGTTTATTTCAGCAACTTAGACTTATTAAATAGCCTTATTAAATAGGATTATTTCAGCAACTTAGGCTTATTAAATAGGCTTATTTCAGCAACTTATGCTTATTAAATAGCCTTATTAAACATGTTTATTTCAGCAACTTAGGCTTATTAAGTAGCATTTTTAAATAGGTTTATTTCAGCAACTTAGACTTATTAAATATACCTTTTTAAATAGGCTTAGTTCAGTAACTTCGGCTTATTAAATAGGCTTATTTCAGCAACTTAGGCTCATTAAATAGCCTTATTAAATAGGCTTTTTTCAGCAACTTAGGCTTATTAAATAGCCTTGTTAAATAGGCTTATTTTAGCAACTTAGACTTATTAAATCGAATTATTAAATAGACATTTCAGCAACTTAGGCTCATTAAATAGGCTTATGAAATATGCTTATTTCTGCAACTTAGACTTATTAAATAGCCTTATTAAATAGGCTTATTTCAGCAACTTAGGCTTATTAAATAGGCTTATTTCAGCAACTTATGCTTATTAAATAGCCTTATTAAACAGGTTTATTTCAGCAATTTAGGCTTATTATATAGCATTTTTAAATAGGTCTATTTCAGCAACTTAGACTTATTAAATAGACCTTTTTATATAGGCTTAGTTCAGCAATGTAGGATTATTAAATAGGCTTATTTCAGCAACTTATGCTTATTAAATAGCCTTATTAATCAGGTTTATTTCAGCAACTTAGGCGTATTAAATAGCATTTTAAATAGGTTTATTTCAGCAACTTAGACTTATTAAATAGACCTTTTTAAATAGGCTTAGTTCAGAAATTTAGGCTTATTAAATAGGCTTATTTCAGCAACTTAGGCTTATTACATAGGCTTATTAAATAGGCTTATTTCAGCAACTTAGGCTTATTAAATAGGCTTATTCAGCAACTTAGGCTTATTAAATAGGCTCATTAAATACTTATTAAATAGGCTTATTAAACAGGCTTATTAAATAGACTTATTAAATAGGCTCAATAAATAGGCTTATTAAATAGGGTCATTAAATAGGCTTAATAAATAGGCTTATTAAATAGGCTTATTAAATAGGTTTAATAAATAGGCTGATTAAATAGGCTCAATAAATAGGCTTATTTAATAGGCTCATTAAATACTTATTAAATAGGCTTATTAAATAGACTTATTAAATAGACTTATTAAATAGGCTTATTAAATAGGCTTATTAAATAGGCTTATTAAATATACTTATTAAATAGCCTCATTTAATAGGCTCATTTCAGCAACTTAGGCTTATTAAATAGCCTTATTTCAGCAACTCAGACTTATTAAATATGCTTATTCAGCAACTTAGGCTTATTAAATAGCCTTATTTAATAGGCTTATTTCAGCAACTTAGACTTATTAAATAGGCTTATTTCAGCAACTTAGACTTATTAAAAAGGCTTATTTCAGCAACTTAGGCTTATGAAATAGGCTTATTCAGCAACTTATGCTTATTAAATAGGCTTATTTCAGCAACTTAGACTTATTAAATAGGCCTATTAAATAGGCTTATTAAATAGACTGATTAAATAGGCTCAATAAATACTTATTAAATAGGCTTATTAAATAGGCTTATTAAATCGACTTATTAAATAGTCTCAATAAATAGGCTTATTAAATAGGATTATTAAATATGCTTATTCAGCAACTTAGGCTTATTAAATAGCCTTATTAACTATGTTTATTTCAGCAACTTAGACTTATTAAATAGACCTTTTTATATAGGCTTAGTTCAGCAATGTAGGCTTATTAAATAGGCTTATTTCAGCAACTTATGCTTATTAAATAGCCTTATTAATCAGGTTTATTTCAGCAACTTAGGCCTATTAAATAGCATTTTTAAATAGGTTTATTTCAGCAACTTAGACTTATTAAATATACCTTTTTAAATAGGCTTAGTTCAGAAACTTAGGCTTATTAAATAGGCTTATTTCAGCAACTTAGGCTTATTAAATAGCCTTATTAAATAGGCTTATTTAGCAACTTAGACTTATTAAATCGACTTATTAAATAGACATTTCAGCAACTTAGGCTCATTAAAAAGGCTTATGAAATATGCTTATTTCTGCAACTTAGACTTATTAGATAGGCCTATTAAATAGGCTTATTTCAGCAACTTAGGCTTATTAAATAGGCTTATTTCAGCAACTTAGACTTATTAAATAGCCTTATTTCAGCAACTTAGGCTTATTAAATGGGCTTATTTCAGCAACTTAGACTTATTAAATAGGCTTATTCAGCAACTTAGGCTTATTAAATAGCCTTATTAAATAGGCTTATTTCAGCAACTTAGACTTATTAAATAGGCCTATTAAATATGCTTATTAAATAGACTGATTAAATAGGCTCATTAAATACTCATTAAATAGGCTTATTAAATAGGCTTATTAAATAGACTTATTAAATAGGCTCAATAAATAGGCTTATTAAATCGGCTTATTAAATAGGCTTATTAAATAGGCTCAATAAATAGGCTTATTAAATCGGCTTATTAAATAGGCTTATTAAATAGGCTTATTAAATAGACTTATTAAATAGGCGTATTAAATAGGCTTATTAAATAGAATTATTAAATAGCCTCATTAAATAGGCTTATTTGAGCAACTTAGACTTTTTAAATAGGTTTATTTCAGCAACTTAGACTTATTAAATAGCCTTATTAAATAGGCTTATTTCAGCAACTTAGGCTTATTAAATAGGCTTGTTTCAGCAACTCATGCTTATTAAATAGCCTTATTAAACAGGTATATTTCAGCAACGTAGGCTTATTAAGTAGCATTTTTAAATAGGTTTATTTCAGCAACTTAGACTTATTAAATATACCTTTTTAAATAGGCTTAGTTCAGAAACTTCGGCTTATTAAATAGGCTTATTTCAGCAACTTAGGCTCATTAAATAGCCTTATTAAATAGGCTTATTTCAGCAACTTAGGCTTATTAAATAGTCTTGTTAATTAGGCTTATTTTAGCAACTTAGACTTATTAAATCGTCTTATTAAATAGACATTTCAGCAACTTAGGCTCATTAAATAGGCTTTTGAAATATGCTTATTTCTGCAACTTAGACTTATTAGATAGGCCTATTAAATAGGCTTATTTTAGCAACTTAGGCATATTAAATATGTTTATTTCAGCAACTTAGGCGTATTAAATAGCATTATTAAATAGGTTTATTTCTGCATCTTAGACTTATTAAATAGCCTTATTAAAAAGGCTTATTTCAGCAACTTAGGCTTATTAAATAGGCTTATTTCAGCAACTTATGCTTATTAAATAGCCTTATTAAACAGGTTTATTTCAGCAATTTAGGCTTATTAAATAGCATTTTAAATAGGTTTATTTCAGCAACTTAGACTTATTAAATAGACCTTTTTATATAGGCTTAGTTCAGCAATGTAGGCTCATTAAATAGGCTTATTTCAGCAACTTATGATAATTAAATAGCCTTATTAATCAGGTTTATTTCAGCAACTTAGGCGTATTAATTAGCATTTTTAAATAGGTTTATTTCAGCAACTTAGACTTATTAAATAGACCTTTTTAAATAGGCTTAGTTCAGAAACTTAGGCTTATTAAATAGGCTTATTTTAGCAACTTAGGCTCATTAAATAGCCTCATTAAATAGGCTTATTTTAGCAACTTAGGCTTATTAAATAGCCTTATTAAATAGGCTTATTTAGCAACTTAGACTTATTAAATCGACTTATTAAATAGACATTTCAGCAACTTAGGCTCATTAAAAAGGCTTATGAAATATGCTTATTTCTGCAACTTAGACTTATTAGATAGGCCTATTAAATAGGCTTATTTCAGCAACTTAGGCTTATTAAATAGGCTTATTTCAGCAACTTAGGCTTATTAAATAGGCTTATTTCAGCAACTTAGACTTATTAAATAGCCTTATTTCAGAAAATTACGCTTATTAAATAGGCTTATTTCAGCAACTTAGGCTTATTAAATAGCCTTATTAAATAGGCTTATTTCAGCAACTTAGGCTTATTAAATAGGCTTATTTCAGCAACTTAGGCTTATTAAATAGGCTCATTTCAGCAACTTAGGCTTATTAAATAGCCTTATTAAATAGGCTTATTTCAGCAACTTGGGCTTATTAAATAGGCTTATTTCAGCAACTTACGCTGATTAAATATGCTCATTTCAGCAACTTAGACTTATTAAATAGCCTTATTTCAGCAACTTAGACTTATTAAATAGGCTTATTTCAGCAACTTATGCTCGTTAAATATACTTATTTCAGCAACATAGGCTTATTAAATAGCCTTATTTCAGCAACTTAGACTTATTAAATAGGCTTATTTCAGCAACTTAGGCTTATTAAATAGCGTTATTTCAGCAACTTAGACATTAAATAGGCTTATTTCAGCAACTTAGGCTTATTAAATAGGCTTATTCAGCAACTTAGGCTTATTAAATAGGCTTATTAAATAGGCTTATTTCAGCAACTTATGCTTATTAAATAGCCTTAGTTCAGCAACTTAGACTTATTAAATAGGCTTATTCAGCAACTTAGGCTTATTAAAAAGCCTTATTTCAGCAACTTAGGCTTATTAAATAGGCTTATTTCAGCAACTTAGACTTATTAAATAGGCATATTCAGCAACTTAGGCTTATTAAATAGCCTTATTAAATAGGCTTATTTCAGCAACTTAGACTTATTAAATAGGCCTATTAAATAGGCTTATTAAATAGACTGATAAAATAGGCTAATTAAATACTCATTAAATAGGCTTATTAAATTGGCTTATTAAATAGACTTATTAAATAGGCGTATTAAATAGGCTTATTAAATAGGCTTATTAAATAGGCTCAATAAATAGGCTTATTAAATAGGCTTATTAAATAGGCTTATTAAATAGGCTTATTAAATATACTTATTAAATAGGCGTATTAAATAGTCTTATTAAATAGACTTATTAAATAGCCTCATTAAATAGGCTTATTTGAGCAACTTAGGCTTTTTAAATAGGTTTATTTCAGCAACTTAGACTTATTAAATAGCCTTATTAAATAGGATTATTTCAGCAACTTAGGCTTATTAAATAGGCTTATTTCAGCAACTTATGCTTATTAAATAGCCTTATTAAATATGTTTATTTCAGCAACTTAGGCTTATTAAGTAGCATTTTTAAATAGGTTTATTTCAGCAACTTAGACTTATTAAATATACCTTTTTAAATAGGCTTAGTTCAGAAACTTCGGCTTATTAAATAGGCTAATTTCAGCAACTTAGGCTCATTAAATAGCCTTATTAAATAGGCTTTTTTCAGCAACTTAGGCTTATTAAATAGCCTTGTTAAATAGGCTTATTTTAGCAACTTAGACTTATTAAATCGACTTATTAAATAGACATTTCAGCAACTTAGGCTCATTAAATAGGCTTATGAAATATGCTTATTTCTGCAACTTAGACTTATTAAATAGCCTTATTAAATAGGCTTATTTCAGCAACTTAGGCTTATTAAATAGGCTTATTTCAGCAACTTATGCTTATTAAATAGCCTTATTAAACTGGTTTATTTCAGCAATTTAGGCTTATTAAATAGCATTTTTAAATAGGTCTATTTCAGCAACTTAGACTTATTAAATAGACCTTTTTATATAGGCTTAGTTCAGCAATGTAGGCTTATTAAATAGGCTTATTTCAGCAACTTATGCTTATTAAATAGCCTTATTAATCAGGTTTATTTCAGCAACTTAGGCGTATTAAATAGCATTTTAAATAGGTTTATTTCAGCAACTTAGACTTATTAAATAGACCTTTTTAAATAGGCTTAGTTCAGAAACTTAGGCTTATTAAATAGGCTTATTTCAGCAACTTAGGCTTATTAAATAGGCTTATTAAACAGGCTTATTAAATAGACTTATTAAATAGGCTCAATAAATAGGCTTATTAAATAGGGTCATTAAATAGGCTTAATAAATAGGCTTATTAAATAGGCTTATTAAATAGGCTTAATAAATAGGCTGATTAAATAGGCTCAATAAATAGGCTTATTTAATAGGCTCATTAAATACTTATTAAATAGGCTTATTAAATAGACTTATTAAATAGACTTATTAAATAGGCTTATTAAATAGGCTTATTAAATAGGCTTATTAAATATACTTATTAAATAGCCTCATTAAATAGGCTCATTTCAGCAACTTAGGCTTATTAAATAGCCTTATTTCAGCAACTCAGACTTATTAAATATGCTTATTCAGCAACTTAGGCTTATTAAATAGCCTTATTTAATAGGCTTATTTCAGCAACTTAGACTTATTAAATAGGCTTATTTCAGCAACTTAGACTTATTAAAAAGGCTTATTTCAGCAACTTAGGCTTATGAAATAGGCTTATTCAGCAACTTATGCTTATTAAATAGGCTTATTTCAGCAACTTAGACTTATTAAATAGGCCTATTAAATAGGCTTATTAAATAGACTGATTAAATAGGCTCAATAAATACTTATTAAATAGGCTTATTAAATAGGCTTATTAAATCGACTTATTAAATAGGCTCAATAAATAGGCTTATTAAATAGGATTATTAAATATGCTTATTCAGCAACTTAGGCTTATTAAATAGCCTTATTAACTATGTTTATTTCAGCAACTTAGACTTATTAAACAGACCTTTTTATATAGGCTTAGTTCAGCAATGTAGGCTTATTAAATAGGCTTATTTCAGCAACTTATGCTTATTAAATAGCCTTATTAATCAGGTTTATTTCAGCAACTTAGGCCTATTAAATAGCATTTTTAAATAGGTTTATTTCAGCAACTTAGACTTATTAAATATACCTTTTTAAATAGGCTTAGTTCAGAAACTTAGGCTTATTAAATAGGCTTATTTCAGCAACTTATGATAATTAAATAGCCTTATTAATCAGGTTTATTTCAGCAACTTAGGCGTATTAAATAGCATTTTTAAATAGGTTTATTTCAGCAACTTAGACTTATTAAATAGACCTTTTTAAATAGGCTTAGTTCAGAAACTTAGGCTTATTAAATAGGCTTATTTTAGCAACTTAGGCTCATTAAATAGCCTCATTAAATAGGCTTATTTTAGCAACTTAGGCTTATTAAATAGCCTTATTAAATAGGCTTATTTAGCAACTTAGACTTATTAAATCGACTTATTAAATAGACATTTCAGCAACTTAGGCTCATTAAAAAGGCTTATGAAATATGCTTATTTCTGCAACTTAGACTTATTAGATAGGCCTATTAAATAGGCTTATTTCAGCAACTTAGGCTTATTAAATAGGCTTATTTCCCCAACTTAGGCTTATTAAATAGGCTTATTTCAGCAACTTAGACTTATTAAATAGCCTTATTTCAGAAAATTACGCTTATTAAATAGGCTTATTTCAGCAACTTAGGCTTATTAAATAGCCTTATTAAATAGGCTTATTTCAGCAACTTAGGCTTATTAAATAGGCTTATTTCAGCAACTTAGGCTTATTAAATAGGCTCATTTCAGCAACTTAGGCTTATTAAATAGCCTTATTAAATAGGCTTATTTCAGCAACTTGGGCTTATTAAATAGGCTTATTTCAGCAACTTACGCTGATTAAATAGGCTCATTTCAGCAACTTAGACTTATTAAATAGCCTTATTTCAGCAACTTAGACTTATTAAATAGGCTTATTTCAGCAACTTATGCTCGTTAAATATACTTATTTCACCAACATAGGCTTATTAAATAGCCTTATTTCAGCAACTTAGACTTATTAAATAGGCTTATTTCAGCAACTTAGGCTTATTAAATAGCGTTATTTCAGCAACTTAGACATTAAATAGGCTTATTTCAGCAACTTAGGCTTATTAAATAGGCTTATTCAGCAACTTAGGCTTATTAAATAGGCTTATTAAATAGGCTTATTTCAGCAACTTAGGCTTATTAAATAGGCTTATTCAGCATCTTAGGCTTATTAAATAGGCTCATTAAATACTTATTAAATAGGCTTATTAAACAGGCTTATTAAATAGACTTATTAAATAGGCTCAATAAATAGGCTTATTAAATAGGCTCATTAAATAGGCTTAATAAATAGGCTTATTAAATAGGATTATTAAATAGTCTTTTTAGATAGGCTTATTAAATAACTTATTAAATAGGCTTAATAAATAGGCTTATTAAATAGGCTCAAAAATAGGCTTATTAAATAGGCTCATTAAATACTTATTAAATAGGCTTATTAAATAGACTTATTAAATAGACTTATTAAATAGGCTTATTAAATAGGCTTATTAAATAGGCTTATTAAATAGACTTATTAAATAACCTCATTAAATAGGCTCATTTCAGCAACTTAGACTTATTAAAAAGGCTTATTTCAGCAACTTAGGCTTATGAAATAGGCTTATTCAGCAACTTATGCTTATTAAATAGGCTTATTTCAGCAACTTAGACTTATTAAATAGGCCTATTAAATAGGCTTATTAAATAGACTGATTAAATAGGCTCAATAAATACTTATTAAATAGGCTTATTAAATAGGCTTATTAAATCGACTTATTAAATAGGCTCAATAAATAGGCTTATGAAATAGGCTTATTAAATAGGCTTATTAAATAGGCTTATTAAATAGGCTTATTAAATAGACTTATTAAATAGGCATATTAAATAGGCTTATTAAATAGACTTATTAAATAGCCTCATTAAATAGGCTTATTTTAGCAACTTAGGCTTTTTAAATAGGTTTACTTCAGCAACTTAGACTTATTAAATAGCCTTATTAAATAGGCTTATTTCACCAACTTAGGCTTATTAAATAGGCTTATTTCAGCAACTTATGCTTATTAAATTGCCTTGTTAAACAGGTTTATTTCAGCAACTTAGGCTTATTAAATAGCATTTTTAAATAGGTTTATTTCAGCAACTTAGACTTATTAAATATACCTTTTTAAATAGGCTTAGTTCAGAAACTTCGGCTTATTAAATAGGCTTATTTCAGCAACTTAGGCTCATTAAATAGCCTCATTAAATAGGCTTATTTCAGCAACTTAGGCTTATTAAATAGCCTTATTAAATAGGCTTATTTTAGCAACTTAGACTTATTAAATCGACTTATTAAATAGACATTTCACCAACTTAGGCTCATTAAATAGGCGTATGAAATAGGCTTATTAAATAGACTTAATAAATAGGCGTATTAAATAGGCTTATTAAATAGACTTATTAAATAGCCTTATTAAATAGGCTTATTTCAGCAACTTAGGCTTATTAAATAGGCTTATTTCAGCAACTTAGACTTATTAAATCGACTTATTAAATAGACATTTCAGCAACTTAGGCTCATTAAATAGGCTTATGAAATATGCTTATTTCTGCAACTTAGACTTATTAAATAGCCTTATTAAATAGGCTTATTTCAGCAACTTAGGCATATTAAATAGGCTTATTTCAGCAACTTATGCTTATTAAATAGCCTTATTAAACAGGTTTATTTCAGCAATTTAGGCTTATTAAATAGCATTTTTAAATAGGTTTATTTCAGCAACTTAGACTTATTAAATAGACCTTTTTATATAGGCTTAGTTCAGCAATGTAGGCTTATTAAATAGGCTTATTTCAGCAACTTATGCTTATTAAATAGCCTTATTAATCAGCTTTATTTCAGCAACTTAGGCGTATTAAATAGCATTTTTAAATAGGTTTATTTCAGCAACTTAGACTTATTAAATAGACCTTTTTAAATAGGCTTAGTTCAGAAACTTAGGCTTATTAAATAGGCTTATTTCAGCAACTTAGGTTCATTAAATAGCCTCATTAAATAGGCTTATTTTTTAGCAACTTAGGCTTATTAAATAGCCTTATTAAATAGGCTTATTTCAGCAACTTGGGCTTATTAAATAGGCTTATTTCAGCAACTTACGCTGATTAAATAGGCTCATTTCAGCAACGTAGACTTATTAAATAGCCTTATTTCAGCAACTTAGACTTATTAAATAGGCTTATTTCAGCAACTTATGCTCATTAAATATACTTATTTCAGCAACATAGGCTTATTAAATAGCCTTATTTCAGCAACTTAGACTTATTAAATAGGCTTATTTCAGCAACTTAGGCTTATTAAATAGGCTTATTCAGCAACTTAGGCTTATTAAATAGGCTTATTAAATAGGCTTATTTCAGCAACTTAGGCTTATTAAATAGGCGTATTCAGCAACTTACGCTTATTAGATAGGCTCATTAAATACTTATTAAATTAGCTTATTAAACAGGCTTATTAAATAGACTTATTAAATAGGCTCAATCAATAGGCTTATTAAATAGGCTCATTAAATAGGCTTAATAAATAGGCTTATTAAATAGGCTTATTAAATAGGCTTTTTAAATAGGCTTTTTAAATAGGCTTATTAAATAGGCTTAATAAATAGGGTTATTAAATAGGCTCAATAAATAGGCTTATTAAATAGGCTCATTAAATACTTATTAAATAGGCTTATTAAATAGACTTATTAAATAGACTCATTAAATAGGCTTATTAAATAGGCTTATTAAATAGGCTTATTAAATAGACTCATTAAATAGCCTCATTAAATAGGCTCATTTCAGCAACTTAGGCTTATTAGATAGCCTTATTTCAGCAACTTAGACTTATTAAATAGCCTTATTAAATAGGCTTATTTCAGCAACTTAGGCTTATTAAATAGGCTTATTTCAGCAACTTATGCTTATTAAATAGCCTTATTAAACAGGTTTATTTCAGCAACTTAGGCTTATTAAGTAGCATTTTTAAATAAGTTTATTTCAGCAACTTAGACTTATTAAATATACCTTTTTAAATAGGCTTAGTTCAGAAACTTCGGCTTATTAAATAGGCTTATTTCAGCCACTTAGGCTTATTAAATAGCCTTAGTTCAGCAACTTAGACTTATTAAATAGGCTTATTCAGCAACTTAGGCTTATTAAATAGCCTTATTTCAGCAACTTAGGCTTATTAAATAGGCTTATTTCAGCAACTTAGACTTATTAAATAGGCTTATTCAGCAACTTAGGCTTATTAAATAGCCTTATTAAATAGGCTTATTTCAGCAACTTAGACTTATTAAATAGGCCTATTAAATAGGCTTATTAAATAGACTGATTAAATAGGCTCATTAAATACTCATTAAATAGGCTTATTAAATAGGCTTATTAAATAGACTTATTAAATAGGCTCAATAAATAGGCTTATTAAATAGGCTTATTAAATAGGCGTATTAAATAGGCTCAATAAATAGGCTTATTAAATAGGCTTATTAAAAAGGATTATTAAATAGGCTTATTAAATAGACTTATTAAATAGGCGTATTAAATAGGCTTATTAAATAGGCGTATTAAATAGGCTTATTAAATAGGCTCATTAAATACTTATTAAATAGGTTTATTAAATAGGCGTATTAAATAGGCTTATTAAATAGGCGTATTAAATAGGCTTATTAAATAGACTTATTAAATAGCCTCATTAAATAGGCTTATTTGAGCAACTTAGGCTTTTTAAATAGGTTTATTTCAGCAACTTAGACTTATTAAATAGCCTTATTAAATAGGCTTATTTCAGCAACTTAGGCTTATTAAATAGGCTTATTTCAGCAACTTATGCTTATTAAATAGCCTTATTAAACATGTTTATTTCAGCAACTTAGGCTTATTAAGTAGCATTTTTAAATAGGTTTATTTCAGCAACTTAGACTTATTAAATATACCTTTTTAAATAGGCTTAGTTCAGAAACTTCGGCTTATTAAATAGGCTTATTTCAGCAACTTAGGCTCATTAAATAGCCTTATTAAATAGGCTTATTTCAGCAACTTAGGCTTATTAAATAGCCTTGTTAAATAGGCTTATTTTAGCAACTTAGACTTATTAAATCGACTTATTAAATAGACATTTCAGCAACTTAGGCTCATTAAATATTTATGAAATATGCTTATTTATGAAATATGCTTATTTCTGCAACTTAGACTTATTAAATAGCCTTATTAAATAAGCTTATTTCAGCAACTTAGGCATATTAAATAGGCTTATTTCAGCAACTTATGCTTATTAAATAGCCTTATTAAACAGGTTTATTTCAGCAATTTAGGCTTATTAAATAGCATTTTTAAATAGGTTTATTTCAGCAACTTAGACTTATTAAATAGACCTTTTTATATAGGCTTAGTTCAGCAATGTAGGCTTATTAAATAGGCTTATTTCAGCAACTTATGCTTATTAAATAGCCTTATTAATCAGCTTTATTTCAGCAACTTAGGCGTATTAAATAGCATTTTTAAATAGGTTTATTTCAGCAACTTAGACTTATTAAATAGACCTTTTTAAATAGGCTTAGTTCAGAAACTTAGGCTTATTAAATAGGCTTATTTCATCAACTTAGGCTCATTAAATAGCCTCATTAAATAGGCTTATTGCAGCAACTTAGGCTTATTAAATAGCCTTATTAAATAGGCTTATTTCAGCAACTTGGGCTTATTAAATAGGCTTATTTCAGCAACTTACGCTGATTAAATAGGCTAATTTCAGCAACGTAGACTTATTAAATAGCCTTATTTCAGCAACTTAGACTTATTAAATAGGCTTATTTCAGCAACTTATGCTCATTAAATATACTTATTTCAGCAACATAGGCTTATTAAATAGCCTTATTTCAGCAACTTAGACTTATTAAATAGGCTTATTTCAGCAACTTAGGCTTATTAAATAGGCTTATTCAGCAACTTAGGCTTATTAAATAGGCTTATTAAATAGGCTTATTTCAGCAACTTAGGCTTATTAAATAGGCGTATTCAGCAACTTACGCTTATTAGATAGGCTCATTAAATACTTATTAAATAGGCTTATTAAACAGGCTTATTAAATAGACTTATTAAATAGGCTCAATCAATAGGCTTATTAAATAGGCTCATTAAATAGGCTTAATAAATAGGCTTATTAAATAGGCTTATTAAATAGGCTTTTTAAATAGGCTTATTAAATAGGCTTATTAAATAGGCTTAATAAATAGGGTTATTAAATATGCTCAATAAATAGGCTTATTAAATAGGCTCATTAAATACTTATTAAATAGGCTTATTAAATAGACTTATTAAATAGACTCATTAAATAGGCTTATTAAATAGGCTTATTAAATAGGCTTATTAAATAGACTTATTAAATAGCCTCATTAAATAGGCTCATTTCAGCAACTTAGGCTTATTAGATAGCCTTATTTCAGCAACTTAGACTTATTAAATAGCCTTATTAAATAGGCTTATTTCAACAACTTAGGCTTATTAAATAGGCTTATTTCAGCAACTTATGCTTATTAAATAGCCTTATTAAACAGGTTTATTTCAGCAACTTAGGCTTATTAAGTAGCATTTTTAAATAAGTTTATTTCAGCAACTTAGACTTATTAAATATACCTTTTTAAATAGGCTTAGTTCAGAAACTTCGGCTTATTAAATAGGCTTATTTCAGCCACTTAGGCTTATTAAATAGCCTTAGTTCAGCAACTTAGACTTATTAAATAGGCTTATTCAGCAACTTAGGCTTATTAAATAGCCTTATTTCAGCAACTTAGGCTTATTAAATAGGCTTATTTCAGCAACTTAGACTTATTAAATAGGCTTATTCAGCAACTTAGGCTTATTAAATAGCCTTATTAAATAGGCTTATTTCAGCAACTTAGACTTATTAAATAGGCCTATTAAATAGGCTTATTAAATAGACTGATTAAATAGGCTCATTAAATACTCATTAAATAGGCTTATTAAATAGGCTTATTAAATAGACTTATTAAATAGGCTCAATAAATAGGCTTATTAAATAGGCTTATTAAATAGGCGTATTAAATAGGCTCAATAAATAGGCTTATTAAATAGGCTTATTAAAAAGGATTATTAAATAGGCTTATTAAATAGACTTATTAAATAGGCGTATTAAATAGGCTTATTAAATAGGCGTATTAAATAGGCTTATTAAATAGGCTCATTAAATACTTATTAAATAGGTTTATTAAATAGGCGTATTAAATAGGCTTATTAAATAGGCGTATTAAATAGGCTTATTAAATAGACTTATTAAATAGCCTCATTAAATAGGCTTATTTGAGCAACTTAGGCTTTTAAATAGGTTTATTTCAGCAACTTAGACTTATTAAATAGCCTTATTAAATAGGCTTATTTCAGCAACTTAGGCTTATTAAATAGGCTTATTTCAGCAACTTATGCTTATTAAATAGCCTTATTAAACATGTTTATTTCAGCAACTTAGGCTTATTAAGTAGCATTTTTAAATAGGTTTATTTCAGCAACTTAGACTTATTAAATATACCTTTTTAAATAGGCTTAGTTCAGAAACTTCGGCTTATTAAATAGGCTTATTTCAGCAACTTAGGCTCATTAAATAGCCTTATTAAATAGGCTTATTTCAGCAACTTAGGCTTATTAAATAGACTTGTTAAATAGGCTTATTTTAGCAACTTAGACTTATTAAATCGACTTATTAAATAGACATTTCAGCAACTTAGGCTCATTAAATATTTATGAAATATGCTTATTTATGAAATATGCTTATTTCTGCAACTTAGACTTATTAAATAGCCTTATTAAATAAGCTTATTTCAGCAACTTAGGCATATTAAATAGGCTTATTTCAGCAACTTATGCTTATTAAATAGCCTTATTAAACAGGTTTATTTCAGCAATTTAGGCTTATTAAATAGCATTTTTAAATAGGTTTATTTCAGCAACTTAGACTTATTAAATAGACCTTTTTATATAGGCTTAGTTCAGCAATGTAGGCTTATTAAATAGGCTTATTTCAGCAACTTATGCTTATTAAATAGCCTTATTAATCAGCTTTATTTCAGCAACTTAGGCGTATTAAATAGCATTTTTAAATAGGTTTATTTCAGCAACTTAGACTTATTAAATAGACCTTTTTAAATAGGCTTAGTTCAGAAACGTAGGCTTATTAAATAGGCTTATTTCATCAACTTAGGCTCATTAAATAGCCTCATTAAATAGGCTTATTTCAGCAACTTAGGCTTATTAAATAGCCTTATTAAATAGGCTTATTTCAGCAACTTGGGCTTATTAAATAGGCTTATTTCAGCAACTTACGCTGATTAAATAGGCTAATTTCAGCAACGTAGACTTATTAAATAGCCTTATTTCAGCAACTTAGACTTATTAAATAGGCTTATTTCAGCAACTTAGGCTTATTAAATAGGCTTATTTCAGCAACTTAGGCTTATTAAATAGGCTTATTTCAGCAACTTAGGCTTATTAAATAGCCTTATTAAATAGGCTTATTTCAGCAACTTGGGCTTATTAAATAGGCTTATTTCAGCAACTTACGCTGATTAAATAGGCTCATTTCAGCAACTTAGACTTATTAAATAGCCTTATTTCAGCAACTTAGACTTATTAAATAGGCTTATTTCAGCAACTTATGCTCATTAAATATGCTTATTTCAGCAACATAGGCTTATTAAATAGCCTTATTTCAGCCACTTAGACTTATTAAATAGGCTTATTTCAGCAACTTAGGCTTATTAAATAGGCGTATTCAGCAACTTAGGCTTATTAAATAGGCTTATTAAATAGGCTTATTTCAGCAACTTAGGCTTATTAAATAGGCTTATTCAGCAACTTACGCTTATTAGTAGGCTCATTAAATACTTATTAAATAGGCTTATTAAACAGGCTTATTAAATAGACTTATTAAATAGGCTCAATCAATAGGCTTATTAAATAGGCTCATTAAATAGGCTTAATAAATAGGCTTATTAAATAGGCTTATTAAATAGGCTTTTTAAATAGGCTTATTAAATAGGCTTATTAAATAGGCTTAATAAATAGGCTTATTAAATAGGCTCAATAAATAGGCTTATTAAATAGGCTCATTAAATACTTATTAAATAGGCTTATTAAATAGACTTATTAAATAGACTCATTAAATAGGCTTATTAAATAGGCTTATAAAATAGGCTTATTAAATAGACTTATTAAATAGCCTCATTAAATAAGCTCATTTCAGCAACTTAGGCTTATTAGATAGCCTTATTTCAGCAACTCAGACTTATTAAATATGCTTATTCAGCAACTTAGGCTTATTAAATAGCCTTATGAAATAGGCTTATTTCACCAATTTAGGCTTATTAAATAGGCTTATTTCAGCAACTTAGACTTATTAAAAAGGCTTATTTCAGCAAATTAGGCTCATTAAATAGGCTTATTAAACATGTTTATTTCAGCAACTTAGGCTTATTAAGTAGCATTTTTAAATAGGTTTATTTCAGCAACTTAGACTTATTAAATATACCTTTTTAAATAGGCTTAGTTCAGAAACTTCGGCTTATTAAATAGGCTTATTTCAGCAACTTAGGCTCATTAAATAGCCTTATTAAATAGGCTTATTTCAGCAACTTATGCTTATTAAATAGCCTTATTAAACAGGTTTATTTCAGCAATTTAGGCTTATTAAATAGCATTTTTAAATAGGTTTATTTCAGCAACTTAGACTTATTAAATAGACCTTTTTAAATAGGCTTAGTTCAGAAACTTAGGCTTATTAAATAGGCTTATTTCAGCAACTTAGGCTCATTAAATAGCCTCATTAAATAGGCTTATTTCAGCAACTTAGGCTTATTAAATAGCCTTATTAAATAGGATTATTTTAGCAACTTAGACTTATTAAATCGACTTATTAAATAGACATTTCAGCAACTTAGGCTCATTAAATAGGCTTATGAAATATGCTTATTTCTGCAACTTAGACTTATTGGATAGGCCTATTAAATAGGCTTATTTCAGCAACTTAGGCTTATTAAATAGGCTTATTTCAGCAAATTATGCTTATTAAATAGGCTTATTTCAGCAACTTAGGCTTATTAAATAGCCTTATTAAATAGGCTTATTTCAGCAACTTGGGCTTATTAAATAGGCTCATTTCAGCAACTTAGACTTATTAAATAGCCTTATTTCAGCAACTTAGACTTATTAAATAGGCTTATTTCAGCAACTTATGCTCATTAAATATACTTATTTCAGCAACATAGGCTTATTAAATAGCCTTATTTCAGCAACTTAGACTTATTAAGTAGGCTTATTTCAGCAACTTAGGCTTATTAAATAGGCTTATTCAGCAACTTAGGCTTATTAAATAGGCTTATTAAATAGGCTTATTTCAGCAACTTAGGCTTATTAAATAGGCTTATTCAGCAAATTAGGCTTATTAAATAGGCTCATTAAATACTTATTAAATAGGCTTATTAAACAGGCTTATTAAATAGACTTATTAAATAGGCTCAATCAATAGGCTTATTAAATAGGCTCATTAAATAGGCTTAATAAATAGGCTTATTAAATAGGCTTATTAAATAGGCTTAATAAATAGGCTTATTAAATAGGCTCAATAAATAGGCTTATTAAATAGGCTCATTAAATACTTATTAAATAGGCTTATTAAATAGACTTATTAAATAGACTCATTAAATAGGCTTATTAAATAGCCTCATTAAATAGGCTCATTTCAGCAACTTAGGCTCATTAAATAGGCTTATGAAATATGCTTATTTCTGCAACTTAGGCTTATTAGATAGGCCTATTAAATAGGCTTATTTCAGCAACTTAGGCTTATTAAATAGGCTTATTTCAGCAACTTAGGCTTATTAAATAGGCTTATTTCAGCAACTTAGACTTATTAAATAGCCTTATTTCAGCAAATTACGCTAATTAAATAGGCTTATTTCAGCAACTTAGGCTTATTAAATAGCCTTATTAAATAGGCTTATTTCAGCAACTTGGGCTTATTAAAGAGGCTTATTTCAGCAACTTACGCTGATTAAATATGCTTATTTCAGCAACTTATGCTTATTAAATAGCCTTATTAAACAGGTTTATTTCAGCAATTTAGGCTTATTAAATAGCATTTTTAAATAGGTTTATTTCAGCAACTTAGACTTATTAAATAGACCTTTTTATATAGGCTTAGTTCAGCAATGTAGGCTTATTAAATAGGCTTATTTCAGCAACTTATGCTTATTAAATAGCCTTATTAATCAGCTTTATTTCAGCAACTTAGGCGTATTAAATAGCATTTTTAAATAGGTTTATTTCAGCAACTTAGACTTATTAAATAGACCTTTTTAAATAGGCTTAGTTCAGAAACTTAGGCTTATTAAATAGGCTTATTTCATCAACTTAGGCTCATTAAATAGCCTCATTAAATAGGCTTATTTCAGCAACTTAGGCTTATTAAATAGCCTTATTCAATAGGCTTATTTCAGCAACTTGGGCTTATTAAATAGGCTTATTTCAGCAACTTACGCTGATTAAATAGGCTCATTTCAGCAACGTAGACTTATTAAATAGCCTTATTTCAGCAACTTAGACTTATTAAATAGGCTTATTTCAGCAACTTAGGCTTATTAAATAGGCTTATTTCAGCAACTTAGGCTTATTAAATAGGCTTATTTCAGCAACTTAGGCTTATTAAATAGCCTTATTAAATAGGCTTATTTCAGCAACTTGGGCTTATTAAATAGGCTTATTTCAGCAACTTACGCTGATTAAATAGGCTCATTTCAGCAACTTAGACTTATTAAATAGCCTTATTTCAGCAACTTAGACTTATTAAATAGTCTTATTTCAGCAACTTATGCTCATTAAATATGCTTATTTCAGCAACATAGGCTTATTAAATAGCCTTATTTCAGCAACTTAGACTTATTAAATAGGCTTATTTCAGCAACTTAGGCTTATTAAATAGGCGTATTCAGCAACTTAGGCTTATTAAATAGGCTTATTAAATAGGCTTATTTCAGCAACTTAGGCTTATTAAATAGGCTTATTTAGCAACTTACGCTTATTAAATAGGCTCATTAAATACTTATTAAATAGGCTTATTAAACAGGCTTATTAAATAGACTTATTAAATAGGCTCAATCAATAGGCTTATTAAATAGGCTCATTAAATAGGCTTAATAAATAGGCTTATTAAATAGGCTTATTAAATAGGCTTAATAAATAGGCTTATTAAATAGGCTCAATAAATAGGCTTATTAAATAGGCTCATTAAATACTTATTAAATAGGCTTATTAAATAGACTTATTAAATAGACTCATTAAATAGGCTTATTAAATAGGCTTATTAAATAGGCTTATTAAATAGACTTATTAAATAGCCTCATTAAATAGGCTCATTTCAGCAACTTAGGCTCATTAAATAGGCTTATGAAATATGCTTATTTCTGCAACTTAGGCTTATTAGATAGGCCTATTAAATAGGCTTATTTCAGCAACTTAGGCTTATTAAATATGCTTATTTCAGCAACTTAGGCTTATTAAATAGCCTTGTTAAATAGGCTTATTTTAGCAACTTAGACTTATTAAATCGACTTATTAAATAGACATTTCAGCAACTTAGGCTCATTAAATATTTATGAAATATGCTTATTTATGAAATATGCTTATTTCTGCAACTTAGACTTATTAAATAGCCTTATTAAATAAGCTTATTTCAGCAACTTAGGCATATTAAATAGGCTTATTTCAGCAACTTATGCTTATTAAATAGCCTTATTAAACAGGTTTATTTCAGCAATTTAGGCTTATTAAATAGCATTTTTAAATAGGTTTATTTCAGCAACTTAGACTTATTAAATAGACCTTTTTATATAGGCTTAGTTCAGCAATGTAGGCTTATTAAATAGGCTTATTTCAGCAACTTATGCTTATTAAATAGCCTTATTAATCAGCTTTATTTCAGCAACTTAGGCGTATTAAATAGCATTTTTAAATAGGTTTATTTCAGCAACTTAGACTTATTAAATAGACCTTTTTAAATAGGCTTAGTTCAGAAACTTAGGCTTATTAAATAGGCTTATTTCATCAACTTAGGCTCATTAAATAGCCTCATTAAATAGGCTTATTGCAGCAACTTAGGCTTATTAAATAGCCTTATTAAATAGGCTTATTTCAGCAACTTGGGCTTATTAAATAGGCTTATTTCAGCAACTTACGCTGATTAAATAGGCTAATTTCAGCAACGTAGACTTATTAAATAGCCTTATTTCAGCAACTTAGACTTATTAAATAGGCTTATTTCAGCAACTTATGCTCATTAAATATACTTATTTCAGCAACATAGGCTTATTAAATAGCCTTATTTCAGCAACTTAGACTTATTAAATAGGCTTATTTCAGCAACTTAGGCTTATTAAATAGGCTTATTCAGCAACTTAGGCTTATTAAATAGGCTTATTAAATAGGCTTATTTCAGCAACTTAGGCTTATTAAATAGGCGTATTCAGCAACTTACGCTTATTAGATAGGCTCATTAAATACTTATTAAATAGGCTTATTAAACAGGCTTATTAAATAGACTTATTAAATAGGCTCAATCAATAGGCTTATTAAATAGGCTCATTAAATAGGCTTAATAAATAGGCTTATTAAATAGGCTTATTAAATAGGCTTTTTAAATAGGCTTATTAAATAGGCTTATTAAATAGGCTTAATAAATAGGGTTATTAAATATGCTCAATAAATAGGCTTATTAAATAGGCTCATTAAATACTTATTAAATAGGCTTATTAAATAGACTTATTAAATAGACTCATTAAATAGGCTTATTAAATAGGCTTATTAAATAGGCTTATTAAATAGACTTATTAAATAGCCTCATTAAATAGGCTCATTTCAGCAACTTAGGCTTATTAGATAGCCTTATTTCAGCAACTTAGACTTATTAAATAGCCTTATTAAATAGGCTTATTTCAACAACTTAGGCTTATTAAATAGGCTTATTTCAGCAACTTATGCTTATTAAATAGCCTTATTAAACAGGTTTATTTCAGCAACTTAGGCTTATTAAGTAGCATTTTTAAATAAGTTTATTTCAGCAACTTAGACTTATTAAATATACCTTTTTAAATAGGCTTAGTTCAGAAACTTCGGCTTATTAAATAGGCTTATTTCAGCCACTTAGGCTTATTAAATAGCCTTAGTTCAGCAACTTAGACTTATTAAATAGGCTTATTCAGCAACTTAGGCTTATTAAATAGCCTTATTTCAGCAACTTAGGCTTATTAAATAGGCTTATTTCAGCAACTTAGACTTATTAAATAGGCTTATTCAGCAACTTAGGCTTATTAAATAGCCTTATTAAATAGGCTTATTTCAGCAACTTAGACTTATTAAATAGGCCTATTAAATAGGCTTATTAAATAGACTGATTAAATAGGCTCATTAAATACTCATTAAATAGGCTTATTAAATAGGCTTATTAAATAGACTTATTAAATAGGCTCAATAAATAGGCTTATTAAATAGGCTTATTAAATAGGCGTATTAAATAGGCTCAATAAATAGGCTTATTAAATAGGCTTATTAAAAAGGATTATTAAATAGGCTTATTAAATAGACTTATTAAATAGGCGTATTAAATAGGCTTATTAAATAGGCGTATTAAATAGGCTTATTAAATAGGCTCATTAAATACTTATTAAATAGGTTTATTAAATAGGCGTATTAAATAGGCTTATTAAATAGGCGTATTAAATAGGCTTATTAAATAGACTTATTAAATAGCCTCATTAAATAGGCTTATTTGAGCAACTTAGGCTTTTAAATAGGTTTATTTCAGCAACTTAGACTTATTAAATAGCCTTATTAAATAGGCTTATTTCAGCAACTTAGGCTTATTAAATAGGCTTATTTCAGCAACTTATGCTTATTAAATAGCCTTATTAAACATGTTTATTTCAGCAACTTAGGCTTATTAAGTAGCATTTTTAAATAGGTTTATTTCAGCAACTTAGACTTATTAAATATACCTTTTTAAATAGGCTTAGTTCAGAAACTTCGGCTTATTAAATAGGCTTATTTCAGCAACTTAGGCTCATTAAATAGCCTTATTAAATAGGCTTATTTCAGCAACTTAGGCTTATTAAATAGCCTTGTTAAATAGGCTTATTTTAGCAACTTAGACTTATTAAATCGACTTATTAAATAGACATTTCAGCAACTTAGGCTCATTAAATATTTATGAAATATGCTTATTTATGAAATATGCTTATTTCTGCAACTTAGACTTATTAAATAGCCTTATTAAATAAGCTTATTTCAGCAACTTAGGCATATTAAATAGGCTTATTTCAGCAACTTATGCTTATTAAATAGCCTTATTAAACAGGTTTATTTCAGCAATTTAGGCTTATTAAATAGCATTTTTAAATAGGTTTATTTCAGCAACTTAGACTTATTAAATAGACCTTTTTATATAGGCTTAGTTCAGCAATGTAGGCTTATTAAATAGGCTTATTTCAGCAACTTATGCTTATTAAATAGCCTTATTAATCAGCTTTATTTCAGCAACTTAGGCGTATTAAATAGCATTTTTAAATAGGTTTATTTCAGCAACTTAGACTTATTAAATAGACCTTTTTAAATAGGCTTAGTTCAGAAACGTAGGCTTATTAAATAGGCTTATTTCATCAACTTAGGCTCATTAAATAGCCTCATTAAATAGGCTTATTTCAGCAACTTAGGCTTATTAAATAGCCTTATTAAATAGGCTTATTTCAGCAACTTGGGCTTATTAAATAGGCTTATTTCAGCAACTTACGCTGATTAAATAGGCTAATTTCAGCAACGTAGACTTATTAAATAGCCTTATTTCAGCAACTTAGACTTATTAAATAGGCTTATTTCAGCAACTTAGGCTTATTAAATAGGCTTATTTCAGCAACTTAGGCTTATTAAATAGGCTTATTTCAGCAACTTAGGCTTATTAAATAGCCTTATTAAATAGGCTTATTTCAGCAACTTGGGCTTATTAAATAGGCTTATTTCAGCAACTTACGCTGATTAAATAGGCTCATTTCAGCAACTTAGACTTATTAAATAGCCTTATTTCAGCAACTTAGACTTATTAAATAGGCTTATTTCAGCAACTTATGCTCATTAAATATGCTTATTTCAGCAACATAGGCTTATTAAATAGCCTTATTTCAGCCACTTAGACTTATTAAATAGGCTTATTTCAGCAACTTAGGCTTATTAAATAGGCGTATTCAGCAACTTAGGCTTATTAAATAGGCTTATTAAATAGGCTTATTTCAGCAACTTAGGCTTATTAAATAGGCTTATTTCAGCAACTTACGCTGATTAAATAGGCTCATTTCAGCAACTTAGACTTATTAAATAGCCTTATTTCAGCAACTTAGACTTATTAAATAGGCTTATTTCAGCAACTTATGCTCATTAAATATGCTTATTTCAGCAACATAGGCTTATTAAATAGCCTTATTTCAGCCACTTAGACTTATTAAATAGGCTTATTTCAGCAACTTAGGCTTATTAAATAGGCGTATTCAGCAACTTAGGCTTATTAAATAGGCTTATTAAATAGGCTTATTTCAGCAACTTAGGCTTATTAAATAGGCTTATTCAGCAACTTACGCTTATTAGTAGGCTCATTAAATACTTATTAAATAGGCTTATTAAACAGGCTTATTAAATAGACTTATTAAATAGGCTCAATCAATAGGCTTATTAAATAGGCTCATTAAATAGGCTTATAAAATAGGCTTATTAAATAGACTTATTAAATAGCCTCATTAAATAAGCTCATTTCAGCAACTTAGGCTTATTAGATAGCCTTATTTCAGCAACTCAGACTTATTAAATATGCTTATTCAGCAACTTAGGCTTATTAAATAGCCTTATGAAATAGGCTTATTTCACCAATTTAGGCTTATTAAATAGGCTTATTTCAGCAACTTAGACTTATTAAAAAGGCTTATTTCAGCAAATTAGGCTCATTAAATAGGCTTATTAAACATGTTTATTTCAGCAACTTAGGCTTATTAAGTAGCATTTTTAAATAGGTTTATTTCAGCAACTTAGACTTATTAAATATACCTTTTTAAATAGGCTTAGTTCAGAAACTTCGGCTTATTAAATAGGCTTATTTCAGCAACTTAGGCTCATTAAATAGCCTTATTAAATAGGCTTATTTCAGCAACTTATGCTTATTAAATAGCCTTATTAAACAGGTTTATTTCAGCAATTTAGGCTTATTAAATAGCATTTTTAAATAGGTTTATTTCAGCAACTTAGACTTATTAAATAGACCTTTTTAAATAGGCTTAGTTCAGAAACTTAGGCTTATTAAATAGGCTTATTTCAGCAACTTAGGCTCATTAAATAGCCTCATTAAATAGGCTTATTTCAGCAACTTAGGCTTATTAAATAGCCTTATTAAATAGGATTATTTTAGCAACTTAGACTTATTAAATCGACTTATTAAATAGACATTTCAGCAACTTAGGCTCATTAAATAGGCTTATGAAATATGCTTATTTCTGCAACTTAGACTTATTGGATAGGCCTATTAAATAGGCTTATTTCAGCAACTTAGGCTTATTAAATAGGCTTATTTCAGCAAATTATGCTTATTAAATAGGCTTATTTCAGCAACTTAGGCTTATTAAATAGCCTTATTAAATAGGCTTATTTCAGCAACTTGGGCTTATTAAATAGGCTCATTTCAGCAACTTAGACTTATTAAATAGCCTTATTTCAGCAACTTAGACTTATTAAATAGGCTTATTTCAGCAACTTATGCTCATTAAATATACTTATTTCAGCAACATAGGCTTATTAAATAGCCTTATTTCAGCAACTTAGACTTATTAAGTAGGCTTATTTCAGCAACTTAGGCTTATTAAATAGGCTTATTCAGCAACTTAGGCTTATTAAATAGGCTTATTAAATAGGCTTATTTCAGCAACTTAGGCTTATTAAATAGGCTTATTCAGCAAATTAGGCTTATTAAATAGGCTCATTAAATACTTATTAAATAGGCTTATTAAACAGGCTTATTAAATAGACTTATTAAATAGGCTCAATCAATAGGCTTATTAAATAGGCTCATTAAATAGGCTTAATAAATAGGCTTATTAAATAGGCTTATTAAATAGGCTTAATAAATAGGCTTATTAAATAGGCTCAATAAATAGGCTTATTAAATAGGCTCATTAAATACTTATTAAATAGGCTTATTAAATAGACTTATTAAATAGACTCATTAAATAGGCTTATTAAATAGGCTTATTAAATAGGCTTATTAAATAGACTTATTAAATAGCCTCATTAAATAGGCTCATTTCAGCAACTTAGGCTCATTAAATAGGCTTATGAAATATGCTTATTTCTGCAACTTAGGCTTATTAGATAGGCCTATTAAATAGGCTTATTTCAGCAACTTAGGCTTATTAAATAGGCTTATTTCAGCAACTTAGGCTTATTAAATAGGCTTATTTCAGCAACTTAGACTTATTAAATAGCCTTATTTCAGCAAATTACGCTAATTAAATAGGCTTATTTCAGCAACTTAGGCTTATTAAATAGCCTTATTAAATAGGCTTATTTCAGCAACTTGGGCTTATTAAAGAGGCTTATTTCAGCAACTTACGCTGATTAAATATGCTTATTTCAGCAACTTATGCTTATTAAATAGCCTTATTAAACAGGTTTATTTCAGCAATTTAGGCTTATTAAATAGCATTTTTAAATAGGTTTATTTCAGCAACTTAGACTTATTAAATAGACCTTTTTATATAGGCTTAGTTCAGCAATGTAGGCTTATTAAATAGGCTTATTTCAGCAACTTATGCTTATTAAATAGCCTTATTAATCAGCTTTATTTCAGCAACTTAGGCGTATTAAATAGCATTTTTAAATAGGTTTATTTCAGCAACTTAGACTTATTAAATAGACCTTTTTAAATAGGCTTAGTTCAGAAACTTAGGCTTATTAAATAGGCTTATTTCATCAACTTAGGCTCATTAAATAGCCTCATTAAATAGGCTTATTTCAGCAACTTAGGCTTATTAAATAGCCTTATTCAATAGGCTTATTTCAGCAACTTGGGCTTATTAAATAGGCTTATTTCAGCAACTTACGCTGATTAAATAGGCTCATTTCAGCAACGTAGACTTATTAAATAGCCTTATTTCAGCAACTTAGACTTATTAAATAGGCTTATTTCAGCAACTTAGGCTTATTAAATAGGCTTATTTCAGCAACTTAGGCTTATTAAATAGGCTTATTTCAGCAACTTAGGCTTATTAAATAGCCTTATTAAATAGGCTTATTTCAGCAACTTGGGCTTATTAAATAGGCTTATTTCAGCAACTTACGCTGATTAAATAGGCTCATTTCAGCAACTTAGACTTATTAAATAGCCTTATTTCAGCAACTTAGACTTATTAAATAGTCTTATTTCAGCAACTTATGCTCATTAAATATGCTTATTTCAGCAACATAGGCTTATTAAATAGCCTTATTTCAGCAACTTAGACTTATTAAATAGGCTTATTTCAGCAACTTAGGCTTATTAAATAGGCGTATTCAGCAACTTAGGCTTATTAAATAGGCTTATTAAATAGGCTTATTTCAGCAACTTAGGCTTATTAAATAGGCTTATTCAGCAACTTACGCTTATTAAATAGGCTCATTAAATACTTATTAAATAGGCTTATTAAACAGGCTTATTAAATAGACTTATTAAATAGGCTCAATCAATAGGCTTATTAAATAGGCTCATTAAATAGGCTTAATAAATAGGCTTATTAAATAGGCTTATTAAATAGGCTTAATAAATAGGCTTATTAAATAGGCTCAATAAATAGGCTTATTAAATAGGCTCATTAAATACTTATTAAATAGGCTTATTAAATAGACTTATTAAATAGACTCATTAAATAGGCTTATTAAATAGGCTTATTAAATAGGCTTATTAAATAGACTTATTAAATAGCCTCATTAAATAGGCTCATTTCAGCAACTTAGGCTCATTAAATAGGCTTATGAAATATGCTTATTTCTGCAACTTAGGCTTATTAGATAGGCCTATTAAATAGGCTTATTTCAGCAACTTAGGCTTATTAAATAGGCTTATTTCAGCAACTTAGGCTTATTAAATAGGCTTATTTCAGCAACTTAGACTTATTAAATAGCCTTATTTCAGCAAATTACGCTAATTAAATAGGCTTATTTCAGCAACTTAGGCTTATTAAATGGCCTTATTAAATAGGCTTATTTCAGCAACTTGGGCTTATTAAAGAGGCTTATTTCAGCAACTTACGCTGATTAAATATGCTTATTTCAGCAACTTATGCTTATTAAATAGCCTTATTAAACAGGTTTATTTCAGAAATTTAGGCTTATTAAATAGCATTTTTAAATAGGTTTATTTCAGCAACTTAGACTTATTAAATAGACCTTTTTATATAGGCTTAGTTCAGCAATGTAGGCTTATTAAATAGGCTTATTTCAGCAACTTATGCTTATTAAATAGCCTTATTAATCAGCTTTATTTCAGCAACTTAGGCGTATTAAATAGCATTTTTAAATAGGTTTATTTCAGCAACTTAGACTTATTAAATAGACCTTTTTAAATAGGCTTAGTTCAGAAACTTAGGCTTATTAAATAGGCTTATTTAATCAACTTAGGCTCATTAAATAGCCTCATTAAATAGGCTTATTTCAGCAACTTAGGCTTATTAAATAGCCTTATTCAATAGGCTTATTTCAGCAACTTGGGCTTATTAAATAGGCTTATTTCAGCAACTTACGCTGATTAAATAGGCTCATTTCAGCAACGTAGACTTATTAAATAGCCTTATTTCAGCAACTTAGACTTATTAAATAGGCTTATTTCAGCAACTTAGGCTTATTAAATAGGCTTATTTCAGCAACTTAGGCTTATTAAATAGGCTTATTTCAGCAACTTAGGCTTATTAAATAGCCTTATTAAATAGGCTTATTTCAGCAACTTGGGCTTATTAAATAGGCTTATTTCAGCAACTTACGCTGATTAAATAGGCTCATTTCAGCAACTTAGACTTATTAAATAGCCTTATTTCAGCAACTTAGACTTATTAAATAGGCTTATTTCAGCAACTTGGGCTTATTAAAGAGGCTTATTTCAGCAACTTACGCTGATTAAATATGCTTATTTCAGCAACTTATGCTTATTAAATAGCCTTATTAAACAGGTTTATTTCAGCAATTTAGGCTTATTAAATAGCATTTTTAAATAGGTTTATTTCAGCAACTTAGACTTATTAAATAGACCTTTTTATATAGGCTTAGTTCAGCAATGTAGGCTTATTAAATAGGCTTATTTCAGCAACTTATGCTTATTAAATAGCCTTATTAATCAGCTTTATTTCAGCAACTTAGGCGTATTAAATAGCATTTTTAAATAGGTTTATTTCAGCAACTTAGACTTATTAAATAGACCTTTTTAAATAGGCTTAGTTCAGAAACTTAGGCTTATTAAATAGGCTTATTTCATCAACTTAGGCTCATTAAATAGCCTCATTAAATAGGCTTATTTCAGCAACTTAGGCTTATTAAATAGCCTTATTCAATAGGCTTATTTCAGCAACTTGGGCTTATTAAATAGGCTTATTTCAGCAACTTACGCTGATTAAATAGGCTCATTTCAGCAACGTAGACTTATTAAATAGCCTTATTTCAGCAACTTAGACTTATTAAATAGGCTTATTTCAGCAACTTAGGCTTATTAAATAGGCTTATTTCAGCAACTTAGGCTTATTAAATAGGCTTATTTCAGCAACTTAGGCTTATTAAATAGCCTTATTAAATAGGCTTATTTCAGCAACTTGGGCTTATTAAATAGGCTTATTTCAGCAACTTACGCTGATTAAATAGGCTCATTTCAGCAACTTAGACTTATTAAATAGCCTTATTTCAGCAACTTAGACTTATTAAATAGTCTTATTTCAGCAACTTATGCTCATTAAATATGCTTATTTCAGCAACATAGGCTTATTAAATAGCCTTATTTCAGCAACTTAGACTTATTAAATAGGCTTATTTCAGCAACTTAGGCTTATTAAATAGGCGTATTCAGCAACTTAGGCTTATTAAATAGGCTTATTAAATAGGCTTATTTCAGCAACTTAGGCTTATTAAATAGGCTTATTCAGCAACTTACGCTTATTAAATAGGCTCATTAAATACTTATTAAATAGGCTTATTAAACAGGCTTATTAAATAGACTTATTAAATAGGCTCAATCAATAGGCTTATTAAATAGGCTCATTAAATAGGCTTAATAAATAGGCTTATTAAATAGGCTTATTAAATAGGCTTAATAAATAGGCTTATTAAATAGGCTCAATAAATAGGCTTATTAAATAGGCTCATTAAATACTTATTAAATAGGCTTATTAAATAGACTTATTAAATAGACTCATTAAATAGGCTTATTAAATAGGCTTATTAAATAGGCTTATTAAATAGACTTATTAAATAGCCTCATTAAATAGGCTTATTTCAGCAACTTAGGCTTATTAAATAGGCTTATTTCAGCAACTTAGGCTTATTAAATAGGCTTATTTCAGCAACTTAGACTTATTAAATAGCCTTATTTCAGCAAATTACGCTAATTAAATAGGCTTATTTCAGCAACTTAGGCTTATTAAATAGCCTTATTAAATAGGCTTATTTCAGCAACTTGGGCTTATTAAAGAGGCTTATTTCAGCAACTTACGCTGATTAAATATGCTTATTTCAGCAACTTATGCTTATTAAATAGCCTTATTAAACAGGTTTATTTCAGAAATTTAGGCTTATTAAATAGCATTTTTAAATAGGTTTATTTCAGCAACTTAGACTTATTAAATAGACCTTTTTATATAGGCTTAGTTCAGCAATGTAGGCTTATTAAATAGGCTTATTTCAGCAACTTATGCTTATTAAATAGCCTTATTAATCAGCTTTATTTCAGCAACTTAGGCGTATTAAATAGCATTTTTAAATAGGTTTATTTCAGCAACTTAGACTTATTAAATAGACCTTTTTAAATAGGCTTAGTTCAGAAACTTAGGCTTATTAAATAGGCTTATTTAATCAACTTAGGCTCATTAAATAGCCTCATTAAATAGGCTTATTTCAGCAACTTAGGCTTATTAAATAGCCTTATTCAATAGGCTTATTTCAGCAACTTGGGCTTATTAAATAGGCTTATTTCAGCAACTTACGCTGATTAAATAGGCTCATTTCAGCAACGTAGACTTATTAAATAGCCTTATTTCAGCAACTTAGACTTATTAAATAGGCTTATTTCAGCAACTTAGGCTTATTAAATAGGCTTATTTCAGCAACTTAGGCTTATTAAATAGGCTTATTTCAGCAACTTAGGCTTATTAAATAGCCTTATTAAATAGGCTTATTTCAGCAACTTGGGCTTATTAAATAGGCTTATTTCAGCAACTTACGCTGATTAAATAGGCTCATTTCAGCAACTTAGACTTATTAAATAGCCTTATTTCAGCAACTTAGACTTATTAAATAGGCTTATTTCAGCAACTTATGCTCATTAAATATGCTTATTTCAGCAACATAGGCTTATTAAATAGCCTTATTTCAGCAACTTAGACTTATTAAATAGGCTTATTTCAGCAACTTAGGCTTATTAAATAGGCGTATTCAGCAACTTAGGCTTATTAAATAGGCTTATTAAATAGGCTTATTTCAGCAACTTAGGCTTATTAAATAGGCTTATTCAGCAACTTACGCTTATTAAATAGGCTCATTAAATACTTATTAAATAGGCTTATTAAACAGGCTTATTAAATAGACTTATTAAATAGGCTCAATCAATAGGCTTATTAAATAGGCTCATTAAATAGGCTTAATAAATAGGCTTATTAAATAGGCTTATTAAATAGGCTTTTTAAATAGGCTTATTAAATAGACTTATTAAATAGACTCATTAAATAGGCTTATTAAATAGGCTTATTAAATAGGCTTATTAAATAGACGTATTAAATAGCCTCATTAAATAGGCTCATTTCAGCAACTTAGGCTTATTAGATAGCCTTATTTCAGCAACTCAGACTTATTAAATATGCTTATTCAGCAACTTAGGCTTATTAAATAGCCTTATTAAATAGGCTTATTTCACCAATTTAGGCTTATTAAATAGGCTTATTTCAGCAACTTAGACTTATTAAAAAGGCTTATTTCAGCAAATTAGGCTTATTAAATAGGCTTATTAAACATGTTTATTTCAGCAACTTAGGCTTATTAAGTAGCATTTTTAAATAGGTTTATTTCAGCAACTTAGACTTATTAAATATACCTTTTTAAATAGGCTTAGTTCAGAAACTTCGGCTTATTAAATAGGCTTATTTCAGCAACTTAGGCTCATTAAATAGCCTTATTAAATAGGCTTATTTCAGCAACTTATGCTTATTAAATAGCCTTATTAAACAGGTTTATTTCAGCAATTTAGGCTTATTAAATAGCATTTTTAAATAGGTTTATTTCAGCAACTTAGACTTATTAAATATACCTTTTTATATAGGCTTAGTTCAGCAACGTAGGCTTATTAAATAGGCTTATTTCAGCAACTTATGCTTATTAAATAGCCTTATTAATCAGGTTTATTTCAGCAACTTAGGCGTATTAAATAGCATTTTTAAATAGGTTTATTTCAGCAACTTAGACTTATTAAATAGACCTTTTTAAATAGGCTTAGTTCAGAAACTTAGGCTTATTAAATAGGCTTATTTCAGCCACTTAGGCTCATTAAATAGCCTCATTAAATAGGCTTATTTCAGCAACTTAGGCTTATTAAATAGCCTTATTAAATAGGATTATTTTAGCAACTTAGACTTATTAAATCGACTTATTAAATAGACATTTCAGCAACTTAGGCTCATTAAATAGGCTTATGAAATATGCTTATTTCTGCAAATTAGACTTATTGGATAGGCCTATTAAATAGGCTTATTTCAGCAACTTAGGCTTATTAAATAGGCTTATTTCAGCAAATTACGCTTATTAAATAGGCTTATTTCAGCAACTTAGGCTTATTAAATAGCCTTATTAAATAGGCTTATTTCAGCAACTTGGGCTTATTAAATAGGCTCATTTCAGCAACTTAGACTTATTAAATAGCCTTATTTCAGCAACTTAGACTTATTAAATAGGCTTATTTCAGCAACTTATGCTCATTAAATATACTTATTTCAGCAACATAGGCTTATTAAATAGCCTTATTTCAGCAACTTAGACTTATTAAGTAGGCTTATTTCAGCAACTTAGGCTTATTAAATAGGCTTATTCAGCAACTTAGGCTTATTAAATAGGCTTATTAAATAGGCTTATTTCAGCAACTTAGGCTTATTAAATAGGCTTATTCAGCAAATTAGGCTTATTAAATAGGCTCATTAAATACTTATTAAATAGGCTTATTAAACAGGCTTATTAAATAGACTTATTAAATAGGCTCAATCAATAGGCTTATTAAATAGGCTCATTAAATAGGCTTAATAAATAGGCTTATTAAATAGGCTTATTAAATAGGCTTAATAAATAGGCTTATTAAATATGCTCAATAAATAGGCTTATTAAATAGGCTCATTAAATACTTATTAAATAGGCTTATTAAATAGACTTATTAAATAGACTCATTAAATAGGCTTATTAAATAGGCTTATTAAATAGGCTTATTAAATAGACTTATTAAATAGCCTCATTAAATAGGCTCATTTCAGCAACTTAGGCTCATTAAATAGGCTTATGAAATATGCTTATTTCTGCAACTTAGGCTTATTAGATAGGCCTATTAAATAGGCTTATTTCAGCAACTTAGGCTTATTAAATAGGCTTATTTCAGCAACTTAGGCTTATTAAATAGGCTTATTTCAGCAACTTAGACTTATTAAATAGCCTTATTTCAGCAAATTACGCTAATTAAATAGGCTTATTTCAGCAACTTAGGCTTATTAAATAGCCTTATTAAATAGGCTTATTTCAGCAACTTGGGCTTATTAAAGAGGCTTATTTCAGCAACTTACGCTGATTAAATATGCTCATTTCAGCAACTTAGACTTATTAAATAGCCTTATTTCAGCAACTTAGACGTATTAAATAGGCTTATTTCAGCAACTTATGCTCATTAAATATACTTATTTCAGCAACATAGGCTTATTAAACAGCCTTATTTCAGCAACTTAGACTTATTAAATAGGCTTATTTCAGCAACTTAGGCTTATTAAATAGGCTTATTCAGCAACTTAGGCTTATTAAATAGGCTTATTAAATATACTTATTTCAGCAACATAGGCTTATTAAACAGCCTTATTTCAGCAACTTAGACTTATTAAATAGGCTTATTTCAGCAACTTAGGCTTATTAAATAGGCTTATTCAGCAACTTAGGCTTATTAAATAGGCTTATTAAATAGGCTTATTTCAGCAACTTAGGCTTATTAAATAGGCTTATTCAGCAACTTAGGCTTATTAAATAGGCTCATTAAATACTTATTACATAGGCTTATTAAATAGGCTCATTAAATACTTATTAAATAGGCTTATTAAATAGACTTATTAAATAGACTCATTAAATAGGCTTATTAAATAGGCTTATTAAATAGGCTTATTAAATAGACTTATTAAATAGCCTCATTAAATAGGCTCATTTCAGCAACTTAGGCTTATTAGATAGCCTTACTTCAGCAACTCAGACTTATTAAATATGCTTATTCAGCAACTTAGGCTTATTAAATAGCCTTATTAAATAGGCTTATTTCAGCAACTTAGGCTTATTAAATAGGCTTATTTCAGCAACTTAGACTTATTAAAAAGGCTTATTTCAGCAACTTAGGCTTATGAAATATGCTTATTCAGCAACTTATGCTTATTAAATAGGCTTATTTCAGCAACTTAGACTTATTAAATAGGCCTATTAAATAGGCTTATTAAATAGACTGATAAAATATGCTCAATAAATACTTATTAAATAGGCTTATTAAATAGGCTTATTAAATCGACTTATTAAATAGGATCAATCAATAGGCTTATTAAATAGGCTTTTTAAATATGCTTAGTAAATAGGCTCACTAAATAGGCTTATTAAATAGGCTTATTAAATAGGCTTATTAAATAGGCTTATTAAATAGACTTATTAAATAGGCGTAATGAATTGGCTTATTAAATAGACTTATTAAATAGCCTCATTAAATAGGCTTATTTTAGCAACTTAGCCTTTTAAATCGGTTTATTTCAGCAACTTAGGCTTTTAAATAGGTTTATTTCAGCAACTTAGACTTATTAAATAGCCTTATTAAATAGGCTTATTTCAGCAACTTAGGCTTATTAAATAGGCTTATTTCAGCAACTTATGCTTATTAAATTGCCTTATTAAACAGGTTTATTTAAGCAAATTAGGCTTATTAAATAGCATTTTTAAATAGGTTTATTTCAGCAACTTAGACTTATTAAACATACCTTTTTAAATAGGCTTAGTTCAGAAACTTCGGCTTATTAAATAGGCTTATTTCAGCAACTTAGGCTCATTAAATAGCCTTATTAAATAGGCTTATTTCAGCAACTTAGGCTTATTAAATAGGCTTATTTCAGCAACTTAGGCTTATTAAATAGGCTCATTAAATACTTATTAAATAGGCTCATTAAATACTTATTAAATAGGCTTATTAAATAGACTTATTAAATAGACTCATTAAATAGGCTTATTAAATAGGCTTATTAAATAGGCTTATTAAATAGACTTATTAAATAGCCTCATTAAATAGGCTCATTTCAGCAACTTAGGCTTATTAGATAGCCTTATTTCAGCAACTCAGACTTATTAAATATGCTTATTCAGCAACTTAGGCTTATTAAATAGCCTTATTAAATAGGCTTATTTCAGCAACCTAGGCTTATTAAATAGGCTTATTTCAGCAACTTAGACTTATTAAAAAGGCTTATTTCAGCAACTTAGGCTTATGAAATAGGCTTATTCAGCAACTTAGGCTTTTAAATAGGTTTATTTCAGCAACTTAGACTTATTAAATAGCCTTATTAAATAGGCTTATTTCAGCAACTTAGGCTTATTAAATAGGCTTATTTCAGCAACTTATGCTTATTAAATTGCCTTATTAAACAGGTTTATTTCAGCAACTTATGCTTATTAAATTGCCTTATTAAACAGGTTTATTTAAGCAACTTAGACTTATTAAATAGCCTTATTAAATAGGCTTATTTCAGCAACTTAGGCTTATTAAATAGGCATATTTCAGCAATTTATGCTTATTAAATAGCCTTATGAAATAGGCTTATTTTAGCAACTTAGACTTATTAAATCGACTTATTAAATAGACATTTCAGCAACTTAGATTCATTAAATAGGCTTATGAAATATGCTTATTTCAGCAACTTAGGCGTATTAAATAGCATTATTAAATAGTTTTATTTCTGCAACTTAGACTTATTAAATAGCCTTATTAAATAGGCTTATTTCAGCAACTTAGGCTTATTAAATAGGCTTATTTCAGCAACTTTTGCTTATTGAATAGCCTTATTAAACAGGTTTATTTCAGCAATTTAGGCTTATTAAATAGCATTTTTAAATAGGTTTATTTCAGCAACTTAGACTTATTAAATATACCTTTTTATATAGGCTTAGTTCAGCAACGTAGGCTTATTAAATAGGCTTATTTCAGCAACTTATGCTTATTAAATAGTCTTATTAATCAGGTTTATTTCAGCAACTTAGGCGTATTAAATAGCATTTTTAAATAGGTTTATTTCAGCAACTTAGACTTATTAAATAGACCTCTTTAAATAGGCTTAGTTCAGAAACTTAGGCTTATTAAATAGGCTTATTTCAGCAACTTAGGCTCATTAAATAGCCTCATTAAATAGGCTTATTTCAGCAACTTAGGCTTATTAAATAGCCTTATTAAATAGGTTTATTTTAGCAACTTAGACTTATTAAATCGACTTATTATATAGACATTTCACCAACTTAGGCTCATTAAATAGGCTTATGAAATAGGCTTATTAAATAGACTTATTAAATAGGCGTATTAAATAGGCTTATTAAATAGACTTATTAAATAGCCTCATTAAATAGGCTTATTTGAGCAACTTAGGCTTTTTAAATAGGTTTATTTCAGCAATTTAGACTTATTAAATAGCCTTATTAAATAGGCTTATTTCAGCAACTTAGGCTTATTAAATAGGCTTATTTCAGCAACTTATGCTTATTAAATAGCCTTATTAAAAGGTTTATTTCAGCAACTTAGGCTTATTAAGTAGCATTTTTAAATAGGTTTATTTCAGCAACTTAGACTTATTAAAAATACATTTTTAAATAGGCTTAGTTCAGAAACTTCGGCTTATTAAATAGGCTTATTTCAGCAACTTAGGCTCATTAAATAGCCTTATTAAATAGGCTTATTTCAGCAACTTAGGCTTATTAAATAGGCTTATTTCAGCAACTTATGCTTATTAAATTACCTTATTAAACAGGTTTATTTCAGCAATTTAGGCTTATTAAATAGCATTTTTAAATAGGTTTACTTCAGCAACTTAGACGTATTAAATAGACCTTTTTATATAGGTATAGTTCAGCAATGTAGGCTTATTAAATAGGCTTATTTCAGCAACTTATGCTTATTAAATAGCCTTATTAATCAGGTTTATTTCAGCAACTTAGGCGTATTAAATAGCATTTTTAAATAGGTTTATTTCAGCAACTTAGACTTATTAAATAGACCTTTTTAAATAGGCTTATTTCAGAAACTTAGGCTTATTAAATAGGCTTATTTCAGCAACTTAGGCTCATTAAATAGCCTCATTAAATAGGCTTATTTCAGCAACTTAGGCTTATTAAATAGGCTTATTTCAGCAACTTAGGCTTATTAAATAGGCTTATTTCGGCAACTTAGACTTATTAAATAGCCTTATTTCAGCAAATTACGCTTATTAAATAGGCTTATTTCAGCAACTTAGGCTTATTAAATAGCCTTATTAAATAGGCTTATTTCAGCAACTTGGGCTTATTAAATAGGCTTATTTCAGCAACTTACGCTGATTAAATATGCTCATTTCAGCAACTTAGACTTATTAAACAGCCTTATTTCAGCAACTTAGACTTATTAAATAGGCTAATTTCAGCAACTTATGCTCATTAAATATACTTGTTTCAGCAACATAGGCTTATTTAATAGCCTTATTTCAGCAACTTAGACTTATTAAATAGGCTTATTTCAGCAACTTAGGCTTATTAAATAGGCTTATTCAGCAACTTAGGCTTATTAAATAGGCTTATTAAATAGGCTTATTTCAGCAACTTAGGCTTATTAAATAGGCTTATTCAGCAACTTAGGCTTATTAAATAGGCTCATTAAATACTTATTAAATAGGCTTATTAAACAGGCTTATTAAATAGACTTATTAAATAGGCTCAATCAATAGGCTTATTAAATAGGCTCATTAAATAGGCTTAATAAATAGGCTTATTAAATAGGCTTATTAAATAGGCTTTTTAAATAGGCTTATTAAATAGGCTTAATAAATAGGCTTATTAAATAGGCTCAATAAATAGGCTTATTAAATAGGCTTATTAAATACTTATTAAATAGGCTTATTAAATAGACTTATTAAATAGACTCAATAAATAGGCTTATAAAATAGGCTTATTAAATAGGCTTATTTCAGCAACTTAGGCTTATTAAATAGGCTTATTTCAGCAACTTATGCTTATTAAATTGCCTTATTAAACAGGTTTATTTAAGCAAATTAGGCTTATTAAATAGCATTTTTAAATAGGTTTATTTCAGCAACTTAGACTTATTAAACATACCTTTTTAAATAGGCTTAGTTCAGAAACTTCGGCTTATTAAATAGGCTTATTTCAGCAACTTAGGCTTATTAAATAGGCTCATTAAATACTTATTAAATAGGCTCATTAAATACTTATTAAATAGGCTTATTAAATAGACTTATTAAATAGACTCATTAAATAGGCTTATTAAATAGGCTTATTAAATAGGCTTATTAAATAGACTTATTAAATAGCCTCATTAAATAGGCTCATTTCAGCAACTTAGGCTTATTAGATAGCCTTATTTCAGCAACTCAGACTTATTAAATAGGCTTATTTCAGCAACTTAGACTTATTAAAAAGGCTTATTTCAGCAACTTAGGCTTATGAAATAGGCTTATTCAGCAACTTATGCTTATTAAATAGGCTTATTTCAGCAACTTAGGCTTATGAAATAGGCTTATTCAGCAACTTATGCTTATTAAATAGGCTTATTTCAGCAACTTAGACTTATTAAATAGGCCTATTAAATAGGCTTATTAAATAGACTGATAAAATAGGCTCAATAAATACTTATTAAATAGGCTTATTAAATAGGCTTATTAAATAGGCTTATTAAATAGACTTATTAAATAGCCTCATTAAATAGGCTCATTTCAGCAACTTAGGCTTATTAGATAGCCTTATTTCAGCAACTCAGACTTATTAAATAGGCTTATTTCAGCAACTTAGACTTATTAAAAAGGCTTATTTCAGCAACTTAGGTTTATGAAATAGGCTTATTCAGCAACTTAGGCTTATGAAATAGGCTTATTCAGCAACTTATGCTTATTAAATAGGCTTATTTCAGCAACTTAGACTTATTAAATAGGCCTATTAAATAGGCTTATTAAATAGACTGATAAAATAGGCTCAATAAATACTTATTAAATAGGCTTATTAAATAGGCTTATTAAATCGACTTATTAAATAGGATCAATCAACAGGCTTATTAAATAGGCTTATTAAATATGCTTATTAAATAGGCTCACTAAATAGGCTTATTAAATAGGCTTATTAAATAGGCTTATTAAATAGGCTTATTAAATAGACTTATTAAATAGGCGTATTGAATAGGCTTATTAAACAGACTTATTAAATAGCCTCATTAAATAGGCTTATTTTAGCAACTTAGGCTTTTAAATAGGTTTATTTCAGCAACTTAGGCTTTTAAATAGGTTTATTTCAGCAACTTAGACTTATTAAATAGCCTTATTAAATAGGCTTATTTCAGCAACTTAGGCTTATTAAATAGGCTTATTTCAGCAACTTATGCTTATTAAATTGCCTTATTAAACAGGTTTATTTAAGCAAATTAGGCTTATTAAATAGCATTTTTAAATAGGTTTATTTCAGCAACTTAGACTTATTAAACATACCTTTTTAAATAGGCTTAGTTCAGAAACTTCGGCTTATTAAATAGGCTTATTTCAGCAACTTAGGCTCATTAAATAGCCTTATTAAATAGGCTTATTTCAGCAACTTAGGCTTATTAAATAGGCTTATTTCAGCAACTTAGGCTTATTAAATAGGCTCATTAAATACTTATTAAATAGGCTCATTAAATACTTATTAAATAGGCTTATTAAATAGACTTATTAAATAGACTCATTAAATAGGCTTATTTTAGCAACTTAGGCTTTTAAATAGGTTTATTTCAGCAACTTAGGCTTTTAAATAGGTTTATTTCAGCAACTTAGACTTATTAAATAGCCTTATTAAATAGGCTTATTAAATAGACTTATTAAATAGCCTCATTAAATAGGCTCATTTCAGCAACTTAGGCTTATTAGATAGCCTTATTTCAGCAACTCAGACTTATTAAATATGCTTATTCAGCAACTTAGGCTTATTAAATAGCCTTATTAAATAGGCTTATTTCAGCAACTTAGGCTTATTAAATAGGCTTATTTCAGCAACTTAGACTTATTAAAAAGGCTTATTTCAGCAACTTAGGCTTATGAAATAGGCTTATTCAGCAACTTATGCTTATTAAATAGGCTTATTTCAGCAACTTAGACTTATTAAATAGGCCTATTAAATAGGCTTATTAAATAGACTGATAAAATAGGCTCAATAAATACTTATTAAATAGGCTTATTAAATAGGCTTATTAAATCGACTTATTAAATAAGATCAATCAACAGGCTTATTAAATAGGCTTATTAAATATGCTTATTAAATAGGCTCACTAAATAGGCTTATTAAATAGGCTTATTAAATAGGCTTATTAAATAGGCTTATTAAATAGACTTATTAAATAGCCTCATTAAATAGGCTTATTTTAGCAACTTAGGCTTTTAAATAGGTTTATTTCAGCAACTTAGGCTTTTAAATAGGTTTATTTCAGCAACTTAGACTTATTAAATAGCCTTATTAAATAGGCTTATTTCAGCAACTTAGGCTTATTAAATAGGCTTATTTCAGCAACTTATGCTTATTAAATTGCCTTATTAAACAGGTTTATTTCAGCAACTTATGCTTATTAAATTGCCTTATTAAACAGGTTTATTTAAGCAACTTAGACTTATTAAATAGCCTTATTAAATAGGCTTATTTCAGCAACTTAGGCTTATTAAATAGGCTTATTTCAGCAATTTATGCTTATTGAATAGCCTTATTAAACAGGTTTATTTCAGCAATTTAGGCTTATTAAATAGCATTTTTAAATAGGTTTATTTCAGCAACTTAGACTTATTAAATATACCTTTTTATATAGGCTTAGTTCAGCAACGTAGGCTTATTAAATAGGCTTATTTCAGCAACTTATGCTTATTAAATAGTCTTATTAATCAGGTTTATTTCAGCAACTTAGGCGTATTAAATAGCATTTTTAAATAGGTTTATTTCAGCAACTTAGACTTATTAAATAGACCTCTTTAAATAGGCTTAGTTCAGAAACTTAGGCTTATTAAATAGGCTTATTTCAGCAACTTAGGCTCATTAAATAGCCTCATTAAATAGGCTTATTTCAGCAACTTAGGCTTATTAAATAGCCTTATTTAATAGGCTTATTTTAGCAACTTAGACTTATTAAATCGACTTATTATATAGACATTTCACCAACTTAGGCTCATTAAATAGGCTTATGAAATAGGCTTATTAAATAGACTTATTAAATAGGCGTATTAAATAGGCTTATTAAATAGACTTATTAAATAGCCTCATTAAATAGGCTTATTTGAGCAACTTAGGCTTTTTAAATAGGTTTATTTCAGCAATTTAGACTTATTAAATAGCCTTATTAAATAGGCTTATTTCAGCAACTTAGGCTTATTAAATAGGCTTATTTCAGCAACTTATGCTTATTAAATAGCCTTATTAAAAGGTTTATTTCAGCAACTTAGGCTTATTAAGTAGCATTTTTAAATAGGTTTATTTCAGCAACTTAGACTTATTAAAAATACATTTTTAAATAGGCTTAGTTCAGAAACTTCGGCTTATTAAATAGGCTTATTTCAGCAACTTAGGCTCATTAAATTGCCTTATTTCAGCAACTTACGCTTATTAAATAGGCTTCTTTCAGCAACTTAGGCTTATTAAATAGCCTTTTTAAATAGGCTTATTTCAGCAACTTGGGCTTATTAAATAGGCTTATTTCAGCAACTTACGCTGATTAAATAGGCTTATTTCAGCAACTTAGACTTATTAAATAGCCTTATTTCAGCAACTTAGGCTTATTAAATAGGCTTATTTCAGCAACTTAGACTTATTAAATAGCCTTATTTCAGCAACTTAGGCTTATTAAATAGGCTTATTTCAGCAATGTAGGCTTATTAAATAGCCTTATTTCAGCAACTTAGACTTATTAAATAGGCTTATTGCAGCAACTTAGGCTTATTAAATAGGCTTATTCAGCAACTTAGGCTTGTTAAATATGCTTATTAAATAGGCTTATTTCAGCAACTTAGGCTTATTAAATAGGCTTATTCAGCAACTTAGGCTTATTAAATAGTCTCATTAAATACTTATTAAACAGGCTTATTAAATAGACTTATTAAATAGGCTCAATAAATAGGCTTATTAAATAGGCTCATTAAATATGCTTAATAAATAGGCTTATTAAATAGGCTTATTAAATAGGCTTATTAAATAGGCTTATTAAATAGACTTATTAAATAGGCTTATTAAATAGGCTTATTAAATAGGCTTAATAAATAGGCTTATTAAATAGGCTCAATAAATAGGCTTATTAAATAGGCTCATTAAATACTTATTAAATAGGCTTATTAAATAGACTTATTAAATAGACTTATTAAATAGGCTTATTAAATAGGCTTATTAAATAGGCTTCTTAAATAGACTTATTAAATAGCCTCATTAAATAGGCTCATTTCAGCAACTTAGGCTTATTAAATAGCCTTATTTCAGCAACTTAGACTTATTAAATATGCTTATTCAGCAACTTAGGCTTATTAAATAGCCTTATTAAATAGGCTTATTTCAGCAACTTAGGCTCATTAAATAGGCTTATTTCAGCAACTTAGTCTTATTAATAAGGCTTATTTCAGCAACTTAGGCTTATGAAATAGGCTTATTCAGAAACTTAGGCTTATTAAATAGGCTTATTTCAGCAACTTAGACTTATTAAATAGGCTTATTAAATAGGCTTATTAAATAGGCTTATTACTTAGGCTCAATAAATAGGCTTATTAAATAGGCTTATTAAATAGGCTTATTAAATAGGCTTATTAAATAAAATTATTGAATAGGCGTATTAAATAGGCTTATTAAATAGACTTATTAAATAGCCTCATTAAATAGGCTTATTTTAGCAACTTAGGCTTTTTAAATAGGTTTATTTCAGCAACTTAGACGTATTAAATAGCCTTATTAAATAGGCTTATTTCAGCAACTTAGGCTTATTAAATAGGGTTATTTCAGCAACTTAGGCTTATTAAATAGGCTTATTTCAGCAACTTACGCTTATTAAATAGGCTTATTTCAGCAACTTAGGCTTATTAAATAGCCTTATTGAATAGGCTTATTTCAGCAACTTGGGCTTATTAAATAGGCTTATTTCAGCAACTTACGCTGATTAAATAGGCTTATTTCAGCAACTTAGACTTATTAAATAGCCTTATTTCAGCAACTTAGACTTGTTAAATAGGCTTATTTCAGCAACTTATGCTTATTAAATATACTTATTTCAGCAACTTAGGATTATTAAATAGGCTTATTTCAGCAACTTAGACTTATTAAATAGCCTTATTTCAGCAACTTAGGCTTATTAAATAGGCTTATTTCAGAAACTTAGTCTTATTAAATAACCTTATTTCAGCAACTTAGACTTATTAAATAGGCTTATTTCAGCAACTTAGGCTTATTAAATAGGCTTATTCAGCAACTTAGGCTTATTAAATAGGCTTATTTCAGCAACTCAGGCTTATTAAATAGGCTTATTCTGCAACTTAGGCTTATTAAATAGGCTTATTAAATAGGCGTATTAAATAGGCTTATAAAATAGACTCATTAAATAGGCTTATTAAATAGGATAATTAAATAGGCTCAATAAATTGGCTTATTAAATAGGCTCAATAAATAGGCTTATTAAATAGGCTCATTAAATACTTATTAAATAGGCTTATTAAATAGACTTATTAAATAGACTCATTAAATAGGCGTATTAAATAGGCTTATTAAATAGGCATATTAAATAGGTTTATTAAATAGACTTATTAAATAGCCTCATTAAATAGGCTTATTTTAGCAACTTAGGTTTATTAAATTTGCTTATTTCAGCAACTTAGACTTATTGAATAGCCTTATTTCAGCAACTTAGGCTTATTAAATAGGCTCATTTCCGCAACTTAGGCTTATTAAATAGCCTTATTTCAGCAACTTAGACTTATTAAATTGGTTCATTCAGCAACTTAGGCTTATTAAATAGGCTTATTTCAGCAACTTAGACTTATTAAATAGGCCTATTAAATAGGCTTATTAAATAGACTTAATAAATAGGCTCATTAAATACTTATTAAATAGGTTTATTAAATAGGCGTATTAAATAGGCTTATTAAATAGGCGTATTAAATAGGCTTATTAAATAGGCTTATTAAATGGACTTATTAAATAGCCTCATCAAATAGGCTTATTTTAGCAACTTAGGCTTATTAAATAGGTTTATTTCAGCAACTTAGACTTATTAAATCGACTTATTATATAGACATTTCACCAACTTAGGCTCATTAAATAGGCTTATGAAATAGGCTTATTAAATAGACTTATTAAATATGCGTATTAAATAGGCTTATTAAATAGACTTATTAAATAGCCTCATTAAATAGGCTTATTTGAGCAACTTAGGCTTTTTAAATAGGTTTATTTCAGCAATTTAGACTTATTAAATAGCCTTATTAAATAGGCTTATTTCAGCAACTTAGGCTTATTAAATAGGCTTATTTCAGCAACTTATGCTTATTAAATAGCCTTATTAAAAGGTTTATTTCAGCAACTTAGGCTTATTAAGTAGCATTTTTAAATAGGTTTATTTCAGCAACTTAGACTTATTAAAAATACATTTTTAAATAGGCTTAGTTCAGAAACTTCGGCTTATTAAATAGGCTTATTTCAGCAACTTAGGCTCATTAAATAGCCTTATTAAATAGGCTTATTTCAGCAACTTAGGTTTATTAAATAGCCTTATTAAATAGGCTTATTTTAGCAACTTAGACTTATTAAATCGACTTATTAAATAGACATTTCAGCAACTTAGGCTCATTAAATAGGCTTATGAAATATGCTTATTTCTGCAACTTAGACTTATTAGATAGGCCTATTAAATAGGCTTATTTTAGAAACTTAGGCTTATTAAATATGCTTATTTCAGCAACTTAGGCGTATTAAATAGCATTATTAAATAGGTTTATTTCTGCAACTTAGACTTATTAAATAGCCTTATTAAATAGGCTTATTTCAGCAACTTAGTCTTATTAAATAGGCTTATTTCAGCAACTTAGGCTCATTAAATAGCCTCATTAAATAGGCTTATTTCAGCAACTTAGGCTTATTAAATAGCCTTATTAAATAGGCTTATTTGAGCAACTTAGACTTATTAAATAGCCTTATTAAATAGGCTTATTTCAGCAACTTGGGCTTATTAAATAGGCTTATTCAGCAACTTAGGCTTGTTAAATAGGCTTATTTCAGCAACTTAGACTTATTAAATTGCCTTATTTCAGCAACTTACGCTTATTAAATAGGCTTCTTTCAGCAACTTAGGCTTATTAAATAGCCTTTTTAAATAGGCTTATTTCAGCAACTTGGGCTTATTAAATAGGCTTATTTCAGCAACTTACGCTGATTAAATAGGCTAATTTCAGCAACTTAGACTTATTAAATAGCCTTATTTCAGCAACTTAGGCTTATTAAATAGGCTTATTTCAGCAACTTAGACTTATTAAATAGCCTTATTTCAGCAACTTAGGCTTATTAAATAGGCTTATTTCAGCAATGTAGGCTTATTAAATAGCCTTATTTCAGCAACTTAGACTTATTAAATAGGCTTATTGCAGCAACTTAGGCTTATTAAATAGGCTTATTCAGCAACTTAGGCTTGTTAAATATGCTTATTAAATAGGCTTATTTCAGCAACTTAGGCTTATTAAATAGGCTTATTCAGCAACTTAGTCTTATTAATAAGGCCTATTTCAGCAACTTTGGCTTATGAAATAGGCTTATTCAGAAACTTAGGCTTATTAAATAGGCTTATTTCAGCAACTTAGACTTATTAAATAGGCTTATTAAATAGGCTTATTAAATAGGCTTATTACTTAGGCTCAATAAATAGGCTTATTAAATAGGCTTATTAAATAGGCTTATTAAATAGGCTTATTAAATAAAATTATTGAATAGGCGTATTAAATAGGCTTATTAAATAGACTTATTAAATAGCCTCATTAAATAGGCTTATTTTAGCAACTTAGGCTTTTTAAATAGGTTTATTTCAGCAACTTAGACGTATTAAATAGCCTTATTAAATAGGCTTATTTCAGCAACTTAGGCTTATTAAATGGGGTTATTTCAGCAACTTAGGCTTATTAAATAGGCTTATTTCAGCAACTTACGCTTATTAAATAGGCTTATTTCAGCAACTTAGGCTTATTAAATAGCCTTATTGAATAGGCTTATTTCAGCAACTTGGGCTTATTAAATAGGCTTATTTCAGAAACTTACGCTGATTAAATAGGCTTATTTCAGCAACTTAGACTTATTAAATAGCCTTATTTCAGCAACTTAGACTTGTTAAATAGGCTTATTTCAGCAACTTTTGCTTATTAAATATACTTATTTCAGCAACTTAGGATTATTAAATAGGCTTATTTCAGCAACTTAGACTTATTAAATAGCCTTATTTCAGCAACTTAGGCTTATTAAATAGGCTTATTTCAGAAACTTAGTCTTATTAAATAACCTTATTTCAGCAACTTAGACTTATTAAATAGGCTTATTTCAGCAACTTAGGCTTATTAAATAGGCTTATTCAGCAACTTAGGCTTATTAAATAGGCTTATTTCAGCAACTCAGGCTTATTAAATAGGCTTATTCTGCAACTTAGGCTTATTAAATAGGCTTATTAAATAGGCGTATTAAATAGGCTTATAAAATAGACTCATTAAATAGGCTTATTAAATAGGATAATTAAATAGGCTCAATAAATTGGCTTATTAAATAGGCTCAATAAATAGGCTTATTAAATAGGCTCATTAAATACTTATTAAATAGGCTTATTAAATAGACTTATTAAATAGACTCATTAAATAGGCGTATTAAATAGGCTTATTAAATAGGCATATTAAATAGGTTTATTAAATAGACTTATTAAATAGCCTCATTAAATAGGCTTATTTTAGCAACTTAGGTTTATTAAATTTGCTTATTTCAGCAACTTAGACTTATTGAATAGCCTTATTTCAGCAACTTAGGCTTATTAAATAGGCTCATTTCCGCAACTTAGGCTTATTAAATAGCCTTATTTCAGCAACTTAGACTTATTAAATTGGTTCATTCAGCAACTTAGGCTTATTAAATAGGCTTATTTCAGCAACTTAGACTTATTAAATAGGCCTATTAAATAGGCTTATTAAATAGACTTATTAAATAGGCTTATTAAAAAGGCTTATTAAATAGACTTAATAAATAGGCTCATTAAATACGTATTAAATAGGTTTATTAAATAGGCGTATTAAATAGGCTTATTAAATAGGCGTATTAAATAGGCTTATTAAATAGGCTTATTAAATGGACTTATTAAATAGCCTCATCAAATAGGCTTATTTTAGCAACTTAGGCTTATTAAATAGGTTTATTTCAGCAACTTAGACTTATTAAATCGACTTATTATATAGACATTTCACCAACTTAGGCTCATTAAATAGGCTTATGAAATAGGCTTATTAAATAGACTTATTAAATAGGCGTATTAAATAGGCTTATTAAATAGACTTATTAAATAGCCTCATTAAATAGGCTTATTTGAGCAACTTAGGCTTTTTAAATAGGTTTATTTCAGCAATTTAGACTTATTAAATAGCCTTATTAAATAGGCTTATTTCAGCAACTTAGGCTTATTAAATAGGCTTATTTCAGCAACTTATGCTTATTAAATAGCCTTATTAAAAGGTTTATTTCAGCAACTTAGGCTTATTAAGTAGCATTTTTAAATAGGTTTATTTCAGCAACTTAGACTTGTTAAATAGGCTTATTTCAGCAACTTATGCTTATTAAATATACTTATTTCAGCAACTTAGGATTATTAAATAGGCTTATTTCAGCAACTTAGACTTATTAAATAGCCTTATTTCAGCAACTTAGGCTTATTAAATAGGCTTATTTCAGAAACTTAGTCTTATTAAATAACCTTATTTCAGCAACTTAGACTTATTAAATAGGCTTATTTCAGCAACTTAGGCTTATTAAATAGGCTTATTCAGCAACTTAGGCTTATTAAATAGGCTTATTTCAGCAACTCAGGCTTATTAAATAGGCTTATTCTGCAACTTAGGCTTATTAAATAGGCTTATTAAATAGGCGTATTAAATAGGCTTATAAAATAGACTCATTAAATAGGCTTATTAAATAGGATAATTAAATAGGCTCAATAAATTGGCTTATTAAATAGGCTCAATAAATAGGCTTATTAAATAGGCTCATTAAATACTTATTAAATAGGCTTATTAAATAGACTTATTAAATAGACTCATTAAATAGGCGTATTAAATAGGCTTATTAAATAGGCATATTAAATAGGTTTATTAAATAGACTTATTAAATAGCCTCATTAAATAGGCTTATTTTAGCAACTTAGGTTTATTAAATTTGCTTATTTCAGCAACTTAGACTTATTGAATAGCCTTATTTCAGCAACTTAGGCTTATTAAATAGGCTCATTTCCGCAACTTAGGCTTATTAAATAGCCTTATTTCAGCAACTTAGACTTATTAAATTGGTTCATTCAGCAACTTAGGCTTATTAAATAGGCTTATTTCAGCAACTTAGACTTATTAAATAGGCCTATTAAATAGGCTTATTAAATAGACTTATTAAATAGGCTTATTAAAAAGGCTTATTAAATAGACTTAATAAATAGGCTCATTAAATACGTATTAAATAGGTTTATTAAATAGGCGTATTAAATAGGCTTATTAAATAGGCGTATTAAATAGGCTTATTAAATAGGCTTATTAAATGGACTTATTAAATAGCCTCATCAAATAGGCTTATTTTAGCAACTTAGGCTTATTAAATAGGTTTATTTCAGCAACTTAGACTTATTAAATCGACTTATTATATAGACATTTCACCAACTTAGGCTCATTAAATAGGCTTATGAAATAGGCTTATTAAATAGACTTATTAAATAGGCGTATTAAATAGGCTTATTAAATAGACTTATTAAATAGCCTCATTAAATAGGCTTATTTGAGCAACTTAGGCTTTTTAAATAGGTTTATTTCAGCAATTTAGACTTATTAAATAGCCTTATTAAATAGGCTTATTTCAGCAACTTAGGCTTATTAAATAGGCTTATTTCAGCAACTTATGCTTATTAAATAGCCTTATTAAAAGGTTTATTTCAGCAACTTAGGCTTATTAAGTAGCATTTTTAAATAGGTTTATTTCAGCAACTTAGACTTATTAAAAATACATTTTTAAATAGGCTTAGTTCAGAAACTTCGGCTTATTAAATAGGCTTATTTCAGCAACTTAGGCTCATTAAATAGCCTTATTAAATAGGCTTATTTCAGCAACTTAGGTTTATTAAATAGCCTTATTAAATAGGCTTATTTTAGCAACTTAGACTTATTAAATCGACTTATTAAATAGACATTTCAGCAACTTAGGCTCATTAAATAGGCTTATGAAATATGCTTATTTCTGCAACTTAGACTTATTAGATAGGCCTATTAAATAGGCTTATTTTAGAAACTTAGGCTTATTAAATATGCTTATTTCAGCAACTTAGGCGTATTAAATAGCATTATTAAATAGGTTTATTTCTGCAACTTAGACTTATTAAATAGCCTTATTAAATAGGCTTATTTCAGCAACTTAGTCTTATTAAATAGGCTTATTTCAGCAACTTAGGCTCATTAAATAGCCTCATTAAATAGGCTTATTTCAGCAACTTAGGCTTATTAAATAGCCTTATTAAATAGGCTTATTTGAGCAACTTAGACTTATTAAATAGCCTTATTAAATAGGCTTATTTCAGCAACTTGGGCTTATTAAATAGGCTTATTCAGCAACTTAGGCTTGTTAAATAGGCTTATTTCAGCAACTTAGACTTATTAAATTGCCTTATTTCAGCAACTTACGCTTATTAAATAGGCTTCTTTCAGCAACTTAGGCTTATTAAATAGCCTTTTTAAATAGGCTTATTTCAGCAACTTGGGCTTATTAAATAGGCTTATTTCAGCAACTTACGCTGATTAAATAGGCTTATTTCAGCAACTTAGACTTATTAAATAGCCTTATTTCAGCAACTTAGGCTTATTAAATAGGCTTATTTCAGCAACTTAGACTTATTAAATAGCCTTATTTCAGCAACTTAGGCTTATTAAATAGGCTTATTTCAGCAATGTAGGCTTATTAAATAGCCTTATTTCAGCAACTTAGACTTATTAAATAGGCTTATTGCAGCAACTTAGGCTTATTAAATAGGCTTATTCAGCAACTTAGGCTTGTTAAATATGCTTATTAAATAGGCATATTTCAGCAACTTAGGCTTATTAAATAGGCTTATTCAGCAACTTAGGCTTATTAAATAGTCTCATTAAATACTTATTAAACAGGCTTATTAAATAGACTTATTAAATAGGCTCAATAAATAGGCTTATTAAATAGGCTCATTAAATATGCTTAATAAATAGGCTTATTAAATAGGCTTATTAAATAGGCTTATTAAATAGGGTTATTAAATAGACTTATTAAATAGGCTTATTAAATAGGCTTATTAAATAGGCTTAATAAATAGGCTTATTAAATAGGCTCAATAAATAGGCTTATTAAATAGGCTCATTAAATACTTATTAAATAGGCTTATTAAATAGACTTATTAAATAGACTTATTAAATAGGCTTATTAAATAGGCTTATTAAATAGGCTTATTAAATAGACTTATTAAATAGCCTCATTAAATAGGCTCATTTCAGCAACTTAGGCTTATTAAATAGGCTTATTCAGCAACTTAGGCTTATTAAATAGGCTTATTTCAGCAACTCAGGCTTATTAAATAGGCTTATTCTGCAACTTAGGCTTATTAAATAGGCTTATTAAATAGGCGTATTAAATAGGCTTATAAAATAGACTCATTAAATAGGCTTATTAAATAGGATAATTAAATAGGCTCAATAAATTGGCTTATTAAATAGGCTCAATAAATAGGCTTATTAAATAGGCTCATTAAATACTTATTAAATAGGCTTATTAAATAGACTTATTAAATAGACTCATTAAATAGGCGTATTAAATAGGCTTATTAAATAGGCATATTAAATAGGTTTATTAAATAGACTTATTAAATAGCCTCATTAAATAGGCTTATTTTAGCAACTTAGGTTTATTAAATTTGCTTATTTCAGCAACTTAGACTTATTGAATAGCCTTATTTCAGCAACTTAGGCTTATTAAATAGGCTCATTTCCGCAACTTAGGCTTATTAAATAGCCTTATTTCAGCAACTTAGACTTATTAAATTGGTTCATTCAGCAACTTAGGCTTATTAAATAGGCTTATTTCAGCAACTTAGACTTATTAAATAGGCCTATTAAATAGGCTTATTAAATAGACTTATTAAATAGGCTTATTAAAAAGGCTTATTAAATAGACTTAATAAATAGGCTCATTAAATACTTATTAAATAGGTTTATTAAATAGGCGTATTAAATAGGCTTATTAAATAGGCGTATTAAATAGGCTTATTAAATAGGCTTATTAAATTGACTTATTAAATAGCCTCATCAAATAGGCTTATTTTAGCAACTTAGGCTTATTAAATAGGTTTATTTCAGCAACTTAGACTTATTAAATCGACTTATTATATAGACATTTCACCAACTTAGGCTCATTAAATAGGCTTATGAAATAGGCTTATTAAATAGACTTATTAAATAGGCGTATTAAATAGGCTTATTAAATAGACTTATTAAATAGCCTCATTAAATAGGCTTATTTGTGCAACTTAGGCTTTTTAAATAGGTTTATTTCAGCAATTTAGACTTATTAAATAGCCTTATTAAATAGGCTTATTTCAGCAACTTAGGCTTATTAAATAGGCTTATTTCAGCAACTTATGCTTATTAAATAGCCTTATTAAAAGGTTTATTTCAGCAACTTAGGCTTATTAAGTAGCATTTTTAAATAGGTTTATTTCAGCAACTTAGACTTATTAAAAATACATTTTTAAATAGGCTTAGTTCAGAAACTTCGGCTTATTAAATAGGCTTATTTCAGCAACTTAGGCTAATTAAATAGCCTTATTAAATAGGCTTATTTCAGCAACTTAGGTTTATTAAATAGCCTTATTAAATAGGCTTATTTTAGCAACTTAGACTTATTAAATCGACTTATTAAATAGACATTTCAGCAACTTAGGCTCATTAAATAGGCTTATGAAATATGCTTATTTCTGCAACTTAGACTTATTAGATAGGCCTATTAAATAGGCTTATTTTAGAAACTTAGGCTTATTAAATATGCTTATTTCAGCAACTTAGGCGTATTAAATAGCATTATTAAATAGGTTTATTTCTGCAACTTAGACTTATTAAATAGCCTTATTAAATAGGCTTATTTCAGCAACTTAGTCTTATTAAATAGGCTTATTTCAGCAACTTAGGCTCATTAAATAGCCTCATTAAATAGGCTTATTTCAGCAACTTAGGCTTATTAAATAGCCTTATTAAATAGGCTTATTTGAGCAACTTAGACTTATTAAATAGCCTTATTAAATAGGCTTATTTCAGCAACTTGGGCTTATTAAATAGGCTTATTCAGCAACTTAGGCTTGTTAAATAGGCTTATTTCAGCAACTTAGACTTATTAAATTGCCTTATTTCAGCAACTTACGCTTATTAAATAGGCTTCTTTCAGCAACTTAGGCTTATTAAATAGCCTTTTTAAATAGGCTTATTTCAGCAACTTGGGCTTATTAAATAGGCTTATTTCAGCAACTTACGCTGATTAAATAGGCTTATTTCAGCAACTTAGACTTATTAAATAGCCTTATTTCAGCAACTTAGGCTTATTAAATAGGCTTATTTCAGCAACTTAGACTTATTAAATAGCCTTATTTCAGCAACTTAGGCTTATTAAATAGGCTTATTTCAGCAATGTAGGCTTATTAAATAGCCTTATTTCAGCAACTTAGACTTATTAAATAGGCTTATTGCAGCAACTTAGGCTTATTAAATAGGCTTATTCAGCAACTTAGGCTTGTTAAATATGCTTATTAAATAGGCTTATTTCAGCAACTTAGGCTTATTAAATAGGCTTATTCAGCAACTTAGGCTTATTAAATAGTCTCATTAAATACTTATTAAACAGGCTTATTAAATAGACTTATTAAATAGGCTCAATAAATAGGCTTATTAAATAGGCTCATTAAATATGCTTAATAAATAGGCTTATTAAATAGGCTTATTAAATAGGCTTATTAAATAGGCTTATTAAATAGACTTATTAAATAGGCTTATTAAATAGGCTTATTAAATAGGCTTAATAAATAGGCTTATTAAATAGGCTCAATAAATAGGCTTATTAAATAGGCTCATTAAATACTTATTAAATAGGCTTATTAAATAGACTTATTAAATAGACTTATTAAATAGGCTTATTAAATAGGCTTATTAAATAGGCTTATTAAATAGACTTATTAAATAGCCTCATTAAATAGGCTCATTTCAGCAACTTAGGCTTATTAAATAGCCTTATTTCAGCAACTTAGACTTATTAAATATGCTTATTCAGCAACTTAGGCTTATTAAATAGCCTTATTAAATAGGCTTATTTCAGCAACTTAGGATCATTAAATAGGCTTATTTCAGCAACTTAGTCTTATTAATAAGGCTTATTTCAGCAACTTAGGCTTATGAAATAGGCTTATTCAGAAACTTAGGCTTATTAAATAGGCTTATTTCAGCAACTTAGACTTATTAAATAGGCTTATTAAATAGGCTTATTAAATAGGCTTATTACATAGGCTCAATAAATAGGCTTATTAAATAGGCTTATTAAATAGGCTTATTAAATAGGCTTATTACATAAGCTCAATAAATAGGCTTATTAAATAGGCTTATTAAATAGGCTTATTAAATAGCCTCATTAAATAGGCTTATTTTAGCAACTTAGGCTTTTTAAATAGGTTTATTTCAGCAACTTAGACGTATTAAATAGCCTTATTAAATAGGCTTATTTCAGCAACTTAGGCTTATTAAATAGGGTTATTTCAGCAACTTAGGCTTATTAAATAGGCTTATTTCAGCAACTTAGACTTGTTAAATAGGCTTATTTCAGCAACTTATGCTTATTAAATATACTTATTTCAGCAACTTAGGATTATTAAATAGGCTTATTTCAGCAACTTAGACTTATTAAATAGCCTTATTTCAGCAACTTAGGCTTATTAAATAGGCTTATTTCAGAAACTTAGTCTTATTAAATAACCTTATTTCAGCAACTTAGACTTATTAAATAGGCTTATTGCAGCAACTTAGGCTTATTAAATAGGCTTATTCAGCAACTTAGGCTTATTAAATAGGCTTATTTCAGCAACTCAGGCTTATTAAATAGGCTTATTCTGCAACTTAGGCTTATTAAATAGGCTTATTAAATAGGCGTATTAAATAGGCTTATAAAATAGACTCATTAAATAGGCTTATTAAATAGGATAATTAAATAGGCTCAATAAATTGGCTTATTAAATAGGCTCAATAAATAGGCTTATTAAATAGGCTCATTAAATACTTATTAAATAGGCTTATTAAATAGACTTATTAAATAGACTCATTAAATAGGCGTATTAAATAGGCTTATTAAATAGGCATATTAAATAGGTTTATTAAATAGACTTATTAAATAGCCTCATTAAATAGGCTTATTTTAGCAACTTAGGTTTATTAAATTTGCTTATTTCAGCAACTTAGACTTATTGAATAGCCTTATTTCAGCAACTTAGGCTTATTAAATAGGCTCATTTCAGCAACTTAGGCTTATTAAATAGCCTTATTTCAGCAACTTAGACTTATTAAATTGGTTCATTCAGCAACTTAGGCTTATTAAATAGGCTTATTTCAGCAACTTAGACTTATTAAATAGGCCTATTAAATAGGCTTATTAAATAGACTTATTAAATAGGCTTATTAAAAAGGCTTATTAAATAGACTTAATAAATAGGCTCATTAAATACTTATTAAATAGGTTTATTAAATAGGCGTATTAAATAGGCTTATTAAATAGGCGTATTAAATAGGCTTATTAAATAGGCTTATTAAATGGACTTATTAAATAGCCTTATTAAATAGGCTTATTTCAGCAACTTAGTCTTATTAAATAGGCTTATTTCAGCAACTTAGGCTCATTAAATAGCCTCATTAAATAGGCTTATTTCAGCAACTTAGGCTTATTAAATAGCCTTATTAAATAGGCTTATTTGAGCAACTTAGACTTATTAAATAGCCTTATTAAATAGGCTTATTTCAGCAACTTGGGCTTATTAAATAGGCTTATTCAGCAACTTAGGCTTGTTAAATAGGCTTATTTCAGCAACTTAGACTTATTAAATTGCCTTATTTCAGCAACTTACGCTTATTAAATAGGCTTCTTTCAGCAACTTAGGCTTATTAAATAGCCTTTTTAAATAGGCTTATTTCAGCAACTTGGGCTTATTAAATAGGCTTATTTCAGCAACTTATGCTGATTAAATAGGCTTATTTCAGCAACTTAGACTTATTAAATAGCCTTATTTCAGCAACTTAGGCTTATTAAATAGGCTTATTTCAGCAACTTAGACTTATTAAATAGCCTTATTTCAGCAACTTAGGCTTATTAAATAGGCTTATTTCAGCAATGTAGGCTTATTAAATAGCCTTATTTCAGCAACTTAGACTTATTAAATAGGCTTATTGCAGCAACTTAGGCTTATTAAATAGGCTTATTCAGCAACTTAGGCTTGTTAAATATGCTTATTAAATAGGCTTATTTCAGCAACTTAGGCTTATTAAATAGGCTTATTCAGCAACTTAGGCTTATTAAATAGTCTCATTAAATACTTATTAAACAGGCTTATTAAATAGACTTATTAAATAGGCTCAATAAATAGGCTTATTAAATAGGCTCATTAAATATGCTTAATAAATAGGCTTATTAAATAGGCTTATTAAATAGGCTTATTAAATAGGCTTATTAAATAGACTTATTAAATAGGCTTATTAAATAGGCTTATTAAATAGGCTTAATAAATAGGCTTATTAAATAGGCTCAATAAATAGGCTTATTAAATAGGCTCATTAAATACTTATTAAATAGGCTTATTAAATAGACTTATTAAATAGACTTATTAAATAGGCTTATTAAATAGGCTTATTAAATAGGCTTATTAAATAGACTTATTAAATAGCCTCATTAAATAGGCTCATTTCAGCAACTTAGGCTTATTAAATAGCCTTATTTCAGCAACTTAGACTTATTAAATATGCTTATTCAGCAACTTAGGCTTATTAAATAGCCTTATTAAATAGGCTTATTTCAGCAACTTAGGATCATTAAATAGGCTTATTTCAGCAACTTAGTCTTATTAATAAGGCTTATTTCAGCAACTTAGGCTTATGAAATAGGCTTATTCAGAAACTTAGGCTTATTAAATAGGCTTATTTCAGCAACTTAGACTTATTAAATAGGCTTATTAAATAGGCTTATTAAATAGGCTTATTACATAGGCTCAATAAATAGGCTTATTAAATAGGCTTATTAAATAGGCTTATTAAATAGGCTTATTACATAAGCTCAATAAATAGGCTTATTAAATAGGCTTATTAAATAGGCTTATTAAATAGCCTCATTAAATAGGCTTATTTTAGCAACTTAGGCTTTTTAAATAGGTTTATTTCAGCAACTTAGACGTATTAAATAGCCTTATTAAATAGGCTTATTTCAGCAACTTAGGCTTATTAAATAGGGTTATTTCAGCAACTTAGGCTTATTAAATAGGCTTATTTCAGCAACTTACGCTTATTAAATAGGCTTATTTCAGCAACTTAGGCTTATTAAATAGCCTTATTGAATAGGCTTATTTCAGCAACTTGGGCTTATTAAATAGGCTTATTTCAGCAACTTACGCTGATTAAATAGGCTTATTTCAGCAACTTAGACTTATTAAATAGCCTTATTTCAGCAACTTAGACTTGTTAAATAGGCTTATTTCAGCAACTTATGCTTATTAAATATACTTATTTCAGCAACTTAGGATTATTAAATAGGCTTATTTCAGCAACTTAGACTTATTAAATAGCCTTATTTCAGCAACTTAGGCTTATTAAATAGGCTTATTTCAGAAACTTAGTCTTATTAAATAACCTTATTTCAGCAACTTAGACTTATTAAATAGGCTTATTGCAGCAACTTAGGCTTATTAAATAGGCTTATTCAGCAACTTAGGCTTATTAAATAGGCTTATTTCAGCAACTCAGGCTTATTAAATAGGCTTATTCTGCAACTTAGGCTTATTAAATAGGCTTATTAAATAGGCGTATTAAATAGGCTTATAAAATAGACTCATTAAATAGGCTTATTAAATAGGATAATTAAATAGGCTCAATAAATTGGCTTATTAAATAGGCTCAATAAATAGGCTTATTAAATAGGCTCATTAAATACTTATTAAATAGGCTTATTAAATAGACTTATTAAATAGACTCATTAAATAGGCGTATTAAATAGGCTTATTAAATAGGCATATTAAATAGGTTTATTAAATAGACTTATTAAATAGCCTCATTAAATAGGCTTATTTTAGCAACTTAGGTTTATTAAATTTGCTTATTTCAGCAACTTAGACTTATTGAATAGCCTTATTTCAGCAACTTAGGCTTATTAAATAGGCTCATTTCAGCAACTTAGGCTTATTAAATAGCCTTATTTCAGCAACTTAGACTTATTAAATTGGTTCATTCAGCAACTTAGGCTTATTAAATAGGCTTATTTCAGCAACTTAGACTTATTAAATAGGCCTATTAAATAGGCTTATTAAATAGACTTATTAAATAGGCTTATTAAAAAGGCTTATTAAATAGACTTAATAAATAGGCTCATTAAATACTTATTAAATAGGTTTATTAAATAGGCGTATTAAATAGGCTTATTAAATAGGCGTATTAAATAGGCTTATTAAATAGGCTTATTAAATGGACTTATTAAATAGCCTCATCAAATAGGCTTATTTTAGCAACTTAGGCTTATTAAATAGGTTTATTTCAGCAACTTAGACTTATTAAATAGCCTTATTAAATAGGTTTATTTCAGCAACTTAGGTTTATTAAATAGGCTTATTTCAGCAACTTACGCTTATTAAATAGCCTTATTAATCAGGTTTATTTCAGCAACTTGGGCGTATTAAATAGCATTTTTAAATAGTTTTATTTCAGCAACTTAGACTTATTAAATAGACCTTTTTAAATAGGCTTAGTTCAGAAACTTAGGCTTATTAAATCGGCTTATTTCAGCAACTTAGGCTCATTAAATTGCATCATTAAATAGGCTTATTTCAGCAACTTAGGCTTATTAAATAGCCTTATTAAATAGGCTTATTTTAGCAACTTTGACTTATTAAATCGACTTATTAAATAGACATTTCAGCAACTTAGGCTCATTAAATAGGCTTATTTCAACAACTTAGGCTTATTAGATAGGCCTATTAAATAGGCTTATTTCAGCAACTTAGGCTTATTAAATATGCTAATTTCAGCAACTTAGGCTTATTAAATAGGCCTATTTCAGCAACTTAGACTTATTAAATAGCCTTATTTCAGCAACTTACGCTTATTAAATAGGCTTCTTTCAGCAACTTAGGCTTATTAAATAGCCTTATTAAATAGGCTTATTTCAGAAACTTGGGCTTATTAAATAGGCTTATTTTAGCAACTTATGCTGATTAAATAGGCTTATTTCAGCAACTTAGACTTATTAAATAGCCTTATTTCAGCAACTTAGACTTATTAAATAGGCTTTTTTCAGCAACTTAGACTTGTTAAATAGGCTTATTTCAGCAACTTATGATTATTAAATATACTTATTTCAGCAACTTAGGATTATTAAATAGGCTTATTTCAGCAACTTAGATTTATTAAATAGCCTTATTTCAGCAACTTAGGCTTATTAAATAGGCTTATTTCAGAAACTTAGGCTTATTAAATAGCCTTATTTCAGCAACTTAGACTTATTAAATAGGCTTATTTCGGCAACTTAGGCTTATTAAATAGGCTTATTCAGCAACTTAGGCTTATTAAATGGGCTTATTTCAGCAACTCAGGCTTATTAAATAGGCTTATTCTGCAACTTAGGCTTATTAAATAGGCTTATTAAATAGGCGTATTAAATAGGCTTATAAAATAGACTCATTAAATAGGCTTATTAAATAGGATAATTAAATAGGCTCAATAAATAGGCTTATTAAATAGGCTCAATAAATAGGCTTATTAAATAGGCTCATTAAATACTTATTAAATAGGCTTATTAAATAGACTTATTAAATAGACTTATTAAATAGGCGTATTAAATAGGCTTATTAAATAGGCATATTAAATAGGTTTATTAAATAGACTTATTAAATAGCCTCATTAAATAGGCTTATTTTAGCAACTTAGGTTTATTAAATAGGCTTATTTCAGCAACTTAGACTTATTGAATAGCCTTATTTCAGCAACTTAGGCTTATTAAATAGGCTCATTTCAGCAACTTAGGCTTATTAAATAGCCTTATTTCAGCAACTTAGACGTATTAAATTGGTTCATTCAGCAACTTAGGCTTATTAAATAGGCTTATTTCAGCAACTTAGACTTATTAAATAGGCCTATTAAATAGGCTTATTAAATAGACTTATTAAATAGGCTTATTAAAAAGGCTTATTAAATAGACTTAATAAATAGGCTCATTAAATACTTATTAAATAGGTTTATTAAATAGGCATATTAAATAGGCTTATTAAATAGGTGTATTAAATAGGCTTATTAAATAGGCTTATTAAATTGACTTATTAAATAGCCTCATCAAATAGGCTTATTTTACAACTCAGGCTTATTAAATAGGTTTATTTCAGCAACTTAGACTTATTAAATAGCCTTATTAAATAGGTTTATTTCAGCAACTTAGGCTTATTAAATAGGCTTATTTCAGCAACTTACGCTTATTAAATAGCCTTATTAATCAGGTTTATTTCAGCAACTTGGGCGTATTAAATAGCATTTTTAAATAGGTTTATTTCAGCAACTTAGACTTATTAAATAGACCTTTTTAAATAGGCTTAGTTCAGAAACTTAGGCTTATTAAATCGGCTTATTTCAGCAACTTAGGCTCATTAAATTGCCTCATTAAATAGGCTTATTTCAGCAACTTAGGCTCATTAAATAGCCTTATTAAATAGGCTTATTTTAGCAACTTTGACTTATTAAATCGACTTATTAAATAGACATTTCAGCAACTTAGGCTCATTAAATAGGCTTATGAAATATGCTTATTTCTGCAACTTAGACTTATTAGATAGGCCTATTAAATAGGCTTATTTCAGCAACTTAGGCTTATTAAATAGGCTTATTTCAGCAACTTAGGCTTATTAAATAGGCCTATTTCAGCAACTTAGACTTATTAGATAGCCTTATTTCAGCAACTTACGCTTATTAAATAGGCTTCTTTCAGCAACTTAGGCTTATTAAATAGCCTTATTAAATAGGCTTATTTCAGAAACTTGGGCTTATTAGATAGGCTTATTTTAGCAACTTACGCTGATTAAATAGGCTTATTTCAGCAACTTAGACTTATTAAATAGCCTTATTTCAGCAACTTAGACTTATTAAATAGGCTTATTTCAGCAACTTAGACTTATTAAATAGGCTTATTTCAGCAACTTAGACTTATTAAATAGCCTTATTTCAGCAACTTAGTCTTATTAAATAGGCTTATTTCAGCAACTAAGGCTTATTAAATAGCCGTATTTCAGCAACTTAGACTTATTAAATAGGCTTATTTCAGCAACTTAGGCTTATTAAATAGGCTTATTTTAGCATCTTAGGCTTTTTAAATAGGTTTATTTCAGCAACTTAGACGTATTAAATAGCCTTATTAAATAGGCTTATTTCAGCAACTTAGGCTTATTAAATAGGCTTATTTCAGCAATTTATGCTTATTAAATAGCCTTATTAAACAGGTTTATTTCAGCAACTTAGGCTTATTAAATAGCATTTTTAAATAGGTTTATTTCAGCAACTTAGACTTATTAAATATACCTTTTTAAATAGGCTTAGTTCAGAAACTTCGGCTTATTAAATAGGCTTATTTCAGCAACTTAGGCTCATTAAATAGCCTTATTAAATAGGCTTATTTCAGAAACTTAGGCTTATTAAATAGCCTTATTAAATGGGCTTATTTTAGCAACTTAGACTTATTAAATCGACTTATTAAATAGACATTTCAGCAACTTAGGCTCATTAAATAGGCTTATGAAATTTGCTTATTTCTGCAACTTAGACTTATTAGATAGGCCTATTAAATAGGCTTATTTCAGCAACTTAGACTTATTAAATAGCGTTATTTCAGCAACTTACGCTTATTAAATAGGCTTATTTCAGCAACTTAGGCTTATTAAATAGCCTTATTAAATAGGCTTATTTCAGCAACTTGGACTTATTAAATAGGCTTATTTCAGCAACTTACGCTGATTAAATAGGCTTATTTCAGCAACTTAGGATTATTAAATAGGCTTATTTCAGCAACTTAGGCTTATTAAATAGGCTTATTCAGCAACTTAGGCTTATTAAATAGGCTTATTTCAGCAACTCAGGCTTATTAAATAGGCTTATTCTGCAACTTAGGCTTATTAAATAGGCTTATTAAATAGGCGTATTAAATAGGCTTATAAAATAGACTCATTAAATAGGCTTATTAAATAGGATAATTAAATAGGCTCAATAAATTGGCTTATTAAATAGGCTCAATAAATAGGCTTATTAAATAGGCTCATTAAATACTTATTAAATAGGCTTATTAAATAGACTTATTAAATAGACTTATTAAATAGGCGTATTAAATAGGCTTATTAAATAGGCATATTAAATAGGTTTATTAAATAGACTTATTAAATAGCCTCATTAAATAGGCTTATTTTAGCAACTTAGGTTTTTTAAATAGGCTTATTTCAGCAACTTAGACTTATTGAATAGCCTTATTTCAGCAACTTAGGCTTATTAAATAGGCTCATTTCAGCAACTTAGGCTTATTAAATAGCCTTATTTCAGCAACTTAGACTTATTAAATTGGTTCATTCAGCAACTTAGGCTTATTAAATAGGCTTAGTTCAGCAACTTAGACTTATTAAATAGGCCTATTAAATAGGCTTATTAAATAGACTTATTAAATAGGCTTATTAAAAAGGCTTATTAAATAGACTTAATAAATAGGCTCATTAAATACTTATTAAATAGGTTTATTAAATAGGCGTATTAAATAGGCTTATTAAATAGGCGTATTAAATAGGGTTATTAAATAGGCTTATTAAATGGACTTATTAAATAGCCTCATCAAATAGGCTTATTTTAGCAACTTAGGCTTATTAAATAGGTTTATTTCAGCAACTTACGCTTATTAAATAGCCTTATTAATCAGGTTTATTTCAGCAACTTGGGCGTATTAAATAGCATTTTTAAATAGGTTTATTTCAGCAACTTAGACTTATTAAATATACCTTTTTAAATAGGCTTAGTTCAGAAACTTAGGCTTATTAAATGGGCCTATTTCAGCAACTTAGGCTCATTAAATTGCCTCATTAAATAGGCTTATTTCAGCAACTTAGGCTTATTAAATAGCCTTATTAAATAGGCTCATGTTAGCAACTTTGACTTATTAAATCGACTTATTAAATAGACATTTCAGCAACTTAGGCTCATTAAATAGGCTTATGAAATATGCTTATTTCTGCAACTTAGACTTATTAGATAGGCCTATTAAATAGGCTTATTTCAGCAACTTAGGCTTATTAAATAGGCTTATTTCAGCACGTTAGGCTTATTAAATAGGCCTATTTCAGCAACTTAGACTTATTAAATAGCCTTATTTCAGCAACTTACGCTTATTAAATAGGCTTCTTTCAGCAACTTAGGCTTATTAAATAGCCTTATTAAATAGGCTTATTTCAGAAACTTGGGCTTATTAAATAGGCTTATTTTAGCAACTTATGCTGATTAAATAGGCTTATTTCAGCAACTTAGACTTATTAAATAGCCTTATTAAATATACTTATTTCAGCAACTTAGGATTATTAAATAGGCTTATTTCAGCAACTTAGGCTTATTAAATAGGCTTATTCAGCAACTTAGGCTTATTAAATAGGCTTATTTCAGCAACTCAGGCTTATTAAATAGGCTTATTCTGCAACTTAGGCTTATTAAATAGGCTTATTAAATAGGCGTATTAAATAGGCTTATAAAATAGACTCATTAAATAGGCTTATTAAATAGGATAATTAAATAGGCTCAATAAATTGGCTTATTAAATAGGCTCAATAAATAGGCTTATTAAATAGGCTCATTAAATACTTATTAAATAGGCTTATTAAATAGACTTATTAAATAGACTTATTAAATAGGCGTATTAAATAGGCTTATTAAATAGGCATATTAAATAGGTTTATTAAATAGACTTATTAAATAGCCTCATTAAATAGGCTTATTTTAGCAACTTAGGTTTTTTAAATAGGCTTATTTCAGCAACTTAGACTTATTGAATAGCCTTATTTCAGCAACCTAGGCTTATTAAATAGGCTCATTTCAGCAACTTAGGCTTATTAAATAGCCTTATTTCAGCAACTTAGACTTATTAAATTGGTTCATTCAGCAACTTAGGCTTATTAAATAGGCTTAGTTCAGCAACTTAGACTTATTAAATAGGCCTATTAAATAGGCTTATTAAATAGACTTATTAAATAGGCTTATTAAAAAGGCTTATTAAATAGACTTAATAAATAGGCTCATTAAATACTTATTAAATAGGTTTATTAAATAGGCGTATTAAATAGGCTTATTAAATAGGCGTATTAAATAGGGTTATTAAATAGGCTTATTAAATGGACTTATTAAATAGCCTAATCAAATAGGCTTATTTTAGCAACTTAGGCTTATTAAATAGGTTTATTTCAGCAACTTACGCGTATTAAATAGCCTTATTAATCAGGTTTATTTCAGCAACTTGGGCGTATTAAATAGCATTTTTAAATAGGTTTATTTCAGCAACTTAGACTTATTAAATATACCGTTTTAAATAGGCTTAGTTCAGAAACTTAGGCTTATTAAATGGGCTTATTTCAGCAACTTAGGCTCATTAAATTGCCTCATTAAATAGGCTTATTTCAGCAACTTAGGCTTATTAAATAGCCTTATTAAATAGGCTCATTTTAGCAACTTTGACTTATTAAATCGACTTATTAAATAGACATTTCAGCAACTTAGGCTCATTAAATAGGCTTATTTCAGCAAGTTAGGCTTATTAAATAGGCCTATTTCAGCAACTTAGACTTATTAAATAGCCTTATTTCAGCAACTTACGCTTATTAAATAGGCTTCTTTCAGCAACTTAGGCTTATTAAATAGCCTTATTAAATAGGCTTATTTCAGAAACTTGGGTTTATTAAATAGGCTTATTTTAGCAACTTATGCTGATTAAATAGGCTTATTTCAGCAACTTAGACTTATTAAATAGCCTTATTTCAGCAACTTAGACTTATTAAATAGGCTTATTTCAGCAACTTAGACTTATTAAATAGGCTTATTTCAGCAACTTAGACTTATTAAATAGCCTTATTTCAGCAACTTAGGCTTATTAAATAGGCTTATTTCAGCAACTTAGGCTTATTAAATAGCCTTATTTCAGCAACTTAGACTTATTAAATAGGCTTATTTCAGCAACTTAGGCTTATTAAATAGACTTATTCAGCAACTTAGGCTTATTAAATAGGCTTATTAAATAGGCTTATTTTAGCAACTTAGGCTTTTTAAATAGGTTTATTTCAGCAACTTAGACGTATTAAATAGCCTTATTAAATAGGCTTATTTCAGCAACTTAGGCTTATTAAATAGGCTTATTTCAGCAATTTATGCTTATTAAATAGCCTTATTAAACAGGTTTATTTCAGCAACTTAGGCTTATTAAATAGCATTTTTAAATAGGTTTATTTCAGCAACTTAGACTTATTAAATATACCATTTTAAATAGGCTTAGTTCAGAAACTTCGGCTTATTAAATAGGCTTATTTCAGCAACTTAGGCTCATTAAATAGCCTTATTAAATAGGCTTATTTCAGTAACTTGGGCTTATTAAATAGGCTTATTAAATAGGCTTATTTTAGCAACTTAGACTTATTAAATCGACTTATTAAATAGACATTTCAGCAACTTAGGCTCATTAAATAGGCTTATTTCAGCAACTTAGGCTTATTAAATAGGCTTATTTCAGCAACTTAGACTTATTAAATAGCGTTATTTCAGCAACTTACGCTTATTAAATAGGCTTATTTCAGCAACTTAGGCTTATTAAATAGCCTTATTAAATAGGCTTATTTCAGTAACTTGGGCTTATTAAATAGGCTTATTTCAGAAACTTACGCTGATTAAATAGGCTTATTTCAGCAACTTAGACTTATTAAGTAGCCTTATTTCAGCAACTTAGGCTTATTAAATAGGCTTATTTCAGCAACTTAGACTTATTAAATAGCCTTATTTCAGCAACTTAGGCTTATTAAATAGGCTTATTTCAGAAACTTAGGCTTATTAAATAGCCTTATTTCAGCAACTTAGACTTATTAAATAGGCTTATTTCAGCAACTTAGGCTTATTAAATAGGCTTATTCAGCAACTTAGGCTTATTAAATAGGCTTATTTCAGCAACTCAGGCGTATTAAATAGGCTTATTCTGCAACTTAGGCTTATTAAATAGGCTTATTAAATAGGCATATTAAATAGGCTTATAAAATAGACTCATTAAATAGGCTTTTTAAATAGGATAATTAAATAGGCTCAATAAATTGGCTTATTAAATAGGCTCAATAAATTGGCTTATTAAATAGGCTCATTAAATACTTATTAAATAGGCTTATTAAATAGACTTATTAAATAGACTTATTAAATAGGCTTATTAAATAGGCTTATTAAATAGGTTCATTAAATAGACTTATTAAAAAGCCTCATTAAATAGGCTTATTTTAGCAACTTAGACTTATTGAATAGCTTTATTTCAGCAACTTAGGCTTATTAAATAGGCTCATTTCAGCAACTTAGGCTTATTAAATAGCCTTATTTCAGCAACTTAGACTTATTAAATTGGTTTATTCAGCAACTTAGGCTTATTAAATAGGCTTATTTCAGCAACTTAGACTTATTAAATAGGGCTATTAAATAGGCTTATTAAATAGACTTATTAAATAGGCTTATTAAAAAGGCTTATTAAATAGACTTAATAAATAGGCTCATTAAATACTTATTAAATAGGTTTATTAAATAGGCGTATTAAATAGGCTTATTAAATAGGCGTATTAAATAGGCTTATTAAATAGGCTTATTAAATGGACTTATTAAATAGCCTCATTAAATAGGCTTATTTTAGCAACTTAGGCTTATTAAATAGGTTTATTTCAGCAACTTAGACTTATTAAATAGCCTTATTAAATAGGCTTATTTCAGCAACTTAGGCTTATTAAATAGGCTTATTTCAGCAACTTACGCTTATTAAATAGCCTTAGTAATCAGGTTTATTTCAGCAACTTGGGCGTATTAAATAGCATTTTTAAATAGGTTTATTTCAGCAACTTAGACTTATTAAATAGACCTTTTTAAATAGGCTTAGTTCAGAAACTTAGGCTTATTAAATCGGCTTATTTCAGCAACTTAGGCACATTAAATAGCCTCATTAAATAGGCTTATTTCAGCAACTTAGGCTTATTAAATAGCCTTATTAAATAGACTTATTTTAGCAACTTTGACTTATTAAATCGACTTATTAAATAGACATTTCAGCAACTTAGGCTCATTAAATAGGCTTATGAAATATGCTTATTTCTGCAACTTAGACTTATTAGATAGGCCTATTAAATAGGCTTATTTCAGCAACTTAGGCTTCTTAAATAGGCTTATTTCAGCAACTTAGGCTTATTAAATAGGCTTATTTCAGCAACTTAGACTTATTAAATAGCCTTATTAAATAGGCTTATTTCAGCAACTTAGGCTTATTAAATAGGCTTATTTCAGCAATTTATGCTTATTAAATAGCCTTATTAAATAGGCTTATTTTAGCAACTTAGACTTATTAAATCGCCTTATTAGATAGACATTTCAGCAACTTAGGCTCATTAAATAGGCTTATGAAATATGCTTATTTCTGCAACTTAGACTTATTAGATAGGCCTATTAAATAGGCTTATTTCAGCAACTTAAGCTTATTAAATAGGCTTATTTCAGCAACTTAGGCTTATTAAATAGGCTTATTTCAGCAACTTACACTTATTAAATAGCCTTATTTCAGCAACTTACGCTTATTAAATAGGCTTCTTTCAGCAACTTAGGCTTATTAAATAGCCTTATTAAATAGGTTTATTTCAGCAACTTAGACTTATTAAATAGACCTTTTTAAATAGGCTTAGTTCAGAAACTTAGGCTTATTAAATCGGCTTATTTCAGCAACTTAGGCTCATTAAATAGCCTCATTAAATAGGCTCATTTCAGCAACTTAGGCTTATTAAATAGGCTTATTTCAGCAACTTAGACTTATTGAATAGCCTTATTTCAGCAACTTAGGCTTATTAAATAGGCTCATTTCAGCAACTTAGGCTTATTAAATAGCCTTATTTCAGCAACTTAGACTTATTAAATTGGTTTATTCAGCAACTTAGGCTTATTAAATAGGCTTATTTCAGCAACTTAGACTTATTAAATAGGCCTATTAAATAGGCTTATTAAATAGACTTATTAAATAGGCTTATTAAAAAGGCTTATTAAATAGACTTAATAAATAGGCTCATTAAATACTTATTAAATAGGTTTATTAAATAGGCGTATTAAATAGGCTTATTAAATAGGCGTATTAAATAGGCTTATTAAATAGGCTTATTAAATGGACTTATTAAATAGCCTCATCAAATAGGCTTATTTTAGCAACTTAGGCTTATTAAATAGGTTTATTTCAGCAACTTACGCTTATTAAATAGCCTTATTAATCAGGTTTATTTCAGCAACTTGGGCGTATTAAATAGCATTTTTAAATAGGTTTATTTCAGCAACTTAGACTTATTAAATATACCTTTTTAAATAGGCTTAGTTCAGAAACTTAGGCTTATTAAATGGGCTTATTTCAGCAACTTAGACTTATTAAATAGCCTTATTTCAGCAACTTAGACTTATTAAATAGGCTTATTTCAGCAACTTAGACTTATTAAATAGGCTTATTTCAGCAACTTAGACTTATTAAATAGCCTTATTTCAGCAACTTAGGCTTATTAAATAGGCTTATTTCAGCAACTTAGGCTTATTAAATAGCCTTATTTCAGCAACTTAGACTTATTAAATAGGCTTATTTCAGCAACTTAGGCTTAGTAAATAGGCTTATTCAGCAACTTAGGCTTATTAAATAGGCTTATTAAATAGGCTTATTTTAGCAACTTAGGCTTTTTAAATAGGTTTATTTCAGCAACTTAGACGTATTAAATAGCCTTATTAAATAGGCTTATTTCAGCAACTTAGGCTTATTAAATAGGCTTATTTCAGCAATTTATGCTTATTAAATAGCCTTATTAAACAGGTTTATTTCAGCAACTTAGGCTTATTAAATAGCATTTTTAAATAGGTTTATTTCAGCAACTTAGACTTATTAAATATACCTTTTTAAATAGGCTTAGTTCAGAAACTTCGGCTTATTAAATAGGCTTATTTCAGCAACTTAGGCTCATTAAATAGCCTTATTAAATAGGCTTATTTCAGCAACTTAGGCTTATTAAATAGCCTTATTAAATAGGCTTATTTCTGCAACTTAGACTTATTAGATAGGCCTATTAAATAGGCTAATTTCAGCAACTTAAGCTTATTAAATAGGCTTATTTCAGCAACTTAGGCTTATTAAATATACCTTTTTAAATAGGCTTAGTTCAGAAACTTCGGCTTATTAAATAGGCTTATTTCAGCAACTTAGGCTCATTAAATAGCCTTATTAAATAGGCTTATTTCAGCAACTTAGGCTCATTAAATAGGCTTATGAAATTTGCTTATTTCTGCAACTTAGACTTATTAGATAGGCCTATTAAATACGCTAATTTCAGCAACTTAAGCTTATTAAATAGGCTTATTTCAGCAACTTAGGCTTATTAAATAGGCTTATTTCAGCAACTTAGACTTATTAAATAGCGTTATTTCAGCAACTTACGCTTATTAAATAGGCTTATTTCAGCAACTTAGGCTTATTAAATAGCCTTATTGAATAGGCTTATTTCAGTAACTTGGGCTTATTAAATAGGCTTATTTCAGAAACTTACGCTGATTTAATAGGCTTATTTCAGCAACTTAGACTTATTAAGTAGCCTTATTTCAGCAACTTAGACTTATTAAGTAGCCTTATTTCAGCAACTTAGGCTTATTAAATAGGCTTATTTCAGCAACTTAGACTTATTAAATAGCCTTATTTCAGCAACTTAGGCTTATTAAATAGGCTCATTTCAGAAACTTAGGCGTATTAAATAGCCTTATTTCAGCAACTTAGACTTATTAAATAGGCTTATTTCAGCAACTTAGGCTTATTAAATAGGCTTATTCAGCAACTTAGGCTTATTAAATAGGCTTATTTCAGCAACTCAGGCTTATTAAATAGGCTTATTCTGCAACTTAGGCTTATTAAATAGGCTTATTAAATAGGCATATTAAATAGGCTTATAAAATAGACTCATTAAATAGGCTTTTTAAATAGGATAATTAAATAGGCTCAATAAATTGGCTTATTAAATAGGCTCAATAAATTGGCTTATTAAATAGGCTCATTAAATACTTATTAAATAGGCTTATTAAATAGACTTATTAAATAGACTTATTAAATAGGCTTATTAAATAGGCTTATTAAATAGGCTTATTAAATAGGTTCATTAAATAGACTTATTAAAAAGCCTCATTAAATAGGCTTATTTTAGCAACTTAGACTTATTGAATAGCTTTATTTCAGCAACTTAGGCTTATTAAATAGGCTCATTTCAGCAACTTAGGCTTATTAAATAGCCTTATTTCAGCAACTTAGACTTATTAAATTGGTTTATTCAGCAACTTAGGCTTATTAAATAGGCTTATTTCAGCAACTTAGACTTATTAAATAGGGCTATTAAATAGGCTTATTAAATAGACTTATTAAATAGGCTTATTAAAAAGGCTTATTAAATAGACTTAATAAATAGGCTCATTAAATACTTATTAAATAGGTTTATTAAATAGGCGTATTAAATAGGCTTATTAAATAGGCGTATTAAATAGGCTTATTAAATAGGCTTCTTAAATGGACTTATTAAATAGCCTCATTAAATAGGCTTATTTTAGCAACTTAGGCTTATTAAATAGGTTTATTTCAGCAACTTAGACTTATTAAATAGCCTTATTAAATAGGCTTATTTCAGCAACTTAGGCTTATTAAATAGGCTTATTTCAGCAACTTACGCTTATTAAATAGCCTTAGTAATCAGGTTTATTTCAGCAACTTGGGCGTATTAAATAGCATTTTTAAATAGGTTTATTTCAGCAACTTAGACTTATTAAATAGACCTTTTTAAATAGGCTTAGTTCAGAAACTTAGGCTTATTAAATCGGCTTATTTCAGCAACTTAGGCACATTAAATAGCCTCATTAAATAGGCTTATTTCAGCAACTTAGGCTTATTAAATAGCCTTATTAAATAGGCTTATTTTAGCAACTTTGACTTATTAAATCGACTTATTAAATAGACATTTCAGCAACTTAGGCTCATTAAATAGGCTTATGAAATATGCTTATTTCTGCAACTTAGACTTATTAGATAGGCCTATTAAATAGGCTTATTTCAGCAACTTAGGCTTATTAAATAGGCTTATTTCAGCAACTTAGGCTTATTAAATAGGCTTATTTCAGCAACTTAGACTTATTAAATAGCCTTATTAAATAGGCTTATTTCAGCAACTTAGGCTTATTAAATAGGCTTATTTCAGCAATTTATGCTTATTAAATAGCCTTATTAAATAGGCTTATTTTAGCAACTTAGACTTATTAAATCGACTTATTAAATAGACATTTCAGCAACTTAGGCTCATTAAATAGGCTTATGAAATATGCTTATTTCTGCAACTTAGACTTATTAGATAGGCCTATTAAATAGGCTTATTTCAGCAACTTAGGCTTATTAAATAGGCTTATTTCAGCAACTTAGGCTTATTAAATAGGCTTATTTCAGCAACTTAGACTTATTAAATAGCCTTATTAAATAGGCTTATTTCAGCAACTTAGGCTTATTAAATAGGCTTATTTCAGCAATTTATGCTTATTAAATAGCCTTATTAAATAGGCTTATTTTAGCAACTTAGAATTATTAAATCGACTTATTAAATAGACATTTCAGCAACTTAAGCTTATTAAATAGGCTTATTTCAGCAACTTAGGCTTATTAAATAGGCTTATTTCAGCAACTTACACTTATTAATTAGCCTTATTTCAGCAACTTACGCTTATTAAATAGGCTTCTTTCAGCAACTTAGGCTTATTAAATAGCCTTATTAAATAGGTTTATTTCAGCAACTTAGACTTATTAAATAGACCTTTTTAAATAGGCTTAGTTCAGAAACTTAGGCTTATTAAATCGGCTTATTTCAGCAACTTAGGCTCATTAAATAGCCTCATTAAATAGGCTCATTTCAGCAACTTAGGCTTATTAAATAGGCTTATTTCAGCAACTTAGACTTATTGAATAGCCTTATTTCAGCAACTTAGGCTTATTAAATAGGCTCATTTCAGCAACTTAGGCTTATTAAATAGCCTTATTTCAGCAACTTAGGCTTATTAAATAGGCTTATTTCACCAACTTAGACTTATTAAATAGCGTTATTTCAGCAACTTACGCTTATTAAATAGGCTTATTTCAGCAACTTAGGCTTATTAAATAGCCTTATTAAATAGGCTTATTTCAGTAACTTGGGCTTATTAAATAGGCTTATTTCAGAAACTTACGCTGATTAAATAGGCTTATTTCAGCAACTTAGACTTATTAAGTAGCCTTATTTCAGCAACTTAGACTTATTAAGTAGCCTTATTTCAGCAACTTAGGCTTATTAAATAGGCTTATTTCAGCAACTTAGACTTATTAAATAGCCTTATTTCAGCAACTTAGGCTTATTAAATAGGCTCATTTCAGAAACTTAGGCGTATTAAATAGCCTTATTTCAGCAACTTAGACTTATTAAATAGGCTTATTTCAGCAACTTAGGCTTATTAAATAGGCTTATTCAGCAACTTAGGCTTATTAAATAGGCTTATTTCAGCAACTCAGGCTTATTAAATAGGCTTATTTCAGCAACTTACACTTATTAAATAGCCTTATTTCAGCAACTTACGCTTATTAAATAGGCTTCTTTCAGCAACTTAGGCTTATTAAATAGCCTTATTAAATAGGTTTATTTCAGCAACTTAGACTTATTAAATAGACCTTTTTAAATAGGCTTAGTTCAGAAACTTAGGCTTATTAAATCGGCTTATTTCAGCAACTTAGGCTCATTAAATAGCCTCATTAAATAGGCTCATTTCAGCAACTTAGGCTTATTAAATAGGCTTATTTCAGCAACTTAGACTTATTAAATAGCCTTATTTCAGCAACTTAGGCTTATTAAATAGGCTCATTTCAGCAACTTAGGCTTATTAAATAGCCTTATTTCAGCAACTTAGGCTTATTAAATAGGCTTATTTCAGCAACTTAGACTTATTAAATAGCGTTATTTCAGCAACTTACGCTTATTAAATAGGCTTATTTCAGCAACTTAGGCTTATTAAATAGCCTTATTAAATAGGCTTATTTCAGTAACTTGGGCTTATTAAATAGGCTTATTTCAGAAACTTACGCTGATTAAATAGGCTTATTTCAGCAACTTAGACTTATTAAGTAGCCTTATTTCAGCAACTTAGACTTATTAAGTAGCCTTATTTCAGCAACTTAGGCTTATTAAATAGGCTTATTTCAGCAACTTAGACTTATTAAATAGCCTTATTTCAGCAACTTAGGCTTATTAAATAGGCTCATTTCAGAAACTTAGGCGTATTAAATAGCCTTATTTCAGCAACTTAGACTTATTAAATAGGCTTATTTCAGCAACTTAGGCTTATTAAATAGGCTTATTCAGCAACTTAGGCTTATTAAATAGGCTTATTTCAGCAACTCAGGCTTATTAAATAGGCTTATTCTGCAACTTAGGCTTATTAAATAGGCTTATTAAATAGGCATATTAAATAGGCTTATAAAATAGACTCATTAAATAGGCTTTTTAAATAGGATAATTAAATAGGCTCAATAAATTGGCTTATTAAATAGGCTCAATAAATTGGCTTATTAAATAGGCTCATTAAATACTTATTAAATAGGCTTATTAAATAGACTCATTAAATAGACTTATTAAATAGGCTTATTAAATAGGCTTATTAAATAGGCTTATTAAATAGGTTCATTAAATAGACTTATTAAAAAGCCTCATTAAATAGGCTTATTTTAGCAACTTAGACTTATTGAATAGCTTTATTTCAGCAACTTAGGCTTATTAAATAGGCTCATTTCAGCAACTTAGGCTTATTAAATAGCCTTATTTCAGCAACTTAGACTTATTAAATTGGTTTATTCAGCAACTTAGGCTTATTAAATAGGCTTATTTCAGCAACTTAGACTTATTAAATAGGGCTATTAAATAGGCTTATTAAATAGACTTATTAAATAGGCTTATTAAAAAGGCTTATTAAATAGACTTAATAAATAGGCTCATTAAATACTTATTAAATAGGTTTATTAAATAGGCGTATTAAATAGGCTTATTAAATAGGCGTATTAAATAGGCTTATTAAATAGGTTTATTAAATGGACTTATTAAATAGCCTCATTAAATAGGCTTATTTTAGCAACTTAGGCTTATTAAATAGGTTTATTTCAGCAACTTAGACTTATTAAATAGACTTATTAAATAGGCTTATTTCAGCAACTTAGGCTTATTAAATAGGCTTATTTCAGCAACTTACGCTTATTAAATAGCCTTAGTAATCAGGTTTATTTCAGCAACTTGGGCGTATTAAATAGCATTTTTAAATAGGTTTATTTCAGCAACTTAGACTTATTAAATAGACCTTTTTAAATAGGCTTAGTTCAGAAACTTAGGCTTATTAAATCGGCTTATTTCAGCAACTTAGGCACATTAAATAGCCTCATTAAATAGGCTTATTTCAGCAACTTAGGCTTATTAAATAGCCTTATTAAATAGGCTTATTTTAGCAACTTTGACTTATTAAATCGACTTATTAAATAGACATTTCAGCAACTTAGGCTCATTAAATAGGCTTATGAAATATGCTTATTTCTGCAACTTAGACTTATTAGATAGGCCTATTAAATAGGCTTATTTCAGCAACTTAGGCTTATTAAATAGGCTTATTTCAGCAACTTAGGCTTATTAAATAGGCTTATTTCAGCAACTTAGACTTATTAAATAGCCTTATTAAATAGGCTTATTTCAGCAACTTAGGCTTATTAAATAGGCTTATTTCAGCAATTTATGCTTATTAAATAGCCTTATTAAATAGGCTTATTTTAGCAACTTAGACTTATTAAATCGACTTATTAAATAGACATTTCAGCAACTTAGGCTCATTAAATAGGCTTATGAAATATGCTTATTTCTGCAACTTAGACTTATTAGATAGGCCTATTAAATAGGCTTATTTCAGCAACTTAGGCTTATTAAATAGGCTTATTTCAGCAACTTAGGCTTATTAAATAGGCTTATTTCAGCAACTTAGACTTATTAAATAGCCTTATTAAATAGGCTTATTTCAGCAACTTAGGCTTATTAAATAGGCTTATTTCAGCAATTTATGCTTATTAAATAGCCTTATTAAATAGGCTTATTTTAGCAACTTAGAATTATTAAATCGACTTATTAAATAGACATTTCAGCAACTTAAGCTTATTAAATAGGCTTATTTCAGCAACTTAGGCTTATTAAATAGGCTTATTTCAGCAACTTACACTTATTAAATAGCCTTATTTCAGCAACTTACGCTTATTAAATAGGCTTCTTTCAGCAACTTAGGCTTATTAAATAGCCTTATTAAATAGGTTTATTTCAGCAACTTAGACTTATTAAATAGACCTTTTTAAATAGGCTTAGTTCAGAAACTTAGGCTTATTAAATCGGCTTATTTCAGCAACTTAGGCTCATTAAATAGCCTCATTAAATAGGCTCATTTCAGCAACTTAGGCTTATTAAATAGGCTTATTTCAGCAACTTAGACTTATTGAATAGCCTTATTTCAGCAACTTAGGCTTATTAAATAGGCTCATTTCAGCAACTTAGGCTTATTAAATAGCCTTATTTCAGCAACTTAGACTTATTAAATTGGTTTATTCAGCAACTTAGGCTTATTAAATAGGCTTATTTCAGCAACTTAGACTTATTAAATAGGCCTATTAAATAGGCTTATTAAATAGACTTATTAAATAGGCTTATTAAAAAGGCTTATTAAATAGACTTAATAAATAGGCTCATTAAATACTTATTAAATAGGTTTATTAAATAGGCGTATTAAATAGGCTTATTAAATAGGCTTATTAAATAGGCTTATTAAATAGGCTTATTAAATGGACTTATTAAATAGCCTCATCAAATAGGCTTATTTTAGCAACTTAGGCTTATTAAATAGGTTTATTTCAGCAACTTACGCTTATTAAATAGCCTTATTAATCAGGTTTATTTCAGCAACTTGGGCGTATTAAATAGCATTTTTAAATAGGTTTATTTCAGCAACTTAGACTTATTAAATATACCTTTTTAAATAGGCTTAGTTCAGAAACTTAGGCTTATTAAATGGGCTTATTTCAGCAACTTAGGCTCATTAAATTGCCTCATTAAATAGGCTTATTTCAGCAACTTAGGCTTATTAAATAGCCTTATTAAATAGGCTCATTTTAGCAACTTTGACTTATTAAATCGACTTATTAAATAGACATTTCAGCAACTTAGGCTCATTAAATAGGCTTATGAAATATGCTTATTTCTGCAACTTAGACTTATTAGATAGGCCTATTAAATTCAGCAACTTAGGCTTATTAAATAGGCTTATTTCAGCAAGTTAGGCTTATTAAATAGGCCTATTTCAGCAACTTAGACTTATTAAATAGCCTTATTTCAGCAACTTACGCTTATTAAATAGGCTTCTTTCAGCAACTTAGGCTTATTAAATAGCCTTATTAAATAGGCTTATTTCAGAAACTTGGGCTTATTAAATAGGCTTATTTTAGCAACTTATGCTGATTAAATAGGCTTATTTCAGCAACTTAGACTTATTAAATGGCCTTATTTCAGCAACTTAGACTTATTAAATAGGCTTATTTCAGCAACTTAGACTTATTAAATAGGCTTATTTCAGCAACTTAGACTTATTAAATAGCCTTATTTCAGCAACTTAGGCTTATTAAATAGGCTTATTTCAGCAACTTAGGCTTATTAAATAGCCTTATTTCAGCAACTTAGACTTATTAAATAGGCTTATTTCAGCAACTTAGGCTTATTAAATAGGCTTATTCAGCAACTTAGGCTTATTAAATAGGCTTATTAAATAGGCTTATTTTAGCAACTTAGGCTTTTTAAATAGGTTTATTTCAGCAACTTAGACGTATTAAATAGCCTTATTAAATAGGCTTATTTCAGCAACTTAGGCTTATTAAATAGGCTTATTTCAGCAATTTATGCTTATTAAATAGCCTTATTAAACAGGTTTATTTCAGCAACTTAGGCTTATTAAATTGCATTTTTAAATAGGTTTATTTCAGCAACTTAGACTTATTAAATATACCTTTTTAAATAGGCTTAGTTCAGAAACTTCGGCTTATTAAATAGGCTTATTTCAGCAACTTAGGCTCATTAAATAGACTTATTAAATAGGCTTATTTCAGCAACTTAGGCTTATTAAATAGCCTTATTAAATAGGCTTATTTTAGCAACTTAGACTTATTAAATAGGCTTATGAAATTTGCTTATTTCTGCAACTTAGACTTATTAGATAGGCCTATTAAATAGGCTAATTTCAGCAACTTAAGTTTATTAAATAGGCTTATTTCAGCAACTTAGGCTTATTAAATAGGCTTATTTCAGCAACTTAGACTTATTAAATAGCGTTATTTCAGCAACTTACGCTTATTAAATAGGCTTATTTCAGCAACTTAGGCTTATTAAATAGCCTTATTAAATAGGCTTATTTCAGTAACTTGGGCTTATTAAATAGGCTTATTTCAGAAACTTACGCTGATTAAATAGGCTTATTTCAGCAACTTAGACTTATTAAGTAGCCTTATTTCAGCAACTTAGACTTATTAAATAGCCTTATTTCAGCAACTTAGGCTTATTAAATAGGCTTATTTCAGAAACTTAGGCTTATTAAATAGCCTTATTTCAGCAACTTAGACTTATTAAATAGGCTTATTTCAGCAACTTAGGCTTATTAAATAGGCTTATTCTGCAACTTAGGCTTATTAAATAGGCTTATTAAATAGGCATATTAAATAGGCTTATAAAATAGACTCATTAAATAGGCTTTTTAAATAGGATAATTAAATAGGCTCAATAAATTGGCTTATTAAATAGGCTCAATAAATTGGCTTATTAAATAGGCTCATTAAATACTTATTAAATAGGCTTATTAAATAGACTTATTAAATAGACTTATTAAATAGGCTTATTAAATAGGCTTATTAAATAGGCTTATTAAATAGGTTCATTAAATAGACTTATTAAAACGCCTCATTAAATAGGCTTATTTTAGCAACTTAGACTTATTGAATAGCTTTATTTCAGCAACTTAGGCTTATTAAATAGGCTCATTTCAGCAACTTAGGCTTATTAAATAGCCTTATTTCAGCAACTTAGACTTATTAAATTGGTTTATTCAGCAACTTAGGCTTATTAAATAGGCTTATTTCAGCAACTTAGACTTATTAAATAGGGCTATTAAATAGGCTTATTAAATAGACTTATTAAATAGGCTTATTAAAAAGGCTTATTAAATAGACTTAATAAATAGGCTCATTAAATACTTATTAAATAGGTTTATTAAATAGGCGTATTAAATAGGCTTATTAAATAGGCGTATTAAATAGGCTTATTAAATAGGCTTATTAAATGGACTTATTAAATAGCCTCATTAAATAGGCTTATTTTAGCAACTTAGGCTTATTAAATAGGTTTATTTCAGCAACTTAGACTTATTAAATAGCCTTATTAAATAGGCTTATTTCAGCAACTTAGGCTTATTAAATAGGCTTATTTCAGCAACTTACGCTTATTAAATAGCCTTAGTAATCAGGTTTATTTCAGCAACTTGGGCGTATTAAATAGCATTTTTAAATAGGTTTATTTCAGCAACTTAGACTTATTAAATAGACCTTTTTAAATAGGCTTAGTTCAGAAACTTAGGCTTATTAAATCGGCTTATTTCAGCAACTTAGGCACATTAAATAGCCTCATTAAATAGGCTTATTTCAGCAACTTAGGCTTATTAAATAGCCTTATTAAATAGGCTTATTTTAGCAACTTTGACTTATTAAATCGACTTATTAAATAGACATTTCAGCAACTTAGGCTCATTAAATAGGCTTATGAAATATGCTTATTTCTGCAACTTAGACTTATTAGATAGGCCTATTAAATAGGCTTATTTCAGCAACTTAGGCTTATTAAATAGGCTTATTTCAGCAACTTAGGCTTATTAAATAGGCTTATTTCAGCAACTTAGACTTATTAAATAGCCTTATTAAATAGGCTTATTTCAGCAACTTAGGCTTATTAAATAGGCTTATTTCAGCAATTTATGCTTATTAAATAGCCTTATTAAATAGGCTTATTTTAGCAACTTAGACTTATTAAATCGACTTATTAAATAGACATTTCAGCAACTTAGGCTCATTAAATAGGCTTATGAAATATGCTTATTTCTGCAACTTAGACTTATTAGATAGGCCTATTAAATAGGCTTATTTCAGCAACTTAAGCTTATTAAATAGGCTTATTTCAGCAACTTAGGCTTATTAAATAGGCTTATTTCAGCAACTTACACTTATTAAATAGCCTTATTTCAGCAACTTACGCTTATTAAATAGGCTTCTTTCAGCAACTTAGGCTTATTAAATAGCCTTATTAAATAGGCTTATTTCAGCAACTTGGGCTTATTAAATAGGCTTATTTTAGCAACTTTGACTTTTTAAATCGACTTATTAAATAGACATTTCAGCAACTTAGGCTCATTAAATAGGCTTATGAAATATGCTTATTTCTGCAACTTAGACTTATTAGATAGGCCTATTAAATAGGCTTATTTCAGCAACTTAGGCTTATTAAATAGGCTTATTTCAGCAACTTAGGCTTATTAAATAGCCTTATTTCAGCAACTTAGACTTATTAAATAGCCTTATTTCAGCAACTTAGGCTTATTAAATAGGCTTATTTCAGAAACTTAGGCTTATTAAATAGCCTTATTTCAGCAACTTAGACTTATTAAATAGGCTTATTTCAGCAACTTAGGCTTATTAAATAGGCTTATTCTGCAACTTAGGCTTATTAAATAGGCTTATTAAATAGGCATATTAAATAGGCTTATAAAATAGACTCATTAAATAGGCTTTTTAAATAGGATAATTAAATAGGCTCAATAAATTGGCTTATTAAATAGGCTCAATAAATTGGCTTATTAAATAGGCTCATTAAATACTTATTAAATAGGCTTATTAAATAGACTTATTAAATAGACTTATTAAATAGGCTTATTAAATAGGCTTATTAAATAGGCTTATTAAATAGGTTCATTAAATAGACTTATTAAAACGCCTCATTAAATAGGCTTATTTTAGCAACTTAGACTTATTGAATAGCTTTATTTCAGCAACTTAGGCTTATTAAATAGGCTCATTTCAGCAACTTAGGCTTATTAAATAGCCTTATTTCAGCAACTTAGACTTATTAAATTGGTTTATTCAGCAACTTAGGCTTATTAAATAGGCTTATTTCAGCAACTTAGACTTATTAAATAGGGCTATTAAATAGGCTTATTAAATAGACTTATTAAATAGGCTTATTAAAAAGGCTTATTAAATAGACTTAATAAATAGGCTCATTAAATACTTATTAAATAGGTTTATTAAATAGGCGTATTAAATAGGCTTATTAAATAGGCGTATTAAATAGGCTTATTAAATAGGCTTATTAAATGGACTTATTAAATAGCCTCATTAAATAGGCTTATTTTAGCAACTTAGGCTTATTAAATAGGTTTATTTCAGCAACTTAGACTTATTAAATAGCCTTATTAAATAGGCTTATTTCAGCAACTTAGGCTTATTAAATAGGCTTATTTCAGCAACTTACGCTTATTAAATAGCCTTAGTAATCAGGTTTATTTCAGCAACTTGGGCGTATTAAATAGCATTTTTAAATAGGTTTATTTCAGCAACTTAGACTTATTAAATAGACCTTTTTAAATAGGCTTAGTTCAGAAACTTAGGCTTATTAAATCGGCTTATTTCAGCAACTTAGGCACATTAAATAGCCTCATTAAATAGGCTTATTTCAGCAACTTAGGCTTATTAAATAGCCTTATTAAATAGGCTTATTTTAGCAACTTTGACTTATTAAATCGACTTATTAAATAGACATTTCAGCAACTTAGGCTCATTAAATAGGCTTATGAAATATGCTTATTTCTGCAACTTAGACTTATTAGATAGGCCTATTAAATAGGCTTATTTCAGCAACTTAGGCTTATTAAATAGGCTTATTTCAGCAACTTAGGCTTATTAAATAGGCTTATTTCAGCAACTTAGACTTATTAAATAGCCTTATTAAATAGGCTTATTTCAGCAACTTAGGCTTATTAAATAGGCTTATTTCAGCAATTTATGCTTATTAAATAGCCTTATTAAATAGGCTTATTTTAGCAACTTAGACTTATTAAATCGACTTATTAAATAGACATTTCAGCAACTTAGGCTCATTAAATAGGCTTATGAAATATGCTTATTTCTGCAACTTAGACTTATTAGATAGGCCTATTAAATAGGCTTATTTCAGCAACTTAAGCTTATTAAATAGGCTTATTTCAGCAACTTAGGCTTATTAAATAGGCTTATTTCAGCAACTTACACTTATTAAATAGCCTTATTTCAGCAACTTACGCTTATTAAATAGGCTTCTTTCAGCAACTTAGGCTTATTAAATAGCCTTATTAAATAGGCTTATTTCAGCAACTTGGGCTTATTAAATAGGCTTATTTTAGCAACTTTGACTTTTTAAATCGACTTATTAAATAGACATTTCAGCAACTTAGGCTCATTAAATAGGCTTATGAAATATGCTTATTTCTGCAACTTAGACTTATTAGATAGGCCTATTAAATAGGCTTATTTCAGCAACTTAGGCTTATTAAATAGGCTTATTTCAGCAACTTAGGCTTATTAAATAGCCTTATTTCAGCAACTTAGACTTATTAAATAGCCTTATTTCAGCAACTTAGGCTTATTAAATAGGCTTATTTCAGAAACTTAGGCTTATTAAATAGCCTTATTTCAGCAACTTAGACTTATTAAATAGGCTTATTTCAGCAACTTAGGCTTATTAAATAGGCTTATTCTGCAACTTAGGCTTATTAAATAGGCTTATTAAATAGGCATATTAAATAGGCTTATAAAATAGACTCATTAAATAGGCTTTTTAAATAGGATAATTAAATAGGCTCAATAAATTGGCTTATTAAATAGGCTCAATAAATTGGCTTATTAAATAGGCTCATTAAATACTTATTAAATAGGCTTATTAAATAGACTTATTAAATAGACTTATTAAATAGGCTTATTAAATAGGCTTATTAAATAGGCTTATTAAATAGGTTCATTAAATAGACTTATTAAAACGCCTCATTAAATAGGCTTATTTTAGCAACTTAGACTTATTGAATAGCTTTATTTCAGCAACTTAGGCTTATTAAATAGGCTCATTTCAGCAACTTAGGCTTATTAAATAGCCTTATTTCAGCAACTTAGACTTATTAAATTGGTTTATTCAGCAACTTAGGCTTATTAAATAGGCTTATTTCAGCAACTTAGACTTATTAAATAGGGCTATTAAATAGGCTTATTAAATAGACTTATTAAATAGGCTTATTAAAAAGGCTTATTAAATAGACTTAATAAATAGGCTCATTAAATACTTATTAAATAGGTTTATTAAATAGGCGTATTAAATAGGCTTATTAAATAGGCGTATTAAATAGGCTTATTAAATAGGCTTATTAAATGGACTTATTAAATAGCCTCATTAAATAGGCTTATTTTAGCAACTTAGGCTTATTAAATAGGTTTATTTCAGCAACTTAGACTTATTAAATAGCCTTATTAAATAGGCTTATTTCAGCAACTTAGGCTTATTAAATAGGCTTATTTCAGCAACTTACGCTTATTAAATAGCCTTAGTAATCAGGTTTATTTCAGCAACTTGGGCGTATTAAATAGCATTTTTAAATAGGTTTATTTCAGCAACTTAGACTTATTAAATAGACCTTTTTAAATAGGCTTAGTTCAGAAACTTAGGCTTATTAAATCGGCTTATTTCAGCAACTTAGGCACATTAAATAGCCTCATTAAATAGGCTTATTTCAGCAACTTAGGCTTATTAAATAGCCTTATTAAATAGGCTTATTTTAGCAACTTTGACTTATTAAATCGACTTATTAAATAGACATTTCAGCAACTTAGGCTCATTAAATAGGCTTATGAAATATGCTTATTTCTGCAACTTAGACTTATTAGATAGGCCTATTAAATAGGCTTATTTCAGCAACTTAGGCTTATTAAATAGGCTTATTTCAGCAACTTAGGCTTATTAAATAGGCTTATTTCAGCAACTTAGACTTATTAAATAGCCTTATTAAATAGGCTTATTTCAGCAACTTAGGCTTATTAAATAGGCTTATTTCAGCAATTTATGCTTATTAAATAGCCTTATTAAATAGGCTTATTTTAGCAACTTAGACTTATTAAATCGACTTATTAAATAGACATTTCAGCAACTTAGGCTCATTAAATAGGCTTATGAAATATGCTTATTTCTGCAACTTAGACTTATTAGATAGGCCTATTAAATAGGCTTATTTCAGCAACTTACGCTTATTAAATAGCCTTAGTAATCAGGTTTATTTCAGCAACTTAGGCTCATTAAATAGGCTTATGAAATATGCTTATTTCTGCAACTTAGACTTATTAGATAGGCCTATTAAATAGGCTTATTTCAGCAACTTAGGCTTATTAAATAGCCTTATTAAATAGGCTTATTTTAGCAACTTTGACTTATTAAATCGACTTATTAAATAGACATTTCAGCAACTTAGGCTCATTAAATAGGCTTATGAAATATGCTTATTTCTGCAACTTAGACTTATTAGATAGGCATATTAAATAGGCTTATTTCAGCAACTTACGCTTATTAAATAGCCTTAGTAATCAGGTTTATTTCAGCAACTTGGGCGTATTAAATAGCATTTTTAAATAGGTTTTATTTCAGCAACTTAGACTTATTAAATAGACCTTTTTAAATAGGCTTAGTTCAGAAACTTAGGCTTATTAAATCGGCTTATTTCAGCAACTTAGGCACATTAAATAGCCTCATTAAATAGGCTTATTTCAGCAACTTAGGCTTATTAAATAGCCTTATTAAATAGGCTTATTTTAGCAACTTTGACTTATTAAATCGACTTATTAAATAGACATTTCAGCAACTTAGGCTCATTAAATAGGCTTATGAAATATGCTTATTTCTGCAACTTAGACTTATTAGATAGGCCTATTAAATAGGCTTATTTCAGCAACTTAGGCTTATTAAATAGGCTTATTTCAGCAACTTAGGCTTATTAAATAGGCTTATTTCAGCAACTTAGACTTATTAAATAGCCTTATTAAATAGGCTTATTTCAGCAACTTAGGCTTATTAAATAGGCTTATTTCAGCAATTTATGCTTATTAAATAGCCTTATTAAATAGGCTTATTTTAGCAACTTAGACTTATTAAATCGACTTATTAAATAGACATTTCAGCAACTTAGGCTCATTAAATAGGCTTATGAAATATGCTTATTTCTGCAACTTAGACTTATTAGATAGGCCTATTAAATAGGCTTATTTCAGCAACTTAAGCTTATTAAATAGGCTTATTTCAGCAACTTAGGCTTATTAAATAGGCTTATTTCAGCAACTTACACTTATTAAATAGCCTTATTTCAGCAACTTACGCTTATTAAATAGGCTTCTTTCAGCAACTTAGGCTTATTAAATAGCCTTATTAAATAGGCTTATTTCAGCAACTTGGGCTTATTAAATAGGCTTATTTTAGCAACTTTGACTTTTTAAATCGACTTATTAAATAGACATTTCAGCAACTTAGGCTCATTAAATAGGCTTATGAAATATGCTTATTTCTGCAACTTAGACTTATTAGATAGGCCTATTAAATAGGCTTATTTCAGCAACTTAGGCTTATTAAATAGGCTTATTTCAGCAACTTAGGCTTATTAAATAGCCTTATTTCAGCAACTTAGACTTATTAAATAGCCTTATTTCAGCAACTTAGGCTTATTAAATAGGCTTATTTCAGAAACTTAGGCTTATTAAATAGCCTTATTTCAGCAACTTAGACTTATTAAATAGGCTTATTTCAGCAACTTAGGCTTATTAAATAGGCTTATTCTGCAACTTAGGCTTATTAAATAGGCTTATTAAATAGGCATATTAAATAGGCTTATAAAATAGACTCATTAAATAGGCTTTTTAAATAGGATAATTAAATAGGCTCAATAAATTGGCTTATTAAATAGGCTCAATAAATTGGCTTATTAAATAGGCTCATTAAATACTTATTAAATAGGCTTATTAAATAGACTTATTAAATAGACTTATTAAATAGGCTTATTAAATAGGCTTATTAAATAGGCTTATTAAATAGGTTCATTAAATAGACTTATTAAAACGCCTCATTAAATAGGCTTATTTTAGCAACTTAGACTTATTGAATAGCTTTATTTCAGCAACTTAGGCTTATTAAATAGGCTCATTTCAGCAACTTAGGCTTATTAAATAGCCTTATTTCAGCAACTTAGACTTATTAAATTGGTTTATTCAGCAACTTAGGCTTATTAAATAGGCTTATTTCAGCAACTTAGACTTATTAAATAGGGCTATTAAATAGGCTTATTAAATAGACTTATTAAATAGGCTTATTAAAAAGGCTTATTAAATAGACTTAATAAATAGGCTCATTAAATACTTATTAAATAGGTTTATTAAATAGGCGTATTAAATAGGCTTATTAAATAGGCGTATTAAATAGGCTTATTAAATAGGCTTATTAAATGGACTTATTACATAGCCTCATTAAATAGGCTTATTTTAGCAAACTTAGGCTTATTAAATAGGTTTATTTCAGCAACTTAGACTTATTAAATAGCCTTATTAAATAGGCTTATTTCAGCAACTTAGGCTTATTAAATAGGCTTATTTCAGCAACTTACGCTTATTAAATAGCCTTAGTAATCAGGTTTATTTCAGCAACTTGGGCGTATTAAATAGCATTTTTAAATAGGTTTATTTCAGCAACTTAGACTTATTAAATAGACCTTTTTAAATAGGCTTAGTTCAGAAACTTAGGCTTATTAAATCGGCTTATTTCAGCAACTTAGGCACATTAAATAGCCTCATTAAATAGGCTTATTTCAGCAACTTAGGCTTATTAAATAGCCTTATTAAATAGGCTTATTTTAGCAACTTTGACTTATTAAATCGACTTATTAAATAGACATTTCAGCAACTTAGGCTCATTAAATAGGCTTATGAAATATGCTTTTTTCTGCAACTTAGACTTATTAGATAGGCCTATTAAATAGGCTTATTTCAGCAACTTAGGCTTATTAAATAGGCTTATTTCAGCAACTTAGGCTTATTAAATAGGCTTATTTCAGCAACTTAGACTTATTAAATAGCCTTATTAAATAGGCTTATTTCAGCAACTTAGGCTTATTAAATAGGCTTATGAAATATGCTTATTTCTGCAACTTAGACTTATTAGATAGGCCTATTAAATAGGCTTATTTCAGCAACTTAGGCTTATTAAATAGCCTTATTAAATAGGCTTATTTTAGCAACTTTGACTTATTAAATCGACTTATTAAATAGACATTTCAGCAACTTAGGCTCATTAAATAGGCTTATGAAATATGCTTATTTCTGCAACTTAGACTTATTAGATAGGCATATTAAATAGGCTTATTTCAGCAACTTACGCTTATTAAATAGCCTTAGTAATCAGGTTTATTTCAGCAACTTGGGCGTATTAAATAGCATTTTTAAATAGGTTTTATTTCAGCAACTTAGACTTATTAAATAGACCTTTTTAAATAGGCTTAGTTCAGAAACTTAGGCTTATTAAATCGGCTTATTTCAGCAACTTAGGCACATTAAATAGCCTCATTAAATAGGCTTATTTCAGCAACTTAGGCTTATTAAATAGCCTTATTAAATAGGCTTATTTTAGCAACTTTGACTTATTAAATCGACTTATTAAATAGACATTTCAGCAACTTAGGCTCATTAAATAGGCTTATGAAATATGCTTATTTCTGCAACTTAGACTTATTAGATAGGCCTATTAAATAGGCTTATTTCAGCAACTTAGGCTTATTAAATAGGCTTATTTCAGCAACTTAGGCTTATTAAATAGGCTTATTTCAGCAACTTAGACTTATTAAATAGCCTTATTAAATAGGCTTATTTCAGCAACTTAGGCTTATTAAATAGGCTTATTTCAGCAATTTATGCTTATTAAATAGCCTTATTAAATAGGCTTATTTTAGCAACTTAGACTTATTAAATCGACTTATTAAATAGACATTTCAGCAACTTAGGCTCATTAAATAGGCTTATGAAATATGCTTATTTCTGCAACTTAGACTTATTAGATAGGCCTATTAAATAGGCTTATTTCAGCAACTTAAGCTTATTAAATAGGCTTATTTCAGCAACTTAGGCTTATTAAATAGGCTTATTTCAGCAACTTACACTTATTAAATAGCATTATTTCAGCAACTTACGCTTATTAAATAGGCTTCTTTCAGCAACTTAGGCTTATTAAATAGCCTTATTAAATAGGCTTATTTCAGCAACTTGGGCTTATTAAATAGGCTTATTTTAGCAACTTTGACTTTTTAAATCGACTTATTAAATAGACATTTCAGCAACTTAGGCTCATTAAATAGGCTTATGAAATATGCTTATTTCTGCAACTTAGACTTATTAGATAGGCCTATTAAATAGGCTTATTTCAGCAACTTAGGCTTATTAAATAGGCTTATTTCAGCAACTTAGGCTTATTAAATAGGCCTATTTAAGCAACTTAGACTTATTAAATAGCCTTATTTCAGCAACTTACGCTTATTAAATAGGCTTCTTTCAGCAACTTAGGCTTATTAAATAGCCTCATTAAATAGGCTTATTTCAGCAACTTGGGCTTATTAAATAGGCTTATTTTAGCAACTTACGCTGAATAAATAGGCTTATTTCAGCAACTTAGACTTATTAAAAAGCCTTATTTCAGCAACTTAGACTTATTAAAAAGCCTTATTTCAGCAACTTAGACTTATTAAATAGGCTTATTTCAGCAACTTAGACATATTAAATAGCCTTATTTCAGCAACATAGGCTTATTAAATAGGCTTATTTCAGCAACTTAGGCTTATTAAATAGCCTTATTTCAGCAACTTAGACTTATTAAATAGGCTTATTTCAGCAACTTAGGCTTATTAAATAGGCTTATTTCAGCAACTTAGGCTTATTAAATAGGCTTATTCAGCAACTTAGGCTTATTAAATAGGCTTATTAAATAGGCTTATTTTAGCAACTTAGGCTTTTTAAATAGGTTTGTTTCAGCAACTTAGACGTATTACATAGCCTTATTAAATAGGCTTATTTCAGCAACTTAGGCTTATTAAATAGGCTTATTTCAGCAATTTATGCTTATTAAATAGCCTTATTAAACAGGTTTATTTCAGCAACTTAGGCTTATTAAATAGCCTTATTAAATAGGCTTATTTCAGCAACTTAGGCTTATTAAATAGCCTTATTAAATAGGCTTATTTCAGCAACTTAGGCTTATTAAATAGCCTTATTAAATAGGCTTATTTTAGCAACTTAGACTTATTAAATCGACTTATTAAATAGACATTTCAGCAACTTAGGCTCATTAAATAGGCTTATGAAATTTGCTTATTTCTGCAACTTAGACTTATTAGATAGGCCTATTAAATAGGCTTATTTCAGCAACTTAAGCTTATTAAATAGGCTTATTTCAGCAACTTAGGCTTATTAAATAGGCTTATTTCAGCAACTTAGACTTATTAAATAGCGTTATTTCAGCAACTTACGCTTATTAAATAGACTTATTTCAGCAACTTAGGCTTATTAAATAGCCTTATTAAATAGGCTTATTTCAGCAACTTGGGCTTATTAAATAGGCTTATTTCAGAAACTTAGACTTATTAAGTAGCCTTATTTCAGCAACTTAGACTTGTTAAATAGGCTTATTTCAGCAACTTATGCTTATTAAATATACTTATTTCAGCAACTTAGGCTTATTAAATAGGTTTATTTCAGCAACTTAGACTTATTAAATAGCCTTATTTCAGCAACTTAGGCTTATTAAATAGGCTTATTTCAGAAACATAGGCTTATTAAATAGCCTTATTTCAGCAACTTAGACTTATTAAATAGGCTTATTTCAGCAACTTAGGCTTATTAAATAGGCTTATTCAGCAACTTAGGCTTATTAAATAGGCTTATTTCAGCAACTCAGGCTTATTAAATAGGCTTATTCTGCAACTTAGGCTTATTAAATAGGCTTATTAAATAGGCATATTAAATAGGCTTATAAAATAGACTCATTAAATAGGCTTTTTAAATAGGATAATTAAATAGGCTCAATAAATTGGCTTATTAAATAGGCTCAATAAATTGGCTTATTAAATAGGCTCATTAAATACTTATTAAATAGGCTTATTAAATAGACTTATTAAATAGACTTATTAAATAGGCTCATTAAATAGGCTTATTAAATAGGCTTATTAAATAGGTTCATTAAATAGACTTATTAAATAGCCTCATTAAATAGGCTTATTTTAGCAACTTAGACTTATTGAATAGCTTTATTTCAGCAACTTAGGCTTATTAAATAGGCTCATTTCAGCAACTTAGGCTTATTAAATAGCCTTATTTCAGCAACTTAGAATTATTAAATTGGTTTATTCAGCAACTTAGGCTTATTAAATAGGCTTATTTCAGCAACTTAGACTTATTAAATAGCCTTATTAAATAGGCTTATTTCAGCAACTTAGGCTTATTAAATAGGCTTATTTCAGCAACTTACGCTTATTAAATAGCCTTAGTAATCAGGTTTATTTCAGCAACTTGGGCGTATTAAATAGCATTTTTAAATAGGTTTATTTCAGCAACTTAGACTTATTAAATAGACCTTTTTAAATAGGCTTAGTTCAGAAACTTAGGCTTATTAAATCGGCTTATTTCAGCAACTTAGGCACATTAAATAGCCTCATTAAATAGGCTTATTTCAGCAACTTAGGCTTATTAAATAGCCTTATTAAATAGGCTTATTTTAGCAACTTTGACTTATTAAATCGACTTATTAAATAGACATTTCAGCAACTTAGGCTCATTAAATAGGCTTATGAAATATGCTTATTTCTGCAACTTAGACTTATTAGATAGGCCTATTAAATAGGCTTATTTCAGCAACTTAGGCTTATTAAATAGGCTTATTTCAGCAACTTAGGCTTATTAAATAGGCTTATTTCAGCAACTTAGACTTATTAAATAGCCTTATTAAATAGGCTTATTTCAGCAACTTAGGCTTATTAAATAGGCTTATTTCAGCAATTTATGCTTATTAAATAGTCTTATTAAATATGCTTATTTTAGCAACTTAGACTTATTAAATCGACTTATTAAATAGACATTTCAGCAACTTAGGCTCATTAAATAGGCTTATGAAATTTGCTTTTTTCTGCAACTTAGACTTATTAGATAGGCCTATTAAATAGGCTTATTTCAGCAACTTAAGCTTATTAAATAGGCTTATTTCAGCAACTTACGCTTATTAAATAGGCTTATTTCAGCAACTTAGACTTATTAAATAGCGTTATTTCAGCAACTTACGCTTATTGAATAGGCTTATTTCAGCAACTTAGGCATATTAAATAGCCTTATTAAATAGGCTTATTTCAGCAACTTGGGCTGATTTAATAGGCTTATTTCAGCAACTTACGCTGATTAAATAGGCTTATTTCAGCAACTTAGACTTATTAAGTAGCCTTATTTCAGCAACTTAGACTTGTTAAATAGGCTTATTTCAGCAACTTATGCTTATTAAATATACTTATTTCAGCAACTTAGGCTTATTAAATAGGCTTATTTCAGCAACTTAATCTTATTAAATAGCCTTATTTCAGCAACTTAGGCTTATTAAATAGGCTTATTTCAGAAACTTAGGCTTATTAAATAGCCTTATTTCAGCAACTTAGACTTATTAAATAGGCTTATTTCAGCAACTTAGGCTTATTAAATAGGCTTATTCAGCAACTTAGGCTTATTAAATAGGCTTATTTCAGCAACTCAGGCTTATTAAATAGGCTTATTCTGCAACTTAGGCTTATTAAATAGGCTTATTTAATAGGCATATTAAATAGGCTTATAAAATAGACTCATTAAATAGGCTTATTAAATAGGATAATTAAATAGGCTCAATAAATTGGCTTATTAAATAGTCTCAATAAATTGGCTTATTAAATAGGCTCATTAAATACTTATTAAATAGGCTTATTAAATAGACTTATTAAATAGACTTATTAAATAGGCTTATTAAATAGGCTTATTAAATAGGCTTATTAAATAGGTTTATTAAATAGACGTATTAAATAGCCTCATTAAATAGGCTTATTTTAGCAACTTAGACTTATTGAATAGCTTTATTTCAGCAACTTAGGCTTATTAAATAGGCTTATTTCAGCAACTTAGACTTATTAAATAGGGCTATTAAATAGGCTTATTAAATAGACTTATTAAATAGGCTTATTAAAAAGGCTTATTAAATAGACTTAATAAATAGGCTCATTAAATACTTATTAAATAGGTTTATTAAATAGGCGTATTAAATAGGCTTATTAAATAGGTGTATTAAATAGGCTTATTAAATAGGCTTATTTTAGCAACTTAGGCTTATTAAATAGGTTTATTTCAGCAACTTAGACTTATTAAATAGCCTTATTAAATAGGCTTATTTCAGCAACTTAGGCTTATTAAATAGGCTTATTTCAGCAACTTACGCTTATTAAATAGCCTTAGTAATCAGGTTTATTTCAGCAACTTGGGCGTATTAAATAGCATTTTTAAATAGGTTTATTTCAGCAACTTAGACTTATTAAATAGACCTTTTTAAATAGGCTTAGTTCAGAAACTTAGGCTTATTCAATCGGCTTATTTCAGCAACTTAGGCTCATTAAATAGCCTCATTAAATAGGCTTATTTCAGCAACTTAGGCTTGTTAAATAGCCTTATTAAATAGGCTTATTTTAGCAACTTTGACTTATTAAATCGACTTATTAAATAGACATTTCAGCAACTTAGGCTCATTAAATAGGCTTATGAAATATGCTTTTTTCTGCAACTTAGACTTATTAGATAGGCCTATTAAATAGGCTTATTTCAGCAACTTAGGCTTATTAAATAGGCTTATTTCAGCAACTTAGGCTTATTAAATAGGCTTATTTCAGCAACTTACACTTATTAAATAGCCTTATTTCAGCAACTTACGCTTATTAAATAGGCTTCTTTCAGCAACTTAGGCTTATTAAATAGCCTTATTAAATAGGCTTATTTCAGCAACTTGGGCTTATTAAATAGGCTTATTTTAGCAACTTTGACTTATTAAATCGACTTATTAAATAGACATTTCAGCAACTTAGGCTCATTAAATAGGCTTATGAAATATGCTTATTTCTGCAACTTAGACTTATTAGATAGGCCTATTAAATAGGCTTATTTCAGCAACTTAGGCTTATTAAATAGGCTTATTTCAACAACTTAGGCTTATTAAATAGGCCTATTTCAGCAACTTAGACTTATTAAATAGCCTTATTTCAGCAACTTACGCTTATTAAATAGGCTTCTTTCAGCAACTTAGGCTTATTAAATAGCCTCATTAAATAGGCTTATTTCAGCAACTTGGGCTTATTAAATAGGCTTATTTTAGCAACTTACGCTGATTAAATAGGCTTATTTCAGCAACTTAGACTTATTAAATAGCCTTATTTCAGCAACTTAGACTTATTAAATAGGCTTATTTCAGCAACTTAGACTTATTAAATAGGCTTATTTCAGCAACTTAGACTTATTAAATAGCCTTATTTCAGCAACATAGGCTTATTAAATAGGCTTATTTCAGCAACTTAGGCTTATTAAATAGCCTTATTTCAGCAACTTAGACTTATTAAATAGGCTTATTTCAGCAACTTAGGCTTATTAAATAGGCTTATTCAGCAACTTAGTCTTATTAAATAGGCTTATTTTAGCAACTTAGGCTTTTTAAATAGGTTTATTTCAGCAACTTACGCTTATTAAATAGGCTTATTTCAGCAATTTATGCTTATTAAATAGCCTTATTAAACAGGTTTATTTCAGCAACTTAGGCTTATTAAATAGCATTTTTAAATAGGTTTATTTCAGCAACTTAGACTTATTAAATATACCTTTTTAAATAGGCTTAGTTCAGAAACTTCGGCTTATTAAATAGGCTTATTTCAGCAACTTAGGCTTATTAAATAGCCTTATTAAATAGGCTTATTTTAGCAACTTAGACTTATTAAATCGACTTATTAAATAGACATTTCAGCAACTTAGGCTCATTAAATAGGCTTATGAAATATGCTTATTTCTGCAACTTAGACTTATTAGATAGGCCTATTAAATAGGCTTATTTCAGCAACTTAGGCTTATTAAATAGGCTTATTTCAGCAACTTGGGCTTATTAAATAGGCTTATTTTAGCAACTTACGCTGATTAAATAGGCTTATTTCAGCAACTTAGACTTATTAAATAGCCTTATTTCAGCAACTTAGACTTATTAAATAGGCTTATTTCAGCAACTTAGACTTATTAAATAGGCTTATTTCAGCAACTTAGACTTATTAAATAGCCTTATTTCAGCAACATAGGCTTATTAAATAGGCTTATTTCAGCAACTTAGGCTTATTAAATAGCCTTATTTCAGCAACTTAGACTTATTAAATAGGCTTATTTCAGCAACTTAGGCTTATTAAATAGGCTTATTCAGCAACTTAGGCGTATTAAATAGGCTTATTAAATAGGATTATTTTAGCAACTTAGACTTATTAAATAGCCTTATTTCAGCAACATAGGCTTATTAAATAGGCTTATTTCAGCAACTTAGGCTTATTAAATAGCCTTATTTCAGCAACTTAGACTTATTAAATAGGCTTATTCAGCAACTTAGGCTTATTAAATAGGCTTTTTAAATAGGTTTATTTCAGCAACTTAGGCTTATTAAATAGGCTTATTTCAGCAATTTATGCTTATTAAATAGCCTTATTAAACAGGTTTATTTCAGCAACTTAGGCTTATTAAATAGCATTTTTAAATAGGTTTATTTCAGCAACTTAGACTTATTAAATATACCTTTTTAAATAGGCTTAGTTCAGAAACTTCGGCTTATTAAATAGGCTTATTTCAGCAACTTAGGCTTATTAAATAGCCTTATTAAATACGCTTATTTTAGCAACTTAGACTTATTAAATCGACTTATTAAATAGACATTTCAGCAACTTAGGCTCATTAAATAGGCTTATGAAATTTGCTTATTTCTGCAACTTAGACTTATTAGATAGGCCTATTAAATAGGCTTATTTCAGCAACTTAGGCTTATTAAATAGGCTTATTTCAGCAACTTAGGCTTATTAAATAGGCTTATTTCAGCAACTTAGACTTATTAAATAGCCTTATTTCAGCAACTTACGCTTATTAAATAGGCTTATTTCAGCAACTTAGGCTTATTAAATAGCCTTATTAAATAGGCTTATTTCAGCAACTTGGGCTTATTAAATAGGCTTATTTCAGCAACTTACGCTGATTAAATAGGCTTATTTCAGCAACTTAGACTTATTAAATAGCCTTATTTCAGCAACTTAGACTTAAATTTTGATTTAAAGCTTTCGTGACTGCAGTAATTCATATTCTTAGTTTTTTCGGTAAAGTCACGTTGAAGAGAAACAACAAAATAACAAAATATATATAAAACAATAAAAAATTCTCACGACGTTTCGACCATAACTCAAACGGTATATTATTAATGATATAATTGCCCAAGTAGACGTTGCTCTCAGGGGCCTGGGTCACATCGCTGCAGACGTAGCAAGATCTGAAATCGCTGCAACCCTCAAAAACGCTAAGATGCCAGCTAGCAACCTCAGCAAAAATGAGCGTTTTGAATTATATAAATTAAAAAAGAGGAATGATATTGTAGTTCTCTCAGCTGACAAAGGCAATGCTACTGTTATCATGGATAAAATAGAATACAACAACAAAATTAAAGAATTACTCGACGATGGTAGTTATACAAAAATAAAAAGAGATCCCACCAACAGCCTCGTCACACAAACCAACAAAATAATTTCTGATTCAACCGCATTAATTGATCAATCTAAACAGTTTTCATTGAAACCTTCTGCTGCCAGGCCACCAAGATTATACGGCTTACCAAAAATACATAAAGTTGATACACCTCTTCGTCCCATAGTCTCTACTATCAGCTCCCCCACCTACAAACTAGCTCGTTTTTTTTCTGAAATCCTGCGTCCTTTCACTGGAAAGACCACCTCTGCGGTACAAAATTCTACTCACCTGGTATCAACAATCAAGGGTATTTCCCTGTCCCCAGACGACCTGCTTGTCAGTTTTGATGTAGTTTCCTTATTCACCAAGGTTCCTGTACCTGACACCATTGCAATCATTGAAGACTTGGTTCATCAAGGACTAAACACTGAGGTACCCCCCCTGGTGAGACACTGTTTAACCAATACATACTTCACTTGGAATGGAACTTTCTACAAACAAACTGAGGGCACCCCAATGGGCTCCCCCCTTTCTCCAGTTATAGCTAACATTTTCATGGAGAAATTTGAGACTGACGCCATCCAGACTGCCACTCTGCGCCCAACCTTATGGAAGAGGTACGTGGATGACACTTTTGTCATCTGGCCACATGGCCGGCCTGCTCTAGACCAATTCTTCGACCACATCAATTCCATACACCCAGCCATCAGATTTACCATGGAAGTCGAAATAGATGGCAAGATACCTTTTTTGGATGTCCTAATTAAAAAGAGACCTGATGGTTCAATGAGCCACTCTGTATACAGGAAAGCTACCCATACGGATGCTTATCTGAAACCGCATTCCCACCACCATCCATCACAGAAGAATTCTCTCATCAAGACTCTGTATCATAGAGCCCAATGCATATCCGACCAGGAACACATAAGCAGTGAACTCAAGCACGTACACCAAGCTCTTAGGGCTAATGGTTACTCCGACTATACAATCCGCAAAGCTATCACTCAAACCATGAAGAAGAACCCTCTTGAGGAGCCTTTCAAAACCATCACTTTACCCTACATTGCTGGGATCACAAAAAAGATCTCCAAAATCTTGAATAAACACAAGATCCAGGTCCGTTTCAACACATTACATAAAATCCGTGATCTGGTTCCGTCTGTAAAAGATGTGATTCCGGACATACAATACCCTGGTGTCTACAAACTAAGTTGCCTCTGTGGTAGTAGTTACATTGGAGAAACCAAACGCCATATCTCGGACCGCATTCGTGAACATAAAGCAGACCTTAAACACGGTAGGACCAACACCTCGGCCGTAGCAGATCATTGTTCTAATTCAGTAGGCTCACATGCCATTAACTTTTCCAAGACGGAGGTTCTTTGTAAGCAATCTGGCTTCCATGAGAGATTCGTTCATGAGGCTATCCACATATACAAACACAGAGACAATTTCAACCGAGAAGATGGATTCTATCTTAGCAATCATTGGAAAGATTTGATAAATCATTTCAGTTCTTGATTGATTGTTCACGCTTACAGTGGCTTCAGACAGCATACATAAAAACTAATTTCGTCTCCCCCCTCCTCTTTTCAAAAAATAGATGGACTAGTCCTGGCAAACAGCCAATCGTTGCGCGTGACGCAAACGTTATTTTTATATAAATAAATAAATATGCCGTTTTCAAAATAAATTTATGCAAACCGACACACCTGATGATGACCGTTTGAGTTATGGTCGAAACGTCGTGAGAATTTTTTATTGTTTTATATATATTTTGTTATTTTGTTGTTTCTCTTCAACGTGACTTTACCGAAAAAACTAAGAATATGAATTACTGCAGTCACGAAAGCTTTAAATCAAAATTTAATCGCCTCTACGGGGAGGGTTTTCACATAACTTTAAGATCCTTCAACAAACTCCGGGATAAGAAAGCTCAGCTGATCGAGTCTCTCACCTTCCTGAAGAGATGCCGTGACTCTGGGGTAATACCAATCGCATTTACACTCACCTCTGCTACTGTAACTTCTTCTAATGCGAAACGAATTCTTTTCAAAACTAGCTTAGCTCTTATCTCAGAAAAAATCAGACTTATACGCACAGAACTAGATCAGTTAGACAAGACACTCTACAAATCACACTTATCATTGACGGCAATAATGTCCACATCGGATTGGGAACATGTAGACAATATGACTGCCTCTTCAGCTGCTACTATGTCGACCAAATGTAAGGAAAACCTGATTTCCAAATTTAACCTCCTATTCAACAAAAGACCGGACCCACACACCAAAAAGTTAGACGTTAATAAAGTCGTAATTAATCGCAGTAACAGTTCTATTTCCGATGGTCTGAAATCCGTTTTAGCTAAAGGTCTAAACTTTGCAGTCACACCTAAACACATACCAGTTAATGATATAATTGCCCAAGTAGACGTTGCTCTCAGGGGCCTGGGTCACATCGCTGCAGACGTAGCAAGATCTGAAATCGCTGCAACCCTCAAAAACGCTAAGATGCCAGCTAGCAACCTCAGCAAAAATGAGCGTTTTGAATTATATAAATTAAAAAAGAGGAATGATATTGTAGTTCTCTCAGCTGACAAAGGCAATGCTACTGTTATCATGGATAAAATAGAATACAACAACAAAATTAAAGAATTACTCGACGATGGTAGTTATACAAAAATAAAAAGAGATCCCACCAACAGCCTCGTCACACAAACCAACAAAATAATTTCTGATTCAACCGCATTAATTGATCAATCTAAACAGTTTTCATTGAAACCTTCTGCTGCCAGGCCACCAAGATTATACGGCTTACCAAAAATACATAAAGTTGATACACCTCTTCGTCCCATAGTCTCTACTATCAGCTCCCCCACCTACAAACTAGCTCGTTTTTTGTCTGAAATCCTGCGTCCTTTCACTGGAAAGACCACCTCTGCGGTACAAAATTCTACTCACCTGGTATCAACAATCAAGGGTATTTCCCTGTCCCCAGACGACCTGCTTGTCAGTTTTGATGTAGTTTCCTTATTCACCAAGGTTCCTGTACCTGACACCATTGCAATCATTGAAGACTTGGTTCATCAAGGACTAAACACTGAGGTACCCCCCCTGGTGAGACACTGTTTAACCAATACATACTTCACTTGGAATGGAACTTTCTACAAACAAACTGAGGGCACCCCAATGGGCTCCCCCCTTTCTCCAGTTATAGCTAACATTTTCATGGAGAAATTTGAGACTGACGCCATCCAGACTGCCACTCTGCGCCCAACCTTATGGAAGAGGTACGTGGATGACACTTTTGTCATCTGGCCACATGGCCGGCCTGCTCTAGACCAATTCTTCGACCACATCAATTCCATACACCCAGCCATCAGATTTACCATGGAAGTCGAAATAGATGGCAAGATACCTTTTTTGGATGTCCTAATTAAAAAGAGACCTGATGGTTCAATGAGCCACTCTGTCTACAGGAAAGCTACCCATACGGATGCTTATCTGAAACCGGATTCCCACCACCATCCATCACAGAAGAATTCTCTCATCAAGACTCTGTATCATAGAGCCCAATGCATATCCGACCAGGAACACATAAGCAGTGAACTCAAGCACGTACACCAAGCTCTTAGGGCTAATGGTTACTCCGACTATACAATCCGCAAAGCTATCACTCAAACCATGAAGAAGAACCCTCTTGAGGAGCCTTTCAAAACCATCACTTTACCCTACATTGCTGGGATCACAAAAAAGATCTCCAAAATCTTGAATAAACACAAGATCCAGGTCCGTTTCAACACATTACATAAAATCCGTGATCTGGTTCCGTCTGTAAAAGATGTGATTCCGGACATACAATACCCTGGTGTCTACAAACTAAGTTGCCTCTGTGGTAGTAGTTACATTGGAGAAACCAAACGCCATATCTCGGACCGCATTCGTGAACATAAAGCAGACCTTAAACACGGTAGGACCAACACCTCGGCCGTAGCAGATCATTGTTCTAATTCAGTAGGCTCACATGCCATTAACTTTTCCAAGACGGAGGTTCTTTGTAAGCCATCTGGCTTCCATGAGAGATTCGTTCATGAGGCTATCCACATATACAAACACAGAGACAATTTCAACCGAGAAGATGGATTCTATCTTAGCAATCATTGGAAAGATTTGATAAATCATTTCAGTTCTTGATTGATTGTTCACGCTTACAGTGGCTTCAGACAGCATACATAAAAACTAATTTCGTCTCCCCCCTCCTCTTTTCAAAAAATAGATGGACTAGTCCTGGCAAACAGCCAATCGTTGCGCGTGACGCAAACGTTATTTTTATATAAATAAATAAATATGCCGTTTTCAAAATAAATTTATGCAAACCGACACACCTGATGATGACCGTTTGAGTTATGGTCGAAACGTCGTGAGAATTTTTTATTGTTTTATATATATTTTGTTATTTTGTTGTTTCTCTTCAACGTGACTTTACCGAAAAAACTAAGAATATGAATTACTGCAGTCACGAAAGCTTTAAATCAAAATTTAATCGCCTCTACGGGGAGGGTTTTCACATAACTTTAAGATCCTTCAACAAACTCCGGGATAAGAAAGCTCAGCTGATCGAGTCTCTCACCTTCCTGAAGAGATGCCGTGACTCTGGGGTAATACCAATCGCATTTACACTCACCTCTGCTACTGTAACTTCTTCTAATGCGAAACGAATTCTTTTCAAAACTAGCTTAGCTCTTATCTCAGAAAAAATCAGACTTATACGCACAGAACTAGATCAGTTAGACAAGACACTCTACAAATCACACTTATCATTGACGGCAATAATGTCCACATCGGATTGGGAACATGTAGACAATATGACTGCCTCTTCAGCTGCTACTATGTCGACCAAATGTAAGGAAAACCTGATTTCCAAATTTAACCTCCTATTCAACAAAAGACCGGACCCACACACCAAAAAGTTAGACGTTAATAAAGTCGTAATTAATCGCAGTAACAGTTCTATTTCCGATGGTCTGAAATCCGTTTTAGCTAAAGGTCTAAACTTTGCAGTCACACCTAAACACATACCAGTTAATGATATAATTGCCCAAGTAGACGTTGCTCTCAGGGGCCTGGGTCACATCGCTGCAGACGTAGCAAGATCTGAAATCGCTGCAACCCTCAAAAACGCTAAGATGCCAGCTAGCAACCTCAGCAAAAATGAGCGTTTTGAATTATATAAATTAAAAAAGAGGAATGATATTGTAGTTCTCTCAGCTGACAAAGGCAATGCTACTGTTATCATGGATAAAATAGAATACAACAACAAAATTAAAGAATTACTCGACGATGGTAGTTATACAAAAATAAAAAGAGATCCCACCAACAGCCTCGTCACACAAACCAACAAAATAATTTCTGATTCAACCGCATTAATTGATCAATCTAAACAGTTTTCATTGAAACCTTCTGCTGCCAGGCCACCAAGATTATACGGCTTACCAAAAATACATAAAGTTGATACACCTCTTCGTCCCATAGTCTCTACTATCAGCTCCCCCACCTACAAACTAGCTCGTTTTTTGTCTGAAATCCTGCGTCCTTTCACTGGAAAGACCACCTCTGCGGTACAAAATTCTACTCACCTGGTATCAACAATCAAGGGTATTTCCCTGTCCCCAGACGACCTGCTTGTCAGTTTTGATGTAGTTTCCTTATTCACCAAGGTTCCTGTACCTGACACCATTGCAATCATTGAAGACTTGGTTCATCAAGGACTAAACACTGAGGTACCCCCCCTGGTGAGACACTGTTTAACCAATACATACTTCACTTGGAATGGAACTTTCTACAAACAAACTGAGGGCACCCCAATGGGCTCCCCCCTTTCTCCAGTTATAGCTAACATTTTCATGGAGAAATTTGAGACTGACGCCATCCAGACTGCCACTCTGCGCCCAACCTTATGGAAGAGGTACGTGGATGACACTTTTGTCATCTGGCCACATGGCCGGCCTGCTCTAGACCAATTCTTCGACCACATCAATTCCATACACCCAGCCATCAGATTTACCATGGAAGTCGAAATAGATGGCAAGATACCTTTTTTGGATGTCCTAATTAAAAAGAGACCTGATGGTTCAATGAGCCACTCTGTCTACAGGAAAGCTACCCATACGGATGCTTATCTGAAACCGGATTCCCACCACCATCCATCACAGAAGAATTCTCTCATCAAGACTCTGTATCATAGAGCCCAATGCATATCCGACCAGGAACACATAAGCAGTGAACTCAAGCACGTACACCAAGCTCTTAGGGCTAATGGTTACTCCGACTATACAATCCGCAAAGCTATCACTCAAACCATGAAGAAGAACCCTCTTGAGGAGCCTTTCAAAACCATCACTTTACCCTACATTGCTGGGATCACAAAAAAGATCTCCAAAATCTTGAATAAACACAAGATCCAGGTCCGTTTCAACACATTACATAAAATCCGTGATCTGGTTCCGTCTGTAAAAGATGTGATTCCGGACATACAATACCCTGGTGTCTACAAACTAAGTTGCCTCTGTGGTAGTAGTTACATTGGAGAAACCAAACGCCATATCTCGGACCGCATTCGTGAACATAAAGCAGACCTTAAACACGGTAGGACCAACACCTCGGCCGTAGCAGATCATTGTTCTAATTCAGTAGGCTCACATGCCATTAACTTTTCCAAGACGGAGGTTCTTTGTAAGCCATCTGGCTTCCATGAGAGATTCGTTCATGAGGCTATCCACATATACAAACACAGAGACAATTTCAACCGAGAAGATGGATTCTATCTTAGCAATCATTGGAAAGATTTGATAAATCATTTCAGTTCTTGATTGATTGTTCACGCTTACAGTGGCTTCAGACAGCATACATAAAAACTAATTTCGTCTCCCCCCTCCTCTTTTCAAAAAATAGATGGACTAGTCCTGGCAAACAGCCAATCGTTGCGTGTGACGCAAACGTTATTTTTATATAAATAAATAAATATGCCGTTTTCAAAATAAATTTATGCAAACCGACACACCTGATGATGACCGTTTGAGTTATGGTCGAAACGTCGTGAGAATTTTTTATTGTTTTATATATATTTTGTTATTTTGTTGTTTCTCTTCAACGTGACTTTACCGAAAAAACTAAGAATATGAATTACTGCAGTCACGAAAGCTTTAAATCAAAATTTAATCGCCTCTACGGGGAGGGTTTTCACATAACTTTAAGATCCTTCAACAAACTCCGGGATAAGAAAGCTCAGCTGATCGAGTCTCTCACCTTCCTGAAGAGATGCCGCGACTCTGGGGTAATACCAATCGCATTTACACTCACCTCTGCTACTGTAACTTCTTCTAATGCGAAACGAATTCTTTTCAAAACTAGCTTAGCTCTTATCTCAGAAAAAATCAGACTTATACGCACAGAACTAGATCAGTTAGACAAGACACTCTACAAATCACACTTATCATTGACGGCAATAATGTCCACATCGGATTGGGAACATGTAGACAATATGACTGCCTCTTCAGCTGCTACTATGTCGACCAAATGTAAGGAAAACCTGATTTCCAAATTTAACCTCCTATTCAACAAAAGACCGGACCCACACACCAAAAAGTTAGACGTTAATAAAGTCGTAATTAATCGCAGTAACAGTTCTATTTCCGATGGTCTGAAATCCGTTTTAGCTAAAGGTCTAAACTTTGCAGTCACACCTAAACACATACCAGTTAATGATATAATTGCCCAAGTAGACGTTGCTCTCAGGGGCCTGGGTCACATCGCTGCAGACGTAGCAAGATCTGAAATCGCTGCAACCCTCAAAAACGCTAAGATGCCAGCTAGCAACCTCAGCAAAAATGAGCGTTTTGAATTATATAAATTAAAAAAGAGGAATGATATTGTAGTTCTCTCAGCTGACAAAGGCAATGCTACTGTTATCATGGATAAAATAGAATACAACAACAAAATTAAAGAATTACTCGACGATGGTAGTTATACAAAAATAAAAAGAGATCCCACCAACAGCCTCGTCACACAAACCAACAAAATAATTTCTGATTCAACCGCATTAATTGATCAATCTAAACAGTTTTCATTGAAACCTTCTGCTGCCAGGCCACCAAGATTATACGGCTTACCAAAAATACATAAAGTTGATACACCTCTTCGTCCCATAGTCTCTACTATCAGCTCCCCCACCTACAAACTAGCTCGTTTTTTGTCTGAAATCCTGCGTCCTTTCACTGGAAAGACCACCTCTGCGGTACAAAATTCTACTCACCTGGTATCAACAATCAAGGGTATTTCCCTGTCCCCAGACGACCTGCTTGTCAGTTTTGATGTAGTTTCCTTATTCACCAAGGTTCCTGTACCTGACACCATTGCAATCATTGAAGACTTGGTTCATCAAGGACTAAACACTGAGGTACCCCCCCTGGTGAGACACTGTTTAACCAATACATACTTCACTTGGAATGGAACTTTCTACAAACAAACTGAGGGCACCCCAATGGGCTCCCCCCTTTCTCCAGTTATAGCTAACATTTTCATGGAGAAATTTGAGACTGACGCCATCCAGACTGCCACTCTGCGCCCAACCTTATGGAAGAGGTACGTGGATGACACTTTTGTCATCTGGCCACATGGCCGGCCTGCTCTAGACCAATTCTTCGACCACATCAATTCCATACACCCAGCCATCAGATTTACCATGGAAGTCGAAATAGATGGCAAGATACCTTTTTTGGATGTCCTAATTAAAAAGAGACCTGATGGTTCAATGAGCCACTCTGTCTACAGGAAAGCTACCCATACGGATGCTTATCTGAAACCGGATTCCCACCACCATCCATCACAGAAGAATTCTCTCATCAAGACTCTGTATCATAGAGCCCAATGCATATCCGACCAGGAACACATAAGCAGTGAACTCAAGCACGTACACCAAGCTCTTAGGGCTAATGGTTACTCCGACTATACAATCCGCAAAGCTATCACTCAAACCATGAAGAAGAACCCTCTTGAGGAGCCTTTCAAAACCATCACTTTACCCTACATTGCTGGGATCACAAAAAAGATCTCCAAAATCTTGAATAAACACAAGATCCAGGTCCGTTTCAACACATTACATAAAATCCGTGATCTGGTTCCGTCTGTAAAAGATGTGATTCCGGACATACAATACCCTGGTGTCTACAAACTAAGTTGCCTCTGTGGTAGTAGTTACATTGGAGAAACCAAACGCCATATCTCGGACCGCATTCGTGAACATAAAGCAGACCTTAAACACGGTAGGACCAACACCTCGGCCGTAGCAGATCATTGTTCTAATTCAGTAGGCTCACATGCCATTAACTTTTCCAAGACGGAGGTTCTTTGTAAGCCATCTGGCTTCCATGAGAGATTCGTTCATGAGGCTATCCACATATACAAACACAGAGACAATTTCAACCGAGAAGATGGATTCTATCTTAGCAATCATTGGAAAGATTTGATAAATCATTTCAGTTCTTGATTGATTGTTCACGCTTACAGTGGCTTCAGACAGCATACATAAAAACTAATTTCGTCTCCCCCCTCCTCTTTTCAAAAAATAGATGGACTAGTCCTGGCAAACAGCCAATCGTTGCGTGTGACGCAAACGTTATTTTTATATAAATAAATAAATATGCCGTTTTCAAAATAAATTTATGCAAACCGACACACCTGATGATGACCGTTTGAGTTATGGTCGAAACGTCGTGAGAATTTTTTATTGTTTTATATATATTTTGTTATTTTGTTGTTTCTCTTCAACGTGACTTTACCGAAAAAACTAAGAATACAACTTAGACTTGTTAAATAGGCTTATTTCAGCAACGTATGCTTATTAAATATACTTATTTCAGCAACTTAGGCTTATTAAATAGGCTTATTTCAGCAACTTAGACTTATTAAATAGCCTTATTTCAGCAACTTAGACTTGTTAAATAGGCTTATTTCAGCAACGTATGCTTATTAAATATACTTATTTCAGCAACTTAGGCTTATTAAATAGGCTTATTTCAGGAACTTAGACTTATTAAATAGCCTTATTTCAGCAACTTAGGCTTATTAAATAGGCTTATTTCAGAAACTTAGGCTTATTAAATAGCCTTATTTCAGCAACTTAGACTTATTAAATAGGCTTATTTTAGCATCTTAGGCTTATTAAAAAGGCTTATTCAGCAACTTAGGCTTATTAAATAGGCTTATTTCAGCAACTCAGGCTTATTAAATAGGCTTATTCTGCAACTTAGGCTTATTAAATAGGCTTATTAAATAGGCGTATTAAATAGGCTTATAAAATAGACACATTAAATAGGCTTATTAAATAGGATAATTAAATAGGCTCAATAAATTGGCTTATTAAATAGGCTCAATAAATTGGCTTATTAAATAGGCTCATTAAATACTTATTAAATAGGCTTATTAAATAGACTTATTAAATATACTTATTAAATAGGCTTATTAAATAGGCTTATTAAATAGGTTTATTAAATAGACTTATTAAATAGCCTCATTAAATAGGCTTATTTTAGCAACTTAGATTTATTAAATAGGCTTATTTCAGCAACTTAGACTTATTGAATAGCCTTATTTCAGCAACTTAGGCTTATTAAATAGGCTCATTTCAGCAACTTAGGCTTATTAAATAGCCTTATTTCAGCAACTTAGACTTATTAAATTGGTTTATTCAGCAACTTAGGCTTATTAAATATGCTTATTTCAGCAACTTAGACTTATTAAATAGGCCTATTAAATAGGCTTATTAAATAGACTTATTAAATAGGCTTATTAAAAAGGCTTATTAAATAGACTTAATAAATAGGCTCATTAAATACTTATTAAATAGGTTTATTAAATAGGCATATTAAATAGGCTTATTAAATAGGCGTATTAAATAGGCTTATTAAATAGGCTTATTAAATGGACTTATTAAATAGCCTCATTAAATAGGCTTATTTTAGCAACTTAGGCTTATTAAATAGGTTTATTTCAGCAACTTAGACTTATTAAATAGCCTTATTAAATAGGCTTATTTCAGCAACTTAGGCTTATTAAATAGGCTTATTTCAGCAACTTACGCTTATTAAATAGCCTTATTAATCAGGTTTATTTCAGCAACTTGGGCGTATTAAATAGCATTTTTAAATAGGTTTATTTCAGCAACTTAAACTTATTAAATAGACCTTTTTAAATAGGCTTAGTTCAGAAACTTAGGCTTATTAAATCGGCTTATTTCAGCAACTTAGGCTCATTAAATAGCCTCATTAAATAGGCTTATTTCAGCAACTTAGGCTTATTAAATAGCCTTATTAAATAGGCTTATTTTAGCAACTTTGACTTATTAAATCGACTTATTAAATAGACATTTCAGCAACTTAGGCTCATTAAATAGGCTTATGAAATATGCTTATTTCTGCAACTTAGACTTATTAGATAGGCCTATTAAATAGGCTTATTTCAGCAACTTAGGCTTATTAAATAGGCTTATTTCAGCAACTTAGGCTTATTAAATAGGCTTTTTTCAGCAACTTAGACTTATTATATAGCCTTATTTCAGCAACTTACGCTTATTAAATAGGCTTCTTTCAGCAACTTAGGCTTATTAAATAGCCTTATTAAATAGGCTTATTTCAGCAACTTGGGCTTATTAAATAGGCTTATTTCAGCAACTTACGCTGATTAAATAGGCTTATTTCAGCAACTTAGACTTACTAAATAACCTTATTTCAGCAACTTAGACTTATTAAATAGGCTTATTTCAGCAACTTAGACTTATTAAATAGGCTTATTTCAGCAACTTAGACTTATTAAATAGCCTTATTTTAGCAACTTAGGCTTATTAAATAGGCTTATTTCAGCAACTTAGGCTTATTAAATAGCCTTATTTCAGCAACTTAGACTTATTAAATAGGCTTATTTCAGCAACTTAGGCTTATTAAATAGGCTTATTTCAGCAACTCAGGCTTATTAAATAGGCTTATTCTACAACTTAGGCTTATTAAATAGGCTTATTAAATATGCGTATTAAATAGGCTTATAAAATAGACTCATTAAATAGGCTTATTAAATAGGATAATTAAATAGGCTCAATAAATTGGCTTATTAAATAGGCTCAATAAATTGGCTTATTAAATAGGCTCATTAAATACTTATTAAATAGGCTTATTAAATAGACTTATTAAATAGACTTATTAAATAGGCTTATTAAATAGGCTTATTAAATAGGCTTATTAAATAGGTTTATTAAATAGACTTATTAAATAGCCTCATTAAATAGGCTTATTTTAGCAACTTAGATTTATTAAATAGGCTTATTTCAGCAACTTAGACTTATTGAATAGCCTTATTTCAGCAACTTAGGCTTATTAAATAGGCTCATTTCAGCAACTTAGGCTTATTAAATAGCCTTATTTCAGCAACTTAGACTTATTAAATTGGTTTATTCAGTAACTTAGGCTTATTAAATAGGCTTATTTCAGCAACTTAGACTTATTAAATAGGCCTATTAAATAGGCTTATTAAATAGACTTATTAAATAGGCTTATTAAAAAGGCTTATTAAATAGACTTAATAAATAGGCTCATTAAATACTTATTAAATAGGTTTATTAAATAGGCGTATTAAATAGGCTTATTAAATAGGCTTATTAAATGGACTTATTAAATAGCCTCATTAAATAGGCTTATTTTAGCAACTTAGGCTTATTAAATAGGTTTATTTCAGCAACTTAGACTTATTAAATAGCCTTATTAAATAAGCTTATTTCAGCAACTTAGGCTTATTAAATAGGCTTATTTCAGCAACTTACGCTTATTAAATAGCCTTATTAATCAGGTTTATTTGAGCAACTTGGGAGTATTAAATAGCATTTTTAAATAGGTTTATTTCAGCAACTTAAACTTATTAAATAGACCTTTTCAAATAGGCTTAGTTCAGAAACTTAGGCTTATTAAATCGGCTTATTTCAGCAACTTAGGCTCATTAAATAGCCTCATTAAATAGGCTTATTTCAGCAACTTAGGCTTATTAAATAGCCTTATTAAATAGGCTTATTTTAGCAACTTTGACTTGTTAAATCGACTTATTAAATAGACATTTCAGCAACTTAGGCTCATTAATTAGGCTTATGAAATATGCTTATTTCTGCAACTTAGACTTATTAGATAGGCCTATTAAATAGGCTTATTTCAGCAACTTAGGCTTATTAAATAGGCTTATTTCAGCAACTTAAGCTTATTAAATAGGCTTTTTTCAGCAACTTAGACTTATTAAATAACCTTATTTCAGCAACTTAGACTTATTAAATAGGCTTATTTCAGCAACTTAGACTTATTAAATAGGCTTATTTCAGCAACTTAGACTTATTAAATAGCCTTATTTCAGCAACTTAGGCTTATTAAATAGGCTTATTTCAGCAACTTAGGCTTATTAAATAGCCTTATTTCAGCAACTTAGACTTATTAAATAGGCTTATTTCAGCAACTTAGGCTTATTAAATAGGCTTATTCAGCAACTTAGGCTTATTAAATAGGCTTATTAAATAGGCTTATTTCAGCAACTTAGGCTTATTAAATAGGCTTATTCAGCAACTTAGGCTTATTAAATAGGCTCATTAAATACTTATTAAATAGGCTTATTAAATAGGCGTATTAAATAGGCTTATAAAATAGACTCTTTAAATAGGCTTATTAAATAGGATAATGAAATATGCTCAATAAATTGGCGTATTAAATAGGCTCAATAAATTGGCTTATTAAATAGGCTCATTAAATACTTATTAAATATGCTTATTAAATAGACTTATTAAATAGACTTATTAAATAGGCTTTTTAAATAGGCATATTAAATAGGCTTATTAAATAGGTTTATTAAATATACTTATTAAATAGCCTCATTAAATAGGCTTATTTTAGCAACTTAGGTTTATTAAATAGGCTTATTTCAGCAACTTAGACTTATTGAATAGCCTTATTTCAGCAACTTAGGCTCATTAAATAGGCTCATTTCAGCAACTTAGGCCTATTAAATAGCCTTATTTCAGCAACTTAGACTTATTAAATTGGTTTATTCAGCAACTTAGGCTTATTAAATAGGCTTATTTAAGCAACTTAGACTTATTAAATAGGCCTATTAAATAGGCTTATTAAATAGACTTATTAAATAGGCTTATTAAAAAGGCTTATTAAATAGACTTAATAAATATGCTCATTAAATATTTATTAAATAGGTTTATTAAATAGGCGTATTAAATAGGCTTATTAAATAGGCGTATTAAATAGGCTTATTAAATAGGCTTATTAAATGGACTTATTAAATAGCCTCATTAAATAGGCTTATTTTAGCAACTTAGGCTTATTAAATAGGTTTATTTCAGCAACTTAGACTTATTAAATAGCCTTATTAAATAGGCTTATTTCAGCAACTTAGGCTTATTAAATAGGCTTATTTCAGCAACTTACGCTTATTAAATAGCCTTATTAATCAGGTTTATTTCAGCAACTTGGGCGTATTAAATCGGCTTATTTCAGCAACTTAGACTTATTAAATAGACCTTTTTAAATAGGCTTAGTTCAGAAACTTAGGCTTATTAAATCGGCTTATTTCAGCAACTTGGCCTCATTAAATTGGCTTATGAAATATGCTTATTTCTGCAACTTAGACATATTAGATAGGCCTATTAAATAGGCTTATTTCAGCAACTTAGGCTTATTAAATAGGCTTATTTCAGCAACTTAGGCTTATTAAATAGGCTTATTTCAGCAACTTAGACTTATTATAATAGCCTTATTTTAGCAACTTACGCTTATTATATAGGCTTCTTTCAGCAACTTAGGCTTATTAAATAGCCTTATTAAATAGGCTCATTTCAGCAAATTGGGCTTATTAAATAGGCTTATTTCAGCAACTTACGCTGATTAAATAGGCTTATTTCAGCAACTTAGATTTATTAAATAGGCTTATTTCAGCAACTTAGACTTATTAAATAGGCTTATTTCAGCAACTTAGACTTATTCAATAGCCTTATTTCAGCAACTTAGGCTTATTAAATAGGCTTATTTCAGCAACTTAGGCTTATTAAATAGCCTTATTTCAGCAACTTAGACTTATTAAATCGGCTTATTTCAGCAACTTAGGCTTATTAAATAGGCTTATTCAGCAACTTAGGCTTATTAAATAGGCTTATTAAATAGGCTTATTTCAGCAACTTATGCTTATTAAATAGGCTTATTCAGCAACTTGGGCTTATTAAATAGGCTCATTAAATACTTATTAAATAGGCTTATTAAACAGGCTTATTAAATAGACTTATTAAATAGGTTCAATAAATAGGCTTATTAAATAGGCTCATTAAATAGGCTTAATTAATAGGCTTATTAAATAGGCTTATTAAATAGGCTTATTAAATAGGCTTATTTAATTGGCTTAATAAATAGGCTTATTAAATAGGCACAATAAATAGGCTTATTAAATAGGCTCGTTAAATACTTATTAAATAGGCGTATTAAATAGACGTATTAAATAGACTTATTAAATAGGCTTTTTAAATAGGCTCATTAAATATGCTTATTAAATAGGCTTATTAAATAGACTTATTAAACAGCCTCATTAAATAGGCTTATTTTAGCAACTTAGGCTTATTAAATAGGCTTATTTCAGCAACTTAGACTTATTAAAAAGGCTTATTTCAGCAACTTAGGCCTATGAAATAGGCTTTTCAGCAACTTAGGCTTATTAAATAGGCTTATTTCAGCAACTTAGACTTATTAAATAGGCCTATTAAATAGGCTTATTAAATAGACTGATTAAATAGGCTCATTAAATACTTATTAAATAGGCTTATTAAATAGGCTTATTAAATAGACTTATTAAATTGGCTCAATAAAACGGCTTATTAAATAGGCTCAATAAATAGGCTTAATTAAATTGGCTTATTAAATAGACTTATTAAATAGGCGTATTAAATAGGCTTAATAAATAGGCTTATTAAATAGACTCAATAAATAGGCTTAATAAATAGGCTTATTAAATAGGCTCAATAAATAGGCTTAATAAATAGTCTCATTGAATACTCTTTAAATAGGCTTATTAAATAGACTTATTAAATAGACTTGTTAAATAGGCTTATTAAATAGGCTTATTAAATAGGCTTATTAAATAGGCTTATTAAATAGACTCATTAAATAGCCTCATTAAATAGGCTTATTTTAGCAACTTAGGCTTATTAAATAGGCTTATTTCAGCAACTTAGACTTATTGAAGAGCCTTATTTCAGCAACTTAGGCTTATTAAATAGGCTCATTTCAGCAACTTAAGCTTATTAAATAGCCTTATTTCAGCAACTTAGACTTATTAAATTGGTTTATTCAGCAACTTAGGCTTATTAAATAGGCTTATTTCAGCAACTTAGGCTTATTAAATAGGCCTATTAAATAGGCTTAGTAAATAAACTTATTAAATAGGCTTATTAAAAAGGCATATTAAATAGACTTAATAAATAGGCTCATTAAATACCTATTAAATAGGTTTATTAAATAGGCATATTAAATAGGCTTATTAAATAGGCGTATTAAATAGGCTTATTAAATAGGCTTATTAAATGGACTTATTAAATAGCCTCATTAAATAGGCTAATTTTAGCAACTTAGGCTTATTAAATAGGTTTATTTCAGCAACTTAGACTTATTAAATAGCCTTATTAAATAGGCTTATTTCAGCAACTTAGGCTTATTAAATAGGCTTATTTCAGCAACTTACGCTTATTAAATAGCCTTATTAATCAGGTTTATTTCAGCAACTTGGGCGTATTAAATACCATTTTTAAATAGGTTTATTTCAGCAACTTAGACTTATTAAATAGACCTTTTTAAATAGGCTTAGTTCAGAAACTTAGGTTTATTAAATCAGCTTATTTCAGCAACTTAGGCTCATTAAATAGCCTCATTAAATAGGCTTATTTCAGCAACTTAGGCTTATTAAATAGCCTTATTAAATAGGCTTATTTTAGCAACTTTGACTTGTTAAATCGACTTATTAAATAGACATTTCAGCAACTTAGGCTCATTAAATAGGCTTATGAAATATGCTTATTTCTGCAACTTAGACTTATTAGATAGGCCTATTAAATAGGCTTATTTCAGCAACTTAGGCTTATTAAATAGGCTTATTTCAGCAACTTAAGCTTATTAAATAGGCTTTTTTCAGCAACTTAGACTTATTAAATAACCTTATTTCAGCAACTTAGACTTATTAAATAGGCTTATTTCAGCAACTTAGGCCTATGAAATAGGCTTTTCAGCAACTTAGGCTTATTAAATAGGCTTATTTCAGCAACTTAGACTTATTAAATAGGCCTATTAAATAGGCTTATTAAATAGACTGATTAAATAGGCTCATTAAATACTTATTAAATAGGCTTATTAAATAGGCTTACTAAATAGACTTATTAAATAGGCTCAATAAATAGGCTTATTAAATAGGCTCAATAAATAGGCTTAATTAAATAGGCGTATTAAATAGACTTATTAAATAGGCGTATTAAATAGGCTTAATAAATAGGCTTATTAAATAGACTCAATAAATAGGCTTAATAAATAGGCTTATTAAATAGGCTCAATAAATAGGCTTAATAAATAGTCTCATTGAATACTCTTTAAATAGGCTTATTAAATAGACTTATTAAATAGACTTGTTAAATAGGCTTATTAAATAGGCTTATTAAATAGGCTTATTAAATAGGCTTAATAAATAGACTTATTAAATAGCCTCATTAAATAGGCTTATTTTAGCAACTTAGGCTTATTAAATAGGCTTATTTCAGCAACTTAGACTTATTGAAGAGCCTTATTTCAGCAACTTAGGCTTATTAAATAGGCTCATTTCAGCAACTTAAGCTTCTTAAATAGCCTTATTTCAGCAACTTAGACTTATTAAATTGGTTTATTCAGCAACTTAGGCATATTATATAGGCTTATTTCAGCAACTTAGGCTTATTAAATAGGCCTATTAAATAGGCTTATTAAATAGACTTATTAAATAGGCTTATTAAAAAGGCTTATTAAATAGACTTAATAAATAGGCTCATTAAATACCTATTAAATAGGTTTATTAAATAGGCGTATTAAATAGGCTTATTAAATAGGCTTATTAAATGGACTTATTAAATAGCCTCATTAAATAGGCTAATTTTAGCAACTTAGGCTTATTAAATAGGTTTATTTCAGCAACTTAGACTTATTAAATAGCCTTATTAAATAGGCTTATTTCAGCAACTTAGGCTTATTAAATAGGCTTATTTCAGCAACTTACGCTTATTAAATAGCCTTATTAATCAGGTTTATTTCAGCAACTTGGGCGTATTAAATACCATTTTTAAATAGGTTTATTTCAGCAACTTAGACTTATTAAATAGACCTTTTTAAATAGGCTCAATTCAGAAACTTAGGTTTATTAAATCAGCTTATTTCAGCAACTTAGGCTCATTAAATAGCCTCATTAAATAGGCTTATTTCAGCAACTTAGGCTTATTAAATAGCCTTATTAAATAGGCTTATTTTAGCAACTTTGACTTGTTAAATCGACTTATTAAATAGACATTTCAGCAACTTAGGCTCATTAAATAGGCTTATGAAATATGCTTATTTCTGCAACTTAGACATATTAGATAGGCCTATTAAATAGGCTTATTTCAGCAACTTAGGCTTATTAAATAGGCTTATTTCAGCAACTTAGGCTTATTAAATAGGCTTATTTCAGCAACTTAGACTTATTATAATAGCCTTATTTTAGCAACTTACGCTTATTATATAGGCTTCTTTCAGCAACTTAGGCTTATTAAATAGCCTTATTAAATAGGCTCATTTCAGCAAATTGGGCTTATTAAATAGGCTTATTTCAGCAACTTAGGCTTATTAAATAGGCTTATTTCAGCAACTTACGCTTATTAAATAGCCTTATTAATCAGGTTTATTTCAGCAACTTGGGCGTATTAAATCGGCTTATTTCAGCAACTTAAACTTATTAAATAGACCTTTTTAAATAGGCTTAGTTCAGAAACTTAGGCTTATTAAATCGGCTTATTTCAGCAACTTGGGCTCATTAAATTGGCTTATGAAATATGCTTATTTCTGCAACTTAGACATATTAGATAGGCCTATTAAATAGGCTTATTTCAGCAACTTAGGCTTATTAAATAGGCTTATTTCAGCAACTTAGGCTTATTAAATAGGCTTATTTCAGCAACTTAGACTTATTATAATAGCCTTATTTTAGCAACTTACGCTTATTATATAGGCTTCTTTCAGCAACTTAGGCTTATTAAATAGCCTTATTAAATAGGCTCATTTCAGCAAATTGGGCTTATTAAATAGGCTTATTTCAGCAACTTACGCTGATTAAATAGGCTTATTTCAGCAACTTAGATTTATTAAATAGGCTTATTTCAGCAACTTTGACTTATTAAATAGGCTTATTTCAGCAACTTAGACTTATTCAATAGCCTTATTTCAGCAACTTAGGCTTATTAAATAGGCTTATTTCAGCAACTTAGGCTTATTAAATAGCCTTATTTCAGCAACTTAGACTTATTAAATCGGCTTATTTCAGCAACTTAGGCTTATTAAATAGGCTTATTCAGCAACTTAGGCTTATTAAATAGGCTCATTAAATACTTATTAAATAGGCTTATTAAACAGGCTTATTAAATAGACTTATTAAATAGGTTCAATAAATAGGCTTATTAAATAGGCTCATTAAATAGGCTTAATTAATAGGCTTATTAAATAGGCTTATTAAATAGGCTTATTAAATAGGCTTATTTAATTGGCTTAATAAATAGGCTTATTAAATAGGCACAATAAATAGGCTTATTAAATAGGCTCGTTAAATACTTATTAAATAGGCGTATTAAATAGACGTACTAAATAGACTTATTAAATAGGCTTTTTAAATAGGCTCATTAAATATGCTTATTAAATAGGCTTATTAAATAGACTTATTAAACAGCCTCATTAAATAGGCTTATTTTAGCAACTTAGGCTTATTAAATAGGCTTATTTCAGCAACTTAGACTTATTAAAAAGGCTTATTTCAGCAACTTAGGCCTATGAAATAGGCTTTTCAGCAACTTAGGCTTATTAAATAGGCTTATTTCAGCAACTTAGACTTATTAAATAGGCCTATTAAATAGGCTTATTAAATAGACTGATTAAATAGGCTCATTAAATACTTATTAAATAGGCTTATTAAATAGGCTTATTAAATAGACTTATTAAATAGGCTCAATAAATAGGCTTATTAAATAGGCTCAATAAATAGGCTTAATTAAATAGGCTTATTAAATAGACTTATTTAATAGGCGTATTAAATAGGCTTAATAAATAGGCTTATTAAATAGACTCAATAAATAGGCTTAATAAATAGGCTTATTAAATAGGCTCAATAAATAGGCTTAATAAATAGTCTCATTGAATACTCTTTAAATAGGCTTATTAAATAGACTTATTAAATAGACTTGTTAAATAGGCTTATTAAATAGGCTTATTAAATAGGCTTATTAAATAGGCTTATTAAATAGACTTATTAAATAGCCTCATTAAATAGGCTTATTTTAGCAACTTAGGCTTATTAAATAGGCTTATTTCAGCAACTTAGACTTATTGAAGAGCCTTATTTCAGCAACTTAGGCTTATTAAATAGGCTCATTTCAGCAACTTAAGCTTATTAAATAGCCTTATTTCAGCAACTTAGACTTATTAAATTGGTTTATTCAGCAACTTAGGCTTATTAAATAGGCTTATTTCAGCAACTTAGGCTTATTAAATAGGCCTATTAAATAGGCTTATTAAATAGACTTATTAAATAGGCTTATTAAAAAGGCTTATTAAATAGACTTAATAAATAGGCTCATTAAATACCTATTAAATAGGTTTATTAAATAGGCGTATTAAATAGGCTTATTAAATAGGCGTATTAAATAGGCTTATTAAATAGGCTTATTAAATGGACTTATCAAATAGCCTCATTAAATAGGCTAATTTTAGCAACTTAGGCTTATTAAATAGGTTTATTTCAGCAACTTAGAGTTATTAAATAGCCTTATTAAATAGGCTTATTTCAGCAACTTAGGCTTATTAAATAGGCTTATTTCAGCAACTTACGCTTATTAAATAGCCTTATTAATCAGGTTTATTTCAGCAACTTGGGCGTATTAAATACCATTTTTAAATAGGTTTATTTCAGCAACTTAGACTTATTAAATAGACCTTTTTAAATAGGCTTAGTTCAGAAACTTAGGTTTATTAAATCAGCTTATTTCAGCAACTTAGGCTCATTAAATAGCCTCATTAAATAGGCTTATTTCAGCAACTTAGGCTTATTAAATAGCCTTATTAAATAGGCTTATTTTAGCAACTTTGACTTGTTAAATCGACTTATTAAATAGACATTTCAGCAACTTAGGCTCATTAAATAGGCTTATTAAATATGCTTATTTCTGCAACTTAGACTTATTAGATAGGCCTATTAAATAGGCTTATTTCAGCAACTTAGGCTTATTAAATAGGCTTATTTCAGCAACTTAAGCTTATTAAATAGGCTTTTTTCAGCAACTTAGACTTATTAAATAACCTTATTTCAGCAACTTAGACTTATTAAATAGGCTTATTTCAGCAACTTAGGCCTATGAAATAGGCTTTTCAGCAACTTAGGCTTATTAAATAGGCTTATTTCAGCAACTTAGACTTATTAAATAGGCCTATTAAATAGGCTTATTAAATAGACTGATTAAATAGGCTCATTAAATACTTATTAAATAGGCTTATTAAATAGGCTTACTAAATAGACTTATTAAATAGGCTCAATAAATAGGCTTATTAAATAGGCTCAATAAATAGGCTTAATTAAATAGGCTTATTAAATAGACTTATTAAATAGGCGTATTAAATAGGCTTAATAAATAGGCTTATTAAATAGACTCAATAAATAGGCTTAATAAATAGGCTTATTAAATAGGCTCAATAAATAGGCTTAATAAATAGTCTCATTGAATACTCTTTAAATAGGCTTATTAAATAGACTTATTAAATAGACTTGTTAAATAGGCTTATTAAATAGGCTTATTAAATAGGCTTATTAAATAGGCTTATTAAATAGACTTATTAAATAGCCTCATTAAATAGGCTTATTTTAGCAACTTAGGCTTATTAAATAGGCTTATTTCAGCAACTTAGACTTATTAAATAGCCTTATTAAATAGGCTTATTTCAGCAACTTAGGCTTATTAAATAGGCTTATTTCAGCAACTTACGCTTATTAAATAGCCTTATTAATCAGGTTTATTTCAGCAACTTGGGCGTATTAAATACCATTTTTAAATAGGTTTATTTCAGCAACTTAGACTTATTAAATAGACCTTTTTAAATAGGCTTAGTTCAGAAACTTAGGTTTATTAAATCAGCTTATTTCAGCAACTTAGGCTCATTAAATAGCCTCATTAAATAGGCTTATTTCAGCAACTTAGGCTTATTAAATAGCCTTATTAAATAGGCTTATTTTAGCAACTTTGACTTGTTAAATCGACTTATTAAATAGACATTTCAGCAACTTAGGCTCATTAAATAGGCTTATGAAATATGCTTATTTCTGCAACCTTGACTTATTAGATAGGCCTATTAAATAGGCTTATTTCAGCAACTTAGGCTTATTAAATAGGCTTATTTCAGCAACTTAAGCTTATTAAATAGGCTTTTTTCAGCAACTTAGACTTATTAAATAACCTTATTTCAGCAACTTAGACTTATTAAATAGGCTTATTTCAGCAACTTAGACTTATTAAATAGGCTTATTTCAGCAACTTAGACTTTTTAAATAGCCTTATTTCAGCAACTTAGGCTTATTAAATAGGCTTATTTCAGCAACTTAGGCTTATTAAATAGCCTTATTTCAGCAACTTAGACTTATTAAATAGGCTTATTTCAGCAACTTAGGCTTATTAAATAGGCTTATTCAGCAACTTAGGCTTATTAAATAGGCTTATTAAATAGGCTTATTTCAGCAACTTAGGCTTATTAAATAGGCTTATTCAGCAACTTAGGCTTATTAAATAGGCTCATTAAATACTTATTAAATAGGCTTATTAAATAGGCGTATTAAATAGGCTTATAAAATAGACTCTTTAAATAGGCTTATTAAATAGGATAATGAAATAGGCTCAATAAATTGGCTTATTAAATAGGCTCAATAAATTGGCTTATTAAATAGGCTCATTAAATACTTATTAAATATGCTTATTAAATAGACTTATTAAACAGACTTATTAAATAGGCTTATTAAATAGGCATATTAAATAGGCTTATTAAATAGGTTTATTAAATATACTTATTAAATAGCCTCATTAAATAGGCTTATTTTAGCAACTTGGGTTTATTAAATAGGCTTATTTCAGCAACTTAGACTTATTGAATAGCCTTATTTCAGCAACTTAGGCTCATTAAATAGGCTCATTTCAGCAACTTAGGCCTATTAAATAGCCTTATTTCAGCAACTTAGACTTATTAAATTGGTTTATTCAGCAACTTAGGCTTATTAAATAGGCTTATTTAAGCAACTTAGACTTATTAAATAGGCCTATTAAATAGGCTTATTAAATAGACTTATTAAATAGGCTTATTAAAAAGGCTTATTAAATAGACTTAATAAATATGCTCATTAAATATTTATTAAATAGGTTTATTAAATAGGCGTATTAAATAGGCTTATTAAATAGGCGTATTAAATAGGCTTATTAAATAGGCTTATTAAATGGACTTATTAAATAGCCTCATTAAATAGGCTTATTTTAGCAATTTAGGCTTATTAAATAGGTTTATTTTAGCAACTTAGACTTATTAAATAGCCTTATTAAATAGGCTTATTTCAGCAACTTAGGCTTATTAAATAGGCTTATTTCAGCAACTTACGCTTATTAAATAGCCTTATTAATCAGGTTTATTTCAGCAACTTGGGCGTATTAAATCGGCTTATTTCAGCAACTTAGACTTATTAAATAGACCTTTTTAAATAGGCTTAGTTCAGAAACTTAGGCTTATTAAATCGGCTTATTTCAGCAACTTGGGCTCATTAAATTGGCTTATGAAATATGCTTATTTCTGCAACTTAGACATATTAGATAGGCCTATTAAATAGGCTTATTTCAGCAACTTAGGCTTATTAAATAGGCATATTTCAGCAACTTAGGCTTATTAAATAGGCTTATTTCAGCAACTTAGACTTATTATAATAGCCTTATTTTAGCAACTTACGCTTATTAAATAGGCTTCTTTCAGCAACTTAGGCTTATTAAATAGCCTTATTAAATAGGCTCATTTCAGCAAATTGGGCTTATTAAATAGGCTTATTTCAGCAACTTACGCTGATTAAATAGGCTTATTTCAGCAACTTAGATTTATTAAATAGGCTTATTTCAGCAACTTAGACTTATTAAATAGGCTTATTTCAACAACTTAGACTTATTCAATAGCCTTATTTCAGCAACTTAGGCTTATTAAATAGGCTTATTTCAGCAACTTAGGCTTATTAAATAGCCTTATTTCAGCAACTTAGACTTATTAAATAGGCTTATTTCAGCAACTTAGGCTTATTAAATAGGCTTATTCAGCAACTTAGGCTTATTAAATAGGCTTATTAAATAGGCTTATTTCAGCAACTTATTATTAAATAGGCTTATTCAGCAACTTGGGCTTATTAAATAGGCTCATTAAATACTTATTAAATAGGCTTATTAAACAGGCTTATTAAATAGACTTATTAAATAGGTTCAATAAATAGGCTTATTAAATAGGCTCATTTAAATAGGCTTAATTAATAGGCTTATTAAATAGGCTTATTAAATAGGCTTATTAAATAGGCTTATTTAATTGGCTTAATAAATAGGCTTTTTAAATAGGCACAATAAATAGGCTTATTAAATAGGCTCGTTAAATACTTATTAAATAGGCGTATTAAATAGACGTATTAAATAGACTTATTAAATAGGCTTTTTAAATAGGCTCATTAAATATGCTTATTAAATAGGCTTATTAAATAGACTTATTAAACAGCCTCATTAAATAGGCTTATTTTAGCAACTTAGGCTTATTAAATAGGCTTATTTCAGCAACTTAGACTTATTAAAAAGGCTTATTTCAGCAACTTAGGCCTATGAAATAGGCTTTTCAGCAACTTAGGCTTATTAAATAGGCTTATTTCAGCAACTTAGACTTATTAAATAGGCCTATTAAACAGGCTTATTAAATAGACTGATTAAATAGGCTCATTAAATACTTATTAAATAGGCTTATTAAATAGGCTTATTAAATAGACTTATTAAATAGGCTCAATAAATAAGCTTATTAAATAGGCTCAATAAATAGGCTTAATTAAATAGGCTTATTAAATAGACTTATTAAATAGGCGTATTAAATAGGCTTAATAAATAGGCTTATTAAATAGACTCAATAAATAGGCTTAATAAATAGGCTTATTAAATAGGCTCAATAAATAGGCTTAATAAATAGTCTCATTGAATACTCTTTAAATAGGCTTATTAAATAGGCTTATTAAATAGGCTTATTAAATAGGCTTATTAAATAGACTTATTAAATAGCCTCATTAAATAGGCTTATTTTAGCAACTTAGGCTTATTAAATAGGCTTATTTCAGCAACTTAGACTTATTGAAGAGCCTTATTTCAGCAACTTAGGCTTATTAAATAGGCTCATTTCAGCAACTTAAGCTTATTAAATAGCCTTATTTCAGCAACTTAGGCTTATTAAATAGGCCTATTAAATAGGCTTATTAAATAGAATTATTAAATAGGCTTATTAAAAAGGCTTATTAAATAGACTTAATAAATAGGCTCATTAAATACCTATTAAATAGGTTTATTAAATAGGCGTATTAAATAGGCTTATTAAATAGGCGTATTAAATAGGCTTATTAAATAGGCTTATTAAATGGACTTATTAAATAGCCTCATAAAATAGGCTAATTTTAGCAACTTAGGCTTATTAAATAGGTTTATTTCAGCAACTTAGACTTATTAAATAGCCTTATTAAATAGGCTTATTTCAGCAACTTAGGCTTATTAAATAGGCTTATTTCAGCAACTTAGGCTTATTAAATAGGCCTATTAAATAGGCTTATTAAATAGACTTATTAAATAGGCTTATTAAAAAGGCTTATTAAATAGACTTAATAAATAGGCTCATTAAATACCTATTAAATAGGTTTATTAAATAGGCGTATTAAATAGGCTTATTAAATAGGTGTATTAAATAGGCTTATTAAATAGGCTTATTAAATGGACTTATTAAATAGCCTCATAAAATAGGCTAATTTTAGCAACTTAGGCTTATTAAATAGGTTTATTTCAGCAACTTAGACTTATTAAATAGCCTTATTAAATAGGCTTATTTCAGCAACTTAGGCTTATTAAATAGGCTTATTTCAGCAACTTACGCTTATTAAATAGCCTTATTAATCAGGTTTATTTCAGCAACTTGGGCGTATTAAATACCATTTTTAAATAGGTTTATTTCAGCAACTTAGACTTATTAAATAGACCTTTTTAAATAGGCTTAGTTCAGAAACTTAGGTTTATTAAATCAGCTTATTTCAGCAACTTAGGCTCATTAAATAGCCTCATTAAATAGGCTTATTTCAGCAACTTAGGCTTATTAAATAGCCTTATTAAATAGGCTTCTTTCAGCAACTTAGGCTTATTCAATAGCCTTATTAAATAGGCTTATTTCAGCAACTTGGGCTTATTAAATAGGCTTATTTCAGCAACTTACGCCGATTAAATAGGCTTATTTCAGCAACTTAGACTTATTAAATAGCCTTATTTCAGCAACTTAGGCTTATTAAATAGGCTTATTTCAGCAACTTAGGCTTATTAAATAGGCTTATTTCAGCAACTTAGACTTATTAAAAAGGCTTATTTCCGCAACTTAGGCCTATGAAATAGGCTTTTCAGCAACTTAGGCTTATTAAATAGGCTTATTTCAGCAACTTAGACTTATTAAATAGGCCTATTAAATAGGCTTATTAAATAGACTGATTAAATAGGCTCATTAAATACTTATTAAATAGGCTTATTAAATAGGCTTATTAAATAGACTTATTAAATAGGCTCAATAAATAGGCTTAATTAAATAGGCTTATTAAATAGACTTATTAAATAGGCGTATTAAATAGGCTTAATAAATAGGCTTATTAAATAGACTCAATAAATAGGCTTAATAAATAGGCTTATTAAATAGGCTCAATAAATAGGCTTAATAAATAGTCTCATTGAATACTCTTTAAATAGGCTTATTAAATAGGCTTATTAAATAGGCTTATTAAATAGGCTTATTAAATAGACTTATTAAATAGCCTCATTAAATAGGCTTATTTTAGCAACTTAGGCTTATTAAATAGGCTTATTTCAGCAACTTAGACTTATTGAAGAGCCTTATTTCAGCAACTTAGGCTTATTAAATAGGCTCATTTCAGCAACTTAAGCTTATTAAATAGCCTTATTTCAGCAACTTAGGCTTATTAAATAGGCCTATTAAATAGGCTTATTAAATAGAATTATTAAATAGGCTTATTAAAAAGGCTTATTAAATAGACTTAATAAATAGGCTCATTAAATACCTATTAAATAGGTTTATTAAATAGGCGTATTAAATAGGCTTATTAAATAGGCGTATTAAATAGGCTTATTAAATAGGCTTATTAAATGGACTTATTAAATAGCCTCATAAAATAGGCTAATTTTAGCAACTTAGGCTTATTAAATAGGTTTATTTCAGCAACTTAGACTTATTAAATAGCCTTATTAAATAGGCTTATTTCAGCAACTTAGGCTTATTAAATAGGCTTATTTCAGCAACTTAGGCTTATTAAATAGGCCTATTAAATAGGCTTATTAAATAGACTTATTAAATAGGCTTATTAAAAAGGCTTATTAAATAGACTTAATAAATAGGCTCATTAAATACCTATTAAATAGGTTTATTAAATAGGCGTATTAAATAGGCTTATTAAATAGGTGTATTAAATAGGCTTATTAAATAGGCTTATTAAATGGACTTATTAAATAGCCTCATAAAATAGGCTAATTTTAGCAACTTAGGCTTATTAAATAGGTTTATTTCAGCAACTTAGACTTATTAAATAGCCTTATTAAATAGGCTTATTTCAGCAACTTAGGCTTATTAAATAGGCTTATTTCAGCAACTTACGCTTATTAAATAGCCTTATTAATCAGGTTTATTTCAGCAACTTGGGCGTATTAAATACCATTTTTAAATAGGTTTATTTCAGCAACTTAGACTTATTAAATAGACCTTTTTAAATAGGCTTAGTTCAGAAACTTAGGTTTATTAAATCAGCTTATTTCAGCAACTTAGGCTCATTAAATAGCCTCATTAAATAGGCTTATTTCAGCAACTTAGGCTTATTAAATAGCCTTATTAAATAGGCTTCTTTCAGCAACTTAGGCTTATTCAATAGCCTTATTAAATAGGCTTATTTCAGCAACTTGGGCTTATTAAATAGGCTTATTTCAGCAACTTACGCCGATTAAATAGGCTTATTTCAGCAACTTAGACTTATTAAATAGCCTTATTTCAGCAACTTAGGCTTATTAAATAGGCTTATTTCAGCAACTTAGGCTTATTAAATAGGCTTATTTCAGCAACTTAGACTTATTAAAAAGGCTTATTTCCGCAACTTAGGCCTATGAAATAGGCTTTTCAGCAACTTAGGCTTATTAAATAGGCTTATTTCAGCAACTTAGACTTATTAAATAGGCCTATTAAATAGGCTTATTAAATAGACTGATTAAATAGGCTCATTAAATACTTATTAAATAGGCTTATTAAATAGGCTTATTAAATAGACTTATTAAATAGGCTCAATAAATAGGCTTAATTAAATAGGCTTATTAAATAGACTTATTAAATAGGCGTATTAAATAGGCTTAATAAATAGGCTTATTAAATAGACTCAATAAATAGGCTTAATAAATAGGCTTATTAAATAGGCTCAATAAATAGGCTTAATAAATAGTCTCATTGAATACTCTTTAAATAGGCTTATTAAATAGGCTTATTAAATAGACTTGTTAAATAGGCTTATTAAATAGGCTTATTAAATAGGCTTATTAAATAGGCTTATTAAATAGACTTATTAAATAGCCTCATTAAATAGGCTTATTTTAGCAACTTAGGCTTATTAAATAGGCTTATTTCAGCAAGTTAGACTTATTGAATAGCCTTATTTCAGCAACTTAGGCTTATTAAATAGGCTCATTTCAGCAACTTAAGCTTATTAAATAGCCTTATTTCAGCAACTTAGACTTATTAAATTGGTTTATTCAGCAACTTAGGCTTATTAAATAGGCTTATTTCAGCAACTTAGGCTTATTAAATAGGCCTATTAAATAGGCTTATTAAATAGACTTAATAAATAGGCTCATTAAATACTTATTAAATAGGTTTATTAAATAGGCGTATTAAATAGGCTTATTAAATAGGCGTATTAAATAGGCTTATTAAATAGGCTTATTAAATGGACTTATTAAATAGCCTCATTAAATAGGCTTATTTTAGCAACTTAGGCTTATTGAATAGCCTTATTTCAGCAACTTAGGCTTATTAAATAGGCTCATTTCAGCAACTTAAGCTTATTAAATAGCCTTATTTCAGCAACTTAGACTTATTAAATTGGTTTATTCAGCAACTTAGGCTTATTAAATAGGCTTATTTCAGCAACTTAGGCTTATTAAATAGGCCTATTAAATAGGCTTATTAAATAGACTTAATAAATAGGCTCATTAAATACTTATTAAATAGGTTTATTAAATAGGCGTATTAAATAGGCTTATTAAATAGGCGTATTAAATAGGCTTATTAAATAGGCTTATTAAATGGACTTATTAAATAGCCTCATTAAATAGGCTTATTTTAGCAACTTAGGCTTATTAAATAGGTTTATTTCAGCAACTTAGACTTATTAAATAGCCTTATTAAATAGGCTTATTTCAGCAACTTAGGCTTATTAAATAGGCTTATTTCAGCAACTTACGCTTATTAAATAGCCATATTAATCAGGTTTATTTCAGCAACTTGGGCATATTAAATACCATTTTTAAATAGGTTTATTTCAGCAACTTAGACTTATTAAATAGACCTTTTTAAATAGGCTTAGTTCAGAAACTTAGGCTTATTAAATCGGCTTATTTCAGCAACTTAGGCTCATTAAATAGCCTCATTAAATAGGCTTATTTCAGCAACTTGGGCTTATTAAATAGGCTTATTTCAGCAACTTACGCTGATTAAATAGGCTTATTTCAGCAACTTAGATTTATTAAATAGCCTTATTTCAGCAACTTAGACTTATTAAATAGGTTTATTTCAGCAACTTAGACTTATTGAATAGGCTTATTTCAGCAACTTAGACTTATTAAATAGCCTTATTTCAGCAACTTAGGCTTATTAAATAGGCTTATTTCAGCAACTTAGGCTTATTAAATAGCCTTATTTCAGCAACTTAGACTTATTAAATAGGCTTATTTCAGCAACTTAGGCTTATTAAATAGGCTTATTCAGCAACTTAGGCTTATTAAATAGGCTTATTAAATAGGCTTATTTCAGCAACTTATGCTTATTAAATAGGCTTATTCAGCAACTTGGGCTTATTAAATAGGCTCATTAAATACTTATTAAATAGGCTTATTAAACAGGCTTATTAAATAGACTGATTAAATAGGTTCAATAAATAGGCTCATTAAATCGGCTTAATTAATAGGCTTATTAAATAGGCTTATTAAATAGGCTTATTTAATTGGCTTAATAAATAGGCTTATTAAATAGGCTCAATAAATAGGCTTATTAAATAGGCTCGTTAAATACTTATTAAATAGGCGTATTAAATAGACGTATTAAATAGACTTATTAAATAGGCTTTTTAAATAGGCTCATTAAATAGGCTTATTAAATAGGCTTATTAAATAGACGTATTAAACAGCCTCATTAAATAGGCTTATTTTAGCAACTTAGGCTTATTAAATAGGCTTATTTCAGCAACTTAGTCTTATTAAAAAGGCTTATTTCAGCAACTTAGGCCTATGAAATAGGCTTTTCAGCAACTTAGGCTTATTAAATAGGCTTATTTCAGCAACTTAGACTTATTAAATAGGCCTATTAAATAGGCTTATTAAATAGACTGATTAAATAGGCTCATTAATTACTTATTAAATAGGCTTATTAAATAGGCTTATTAAATAGACTTATTAAATAGGCTCAATAAATAGGCTTATTAAATAGGCTCAATAAATAGGCTTATTAAATAGGCTTATTAAATAGACTTATTAAATAGGCGTATTAAATAGGCTTAATAAATAGGCTTATTAAATAGACTCATTAAATAGGCTCAATAAATAGGCTTAATAAATAGTCTCATTGAATACTCTTTAAATAGGCTTATTAAATAGACTTATTAAATAGACTTGTTAAATAGGCTTATTAAATAGGCTTATTAAATAGGCTTATTAAATAGGCTTATTAAATAGACTTATTAAATAGCCTCATTAAATAGGTTTATTTTAGCAACTTAGGCTTATTAAATAGGCTTATTTCAGCAACTTAGACTTATTGAATAGCCTTATTTCAGCAACTTAGGCTTATTAAATTGGTTTATTCAGCAACTTAGGCTTATTAAATAGGCTTATTTCAGCAACTTAGGCTTATTAAATAGGCCTATTAAATAGGCTTATTAAATAGACTTATTAAATAGGCTTATTAAAAAGACTTATTAAATAGACTTAATAAATAGGCTCATTAAATACTTATTAAATAGGTTTATTAAATAGGCGTATTAAATAGGCTTATTAAATAGGCGTATTAAATAGGCTTATTAAATAGGCTTATTAAATGGACTTATTAAATAGCCTCATTAAATAGGCTAATTTTAGCAACTTATGCTTATTAAATAGGTTTATTTCAGCAACTTAGACTTATTAAATAGCCTTATTAAATAGGCTTATTTCAGCCACTTAGGCTTATTAAATAGGCTTATTTCAGCAACTTATGCTTATTAAATAGCCTTATTAATCAGGTTTATTTCAGCAACTTGGGCGTATTAAAAACCATTTTTAAATAGGTTTATTTCAGCAACTTAGACTTATTAAATAGACCTTTTTAAATAGGCTTAGTTCAGAAACTTAGGCTTATTAAATAGCCTTATTAAATAGGCTTCTTTCAGCAACTTAGGCTTATTCAATAGCCTTATTAAATAGGCTTATTTCAGCAACTTAGGCTCATTAAATAGCCTCATTAAATAGGCTTATTTCAGCAACTTAGGCTTATTAAATAGCCTTATTAAATAGGCTTCTTTCAGCAACTTAGGCTTATTCAATAGCCTTATTAAATAGGCTTATTTCAGCAACTTGGTCTTATTAAATAGGCTTATTTCAGCAACTTACGCTGATTAAATAGGCTTATTTCAGCAACTTAGATTTATTAAATAGCCTTATTTCAGCAACTTAGACTTATTAAATAGGTTTATTTCAGCAACTTAGACATATTAAATAGGCTTATTTCAGCAACTTAGACTTATTAAATAGCCTTATTTCAGCAACTTAGGCTTATTAAATAGGCTTATTTCAGCAACTTAGGCTTATTAAATAGCCTTATTTCAGCAACTTAGACTTATTAAATAGGCTTATTTCAGCAACTTAGGCTTATTAAATAGGCTTATTCAGCAACTTAGGCTTATTAAATAGGCTTATTAAATAGGCTTATTTCAGCAACTTAGGCTTATTAAATAGGCTTATTCAGCAACTTGGGCTTATTAAATAGGCTCATTAAATACTTATTAAATAGGCTTATTAAACAGGCTTATTAAATAGACTTATTAAATAGGTTCAATAAATAGGCTTATTAAATAGGCTCATTAAATAGGCTTAATTAATAGGCTTATTAAATAGGCTTATTAAATAGGCTTATTAAATAGTCGTATTTAATTGGCTTAATAAATAGGCTTATTAAAAAGGCTCAATAAATAGGCTTATTAAATAGGCTCGTTAAATACTTATTAAATAGGCGTATTAAATAGACTTATTAAATAGACTTATTAAATAGGCTTTTTAAATAGGCTCATTAAATAGGCATATTAAATGGGCTTATTAAATAGACTTATTAAACAGCCTCATTAAATAGGCTTATTTTAGCAACTTAGGCTTATTAAATAGGCTTATTTCAGCAACTTAGACTTATTAAAAAGGCTTATTTCAGCAACTTAGACTTATTAAATAGGCCTATTAAATAGGCTTATTAAATAGACTTATTAAATAGGCTCAATAAATAGGCTTATTAAATAGGCTTATTAAATAGGCTTATTAAATAGGCTTATTAAATAGACTTATTAAATAGGCGTATTAAATAGGCTTAATAAATAGGCTTATTAAATAGGCTCAATAAATAGGCTTAATAAATAGGCTTAATAAATAAGCTTATTAAATAGGCTCAATAAATAGGCTTAATAAATAGGCTCATTGAATACTCTTTAAATAGGCTTATTAAATAGACTTATTAAATAGACTTGTTAAATAGGCTTATTAAATAGGCTTATTAAATAGGCGTATTAAATAGGCTTATTAAATAGACTTATTAAATAGCCTCATTAAATAGGCTTATTTTAGCAACTTAGGCTTATTAAATAGGCTTATTTCAGCAACTTAGACTTATTGAATAGCCTTATTTCAGCAACTTGGGCTTATTAAATAGGCTCATTTCAGCAACTTAGGCTTATTAAATAGCCTTATTTCAGCAACTTAGACTTATTAACCTGGTTTATTCAGCAACTTAGGCTTATTAAATAGGCTTATTTCAGCAACTTAGACTTATTAAATAGGCCTATTAAATAGGCTTATTAAATAGACTTATTAAATAGGCTTATTAAAAAGGCTTATTAAATAGACTTAATAAATAGGCTCATTAAATACTTATTAAATAGGTTTATTAAATAAGCGTATTAAATAGACTTTTAAATAGGCGTATTAAATAGGCTTATTAAATAGGCTTATTAAATGGACTTATTAAATAGCCTCATTAAATAGGCTTATTTTAGCAACTTAGGCTTATTAAATAGGTTTATTTCAGCAACTTAGACTTATTAAATAGCCTTATTAAATAGGCTTAGTTCAGAAACTTAGGCTTATTAAATCGGCTTATTTCAGCAACTTAGGCTCAATAAATAGCCTCATTAAATAGGCTTATTTCAGCAACTTAGGCTTATTAAATAGCCTTATTAAATAGGCTTATTTTAGCAACTTATTTTAGCAACTATTAAATCGACTTATTAAATAGACATTTCAGCAACTTAGGCTCATTAAATAGGCTTATGAAATATGCTTATTTCTGCAACTTAGACTTATTAGATAGGCATATTAAATAGGCTTATTTCAGCAACTTAGGCTTATTAAATAGCCTTATTTCAGCAACTTAGACTTATTAAATTGGTTTATTCAGCAACTTAGGCTTATTAAATAGGCTTATTTCAGCAAATTAGGCTTATTAAATAGGCCTATTAAATAGGCTTATTAAATAGACTTATTAAATAGGCTTTTTAAAAAGGCTTATTAAATAGACTTAATAAATAGGCTCATTAAATACTTATTAAATAGGTTTATTAAATAGGCAAATTAAATAGGCTTATTAAATAGGCGTATTAAATAGGCTTATTAAATAGGCTTATTAAATGGACTTATTAAATAGCCTCATTAAATAGGCTAATTTTAGCAACTTAGGCTTATTAAATAGGTTTATTTCAGCAACTTAGACTTATTAAATAGCCTTATTAAATAGGCTTATTTCAGCAACTTAGGCTTATTAAATAGGCTTATTTCAGCAACTTACCCTTATTAAATAGGCTTATTAATCAGGTTTATTTCAGCAACTTGGGCGTATTAAATACCATTTTTAAATAGGTTTATTTCAGCAACTTAGACTTATTAAATAGACCTTTTTAAATAGGCTTAGTTCAGCAACTTAGGCTTATTAAATAGGCTTATTTCAGCAACTTAGACTTATTGAATAGCCTTATTTCAGCAACTTAGGCTTATTAAATAGGCTCATTTCAGCAACTTAGGCTTATTAAATAGCCTTATTTCAGCAACTTAGACTTATTAAATTGGTTTATTCAGCAACTTAGGCTTATTAAATAGGCTTATTTCAGCAACTTAGACTTATTAAATAGGCCTATTAAATAGGCTTATTAAATAGACTTATTAAATAGGCTTATTAAAAAGGCTTATTAAATAGACTTAATAAATAGGCTCATTAAATACTTATTAAATAGGTTTATTAAATAGGCGTATTAAATAGGCTTATTAAATAGGCGTATTAAATGGGCTTATTAAATAGGCTTATTAAATGGACTTATTAAATAGCCTCATTAAATAGGCTTATTTTAGCAACTTAGGCTTATTAAATAGGTTTATTTCAGCAACTTAGACTTATTAAATAGCCTTATTAAATAGGCTTATTTCAGCAACTTAGGCTTATTAAATAGGCTTATTTCAGCAACTTACGCTTATTAAATAGCCTTATTAATCAGGTTTATTTCAGCAACTTGGGCCTATTAAATACCATTTTTAAATAGGTTTATTTCAGCAACTTAGACTTATTAAATAGACCTTTTTAAATAGGCTTAGTTCAGAAACTTAGGCTTATTAAATCGGCTTATTTCAGCAACTTAGGCTCATTAAATAGCCTCATTAAATAGGCTTATTTCAGCAACTTAGGCTTATTAAATAGCCTTATTAAATAGGCTTATTTTAGCAACTTTGATTTATTAAATCGACTTATTAAATAGACATTTCAGCAACTTAGGCTCATTAAATAGGCTTATGAAATATGCTTATTTCTGCAACTTAGACTTATTAGATAGGCCTATTAAATAGGCTTATTTCAGCAACTTAGGCTTATTATATAGCCTTATTTCAGCAACTTAGACTTATTAAATTGGTTTATTCAGCAACTTAGGCTTATTAAATAGGCTTATTTCAGCAACTTAGGCTTATTAAATAGGCCTATTAAATAGGCTTATTAAATAGACTTATTAAATAGGCTTATTAAAAAGGCTTATTAAATAGACTTAATAAATAGGCTCATTAAATACTTATTAAATAAGTTTATTAAATAGGCGTATTAAATAGGCTTATTAAATAGGCGTATTAAATAGGCTTATTAAATAGGCTTATTAAATGGACTTATTAAATAGCATCATTAAATAGGCTAATTTTAGCAACTTAGGCTTATTAAATAGGTTTATTTCAGCAACTTAGACTTATTAAATAGCCTTATTAAATAGGCTTATTTCAGCAACTTAGGCTTATTAAATAGGCTTATTTCAGCAACTTACGCTTATTAAATAGCCTTATTAATCAGGTTTATTTCAGCAACTTGGGCGTATTAAATACCATTTTTAAATAGGTTTATTTCAGCAACTTAGACTTATTAAATAGACCTTTTTAAATAGGCTTAGTTCAGAAACTTAGGCTTATTAAATCGGCTTATTTCAGCAACTTAGGCTCATTAAATAGCCTCATTAAATAGGCTTATTTCAGCAACTTAGGCTTATTAAATAGGCTTATTTCAGCAACTTAGACTTATTAAATAGCCTTATTTCAGCAACTTAGGCTTATTAAATAGGCTCATTTCAGCAACTTAGGCTTATTAAATAGCCTTATTTCAGCCACTTAGACTTATTAAATTGGTTTATTCAGCAACTTAGGCTTATTAAATAGGCTTATTTCAGCAACTTAGACTTAGTAAATAGGCCTATTAAATAGGCTTATTAAATAGACTTATTAAATAGGCTTATTAAAAAGGCTTATTAAATAGACTTAATAAATAGGCTCATTAAATACTTATTAAATAGGTTTATTAAATAGGCGTATTAAATAGGCTTATTAAATAGGCGTATTAAATAGGCTTATTAAATAGGCTTATTAAATGGACTTATTAAATAGCCTCATTAAATAGGCTTATTTTAGCAACTTAGGCTTATTCAATAGGTTTATTTCAGCAACTTAGACTTATTAAATAGCCTTATTAAATAGGCTTATTTCAGCAAGTTAGGCTTATTAAATAGGCTTATTTCAGCAACTTACGCTTATTAAATAGCCTTATTAATCAGGTTTATTTCAGCAACTTGGGCGTATTAAATACCATTTTTAAATAGGTTTATTTCAGCAACTTAGACTTATTAAATAGACCTTTTTAAATAGGCTTAGTTCAGAAACTTAGGCTTATTAAATCGGCTTATTTCAGCAACTTAGGCTCATTAAATAGCCTCATTAAATAGGCTTATTTCAGCAACTTAGGCTTATTAAATAGCCTTATTAAATAGGCTTATTTTAGCAACTTTGACTTATTAAATCGACTTATTAAATAGACATTTCAGCAACTTAGGCTCATTAAATAGGCTTATGAAATATGCTTATTTCTGCAACTTAGACTTATTAGATAGGCCTATTAAATAGGCTTATTTCAGCAACTTAGGCTTATTAAATAGGCTTATTTCAGCAACTTAGGCTTATTAAATAGGCCTATTTCAGCAACTTAGACTTATTAAATTGCCTTATTTCAGCAACTTACGCTTATTAAATAGGCTTCTTTCAGCAACTTAGGCTTATTAAATAGCCTTATTAAATAGGCTTATTTCAGCAACTTGGGCTTATTAAATAGGCTTATTTTAGCAACTTACGCTGATTAAATAGGCTTATTTCAGCAACTTAGACTTATTAAATTGCCTTATTTCAGCAACTTATGCTTATTAAATAGGCTTCTTTAAGCAACTTAGGCTTATTAAATAGCCTTATTAAATAGGCTTATTTCAGCAACTTGGGCTTATTAAATAGGCTTATTTTAGCAACTTACTCTGATTAAATAGGCTTATTTCAGCAACTTAGACTTATTAAATAGCCTAATTTCAGCAACTTAGACTTATTAATTAGGCTTATTTCAGCAACTTAGACTTATTAAATAGGCTTATTTCAGCAACTTAGACTTATTAAATAGCCTTATTTCAGCAACTTAGGCTTATTAAATAGGCTTATTAAATAGACTTATTAAATAGGCTTATTAAAAAGGCTTATTAAATAGACTTAATAAATAGGCTCATTAAATACTTATTAAATAGGTTTATTAAATAAGCGTATTAAATAGACTTTTAAATAGGCGTATTAAATAGGCTTATTAAATAGGCTTATTAAATGGACTTATTAAATAGCCTCATTAAATAGGCTTATTTTAGCAACTTAGGCTTATTAAATAGGTTTATTTCAGCAACTTAGACTTATTAAATAGCCTTATTAAATAGGCTTAGTTCAGAAACTTAGGCTTATTAAATCGGCTTATTTCAGCAACTTAGGCTCAATAAATAGCCTCATTAAATAGGCTTATTTCAGCAACTTAGGCTTATTAAATAGCCTTATTAAATAGGCTTATTTTAGCAACTTATTTTAGCAACTATTAAATCGACTTATTAAATAGACATTTCAGCAACTTAGGCTCATTAAATAGGCTTATGAAATATGCTTATTTCTGCAACTTAGACTTATTAGATAGGCATATTAAATAGGCTTATTTCAGCAACTTAGGCTTATTAAATAGCCTTATTTCAGCAACTTAGACTTATTAAATTGGTTTATTCAGCAACTTAGGCTTATTAAATAGGCTTATTTCAGCAAATTAGGCTTATTAAATAGGCCTATTAAATAGGCTTATTAAATAGACTTATTAAATAGGCTTTTTAAAAAGGCTTATTAAATAGACTTAATAAATAGGCTCATTAAATACTTATTAAATAGGTTTATTAAATAGGCAAATTAAATAGGCTTATTAAATAGGCGTATTAAATAGGCTTATTAAATAGGCTTATTAAATGGACTTATTAAATAGCCTCATTAAATAGGCTAATTTTAGCAACTTAGGCTTATTAAATAGGTTTATTTCAGCAACTTAGACTTATTAAATAGCCTTATTAAATAGGCTTATTTCAGGAACTTAGGCTTATTAAATAGGCTTATTTCAGCAACTTACCCTTATTAAATAGGCTTATTAATCAGGTTTATTTCAGCAACTTGGGCGTATTAAATACCATTTTTAAATAGGTTTATTTCAGCAACTTAGACTTATTAAATAGACCTTTTTAAATAGGCTTAGTTCAGCAACTTAGGCTTATTAAATAGGCTTATTTCAGCAACTTAGACTTATTGAATAGCCTTATTTCAGCAACTTAGGCTTATTAAATAGGCTCATTTCAGCAACTTAGGCTTATTAAATAGCCTTATTTCAGCAACTTAGACTTATTAAATTGGTTTATTCAGCAACTTAGGCTTATTAAATAGGCTTATTTCAGCAACTTAGACTTATTAAATAGGCCTATTAAATAGGCTTATTAAATAGACTTATTAAATAGGCTTATTAAAAAGGCTTATTAAATAGACTTAATAAATAGGCTCATTAAATACTTATTAAATAGGTTTATTAAATAGGCGTATTAAATAGGCTTATTAAATAGGCGTATTAAATGGGCTTATTAAATAGGCTTATTAAATGGACTTATTAAATAGCCTCATTAAATAGGCTTATTTTAGCAACTTAGGCTTATTAAATAGGTTTATTTCAGCAACTTAGACTTATTAAATAGCCTTATTAAATAGGCTTATTTCAGCAACTTAGGCTTATTAAATAGGCTTATTTCAGCAACTTACGCTTATTAAATAGCCTTATTAATCAGGTTTATTTCAGCAACTTGGGCGTATTAAAAACCATTTTTAAATAGGTTTATTTCAGCAACTTAGACTTATTAAATAGACCTTTTTAAATAGGCTTAGTTCAGAAACTTAGGCTTATTAAATAGCCTTATTAAATAGGCTTCTTTCAGCAACTTAGGCTTATTCAATAGCCTTATTAAATAGGCTTATTTCAGCAACTTAGGCTCATTAAATAGCCTCATTAAATAGGCTTATTTCAGCAACTTAGGCTTATTAAATAGCCTTATTAAATAGGCTTCTTTCAGCAACTTAGGCTTATTCAATAGCCTTATTAAATAGGCTTATTTCAGCAACTTGGTCTTATTAAATAGGCTTATTTCAGCAACTTACGCTGATTAAATAGGCTTATTTCAGCAACTTAGATTTATTAAATAGCCTTATTTCAGCAACTTAGACTTATTAAATAGGTTTATTTCAGCAACTTAGACATATTAAATAGGCTTATTTCAGCAACTTAGACTTATTAAATAGCCTTATTTCAGCAACTTAGGCTTATTAAATAGGCTTATTTCAGCAACTTAGGCTTATTAAATAGCCTTATTTCAGCAACTTAGACTTATTAAATAGGCTTATTTCAGCAACTTAGGCTTATTAAATAGGCTTATTCAGCAACTTAGGCTTATTAAATAGGCTTATTAAATAGGCTTATTTCAGCAACTTAGGCTTATTAAATAGGCTTATTCAGCAACTTGGGCTTATTAAATAGGCTCATTAAATACTTATTAAATAGGCTTATTAAACAGGCTTATTAAATAGACTTATTAAATAGGTTCAATAAATAGGCTTATTAAATAGGCTCATTAAATAGGCTTAATTAATAGGCTTATTAAATAGGCTTATTAAATAGGCTTATTAAATAGTCGTATTTAATTGGCTTAATAAATAGGCTTATTAAATAGGCTCAATAAATAGGCTTATTAAATAGGCTCGTTAAATACTTATTAAATAGGCGTATTAAATAGACATTAAATAGACTTATTAAATAGGCTTTTTAAATAGGCTCATTAAATAGGCATATTAAATAGGCTTATTAAATAGACTTATTAAACAGCCTCATTAAATAGGCTTATTTTAGCAACTTAGGCTTATTAAATAGGCTTATTTCAGCAACTTAGACTTATTAAAAAGGCTTATTTCAGCAACTTAGACTTATTAAATAGGCCTATTAAATAGGCTTATTAAATAGACTAATTAAATAGGCTCATTAAATACTTATTAAATAGGATTATTAAATAGGCTTATTAAATAGACTTATTAAATAGGCTCAATAAATAGGCTTATTAAATAGGCTTATTAAATAGGCTTATTAAATAGGCTTATTAAATAGACTTATTAAATAGGCGTATTAAATAGGCTTAATAAATAGGCTTATTAAATAGGCTCAATAAATAGGCTTAATAAATAGGCTTAATAAATAAGCTTATTAAATAGGCTCAATAAATAGGCTTAATAAATAGGCTCATTGAATACTCTTTAAATAGGCTTATTAAATAGACTTATTAAATAGACTTGTTAAATAGGCTTATTAAATAGGCTTATTAAATAGGCGTATTAAATAGGCTTATTAAATAGACTTATTAAATAGCCTCATTAAATAGGCTTATTTTAGCAACTTAGGCTTATTAAATAGGCTTATTTCAGCAACTTAGACTTATTGAATAGCCTTATTTCAGCAACTTGGGCTTATTAAATAGGCTCATTTCAGCAACTTAGGCTTATTAAATAGCCTTATTTCAGCAACTTAGACTTATTAACCTGGTTTATTCAGCAACTTAGGCTTATTAAATAGGCTTATTTCAGCAACTTAGACTTATTAAATAGGCCTATTAAATAGGCTTATTAAATAGACTTATTAAATAGGCTTATTAAAAAGGCTTATTAAATAGACTTAATAAATAGGCTCATTAAATACTTATTAAATAGGTTTATTAAATAAGCGTATTAAATAGACTTTTAAATAGGCGTATTAAATAGGCTTATTAAATAGGCTTATTAAATGGACTTATTAAATAGCCTCATTAAATAGGCTTATTTTAGCAACTTAGGCTTATTAAATAGGTTTATTTCAGCAACTTAGACTTATTAAATAGCCTTATTAAATAGGCTTAGTTCAGAAACTTAGGCTTATTAAATCGGCTTATTTCAGCAACTTAGGCTCAATAAATAGCCTCATTAAATAGGCTTATTTCAGCAACTTAGGCTTATTAAATAGCCTTATTAAATAGGCTTATTTTAGCAACTTATTTTAGCAACTATTAAATCGACTTATTAAATAGACATTTCAGCAACTTAGGCTCATTAAATAGGCTTATGAAATATGCTTATTTCTGCAACTTAGACTTATTAGATAGGCATATTAAATAGGCTTATTTCAGCAACTTAGGCTTATTAAATAGGCTTATTTCAGCAACTTAGACTTATTAAATTGGTTTATTCAGCAACTTAGGCTTATTAAATAGGCTTATTTCAGCAAATTAGGCTTATTAAATAGGCCTATTAAATAGGCTTATTAAATAGACTTATTAAATAGGCTTTTTAAAAAGGCTTATTAAATAGACTTAATAAATAGGCTCATTAAATACTTATTAAATAGGTTTATTAAATAGGCAAATTAAATAGGCTTATTAAATAGGCGTATTAAATAGGCTTATTAAATAGGCTTATTAAATGGACTTATTAAATAGCCTCATTAAATAGGCTAATTTTAGCAACTTAGGCTTATTAAATAGGTTTATTTCAGCAACTTAGACTTATTAAATAGCCTTATTAAATAGGCTTATTTCAGCAACTTAGGCTTATTAAATAGGCTTATTTCAGCAACTTACCCTTATTAAATAGGCTTATTAATCAGGTTTATTTCAGCAACTTGGGCGTATTAAATACCATTTTTAAATAGGTTTATTTCAGCAACTTAGACTTATTAAATAGACCTTTTTAAATAGGCTTAGTTCAGCAACTTAGGCTTATTAAATAGGCTTATTTCAGCAACTTAGACTTATTGAATAGCCTTATTTCAGCAACTTAGGCTTATTAAATAGGCTCATTTCAGCAACTTAGGCTTATTAAATAGCCTTATTTCAGCAACTTAGACTTATTAAATTGGTTTATTCAGCAACTTAGGCTTATTAAATAGGCTTATTTCAGCAACTTAGACTTATTAAATAGGCCTATTAAATAGGCTTATTAAATAGACTTATTAAATAGGCTTATTAAAAAGGCTTATTAAATAGACTTAATAAATAGGCTCATTAAATACTTATTAAATAGGTTTATTAAATAGGCGTATTAAATAGGCTTATTAAATAGGCGTATTAAATGGGCTTATTAAATAGGCTTATTAAATGGACTTATTAAATAGCCTCATTAAATAGGCTTATTTTAGCAACTTAGGCTTATTAAATAGGTTTATTTCAGCAACTTAGACTTATTAAATAGCCTTATTAAATAGGCTTATTTCAGCAACTTAGGCTTATTAAATAGGCTTATTTCAGCAACTTACGCTTATTAAATAGCCTTATTAATCAGGTTTATTTCAGCAACTTGGGCCTATTAAATACCATTTTTAAATAGGTTTATTTCAGCAACTTAGACTTATTAAATAGACCTTTTTAAATAGGCTTAGTTCAGAAACTTAGGCTTATTAAATCGGCTTATTTCAGCAACTTAGGCTCATTAAATAGCCTCATTAAATAGGCTTATTTCAGCAACTTAGGCTTATTAAATAGCCTTATTAAATAGGCTTATTTTAGCAACTTTGATTTATTAAATCGACTTATTAAATAGACATTTCAGCAACTTAGGCTCATTAAATAGGCTTATGAAATATGCTTATTTCTGCAACTTAGACTTATTAGATAGGCCTATTAAATAGGCTTATTTCAGCAACTTAGGCTTATTATATAGCCTTATTTCAGCAACTTAGACTTATTAAATTGGTTTATTCAGCAACTTAGGCTTATTAAATAGGCTTATTTCAGCAACTTAGGCTTATTAAATAGGCCTATTAAATAGGCTTATTAAATAGACTTATTAAATAGGCTTATTAAAAAGGCTTATTAAATAGACTTAATAAATAGGCTCATTAAATACTTATTAAATAGGTTTATTAAATAGGCGTATTAAATAGGCTTATTAAATAGGCGTATTAAATAGGCTTATTAAATAGGCTTATTAAATGGACTTATTAAATAGCATCATTAAATAGGCTAATTTTAGCAACTTAGGCTTATTAAATAGGTTTATTTCAGCAACTTAGACTTATTAAATAGCCTTATTAAATAGGCTTATTTCAGCAACTTAGGCTTATTAAATAGGCTTATTTCAGCAACTTACGCTTATTAAATAGCCTTATTAATCAGGTTTATTTCAGCAACTTGGGCGTATTAAATACCATTTTTAAATAGGTTTATTTCAGCAACTTAGACTTATTAAATAGACCTTTTTAAATAGGCTTAGTTCAGAAACTTAGGCTTATTAAATCGGCTTATTTCAGCAACTTAGGCTCATTAAATAGCCTCATTAAATAGGCTTATTTCAGCAACTTAGGCTTATTAAATAGGCTTATTTCAGCAACTTAGACTTATTGAATAGCCTTATTTCAGCAACTTAGGCTTATTAAATAGGCTCATTTCAGCAACTTAGGCTTATTAAATAGCCTTATTTCAGCCACTTAGACTTATTAAATTGGTTTATTCAGCAACTTAGGCTTATTAAATAGGCTTATTTCAGCAACTTAGACTTAGTAAATAGGCCTATTAAATAGGCTTATTAAATAGACTTATTAAATAGGCTTATTAAAAAGGCTTATTAAATAGACTTAATAAATAGGCTCATTAAATACTTATTAAATAGGTTTATTAAATAGGCGTATTAAATAGGCTTATTAAATAGGCGTATTAAATAGGCTTATTAAATAGGCTTATTAAATGGACTTATTAAATAGCCTCATTAAATAGGCTTATTTTAGCAACTTAGGCTTATTCAATAGGTTTATTTCAGCAACTTAGACTTATTAAATAGCCTTATTAAATAGGCTTATTTCAGCAAGTTAGGCTTATTAAATAGGCTTATTTCAGCAACTTACGCTTATTAAATAGCCTTATTAATCAGGTTTATTTCAGCAACTTGGGCGTATTAAATACCATTTTTAAATAGGTTTATTTCAGCAACTTAGACTTATTAAATAGACCTTTTTAAATAGGCTTAGTTCAGAAACTTAGGCTTATTAAATCGGCTTATTTCAGCAACTTAGGCTCATTAAATAGCCTCATTAAATAGGCTTATTTCAGCAACTTAGGCTTATTAAATAGCCTTATTAAATAGGCTTATTTTAGCAACTTTGACTTATTAAATCGACTTATTAAATAGACATTTCAGCAACTTAGGCTCATTAAATAGGCTTATGAAATATGCTTATTTCTGCAACTTAGACTTATTAGATAGGCCTATTAAATAGGCTTATTTCAGCAACTTAGGCTTATTAAATAGGCTTATTTCAGCAACTTAGGCTTATTAAATAGGCCTATTTCAGCAACTTAGACTTATTAAATTGCCTTATTTCAGCAACTTACGCTTATTAAATAGGCTTCTTTCAGCAACTTAGGCTTATTAAATAGCCTTATTAAATAGGCTTATTTCAGCAACTTGGGCTTATTAAATAGGCTTATTTTAGCAACTTACGCTGATTAAATAGGCTTATTTCAGCAACTTAGACTTATTAAATTGCCTTATTTCAGCAACTTATGCTTATTAAATAGGCTTCTTTAAGCAACTTAGGCTTATTAAATAGCCTTATTAAATAGGCTTATTTCAGCAACTTGGGCTTATTAAATAGGCTTATTTTAGCAACTTACTCTGATTAAATAGGCTTATTTCAGCAACTTAGACTTATTAAATAGCCTAATTTCAGCAACTTAGACTTATTAATTAGGCTTATTTCAGCAACTTAGACTTATTAAATAGGCTTATTTCAGCAACTTAGACTTATTAAATAGCCTTATTTCAGCAACTTAGGCTTATTAAATAGGCTTATTTCAGCAACTTAGGCTTATTAAATAGGCTTATTTTAGCAACTTACGCTGATTAAATAGGCTTATTTCAGCAACTTAGACTTATTAAATTGCCTTATTTCAGCAACTTACGCTTATTAAATAGGCTTCTTTCAGCAACTTAGGCTTATTAAATAGCCTTATTAAATAGGCTTATTTCAGCAACTTGGGCTTATTAAATAGGCTTATTTTAGCAACTTACGCTGATTAAATAGGCTTATTTCAGCAACTTAGACTTATTAAATAGCCTAATTTCAGCAACTTAGACTTATTAAATAGGCTTATTTCAGCAACTTAGACTTATTAAATAGGCTTATTTCAGCAACTTAGACTTATTAAATAGCCTTATTTCAGCAACTTAGGCTTATTAAATAGGCTTATTTCAGCAACTTAGGCTTATTAAATAGGCTTATTTCAGCAACTTACGCTTATTAAATAGCCTTATTAATCAGGTTTATTTCAGCAACTTGGGCGTATTAAATAGCATTTTTAAATAGGTTTATTTCAGCATCTTAGACTTATTAAATAGACCTTTTTAAATAGGCTTAGTTCAGAAACTTAGGCTTATTAAATCGGCTTATTTCAGCAACTTAGGCTCATTAAATAGCCTCATTAAATATGCTTATTTCAGCAACTTAGGCTTATTAAATAGCCTTATTAAATAGGCTTATTTTAGCAACTTTGACTTATTAAATCGACTTATTAAATAGACATTTCAGCAACTTAGGCTCATTAAATAGGCTTATGAAATATGCTTATTTCTGCAACTTAGACTTATTAGATAGGACTATTAAATAGGCTTATTTCAGCAACTTAGGCTTATTAAATAGGCTTATTTCAGCAACTTAGGCTTATTAAATAGGCTTATTTCAGCAACTTAGACTTATTAAATAGCCTTATTTCAGCAACTTACGCTTATTAAATAGGCTTCTTTCAGCAACTTAGGCTTATTAAATAGCCTTATTAAATAGGCTTATTTCAGCAACTTGGGCTTATTAAATAGGCTTATTTCAGCAACTTACGCTGATTAAATAGGCTTATTTCCTCAACTTAGACTTATTAAATAGCCTTATTTCAGCAACTTAGACTTATTAAATAGGCTTTTTTCAGCAACTTAGACTTATTAAATAGCCTTATTTCAGCAACTTAGGCTTATTAAATAGGCTTATTTCAGCAACTTAGGCTTATTAAATAGCCTTATTTCAGCAACTTAGACTTATTAAATAGGCTTATTTCAGCAACTTAGGCTTATTAAATAGGCTTATTCAGCAACTTAGGCTTATTAAATAGGCTTATTAAATAGGCTTATTTCAGCAACTTAGGCTTATTAAATAGGCTCATTAAATACTTATTAAATAGGCTTATTAAATAGGCATATTAAATAGGCTTATAAAATAGACTCATTAAATAGGCTTTTTAAATAGGATAATTAAATAGGCTCAATAAATTGGCTTATTAAATAGGCTCAATAAATTGGCTTATTAAATAGGCTCATTAAATACTTATTAAATAGGCTTATTAAATAGACTTATTAAAAAGACTTATTAAATAGGCTTATTAAATAGGCTTATTAAATAGGCTTATTAAATAGGTTTATTAAATAGACTTATTAAATAGCCTCATTAAATAGGCTTATTTTAGCAACTTAGGTTTATTAAATAGGCTTATTTCAGCAACTTAGACTTATTGAATAGCCTTATTTCAGCAACTTAGGCTTATTAAATAGGCTCATTTCAGCAACTTAGGCCTATTAAATAGCCTTATTTCAGCAACTTAGACTTATTAAATTGATTTATTCAGCAACTTAGGCTTATTAAATAGGCTTATTTAAGCAACTTAGACTTATTAAATAGGCCTATTAAATAGGCTTATTAAATAGACTTATTAAATAGGCTTATTAAAAAGGCTTATTAAATAGACTTAATAAATAGGCTCATTAAATACTTATTAAATAGGTTTATTAAATAGGTGTATTAAATAGGCTTATTAAATAGGCGTATTAAATAGGCTTATTAAATAGCCTCATTAAATGGACTTATTAAATAGCCTCATTAAATAGGCTTATTTTAGCAACTTAGGCTTATTAAATAGGTTTATTTCAGCAACGTAGACTTATTAAATAGCCTTATTAAATAGGCTTATTTCAGCAACTTAGGCTTATTAAATAGGCTTATTTCAGCAACTTACGCTTATTAAATAGCCTTATTAATCAGGATTATTTCAGCAACTTGGGCGTATTAAATCGGCTTATTTCAGCAACTTAGACTTATTAAATAGACCTTTTTAAATAGGCTTAGTTCAGAAACTTAGGCTTATTAAATCGGCTTATTTCAGCAACTTAGGCTCATTAAATAGCCTCATTAAATAGGCTTATTTCAGCAACTTAGGCTTATTAAATAGCCTTATTAAATAGGCTTATTTTAGCAACTTTGACTTATTAAATCGACTTATTAAATAGACATTTCAGCAACTTAGGCTCATTAAATAGGCTTATGAAATATGCTTATTTCTGCAACTTAGACTTATTAGATAGGCCTATTAAATAGGCTTATTTCAGCAACTTAGGCTTATTAAATAGGCTTATTCAGCAACTTAGGCTTATTAAATAGGCTTATTTCAGCAACTTAGACTTATTAAATAGCCTTATTTTAGCAACTTACGCTTATTAAATAGGCTTCTTTCAGCAACTTAGGCTTATTAAATAGCCTTATTAAATAGGCTTATTTCAGCAACTTGGGCTTATTAAATAGGCTTATTTCAGCAACTTATGCTGATTAAATAGGCTTAATTCAGCAAGTTAGATTTATTAAATAGCCTTATTTCAGCAACTTAGACTTATTAAATAGGCTTATTTCAGCAACTTAGACTTATTAAATAGGCTCATTTCAACAACTTAGACTTATTAAATAGCCTTATTTCAGCAACTTAGGCTTATTAAATAGGCTTATTTCATCAACTTAGGCTTATTAAATAGCCTTATTTCAGCAACTTAGACTTATTAAATAGGCTTATTTCAGCAACTTAGGCTTATTAAATAGGCTTATTCAGCAACTTAGGCTTATTAAATAGGCTTATTAAATAGGCTTATTTCAGCAACTTAGGCTTATTAAATAGGCTTATTCAGCAACTTGGGCTTATTAAATAGGCTCATTAAATACTTATTAAATAGGCTTATTAAACAGGCTTATTAAATAGACTTATTAAATAGGTTCAATAATTAGGCTTATTAAATAGGCTCATTAAATAGGCTTAATTAATAGGCTTATTAAATAGGCTTATTAAATAGGCTTATTAAATAGGCTTATTTAATTGGCTTAATAAATAGGCTTATTAAATAGGCTCAATAAATAGGCTTATTAAATAGGCTCGTTAAATAGGCTTATTAAATAGGCTTATTAAATAGACTTATTAAACAGCCTCATTAAATAGGCTTATTTTAGCAACTTAGGCTTATTAAATAGGCTTATTTCAGCAACTTAGACTTATTAAATAGGCCTATTAAATAGGTTTATTAAATAGACTGATTAAATAGGCTCATTAAATACTTATTAAATAGGCTTATTAAATAGGCTTATTAAATAGACTTATTAAATAGGCTCAATAAATAGGCTTATTAAATAGGCTTATTAAATAGGCTTATTAAATAGGCTTATTAAATAGACTTATTAAATAGGCGTATTAAATAGGCTTATTAAATAGGCTTATTAAATAGGCTTATTAAATAGACTTATTAAATAGCCTCATTAAATAGGCTTATTTTAGCAACTTAGGCTTATTAAATAGGCTTATTTCAGCAACTTAGACTTATTGAATAGCCTTATTTCAGCAACTTGGGCTTATTAAATAGGCTCATTTCAGCAACTTAGGCTTATTAAATAGCCTTATTTCAGCAACTTAGACTTATTAAATTGGTTTATTCAGCAACTTAGGCTTATTAAATAGGCTTATTTCAGCAACTTAGACTTATTAAATAGGCCTATTAAATAGGCTTATTAAATAGACTTATTAAATAGGCTTATTAAAAAGGCTTATTAAATAGACTTAATAAATAGGCTCATTAAATACTTATTAAATAGGTTTATTAAATAAGCGTATTAAATAGGCTTATTAAATAGGCGTATTAAATAGGCTTATTAAATAGGCTTATTAAATGGACTTATTAAATAGCCTCATTAAATAGGCTTATTTTAGCAACTTAGGCTTATTAAATAGGTTTATTTCAGCAACTTAGACTTATTAAATAGCCTTATTAAATAGGCTTATTTCAGCAACTTAGGCTTATTAAATAGGCTTATTTCAGCAACTTACGCTTATTAAATAGCCTTATTAATCAGGTTTATTTCAGCAACTTGGGCGTATTAAATACCATTTTTAAATAGGTTTATTTCAGCAACTTAGACTTATTAAATAGACCTTTTTAAATAGGCTTAGTTCAGAAACTTAGGCTTATTAAATCGGCTTATTTCAGCAACTTAGGCTCAATAAATAGCCTCATTAAATAGGCTTATTTCAGCAACTTAGGCTTATTAAATAGCCTTATTAAATAGGCTTATTTTAGCAACTTTGATTTATTAAATCGACTTATTAAATAGACATTTCAGCAACTTAGGCTCATTAAATAGGCTTATGAAATATGCTTATTTCTGCAACTTAGACTTATTAGATAGGCCTATTAAATAGGCTTATTTCAGCAACTTAGGCTTATTAAATAGCCTTATTTCAGCAACTTAGACTTATTAAATTGGTTTATTCAGCAACTTAGGCTTATTAAATAGGCTTATTTCAGCAACTTAGGCTTATTAAATAGGCCTATTAAATAGGCTTATTAAATAGACTTATTAAATAGGCTTTTTAAAAAGGCTTATTAAATAGACTTAATAAATAGGCTCATTAAATACTTATTAAATAGGTTTATTAAATAAGCGTATTAAATAGGCTTATTAAATAGGCGTATTAAATAGGCTTTTTAAATAGGCTTATTAAATGGACTTATTAAATAGCCTCATTAAATAGGCTAATTTTAGCAACTTAGGCTTATTAAATAGGTTTATTTCAGCAACTTAGACTTATTAAATAGCCTTATTAAATAGGATTATTTCAGCAACTTAGGCTTATTAAATAGGCTTATTTCAGCAACTTACCCTTATTAAATAGGCTTATTAATCAGGTTTATTTCAGCAACTTGGGCGTATTAAATACCATTTTTAAATAGGTTTATTTCAGCAACTTAGACTTATTAAATAGCCTTATTAAATAGGATTATTTCAGCAACTTAGGCTTATTAAATAGGCTTATTTCAGCAACTTACCCTTATTAAATAGGCTTATTAATCAGGTTTATTTCAGCAACTTGGGCGTATTAAATACCATTTTTAAATAGGTTTATTTCAGCAACTTAGACTTATTAAATAGACCTTTTTAAATAGGCTTAGTTCAGAAACTTAGGCTTATTAAATCGGCTTATTTCAGCAACTTAGGCTCATTAAATAGCCTCATTAAATAGGCTTATTTCAGCAACTTAGGCTTATTAAATAGCCTTATTTCAGCAACTTAGACTTATTGAATAGCCTTATTTCAGCAACTTAGGCTTAATAAATAGGCTCATTTCAGCAACTTAGGCTTATTAAATAGCCTTATTTCAGCAACTTAGACTTATTAAATTGGTTTATTCAGCAACTTAGGCTTATTAAATAGGCTTATTTCAGCAACTTAGACTTATTAAATAGGCCTATTAAATAGGCTTATTAAATAGACTTATTAAATAGGCTTATTAAAAAGGCTTATTAAATAGACTTAATAAATAGGCTCATTAAATACTTATTAAATAGGTTTATTAAATAGGCATATTAAATAGGCTTATTAAATAGGCGTATTAAATAGGCTTATTAAATAGGCTTATTAAATGGACTTATTAAATAGCCTCATTAAATAGGCTTATTTTATCAACTTAGGCTTATTAAATAGGTTTATTTCAGCAACTTAGACTTATTAAATAGCCTTATTAAATAGGCTTATTTCAGCAACTTAGGCTTATTAAATAGGCTTATTTCAGCAACTTACGCTTATTAAATAGCCTTATTAATCAGGTTTATTTCAGCAACTTGGGCGTATTAAATACCATTTTTAAATAGGTTTATTTCAGCAACTTAGACTTATTAAATAGACCTTTTTAAATAGGCTTAGTTCAGAAACTTAGGCTTATTAAATCGGCTTATTTCAGCAACTTAGGCTCATTAAATAGCCTCATTAAATAGGCTTATTTCAGCAACTTAGGCTTATTAAATAGCCTTATTAAATAGGCTTATTTTAGCAACTTTGATTTATTAAATCGACTTATTAAATAGACATTTCAGCAACTTAGGCTCATTAAATAGGCTTATGAAATATGCTTATTTCTGCAACTTAGACTTATTAGATAGGCCTATTAAATAGGCTTATTTCAGCAACTTAGGCTTATTAAATAGGCTTATTTCAGCAACTTAGGCTTATTAAATAGGCCTATTTCAGCAACTTAGACTTATTAAATTGCCTTATTTCAGCAACTTACGCTTATTAAATAGGCTTCTTTCAGCAACTTAGGCTTATTAAATAGCCTTATTAAATAGGCTTATTTCAGCAACTTGGGCTTATTAAATAGGCTTATTTTAGCAACTTACGCTGATTAAATAGGCTTATTTCAGCAACTTAGACTTATTAAATTGCCTTATTTCAGCAACTTACGCTTATTAAATAGGCTTCTTTCAGCAACTTAGGCTTATTAAATAGCCTTATTAAATAGGCTTATTTCAGCAACTTGGGCTTATTAAATAGGCTTATTTCAGCAACTTATGCTGATTAAATAGGCTTAATTCAGCAAGTTAGATTTATTAAATAGCCTTATTTCAGCAACTTAGACTTATTAAATAGGCTTATTTCAGCAACTTAGACTTATTAAATAGGCTCATTTCAACAACTTAGACTTATTAAATAGCCTTATTTCAGCAACTTAGGCTTATTAAATAGGCTTATTTCATCAACTTAGGCTTATTAAATAGCCTTATTTCAGCAACTTAGACTTATTAAATAGGCTTATTTCAGCAACTTAGGCTTATTAAATAGGCTTATTCAGCAACTTAGGCTTATTAAATAGGCTTATTAAATAGGCTTATTTCAGCAACTTAGGCTTATTAAATAGGCTTATTCAGCAACTTGGGCTTATTAAATAGGCTCATTAAATACTTATTAAATAGGCTTATTAAACAGGCTTATTAAATAGACTTATTAAATAGGTTCAATAATTAGGCTTATTAAATAGGCTCATTAAATAGGCTTAATTAATAGGCTTATTAAATAGGCTTATTAAATAGGCTTATTAAATAGGCTTATTTAATTGGCTTAATAAATAGGCTTATTAAATAGGCTCAATAAATAGGCTTATTAAATAGGCTCGTTAAATAGGCTTATTAAATAGGCTTATTAAATAGGCTTATTAAATAGACTTATTAAACAGCCTCATTAAATAGGCTTATTTTAGCAACTTAGGCTTATTAAATAGGCTTATTTCAGCAACTTAGACTTATTAAATAGGCCTATTAAATAGGTTTATTAAATAGACTGATTAAATAGGCTCATTAAATACTTATTAAATAGGCTTATTAAATAGGCTTATTAAATAGACTTATTAAATAGGCTCAATAAATAGGCTTATTAAATAGGCTTATTAAATAGGCTTATTAAATAGGCTTATTAAATAGACTTATTAAATAGGCGTATTAAATAGGCTTATTAAATAGGCTTATTAAATAGGCTTATTAAATAGACTTATTAAATAGCCTCATTAAATAGGCTTATTTTAGCAACTTAGGCTTATTAAATAGGCTTATTTCAGCAACTTAGACTTATTGAATAGCCTTATTTCAGCAACTTGGGCTTATTAAATAGGCTCATTTCAGCAACTTAGGCTTATTAAATAGCCTTATTTCAGCAACTTAGACTTATTAAATTGGTTTATTCAGCAACTTAGGCTTATTAAATAGGCTTATTTCAGCAACTTAGACTTATTAAATAGGCCTATTAAATAGGCTTATTAAATAGACTTATTAAATAGGCTTATTAAAAAGGCTTATTAAATAGACTTAATAAATAGGCTCATTAAATACTTATTAAATAGGTTTATTAAATAAGCGTATTAAATAGGCTTATTAAATAGGCGTATTAAATAGGCTTATTAAATAGGCTTATTAAATGGACTTATTAAATAGCCTCATTAAATAGGCTTATTTTAGCAACTTAGGCTTATTAAATAGGTTTATTTCAGCAACTTAGACTTATTAAATAGCCTTATTAAATAGGCTTATTTCAGCAACTTAGGCTTATTAAATAGGCTTATTTCAGCAACTTACGCTTATTAAATAGCCTTATTAATCAGGTTTATTTCAGCAACTTGGGCGTATTAAATACCATTTTTAAATAGGTTTATTTCAGCAACTTAGACTTATTAAATAGACCTTTTTAAATAGGCTTAGTTCAGAAACTTAGGCTTATTAAATCGGCTTATTTCAGCAACTTAGGCTCAATAAATAGCCTCATTAAATAGGCTTATTTCAGCAACTTAGGCTTATTAAATAGCCTTATTAAATAGGCTTATTTTAGCAACTTTGATTTATTAAATCGACTTATTAAATAGACATTTCAGCAACTTAGGCTCATTAAATAGGCTTATGAAATATGCTTATTTCTGCAACTTAGACTTATTAGATAGGCCTATTAAATAGGCTTATTTCAGCAACTTAGGCTTATTAAATAGCCTTATTTCAGCAACTTAGACTTATTAAATTGGTTTATTCAGCAACTTAGGCTTATTAAATAGGCTTATTTCAGCAACTTAGGCTTATTAAATAGGCCTATTAAATAGGCTTATTAAATAGACTTATTAAATAGGCTTTTTAAAAAGGCTTATTAAATAGACTTAATAAATAGGCTCATTAAATACTTATTAAATAGGTTTATTAAATAAGCGTATTAAATAGGCTTATTAAATAGGCGTATTAAATAGGCTTTTTAAATAGGCTTATTAAATGGACTTATTAAATAGCCTCATTAAATAGGCTAATTTTAGCAACTTAGGCTTATTAAATAGGTTTATTTCAGCAACTTAGACTTATTAAATAGCCTTATTAAATAGGATTATTTCAGCAACTTAGGCTTATTAAATAGGCTTATTTCAGCAACTTACCCTTATTAAATAGGCTTATTAATCAGGTTTATTTCAGTAACTTGGGCGTATTAAATACCATTTTTAAATAGGTTTATTTCAGCAACTTAGACTTATTAAATAGACCTTTTTAAATAGGCTTAGTTCAGAAACTTAGGCTTATTAAATCGGCTTATTTCAGCAACTTAGGCTCATTAAATAGCCTCATTAAATAGGCTTATTTCAGCAACTTAGGCTTATTAAATAGCCTTATTTCAGCAACTTAGACTTATTGAATAGCCTTATTTCAGCAACTTAGGCTTAATAAATAGGCTCATTTCAGCAACTTAGGCTTATTAAATAGCCTTATTTCAGCAACTTAGACTTATTAAATTGGTTTATTCAGCAACTTAGGCTTATTAAATAGGCTTATTTCAGCAACTTAGACTTATTAAATAGGCCTATTAAATAGGCTTATTAAATAGACTTATTAAATAGGCTTATTAAAAAGGCTTATTAAATAGACTTAATAAATAGGCTCATTAAATACTTATTAAATAGGTTTATTAAATAGGCATATTAAATAGGCTTATTAAATAGGCGTATTAAATAGGCTTATTAAATAGGCTTATTAAATGGACTTATTAAATAGCCTCATTAAATAGGCTTATTTTAGCAACTTAGGCTTATTAAATAGGTTTATTTCAGCAACTTAGACTTATTAAATAGCCTTATTAAATAGGCTTATTTCAGCAACTTAGGCTTATTAAATAGGCTTATTTCAGCAACTTACGCTTATTAAATAGCCTTATTAATCAGGTTTATTTCAGCAACTTGGGCGTATTAAATACCATTTTTAAATAGGTTTATTTCAGCAACTTAGACTTATTAAATAGACCTTTTTAAATAGGCTTAGTTCAGAAACTTAGGCTTATTAAATCGGCTTATTTCAGCAACTTAGGCTCATTAAATAGCCTCATTAAATAGGCTTATTTCAGCAACTTAGGCTTATTAAATAGCCTTATTAAATAGGCTTATTTTAGCAACTTTGATTTATTAAATCGACATATTAAATAGACATTTCAGCAACTTAGGCTCATTAAATAGGCTTATGAAATATGCTTATTTCTGCAACTTAGACTTATTAGATAGGCCTATTAAATAGGCTTATTTCAGCAACTTAGGCTTATTAAATAGGCTTATTTCAGCAACTTAGGCTTATTAAATAGGCCTATTTCAGCAACTTAGACTTATTAAATTGCCTTATTTCAGCAACTTACGCTTATTAAATAGGCTTCTTTCAGCAACTTAGGCTTATTAAATAGCCTTATTAAATAGGCTTATTTCAGCAACTTGGGCTTATTAAATAGGCTTATTTTAGCAACTTACGCTGATTAAATAGGCTTATTTCAGCAACTTAGACTTATTAAATTGCCTTATTTCAGCAACTTACGCTTATTAAATAGGCTTCTTTCAGCAACTTAGGCTTATTAAATGGCCTTATTAAATAGGCTTATTTCAGCAACTTGGGCTTATTAAATAGGCTTATTTTAGCAACTTATGCTGATTAAATAGGCTTATTTCAGCAACTTAGACTTATTAAATAGCCTAATTTCAGCAACTTAGACTTATTAAATAGGCTTATTTCAGCAACTTAGACTTATTAAATAGGCTTATTTCAGCAACTTAGACTTATTAAATAGCCTTATTTCAGCAACTTAGGCTTATTAAATAGGCTTATTTCAGCAACTTAGGCTTATTAAATAGGCTTATTTTAGCAACTTACGCTGATTAAATAGGCTTATTTCAGCAACTTAGACTTATTAAATTGCCTTATTTCAGCAACTTACGCTTATTAAATAGGCTTCTTTCAGCAACTTAGGCTTATTAAATAGCCTTATTAAATAGGCTTATTTCAGCAACTTGGGCTTATTAAATAGGCTTATTTTAGCAACTTACGCTGATTAAATAGGCTTATTTCAGCAACTTAGACTTATTAAATAGCCTAATTTCAGCAACTTAGACTTATTAAATAGGCTTATTTCAGCAACTTAGACTTATTAAATAGGCTTATTTCAGCAACTTAGACTTATTAAATAGCCTTATTTCAGCAACTTAGGCTTATTAAATAGGCTTATTTCAGCAACTTAGGCTTATTAAATAGGCTTATTTCAGCAACTTACGCTTATTAAATAGCCTTATTAATCAGGTTTATTTCAGCAACTTGGGCGTATTAAATAGCATTTTTAAATAGGTTTATTTCAGCAACTTAGACTTATTAAATAGACCTTTTAAATAGGCTTAGTTCAGAAACTTAGGCTTATTAAATCGGCTTATTTCAGCAACTTAGGCTCATTAAATAGCCTCATTAAATAGGCTTATTTCAGCAACTTAGGCTTATTAAATAGCCTTATTAAATAGGCTTATTTTAGCAACTTTGACTTATTAAATCGACTTATTAAATAGACAATTCAGCAACTTAGGCTCATTAAATAGGCTTATGAAATATGCTTATTTCTGCAACTTAGACTTATTAGATAGGACTATTAAATAGGCTTATTTCAGCAACTTAGGCTTATTAAATAGGCTTATTTCAGCAACTTAGGATTATTAAATAGGCTTATTTCAGCAACTTAGACTTATTAAATAGCCTTATTTCAGCAACTTACGCTTATTAAATAGGCTTCTTTCAGCAACTTAGGCCTATTAAATAGCCTTATTAAATAGGCTTATTTCAGCAACTTGGGCTTATTAAATAGGCTTATTTCAGCAACTTACGCTGATTAAATAGGCTTATTTCCTCAACTTAGACTTATTAAATAGCCTTATTTCAGCAACTTAGACTTATTAAATAGGCTTATTTCAGCAACTTAGACTTATTAAATAGCCTTATTTCAGCAACTTAGGCTTATTAAATAGGCTTATTTCAGCAACTTAGGCTTATTAAATAGCCTTATTTCAGCAACTTAGACTTATTAAATAGGCTTATTTCAGCAACTTAGGCTTATTAAATAGGCTTATTCAGCAACTAAGGCTTATTAAATAGGCTTATTAAATAGGCTTATTTCAGCAACTTAGGCTTATTAAATAGGCTTATTCAGCAACTTAGGCTTATTAAATAGGCTCATTAAATACTTATTAAATAGGCTTATTAAATAGGCATATTAAATAGGCTTATAAAATAGACTCATTAAATAGGCTTTTTAAATAGGATAATTAAATAGGCTCAATAAATTGGCTTATTAAATAGGCTCAATAAATTGGCTTATTAAATAGGCTCATTAAATACTTATTAAATAGGCTTATTAAATAGACTTATTAAATAGACTTATTAAATAGGCTTATTAAATAGGCTTATTAAATAGGCTTATTAAATAGGTTTATTAAATAGACTTATTAAATAGCCTCATTAAATAGGCTTATTTTAGCAACTTAGGTTTATTAAATAGGCTTATTTCAGCAACTTAGACTTATTGAATAGCCTTATTTCAGCAACTTAGGCTTATTAAATAGGCTCATTTCAGCAACTTAGGCCTATTAAATAGCCTTATTTCAGCAACTTAGACTTATTAAATTGGTTTATTCAGCAACTTAGGCTTATTAAATAGGCTTATTTAAGCAACTTAGACTTATTAAATAGGCCTATTAAATAGGCTTATTAAATAGACTTATTAAATAGGCTTATTAAAAAGGCTTATTAAATAGACTTAATAAATAGGCTCATTAAATACTTATTAAATAGGTTTATTAAATAGGTGTATTAAATAGGCTTATTAAATAGGCGTATTAAATAGGCTTATTAAATAGCCTCATTAAATGGACTTATTAAATAGCCTCATTAAATAGGCTTATTTTAGCAACTTAGGCTTATTAAATAGGTTTATTTCAGCAACGTAGACTTATTAAATAGCCTTATTAAATAGGCTTATTTTAGCAACTTTGACTTATTAAATCGACTTATTAAATAGACATTTCAGCAACTTAGGCTCATTAAATAGGCTTATGAAATATGCTTATTTCTGCAACTTAGACTTATTAGATAGGCCTATTAAATAGGCTTATTTCAGCAACTTAGGCTTATTAAATAGCCTTATTTCAGCAACTTAGACTTATTAAATTGGTTTATTCAGCAACTTAGGCTTATTAAATAGGCTTATTTCAGCAACTTAGGCTTATTAAATAGGCCTATTAAATAGGCTTATTAAATAGACTTATTAAATAGGCTTATTAAAAAGGCTTATTAAATAGACTTAATAAATAGGCTCATTAAATACTTATTAAATAGGTTTATTAAATAGGCGTATTAAATAGGCTTATTAAATAGGCGTATTAAATAGGCTTATTAAATAGGCTTATTAAATGGACTTATTAAATAGCCTCATTAAATAGGCTAATTTTAGCAACTTAGGCTTATTAAATAGGTTTATTTCAGCAACTTAGACTTATTAAATAGCCTTATTAAATAGGCTTATTTCAGCAACTTAGGCTTATTAAATAGGCTTATTTCAGCAACTTACGCTTATTAAATAGCCTTATTAATCAGGTTTATTTCAGCAACTTGGGCGTATTAAATACCATTTTTAAATAGGTTTATTTCAGCAACTTAGACTTATTAAATAGACCTTTTTAAATAGGCTTAGTTCAGAAACTTAGGCTTATTAAATCGGCTTATTTCAGCAACTTAGGCACATTAAATAGCCTCATTAAATAGGCTTATTTCAGCAACTTAGGCTTATTAAATAGGCTTATTTCAGCAACTTAGACTTATTGAATAGCCTTATTTCAGCAACTTAGGCTTATTAAATAGGCTCATTTCAGCAACTTAGGCTTATTAAATAGCCTTATTTCAGCCACTTAGACTTATTAAATTGGTTTATTCAGCAACTTAGGCTTATTAAATAGGCTTATTTCAGCAACTTAGACTTAGTAAATAGGCCTATTAAATAGGCTTATTAAATAGACTTATTAAATAGGCTTATTAAAAAGGCTTATTAAATAGACTTAATAAATAGGCTCATTAAATACTTATTAAATAGGTTTATTAAATAGGCGTATTAAATAGGCTTATTAAATAGGTGTATTAAATAGGCTTATTAAATAGGCTTATTAAATGGACTTATTAAATAGCCTCATTAAATAGGCTTATTTTAGCAACTTAGGCTTATTCAATAGGTTTATTTCAGCAACTTAGACTTATTAAATAGCCTTATTAAATAGGCTTATTTCAGCAAGTTAGGCTTATTAAATAGGCTTATTTCAGCAACTTACGCTTATTAAATAGCCTTATTAATCAGGTTTATTTCAGCAACTTGGGCGTATTAAATACCATTTTTAAATAGGTTTATTTCAGCAACTTAGACTTATTAAATAGACCTTTTTAAATAGGCTTAGTTCAGAAACTTAGGCTTATTAAATCGGCTTATTTCAGCAACTTAGGCTCATTAAATAGCCTCATTAAATAGGCTTATTTCAGCAACTTAGGCTTATTAAATAGCCTTATTAAATAGGCTTATTTTAGCAACTTTGATTTATTAAATCGACTTATTAAATAGACATTTCAGCAACTTAGGCTCATTAAATAGGCTTATGAAATATGCTTATTTCTGCAACTTAGACTTATTAGATAGGCCTATTAAATAGGCTTATTTCAGCAACTTAGGCTTATTAAATAGGCTTATTTCAGCAACTTAGACTTATTAAATTGGTTTATTCAGCAACTTAGGCTTATTAAATAGGCTTATTTCAGCAACTTACGCTTATTAAATAGGCTTCTTTCAGCAACTTAGGCTTATTAAATAGCCTTATTAAATAGGCTTATTTCAGCAACTTGGGCTTATTAAATCGGCTTATTATAGCAACTTACGCTGATTAAATAGGCTTATTTCAGCAACTTAGACTTATTAAATTGCCTTATTTCAGCAACTTACGCTTATTAAATAGGCTTCTTTCAGCAACTTAGGCTTATTAAATAGCCTTATTAAATAGGCTTATTTCAGCAACTTGGGCTTATTAAATAGGCTTATTTTAGCAACTTACGCTGATTAAATAGGCTTATTTCAGCAACTTAGACTTATTAAATAGCCTAATTTCAGCAACTTAGACTTATTAAATAGGCTTATTTCAGCAACTTAGACTTATTAAATAGGCTTATTTCAGCAACTTAGACTTATTAAATAGCCTTATTTCAGCAACTTAGGCTTATTAAATAGGCTTATTTCAGCAACTTAGGCTTATTAAATAGGCTTATTTTAGCAACTTACGCTGATTAAATAGGCTTATTTCAGCAACTTAGACTTATTAAATTGCCTTATTTCAGCAACTTACGCTTATTAAATAGGCTTCTTTCAGCAACGTAGGCTTATTAAATAGCCTTATTAAATAGGCTTATTTCAGCAACTTGGGCTTATTAAATAGGCTTATTTTAGCAACTTACGCTGATTAAAATAGGCTTATTTCAGCAACTTAGACTTATTAAATAGCCTAATTTCAGCAACTTAGACTTATTAAATAGGCTTATTTCAGCAACTTAGACTTATTAAATAGGCTTATTTCAGCAACTTAGACTTATTAAATAGCCTTATTTCAGCAACTTAGGCTTATTAAATAGGCTTATTTCAGCAACTTAGGCTTATTAAATAGGCTTATTTCAGCAACTTACGCTTATTAAATAGCCTTATTAATCAGGTTTATTTCAGCAACTTGGGCGTATTAAATAGCATTTTTAAATAGGTTTATTTCAGCAACTTAGACTTATTAAATAGACCTTTTTAAATAGGCTTAGTTCAGAAACTTAGGCTTATTAAATCGGCTTATTTCAGCAACTTAGGCTCATTAAATAGCCTCATTAAATAGGCTTATTTCAGCAACTTAGGCTTATTAAATAGCCTTATTAAATAGGCTTATTTTAGCAACTTTGACTTATTAAATCGACTTATTAAATAGACATTTCAGCAACTTAGGCTCATTAAATAGGCTTATGAAATATGCTTATTTCTGCAACTTAGACTTATTAGATAGGACTATTAAATAGGCTTATTTCAGCAACTTAGGCTTATTAAATAGGCTTATTTCAGCAACTTAGGATTATTAAATAGGCTTATTTCAGCAACTTAGACTTATTAAATAGGCTTCTTTCAGCAACTTACGCTTATTAAATAGCCTTATTAAATAGGCTTATTTCAGCAACTTGGGCTTATTAAATAGGCTTATTTCAGCAACTTACGCTGATTAAATAGGCTTATTTCCTCAACTTAGACTTATTTAATAGCCTTATTTCAGCAACTTAGACTTATTAAATAGGCTTATTTCAGCAACTTAGACTTATTAAATAGCCTTATTTCAGCAACTTAGGCTTATTAAATAGGCTTATTTCAGCAACTTAGGCTTATTAAATAGCCTTATTTCAGCAACTTAGACTTATTAAATAGGCTTATTTCAGCAACTTAGGCTTATTAAATAGGCTTATTCAGCAACTTAGGCTTATTAAATAGGCTCATTAAATACTTATTAAATAGGCTTATTAAATAGGCATATTAAATAGGCTTATAAAATAGACTCATTAAATAGGCTTTTTAAATAGGATAATTAAATAGGCTCAATAAATTGGCTTATTAAATAGGCTCAATAAATTGGCTTATTAAATAGGCTCATTAAATACTTATTAAATAGGCTTATTAAATAGACTTATTAAATAGACTTATTAAATAGGCTTATTAAATAGGCTTATTAAATAGGCTTATTAAATAGGTTTATTAAATAGACTTATTAAATAGCCTCATTAAATAGGCTTATTTTAGCAACTTAGGTTTATTAAATAGGCTTATTTCAGCAACTTAGACTTATTGAATAGCCTTATTTCAGCAACTTAGGCTTATTAAATAGGCTCATTTCAGCAACTTAGGCCTATTAAATAGCCTTATTTCAGCAACTTAGACTTATTAAATTGGTTTATTCAGCAACTTAGGCTTATTAAATAGGCTTATTTAAGCAACTTAGACTTATTAAATAGGCCTATTAAATAGGCTTATTAAATAGACTTATTAAATAGGCTTATTAAAAAGGCTTATTAAATAGACTTAATAAATAGGCTCATTAAATACTTATTAAATAGGTTTATTAAATAGGTGTATTAAATAGGCTTATTAAATAGGCGTATTAAATAGGCTTATTAAATAGCCTCATTAAATGGACTTATTAAATAGCCTCATTAAATAGGCTTATTTTAGCAACTTAGGCTTATTAAATAGGTTTATTTCAGCAACGTAGACTTATTAAATAGCCTTATTAAATAGGCTTATTTCAGCAACTTAGGCATATTAAATAGGCTTATTTCAGCAACTTACGCTTATTAAATAGCCTTATTAATCAGGATTATTTCAGCAACTTGGGCGTATTAAATCGGCTTATTTCAGCAACTTAGACTTATTAAATAGACCTTTTTAAATAGGGTAAGTTCAGAAACTTAGGCTTATTAAATCGGCTTATTTCAGCAACTTAGGCTCATTAAATAGCCTCATTAAATAGGCTTATTTCAGCAACTTAGGCTTATTAAATAGCCTTATTAAATAGGCTTATTTCAGCAACTTAGGCTTATTAAATAGGCTTATTTCAGCAACTTACGCTTATTAAATAGCCTTATTAATCAGGTTTATTTCAGCAACTTGGGCGTATTAAATACCATTTTTAAATAGGTTTATTTCAGCAACTTAGACTTATTAAATAGACCTTTTTAAATAGGCTTAGTTCAGAAACTTAGGCTTATTAAATCGGCTTATTTCAGCAACTTAGGCACATTAAATAGCCTCATTAAATAGGCTTATTTCAGCAACTTAGGCTTATTAAATAGGCTTATTTCAGCAACTTAGACTTATTGAATAGCCTTATTTCAGCAACTTAGGCTTATTAAATAGGCTCATTTCAGCAACTTAGGCTTATTAAATAGCCTTATTTCAGCCACTTAGACTTATTAAATTGGTTTATTCAGCAACTTAGGCTTATTAAATAGGCTTATTTCAGCAACTTAGACTTAGTAAATAGGCCTATTAAATAGGCTTATTAAATAGACTTATTAAATAGGCTTATTAAAAAGGCTTATTAAATAGACTTAATAAATAGGCTCATTAAATACTTATTAAATAGGTTTATTAAATAGGCGTATTAAATAGGCTTATTAAATAGGTGTATTAAATAGGCTTATTAAATAGGCTTATTAAATGGACTTATTAAATAGCCTCATTAAATAGGCTTATTTTAGCAACTTAGGCTTATTCAATAGGTTTATTTCAGCAACTTAGACTTATTAAATAGCCTTATTAAATAGGCTTATTTCAGCAAGTTAGGCTTATTAAATAGGCTTATTTCAGCAACTTACGCTTATTAAATAGCCTTATTAATCAGGTTTATTTCAGCAACTTGGGCGTATTAAATACCATTTTTAAATAGGTTTATTTCAGCAACTTAGACTTATTAAATAGACCTTTTTAAATAGGCTTAGTTCAGAAACTTAGGCTTATTAAATCGGCTTATTTCAGCAACTTAGGCTCATTAAATAGCCTCATTAAATAGGCTTATTTCAGCAACTTAGGCTTATTAAATAGCCTTATTAAATAGGCTTATTTTAGCAACTTTGATTTATTAAATCGACTTATTAAATAGACATTTCAGCAACTTAGGCTCATTAAATAGGCTTATGAAATATGCTTATTTCTGCAACTTAGACTTATTAGATAGGCCTATTAAATAGGCTTATTTCAGCAACTTAGGCTTATTAAATAGGCTTATTTCAGCAACTTAGACTTATTAAATTGGTTTATTCAGCAACTTAGGCTTATTAAATAGGCTTATTTCAGCAACTTACGCTTATTAAATAGGCTTCTTTCAGCAACTTAGGCTTATTAAATAGCCTTATTAAATAGGCTTATTTCAGCAACTTGGGCTTATTAAATCGGCTTATTATAGCAACTTACGCTGATTAAATAGGCTTATTTCAGCAACTTAGACTTATTAAATTGCCTTATTTCAGCAACTTACGCTTATTAAATAGGCTTCTTTCAGCAACTTAGGCTTATTAAATAGCCTTATTAAATAGGCTTATTTCAGCAACTTGGGCTTATTAAATAGGCTTATTTTAGCAACTTACGCTGATTAAATAGGCTTATTTCAGCAACTTAGACTTATTAAATAGCCTAATTTCAGCAACTTAGACTTATTAAATAGGCTTATTTCAGCAACTTAGACTTATTAAATAGGCTTATTTCAGCAACTTAGACTTATTAAATAGCCTTATTTCAGCAACTTAGGCTTATTAAATAGGCTTATTTCAGCAACTTAGGCTTATTAAATAGGCTTATTTTAGCAACTTACGCTGATTAAATAGGCTTATTTCAGCAACTTAGACTTATTAAATTGCCTTATTTCAGCAACTTACGCTTATTAAATAGGCTTCTTTCAGCAACGTAGGCTTATTAAATAGCCTTATTAAATAGGCTTATTTCAGCAACTTGGGCTTATTAAATAGGCTTATTTTAGCAACTTACGCTGATTAAAATAGGCTTATTTCAGCAACTTAGACTTATTAAATAGCCTAATTTCAGCAACTTAGACTTATTAAATAGGCTTATTTCAGCAACTTAGACTTATTAAATAGGCTTATTTCAGCAACTTAGACTTATTAAATAGCCTTATTTCAGCAACTTAGGCTTATTAAATAGGCTTATTTCAGCAACTTAGGCATATTAAATAGGCTTATTTCAGCAACTTACGCTTATTAAATAGCCTTATTAATCAGGTTTATTTCAGCAACTTGGGCGTATTAAATAGCATTTTTAAATAGGTTTATTTCAGCAACTTAGACTTATTAAATAGACCTTTTTAAATAGGCTTAGTTCAGAAACTTAGGCTTATTAAATCGGCTTATTTCAGCAACTTAGGCTCATTAAATAGCCTCATTAAATAGGCTTATTTCAGCAACTTAGGCTTATTAAATAGCCTTATTAAATAGGCTTATTTTAGCAACTTTGACTTATTAAATCGACTTATTAAATAGACATTTCAGCAACTTAGGCTCATTAAATAGGCTTATGAAATATGCTTATTTCTGCAACTTAGACTTATTAGATAGGACTATTAAATAGGCTTATTTCAGCAACTTAGGCTTATTAAATAGGCTTATTTCAGCAACTTAGGATTATTAAATAGGCTTATTTCAGCAACTTAGACTTATTAAATAGCCTTATTTCAGCAACTTACGCTTATTAAATAGGCTTCTTTCAGCAACTTACGCTTATTAAATAGCCTTATTAAATAGGCTTATTTCAGCAACTTGGGCTTATTAAATAGGCTTATTTCAGCAACTTACGCTGATTAAATAGGCTTATTTCCTCAACTTAGACTTATTAAATAGCCTTATTTCAGCAACTTAGGCTTATTAAATAGGCTTATTTCAGCAACTTAGGATTATTAAATAGGCTTATTTCAGCAACTTAGACTTATTAAATAGCCTTATTTCAGCAACTTACGCTTATTAAATAGGCTTCTTTCAGCAACTTACGCTTATTAAATAGCCTTATTAAATAGGCTTATTTCAGCAACTTGGGCTTATTAAATAGGCTTATTTCAGCAACTTACGCTGATTAAATAGGCTTATTTCCTCAACTTAGACTTATTAAATAGCCTTATTTCAGCAACTTAGACTTATTAAATAGGCTTATTTCAGCAACTTAGACTTATTAAATAGCCTTATTTCAGCAACTTAGGCTTATTAAATAGGCTTATTTCAGCAACTTAGGCTTATTAAATAGCCTTATTTCAGCAACTTAGACTTATTAAATAGGCTTATTTCAGCAACTTAGGCTTATTAAATAGGCTTATTCAGCAACTTAGGCTTATTAAATAGGCTCATTAAATACTTATTAAATAGGCTTATTAAATAGGCATATTAAATAGGCTTATAAAATAGACTCATTAAATAGGCTTTTTAAATAGGATAATTAAATAGGCTCAATAAATTGGCTTATTAAATAGGCTCAATAAATTGGCTTATTAAATAGGCTCATTAAATACTTATTAAATAGGCTTATTAAATAGACTTATTAAATAGACTTATTAAATAGGCTTATTAAATAGGCTTATTAAATAGGCTTATTAAATAGGTTTATTAAATAGACTTATTAAATAGCCTCATTAAATAGGCTTATTTTAGCAACTTAGGTTTATTAAATAGGCTTATTTCAGCAACTTAGACTTATTGAATAGCCTTATTTCAGCAACTTAGGCTTATTAAATAGGCTTATTTCAGCAACTTAGACTTATTAAATAGGCTTATTTCAGCAACTTAGACTTATTAAATAGCCTTATTTCAGCAACTTAGGCTTATTAAATAGGCTTATTTCAGCAACTTAGGCATATTAAATAGGCTTATTTCAGCAACTTACGCTTATTAAATAGCCTTATTAATCAGGTTTATTTCAGCAACTTGGGCGTATTAAATAGCATTTTTAAATAGGTTTATTTCAGCAACTTAGACTTATTAAATAGACCTTTTTAAATAGGCTTAGTTCAGAAACTTAGGCTTATTAAATCGGCTTATTTCAGCAACTTAGGCTCATTAAATAGCCTCATTAAATAGGCTTATTTCAGCAACTTAGGCTTATTAAATAGCCTTATTAAATAGGCTTATTTTAGCAACTTTGACTTATTAAATCGACTTATTAAATAGACATTTCAGCAACTTAGGCTCATTAAATAGGCTTATGAAATATGCTTATTTCTGCAACTTAGACTTATTAGATAGGACTATTAAATAGGCTTATTTCAGCAACTTAGGCTTATTAAATAGGCTTATTTCAGCAACTTAGGATTATTAAATAGGCTTATTTCAGCAACTTAGACTTATTAAATAGCCTTATTTCAGCAACTTACGCTTATTAAATAGGCTTCTTTCAGCAACTTACGCTTATTAAATAGCCTTATTAAATAGGCTTATTTCAGCAACTTGGGCTTATTAAATAGGCTTATTTCAGCAACTTACGCTGATTAAATAGGCTTATTTCCTCAACTTAGACTTATTAAATAGCCTTATTTCAGCAACTTAGGCTTATTAAATAGGCTTATTTCAGCAACTTAGGATTATTAAATAGGCTTATTTCAGCAACTTAGACTTATTAAATAGCCTTATTTCAGCAACTTACGCTTATTAAATAGGCTTCTTTCAGCAACTTACGCTTATTAAATAGCCTTATTAAATAGGCTTATTTCAGCAACTTGGGCTTATTAAATAGGCTTATTTCAGCAACTTACGCTGATTAAATAGGCTTATTTCCTCAACTTAGACTTATTAAATAGCCTTATTTCAGCAACTTAGACTTATTAAATAGGCTTATTTCAGCAACTTAGACTTATTAAATAGCCTTATTTCAGCAACTTAGGCTTATTAAATAGGCTTATTTCAGCAACTTAGGCTTATTAAATAGCCTTATTTCAGCAACTTAGACTTATTAAATAGGCTTATTTCAGCAACTTAGGCTTATTAAATAGGCTTATTCAGCAACTTAGGCTTATTAAATAGGCTCATTAAATACTTATTAAATAGGCTTATTAAATAGGCATATTAAATAGGCTTATAAAATAGACTCATTAAATAGGCTTTTTAAATAGGATAATTAAATAGGCTCAATAAATTGGCTTATTAAATAGGCTCAATAAATTGGCTTATTAAATAGGCTCATTAAATACTTATTAAATAGGCTTATTAAATAGACTTATTAAATAGACTTATTAAATAGGCTTATTAAATAGGCTTATTAAATAGGCTTATTAAATAGGTTTATTAAATAGACTTATTAAATAGCCTCATTAAATAGGCTTATTTTAGCAACTTAGGTTTATTAAATAGGCTTATTTCAGCAACTTAGACTTATTGAATAGCCTTATTTCAGCAACTTAGGCTTATTAAATAGGCTCATTTCAGCAACTTAGGCCTATTAAATAGCCTTATTTCAGCAACTTAGACTTATTAAATTGGTTTATTCAGCAACTTAGGCTTATTAAATAGGCTTATTTAAGCAACTTAGACTTATTAAATAGGCCTATTAAATAGGCTTATTAAATAGACTTATTAAATAGGCTTATTAAAAAGGCTTATTAAATAGACTTAATAAATAGGCTCATTAAATACTTATTAAATAGGTTTATTAAATAGGTGTATTAAATAGGCTTATTAAATAGGCGTATTAAATAGGCTTATTAAATAGCCTCATTAAATGGACTTATTAAATAGCCTCATTAAATAGGCTTATTTTAGCAACTTAGGCTTATTAAATAGGTTTATTTCAGCAACGTAGACTTATTAAATAGCCTTATTAAATAGGCTTATTTCAGCAACTTAGGCATATTAAATAGGCTTATTTCAGCAACTTACGCTTATTAAATAGCCTTATTAATCAGGATTATTTCAGCAACTTGGGCGTATTAAATCGGCTTATTTCAGCAACTTAGACTTATTAAATAGACCTTTTTAAATAGGGTAAGTTCAGAAACTTAGGCTTATTAAATCGGCTTATTTCAGCAACTTAGGCTCATTAAATAGCCTCATTAAATAGGCTTATTTCAGCAACTTAGGCTTATTAAATAGCCTTATTAAATAGGCTTATTTTAGCAACTTTGACTTATTAAATCGACTTATTAAATAGACATTTCAGCAACTTAGGCTCATTAAATAGGCTTATGAAATATGCTTATTTCTGTAACTTAGACTTATTAGATAGGCCTATTAAATAGGCTTATTTCAGCAACTTAGGCTTATTAAATAGGCTTATTTCAATAACTTAGACTTATTAAATAGCCTTATTTTAGCAACTTACGCTTATTAAATAGGCTTCTTTCAGCAACTTAGGCTTATTAAATAGCCTTATTAAATAGGCTTATTTCAGCAACTTGGGCTTATTAAATAGGCTTATTTCAGCAACTTATGCTGATTAAATAGGCTTAATTCAGCAACTTAGATTTATTAAATAGCCTTATTTCAGCAACTTAGACTTATTAAATAGGCTTATTTCAGCAACTTAGGCTTATTAAATAGGCTTATTTCATCAACTTAGGCTTATTAAATAGCCTTATTTCAGCAACTTAGACTTATTAAATAGGCTTATTTCAGCAACTTAGGCTTATTAAATAGGCTTATTCAGCAACTTAGGCTTATTAAATAGGCTTATTAAATTGGCTTATTTAAGCAACTTAGGCTTATTAAATAGGCTTATTCAGCAACTTGGGCTTATTAAATAGGCTCATTAAATACTTATTAAATAGGCTTATTAAACAGGCTTATTAAATAGACTTATTAAATAGGTTCAATAATTAGGCTTATTAAATAGGCTCATTAAATAGGCTTAATTAATAGGCTTATTAAATAGGCTTATTAAATAGGCTTATTAAATAGGCTTATTTAATTGGCTTAATAAATAGGCTTATTAAATAGGCTCAATAAATAGGCTTATTAAATAGGCTCGTTAAATAGGCTTATTAAATAGGCTTATTAAATAGACTTATTAAACAGCCTCATTAAATAGGCTTATTTTAGCAACTTAGGCTTATTAAATAGGCTTATTTCAGCAACTTAGGCCTATGAAATAGGCTTTTCAGTAACTTAGGCTTATTAAATAGGCTTATTTCAGCAACTTAGACTTATTAAATAGGCCTATTAAATAGGCTTATTAAATAGACTGATTAAATAGGCTCATTAAATACTTATTAAATAGGCTTATTAAATAGGCTTATTAAATAGACTTATTAAATAGGCTCAATAAATAGGCTTATTAAATAGGCCTATTAAATAGGCTTATTAAATAGGCTTATTAAATAGACTTATTAAATAGGCGTATTAAATAGGCTTATTAAATAGGCTTATTAAATAGGCTTATTAAATAGACTTATTAAATAGCCTCATTAAATAGGCTTATTTTAGCAACTTAGGCTTATTAAATAGGCTTATTTCAGCAACTTAGACTTATTGAATAGCCTTATTTCAGCAACTTGGGCTTATTAAATAGGCTCATTTCAGCAACTTAGGCTTATTAAATAGCCTTATTTCAGCAACTTAGACTTATTAAATTGGTTTATTCAGCAACTTAGGCTTATTAAATAGGCTTATTTCAGCAACTTAGACTTATTAAATAGGCCTATTAAATAGGCTTATTAAATAGACTTATTAAATAGGCTTATTAAAAAGGCTTATTAAATAGACTTAATAAATAGGCTCATTAAATACCTATTAAATAGGTTTATTAAATAGGCGTATTAAATAGGCTTATTAAATAGGCGTATTAAATAGGCTTATTAAATAGGCTTATTAAATGGACTTATTAAATAGCCTCATTAAATAGGCTTATTTTAGCAACTTAGGCTTATTAAATAGGTTTATTTCAGCAACTTAGACTTATTAAATAGCCTTATTAAATAGGCTTATTTCAGCAACTTAGGCTTATTAAATAGGCTTATTTCAGCAACTTACGCTTATTAAATAGCCTTATTAATCAGGTTTATTTCAGCAACTTGGGCGTATTAAATACCATTTTTAAATAGGTTTATTTCAGCAACTTAGACTTATTAAATAGACCTTTTTAAATAGGCTTAGTTCAGAAACTTAGGCTTATTAAATCGGCTTATTTCAGCAACTTAGGCTCATTAAATAGCCTCATTAAATAGGCTTATTTCAGCAACTTAGGCTTATTAAATAGCCTTATTAAATAGGCTTATTTTAGCAACTTTGACTTATTAAATCGACTTATTAAATAGACATTTCAGCAACTTAGGCTCATTAAATAGGCTTATGAAATATGCTTATTTCTGCAACTTAGACTTATTAGATAGGCCTATTAAATAGGCTTATTTCAGCAACTTAGGCTTATTAAATAGGCTTATTCAGCAACTTAGGCTTATTAAAAAGGCTTATTTCAGCAACTTAGACTTATTAAATAGCCTTATTTTAGCAATTTCCGCTTATTAAATAGGCTTCTTTCAGCAACTTAGGCTTATTAAATAGCCTTATTAAATAGGCTTATTTCAGCAACTTGGGCTTATTAAATAGGCTTATTTCAGCAACTTACGCTGATTAAATAGGCTTAATTCAGCAACTTAGATTTATTAAATAGCCTTATTTCAGCAACTTAGACTTATTAAATAGGCTTATTTCAGCAACTTAGACTTATTAAATAGGCTTATTTCAACAACTTAGACTTATTAAATAGCCTTATTTCAGCAACTTAGGCTTATTAAATAGGCTTATTTCATCAACTTAGGCTTATTAAATAGCCTTATTTCAGCAACTTAGACTTATTAAATAGGCTTATTTCAGCAACTTAGGCTTATTAAATAGGCTTATTCAGCAACTTAGGCTTATTAAATAGGCTTATTAAATAGGCTTATTTCAGCAACTTAGGCTTATTAAATAGGCTTATTCAGCAACTTGGGCTTATTAAATAGGCTCATTAAATACTTATTAAATAGGCTTATTAAACAGGCTTATTAAATAGACTTATTAAATAGGTTCAATAATTAGGCTTATTAAATAGGCTCATTAAATAGGCTTAATTAATAGGCTTATTAAATAGGCTTATTAAATAGGCTTATTAAATAGGCTTATTTAATTGGCTTAATAAATAGGCTTATTAAATAGGCTCAATAAATAGGCTTATTAAATAGGCTCGTTAAATAGGCTTATTAAATAGGCTTATTAAATAGACTTATTAAACAGCCTCATTAAATAGGCTTATTTTAGCAAATTAGGCTTATTAAATAGGCTTATTTCAGCAACTTAGGCCTATGAAATAGGCTTTTCAGCAACTTAGGCTTATTAAATAGGCTTATTTCAGCAACTTAGACTTATTAAATAGGCCTATTAAATAGGCTTATTAAATAGACTGATTAAATAGGCTCATTAAATACTTATTAAATAGGCTTATTAAATAGGCTTATTAAATAGACTTATTAAATAGGCTCAATAAATAGGCTTATTAAATAGGCTTATTAAATAGGCTTATTAAATAGGCTTATTAAATAGACTTATTAAATAGGCGTATTAAATAGGCTTATTAAATAGGCTTATTAAATAGGCTTATTAAATAGACTTATTAAATAGCCTCATTAAATAGGCTTATTTTAGCAACTTAGGCTTATTAAATAGGCTTATTTCAGCAACTTAGACTTATTGAATAGCCTTATTTCAGCAACTTGGGCTTATTAAATAGGCTCATTTCAGCAACTTAGGCTTATTAAATAGCCTTATTTCAGCAACTTAGACTTATTAAATTGGTTTATTCAGCAACTTAGGCTTATTAAATAGGCTTATTTCAGCAACTTAGACTTATTAAATAGGCCTATTAAATAGGCTTATTTCAGCAACTTAGGCTTATTAAATAGGCTTATTTCAGCAACTTACGCTTATTAAATAGCCTTATTAATCAGGTTTATTTCAGCAACTTGGGCGTATTAAATACCATTTTTAAATAGGTTTATTTCAGCAACTTAGACTTATTAAATAGACCTTTTTAAATAGGCTTAGTTCAGAAACTTAGGCTTATTAAATAGCATTTTTAAATAGGTTTATTTCAGCAACTTAGACTTATTAAATATACCTTTTAAAATAGGCTTATTTCAGCAACTTAGGCGCAATAAATAGCCTCATTAAATAGGCTTATTTCAGCAACTTAGGCTTATTAAATAGCCTTATTAAATAGGCTTATTTTAGCAACTTTGATTTATTAAATCGACTTATTAAATAGACATTTCAGCAACTTAGGCTCATTAAATAGGCTTATGAAATATGCTTATTTCTGCAACTTAGACTTATTAGATAGGCCTATTAAATAGGCTTATTTCAGCAACTTAGGCTTATTAAATAGCCTTATTTCAGCAACTTAGACTTATTAAATTGGTTTATTCAGCAACTTAGGCTTATTAAATAGGCTTATTTCAGCAACTTAGGCTTATTAAATAAGCGTATTAAATAGGCTTATTAAATAGGCGTATTAAATAGGCTTATTAAATAGGCTTATTAAATGGACTTATTAAATAGCCTCATTAAATAGGCTTATTTTAGCAACTTAGGCTTATTAAATAGGTTTATTTCAGCAACTTAGACTTATTAAATAGCCTTATTAAATAGGCTTATTTCAGCAACTTAGGCTTATTAAATAGGCTTATTTCAGCAACTTACGCTTATTAAATAGCCTTATTAATCAGGTTTATTTCAGCAACTTGGGCGTATTAAATACCATTTTTAAATAGGTTTATTTCAGCAACTTAGACTTATTAAATAGACCTTTTTAATTAGGCTTAGTTCAGAAACTTAGGCTTATTAAATCGGCTTATTTCAGCAACTTAGGCTCAATAAATAGCCTCATTAAATAGGCTTATTTCAGCAACTTAGGCTTATTAAATAGCCTTATTAAATAGGCTTATTTTAGCAACTTTGATTTATTAAATCGACTTATTAAATAGACATTTCAGCAACTTAGGCTCATTAAATAGGCTTATGAAATATGCTTATTTCTGCAACTTAGACTTATTAGATAGGCCTATTAAATAGGCTTATTTCAGCAACTTAGGCTTATTAAATAGCCTTATTTCAGCAACTTAGACTTATTAAATTGGTTTATTCAGCAACTTAGGCTTATTAAATAGGCTTATTTCAGCAACTTAGGCTTATTAAATAGGCCTATTAAATAGGCTTATTAAATAGACTTATTAAATAGGCTTTTTAAAAAGGCTTATTAAATAGACTTAATAAATAGGCTCATTAAATACTTATTAAATAGGTTTATTAAATAGGCGAATTAAATAGGCTTATTAAATAGGCGTATTAAATAGGCTTATTAAATAGGCTTATTAAATGGACTTATTAAATAGCCTCATTAAATAGGCTAATTTTAGCAACTTAGGCTTATTAAATAGGTTTATTTCAGCAACTTAGACTTATTAAATAGCCTTATTAAATAGGATTATTTCAGCAACTTAGGCTTATTAAATAGGCTTATTTCAGCAACTTACGCTTATTAAATAGCCTTATTAATCAGGTTTATTTCAGCAACTTGGGCATATTAAATACCATTTTTAAATAGGTTTATTTCAGCAACTTAGACTTATTAAATAGACCTTTTTAAATAGGCTTAGTTCAGAAACTTAGGCTTATTAAATCGGCTTATTTCAGCAACTTAGGCTCATTAAATAGCCTCATTAAATAGGCTCATTTCAGCAACTTAGGCTTATTAAATAGGCTTATTTCAGCAACTTAGACTTATTGAATAGCCTTATTTCAGCAACTTAGGCTTATTAAATAGGCTCATTTCAGCAACTTAGGCTTATTAAATAGCCTTATTTCAGCAACTTAGACTTATTAAATTGGTTTATTCAGCAACTTAGGCTTATTAAATAGGCTTATTTCAGCAACTTAGACTTATTAAATAGGCCTATTAAATAGGCTTATTAAATAGACTTATTAAATAGGCTTATTAAAAAGGCTTATTAAATAGACTTAATAAATAGGCTCATTAAATACTTATTAAATAGGTTTATTAAATAGGCGTATTAAATAGGCTTATTAAATAGGCGTATTAAATAGGCTTATTAAATAGGCTTATTAAATGGACTTATTAAATAGCCTCATTAAATAGGCTTATTTTAGCAACTTAGGCTTATTAAATAGGTTTATTTCAGCAACTTAGACTTATTAAATAGCCTTATTAAATAGGCTTATTTCAGCAACTTAGGCTTATTAAATAGGCTTATTTCAGCAACTTACGCTTATTAAATAGCCTTATTAATCAGGTTTATTTCAGCAACTTGGGCGTATTAAATACCATTTTTAAATAGGTTTATTTCAGCAACTTAGACTTATTAAATATACCTTTTTAAATAGGCTTAGTTCAGAAACTTAGGCTTATTAAATCGGCTTATTTCAGCAACTTAGGCTCATTAAATAGCCTCATTAAATAGGCTTATTTCAGCAACTTAGGCTTATTAAGTAGCCTTATTAAATAGGCTTATTTTAGCAACTTTGATTTATTAAATCGACTTATTAAATAGACATTTCAGCAACTTAGGCTCATTAAATAGGCTTATGAAATATGCTTATTTCTGCAACTTAGACTTATTAGATAGGCCTATTAAATAGGCTTATTTCAGCAACTTAGGCTTATTAAATAGCCTTATTTCAGCAACTTAGACTTATTAAATTGGTTTATTCAGCAACTTAGGCTTATTAAATAGGCTTATTTCAGCAACTTAGGCTTATTAAATAGGCATATTAAATAGGCTTATTAAATAGACTTATTAAATAGGCTTATTAAAAAGGCTTATTAAATAGACTTAATAAATAGGCTCATTAAATACTTATTAAATAGGTTTATTAAATAGGCGTATTAAATAGGCTTATTAAATAGGCGTATTAAATAGGCTTATTAAATAGGCTTATTAAATGGACTTATTAAATAGCCTCATTAAATAGGCTAATTTTAGCAACTTAGGCTTATTAAATAGGTTTATTTCAGCAACTTAGACTTATTAAATAGCCTTATTAAATAGGCTTATTTCAGCAACTTAGGCTTATTAAATAGGCTTACTTCAGCAACTTACGCTTATTAAATAGCCTTATTAATCAGGTTTATTTCAGCAACTTGGGCGTATTAAATACCATTTTTAAATAGGTTTATTTCAGCAACTTAGACTTATTAAATAGACCTTTTTAAATAGGCTTAGTTCAGAAACTTAGGCTTATTAAATCGGCTTATTTCAGCAACTTAGGCTCATTAAATAGCCTCATTAAATAGGCTTATTTCAGCAACTTAGGCTTATTAAATAGGCTTATTTCAGCAACTTAGACTTATTGAATAGCCTTATTTCAGCAACTTAGGCTTATTAAATAGGCTCATTTCAGCAACTTAGGCTTATTAAATAGCCTTATTTCAGCAACTTAGACTTATTAAATTGGTTTATTCAGCAACTTAGGCTTATTAAATAGGCTTATTTCAGCAACTTAGACTTAGTAAATAGGCCTATTAAATAGGCTTATTAAATAGACTTATTAAATAGGCTTATTAAAAAGGCTTATTAAATAGACTTAATAAATAGGCTCATTAAATACTTATTAAATAGGTTTATTAAATAGGCGTATTAAATAGGCTTATTAAATAGGCGTATTAAATAGGCGTATTAAATAGTCTTATTAAATAGGCGTATTAAATAGGCTTATTAAATAGGCTTATTAAATGGACTTATTAAATAGCCTCATTAAATAGGCTTATTTTAGCAACTTAGGCTTATTAAATAGGTTTATTTCAGCAACTTAGACTTATTAAATAGCCTTATTAAATAGGCTTATTTCAGCAACTTAGGCTTATTAAATAGGCTTATTTCAGCAACTTACGCTTATTAAATAGCCTTATTAATCAGGTTTATTTCAGCAACTTGGGCGTATTAAATACCATTTTTAAATAGGTTTATTTCAGCAACTTAGACTTATTAAATAGACCTTTTTAAATAGGCTTAGTTCAGAAACGTAGGCTTATTAAATCGGCTTATTTCAGCAACTTAGGCTCATTAAATAGCCTCATTAAATAGGCTTATTTCAGCAACTTAGGCTTATTAAATAGCCTTATTAAATAGGCTTATTTTAGCAACTTTGATTTATTAAATCGACTTATTAAATAGACATTTCAGCAACTTAGGCTCATTAAATAGGCTTATGAAATATGCTTATTTCTGCAACTTAGACTTATTAGATAGGCCTATTAAATAGGCTTATTTCAGCAACTTAGGCTTATTAAATAGCCTTATTTCAGCAACTTAGACTTATTAAATTGGTTTATTCAGCAACTTAGGCTTATTAAATAGGCTTATTTCAGCAACTTAGGCTTATTAAATAGGCCTATTAAATAGGCTTATTAAATAGACTTATTAAATAGGCTTATTAAAAAGGCTTATTAAATAGACTTAATAAATAGGCTCATTAAATACTTATTAAATAGGTTTATTAAATAGGCGTATTAAATAGGCTTATTAAATAGGCGTATTAAATAGGCTTATTAAATAGGCTTATTAAATGGACTTATTAAATAGCCTCATTAAATAGGCTAATTTTAGCAACTTAGGCTTATTAAATAGGTTTATTTCAGCAACTTAGACTTATTAAATAGCCTTATTAAATAGGCTTATTTCAGCAACTTAGGCTTATTAAATAGGCTTACTTCAGCAACTTACGCTTATTAAATAGCCTTATTAATCAGGTTTATTTCAGCAACTTGGGCGTATTAAATACCATTTTTAAATAGGTTTATTTCAGCAACTTAGACTTATTAAATAGACCTTTTTAAATAGGCTTAGTTCAGAAACTTAGGCTTATTAAATCGGCTTATTTCAGCAACTTAGGCTCATTAAATAGCCTCATTAAATAGGCTTATTTCAGCAACTTAGGCTTATTAAATAGGCTTATTTCAGCAACTTAGACTTATTGAATAGCCTTATTTCAGCAACTTAGGCTTATTAAATAGGCTCATTTCAGCAACTTAGGCTTATTAAATAGCCTTATTTCAGCAACTTAGACTTATTAAATTGGTTTATTCAGCAACTTAGGCTTATTAAATAGGCTTATTTCAGCAACTTAGACTTAGTAAATAGGCCTATTAAATAGGCTTATTAAATAGACTTATTAAATAGGCTTATTAAAAAGGCTTATTAAATAGACTTAATAAATAGGCTCATTAAATACTTATTAAATAGGTTTATTAAATAGGCGTATTAAATAGGCTTATTAAATAGGCGTATTAAATAGGCGTATTAAATAGTCTTATTAAATAGGCGTATTAAATAGGCTTATTAAATAGGCTTATTAAATGGACTTATTAAATAGCCTCATTAAATAGGCTTATTTTAGCAACTTAGGCTTATTAAATAGGTTTATTTCAGCAACTTAGACTTATTAAATAGCCTTATTAAATAGGCTTATTTCAGCAACTTAGGCTTATTAAATAGGCTTATTTCAGCAACTTACGCTTATTAAATAGCCTTATTAATCAGGTTTATTTCAGCAACTTGGGCGTATTAAATACCATTTTTAAATAGGTTTATTTCAGCAACTTAGACTTATTAAATAGACCTTTTTAAATAGGCTTAGTTCAGAAACGTAGGCTTATTAAATCGGCTTATTTCAGCAACTTAGGCTCATTAAATAGCCTCATTAAATAGGCTTATTTCAGCAACTTAGGCTTATTAAATAGCCTTATTAAATAGGCTTATTTTAGCAACTTTGATTTATTAAATCGACTTATTAAATAGACATTTCAGCAACTTAGGCTCATTAAATAGGCTTATGAAATATGCTTATTTCTGCAACTTAGACTTATTAGATAGGCCTATTAAATAGGCTTATTTCAGCAACTTAGGCTTATTAAATAGCCTTATTTCAGCAACTTAGACTTATTAAATTGGTTTATTCAGCAACTTAGGCTTATTAAATAGGCTTATTTCAGCAACTTAGGCTTATTAAATAGGCCTATTAAATAGGCTTATTAAATAGACTTATTAAATAGGCTTATTAAAAAGGCTTATTAAATAGACTTAATAAATAGGCTCATTAAATACTTATTAAATAGGTTTATTAAATAGGCGTATTAAATAGGCTTATTAAATAGGCGTATTAAATAGGCTTATTAAATAGGCTTATTAAATGGACTTATTAAATAGCCTCATTAAATAGGCTAATTTTAGCAACTTAGGCTTATTAAATAGGTTTATTTCAGCAACTTAGACTTATTAAATAGCCTTATTAAATAGGCTTATTTCAGCAACTTAGGCTTATTAAATAGGCTTATTTCAGCAACTTACGCTTATTAAATAGCCTTATTAATCAGGTTTATTTCAGCAACTTGGGCGTATTAAATACCATTTTTAAATAGGTTTATTTCAGCAACTTAGACTTATTAAATAGACCTTTTTAAATAGGCTTAGTTCAGAAACTTAGGCTTATTAAATCGGCTTATTTCAGCAACTTAGGCTCATTAAATAGCCTCATTAAATAGGCTTATTTCAGCAACTTAGGCTTATTAAATAGGCTTATTTCAGCAACTTAGACTTATTGAATAGCCTTATTTCAGCAACTTAGGCTTATTAAATAGGCTCATTTCAGCAACTTAGGCTTATTAAATAGCCTTATTTCAGCAACTTAGACTTATTAAATTGGTTTATTCAGCAACTTAGGCTTATTAAATAGGCTTATTTCAGCAACTTAGACTTAGTAAATAGGCCTATTAAATAGGCTTATTAAATAGACTTATTAAATAGGCTTATTAAAAAGGCTTATTAAATAGACTTAATAAATAGGCTCATTAAATACTTATTAAATAGGTTTATTAAATAGGCGTATTAAATAGGCTTATTAAATAGGCGTATTAAATAGGCGTATTAAATAGTCTTATTAAATAGGCGTATTAAATAGGCTTATTAAATAGGCTTATTAAATGGACTTATTAAATAGCCTCATTAAATAGGCTTATTTTAGCAACTTAGGCTTATTAAATAGGTTTATTTCAGCAACTTAGACTTATTAAATAGCCTTATTAAATAGGCTTATTTCAGCAACTTAGGCTTATTAAATAGGCTTATTTCAGCAACTTACGCTTATTAAATAGCCTTATTAATCAGGTTTATTTCAGCAACTTGGGCGTATTAAATACCATTTTTAAATAGGTTTATTTCAGCAACTTAGACTTATTAAATAGACCTTTTTAAATAGGCTTAGTTCAGAAACGTAGGCTTATTAAATCGGCTTATTTCAGCAACTTAGGCTCATTAAATAGCCTCATTAAATAGGCTTATTTCAGCAACTTAGGCTTATTAAATAGCCTTATTAAATAGGCTTATTTTAGCAACTTTGATTTATTAAATCGACTTATTAAATAGACATTTCAGCAACTTAGGCTCATTAAATAGGCTTATGAAATATGCTTATTTCTGCAACTTAGACTTATTAGATAGGCCTATTAAATAGGCTTATTTCAGCAACTTAGGCTTATTAAATAGCCTTATTTCAGCAACTTAGACTTATTAAATTGGTTTATTCAGCAACTTAGGCTTATTAAATAGGCTTATTTCAGCAACTTAGGCTTATTAAATAGGCCTATTAAATAGGCTTATTAAATAGACTTATTAAATAGGCTTATTAAAAAGGCTTATTAAATAGACTTAATAAATAGGCTCATTAAATACTTATTAAATAGGTTTATTAAATAGGCGTATTAAATAGGCTTATTAAATAGGCGTATTAAGTAGGCTTATTAAATAGGCTTATTAAATGGACTTATTAAATAGCCTCATTAAATAGGCTAATTTTAGCAACTTAGGCTTATTAAATAGGTTTATTTCAGCAACTTAGACTTATTAAATAGCCTTATTAAATAGGCTTATTTCAGCAACTTAGGCTTATTAAATAGGCTTACTTCAGCAACTTACGCTTATTAAATAGCCTTATTAATCAGGTTTATTTCAGCAACTTGGGCGTATTAAATACCATTTTTAAATAGGTTTATTTCAGCAACTTAGACTTATTAAATAGACCTTTTTAAATAGGCTTAGTTCAGAAACTTAGGCTTATTAAATCGGCTTATTTCAGCAACTTAGGCTCATTAAATAGCCTCATTAAATAGGCTTATTTCAGCAACTTAGGCTTATTAAATAGGCTTATTTCAGCAACTTAGACTTATTGAATAGCCTTATTTCAGCAACTTAGGCTTATTAAATAGGCTCATTTCAGCAACTTAGGCTTATTAAATAGCCTTATTTCAGCAACTTAGACTTATTAAATTGGTTTATTCAGCAACTTAGGCTTATTAAATAGGCTTATTTCAGCAACTTAGACTTAGTAAATAGGCCTATTAAATAGGCTTATTAAATAGACTTATTAAATAGGCTTATTAAAAAGGCTTATTAAATAGACTTAATAAATAGGCTCATTAAATACTTATTAAATAGGTTTATTAAATAGGCGTATTAAATAGGCTTATTAAATAGGCGTATTAAATAGGCGTATTAAATAGTCTTATTAAATAGGCGTATTAAATAGGCTTATTAAATAGGCTTATTAAATGGACTTATTAAATAGCCTCATTAAATAGGCTTATTTTAGCAACTTAGGCTTATTAAATAGGTTTATTTCAGCAACTTAGACTTATTAAATAGCCTTATTAAATAGGCTTATTTCAGCAACTTAGGCTTATTAAATAGGCTTATTTCAGCAACTTACGCTTATTAAATAGCCTTATTAATCAGGTTTATTTCAGCAACTTGGGCGTATTAAATACCATTTTTAAATAGGTTTATTTCAGCAACTTAGACTTATTAAATAGACCTTTTTAAATAGGCTTAGTTCAGAAACGTAGGCTTATTAAATCGGCTTATTTCAGCAACTTAGGCTCATTAAATAGCCTCATTAAATAGGCTTATTTCAGCAACTTAGGCTTATTAAATAGCCTTATTAAATAGGCTTATTTTAGCAACTTTGATTTATTAAATCGACTTATTAAATAGACATTTCAGCAACTTAGGCTCATTAAATAGGCTTATGAAATATGCTTATTTCTGCAACTTAGACTTATTAGATAGGCCTATTAAATAGGCTTATTTCAGCAACTTAGGCTTATTAAATAGCCTTATTTCAGCAACTTAGACTTATTAAATTGGTTTATTCAGCAACTTAGGCTTATTAAATAGGCTTATTTCAGCAACTTAGGCTTATTAAATAGGCCTATTAAATAGGCTTATTAAATAGACTTATTAAATAGGCTTATTAAAAAGGCTTATTAAATAGACTTAATAAATAGGCTCATTAAATACTTATTAAATAGGTTTATTAAATAGGCGTATTAAATAGGCTTATTAAATAGGCGTATTAAATAGGCTTATTAAATAGGCTTATTAAATGGACTTATTAAATAGCCTCATTAAATAGGCTAATTTTAGCAACTTAGGCTTATTAAATAGGTTTATTTCAGCAACTTAGACTTATTAAATAGCCTTATTAAATAGGCTTATTTCAGCAACTTAGGCTTATTAAATAGGCTTATTTCAGCAACTTACGCTTATTAAATAGCCTTATTAATCAGGTTTATTTCAGCAACTTGGGCGTATTAAATACCATTTTTAAATAGGTTTATTTCAGCAACTTAGACTTATTAAATAGACCTTTTTAAATAGGCTTAGTTCAGAAACTTAGGCTTATTAAATCGGCTTATTTCAGCAACTTAGGCTCATTAAATAGCCTCATTAAATAGGCTTATTTCAGCAACTTAGGCTTATTAAATAGGCTTATTTCAGCAACTTAGACTTATTGAATAGCCTTATTTCAGCAACTTAGGCTTATTAAATAGGCTCATTTCAGCAACTTAGGCTTATTAAATAGCCTTATTTCAGCAACTTAGACTTATTAAATTGGTTTATTCAGCAACTTAGGCTTATTAAATAGGCTTATTTCAGCAACTTAGACTTAGTAAATAGGCCTATTAAATAGGCTTATTAAATAGACTTATTAAATAGGCTTATTAAAAAGGCTTATTAAATAGACTTAATAAATAGGCTCATTAAATACTTATTAAATAGGTTTATTAAATAGGCGTATTAAATAGGCTTATTAAATAGGCGTATTAAATAGGCGTATTAAATAGTCTTATTAAATAGGCGTATTAAATAGGCTTATTAAATAGGCTTATTAAATGGACTTATTAAATAGCCTCATTAAATAGGCTTATTTTAGCAACTTAGGCTTATTAAATAGGTTTATTTCAGCAACTTAGACTTATTAAATAGCCTTATTAAATAGGCTTATTTCAGCAACTTAGGCTTATTAAATAGGCTTATTTCAGCAACTTACGCTTATTAAATAGCCTTATTAATCAGGTTTATTTCAGCAACTTGGGCGTATTAAATACCATTTTTAAATAGGTTTATTTCAGCAACTTAGACTTATTAAATAGACCTTTTTAAATAGGCTTAGTTCAGAAACGTAGGCTTATTAAATCGGCTTATTTCAGCAACTTAGGCTCATTAAATAGCCTCATTAAATAGGCTTATTTCAGCAACTTAGGCTTATTAAATAGCCTTATTAAATAGGCTTATTTTAGCAACTTTGATTTATTAAATCGACTTATTAAATAGACATTTCAGCAACTTAGGCTCATTAAATAGGCTTATGAAATATGCTTATTTCTGCAACTTAGACTTATTAGATAGGCCTATTAAATAGGCTTATTTCAGCAACTTAGGCTTATTAAATAGCCTTATTTCAGCAACTTAGACTTATTAAATTGGTTTATTCAGCAACTTAGGCTTATTAAATAGGCTTATTTCAGCAACTTAGGCTTATTAAATAGGCCTATTAAATAGGCTTATTAAATAGACTTATTAAATAGGCTTATTAAAAAGGCTTATTAAATAGACTTAATAAATAGGCTCATTAAATACTTATTAAATAGGTTTATTAAATAGGCGTATTAAATAGGCTTATTAAATAGGCGTATTAAATAGGCTTATTAAATAGGCTTATTAAATGGACTTATTAAATAGCCTCATTAAATAGGCTAATTTTAGCAACTTAGGCTTATTAAATAGGTTTATTTCAGCAACTTAGACTTATTAAATATCCTTATTAAATAGGCTTATTTCAGCAACTTAGGCTTATTAAATAGGCTTATTTCAGCAACTTACGCTTATTAAATAGCCTTATTAATCAGGTTTATTTCAGCAACTTGGGCGTATTAAATACCATTTTTAAATAGGTTTATTTCAGCAACTTAGACTTATTAAATAGACCTTTTTAAATAGGCTTAGTTCAGAAACTTAGGCTTATTAAATCGGCTTATTTCAGCAACTTAGGCTCATTAAATAGCCTCATTAAATAGGCTTATTTCAGCAACTTAGGCTTATTAAATAGGCTTATTTCAGCAACTTAGACTTATTGAATAGCCTTATTTCAGCAACTTAGGCTTATTAAATAGGCTCATTTCAGCAACTTAGGCTTATTAAATAGCCTTATTTCAGCAACTTAGACTTATTAAAATGGTTTATTCAGCAACTTAGGCTTATTAAAGAGGCTTATTTCAGCAACTTAGACTTAGTAAATAGGCCTATTAAATAGGCTTATTAAATAGACTTATTAAATAGGCTTATTAAAAAGGCTTATTAAATAGACTTAATAAATAGGCTCATTAAATACTTATTAAATAGGTTTATTAAATAGGCGTATTAAATAGGCTTATTAAATAGGCGTATTAAATAGGCTTATTAAATAGGCTTATTAAATGGACTTATTAAATAGCCTCATTAAATAGGCTTATTTTAGCAACTTAGGCTTATTCAATAGGTTCATTTCAGCAACTTAGACTTATTAAATAGCCTTATTAAATAGGCTTATTTCAGCAAGTTAGGCTTATTAAATAGGCTTATTTCAGCAACTTACGCTTATTAAATAGCCTTATTAATCAGGTTTATTTCAGCAACTTGGGCGTATTAAATACCATTTTTAAATAGGTTTATTTCAGCAACTTAGACTTATTAAATAGACCTTTTTAAATAGGCTTAGTTCAGAAACTTAGGCTTATTAAATCGGCTTATTTCAGCAACTTAGGCTCATTAAATAGCCTCATTAAATAGGCTTATTTCAGCAACTTAGGCTTATTAAATAGCCTTATTAAATAGGCTTATTTTAGCAACTTTGACTTATTAAATCGACTTATTGAATAGACATTTCAGCAACTTAGGCTCATTAAATAGGCTTATGAAATATGCTTATTTCTGCAACTTAGACTTATTAGATAGGCCTATTAAATAGGCTTATTTCAGCAACTTAGGCTTATTAAATAGGCTTATTTCAGCAACTTAGGCTTATTAAATAGGCCTATTTCAGCAACTTAGACTTATTAAATAGCCTTATTAAATAGGCTTATTTCAGCAACTTAGGCTTATTAAATAAGTTTAATTAAATAGGCTCAATAAATAGGCTAATTAAATAGGCTCAATAAATAGGCTTATACAATAGGCTCAATAAATAGGCTTATTAAATAGGCTCAATAAATAGGCTTATTAAATAGGCTCATTAAATACTTATTAAATAGGCTTATTAAATAGGCTTATTAAATAGGCTTATTTCAGCAACTTAGACTCATTAAATAGCCTTATTAAATAGGCTTATTAAATAGACTTATTAAATAGGCTCATTAAATACTTATTAAATAGGCTTATTAAATAGGCTTATTAAATAGGCTTATTAAATAGACTTATTAAATAGGCTCATTAAATACTTATTAAATAGGCTTATTAAATAGGCTTATTAAATAGGCTCAATAAATAGGCTTATTAAATAGGCTTATTAAATAGGCTAATTAAATAGGCTCAATAAATAGGCTAATTAAATAGGCTCAATAAATAGGCTTATACAATAGGCTCAATAAATAGGCTTATTAAATAGGCTTATTAAATAGGCTTATTAAATAGACTTATTAAATAGCCTCATTAAATAGGCTTATTTTAGGTACTTAGGCTTATTAAATAGGTTTATTTCAGCAACTTAGACTTATTAAATAGCCTTATTAAATAGGCTTATTTCAGCAACTTAGGCTTATTAAATAAGTTTATTTCAGCAACTTATGCTTATTAAATAGCCTTATTAAACAGGTTTATTTCAGCAACTTAGGCTTATTAAATAGCATTTTTAAATAGGTTTATTTCAGCAACTTAGATTTATTAAATATACCTTTTTAAATAGGCTTAGTTCAGAAACTTAGGCTTATTAAATAGGCTTATTTCAGCAACTTAGGCTCATTAAATAGCCTTATTAAATAGGCTTATTTCAGCAACTTAGGCTTATTAAATCGGCTTATTTCAGCAACTTAGGTTTATTAAATAGCCTTAATTCAGCAACTTAGACTTATTAAATAGGCTTATTCAGCAACTTAGGCTTATTAAATAGCCTTATTAAATAGGCTTATTTCAGCAACTTAGACTTATTAAATAGGTTTATTCAGCAACTTAGGCTTATTAAATAGGCTTATTCAGCAACTTAGGCTTATTAAATAGGCTAATTTCAGCAACTTAGGCTTATTAAATTGGCTCATTCAGCAACTTAGGCTTATTAAATAGGCTTATTTCAGCAACTTAGACTTATTAAATAGGCCTATCAAATAGGCTTATTAAATAGGCTTATTAAATAGGCTTATTTCAGCAACTTAGGCTTATTAAATAGGCTTATTAAATGGGCTTATTTCAGCAACTTAGGCTTATTAAATAGGCTTATTTCAGCAACTTAGACGTATTAAATAGCCTTGTTTCAGTAACTTACGCTTATTAAATAGGCTTATTTCAGCAACTTAGGCTTATTAAATAGCCTAAATAAGTAGGCTTATTTCAGCAACTTACGCTGATTAAAAAGGCTTATTTCAGCAACTTAGACTTATTAAATAGCCTTATTTCAGCAACTTAGACTCATTAAATAGGCTTATTTCAGCAACTTATGCTTATTAAATATACTTATTTCAGCAACTTAGGCTTAATAAATAGGCTTATTTCAGCAACTTAGACTTATTAAATAGCCTTATTTCAGCAACTTAGGCTTATTAAATAGGCTTATTTCAGCAACTTAGCCTTATTAAATAGCCTTATTTCAGCAACTTAAACTTATTAAATAGGTTTATTTCAGCAACTTAGGCTTATTAAATAGGCTTATTCAGCAACTTAGGCTTATTAAATAGGCTTATTTCAGCAACTTAGGCTTATCAAATCGGCTCATTCAGAAACTTAGGCTTATTAAATAGGCTTATTTCAGCAACTTAGACTTATTAAATAGGCCTATTAAATAGGCTTATTAAATAGGCTTATTTCAGCAACTTAGACTTATTAAATAGGCCTATTAAATGGGCTTATTACATAGACGTATTAAATAGGCTCATTAAATACTTATTAATTAGGCTTATTAAATAGGCTTATTAAATAGACTTATTAAATAGGCTCAATAAATAGGCTTATTAAATAGGCTTATTAAATAGGCTCAATAAATAGGCTTATTAAATAGGCTTATTAAATAGGCTTATTAAATAGACTTATTAAATAGGCTTATTAAATAGGCTCAATAAATAGGCTTATTAAATAGGCTCAATAAATAGGCTTATTAAATAGGCTCAATACATAGGCTTATTAAATAGGCTCAATAAATAGGCTTATTAAATAGGCTCATTAAATATTTATTAAATAGACTTATTAAATAGGCTCATTAAATAGGCTCAATAAATAGGCTTATTAAATAGGCTCAATAAATAGGCTTATTAAATAGGCTCAATAAATAGGCTTAATAAATAGGCTCAATAAATAGGCTTATTAAATAGGCTCATTAAATACTTATTAAATATGCTTATTAAATAGGCTTATTAAATAGGCTTATTTCAGCAACTTAGGCTTATTAAATAGCCTTATTGAATAGGCTTATTTTAGCAACTTAGACTTATTAAATAGGTTTATTCAGCAACTTAGGCTTATTAAATAGGCTTGTTCAGCAACTTAGGCTTATTAAATAAGCTTATTTCAGCAACTTAGGCTTATTAAATAGGCTCATTCAGAAACTTAGGCTTATTAAATAGGCTTATTTCAGCAACTTAGACTTATTAAATAGGCCTATTAAATAGGCTTATTAAATAGGCTTATTTCAGCAACTTAGACTCATTAAATAGCCTTATTAAATAGGCTTATTAAATAGACTTATTAGTAGGCTCATTAAATACTTATTAAATAGGCTTATTAAATAGGCTTATTAAATAGACTTATTAAATAGCCTCAATAAATAGGCTTATTAAATAGGCTTATTAAATAGGCTCAATAAATAGGCTTATTAAATAGGCTTATTAAATAGGCTTATTAAATAGACTTATTAAATAGGCTAATTAAATAGTCTCAATAAATAGGCTTATTAAATAGGCTCAATAAATAGGCTTATAAAATAGGCTCAATAAATAGGCTTATTAAATAGGCTCAATAAATAGGCTTATTAAATAGGCTCATTAAATACTTATTAAATAGGCTTATTAAATAGACTTATTAAATAGACTTATTAAATAGGCTTATTAAATAGACTTATTAAATAGGCTCATTAAAAAGGCTTATTAAATAGACTTATTAAATAGCCTCATTAAATAGGCTTATTTTAGCAACTTAGGCGTATTAAATAGGTTAATTTCAGCAACTTAGACTTATTAAATAGCCTTATTAAACAGGTTTATTTCAGCAACTTAGGCTTATTAAATAGCATTTTTAAATAGGTTTATTTCAGCAACTTAGATTTATTAAATATACCTTTTTAAATAGGCTTAGTTCAGAAACTTAGGCTTATTAAATAGGCTTATTTCAGCAACTTAGGCTCATTAAATAGCCTTATTAAATAGGCTTATTTCAGCAACTTAGGCTTATTAAATAGGCTTATTTCAGCAACTTAGGTTTATTAAATAGCCTTACTTCAGCAACTTAGACTTATTAAATAGGCTTATTCAGCAACTTAGGCTTATTAAATAGCCTTATTAAATAGGCTTATTTCAGCAACTTAGACTTATTAAATAGGTTTATTCAGCAACTTAGGCTTATTAAATAGGCTTATTCAGCAACTTAGGCTTATTAAATAGGCTAATTTCAGCAACTTAGGCTTATTAAATAGGCTCATTCAGCAACTTAGGCTTATTAAATAGGCTTATTTCAGCAACTTAGACTTATTAAATAGGCCTATCAAATAGGCTTATTAAATAGGCTTATTAAATAGGCTTATTTCAGCAACTTAGGCTTATTAAATAGGCTTATTAAATGGGCTTATTTCAGCAACTTAGGCTTATTAAATAGGCTTATTTCAGCAACTTAGACGTATTAAATAGCCTTGTTTCAGCAACTTACGCTTATTAAATAGGCTTATTTCAGCAACTTAGGCTTATTAAATAGCCTAAATAAGTAGGCTTATTTCAGCAACTTGGGCTTATTAAATAGGCTTATTTCAGCAACTTACGCTGATTAAAAAGGCTTATTTCAGCAACTTAGACTTATTAAATAGCCTTATTTCAGCAACTTAGACTCATTAAATAGGCTTATTTCAGCAACTTATGCTTATTAAATATACTTATTTCAGCAACTTAGGCTTAATAAATAGGCTTATTTCAGCAACTTAGACTTATTAAATAGCCTTATTTCAGCAACTTAGGCTTATTAAATAGGCTTATTTCAGCAACTTAGCCTTATTAAATAGCCTTATTTCAGCAACTTAAACTTATTAAATAGGCTTATTTCAGCAACTTAGGCTTATTAAATAGGCTTATTCAGCAACTTAGGCTTATTAAATAGGCTTATTTCAGCAACTTAGGCTTATCAAATAGGCTCATTCAGAAACTTAGGCTTATTAAATAGGCTTATTTCAGCAACTTAGACTTATTAAATAGGCCTATTAAATAGGCTTATTAAATAGGCTTATTTCAGCAACTTAGACTTATTAAATAGGCCTATTAAATAGGCTTATTACATAGACGTATTAAATAGGCTCATTAAATACTTATTAATTAGGCTTATTAAATAGGCTTATTAAATAGACTTATTAAATAGGCTCAATAAATAGGCTTATTAAATAGGCTTATTAAATAGGCTTATTAAATAGACTTATTAAATAGGCTTATTAAATAGGCTCAATAAATAGGCTTATTAAATAGGCTCAATAAATAGGCTTATTAAATAGGCTCAATACATAGGCTTATTAAATAGGCTCAATAAATAGGCTTATTAAATAGGCTCATTAAATATTTATTAAATAGACTTATTAAATAGGCTTATTAAATAGGCTCAATAAATAGGCTTATTAAATAGGCTCAATAAATAGGCTTATTAAATAGGCTCAATAAATAGGCTTAATAAATAGGCTCAATAAATAGGCTTATTAAATAGGCTCATTAAATACTTATTAAATATGTTTATTAAATAGGCGTATTAAATAGGCTTATTAAATAGGCTTATTAAATAGGCTTATTAAATAGCCTCATTAAATACTTATTAAATATGCTTATTAAATAGGCTTATTTCAGCAACTTAGGCTTATTAAATAGCCTTATTGAATAGGCTTATTTTAGCAACTTAGACTTATTAAATAGGTTTATTCAGCAACTTAGGCTTATTAAATAGGCTTGTTCAGCAACTTAGGCTTATTAAATAAGCTTATTTCAGCAACTTAGGCTTATTAAATAGGCTCATTCAGAAACTTAGGCTTATTAAATAGGCTTATTTCAGCAACTTAGACTTATTAAATAGGCCTATTAAATAGGCTTATTAAATAGGCTTATTTCAGCAACTTAGACTCATTAAATAGCCTTATTAAATAGGCTTATTAAATAGACTTATTAGTAGGCTCATTAAATACTTATTAAATAGGCTTATTAAATAGGCTTATTAAATAGACTTATTAAATAGCCTCAATAAATAGGCTTATTAAATAGGCTTATTAAATAGGCTCAATAAATAGGCTTATTAAATAGGCTTATTAAATAGGCTTATTAAATAGACTTATTAAATAGGCTAATTAAATAGTCTCAATAAATAGGCTTATTAAATAGGCTCAATAAATAGGCTTATAAAATAGGCTCAATAAATAGGCTTATTAAATAGGCTCAATAAATAGGCTTATTAAATAGGCTCATTAAATACTTATTAAATAGGCTTATTAAATAGACTTATTAAATAGACTTATTAAATAGGCTTATTAAATAGACTTATTAAATAGGCTCATTAAAAAGGCTTATTAAATAGACTTATTAAATAGCCTCATTAAATAGGCTTATTTTAGCAACTTAGGCGTATTAAATAGGTTAATTTCAGCAACTTAGACTTATTAAATAGCCTTATTAAATAGGTTTATTTCAGCAACTTAGGCTTATTAAATAAGTTTATTTCAGCAACTTATGCTTATTAAATAGCCTTATTAAACAGGTTTATTTCAGCAACTTAGGCTTATTAAATAGCATTTTTAAATAGGTTTATTTCAGCAACTTAGACTTATAAAATAGCCTTATTAAATAGGTTTATTTCAGCAACTTAGACTTATTAAATAAGCTTATTTCAGCAACTTATGCTTATTAAATAGCCTTATTAAATAGGCTTAATTCAGCAACTTAGGCTTATTAAATAGGCTTATTTCAGCAACTTAAACTTATTAAATAGCCTTATTTCAGCAACTTAGGTTTATTAAATAGCCTTACTTCAGCAACTTAGACTTATTAAATAGGCTTATTCAGCAACTTAGGCTTATTAAATAGCCTTATTAAATAGGCTTATTTCAGCAACTTAGACTTATTAAATAGGTTTATTCAGCAACTTAGGCTTATTAAATAGGCTTATTCAGCAACTTAGGCTTATTAAATAGGCTTATTTCAGCAACTTAGGCTTATTAAATAGGCTCATTCAGCAACTTAGGCTTATTAAATAGGCTTATTTCAGCAACTTAGACTTATTAAATAGGCCTATCAAATAGGCTTATTAAATAGGCTTATTAAATAGGCTTATTTCAGCAACTTAGGCTTATTAAATAGGCTTATTAAATGGGCTTATTTCAGCAACTTAGGCTTATTAAATAGGCTTATTTCAGCAACTTAGACGTATTAAATAGCCTTGTTTCAGCAACTTACGCTTATTAAATAGGCTTATTTCAGCAACTTAGGCTTATTAAATAGCCTAAATAAGTAGGCTTATTTCAGCAACTTGGGCTTATTAAATAGGCTTATTTCAGCAACTTACGCTGATTAAAAAGGCTTATTTCAGCAACTTAGACTTATTAAATAGCCTTATTTCAGCAACTTAGGCTTATTAAATAGGCTTATTTCAGCAACTTAGCCTTATTAAATAGCCTTATTTCAGCAACTTAAACTTATTAAATAGGCTTATTTCAGCAACTTAGGCTCATTAAATAGCCTTATTAAATAGGCTTATTTCAGCAACTTACGCTTATTAAATAGGCTTATTTCAGCAACTTAGACTTATTAAATAGCCTTATTTCAGCAACTTAGGCTTATTAAATAGGCTTATTTCAGCAACTTAGCCTTATTAAATAGCCTTATTTCAGCAACTTAAACTTATTAAATAGGCTTATTTCAGCAACTTAGGCTTATTAAATAGGCTTATTCAGCAACTTAGGCTTATTAAATAGGCTTATTTCAGCAACTTAGGCTTATCAAATAGGCTCATTCAGAAACTTAGGCTTATTAAATAGGCTTATTTCAGCAACTTAGACTTATTAAATAGGCCTATTAAATAGGCTTATTAAATAGGCTTATTTCAGCAACTTAGACTTATTAAATAGGCCTATTAAATAGGCTTATTACATAGACGTATTAAATAGGCTCATTAAATACTTATTAATTAGGCTTATTAAATAGGCTTATTAAATAGACTTATTAAATAGGCTCAATAAATAGGCTTATTAAATAGGCTTATTAAATAGGCTCAATAAATAGGCTTATTAAATAGGCTTATTAAATAGGCTTATTAAATAGACTTATTAAATAGGCTTATTAAATAGGCTCAATAAATAGGCTTATTAAATAGGCTCAATAAATAGGCTTATTAAATAGGCTCAATACATAGGCTTATTAAATAGGCTCAATAAATAGGCTTATTAAATAGGCTCATTAAATATTTATTAAATAGACTTATTAAATAGGCTTATTAAATAGGCTCAATAAATAGGCTTATTAAATAGGCTCAATAAATAGGCTTATTAAATAGGCTCAATAAATAGGCTTAATAAATAGGCTCAATAAATAGGCTTATTAAATAGGCTCATTAAATACTTATTAAATATGTTTATTAAATAGGCGTATTAAATAGGCTTATTAAATAGGCTTATTAAATAGGCTTATTAAATAGCCTCATTAAATACTTATTAAATATGCTTATTAAATAGGCTTATTTCAGCAACTTAGGCTTATTAAATAGCCTTATTGAATAGGCTTATTTTAGCAACTTAGACTTATTAAATAGGTTTATTCAGCAACTTAGGCTTATTAAATAGGCTTGTTCAGCAACTTAGGCTTATTAAATAAGCTTATTTCAGCAACTTAGGCTTATTAAATAGGCTCATTCAGAAACTTAGGCTTATTAAATAGGCTTATTTCAGCAACTTAGACTTATTAAATAGGCCTATTAAATAGGCTTATTAAATAGGCTTATTTCAGCAACTTAGACTCATTAAATAGCCTTATTAAATAGGCTTATTAAATAGACTTATTAGTAGGCTCATTAAATACTTATTAAATAGGCTTATTAAATAGGCTTATTAAATAGACTTATTAAATAGCCTCAATAAATAGGCTTATTAAATAGGCTTATTAAATAGGCTCAATAAATAGGCTTATTAAATAGGCTTATTAAATAGGCTTATTAAATAGACTTATTAAATAGGCTAATTAAATAGTCTCAATAAATAGGCTTATTAAATAGGCTCAATAAATAGGCTTATAAAATAGGCTCAATAAATAGGCTTATTAAATAGGCTCAATAAATAGGCTTATTAAATAGGCTCATTAAATACTTATTAAATAGGCTTATTAAATAGACTTATTAAATAGACTTATTAAATAGGCTTATTAAATAGACTTATTAAATAGGCTCATTAAAAAGGCTTATTAAATAGACTTATTAAATAGCCTCATTAAATAGGCTTATTTTAGCAACTTAGGCGTATTAAATAGGTTAATTTCAGCAACTTAGACTTATTAAATAGCCTTATTAAATAGGTTTATTTCAGCAACTTAGGCTTATTAAATAAGTTTATTTCAGCAACTTATGCTTATTAAATAGCCTTATTAAACAGGTTTATTTCAGCAACTTAGGCTTATTAAATAGCATTTTTAAATAGGTTTATTTCAGCAACTTAGACTTATAAAATAGCCTTATTAAATAGGTTTATTTCAGCAACTTAGACTTATTAAATAAGCTTATTTCAGCAACTTATGCTTATTAAATAGCCTTATTAAATAGGTTTAATTCAGCAACTTAGGCTTATTAAATAGGCTTATTTCAGCAACTTAAACTTATTAAATAGCCTTATTTCAGCAACTTAGGTTTATTAAATAGCCTTACTTCAGCAACTTACGCTTATTAAATAGGCTTATTTCAGCAACTTAGGCTTATTAAATAGCCTAAATAAGTAGGCTTATTTCAGCAACTTGGGCTTATTAAATAGGCTTATTTCAGCAACTTACGCTGATTAAAAAGGCTTATTTCAGCAACTTAGACTTATTAAATAGCCTTATTTCAGCAACTTAGGCTTATTAAATAGGTTTATTTCAGCAACTTAGCCTTATTAAATAGCCTTATTTCAGCAACTTAAACTTATTAAATAGGCTTATTTCAGCAACTTAGGCTCATTAAATAGCCTTATTAAATAGGCTTATTTCAGCAACTTACGCTTATTAAATAGGCTTATTTCAGCAACTTAGACTTATTAAATAGCCTTATTTCAGCAACTTAGGCTTATTAAATAGGCTTATTTCAGCAACTTAGCCTTATTAAATAGCCTTATTTCAGCAACTTAAACTTATTAAATAGGCTTATTTCAGCAACTTAGGCTTATTAAATAGGCTTATTCAGCAACTTAGGCTTATTAAATAGGCTTATTTCAGCAACTTAGGCTTATCAAATAGGCTCATTCAGAAACTTAGGCTTATTAAATAGGCTTATTTCAGCAACTTAGACTTATTAAATAGGCCTATTAAATAGGCTTATTAAATAGGCTTATTTCAGCAACTTAGACTTATTAAATAGGCCTATTAAATAGGCTTATTACATAGACGTATTAAATAGGCTCATTAAATACTTATTAATTAGGCTTATTAAATAGGCTTATTAAATAGACTTATTAAATAGGCTCAATAAATAGGCTTATTAAATAGGCTTATTAAATAGGCTCAATAAATAGGCTTATTAAATAGGCTTATTAAATAGGCTTATTAAATAGACTTATTAAATAGGCTTATTAAATAGGCTCAATAAATAGGCTTATTAAATAGGCTCAATAAATAGGCTTATTAAATAGGCTCAATACATAGGCTTATTAAATAGGCTCAATAAATAGGCTTATTAAATAGGCTCATTAAATATTTATTAAATAGACTTATTAAATAGGCTTATTAAATAGGCTCAATAAATAGGCTTATTAAATAGGCTCAATAAATAGGCTTATTAAATAGGCTCAATAAATAGGCTTAATAAATAGGCTCAATAAATAGGCTTATTAAATAGGCTCATTAAATACTTATTAAATATGTTTATTAAATAGGCGTATTAAATAGGCTTATTAAATAGGCTTATTAAATAGGCTTATTAAATAGCCTCATTAAATACTTATTAAATATGCTTATTAAATAGGCTTATTTCAGCAACTTAGGCTTATTAAATAGCCTTATTGAATAGGCTTATTTTAGCAACTTAGACTTATTAAATAGGTTTATTCAGCAACTTAGGCTTATTAAATAGGCTTGTTCAGCAACTTAGGCTTATTAAATAAGCTTATTTCAGCAACTTAGGCTTATTAAATAGGCTCATTCAGAAACTTAGGCTTATTAAATAGGCTTATTTCAGCAACTTAGACTTATTAAATAGGCCTATTAAATAGGCTTATTAAATAGGCTTATTTCAGCAACTTAGACTCATTAAATAGCCTTATTAAATAGGCTTATTAAATAGACTTATTAGTAGGCTCATTAAATACTTATTAAATAGGCTTATTAAATAGGCTTATTAAATAGACTTATTAAATAGCCTCAATAAATAGGCTTATTAAATAGGCTTATTAAATAGGCTCAATAAATAGGCTTATTAAATAGGCTTATTAAATAGGCTTATTAAATAGACTTATTAAATAGGCTAATTAAATAGTCTCAATAAATAGGCTTATTAAATAGGCTCAATAAATAGGCTTATAAAATAGGCTCAATAAATAGGCTTATTAAATAGGCTCAATAAATAGGCTTATTAAATAGGCTCATTAAATACTTATTAAATAGGCTTATTAAATAGACTTATTAAATAGACTTATTAAATAGGCTTATTAAATAGACTTATTAAATAGGCTCATTAAAAGGCTTATTAAATAGACTTATTAAATAGCCTCATTAAATAGGCTTATTTTAGCAACTTAGGCGTATTAAATAGGTTAATTTCAGCAACTTAGACTTATTAAATAGCCTTATTAAATAGGTTTATTTCAGCAACTTAGGCTTATTAAATAAGTTTATTTCAGCAACTTATGCTTATTAAATAGCCTTATTAAACAGGTTTATTTCAGCAACTTAGGCTTATTAAATAGCATTTTTAAATAGGATTATTTCAGCAACTTAGACTTATAAAATAGCCTTATTAAATAGGTTTATTTCAGCAACTTAGACTTATTAAATAAGCTTATTTCAGCAACTTATGCTTATTAAATAGCCTTATTAAATAGGTTTAATTCAGCAACTTAGGCTTATTAAATAGGCTTATTTCAGCAACTTAAACTTATTAAATAGCCTTATTTCAGCAACTTAGGTTTATTAAATAGCCTTACTTCAGCAACTTAGACTTATTAAATAGGCTTATTCAGCAACTTAGGCTTATTAAATAGCCTTATTAAATAGGCTTATTTCAGCAACTTAGACTTATTAAATAGGTTTATTCAGCAACTTAGGCTTATTAAATAGGCTTATTCAGCAACTTAGGCTTATTAAATAGGCTTATTTCAGCAACTTAGGCTTATTAAATAGGCTCATTCAGCAACTTAGGCTTATTAAATAGGCTTATTTCAGCAACTTAGACTTATTAAATAGGCCTATTAAAATAGGCTTATTAAATAGGCTTATTAAATAGGCTTATTTCAGCAACTTAGGCTTATTAAATAGGCTTATTAAATGGGCTTATTTCAGCAACTTAGGCTTATTAAATAGGCTTATTTCAGCAACTTAGACGTATTAAATAGCCTTGTTTCAGCAACTTACGCTTATTAAATAGGCTTATTTCAGCAACTTAGGCTTATTAAATAGCCTAAATAAGTAGGCTTATTTCAGCAACTTGGGCTTATTAAATAGGCTTATTTCAGCAACTTACGCTGATTAAAAAGGCTTATTTCAGCAACTTAGACTTATTAAATAGCCTTATTTCAGCAACTTAGGCTTATTAAATAGGCTTATTTCAGCAACTTAGCCTTATTAAATAGCCTTATTTCAGCAACTTAAACTTATTAAATAGGCTTATTTCAGCAACTTAGGCTTATTAAATAGGCTTATTCAGCAACTTAGGCTTATTAAATAGGCTTATTTCAGCAACTTAGGCTTATTAAATAGGCCTATTAAATAGGCTTATTAAATAGGCTTATTTCAGCAACTTAGACTTATTAAATAGGCCTATTAAATAGGCTTATTAAATAGACTTATTAAATAGGCTCATTAAACACTTATTAAATAGGCTTATTAAATAGGCTTATTAAATATACTTATTAAATAGGCTCAATAAATAGGCTTATTAAATAGGCTTATTAAATAGGCTCAATAAATAGGCTTAATAAATAGGCTTATTAAATAGGCTCAATAAATAGGCTTATTAAATAGGCTCATTAAATACTTATTAAATATGTTTATTAAATAGGCGTATTAAATAGGCTTATTAAATAGGCTTATTAAATAGGCTTATTAAATAGCCTCATTAAATACTTATTAAATAGGCTTATTAAATATGCTCAATAAATAGGCTTATTAAATAGGCTTATTAAATAGGCTTATTAAATAGGCTTATTTCAGCAACTTAGACTTATTAAATAGGCCTATTAAACAGGCTTATTAAATAGACTTATTAAATAGGCTCATTAAACACTTATTAAATAGGCTTATTAAATAGGCTTATTATATAGACTTATTAAATAGGCTCAATAAATAGGCTTATTAAATAGGCTTATTAAATAGGCACAATAAATAGGCTTATTAAATAGGCTCAATAAATAGGCTTATTAAATAGGCTTATTAAATAGGCTCAATAAATAGGCTTATTAAATAGGCTTATTAAATAGGCTTATTAAATAGACTTATTAAATAGGCTTATTAAATAGGCTCAATAAATAGGCTTATTAAATAGGCTCAATAAATAGGCTTATTAAATAGGCTCAATAAATAGGCTTATTAAATAGGCTCAATAAATAGGCTTATTAAATAGGCTCATTAAATACTTATTAAATATGTTTATTAAATAGGCGTATTAAATAGGCTTATTAAATAGGCTTATTAAATAGGCTTATTAAATAGCCTCATTAAATACTTATTAAATAGGCTTATTAAATAGGCTTATTAAATAGGCTTATTTCAGCAACTTAGGCTTATTAAATAGCCTTATTGAATAGGTTTATTTCAGCAACTTAGACTTATTAAATAGGTTTATTCAGCAACTTAGGCTTATTAAATAGGCTTGTTCAGCAACTTAGGCTTATTAAATAGGCTCATTCAGAAACTTAGGCTTATTAAATAGGCTTATTTCACCAACTTAGACTTATTAAATATGCCTATTAAATAGGCTTATTAAATAGGCTTATTTCAGCAACTTAGACTCATTAAATAGCCTTATTAAATAGGCTTATTAAATAGACTTATTAAATAGGCTCATTAAATACTTATTAAATAGGCTTATTAAATAGGCTTATTAAATAGGCTTATTAAATAGACTTATTAAATAGGCTCATTAAATACTTATTAAATAGGCTTATTAAATAGGCTTATTAAATAGGCTCAATAAATAGGCTTATTAAATAGGCTTATTAAATAGGCTAATTAAATAGGCTCAATAAATAGGCTAATTAAATAGGCTCAATAAATAGGCTTATACAATAGGCTCAATAAATAGGCTTATTAAATAGGCTCAATAAATAGGCTTATTAAATAGGCTCATTAAATACTTATTAAATAGGCTTATTAAATAGACTTATTAAATAGACTTATTAAATAGGCTTATTAAATAGACTTATTAAATAGGCTCATTAAAAAGGCTTATTAAATAGACTTATTAAATAGGCTCATTAAAGACTTATTAAATATGTTTATTAAATAGGCGTATTAAATAGGCTTATTAAATAGGCTTATTAAATAGGCTTATTAAATAGGCTTATTAAATAGACTTATTAAATAGCCTCATTAAATAGGCTTATTTTAGCTACTTAGGCTTATTAAATAGGTTTATTTCAGCAACTTAGACTTATTAAATAGCCTTATTAAATAGGCTTATTTCAGCAACTTAGGCTTATTAAATAAGTTTATTTCAGCAACTTATGCTTATTAAATAGCCTTATTAAACAGGTTTATTTCAGCAACTTAGGCTTATTAAATAGCATTTTTAAATAGGTTTATTTCAGCAACTTAGATTTATTAAATATACCTTTTTAAATAGGCTTAGTTCAGAAACTTAGGCTTATTAAATAGGCTTATTTCAGCAACTTAGGCTCATTAAATAGCCTTATTAAATAGGCTTATTTCAGCAACTTAGGCTTATTAAATCGGCTTATTTCAGCAACTTAGGTTTATTAAATAGCCTTACTTCAGCAACTTAGACTTATTAAATAGGCTTATTCAGCAACTTAGGCTTATTAAATAGCCTTATTAAATAGGCTTATTTCAGCAACTTAGACTTATTAAATAGGTTTATTCAGCAATTTAGGCTTATTAAATAGGCTTATTCAGCAACTTAGGCTTATTAAATAGGCTAATTTCAGCAACTTAGGCTTATTAAATAGGCTCATTCAGCAACTTAGGCTTATTAAATAGGCTTATTTCAGCAACTTAGACTTATTAAATAGGCCTATCAAATAGGCTTATTAAATAGGCTTATTAAATAGGCTTATTTCAGCAACTTAGGCTTATTAAATAGGCTTATTAAATGGGCTTATTTCAGCAACTTAGGCTTATTAAATAGGCTTATTTCAGCAACTTAGACGTATTAAATAGCCTTGTTTCAGCAACTTACGCTTATTAAATAGGCTTATTTCAGCAACTTAGGCTTATTAAATAGCCTAAATAAGTAGGCTTATTTCAGCAACTTACGCTGATTAAAAAGGCTTATTTCAGCAACTTAGACTTATTAAATAGCCTTATTTCAGCAACTTAGACTCATTAAATAGGCTTATTTCAGCAACTTATGCTTATTAAATATACTTATTTCAGCAACTTAGGCTTAATAAATAGGCTTATTTCAGCAACTTAGACTTATTAAATAGCCTTATTTCAGCAACTTAGGCTTATTAAATAGGCTTATTTCAGCAACTTAGCCTTATTAAATAGCCTTATTTCAGCAACTTAAACTTATTAAATAGGCTTATTTCAGCAACTTAGGCTTATTAAATAGGCTTATTCAGCAACTTAGGCTTATTAAATAGGCTTATTTCAGCAACTTAGGCTTATCAAATCGGCTCATTCAGAAACTTAGGCTTATTAAATAGGCTTATTTCAGCAACTTAGACTTATTAAATAGGCCTATTAAATAGGCTTATTAAATAGGCTTATTTCAGCAACTTAGACTTATTAAATAGGCCTATTAAATAGGCTTATTACATAGACGTATTAAATAGGCTCATTAAATACTTATTAATTAGGCTTATTAAATAGGCTTATTAAATAGACTTATTAAATAGGCTCAATAAATAGGCTTATTAAATAGGCTTATTAAATAGGCTCAATAAATAGGCTTATTAAATAGGCTTATTAAATAGGCTTATTAAATAGACTTATTAAATAGGCTTATTAAATAGGCTCAATAAATAGGCTTATTAAATAGGCTCAATAAATAGGCTTATTAAATAGGCTCAATACATAGGCTTATTAAATAGGCTCAATAAATAGGCTTATTAAATAGGCTCATTAAATATTTATTAAATAGACTTATTAAATAGGCTCATTAAATAGGCTCAATAAATAGGCTTATTAAATAGGCTCAATAAATAGGCTTATTAAATAGGCTCAATAAATAGGCTTAATAAATAGGCTCAATAAATAGGCTTATTAAATAGGCTCATTAAATACTTATTAAATATGTTTATTAAATAGGCGTATTAAATAGGCTTATTAAATAGGCTTATTAAATAGGCTTATTAAATAGCCTCATTAAATACTTATTAAATATGCTTATTAAATAGGCTTATTAAATAGGCTTATTTCAGCAACTTAGGCTTATTAAATAGCCTTATTGAATAGGCTTATTTTAGCAACTTAGACTTATTAAATAGGTTTATTCAGCAACTTAGGCTTATTAAATAGGCTTGTTCAGCAACTTAGGCTTATTAAATAAGCTTATTTCAGCAACTTAGGCTTATTAAATAGGCTCATTCAGAAACTTAGGCTTATTAAATAGGCTTATTTCAGCAACTTAGACTTATTAAATAGGCCTATTAAATAGGCTTATTAAATAGGCTTATTTCAGCAACTTAGACTCATTAAATAGCCTTATTAAATAGGCTTATTAAATAGACTTATTAGTAGGCTCATTAAATACTTATTAAATAGGCTTATTAAATAGGCTTATTAAATAGACTTATTAAATAGCCTCAATAAATAGGCTTATTAAATAGGCTTATTAAATAGGCTCAATAAATAGGCTTATTAAATAGGCTTATTAAATAGGCTTATTAAATAGACTTATTAAATAGGCTAATTAAATAGTCTCAATAAATAGGCTTATTAAATAGGCTCAATAAATAGGCTTATAAAATAGGCTCAATAAATAGGCTTATTAAATAGGCTCAATAAATAGGCTTATTAAATAGGCTCATTAAATACTTATTAAATAGGCTTATTAAATAGACTTATTAAATAGACTTATTAAATAGGCTTATTAAATAGACTTATTAAATAGGCTCATTAAAAAGGCTTATTAAATAGACTTATTAAATAGCCTCATTAAATAGGCTTATTTTAGCAACTTAGGCGTATTAAATAGGTTAATTTCAGCAACTTAGACTTATTAAATAGCCTTATTAAACAGGTTTATTTCAGCAACTTAGGCTTATTAAATAGCATTTTTAAATAGGTTTATTTCAGCAACTTAGATTTATTAAATATACCTTTTTAAATAGGCTTAGTTCAGAAACTTAGGTTTATTAAATAGGCTTATTTCAGCAACTTAGGCTCATTAAATAGCCTTATTAAATAGGCTTATTTCAGCAACTTAGGCTTATTAAATAGGCTTATTTCAGCAACTTAGGTTTATTAAATAGCCTTACTTCAGCAACTTAGACTTATTAAATAGGCTTATTCAGCAACTTAGGCTTATTAAATAGCCTTATTAAATAGGCTTATTTCAGCAACTTAGACTTATTAAATAGGTTTATTCAGCAACTTAGGCTTATTAAATAGGCTTATTCAGCAACTTAGGCTTATTAAATAGGCTAATTTCAGCAACTTAGGCTTATTAAATAGGCTAATTTCAGCAACTTAGGCTTATTAAATAGGCTCATTCAGCAACTTAGGCTTATTAAATAGGCTTATTTCAGCAACTTAGACTTATTAAATAGGCCTATCAAATAGGCTTATTAAATAGGCTTATTAAATAGGCTTATTTCAGCAACTTAGGCTTATTAAATAGGCTTATTAAATGTGCTTATTTCAGCAACTTAGGCTTATTAAATAGGCTTATTTCAGCAACTTAGACGTATTAAATAGCCTTGTTTCAGCAACTTACGCTTATTAAATAGGCTTATTTCAGCAACTTAGGCTTATTAAATAGCCTAAATAAGTAGGCTTATTTCAGCAACTTGGGCTTATTAAATAGGCTTATTTCAGCAACTTACGCTGATTAAAAAGGCTTATTTCAGCAACTTAGACTTATTAAATAGCCTTATTTCAGCAACTTAGACTCATTAAATAGGCTTATTTCAGCAACTTATGCTTATTAAATATACTTATTTCAGCAACTTAGGCTTAATAAATAGGCTTATTTCAGCAACTTAGACTTATTAAATAGCCTTATTTCAGCAACTTAGGCTTATTAAATAGGCTTATTTCAGCAACTTAGCCTTATTAAATAGCCTTATTTCAGCAACTTAAACTTATTAAATAGGCTTATTTCAGCAACTTAGGCTTATTAAATAGGCTTATTCAGCAACTTAGGCTTATTAAATAGGCTTATTTCAGCAACTTAGGCTTATCAAATAGGCTCATTCAGAAACTTAGGCTTATTAAATTGGCTTATTTCAGCAACTTAGACTTATTAAATAGGCCTATTAAATAGGCTTATTAAATAGGCTTATTTCAGCAACTTAGACTTATTAAATAGGCCTATTAAATAGGCTTATTACATAGACGTATTAAATAGGCTCATTAAATACTTATTAATTAGGCTTATTAAATAGGCTTATTAAATAGACTTATTAAATAGGCTCAATAAATAGGCTTATTAAATAGGCTTATTAAATAGGCTCAATAAATAGGCTTATTAAATAGGCTTATTAAATAGGCTTATTAAATAGACTTATTAAATAGGCTTATTAAATAGGCTCAATAAATAGGCTTATTAAATAGGCTCAATAAATAGGCTTATTAAATAGGCTCAATACATAGGCTTATTAAATAGGCTCAATAAATAGGCTTATTAAATAGGCTCATTAAATATTTATTAAATAGACTTATTAAATAGGCTTATTAAATAGGCTCAATAAATAGGCTTATTAAATAGGCTCAATAAATAGGCTTATTAAATAGGCTCAATAAATAGGCTTAATAAATAGGCTCAATAAATAGGCTTATTAAATAGGCTCATTAAATACTTATTAAATATGTTTATTAAATAGGCGTATTAAATAGGCTTATTAAATAGGCTTATTAAATAGGCTTATTAAATAGCCTCATTAAATACTTATTAAATATGCTTATTAAATAGGCTTATTTCAGCAACTTAGGCTTATTAAATAGCCTTATTGAATAGGCTTATTTTAGCAACTTAGACTTATTAAATAGGTTTATTCAGCAACTTAGGCTTATTAAATAGGCTTGTTCAGCAACTTAGGCTTATTAAATAAGCTTATTTCAGCAACTTAGGCTTATTAAATAGGCTCATTCAGAAACTTAGGCTTATTAAATAGGCTTATTTCAGCAACTTAGACTTATTAAATAGGCCTATTAAATAGGCTTATTAAATAGGCTTATTTCAGCAACTTAGACTCATTAAATAGCCTTATTAAATAGGCTTATTAAATAGACTTATTAGTAGGCTCATTAAATACTTATTAAATAGGCTTATTAAATAGGCTTATTAAATAGACTTATTAAATAGCCTCAATAAATAGGCTTATTAAATAGGCTTATTAAATAGGCTCAATAAATAGGCTTATTAAATAGGCTTATTAAATAGGCTTATTAAATAGACTTATTAAATAGGCTAATTAAATAGTCTCAATAAATAGGCTTATTAAATAGGCTCAATAAATAGGCTTATAAAATAGGCTCAATAAATAGGCTTATTAAATAGGCTCAATAAATAGGCTTATTAAATAGGCTCATTAAATACTTATTAAATAGGCTTATTAAATAGACTTATTAAATAGGCTTATTAAATAGACTTATTAAATAGGCTCATTAAAAAGGCTTATTAAATAGACTTATTAAATAGCCTCATTAAATAGGCTTATTTTAGCAACTTAGGCGTATTAAATAGGTTAATTTCAGCAACTTAGACTTATTAAATAGCCTTATTAAATAGGTTTATTTCAGCAACTTAGGCTTATTAAATAAGTTTATTTCAGCAACTTATGCTTATTAAATAGCCTTATTAAACAGGTTTATTTCAGCAACTTAGACTTATAAAATAGCCTTATTAAATAGGTTTATTTCAGCAACTTAGACTTATTAAATAAGCTTATTTCAGCAACTTATGCTTATTAAATAGCCTTATTAAATAGGCTTAATTCAGCAACTTAGGCTTATTAAATAGGCTTATTTCAGCAACTTAAACTTATTAAATAGCCTTATTTCAGCAACTTAGGTTTATTAAATAGCCTTACTTCAGCAACTTAGACTTATTAAATAGGCTTATTCAGCAACTTAGGCTTATTAAATAGCCTTATTAAATAGGCTTATTTCAGCAACTTAGACTTATTAAATAGGTTTATTCAGCAACTTAGGCTTATTAAATAGGCTTATTCAGCAACTTAGGCTTATTAAATAGGCTTATTTCAGCAACTTAGGCTTATTAAATAGGCTCATTCAGCAACTTAGGCTTATTAAATAGGCTTATTTCAGCAACTTAGACTTATTAAATAGGCCTATCAAATAGGCTTATTAAATAGGCTTATTAAATAGGCTTATTTCAGCAACTTAGGCTTATTAAATAGGCTTATTAAATGGGCTTATTTCAGCAACTTAGGCTTATTAAATAGGCTTATTTCAGCAACTTAGACGTAATAAATAGCCTTGTTTCAGCAACTTACGCTTATTAAATAGGCTTATTTCAGCAACTTACGCTGATTAAAAAGGCTTATTTCAGCAACTTAGACTTATTAAATAGCCTTATTTCAGCAACTTAGACTCATTAAATAGGCTTATTTCAGCAACTTATGCTTATTAAATATACTTATTTCAGCAACTTAGGCTTAATAAATAGGCTTATTTCAGCAACTTAGACTTATTAAATAGCCTTATTTCAGCAACTTAGGCTTATTAAATAGGCTTATTTCAGCAACTTAGCCTTATTAAATAGCCTTATTTCAGCAACTTAAACTTATTAAATAGGCTTATTTCAGCAACTTAGGCTTATCAAATAGGCTCATTCAGAAACTTAGGCTTATTAAATAGGCTTATTTCAGCAACTTAGACTTATTAAATAGGCCTATTAAATAGGCTTATTAAATAGGCTTATTTCAGCAACTTAGACTTATTAAATAGGCCTATTAAATAGGCTTATTACATAGACGTATTAAATAGGCTCATTAAATACTTATTAATTAGGCTTATTAAATAGGCTTATTAAATAGACTTATTAAATAGGCTCAATAAATAGGCTTATTAAATAGGCTTATTAAATAGGCTCAATAAATAGGCTTATTAAATAGGCTTATTAAATAGGCTTATTAAATAGACTTATTAAATAGGCTTATTAAATAGGCTCAATAAATAGGCTTATTAAATAGGCTCAATAAATAGGCTTATTAAATAGGCTCAATACATAGGCTTATTAAATAGGCTCAATAAATAGGCTTATTAAATAGGCTCATTAAATATTTATTAAATAGACTTATTAAATAGGCTTATTAAATAGGCTCAATAAATAGGCTTATTAAATAGGCTCAATAAATAGGCTTATTAAATAGGCTCAATAAATAGGCTTAATAAATAGGCTCAATAAATAGGCTTATTAAATAGGCTCATTAAATACTTATTAAATATGTTTATTAAATAGGCGTATTAAATAGGCTTATTAAATAGGCTTATTAAATAGGCTTATTAAATAGCCTCATTAAATACTTATTAAATAGGCTTATTAAATAGGCTTATTAAATAGACTTATTAAATAGCCTCAATAAATAGGCTTATTAAATAGGCTTATTAAATAGGCTCAATAAATAGGCTTATTAAATAGGCTTATTAAATAGGCTTATTAAATAGACTTATTAAATAGGCTAATTAAATAGTCTCAATAAATAGGCTTATTAAATAGGCTCAATAAATAGGCTTATAAAATAGGCTCAATAAATAGGCTTATTAAATAGGCTCAATAAATAGGCTTATTAAATAGGCTCATTAAATACTTATTAAATAGGCTTATTAAATAGACTTATTAAATAGACTTATTAAATAGGCTTATTAAATAGACTTATTAAATAGGCTCATTAAAAAGGCTTATTAAATACACTTATTAAATAGCCTCATTAAATAGGCTTATTTTAGCAACTTAGGCGTATTAAATAGGTTAATTTCAGCAACTTAGCCTTATTAAATAGCCTTATTTCAGCAACTTAAACTTATTAAATAGGCTTATTTCAGCAACTTAGGCTTATTAAATAGGCTTATTCAGCAACTTAGGCTTATTAAATAGGCTTATTTCAGCAACTTAGGCTTATCAAATAGGCTCATTCAGAAACTTAGGCTTATTAAATAGGCTTATTTCAGCAACTTAGACTTATTAAATAGGCCTATTAAATAGGCTTATTAAATAGGCTTATTTCAGCAACTTAGACTTATTAAATAGGCCTATTAAATAGGCTTATTACATAGACGTATTAAATAGGCTCATTAAATACTTATTAATTAGGCTTATTAAATAGGCTTATTAAATAGACTTATTAAATAGGCTCAATAAATAGGCTTATTAAATAGGCTTATTAAATAGGCTCAATAAATAGGATTATTAAATAGGCTTATTAAATAGGCTTATTAAATAGACTTATTAAATAGGCTTATTAAATAGGCTCAATAAATAGGCTTATTAAATAGGCTCAATAAATAGGCTTATTAAATAGGCTCAATACATAGGCTTATTAAATAGGCTCAATAAATAGGCTTATTAAATAGGCTCATTAAATATTTATTAAATAGACTTATTAAATAGGCTTATTAAATAGGCTCAATAAATAGGCTTATTAAATAGGCTCAATAAATAGGCTTATTAAATAGGCTCAATAAATAGGCTTAATAAATAGGCTCAATAAATAGGCTTATTAAATAGGCTCATTAAATACTTATTAAATATGTTTATTAAATAGGCGTATTAAATAGGCTTATTAAATAGGCTTATTAAATAGGCTTATTAAATAGCCTCATTAAATACTTATTAAATAGGCTTATTAAATAGGCTTATTAAATAGACTTATTAAATAGCCTCAATAAATAGGCTTATTAAATAGGCTTATTAAATAGGCTCAATAAATAGGCTTATTAAATAGGCTTATTAAATAGGCTTATTAAATAGACTTATTAAATAGGCTAATTAAATAGTCTCAATAAATAGGCTTATTAAATAGGCTCAATAAATAGGCTTATAAAATAGGCTCAATAAATAGGCTTATTAAATAGGCTCAATAAATAGGCTTATTAAATAGGCTCATTAAATACTTATTAAATAGGCTTATTAAATAGACTTATTAAATAGACTTATTAAATAGGCTTATTAAATAGACTTATTAAATAGGCTCATTAAAAAGGCTTATTAAATACACTTATTAAATAGCCTCATTAAATAGGCTTATTTTAGCAACTTAGGCGTATTAAATAGGTTAATTTCAGCAACTTAGACTTATTAAATAGCCTTATTAAATAGGTTTATTTCAGCAACTTAGGCTTATTAAATAAGTTTATTTCAGCAACTTATGCTTATTAAATAGCCTTATTAAACAGGTTTATTTCAGCAACTTAGGCTTATTAAATAGCATTTTTAAATAGGTTTATTTCAGCAACTTAGACTTATAAAATAGCCTTATTAAATAGGTTTATTTCAGCAACTTAGACTTATTAAATAAGCTTATTTCAGCAACTTATGCTTATTAAATAGCCTTATTAAATAGGCTTAATTCAGCAACTTAGGCTTATTAAATAGGCTTATTTCAGCAACTTAAACTTATTAAATAGCCTTATTTCAGCAACTTAGGTTTATTAAATAGCCTTACTTCAGCAACTTAGACTTATTAAATAGGCTTATTCAGCAACTTAGGCTTATTAAATAGCCTTATTAAATAGGCTTATTTCAGCAACTTAGACTTATTAAATAGGTTTATTCAGCAACTTAGGCTTATTAAATAGGCTTATTCAGCAACTTAGGCTTATTAAATAGGCTTATTTCAGCAACTTAGGCTTATTAAATAGGCTCATTCAGCAACTTAGGCTTATTAAATAGGCTTATTTCAGCAACTTAGACGTATTAAATAGCCTTGTTTCAGCAACTTACGCTTATTAAATAGGCTTATTTCAGCAACTTAGACTTATTAAATAGGCCTATCAAATAGGCTTATTAAATAGGCTTATTAAATAGGCTTATTTCAGCAACTTAGGCTTATTAAATAGGCTTATTAAATGGGCTTATTTCAGCAACTTAGGCTTATTAAATAGGCTTATTTCAGCAACTTAGACGTATTAAATAGCCTTGTTTCAGCAACTTACGCTTATTAAATAGGCTTATTTCAGCAACTTAGGCTTATTAAATAGCCTAAATAAGTAGGCTTATTTCAGCAACTTGGGCTTATTAAATAGGCTTATTTCAGCAACTTACGCTGATTAAAAAGGCTTATTTCAGCAACTTAGACTTATTAAATAGCCTTATTTCAGCAACTTAGACTCATTAAATAGGCTTATTTCAGCAACTTATGCTTATTAAATATACTTATTTCAGCAACTTAGGCTTAATAAATAGGCTTATTTCAGCAACTTAGACTTATTAAATAGCCTTATTTCAGCAACTTAGGCTTATTAAATAGGCTTATTTCAGCAACTTAGCCTTATTAAATAGCCTTATTTCAGCAACTTAAACTTATTAAATAGGCTTATTTCAGCAACTTAGGCTTATTAAATAGGCTTATTCAGCAACTTAGGCTTATTAAATAGGCTTATTTCAGCAACTTAGGCTTATCAAATAGGCTCATTCAGAAACTTAGGCTTATTAAATAGGCTTATTTCAGCAACTTAGACTTATTAAATAGGCCTATTAAATAGGCTTATTAAATAGGCTTATTTCAGCAACTTAGACTTATTAAATAGGCCTATTAAATAGGCTTATTACATAGACGTATTAAATAGGCTCATTAAATACTTATTAATTAGGCTTATTAAATAGGCTTATTAAATAGACTTATTAAATAGGCTCAATAAATAGGCTTATTAAATAGGCTTATTAAATAGGCTCAATAAATAGGCTTATTAAATAGGCTTATTAAATAGGCTTATTAAATAGACTTATTAAATAGGCTTATTAAATAGGCTCAATAAATAGGCTTATTAAATAGGCTCAATAAATAGGCTTATTAAATAGGCTCAATACATAGGCTTATTAAATAGGCTCAATAAATAGGCTTATTAAATAGGCTCAATAAATAGGCTTAATAAATAGGCTCAATAAATAGGCTTATTAAATAGGCTCATTAAATACTTATTAAATATGTTTATTAAATAGGCGTATTAAATAGGCTTATTAAATAGGCTTATTAAATAGGCTTATTAAATAGCCTCATTAAATACTTATTAAATAGGCTTATTAAATAGGCTTATTAAATAGACTTATTAAATAGCCTCAATAAATAGGCTTATTAAATAGGCTTATTAAATAGGCTCAATAAATAGGCTTATTAAATAGGCTTATTAAATAGGCTTATTAAATAGACTTATTAAATAGGCTAATTAAATAGTCTCAATAAATAGGCTTATTAAATAGGCTCAATAAATAGGCTTATAAAATAGGCTCAATAAATAGGCTTATTAAATAGGCTCAATAAATAGGCTTATTAAATAGGCTCATTAAATACTTATTAAATAGGCTTATTAAATAGACTTATTAAATAGACTTATTAAATAGGCTTATTAAATAGACTTATTAAATAGGCTCATTAAAAAGGCTTATTAAATACACTTATTAAATAGCCTCATTAAATAGGCTTATTTTAGCAACTTAGGCGTATTAAATAGGTTAATTTCAGCAACTTAGGCTTATTAAATAAGTTTATTTCAGCAACTTATGCTTATTAAATAGCCTTATTAAACAGGTTTATTTCAGCAACTTAGGCTTATTAAATAGCATTTTAAATAGGTTTATTTCAGCAACTTAGACTTATAAAATAGCCTTATTAAATAGGTTTATTTCAGCAACTTAGACTTATTAAATAAGCTTATTTCAGCAACTTATGCTTATTAAATAGCCTTATTAAATAGGCTTAATTCAGCAACTTAGGCTTATTAAATAGGCTTATTTCAGCAACTTAAACTTATTAAATAGCCTTATTTCAGCAACTTAGGTTTATTAAATAGCCTTACTTCAGCAACTTAAATAGGCTTATTCAGCAACTTAGGCTTATTAAATAGCCTTATTAAATAGGCTTATTTCAGCAACTTAGACTTATTAAATAGGTTTATTCAGCAACTTAGGCTTATTAAATAGGCTTATTCAGCAACTTAGGCTTATTAAATAGGCTTATTTCAGCAACTTAGGCTTATTAAATAGGCTCATTCAGCAACTTAGGCTTATTAAATAGGCTTATTTCAGCAACTTAGACTTATTAAATAGGCCTATCAAATAGGCTTATTAAATAGGCTTATTAAATAGGCTTATTTCAGCAACTTAGGCTTATTAAATAGGCTTATTAAATGGGCTTATTTCAGCAACTTAGGCTTATTAAATAGGCTTATTTCAGCAACTTAGACGTATTAAATAGCCTTGTTTCAGCAACTTACGCTTATTAAATAGGCTTATTTCAGCAACTTAGGCTTATTAAATAGCCTAAATAAGTAGGCTTATTTCAGCAACTTGGGCTTATTAAATAGGCTTATTTCAGCAACTTACGCTGATTAAAAAGGCTTATTTCAGCAACTTAGACTTATTAAATAGCCTTATTTCAGCAACTTAGACTCATTAAATAGGCTTATTTCAGCAACTTATGCTTATTAAATATACTTATTTCAGCAACTTAGGCTTAATAAATAGGCTTATTTCAGCAACTTAGACTAATTAAATAGCCTTATTTCAGCAACTTAGGCTTATTAAATAGGCTTATTTCAGCAACTTAGCCTTATTAAATAGCCTTATTTCAGCAACTTAAACTTATTAAATAGGCTTATTTCAGCAACTTAGGCTTATTAAATAGGCTTATTCAGCAACTTAGGCTTATTAAATAGGCTTATTTCAGCAACTTAGGCTTATCAAATAGGCTCATTCAGAAACTTAGGCTTATTAAATAGGCTTATTTCAGCAACTTAGACTTATTAAATAGGCCTATTAAATAGGCTTATTAAATAGGCTTATTTCAGCAACTTAGACTTATTAAATAGGCCTATTAAATAGGCTTATTACATAGACGTATTAAATAGGCTCATTAAATACTTATTAATTAGGCTTATTAAATAGGCTTATTAAATAGACTTATTAAATAGGCTCAATAAATAGGCTTATTAAATAGGCTTATTAAATAGGCTCAATAAATAGGCTTATTAAATAGGCTTATTAAATAGGCTTATTAAATAGACTTATTAAATAGGCTTATTAAATAGGCTCAATAAATAGGCTTATTAAATAGGCTCAATAAATAGGCTTATTAAATAGGCTCAATACATAGGCTTATTAAATAGGCTCAATAAATAGGCTTATTAAATAGGCTCAATAAATAGGCTTAATAAATAGGCTCAATAAATAGGCTTATTAAATAGGCTCATTAAATACTTATTAAATATGTTTATTAAATAGGCGTATTAAATAGGCTTATTAAATAGGCTTATTAAATAGGCTTATTAAATAGCCTCATTAAAAACTTATTAAATAGGCTTATTAAATAGGCTCAATAAATAGGCTTATTAAATAGGCTCATTAAATATTTATTAAATAGACTTATTAAATAGGCTTATTAAATAGGCTTATTAAATAGGCTCAATAAATAGGCTTATTAAATAGGCTCATTAAATATTTATTAAATAAACTTATTAAATAGGCTTATTAAATAGTCTTATTAAATAGGCTTATTAAATAGGCTTATTAAATAGACTTATTAAATAGCCTTATTAAATAGTCTTATTTCAGCAACTTAGGCTTATTAAATAAGCTTATTTCAGCAACTTATTTTTTTTATTAAATAGCCTTATTAAACAGGTTTATTTCAGCAACTTAGGCTTATTAAATAGCATTTTTAAATAGGTTTATTTCAGCAACTTAGACTTATTAAATATACCTTTTTAAATAGGCTTAGTTCAGAAACTTAGGCTTATTAAATAGTCTTATTTCAGCAACTTAGGCTCATTAAATAGCCTTATTAAATAGGCTTATTCAGCAACTTAGGCCTATTAAATAGCCTTATTAAATATGCTTATTTCAGCAACTTAGACTTATTAAATAGGTTTATTCAGCAACTTAGGCTTATTAAATAGGCTTATTCAGCAACTTAGGCTTATTTAATAGGCTTATTTCAGCAACTTAGGCTTATTTAATAGGCTTATTTCAGCAACTTAGGCTTATTAAATAGGCTCATTCAGAAACTTAGGCTTATTAAATAGGCTTATTTCAGCAACTTAGACTTACTAAATAGGCCTATTAAATAGGCTTATTAAATAGGCTTATTTCAGCAACTTAGGCTCATTAAATAGCCTTATTAAATAGGCTTATTTCAGCAACTTAGGCTCATTATATAGCCTTATTAAATAGGCTTATTAAATAGGCTTATTAAATAGACGTATTAAATAGGCTCAATAAATAGGCTTATTAAATAGGCTTATTAAATAGGCTCAATAAATAGGCTTATTAAATAGGCTTATTAAATAGGCTTATTAAATAGACTTATTAAATAGGCTTATTAAATAGGCTCAATAAATAGGCTTATTAAATAGGCTCAATAAATAGGCTTATAAAATAGGCTCAATAAATAGGCTTATTAAATAGGCTCAATAAATAGGCTTATTAAATAGGCTCATTAAATACTTATTAAATAGGCTTATTAAATAGACTTATTAAATAGACTTATTAAATAGGCTTATTAAATAGACTTATTAAATAGGCTTATTAAAAAGGCTTATTAAATAGACTTATTAAATAGGCTTATTAAATAGACTTATTAAATAGGCTCAATAAATAGGCTTATTAAATAGGCTTATTAAATAGGCTCAATAAATAGGCTTATTAAATAGGCTTATTAAATAGGCTTATTAAATAGACTTATTAAATAGGCTTATTAAATAGGCTCAATAAATAGGCTTATTAAATAGGCTCAATAAATAGGCTTATTAAATAGGCTCAATACATAGGCTTATTAAATAGGCTCAATAAATAGGCTTATTAAATAGGCTCATTAAATAGACTTATTAAATAGACTTATTAAATAGGCTTATTAAATAGGCTTATTAAATAGGCTTATTAAATAGGCTTATTAAATAGACTTATTAAATAGCCTTATTAAATAGGCTTATTTCAGCAACTTAGGCTTATTAAATAAGCTTATTTCAGCAACTTATTTTTTTATTAAATAGCCTTATTAAACAGGTTTATTTCAGCAACTTAGGCTTATTAAATAGCATTTTTAAATAGGTTTATTTCAGCAACTTAGACTTATTAAATATACCTTTTTAAATAGGCTTAGTTCAGAAACTTAGGCTTATTAAATAGTCTTATTTCAGCAACTTAGGCTCATTAAATAGCCTTATTAAATAGGCTTATTCAGCAACTTAGGCTTATTAAATAGCCTTATTATATATGCTTATTTCAGCAACTTAGACTTATTAAATAGGTTTATTCAGCAACTTAGGCTTATTAAATAGGCTTATTCAGCAACTTAGGCTTATTTAATAGGCTTATTTCAGCAACTTAGGCTTATTTAATAGGCTTATTTCAGCAACTTAGGCTTATTAAATAGGCTCATTCAGAAACTTAGGCTTATTAAATAGGCTTATTTCAGCAACTTAGACTTATTAAATAGGCCTATTAAATAGGTTTATTAAATAGGCTTATTTCAGCAACTTAGGCTCATTAAATAGCATTTTTAAATAGGTTTATTTCAGCAACTTAGACTTATTAAATATCCCTTTTTAAATAGGCTTAGTTCAGAAACTTAGGCTTATTAAATAGTCTTATTTCAGCAACTTAGGCTCATTAAATAGCCTTATTAAATAGGCTTATTCAGCAACTTAGGCTTATTAAATAGCCTTATTAAATATGCTTATTTCAGCAACTTAGACTTATTAAATAGGTTTATTCAGCAACTTAGGCTTATTAAATAGGCTTATTCAGCAACTTAGGCTTATTTAATAGGCTTATTTCAGCAACTTAGGCTTATTTAATAGGTTTATTTCAGCAACTTAGGCTTATTAAATAGGCTCATTCAGAAACTTAGGCTTATTAAATAGGCTTATTTCAGCAACTTAGACTTATTAAATAGGCCTATTAAATAGGCTTATTAAATAGGCTTATTTCAGCAACTTAGGCTCATTAAATAGCCTTATTAAATAGGCTTATTTCAGCAACTTAGGCTCATTAAATAGCCTTATTAAATAGGCTTATTAAATAGACTGATTAAATAGGCTCTTTAAATACTTATTAAATAGGCTTATTAAATAGGCTTATTAAATAGACGTATTAAATAGGCTCAATAAATAGGCTTATTAAATATGCTTATTAAATAGGCTCAATAAATAGGCTTATTAAATCGGCTTATTAAATTTGGCTTATTAAATAGACTTATTAAATAGGCTTATTAAATAGGCTCAATAAATAGGCTTATTAAATAGGCTCAATAAATAGGCTTATAAAATAGGCTCAATAAATAGGCTTATTAAATAGGGTCAATAAATAGGCTTATTAAATAGGCTCATTAAATACTTATTAAATAGGCTTATTAAATAGACTTATTAAATAGACTTATTAAATAGGCTCAATAAATAGGCTTATTAAATAGGCTTATTAAATAGGCTCAATAAATAGGCTCATTAAATAGGCTTATTAAATAGGCTTATTAAATAGACTTATTAAATAGGCTTATTAAATAGGCTCAATAAATAGGCTTATTAAATAGGCTCAATAAATAGGCTTATTAAATAGGCTCAATACATAGGCTTATTAAATAGGCTCAATAAATAGGCTTATTAAATAGGCTCATTAAATAGACTTATTAAATAGACTTATTAAATAGGCGTATTAAATAGGCTTATTAAATAGGCTTATTAAATAGGCTTATTAAATAGACTTATTAAATAGCCTTATTAAATAGGCTCATTTCAGCAACTTAGGCTTATTAAATAAGCTTATTTCAGCAACTTATTTTTTATTAAATAGCCTTATTAAACAGGTTTATTTCAGCAACTTAGGCTTATTAAATAGCATTTTTAAATAGGTTTATTTCAGCAACTTAGACTTATTAAATATACCTTTTTAAATAGGCTTAGTTCAGAAACTTAGGCTTATTAAATAGTCTTATTTCAGCAACTTAGGCTCATTAAATAGCCTTATTAAATAGGCTTATTCAGCAACTTAGGCTTATTAAATAGCCTTATTAAATATGCTTATTTCAGCAACTTAGACTTATTAAATAGGTTTATTCAGCAACCATGGCTTATTAAATAGGCTTATTCAGCAACTTAGGCTTATTTAATAGGCTTATTTCAGCAACTTAGGCTTATTAAATAGGCATATTAAATAGGCTTATTAAATAGGCTTATTTCAGCAACTTAGGCTCATTAAATAGCATTTTTAAATAGGTTTATTTCAGCAACTTAGACTTATTAAATATCCCTTTTTAAATAGGATTAGTTCAGAAACTTAGGCTTATTAAATAGTCTTATTTCAGCAACTTAGGCTCATTAAATAGCCTTATTAAATAGGCTTATTCAGCAACTTAGGCTTATTAAATAGCCTTATTAAATATGCTTATTTCAGCAACTTAGACTTATTAAATAGGTTTATTCAGCAACTTAGGCTTATTTAATAGGCTTATTTCAGCAACTTAGGCTTATTTAATAGGCTTATTTCAGCAACTTAGGCTTATTAAATAGGCTCATTCAGAAACTTAGGCTTATTAAATAGGCTTATTTCAGCAACTTAGACTTATTAAATAGGCCTATTAAATAGGCTTATTAAATAAGCTTATTTCAGCAACTTAGGCTCATTAAATAGCATTTTTAAATAGGTTTATTTCAGCAACTTAGACTTATTAAATATCCCTTTTTAAATAGGCTTAGTTCAGAAACTTAGGCTTATTAAATAGTCTTATTTCAGCAACTTAGGCTCATTAAATAGCCTTATTAAATAGGCTTATTCAGCAACTTAGGCTTATTAAATAGCCTTATTAAATATGCTTATTTCAGCAACTTAGACTTATTAAATAGGTTTATTCAGCAACTTAGGCTTATTAAATAGGCTTATTCAGCAACTTAGGCTTATTTAATAGGCTTATTTCAGCAACTTAGGCTTATTTAATAGGCTTATTTCAGCAACTTAGGCTTATTAAATAGGCTCATTCAGAAACTTAGGCTTATTAAATAGGCTTATTTCAGCAACTTAGACTTATTAAATAGGCCTATTAAATAGGCTTATTAAATAGGCTTATTTCAGCAACTTAGGCTCATTAAATAGCCTTATTAAATAGGCTTATTTCAGCAACTTAGTCTCATTAAATAGCCTTATTAAATAGGCTTATTAAATAGACTTATTAAATAGGCTCATTAAATACTTATTAAATAGGCTTATTAAATAGGCTTATTAAATAGACGTATTAAATAGGCTCAATAAATAGGCTTATTAAATAGGCTTATTAAATAGGCTCAATAAATAGGCTTATTAAATAGGCTTATTAAATAGGCTTATTAAATAGACTTATTAAATAGGCTTATTAAATAGGCTCAATAAATAGGCTTATTAAATAGGCTCAATAAATAGGCTTATAAAATAGGCTCAATAAATAGGCTTATTAAATAGGCATATTAAATAGGCTTATTAAATAGGCTTATTAAATAGGCTTATTAAATAGACTTATTAAATAGCCTTATTAAATAGGCTCATTTCAGCAACTTAGGCTTATTAAATAAGCTTATTTCAGCAACTTATTTTTTATTAAATAGCCTTATTAAACAGGTTTATTTCAGCAACTTAGGCTTATTAAATAGCATTTTTAAATAGGTTTATTTCAGCAACTTAGACTTATTAAATATACCTTTTTAAATAGGCTTAGTTCAGAAACTTAGGCTTATTAAATAGTCTTATTTCAGCAACTTAGGCTCATTAAATTGCCTTATTAAATAGGCTTATTCAGCAACTTAGGCTTATTAAATAGCCTTATTAAATATGCTTATTTCAGCAACTTAGACTTATTAAATAGGTTTATTCAGCAACTTAGGCTTATTAAATAGGCTTATTCAGCAACTTAGGCTTATTTAATAGGCTTATTTCAGCAACTTAGGCTTATTAAATAGGCTCATTCAGAAACTTAGGCTTATTAAATAGGCTTATTTCTGCAACTTAGACTTATTAAATAGGCATATTAAATAGGCTTATTAAATAGGCTTATTTCAGCAACTTAGGCTCATTAAATAGCATTTTTAAATAGGTTTATTTCAGCAACTTAGACTTATTAAATATCCCTTTTTAAATAGGCTTAGTTCAGAAACTTAGGCTTATTAAATAGTCTTATTTCAGCAACTTAGGCTCATTAAATAGCCTTATTAAATAGGCTTATTCAGCAACTTAGGCTTATTAAATAGCCTTATTAAATATGCTTATATCAGCAACTTAGACTTATTAAATAGGTTTATTCAGCAACTTAGGCTTATTAAATAGGCTTATTCAGCAACTTAGGCTTATTTAATAGGCTTATTTCAGCAACTTAGGCTTATTTAATAGGCTTATTTCAGCAACTTAGGCTTATTAAATAGGCTCATTCAGAAACTTAGGCTTATTAAATAGGCTTATTTCAGCAACTTAGACTTATTAAATAGGCCTATTAAATAGGCTTATTAAATAGGCTTATTTCAGCAACTTAGGCTCATTAAATAGCATTTTTAAATAGGTTTATTTCAGCAACTTAGACTTATTAAATATCCCTTTTTAAATAGGCTTAGTTCAGAAACTTAGGCTTATTAAATAGTCTTATTTCAGCAACTTAGGCTCATTAAATAGCCTTATTAAATAGGCTTATTCAGCAACTTAGGCTTATTAAATAGCCTTATTAAATATGCTTATTTCAGCAACTTAGACTTATTAAATAGGTTTATTCAGCAACTTAGGCTTATTAAATAGGCTTATTCAGCAACTTAGGCTTATTTAATAGGCTTATTTCAGCAACTTAGGCTTATTTAATAGGCTTATTTCAGCAACTTAGGCTTATTAAATAGGCTCATTCAGAAACTTAGGCTTATTAAATAGGCTTATTTCAGCAACTTAGACTTATTAAATAGGCATATTAAATAGGCTTATTAAATAGGCTTATTTCAGCAACTTAGGCTCATTAAATAGCATTTTTAAATAGGTTTATTTCAGCAACTTAGACTTATTAAATATCCCTTTTTAAATAGGCTTAGTTCAGAAACTTAGGCTTATTAAATAGTCTTATTTCAGCAACTTAGGCTCATTAAATAGCCTTATTAAATAGGCTTATTCAGCAACTTAGGCTTATTAAATAGCCTTATTAAATATGCTTATATCAGCAACTTAGACTTATTAAATAGGTTTATTCAGCAACTTAGGCTTATTAAATAGGCTTATTCAGCAACTTAGGCTTATTTAATAGGCTTATTTCAGCAACTTAGGCTTATTTAATAGGCTTATTTCAGCAACTTAGGCTTATTAAATAGGCTCATTCAGAAACTTAGGCTTATTAAATAGGCTTATTTCAGCAACTTAGACTTATTAAATAGGCCTATTAAATAGGCTTATTAAATAGGCTTATTTCAGCAACTTAGGCTCATTAAATAGCATTTTTAAATAGGTTTATTTCAGCAACTTAGACTTATTAAATATCCCTTTTTAAATAGGCTTAGTTCAGAAACTTAGGCTTATTAAATAGTCTTATTTCAGCAACTTAGGCTCATTAAATAGCCTTATTAAATAGGCTTATTCAGCAACTTAGGCTTATTAAATAGCCTTATTAAATATGCTTATTTCAGCAACTTAGACTTATTAAATAGGTTTATTCAGCAACTTAGGCTTATTAAATAGGCTTATTCAGCAACTTAGGCTTATTTAATAGGCTTATTTCAGCAACTTAGGCTTATTTAATAGGCTTATTTCAGCAACTTAGGCTTATTAAATAGGCTCATTCAGAAACTTAGGCTTATTAAATAGGCTTATTTCAGCAACTTAGACTTATTAAATAGGCCTATTAAATAGGCTTATTAAATAGGCTTATTTCAGCAACTTAGGCTCATTAAATAGCCTTATTAAATAGGCTTATTTCAGCAACTTAGGCTCATTAAATAGCCTTATTAAATAGGCTTATTAAATAGACTTATTAAATAGGCTCATTAAATACTTATTAAATAGGCTTATTAAATAGGCTTATTAAATAGACGTATTAAATAGGCTCAATAAATAGGCTTATTAAATAGGCTTATTAAATAGGCTCAATAAATAGGCTTATTAAATAGGCTTATTAAATAGGCTTATTAAATAGACTTATTAAATAGGCTTATTAAATAGGCTCAATAAATAGGCTTATTAAATAGGCTCAATAAATAGGCTTATAAAATAGGCTCAATAAATAGGCTTATTAAATAGGGTCAATAAATAGGCTTATTAAATAGGCTCATTAAATACTTATTAAATAGGCTTATTAAATAGACTTATTAAATAGACTTATTAAATAGGCTCAATAAATAGGCTTATTAAATAGGGTCAATAAATAGGCTTATTAAATAGGCTCATTAAATACTTATTAAATAGGCTTATTAAATAGACTTATTAAATAGGCTTATTAAATAGGCTCAATAAATAGGCTTATTAAATAGGCTCAATAAATAGGCTTATTAAATAGGCTCAATACATAGGCTTATTAAATAGGCTCAATAAATAGGCTTATTAAATAGGCTCATTAAATAGACTTATTAAATAGACTTATTAAATAGGCGTATTAAATAGGCTTATTAAATAGGCTTATTAAATAGGCTTATTAAATAGACTTATTAAATAGCCTCATTAAATAGGCTCATTTCAGCAACTTAGGCTTATTAAATAAGCTTATTTCAGCAACTTATTTTTTTATTAAATAGCCTTATTAAACAGGTTTATTTCAGCAACTTAGGCTTATTAAATAGCATTTTTAAATAGGTTTATTTCAGCAACTTAGACTTATTAAATATACCTTTTTAAATAGGCTTAGTTCAGAAACTTAGGCTTATTAAATAATCTTATTTCAGCAACTTAGGCTCATTAAATAGCCTTATTAAATAGGCTTATTCAGCAACTTAGGCTTATTAAATAGCCTTATTAAATATGCTTATTTCAGCAACTTAGACTTATTAAATAGGTTTATTCAGCAACTTAGGCTTATTAAATAGGCTTATTCAGCAACTTAGGCTTATTTAATAGGCTTATTTCAGCAACTTAGGCTTATTTAATAGGCTTATTTCAGCAACTTAGGCTTATTAAATAGGCTCATTCAGAAACTTAGGCTTATTAAATAGGCTTATTTCTGCAACTTAGACTTATTAAATAGGCCTATTAAATAGGCTTATTAAATAGGCTTATTTCAGCAACTTAGGCTCATTAAATAGCATTTTTAAATAGGTTTATTTCAGCAACTTAGACTTATTAAATATCCCTTTTTAAATAGGCTTAGTTCAGAAACTTAGGCTTATTAAATAGTCTTATTTCAGCAACTTAGGCTCATTAAATAGCCTTATTAAATAGGCTTATTCAGCAACTTAGGCTTATTAAATAGCCTTATTAAATATGCTTATTTCAGCAACTTAGACTTATTAAATAGGTTTATTCAGCAACTTAGGCTTATTAAATAGGCTTATTCAGCAACTTAGGCTTATTTAATAGGCTTATTTCAGCAACTTAGGCTTATTTAATAGGCTTATTTCAGCAACTTAGGCTTATTAAATAGGCTCATTCAGAAACTTAGGCTTATTAAATAGGCTTATTTCAGCAACTTAGACTTATTAAATAGGCCTATTAAATAGGCTTATTAAATAGGCTTATTTCAGCAACTTAGGCTCATTAAATAGCCTTATTAAATAGGCTTATTTCAGCAACTTAGGCTCATTAAATAGCCTTATTAAATAGGCTTATTAAATAGACTTATTAAATAGGCTCATTAAATACTTATTAAATAGGCTTATTAAATAGGCTCATTAAATACTTATTAAATAGGCTTATTAAATAGACTTATTAAATAGACTTATTAAATAGGCTCAATAAATAGGCTTATTAAATAGGCTTATTAAATAGGCTCAATAAATAGGCTTATTAAATAGGCTTATTAAATAGGCTTATTAAATAGACTTATTAAATAGGCTTATTAAATAGGCTCAATAAATAGGCTTATTAAATAGGCTCAATAAATAGGCTTATTAAATAGGCTCAATACATAGGCTTATTAAATAGGCTCAATAAATAGGCTTATTAAATAGGCTCATTAAATAGACTTATTAAATAGACTTATTTAATAGGCGTATTAAATAGGCTTATTAAATAGGCTTATTAAATAGGCTTATTAAATAGACTTATTAAATAGCCTTATTAAATAGGCTCATTTCAGCAACTTAGGCTTATTAAATAAGCTTATTTCAGCAACTTATTTTTTATTAAATAGCCTTATTAAACAGGTTTATTTCAGCAACTTAGGCTTATTAAATAGCATTTTTAAATAGGTTTATTTCAGCAACTTAGACTTATTAAATATACCTTTTTAAATAGGCTTAGTTCAGAAACTTAGGCTTATTAAATAGTCTTATTTCAGCAACTTAGGCTCATTAAATAGCCTTATTAAATAGGCTTATTCAGCGACTTAGGCTTATTAAATAGCCTTATTAAATATGCTTATTTCAGCAACTTAGACTTATTAAATAGGTTTATTCAGCAACTTAGGCTTATTAAATAGGCTTATTCAGCAACTTAGGCTTATTTAATAGGCTTATTTCAGCAACTTAGGCTTATTTAATAGGCTTATTTCAGCAACTTAGGCTTATTAAATAGGCTCATTCAGAAACTTAGGCTTATTAAATAGGCTTATTTCTGCAACTTAGACTTATTAAATAGGCCTATTAAATAGGCTTATTAAATAGGCTTATTTCAGCAACTTAGGCTCATTAAATAGCCTTATTAAATAGGCTTATTTCAGCAACTTAGGCTCATTAAATAGCCTTATTAAATAGGCTTATTAAATAGACTTATTAAATAGGCTCATTAAATACTTATTAAATAGGCTTATTAAATAGGCTTATTAAATAGACTTATTAAATAGACTTATTAAATAGGCTTATTAAATAGGCTTATTAAATAGGCTTATTAAATAGACTTATTAAATAGGCTTATTAAATAGGCTCAATAAATAGGCTTATTAAATAGGCTCAATAAATAGGCTTATAAAATAGGCTCAATAAATAGGCTTATTAAATAGGCTCAATAAATAGGCTTATTAAATAGGCTCATTAAATACTTATTAAATAGGCTTATTAAATAGACTTATTAAATAGACTTATTAAATAGGCTTATTAAATAGACTTATTAAATAGGCTTATTAAAAAGGCTTATTAAATAGACTTATTAAATAGGCTCATTAAATACTTATTAAATATGTTTATTAAATAGGCGTATTAAATAGGCTTATTAAATAGGCTTATTAAATAGGCTTATTAAATAGACTTATTAAATAGCCTCATTAAATAGGCTTATTTCAGCAACTTAGGCTTATTTAATAGGCTTATTTCAGCAACTTAGGCTTATTAAATAGGCTCATTCAGAAACTTAGGCTTATTAAATAGGCTTATTTCAGCAACTTAGACTTATTAAATAGGCCTATTAAATAGGCTTATTAAATAGGCTTATTTCAGCAACTTAGGCTCATTAAATAGCCTTATTAAATAGGCTTATTAAATAGACTTATTAAATAGGCTCATTAAATACTTATTAAATAGGCTTATTAAATAGGCTTATTAAATAGACTTATTAAATAGGCTCAATAAATAGGCTTATTAAATAGGCTCAATAAATAGGCTTATTAAATAGGCTTATTAAATAGGCTTATTAAATAGACTTATTAAATAGGCTTATTAAATAGGCTTATTAAATAGACTTATTAAATAGCCTCATTAAATAGGCTTATTTCAGCAACTTAGGCTTATTTAATAGGCTTATTTCAGCAACTTAGGCTTATTAAATAGGCTCATTCAGAAACTTACGCTTATTAAATAGGCTTATTTCAGCAACTTAGACTTATTAAATAGGCCTATTAAATAGGCTTATTAAATAGGCTTATTTCAGCAACCTAGGCTCATTAAATAGCCTTATTAAATAGGCTTATTAAATAGACTTATTAAATAGGCTCATTAAATACTTATTAAATAGGCTTATTAAATAGGCTTATTAAATAGACTTATTAAATAGGCTCAATAAATAGGCTTATTAAATAGGCTTATTAAATAGGCTCAATAAATAGGCTTATTAAATAGGCTTATTAAATAGGCTTATTAAATAGACTTATTAAATAGGCTTATTAAATAGGCTCAATAAATAGGCTTATTAAATAGGCTCAATAAATAGGCTTATAAAATAGGCTCAATAAATAGGCTTATTAAATAGGCTCAATAAATAGGCTTATTAAATAGGCTCATTAAATACTTATTAAATAGGCTTATTAAATAGACTTATTAAATAGACTTATTAAATAGGCTTATTAAATAGACTTATTAAATAGGCTTATTAAAAAGGCTTATTAAATAGACTTATTAAATAGGCTCATTAAATACTTATTAAATATGTTTATTAAATAGGCGTATTAAATAGGCTTATTAAATAGGCTTATTAAATAGGCTTATTAAATAGACTTATTAAATAGCCTCATTAAATAGGCTTATTTTAGCAACTTAGGCTTATTAAATAGGCTGATTTCAGCAACTTAGGCTTATTAAATAAGCTTATTTCAGCAACTTATGCTTATTAAAGAGCCTTATTAAACAGGTTTATTTCAGCAACTTAGGCTTATTAAATAGCATTTTTAAATAGGTTTATTTCAGCAACTTAGACTTATTAAATATACATTTTAAAATAGGCTTAGTTCAGAAACTTAGGCTTATTAAATAGGCTTATTTCAGCAACTTAGACTTATTAAATAGCCTTATTAAATAGGCTTATTTCAGCAACTAAGGCTTATTAAATAGGCTTATTTCAGCAACTTAGGCTTATTAAATAGGCTTATTTCAGCAACTTAGACTTATTAAATAGCCTTATTTCAGCAACTTAGGCTTATTAAATAGGCTTATTTCAGCAACTTAGGTTTATTAAATATACTTATTTCAGCAACTTAGGCTTAATAAATAGGCTTATTTCAGCAACTTAGACTTATTAAATAGCCTTATTTCAGCAACTTAGGCTTATTAAATAGGCTTATTTCAGCAACTTAGGCTTATTAAATAGCCTTATTTCAGCAACTTAAACTTATTAAATAGGCTTATTTCAGCAACTTAGGCTTATTAAATAGGCTTATTCAGCAACTTAGGCGTATTAAATAGGTTTATTTCAGCAACTTAGGCTTATCAAATATGCTCATTCAGAAACTTAGGCTTATTAAATAGGCTTATTTCAGCAACTTAGACTTATTAAATAGGCCTATTAAATAGGCTTATTAAATAGGCTTATTTCAGCAACTTAGACTTATTAAATAGGCCTATTAAATAGGCTTATTACATAGACTTATTAAATAGGCTCATTAAATACTTATTAATTAGGCTTATTAAATAGGCTTATTAAATAGACTTATTAAATAGGCTCAATAAATAGGCTTATTAAATAGGCTTATTAAATAGGCTCAATAAATAGGCTTATTAAATAGGCCTATTAAATAGGCTTATTAAATAGACTTATTAAATAGGCTTATTAAATAGGCTCAATAAATAGGCTTATTAAATAGGCTCAATAAATAGGCTCATTAAATAGGCTCAATACATAGGCTTATTAAATAGGCTCAATAAATAGGCTTATTAAATAGGCTTATTAAATAGGCTTATTAAATAGACTTATTAAATAGGCTCAATAAATAGGCTTATTAAATAGGCTTATTAAATAGGCTCAATAAATAGGCTTATTAAATAGGCTTATTAAATAGGCTTATTAAATAGACTTATTAAATAGGCTAATTAAATAGGCTCAATAAATAGGCTTATTAAATAGGCTCAATAAATAGGCTCATTAAATAGGCTCAATACATAGGCTTATTAAATAGGCTCAATAAATAGGCTTATTAAATAGGCTTATTAAATAGGCTTATTAAATAGACGAATTAAATAGGCTCAATAAATAGGCTTATTAAATAGGCTTATTAAATAGGCCCAATAAATAGGCTTATTAAATAGGCTTATTAAATAGGCTTATTAAATAGACTTATTAAATAGGCTTATTAAATAGGCTCAATAAATAGGCTTATTAAATAGGCTCAATAAATAGGCTCATTAAATAGGCTCAATACATAGGCTTATTAAATAGGCTCAATAAATAGGCTTATTAAATAGGCTCATTAAATATTTATTAAATAGACTTATTAAATAGGCTTATTAAATAGGCTTATTAAATAGGCTTATTAAATAGGCTTATTAAATAGACTTATTAAATAGCCTTATTAAATAGGCTTATTTCAGCAACTTAGGCTTATTAAATAAGCTTATTTCAGCAACTTATTTTTTTATTAAATAGCCTTATTAAACAGGTTTATTTCAGCAACTTAGGCTTATTAAATAGCATTTTTAAATAGGTTTATTTCAGCAACTTAGACTTATTAAATATACCTTTTTAAATAGGCTTAGTTCAGAAACTTAGGCTTATTAAATAGTCTTATTTCAGCAACTTAGGCTCATTAAATAACCTTATTAAATAGGCTTATTCAGCAACTTAGGCTTATTAAATAGCCTTATTAAATATGCTTATTTCAGCAACTTAGACTTATTAAATAGGTTTATTCAGCAACTTAGGCTTATTAAATAGGCTTATTCAGCAACTTAGGCTTATTTAATAGGCTTATTTCAGCAACTTAGGCCTATTTAATAGGCTTATTTCAGCAACTTAGGCTTATTAAATAGGCTCATTCAGAAACTTAGGCTTATTAAATAGGCTTATTTCAGCAACTTAGACTTTATTTCAGCAACTTAGGCTGATTAAATAGCCTTATTAAATAGGCTTATTTCAGCAACTTGGGCTGATTAAATAGCCTTATTAAATAGGCTTATTTCAGCAACTTAGGCTCATTAAATAGCCTTATTAAATAGGCTTATTAAATAGACTTATTAAATAGGCTCATTAAATACGTATTAAATAGGCTTATTAAATAGACTTATTAAATAGGCTTATTAAATAGGCTCAATAAATAGGCTTATTAAATAGGCTCAATAAATAGGCTTATAAAATAGGCTCAATATATAGGCTTATTAAATAGGCTCAATAAATAGGCTTATTAAATAGGCTCATTAAATACTTATTAAATAGGCTTATTAAATAGACTTATTAAATAGACTTATTAAATAGGCTTATTAAATAGACTTATTAAATAGGCTTATTAAAAAGGCTTATTAAATAGACTTATTAAATAGGCTCATTAAATACTTATTAAATATGTTTATTAAATAGGTGTATTAAATAGGCTTATTAAATAGGCTTATTAAATAGGCTTATTAAATAGGCTTATTAAATAGACTTATTAAATAGGCTTATTAAATAGGCTCAATAAATAGGCTTATTAAATAGGCCCAATAAATAGGCTTATAAAATAGGCTCAATAAATAGGCTTATTAAATAGGCTCAATAAATAGGCTTATTAAATAGGCTCATTAAATACTCATTAAATAGGCTTATTAAATAGACTTATTAAATAGACTTATTAAATAGGCTTATTAAATAGACTTATTAAATAGGCTTATTAAAAAGGCTTATTAAATAGACTTATTAAATAGGCTCATTAAATACTTATTAAATATGTTTATTAAATAGGTGTATTAAATAGGCTTATTAAATAGGCTTATTAAATAGGCTTATTAAATAGGCTTATTAAATAGACTTATTAAATAGCCTCATTAAATAGGCTTATTTTAGCAACTTAGGCTTATTAATTAGGTTTATTTCAGCAACTTAGTCTTATTAAATAGCCTTATTAAATAGGCTTATTTCAGCAACTTAGGCGTATTAAATAAGCTTATTTCAGCAACTTATGCTTATTAAATAGCCTTATTAAACAGGTTTATTTCAGCAACTTAGGCTTATTAAATAGCATTTTTAAATAGGTTTATTTCAGCAACTTAGACTTATTAAATATACCTTTTAAAATAGGCTTAGTTCAGAAACTTAGGCTTATTAAATAGGCTTATTTCAGCAACTTAGACTTATTAAATAGCCTTATTTCAGCAACTTAGGCTTATTAAATAGGCTTATTTCAGCAACTTAGGCTTATTAAATAGCCTTATTTCAGCAACTTAAACTTATTAAATAGGCTTATTTCAGCAACTTAGGCTTATTAAATAGGCTTATTCAGCAACTTAGGCTTATTAAATAGGCTTATTTCAGCAACTTAGGCTTATCAAATAGGCTCATTCAGAAACTTAGGCTTATTAAATAGGCTTATTTCAGCAACTTAGACTTATTAAATAGGCCTATTAAATAGGCTTATTAAATAGGCTTATTTCAGCAACTTAGACTTATTAAATAGGCCTATTAAATAGGCTTATTACATAGACTTATTAAATAGGCTCATTAAATACTTATTAATTAGGCTTATTAAATAGGCTTATTAAATAGACTTATTAAATAGGCTCAATAAATAGGCTTATTAAATAGGCTTATTAAATAGGCTCAATAAATAGGCTTATTAAATAGGCTTATTAAATAGGCTTATTAAATAGACTTATTAAATAGGCTTATTAAATAGGCTCAATAAATAGGCTTATTAAATAGGCTCAATAAATAGGCTTATTAAATAGGCTCAATACATAGGCTTATTAAATAGGCTCAATAAATAGGCTTATTAAATAGGCTCATTAAATATTTATTAAATAGACTTATTAAATAGGCTTATTAAATAGGCTTATTAAATAGGCTTATTAAATAGACTTATTAAATAGCCTTATTAAATAGGCTTATTTCAGCAACTTAGGCTTATTATTTTTTATTAAATAGCCTTATTAAACAGGTTTATTTTAGCAACTTAGGCTTATTAAATAGCATTTTTAAATAGGTTTATTTCAGCAACTTAGACTTATTAAATATACCTTTTTAAATAGGCTTAGTTCAGAAACTTAGGCTTATTAAATAGTCTTATTTCAGCAACTTAGGCTCATTAAATAGCCTTATTAAATATGCTTATTTCAGCAACTTAGACTTATTAAATAGGTTAATTCAGCAACTTAGGCTTATTAAATAGGCTTATTCAGCAACTTAGGCTTATTTAATAGGCTTATTTCAGCAACTTAGGCTTATTTAATCGGCTTATTTCAGCAACTTAGGCTTATTAAATAGGCTCATTCAGAAACTTAGGCTTATTAAATAGGCTTATTTCAGCAACTTAGACTTATTAAATATGCCTATTAAATAGGCTTATTAAATAGGCTTATTTCAGCAACTTAGGCTCATTAAATAGCCTTATTAAATAGGCTTATTTCAGCAACTTATGCTCATTAAATAGCCTTATTAAATAGGCTTATTAAATAGACTTATTAAATAGGCTCATTAAATACTTATTAAATAGGCTTATTAAATAGGCTTATTAAATAGACTTATTAAATAGGCTCAATAAATAGGCTTATTAAATAGGCTCATTAAATACTTATTAAATAGGCTTATTAAATAGACTTATTAAATAGGCTCAATAAATAGGCTTATTAAATAGGCTCAGTAAATACTTATTAAATAGGCTTATTAAATAGACTTATTAAATAGACTTATTAAATAGGCTTATTAAATAGACTTATTAAATAGGCTTATTAAAAAGGCTTATTAAATAGACTTATTAAATAGGCTCATTAAATACTTATTAAATATGTTTATTAAATAGGCGTATTAAATAGGCTTATTAAATAGGCTTATTAAATAGGCTTATTAAATAGACTTATTAAATAGCCTCATTAAATAGGCTTATTTTAGCAACTTAGGCTTATTAATTAGGTTTATTTCAGCAACTTAGTCTTATTAAATAGCCTTATTAAATAGGCTTATTTCAGCAACTTAGGCTTATTAAATAAGCTTATTTCAGCAACTTATGCTTATTAAATAGCCTTATTAAACAGGTTTATTTCAGCAACTTAGGCTTATTAAATAGCATTTTTAAATAGGTTTATTTCAGCAACTTAGACTTATTAAATATACCTTTTAAAATAGGCTTAGTTCAGAAACTTAGGCTTATTAAATAGGCTTATTTCAGCAACTTAGGCTCATTAAATAGCCTTATTAAACAGGTTTATTTCAGCAACTTAGGCTTATTAAATAGCATTTTTAAATAGGTTTATTTCAGCAACTTAGACTTATTAAATATACCTTTTAAAATAGGCTTAGTTCAGAAACTTAGGCTTATTAAATAGGCTTATTTCAGCAACTTAGGCTCATTAAATAGCCTTATTAAATATGCTTATTTCAGCAACTTAGACTTATTAAATATACCTTTTAAAATAGGCTTAGTTCAGAAACTTAGGCTTATTAAATAGTCTTATTTCAGCAACTAAGGCTCATTAAATAGCCTTATTAAATATGCTTATTTCAGCAACTTAGACTTATTAAATAGGTTAATTCAGCAACTTAGGCTTATTAAATAGGCTTATTCAGCAACTTAGGCTTATTTAATAGGCTTATTTCAGCAACTTAGGCTTATTTAATAGGCTTATTTCAGCAACTTAGGCTTATTAAATAGGCTCATTCAGAAACTTAGGCTTATTAAATAGGCTTATTTCAGCAACTTAGACTTATTAAATAGGCCTATTAAATAGGCTTATTAAATAGGCTTATTTCAGCAACTTAGGCTCATTAAATAGCCTTATTAAATAGGCTTATTTCAGCAACTTATGCTCATTAAATAGCCTTATTAAATAGGCTTATTAAATAGACTTATTAAATAGTCTCATTAAATACTTATTAATTAGTCTTATTAAATATGCTTATTAAATAGGCTTATTAAATAGGCTCAATAAATAGGCTTATTAAATAGGCTTATTAAATAGGCTTATTAAATAGACTTATTAAATAGGCTCATTAAATAGGCTCAATAAATAGGCTTATTAAATAGGCTCAATAAATAGGCTTTTAAAATAGGCTCAATAAATAGGCTTATTAAATAGTCTCAATAAATAGGCTTATTAAATAGGCTCATTAAATACTTATTAAATAGGCTTATTAAATAGACTTATTAAATAGACTTATAAATAGGCTTATTAAATAGACTTATTAAATAGGCTTATTAAAAAGGCTTATTAAATAGACTTATTAAATAGGCTCATTAAATACTTATCAAATATGTTTATTAAATAGGCGTATTAAATAGGCTTATTAAATAGACTTATTAAATAGGCTTTTTAAATAGGCTTATTAAATAGACTTATTAAATAGCCTCATTAAATAGGCTTATTTTAGCAACTTAGACTTATTAAATAGGTTTATTTCAGCAACTTAGACTTATTAAATAGCCTTATTAAATAGGCTTATTTCAGCAAATTAGGCTTATTAAATAAGCTTATTTCAGCAACTTATGCTTATTAAATAGCCTTATTAAACAGGTTTATTTCAGCAACTTAGGCTTATTAAATAGCATTTTTAAATAGGTTTATTTCAGCAACTTAGACTTATTAAATATACCTTTTTAAATAGGCTTAGTTCAGAAACTTAGGCTTATTAAATAGGCTTATTTCAGCAACTTAGGCTCATTAAATAGCCTTATTAAATAGGCTTGTTTCAGCAACTTAGGCTTATTAAATAGGCTTTTTTCAGCAACTTAAACTTATTAAATAGCTTATTTCAGCAACTTAGGCTTATTAAATAGCCTTATTTCAGCAACTTAGACTTATTAAATAGGCTTATTCAGCAAGTTAGGCTTATTAAATAGCCTTATTAAATAGGCTTATTTCAGCAACTTAGGCTTATTAAATAGCCTTATTTCAGCAACTTAGACTTATTAAATAGGCTTATTCAGCAACTTAGGCTTATTAAATAGGCTCATTCAGAAACTTAGGCTTATTAAATAGGCTTATTTCAGCAACTTAGGCTTATTAAATAGGCTGATTTCAGCAACTTAGACTTATTAAATAGGCCTATTAAATAGTCTTATTAAATAGGCTTATTTCAGCAACTTAGACTTATTAAATAGGCCTATTAAATAGGCTTATTAAATAGGCTTATTAAATAGGCTTATTTCAGCAACTTAGGCTTATTAAATAGGCTTATTAAATTGGCTTATTTCAGCAACTTAGGCTTATTTAATAGGTTTATTTCAGCAACTTAGACTTATTAAATAGCCTTATTTCAGCAACTTACGCTTATTAAATAGGCTTATTTCAGCAACTTAGGCTTATTAAATAGCCTAATTAATTAGGCTTATTTCAGCAACTTGGGCTTATTAAATAGGCTTATTTCAGCAACTTACGCTGATTAAAAAGGCTTATTTCAGCAACTTAGACTTATTAAATAGCCTTATTTCAGCAACTTAGACTCATTAAATAGGCTTATTTCAGCAACTTATGCTTATTATATATACTTATTTCAGCAACTTAGGCTTATTAAATAGGCTTATTTCCGCAACTTAGACTTATTAAATAGCCTTATTTCAGCAACTTAGGCTTATTAAATAGGCTTATTTCAGCAACTTAGGCTTATTAAATAGCCTTATTTCAGCAACTTAAACTTATTAAATAGGCTTATTTCAGCAACTTAGGCTTATTAAATAGGCTTATTCAGCAACTTAGGCTTATTAAATAGGCTTATTTCAGCAACTTAGGCTTATTAAATAGGCTCATTCAGAAACTTAGGCTTATTAAATAGGCTTATTTCAGCAACTTAGGCTTATTAAATAGCCTTATTTCAGCAACTTAGACTTATTAAATAGGCTTATTCAGCAAGTTAGGCTTATTAAATAGCCTTATTAAATAGGCTTATTTCAGCAACTTAGGCTTATTAAATAGCCTTATTTCAGCAACTTAGACTTATTAAATAGGCTTATTCAGCAACTTAGGCTTATTAAATAGGCTCATTCAGAAACTTAGGCTTATTAAATAGGCTTATTTCAGCAACTTAGGCTTATTAAATAGGCTGATTTCAGCAACTTAGACTTATTAAATAGGCCTATTAAATAGTCTTATTAAATAGGCTTATTTCAGCAACTTAGACTTATTAAATAGGCCTATTAAATAGGCTTATTAAATAGGCTTATTAAATAGGCTTATTTCAGCAACTTAGGCTTATTAAATAGGCTTATTAAATTGGCTTATTTCAGCAACTTAGGCTTATTTAATAGGTTTATTTCAGCAACTTAGACTTATTAAATAGCCTTATTTCAGCAACTTACGCTTATTAAATAGGCTTATTTCAGCAACTTAGGCTTATTAAATAGCCTAATTAATTAGGCTTATTTCAGCAACTTGGGCTTATTAAATAGGCTTATTTCAGCAACTTACGCTGATTAAAAAGGCTTATTTCAGCAACTTAGACTTATTAAATAGCCTTATTTCAGCAACTTAGACTCATTAAATAGGCTTATTTCAGCAACTTATGCTTATTATATATACTTATTTCAGCAACTTAGGCTTATTAAATAGGCTTATTTCCGCAACTTAGACTTATTAAATAGCCTTATTTCAGCAACTTAGGCTTATTAAATAGGCTTATTTCAGCAACTTAGGCTTATTAAATAGCCTTATTTCAGCAACTTAAACTTATTAAATAGGCTTATTTCAGCAACTTAGGCTTATTAAATAGGCTTATTCAGCAACTTAGGCTTATTAAATAGGCTTATTTCAGCAACTTAGGCTTATTAAATAGGCTCATTCAGAAACTTAGGCTTATTAAATAGGCTTATTTCAGCAACTTAGACTTATTAAATAGGCCTATTAAATAGGCTTATTAAATAGGCTTATTTCAGCAACTTAGACTTATTAAATAGACTTATTAAATAGGCTCAATAAATAGGCTTATTAAATAGGCTCATTAAATACTTATTAATTAGGCTTATTAAATAGGCTTATTAAATAGACTTATTAAATAGGCTCAATAAATAGGCTTATTAAATAGGCTAATTAAATAGGCACAATAAATAGGCTTATTAAATAGGCTTATTAAATAGGTTTATTAAATAGACTTATTAAATAGGCATATTAAATAGGCTCAATAAATAGGCTTATTAAATAGGCTAAATAAATAGGCTTATTAAATAGGCTCAATAAATAGGCTTATTAAATAGTCTCAATAAATAGGCTTATTAAATAGGCTCAATAAATAGGCTTATTAAAAAGAATTATTAAATAGACTTATTAAATAGGCTTATTAAATAGGCTTATTAAATTGGCTTATTAAATAGGCTTATTAAATAGACTTATTAAATAGCCTCATTAAATAGGCTTATTTTAGCAACTTAGGCTTATTAAATAGGTTTATTTCAGCAACTTAGACTTATTAAAGAGCCTTATTAAACAGGTTTATTTCAGCAACTTAGGCTTATTAAATAGCATTTTTAAATAGGTTTATTTCAGCAACTTAGACTTATTAAATAGCCTTATTAAATATGCTTATTTCAGCAACTTAGACTTATTAAATAGGTTTATTCAGCAACTTAGGCTTATTAAATAGGCTTATTCAGCAACTTAGGCTTATTTAATAGGCTTTTTTCAGCAACTTAGGCTTATTTAATAGGCTTATTTCAGCAACTTAGGCTTATTAAATAGGCTCATTCAGAAACTTAGACTTATTAAATAGGCCTATTAACTAGGCTTATTAAATAGGCTTATTAAATAGGCTTATTTCAGCAACTTAGTCTTATTAAATAGGCTTATTAAATTGGCTTATTTCAGCAACTTAGGCTTATTAAATAGGCTTATTTCAGCAACTTAGACTTATTAAATAGCCTTATTTCAGCAACTTACGCTTATTAAATAGGCTAATTTCAGCAACTTAGGCTTATTAAATAGCCTAATTAAGTAGGCTTATTTCAGCAACTTAGGCTTATTAAATAGGCTCATTAAATGGGCTTATTTCAGCAACTTAGGCTTATTAAATAGGCTTATTTCAGCAACTTAGACTTATTAAATAGCCTTATTTCAGCAACTTACGCTTATTAAATAGGCTAATTTCAGCAACTTAGGCTTATTAAATAGCCTAATTAAGTAGGCTTATTTCAGCAACTTAGGCTTATTAAATAGGCTCATTCAGCAACTTAGGCTTATTAAATAAGCTCATTCAGCAACTTAGGCTTATTAAATAGGCTTATTTCAGCAACTTAGACTTATTAAATAGGCCTATTAAATATGCTTAATAAATAGGCTTATTAAATAGACTTATTAAATAGGCTCATTAAATACTTATTAATTAGGCTTATTAAATAGGCTTATTAAATAGACTTATTAAATAGGCTCAATAAATAGGCTTATTAAATAGGATTATTAAATAGGCACAATAAATAGGCTTATTAAATAGGCTTATTAAATAGGTTTATTAAATAGACTTATTAAATAGACTAATTAAATAGCCTCATTAAATAGGCTTATTTCAGCAACTTAGGCTTATTAAATAAGCTTATTTCAGCAACTTATGCTTATTAAATAGCCTTATTAAACAGGTTTATTTCAGCAATGTAGGCTTATTAAATAGCATTTTTAAACAGGTTTATTTCAGCAACTTAGACTTGTTAAATATACCTTTTTTAAATAGGCTTAGTTCAGAAACTTAGGCTTATTAAATAGGCTTATTTCAGCAACTTAGGCTCATTAAATAGCCTTATTAAATAGGCTTATTTCAGCAACTTAGGCTTATTAAATAGGCTTATTTCAGCAACTTAAACTTATTAAATAGCCTTATTTCAGCAACTTAGGCTTAATAAATAGCCTTATTTCAGAAACTTAGACTTATTAAATAGGCTTATTTCAGCAACTTAGGCTTATTAAATAGGCTTATTCAGCAACTTAGGCTTATTAAATAGGCTTATTTCAGCAACTTAGACTTATTAAATAGGCCTATTAAATAGGCTTATTAAATAGACTTATTAAATAGGCTCATTAAATACTTATTAATTAGGCTTATTAAAAAGGCTTATTAAATAGACTTATTAAATAGGCTCAATAAATAGGCTTATTAAATAGGCTTATTAAATAGGCACAATAAATAGGCTTATTAAATAGGCTTATTAAATAGGTTTATTAAATAGACTTATTAAATAGGCTTATTAAATAGGCTCAATAAATAGGCTTATTAAATAGGCTAAATAAATAGGCTTATTAAATAGGCTCAATAAATAGGCTTATTAAATAGGCTCAATAAATAGGCTTATTAAATAGGCTTATTAAATTGGCTTATTAAATAGGCTTATTAAATAGACTTATTAAATAGCCTCATTAAATAGGCTTATTTTAGCAACTTAGGCTTATTAAATAGGTTTATTTCAGCAACTTAGACTTATTAAAGAGCCTTATTAAACAGGTTTATTTCAGCAACTTAGGCTTATTAAATAGCATTTTTAAATAGGTTTATTTCAGCAACTTAGACTTATTAAATAGCCTTATTAAATATGCTTATTTCAGCAACTTAGACTTATTAAATAGGTTTATTCAGCAACTTAGGCTTATTAAATAGGCATATTCAGCAACTTAGGCTTATTTAATAGGCTTTTTTCAGCAACTTAGGCTTATTTAATAGGCTTATTTCAGCAACTTAGGCTTAATAAATAGGCTCATTCAGAAACTTAGACTTATTAAATAGGCTTATTAAATAGGCTTATTAAATAGGCTTATTAAATAGGCTTATTTCAGCAACTTAGGCTTATTAAATAGGCTTATTAAATGGGCTTATTTCAGCAACTTAGGCTTATTAAATAGGCTTATTTCAGCAACTTAGACTTATTAAATAGCCTTATTTCAGCAACTTAGGCTTATTAAATAGCCTTATTTCAGCAATTTAGACTTATTAAATAGGCTTATTCAGCAACTTAGGCTTATTAAATAGCCTTATTTCAGCAACTTAGACTTATTAAATAGGCCTATTAAATAGGCTTATTAAATAGGCTTATTTCAGCAACTTAGACTTATTAAATATGCCTATTAAATAGGCTTATTAAATAGTCTTATTAAATAGGCTTATTTCAGCAACTTAGCCTTATTTAATAGGCTTATTAAATGGGCTTATTTCAGCAACTTAGGCTTATTAAATAGGCTTATTTCAGCAACTTAGGCTTATTAAATAGCCTAATTAAGTAGGCTTATTTCAGCAACTTGGGATTATTAAATAGACTTATTTCAGCAACTTACGCTGATTAAAAATGCTTATTTCAGCAACTTAGACTTATTAAATAGCTTTATTTCAGCAACTTAGACTCATTAAATAGGTTTATTTCAGCAACTTATGCTTATTAAATATACTTATTTCAGCAACTTAGGCTTATTAAATAGGCTTATTTCAGCAACTTAGACTTATTAAATAGCTTTATTTGAGCAACTTATGCTTATTAAATAGCCTTATTAAACAGGTTTATTTCAGCAACTTAGGCTTATTAAATAGGCTTTTTAAATAGACTTATTAAATAGCCTCATTAAATAGGATTATTTTAGCAACTTAGGCTTATTAAATAGGTTTATTTCAGCAACTTAGACTTGTTAAAGAGCCTTATTAAATAGGCTTATTTCAGCAACTTAGGCTTATTAAATAAGCTTATTTCAGCAACTTATTTTTATTAAATAGCCTTATTAAGCAGGTTTATTTCAGCAACTTAGGCTTATTAAATAGCATTTTTAAATAGATTTATTTCAGCAACTTAGACTTATTAAATAGCATTTTTAAATAGGTTTATTTCAGCAACTTAGACTTATTAAATATACCTTTTTAAATAGGCTTAGTTCAGAAACTTAGGCTTATTAAATAGGCTTATTTCAGCAACTTAGGCTCATTAAATAGCCTTATTAAATAGGCTTATTTCAGCAATGTAGGCTTATTAAATAGCCTTATTTCAGCAATTTAGACTTATTAAATAGGCTTATTCAGCAACTTAGGCTTATTAAATAGCCTTATTTCAGCAACTTAGACTTATTAAATAGGCCTATTAAATAGGCTTATTAAATAGGCTTATTTCAGCAACTTAGACTTATTAAATATGCCTATTAAATAGGCTTATTAAATAGTCTTATTAAATAGGCTTATTTCAGCAACTTAGCCTTATTTAATAGGCTTATTAAATGGGCTTATTTCAGCAACTTAGGCTTATTAAATAGGCTTATTTCAGCAACTTAGGCTTATTAAATAGCCTAATTAAGTAGGCTTATTTCAGCAACTTGGGATTATTAAATAGACTTATTTCAGCAACTTACGTTGATTAAAAATGCTTATTTCAGCAACTTAGACTTATTAAATAGCTTTATTTCAGCAACTTAGACTCATTAAATAGGTTTATTTCAGCAACTTATGCTTATTAAATATACTTATTTCAGCAACTTAGGCTTATTAAATAGGCTTATTTCAGCAACTTAGACTTATTAAATAGCTTTATTTGAGCAACTTATGCTTATTAAATAGCCTTATTAAACAGGTTTATTTCAGCAACTTAGGCTTATTAAATAGGCTTTTTAAATAGACTTATTAAATAGCCTCATTAAATAGGATTATTTTAGCAACTTAGGCTTATTAAATAGGTTTATTTCAGCAACTTAGACTTGTTAAAGAGCCTTATTAAATAGGCTTATTTCAGCAACTTAGGCTTATTAAATAAGCTTATTTCAGCAACTTATTTTTATTAAATAGCCTTATTAAGCAGGTTTATTTCAGCAACTTAGGCTTATTAAATAGCATTTTTAAATAGATTTATTTCAGCAACTTAGACTTATTAAATAGCCTTATTAAATATGCTTATTTCAGCAACTTAGACTTATTAAATAGGTTTATTCAGCAACTTAGGCTTATTAAATAGGCTTATTCAGCAACTTAGGCTTTTTTAATAGGCTTTTTTCAGCAACTTAGGCTTATTTAATAGGCTTATTTCAGCAACTTAGACTTATTAAATAGGCCTATTAAATAGGCTTATTAAATAGGCTTATTTCAGCAACTTAGACTTATTAAATAGGCCTATTAAATAGGCTTATTAAATAGACTTATTAAATAGGCTTATTAAATAGGCTCAATAAATAGGCTTATTAAATAGGCTCAATAAATAGGCTTATTAAATAGGCTCAATAAATAGGCTTATTAAATAGGCACAATAAATAGGCTTATTAAATAGGCGCATTAAATACTTATTAAATAGGCTTATTAAATAGACTTATTAAATAGCCTTATTAAATAGGCTTATTTCAGCAACTTAGGCTTATTAAATAAGCTTATTTCAGCAACTTATGCTTATTAAATAGCCTTATTAAACAGGTTTATTTCAGCAACTTAGGCTTATTAAATAGCATTTTTAAATAGGTTTATTTCAGCAACTTAGACTTATTAAATATACCTTTTTAAATAGGCTTAGTTCAGAAACTTAGGCTTATTAAATAGGCTTATTTCAGCAACTTAGGCTCATTAAATAGCCTTATTAAATAGGCTTTTTTCAGCAACTTAGGCTTATTTAATAGGTTTATTTCAGCAACTTAGGCTTATTAAATAGGCTCATTCAGAAACTTAGGCTTATTAAATAGGCTTATTTCAGCAACTTAGACTTATTAAATAGGCCTATTAAATAGGCTTATTAAATAGGCTTATTTCAGCAACTTAGACTTATTAAATAGGCCTATTAAATAGGCTTATTAAATAGACTTATTAAATAGGCTTATTAAATAGGCTCAATAAATAGGCTTATTAAATAGGCTCAATAAATAGGCTTATTAAATAGGCTCAATAAATAGGCTTATTAAATAGGCTCAATAAATAGGCTTATTAAATAGGTGCATTAAATACTTATTAAATAGGCTTATTAAATAGACTTATTAAATAGGCTCAATAAATAGGCTTATTAAATAGGCTTATGAAATAGGCTCAATAAATAGGTTTATTAAATAGGCTTATTAAATAGGTTCATTAAATAGACTTATTAAATAGGCTTATTAAATAGGCTCAATAAATAGGCTTATTAAATAGGCTCAATAAATAGGCTTATTAAATAGGCTCAATAAATAGGCTTATTAAATAGGCTCATTAAATATTTATTAAATAGACTTATTAAATAGACTTATTAAATAGGCTTATTAAATAGGCTTATTAAATAGGCTTATTAAATAGGCTTATTAAATAGACTTATTAAATAGCCTCATTAAATAGGCTTATTTTAGCAACTTAGGCTTATTAAATAGGTTTATTTCAGCAACTTAGACTTATTAAAGAGCCTTATTAAATAGGCTTATTTCAGCAACTTAGGCTTATTAAATAAGCTTATTTCAGCAACTTATTTTTATTAAATAGCCTTATTAAGCAGGTTTATTTCAGCAACTTAGGCTTATTAAATAGCATTTTTAAATAGGTTTATTTCAGCAACTTAGACTTATTAAATAGCCTTATTAAATATGCTTATTTCAGCAACTTAGACTTATTAAATAGGTTTATTCAGCAACTTAGGCTTATTAAATAGGCTTATTCAGCAACTTAGGCTTATTTAATAGGCTTTTTTCAGCAACTTAGGCTTATTTAATAGGCTTATTTCAGCAACTTAGGCTTATTAAATAGGCTCATTCAGAAACTTAGGCTTATTAAATAGGCTTATTTCAGCAACTTAGACATATTAAATAGGCCTATTAAATAGGCTTATTAAATAGACTTATTAAATAGGCTTATTAAATAGGCTCAATAAATAGGCTTATTAAATAGGCTCAATAAATACGCTAATTAAATAGGCTAAATAAATAGGCTTATTAAAAAGGCTCAATAAATAGGCTTATTAAATAGGCGCATTAAATACTTATTAAATAGGCTTATTAAATAGATTTATTAAATAGCCTTATTAAATAGGCTTATTTCAGCAACTTAGACTTATTAAATATACCTTTTTAAATAGGCTTAGTTCAGAAACTTAGGCTTATTAAATAGGCTTATTTCAGCAACTTAGGCTCATTAAATAGCCTTATTAAATAGGCTTATTAAATAGGCTTATTTCAGCAACTTAGACTTATTAAATATGCCTATTAAATAGGCTTATTAAATAGTCTTATTAAATAGGCTTATTTCAGCAACTTAGCCTTATTTAATAGGCTTATTAAATGGGCTTATTTCAGCAACTTAGGCTTATTAAATAGGCTTATTTCAGCAACTTAGGCTTATTAAATAGCCTAATTAAGTAGGCTTATTTCAGCAACTTGGGATTATTAAATAGACTTATTTCAGCAACTTACGCTGATTAAAAATGCTTATTTCAGCAACTTAGACTTATTAAATAGCTTTATTTCAGCAACTTAGACTCATTAAATAGGTTTATTTCAGCAACTTATGCTTATTAAATATACTTATTTCAGCAACTTAGGCTTATTAAATAGGCTTATTTCAGCAACTTAGACTTATTAAATAGCTTTATTTGAGCAACTTATGCTTATTAAATAGCCTTATTAAACAGGTTTATTTCAGCAACTTAGGCTTATTAAATAGGCTTTTTAAATAGACTTATTAAATAGCCTCATTAAATAGGATTATTTTAGCAACTTAGGCTTATTAAATAGGTTTATTTCAGCAACTTAGACTTGTTAAAGAGCCTTATTAAATAGGCTTATTTCAGCAACTTAGGCTTATTAAATAAGCTTATTTCAGCAACTTATTTTTATTAAATAGCCTTATTAAGCAGGTTTATTTCAGCAACTTAGGCTTATTAAATAGCATTTTTAAATAGATTTATTTCAGCAACTTAGACTTATTAAATAGCATTTTTAAATAGGTTTATTTCAGCAACTTAGACTTATTAAATATACCTTTTTAAATAGGCTTAGTTCAGAAACTTAGGCTTATTAAATAGGCTTATTTCAGCAACTTAGGCTCATTAAATAGCCTTATTAAATAGGCTTATTTCAGCAATGTAGGCTTATTAAATAGCCTTATTTCAGCAATTTAGACTTATTAAATAGGCTTATTCAGCAACTTAGGCTTATTAAATAGCCTTATTTCAGCAACTTAGACTTATTAAATAGGCCTATTAAATAGGCTTATTAAATAGGCTTATTTCAGCAACTTAGACTTATTAAATATGCCTATTAAATAGGCTTATTAAATAGTCTTATTAAATAGGCTTATTTCAGCAACTTAGCCTTATTTAATAGGCTTATTAAATGGGCTTATTTCAGCAACTTAGGCTTATTAAATAGGCTTATTTCAGCAACTTAGGCTTATTAAATAGCCTAATTAAGTAGGCTTATTTCAGCAACTTGGGATTATTAAATAGACTTATTTCAGCAACTTACGCTGATTAAAAATGCTTATTTCAGCAACTTAGACTTATTAAATAGCTTTATTTCAGCAACTTAGACTCATTAAATAGGTTTATTTCAGCAACTTATGCTTATTAAATATACTTATTTCAGCAACTTAGGCTTATTAAATAGGCTTATTTCAGCAACTTAGACTTATTAAATAGCTTTATTTGAGCAACTTATGCTTATTAAATAGCCTTATTAAACAGGTTTATTTCAGCAACTTAGGCTTATTAAATAGGCTTTTTAAATAGACTTATTAAATAGCCTCATTAAATAGGATTATTTTAGCAACTTAGGCTTATTAAATAGGTTTATTTCAGCAACTTAGACTTGTTAAAGAGCCTTATTAAATAGGCTTATTTCAGCAACTTAGGCTTATTAAATAAGCTTATTTCAGCAACTTATTTTTATTAAATAGCCTTATTAAGCAGGTTTATTTCAGCAACTTAGGCTTATTAAATAGCATTTTTAAATAGATTTATTTCAGCAACTTAGACTTATTAAATAGCCTTATTAAATATGCTTATTTCAGCAACTTAGACTTATTAAATAGGTTTATTCAGCAACTTAGGCTTATTAAATAGGCTTATTCAGCAACTTAGGCTTTTTTAATAGGCTTTTTTCAGCAACTTAGGCTTATTTAATAGGCTTATTTCAGCAACTTAGACTTATTAAATAGGCCTATTAAATAGGCTTATTAAATAGGCTTATTTCAGCAACTTAGACTTATTAAATAGGCCTATTAAATAGGCTTATTAAATAGACTTATTAAATAGGCTTATTAAATAGGCTCAATAAATAGGCTTATTAAATAGGCTCAATAAATAGGCTTATTAAATAGGCTCAATAAATAGGCTTATTAAATAGGCACAATAAATAGGCTTATTAAATAGGCGCATTAAATACTTATTAAATAGGCTTATTAAATAGACTTATTAAATAGCCTTATTAAATAGGCTTATTTCAGCAACTTAGGCTTATTAAATAAGCTTATTTCAGCAACTTATGCTTATTAAATAGCCTTATTAAACAGGTTTATTTCAGCAACTTAGGCTTATTAAATAGCATTTTTAAATAGGTTTATTTCAGCAACTTAGACTTATTAAATATACCTTTTTAAATAGGCTTAGTTCAGAAACTTAGGCTTATTAAATAGGCTTATTTCAGCAACTTAGGCTCATTAAATAGCCTTATTAAATAGGCTTATTTCAGCAACTTAGGCTTATTAAATAGGTTTATTTCAGCAACTTAGACTTATTAAAGAGCCTTATTAATAAGCTTATTTCAGCAACTTATTTTTATTAAATAGCCTTATTAAGCAGGTTTATTTCAGCAACTTAGGCTTATTAAATAGCATTTTTAAATAGGTTTATTTCAGCAACTTAGACTTATTAAATAGCCTTATTAAATATGCTTATTTCAGCAACTTAGACTTATTAAATAGGTTTATTCAGCAACTTAGGCTTATTAAATAGGCTTATTCAGCAACTTAGGCTTATTTATTAGGCTTTTTTCAGCAACTTAGGCTTATTTAATAGGCTTATTTCAGCAACTTAGGCTTATTAAATAGGCTCATTCAGAAACTTAGGCTTATTAAATAGGCTTATTTCAGCAACTTAGACTTATTAAATAGGCCTATTAAATAGGCTTATTAAATAGGCTTATTTCAGCAACTTAGACTTATTAAATAGGCCTATTAAATAGGCTTATTAAATAGACTTATTAAATAGGCTTATTAAATAGGCTCAATAAATAGGCTTATTAAAAAGGCTCAATAAATAGGCTTATTAAATAGGCGCATTAAATACTTATTAAATAGGCTTATTAAATAGACTTATTAAATAGCCTTATTAAATAGGCTTATTTCAGCAACTTAGGCTTATTAAATAAGCTTATTTCAGCAACTTATGCTTATTAAATAGCCTTATTAAACAGGTTTACTTCAGCAACTTAGGCTTATTAAATAGCATTTTTAAATAGGTTTATTTCAGCAACTTAGACTTATTAAATATACCTTTTTAAATAGGCTTAGTTCAGAAATTTAGGCTTATTAAATAGGCTTATTTCAGCAACTTAGGCTCATTAAATAGCCTTATTAAATAGGCTTATTTCAGCAATGTAGGCTTATTAAATAGGCTTATTTCAGCAACTTAAACTTATTAAATAGCCTTATTTCAGCAACTTAGGCTTATTCATAGCCTTATTTCAGCAACTTAGACTTATTAAATAGGCTTATTCAGCAACTTAGGCTTATTAAATAGCCTTATTAAATAGGCTTATTTCAGCAACTTAGACTTATTAAATAGGTTTATTCAGCAACTTAGGCTTATTAAATAGGCTTATTCAGCAACTTAGGCTTATTAAATAGGCTTATTTCAGCAACATAGGCTTATTAAATAGGCTCATTCAGCAACTTAGGCTTATTAAATAGGCTTATTTCAGCAACTTAGACTTATTAAATAGGCCTATTAAATAGGCTTATTAAATAGGCTTATTTCAGCAACTTAGACTTATTAAATAGGTTTATTCAGCAACTTAGGCTTATTAAATAGGCTTATTCAGCAACTTAGGCTTATTAAATAGGCTTATTTCAGCAACATAGGCTTATTAAATAGACTCATTCAGCAACTTAGGCTTATTAAATTGGCTTATTTCAGCAACTTAGACTTATTAAATAGGCTTATTTCAGCAACTTAGGCTTATTTAATAGGCTTATTAAATGGGCTTATTTCAGCAACTTAGGCTTATTAAATAGGCGTATTTCAGCAACTTAGACTTATTAAATAGCCTTATTTCAGCAACTTACGCTTATTAAATAGGCTTATTTCAGCAACTTAGGCTTATTAAATAGCCTAATTAAGTAGGCTTATTTCAGCAACTTGGGATTATTAAATAGACTTATTTCAGCAACTTACGCTGATTAAAAATGCTTATTTCAGCAACTTAGACTTATTAAATAGCTTTATTTCAGCAACTTATGCTTATTAAATAGCCTTATTAAACAGGTTTATTTCAGCAACTTAGGCTTATTAAATAGGCTTATTAAATAGGCTTATTAAATAGACTTATTAAATAGCCTCATTAAATAGGCTTATTTTAGCAACTTAGGCTTATTAAATAGGTTTATTTCAGCAACTTAGACTTATTAAAGAGCCTTATTAAATAGGCTTATTTCAGCAACTTAGGCTTATTAAATAAGATTATTTCAGCAACTTATTTTTATTAAATAGCCTTATTAAGCAGGTTTATTTCAGCAACTTAGGCTTATTAAATAGCATGTTTAAATAGGTTTATTTCAGCAACTTAGACTTATTAAATAGCCTTATTAAATATGCTTATTCAGCAACTTAGACGTATTAAATAGGTTTATTCAGCAACTTAGGCTTATTAAATAGGCTTATTCAGCAACTTAGGCTTATTTAATAGGCTTTTTTCATCAACTTAGGCTTATTTAATAGGCTTATTTCAGCAACTTAGGCTTATTAAATAGGCTCATTCAGAAACTTAGGCTTATTAAATAGGCTTATTTCAGCAACTTAGACTTATTAAATAGGTTTATTCAGCAACTTAGACTTATTAAATAGGCCTATTAAATAGGCTTATTAAATAGGCTTATTTCAGCAACTTAGACTTATTAAATAGGCCTATTAAATAGGCTTATTAAATAGACTTATTAAATAGGCTTATTAAATAGGCTCAATAAATAGGCTTATTAAATAGGCTCAATAAATAGGCTTATTAAATAGGCTAAATAAATAGGCTTATTAAATAGGCTCAATAAATAGGCTTATTAAATAGGCGCATTAAATACTTATTAAATAGGCTTATTAAATAGGCTTATTTCAGCAACTTAGGCTTATTAAATAAGCTTATTTCAGCAACTTATGCTTATTAAATAGCCTTATTAAACAGGTTTATTTCAGCAACTTAGGCTTATTAAATAGCATTTTAAATAGGTTTATTTCAGCAACTTAGACTTATTAAATATACCTTTTTAAATAGGCTTAGTTCAGAAACTTAGGCTTATTAAATAGGCTTATTTCAGCAACTTAGGCTCATTAAATAGCCTTATTAAATAGGCTTATTTCAGCAATGTAGGCTTATTAAATAGGCTTATTTCAGCAACTTAAACTTATTAAATAGCCTTATTTCAGCAACTTAGGCTTATTAAATAGCCTTATTTCAGCAACTTAGACTTATTAAATAGGCTTATTCAGCAACTTAGGCTTATTAAATAGCCTTATTAAATAGGCTTATTTCAGCAACTTAGACTTATTAAATAGGTTTATTCAGCAACTTAGGCTTATTAAATAGGTTTATTCAGCAACTTAGGCTTATTAAATAGGCTTATTTCAGCAACATAGGCTTATTAAATAGGCTCATTCAGCAACTTAGGCTTATTAAATAGGCTTATTTCAGCAACTTAGACTTATTAAATAGGCCTATTAAATAGGCTTATTAAATAGGCTTATTTCAGCAACTTAGACTTATTAAATATGCCTATTAAATAGGCTTATTAAATAGGCTTATTAAATAGGCTTATTTCAGCAACTTAGGCTTATTTAATAGGCTTATTAAATGGGCTTATTTCAGCAACTTAGGCTTATTAAATAGGCTTATTTCAGCAACTTAGACTTATTAAATAGCCTTATTTCAGCAACTTACGCTTATTAAATAGGCTTATTTCAGCAACTTAGGCTTATTAAATAGCCTAATTAAGTAGGCTTATTTCAGCAACTTGGGATTATTAAATAGACTTATTTCAGCAACTTACGCTGATTAAAAATGCTTATTTCAGCAACTTAGACTTATTAAATAGCTTTATTTCAGCAACTTAGACTCATTAAATAGGTTTATTTCAGCAACTTATGCTTATTAAATATACTTATTTCAGCAATTTAGGCTTATTAAATAGGCTTATTTCAGCAACTTAGACTTATTAAATAGCTTTATTTCAGCAACTTATGCTTATTAAATAGCCTTATTAAACAGGTTTATTTCAGCAACTTAGGCTTATTAAATAGGCTTATTAAATAGGCTTATTAAATAGACTTATTAAATAGCCTCATTAAATAGGCTTATTTTAGCAACTTAGGCTTATTAAATAGGTTTATTTCAGCAACTTAGACTTATTAAAGAGCCTTATTAAATAGGCTTATTTCAGCAACTTAGGCTTATTAAATAAGCTTATTTCAGCAACTTATTTTTATTAAATAGCCTTATTAAGCAGGTTTATTTCAGCAACTTAGGCTTATTCAATAGCATTTTTAAATAGATTTATTTCAGCAACTTAGACTTATTAAATAGCCTTATTAAATATGCTTATTTCAGCAACTTAGACTTATTTAATAGGTTTATTCAGCAACTTAGGCTTATTTAATAGGCTTATTTCAGCAACTTAGGCTTATTAAATAGGCTCATTCAGAAACTTAGGCTTATTAAATAGGCTTATTTCAGCAACTTAGACTTATTAAATAGGCCTATTAAATAGGCTTATTAAATAGGCTTATTTCAGCAACTTAGACTTATTAAATAGGCCTATTAAATAGGCTTATTAAATAGACTTATTAAATAGGCATATTAAATAGGCTCAATAAATAGGCTCATTAAATAGGCTCAATAAATAGGCTTATTAAATAGGCTCAATAAATAGGCTTATTAAATAGGCTCAATAAATAGGCTTATTAAATAGGCGCATTAAATACTTTTTAAATAGGCTTATTAAATAGAGTTATTAAATAGCCTTTTTAAATAGGCTTATTTCAGCAACTTAGGCTTATTAAATAAGCTTATTTCAGCAACTTATGCTTATTAAATAGCCTTATTAAACAGGTTTATTTCAGCAACTTAGGCTTATTAAATAGCATTTTTAAATAGGTTTATTTCAGCAACTTAGACTTATTAAATATACCTTTTTAAATAGGCTTAGTTCAGAAACTTAGGCTTATTAAATAGGCTTATTTCAGCAACTTAGGCTCATTAAATAGCCTTATTAAATAGGCTTATTTCAGCAATGTAGGCTTATTAAATAGGCTTATTTCAGCAACTTAAACTTATTAAATAGCCTTATTTCAGCAACTTAGGCTTATTAAATAGCCTTATTTCAGCAACTTAGACTTATTAAATAGGCTTATTCAGCAACTTAGGCTTATTAAATAGCCTTATTAAATAGGCTTATTTCAGCAACTTAGACTTATTAAATAGGTTTATTCAGCAACTTAGGCTTATTAAATAGGTTTATTCAGCAACTTAGGCTTATTAAATAGGCTTATTTCAGCAACATAGGCTTATTAAATAGGCTCATTCAGCAACTTAGGCTTATTAAATAGGCTTATTTCAGCAACTTAGACTTATTAAATAGGCCTATTAAATAGGCTTATTAAATAGGCTTATTTCAGCAACTTAGACTTATTAAATATGCCTATTAAATAGGCTTATTAAATAGGCTTATTAAATAGGCTTATTTCAGCAACTTAGGCTTATTTAATAGGCTTATTAAATGGGCTTATTTCAGCAACTTAGGCTTATTAAATAGGCTTATTTCAGCAACTTAGACTTATTAAATAGCCTTATTTCAGCAACTTACGCTTATTAAATAGGCTTATTTCAGCAACTTAGGCTTATTAAATAGCCTAATTAAGTAGGCTTATTTCAGCAACTTGGGATTATTAAATAGACTTATTTCAGCAACTTACGCTGATTAAAAATGCTTATTTCAGCAACTTAGACTTATTAAATAGCTTTATTTCAGCAACTTAGACTCATTAAATAGGTTTATTTCAGCAACTTATGCTTATTAAATATACTTATTTCAGCAATTTAGACTTATTAAATAGGCTTATTTCAGCAACTTAGACTTATTAAATAGCTTTATTTCAGCAACTTATGCTTATTAAATAGCCTTATTAAACAGGTTTATTTCAGCAACTTAGGCTTATTAAATAGGCTTATTAAATAAGCTTATTAAATAGACTTATTAAATAGCCTCATTAAATAGGCTTATTTTAGCAACTTAGGCTTATTAAATAGGTTTATTTCAGCAACTTAGACTTATTAAAGAGCCTTATTAAATAGGCTTATTTCAGCAACTTAGGCTTATTAAATAAGCTTATTTCAGCAACTTATTTTTATTAAATAGCCTTATTAAGCAGGTTTATTTCAGCAACTTAGGCTTATTAAATAGCATTTTTAAATAGATTTATTTCAGCAACTTAGACTTATTAAATAGCCTTATTAAATATGCTTATTTCAGCAACTTAGACTTATTTAATAGGTTTATTCAGCAACTTAGGCTTATTTAATAGGCTTATTTCAGCAACTTAGGCTTATTAAATAGGCTCATTCAGAAACTTAGGCTTATTAAATAGGCTTATTTCAGCAACTTAGACTTATTAAATAGGCCTATTAAATAGGCTTATTAAATAGGCTTATTTCAGCAACTTAGACTTATTAAATAGGCCTATTAAATAGGCTTATTAAATAGACTTATTAAATAGGCATATTAAATAGGCTCAATAAATAGGCTCATTAAATAGGCTCAATAAATAGGCTTATTAAATAGGCTCAATAAATAGGCTTATTAAATAGGCTCAATAAATAGGCTTATTAAAAAGGCGCATTAAATACTTTTTAAATAGGCTTATTAAATAGAGTTATTAAATAGCCTTATTAAATAGGCTTATTTCAGCAACTTAGGCTTATTAAATAAGCTTATTTCAGCAACTTATGCTTATTAAATAGCCTTATTAAACAGGTTTATTTCAGCAACTTAGGCTTATTAAATAGCATTTTTAAATAGGTTTATTTCAGCAACTTAGACTTATTAAATATACCTTTTTAAATAGGCTTAGTTCAGAAACTTAGGCTTATTAAATAGGCTTATTTCAGCAACTTAGGCTCATTAAATAGCCTTATTAAATAGGCTTATTTCAGCAATGTAGGCTTATTAAATAGGCTTATTTCAGCAACTTAAACTTATTAAATAGCCTTATTTCAGCAACTTAGGCTTATTAAATAGCCTTATTTCAGCAACTTAGACTTATTAAATAGGCTTATTCAGCAACTTAGGCTTATTAAATAGCCTTATTAAATAGGCTTATTTCAGCAACTTAGACTTATTAAATAGGTTTATTCAGCAACTTAGGCTTATTAAATAGGTTTATTCAGCAACTTAGGCTTATTAAATAGGCTTATTTCAGCAACATAGGCTTATTAAATAGGCTCATTCAGCAACTTAGGCTTATTAAATAGGCTTATTTCAGCAACTTAGACTTATTAAATAGGCCTATTAAATAGGCTTATTAAATAGGCTTATTTCAGCAACTTAGGCTCATTAAATAGCCTTATTAAATAGGCTTATTTCAGCAATGTAGGCTTATTAAATAGGCTTATTTCAGCAACTTAAACTTATTAAATAGCCTTATTTCAGCAACTTAGGCTTATTAAATAGCCTTATTTCAGCAACTTAGACTTATTAAATAGGCTTATTCAGCAACTTAGGCTTATTAAATAGCCTTATTAAATAGGCTTATTTCAGCAACTTAGACTTATTAAATAGGTTTATTCAGCAACTTAGGCTTATTAAATAGGTTTATTCAGCAACTTAGGCTTATTAAATAGGCTTATTTCAGCAACATAGGCTTATTAAATAGGCTCATTCAGCAACTTAGGCTTATTAAATAGGCTTATTTCAGCAACTTAGACTTATTAAATAGGCCTATTAAATAGGCTTATTAAATAGGCTTATTTCAGCAACTTAGACTTATTAAATATGCCTATTAAATAGGCTTATTAAATAGGCTTATTAAATAGGCTTATTTCAGCAACTTAGGCTTATTTAATAGGCTTATTAAATGGGCTTATTTCAGCAACTTAGGCTTATTAAATAGGCTTATTTCAGCAACTTAGACTTATTAAATAGCCTTATTTCAGCAACTTACGCTGATTAAAAATGCTTATTTCAGCAACTTAGACTTATTAAATAGCTTTATTTCAGCAACTTAGACTCATTAAATAGGTTTATTTCAGCAACTTATGCTTATTAAATATACTTATTTCAGCAATTTAGACTTATTAAATAGGCTTATTTCAGCAACTTAGACTTATTAAATAGCTTTATTTCAGCAACTTATGCTTATTAAATAGCCTTATTAAACAGGTTTATTTCAGCAACTTAGGCTTATTAAATAGGCTTATTAAATAAGCTTATTAAATAGACTTATTAAATAGCCTCATTAAATAGGCTTATTTTAGCAACTTAGGCTTATTAAATAGGTTTATTTCAGCAACTTAGACTTATTAAAGAGCCTTATTAAATAGGCTTATTTCAGCAACTTAGGCTTATTAAATAAGCTTATTTCAGCAACTTATTTTTATTAAATAGCCTTATTAAGCAGGTTTATTTCAGCAACTTAGGCTTATTAAATAGCATTTTTAAATAGATTTATTTCAGCAACTTAGACTTATTAAATAGCCTTATTAAATATGCTTATTTCAGCAACTTAGACTTATTTAATAGGTTTATTCAGCAACTTAGGCTTATTTAATAGGCTTATTTCAGCAACTTAGGCTTATTAAATAGGCTCATTCAGAAACTTAGGCTTATTAAATAGGCTTATTTCAGCAACTTAGACTTATTAAATAGGCCTATTAAATAGGCTTATTAAATAGGCTTATTTCAGCAACTTAGACTTATTAAATAGGCCTATTAAATAGGCTTATTAAATAGACTTATTAAATAGGCATATTAAATAGGCTCAATAAATAGGCTCATTAAATAGGCTCAATAAATAGGCTTATTAAATAGGCTCAATAAATAGGCTTATTAAATAGGCTCAATAAATAGGCTTATTAAAAAGGCGCATTAAATACTTTTTAAATAGGCTTATTAAATAGAGTTATTAAATAGCCTTATTAAATAGGCTTATTTCAGCAACTTAGGCTTATTAAATAAGCTTATTTCAGCAACTTATGCTTATTAAATAGCCTTATTAAACAGGTTTATTTCAGCAACTTAGGCTTATTAAATAGCATTTTTAAATAGGTTTATTTCAGCAACTTAGACTTATTAAATATACCTTTTTAAATAGGCTTAGTTCAGAAACTTAGGCTTATTAAATAGGCTTATTTCAGCAACTTAAGCTCATTAAATAGCCTTATTAAATAGGCTTATTTCAGCAATGTAGGCTTATTAAATAGGCTTATTTCAGCAACTTAAACGTATTAAATAGCCTTATTTCAGCAACTTAGGCTTATTAAATAGCCTTATTTCAGCAACTTAGACTTATTAAATAGGCTTATTCAGCAACTTAGGCTTATTAAATAGCCTTATTAAATAGGCTTATTTCAGCAACTTAGACTTATTAAATAGGTTTATTCAGCAACTTAGGCTTATTAAATAGGTTTATTCAGCAACTTAGGCTTATTAAATAGGCTTATTTCAGCAACATAGGCTTATTAAATAGGCTCATTCAGCAACTTAGGCTTATTAAATAGGCTTATTTCAGCAACTTAGACTTATTAAATAGGCCTATTAAATAGGCTTATTAAATAGGCTTATTTCAGCAACTTAGACTTATTAAATATGCCTATTAAATAGGCTTATTAAATAGGCTTATTAAATAGGCTTATTTCAGCAACTTAGGCTTATTTAATAGGCTTATTAAATGGGCTTATTTCAGCAACTTAGGCTTATTAAATAGGCTTATTTCAGCAACTTAGACTTATTAAATAGCCTTATTTCAGCAACTTACGCTTATTAAATAGGCTTATTTCAGCAACTTAGGCTTATTAAATAGCCTAATTAAGTAGGCTTATTTCAGCAACTTGGGATTATTAAATAGACTTATTTCAGCAACTTACGCTGATTAAAAATGCTTATTTCAGCAACTTAGACTTATTAAATAGCTTTATTTCAGCAACTTAGACTCATTAAATAGGTTTATTTCAGCAACTTATGCTTATTAAATATACTTATTTCAGCAATTTAGACTTATTAAATAGGCTTATTTCAGCAACTTAGACTTATTAAATAGCTTTATTTCAGCAACTTATGCTTATTAAATAGCCTTATTAAACAGGTTTATTTCAGCAACTTAGGCTTATTAAATAGGCTTATTAAATAAGCTTATTAAATAGACTTATTAAATAGCCTCATTAAATAGGCTTATTTTAGCAACTTAGGCTTATTAAATAGGTTTATTTCAGCAACTTAGACTTATTAAAGAGCCTTATTAAATAGGCTTATTTCAGCAACTTAGGCTTATTAAATAAGCTTATTTCAGCAACTTATTTTTATTAAATAGCCTTATTAAGCAGGTTTATTTCAGCAACTTAGGCTTATTAAATAGCATTTTTAAATAGATTTATTTCAGCAACTTAGACTTATTAAATAGCCTTATTAAATATGCTTATTTCAGCAACTTAGACTTATTTAATAGGTTTATTCAGCAACTTAGGCTTATTTAATAGGCTTATTTCAGCAACTTAGGCTTATTAAATAGGCTCATTCAGAAACTTAGGCTTATTAAATAGGCTTATTTCAGCAACTTAGACTTATTAAATAGGCCTATTAAATAGGCTTATTAAATAGGCTTATTTCAGCAACTTAGACTTATTAAATAGGCCTATTAAATAGGCTTATTAAATAGACTTATTAAATAGGCATATTAAATAGGCTCAATAAATAGGCTCATTAAATAGGCTCAATAAATAGGCTTATTAAATAGGCTCAATAAATAGGCTTATTAAATAGGCTCAATAAATAGGCTTATTAAAAAGGCGCATTAAATACTTTTTAAATAGGCTTATTAAATAGAGTTATTAAATAGCCTTATTAAATAGGCTTATTTCAGCAACTTAGGCTTATTAAATAAGCTTATTTCAGCAACTTATGCTTATTAAATAGCCTTATTAAACAGGTTTATTTCAGCAACTTAGGCTTATTAAATAGCATTTTTAAATAGGTTTATTTCAGCAACTTAGACTTATTAAATATACCTTTTTAAATAGGCTTAGTTCAGAAACTTAGGCTTATTAAATAGGCTTATTTCAGCAACTTAGGCTCATTAAATAGCCTTATTAAATAGGCTTATTTCAGCAATGTAGGCTTATTAAATAGGCTTATTTCAGCAACTTAAACTTATTAAATAGCCTTATTTCAGCAACTTAGGCTTATTAAATAGCCTTATTTCAGCAACTTAGACTTATTAAATAGGCTTATTCAGCAACTTAGGCTTATTAAATAGCCTTATTAAATAGGCTTATTTCAGCAACTTAGACTTATTAAATAGGTTTATTCAGCAACTTAGGCTTATTAAATAGGTTTATTCAGCAACTTAGGCTTATTAAATAGGCTTATTTCAGCAACATAGGCTTATTAAATAGGCTCATTCAGCAACTTAGGCTTATTAAATAGGCTTATTTCAGCAACTTAGACTTATTAAATAGGCCTATTAAATAGGCTTATTAAATAGGCGTATTTCAGCAACTTAGACTTATTAAATATGCCTATTAAATAGGCTTATTAAATAGGCTTATTAAATAGGCTTATTTCAGCAACTTAGGCTTATTTAATAGGCTTATTAAATGGGCTTATTTCAGCAACTTAGGCTTATTAAATAGGCTTATTTCAGCAACTTAGACTTATTAAATAGCCTTATTTCAGCAACTTACGCTTATTAAATAGGCTTATTTCAGCAACTTAGGCTTATTAAATAGCCTAATTAAGTAGGCTTATTTCAGCAACTTGGGATTATTAAATAGACTTATTTCAGCAACTTACGCTGATTAAAAATGCTTATTTCAGCAACTTAGACTTATTAAATAGCTTTATTTCAGCAACTTAGACTCATTAAATAGGTTTATTTCAGCAACTTATGCTTATTAAATATACTTATTTCAGCAATTTAGGCTTATTAAATAGGCTTATTTCAGCAACTTAGACTTATTAAATAGCTTTATTTCAGCAACTTATGCTTATTAAATAGCCTTATTAAACAGGTTTATTTCAGCAACTTAGGCTTATTAAATAGGCTTATTAAATAGGCTTATTAAATAGACTTATTAAATAGCCTCATTAAATAGGCTTATTTTAGCAACTTAGGCTTATTAAATAGGTTTATTTCAGCAACTTAGGCTTATTAAAGAGCCTTATTAAATAGGCTTATTTCAGCAACTTAGGCTTATTAAATAAGCTTATTTCAGCAACTTATTTTTATTAAATAGCCTTATTAAGCAGGTTTATTTCAGAAACTTAGGCTTATTAAATAGCATTTTTAAATAGATTTATTTCAGCAACTTAGACTTATTAAATAGCCTTATTAAATATGCTTATTTCAGCAACTTAGACTTATTTAATAGGTTTATTCAGCAACTTAGGCTTATTTAATAGGCTTATTTCAGCAACTTAGGCTTATTAAATAGGCTCATTCAGAAACTTAGGCTTATTAAATAGGCTTATTTCAGCAACTTAGACTTATTAAATAGGCCTATTAAATAGGCTTATTAAATAGGCTTATTTCAGCAACTTAGACTTATTAAATAGGCCTATTAAATAGGCTTATTAAATAGACTTATTAAATAGGCATATTAAATAGGCTCAATAAATAGGCTCATTAAATAGGCTCAATAAATAGGCTTATTAAATAGGCTCAATAAATAGGCTTATTAAATAGGCTCAATAAATAGGCTTATTAAATAGGCGCATTAAATACTTTTTAAATAGGCTTATTAAATAGACTTATTAAATAGCCTTATTAAATAGGCTTATTTCAGCAACTTAGGCTTATTAAATAAGCTTATTTCAGCAACTTATGCTTATTAAATAGCCTTATTAAACAGGTTTATTTCAGCAACTTAGGCTTATTAAATAGCATTTTTAAATAGGTTTATTTCAGCAACTTAGACTTATTAAATATACCTTTTTAAATAGGCTTAGTTCAGAAACTTAGGCTTATTAAATAGGCTTATTTCAGCAACTTAGGCTCATTAAATAGCCTTTTTAAATAGGCTTATTTCAGCAATGTAGGCTTATTAAATAGGCTTATTTCAGCAACTTAAACTTATTAAATAGCCTTATTTCAGCAACTTAGGCTTATTAAATAGCCTTATTTCAGCAACTTAGACTTATTAAATAGGCTTATTCAGCAACTTAGGCTTATTAAATAGCCTTATTAAATAGGCTTATTTCAGCAACTTAGACTTATTAAATAGGTTTATTCAGCAACTTAGGCTTATTAAATAGGTTTATTCAGCAACTTAGGCTTATTAAATAGGCTTATTTCAGCAACATAGGTTTATTAAATAGGCTCATTCAGCAACTTAGGCTTATTAAATAGGCTTATTTCAGCAACTTAGACTTATTAAATAGGCCTATTAAATAGGCTTATTAAATAGGCTTATTTCAGCAACTTAGACTTATTAAATATGCCTATTAAATAGGCTTATTAAATAGGCTTATTAAATAGGCTTATTTCAGCAACTTAGGCTTATTTAATAGGCTTATTAAATGGGCTTATTTCAGCAACTTAGGCTTATTAAATAGGCTTATTTCAGCAACTTAGACTTATTAAATAGCCTAATTAAGTAGGCTTATTTCAGCAACTTGGGATTATTAAATAGACTTATTTCAGCAACTTACGCTGATTAAAAATGCTTATTTCAGCAACTTAGACTTATTAAATAGCTTTATTTCAGCAACTTAGACTCATTAAATAGGTTTATTTCAGCAACTTATGCTTATTAAATATACTTATTTCAGCAATTTAGGCTTATTAAATAGGCTTATTTCAGCAACTTAGACTTATTAAATAGCTTTATTTCAGCATCTTATGCTTATTAAATAGCCTTATTAAACAGGTTTATTTCAGCAACTTAGGCTTATTAAATAGGCTTATTAAATAGGCTTATTAAATAGACTTATTAAATAGCCTCATTAAATAGGCTTATTTTAGCAACTTAGGCTTATTAAATAGGTTTATTTCAGCAACTTAGACTTATTAAAGAGCCTTATTAAATAGGCTTATTTCAGCAACTTAGGCTTATTAAATAAGCCTATTTCAGCAACTTATTTTTATTAAATAGCCTTATTAAGCAGGTTTATTTCAGCAACTTAGGCTTATTAAATAGCATTTTTAAATAGATTTATTTCAGCAACTTAGACTTATTAAATAGCCTTATTAAATATGCTTATTTCAGCAACTTAGACTTATTTAATAGGTTTATTCAGCAACTTAGGCTTATTTAATAGGCTTATTTCAGCAACTTAGGCTTATTAAATAGGCTCATTCAGAAACTTAGGCTTATTAAATAGGCTTATTTCAGCAACTTAGACTTATTAAATAGGCCTATTAAATAGGCTTATTAAATAGGCTTATTTCAGCAACTTAGACTTATTAAATAGGCCTATTAAATAGGCTTATTAAATAGACTTATTAAATAGGCATATTAAATAGGCTCAATAAATAGGCTCATTAAATAGGCTCAATAAATAGGCTTATTAAATAGGCTCAATAAATAGGCTTATTAAATAGGCTCAATAAATAGGCTTATTAAATAGGCGCATTAAATACTTTTTAAATAGGCTTATTAAATAGACTTATTAAATAGCCTTATTAAATAGGCTTATTTCAGCAACTTAGGCTTATTAAATAAGCTTATTTCAGCAACTTATGCTTATTAAATAGCCTTATTAAACAGGTTTATTTCAGCAACTTAGGCTTATTAAATAGCATTTTTAAATAGGTTTATTTCAGCAACTTAGACTTATTAAATATACCTTTTTAAATAGGCTTAGTTCAGAAACTTAGGCTTATTAAATAGGCTTATTTCAGCAACTTAGGCTCATTAAATAGCCTTTTTAAATAGGCTTATTTCAGCAATGTAGGCTTATTAAATAGGCTTATTTCAGCAACTTAAACTTATTAAATAGCCTTATTTCAGCAACTTAGGCTTATTAAATAGCCTTATTTCAGCAACTTAGACTTATTAAATAGGCTTATTCAGCAACTTAGGCTTATTAAATAGCCTTATTAAATAGGCTTATTTCAGCAACTTCGACTTATTAAATAGGTTTATTCAGCAACTTAGGCTTATTAAATAGGCTTATTCAGCAACTTAGGCTTATTAAATAGGCTTATTTCAGCAACATAGGCTTATTAAATAGGCTTATTAAATAGGCTTATTTCAGCAACTTAGGCTTATTTAATAGGCTTATTAAATGGGCTTATTTCAACAACTTAGACTTATTAAATATGCCTATTAAATAGGCTTATTAAATAGGCTTATTTCAGCAACTTAGGCTTATTTAATAGGCTTATTAAATGGGCTTATTTCAGCAACTTAGGCTTATTAAATAGGCTTATTTCAGCAACTTAGACTTATTAAATAGCCTTATTTCAGCAACTTAGGCTTATTAAATAAGCTTATTTCAGCAACTTATGCTTATTAAATAGCCTTATTAAATAGGCTTATTTCAGCAACTTAGGCTTATTTAATAGGCTTATTAAATGGGCTTATTTCAGCAACTTAGGCTTATTAAATAGGCTTATTTCAGCAACTTAGACTTATTAAATAGCCTTATTTCAGCAACTTACGCTTATTAAATAGGCTTATTTCAGCAACTTAGGCTTATTAAATAGCCTAATTAAGTAGGCTTATTTCAGCAACTTGGGATTATTAAATAGACTTATTTCAGCAACTTACGCTGTTTAAAAATGCTTATTTCAGCAACTTAGACTTATTAAATAGCTTTATTTCAGCAACTTAGACTCATTAAATAGGTTTATTTCAGCAACTTATGCTTATTAAATATACTTATTTCAGCAATTTAGGCTTATTAAATAGGCTTATTTCAGCAACTTAGACTTATTAAATAGCTTTATTTCAGCAACTTATGCTTATTAAATAGCCTTATTAAACAGGTTTATTTCAGCAACTTAGGCTTATTAAATAGGCTTGTTAAATAGGCTTATTAAATAGACTTATTAAATAGCCTCATTAAATAGGCTTATTTTAGCAACTTAGGCTTATTAAATAGGTTTATTTCAGCAACTTAGACTTATTAAAGAGCCTTATTAAATAGGCTTATTTCAGCAACTTAGGCTTATTAAATAAGCTTATTTCAGCAACTTATTTTTATTAAATAGCCTTATTAAGCAGGTTTATTTCAGCAACTTAGGCTTATTAAATAGCATTTTTAAATAGATTTATTTCAGCAACTTAGACTTATTAAATAGCCTTATTAAATATGCTTATTTCAGCAACTTAGACTTATTTAATAGGTTTATTCAGCAACTTAGGCTTATTTAATAGGCTTATTTCAGCAACTTAGGCTTATTAAATAGGCTCATTCAGAAACTTAGGCTTATTAAATAGGCTTATTTCAGCAACTTAGACTTATTAAATAGGCCTATTAAATAGGCTTATTAAATAGGCTTATTTCAGCAACTTAGACTTATTAAATAGGCCTATTAAATAGGCTTATTAAATAGACTTATTAAATAGGCATATTAAATAGGCTCAATAAATAGGCTCATTAAATAGGCTCAATAAATAGGCTTATTAAATAGGCTCAATAAATAGGCTTATTAAATAGGCTCAATAAATAGGCTTATTAAATAGGCGCATTAAATACTTTTTAAATAGGCTTATTAAATAGACTTATTAAATAGCCTTATTAAATAGGCTTATTTCAGCAACTTAGGCTTATTAAATAAGCTTATTTCAGCAACTTATGCTTATTAAATAGCCTTATTAAACAGGTTTATTTCAGCAACTTAGGCTTATTAAATAGCATTTTTAAATAGGCTTATTTCAGCAACTTAGACTTATTAAATATACCTTTTTAAATAGGCTTAGTTCAGAAACTTAGGCTTATTAAATAGGCTTATTTCAGCAACTTAGGCTCATTAAATAGCCTTTTTAAATAGGCTTATTTCAGCAATGTAGGCTTATTAAATAGGCTTATTTCAGCAACTTAAACTTATTAAATAGCCTTATTTCAGCAACTTAGGCTTATTAAATAGCCTTATTTCAGCAACTTAGACTTATTAAATAGGCTTATTCAGCAACTTAGGCTTATTAAATAGCCTTATTAAATAGGCTTATTTCAGCAACTTCGACTTATTAAATAGGTTTATTCAGCAACTTAGGCTTATTAAATAGGCTTATTCAGCAACTTAGGCTTATTAAATAGGCTTATTTCAGCAACATAGGCTTATTAAATAGGCTTATTAAATAGGCTTATTTCAGCAACTTAGGCTTATTTAATAGGCTTATTAAATGGGCTTATTTCAACAACTTAGGCTTATTAAATAGGCTTATTTCAGCAACTTAGACTTATTAAATAGCCTTATTTCAGCAACTTACGCTTATTAAATAGGCTTATTTCATCAACTTAGGCTTATTAAATAGCCTAATTAAGTAGGCTTATTTCAGCAACTTGGGATTATTAAATAGACTTATTTCAGCAACTTACGCTGATTAAAAATGCTTATTTCAGCAACTTAGACTTATTAGATAGCTTTATTTCAGCAACTTAGACTCATTAAATAGGTTTATTTCAGCAACTTATGCTTATTAAATATACTTATTTCAGCAACTTAGGCTTATTAAATAGGCTTATTTCAGCAACTTAGACTTATTAAATAGCTTTATTTCAGCAACTTATGCTTATTAAATAGCCTTATTAAACAGGTTTATTTCAGCAACTTAGGCTTATTAAATAGGCTTATTAAATAGGCTTATTAAATAGACTTATTAAATAGCCTCATTAAATAGGCTTATTTTAGCAACTTAGGCTTATTAAATAGGTTTATTTCAGCAACTTAGACTTATTAAAGAGCCTTATTAAATAGGCTTATTTCAGCAACTTAGGCTTATTAAATAAGCTTATTTCAGCAACTTATTTTTATTAAATAGCCTTATTAAGCAGGTTTATTTCAGCAACTTAGGCTTATTAAATAGCATTTTTAGATAGGTTTATTTCAGCAACTTAGACTTATTAAATAGCCTTATTAAATATGCTTATTTCAGCAACTTAGACTTATTAAATAGGTTTATTCAGCAACTTAGGCTTATTAAATAGGCTCAATAAATAGGCTTATTAAATACGCTCAATAAATAGGCTTATTAAATAGGCTCAATAAATAGGCTTATTAAATAGGCTCAATAAATAGGCTTATTAAATAGGCGCATTAAATACTTATTAAATAGGCTTATTAAATAGACTTATTAAATAGCCTTATTAAATAGGCTTATTTCAGCAACTTAGGCTTATTAAATAAGCTTATTTCAGCAACTTATGCTTATTAAATAGCCTTATTAAACAGGTTTATTTCAGCAACTTAGGCTTATTAAATAGCATTTTTAAATAGGTTTATTTCAGCAACTTAGACTTATTAAATATACCTTTTTAAATAGGCTTAGTTCAGAAACTTAGGCTTATTAAATAGGCTTATTTCAGCAACTTAGGCTCATTAAATAGCCTTATTAAATAGGCTTATTTCAGCAATGTAGGCTTATTAAATAGGCTTATTTCAGCAACTTAAACGTATTAAATAGCCTTATTTCAGCAACTTAGGCTTATTAAATAGCCTTATTTCAGCAACTTAGACTTATTAAATAGGCTTATTCAGCAACTTAGGCTTATTAAATAGCCTTATTAAATAGGCTTATTTCAGCAACTTAGACTTATTAAATAGGTTTATTCAGCAACTTAGGCTTATTAAATAGGCTTATTCAGCAACTTAGGCTTATTAAATAGGCTTATTTCAGCAACATAGGCTTATTAAATAGGCTTATTAAATAGGCTTATTTCAGCAACTTAGGCTTATTTAATAGGCTTATTAAATGGGCTTATTTCAACAACTTAGGCTTATTAAATAGGCTTATTTCAGCAACTTAGACTTATTAAAAAGCCTTATTTCAGCAACTTACGCTTATTAAATAGGCTTATTTCAGCAACTTAGGCTTATTAAATAGCCTAATTAAGTAGGCTTATTTCAGCAACTTAGATAGCTTTATTTCAGCAACTTAGACTCATTAAATAGGTTTATTTCAGCAACTTATGCTTATTAAATATACTTATTTCAGCAACTTAGGCTTATTAAATAGGCTTATTTCAGCAACTTAGACTTATTAAATAGCTTTATTTCAGCAACTTATGCTTATTAAATAGCCTTATTAAACATGTTTATTTCAGCAACTTAGGCTTATTAAATAGGCTTATTAAATAGGCTTATTAAATAGACTTATTAAATAGCCTCATTAAATAGGCTTATTTTAGCAACTTAGGCTTATTAAATAGGTTTATTTCAGCAACTTAGACTGATTAAAGAGCCTTATTAAATAGGCTTATTTCAGCAACTTAGGCTTATTAAATAAGCTTATTTCAGCAACTTATTTTTATTAAATAGCCTTATTAAGCAGGTTTATTTCAGCAACTTAGACTTATTAAATAGGTTTATTCAGCAACTTAGGCTTATTAAATAGGCTTATTCAGCAACTTAGGCTTATTTAATAGGCTTTTTTCAGCAACTTAGGCTTATTTAATAGGCTTATTTCAGCAACTTAGGCTTATTAAATAGGCTCATTAAGAAACTTAGGCTTATTAAATAGGCTTATTTCAGCAACTTAGACTTATTAAATAGGCCTATTAAATAAGCTTATTAAATAGGCTTATTTCAGCAACTTAGACTTATTAAATAGGCCTATTAAATAGGCTTATTAAATAGACTTATTAAATAGGCTTATTAAATAGGCTCAATAAATAGGCTTATTAAATAGGCTCAATAAATAGGCTTATTAAATAGGCTCAATAAATAGGTTTATTAAATAGGCTCAATAAATAGGCTTATTAAATAGGCGCATTAAATACTTATTAAATAGGCTTATTAAATAGACTTATTAAATAGCCTTATTAAATAGGCTTATTTCAGCAACTTAGGCTTATTAAATAAGCTTATTTCAGCAACTTATGCTTATTAAATAGCCTTATTAAACAGGTTTATTTCAGCAACTTAGGCTTATTAAATAGCATTTTTAAATAGGTTTATTTCAGCAACTTAGACTTATTAAATATACCTTTTTAAATAGGCTTAGTTCAGAAACTTAAGCTTATTAAATAGGCTTATTTCAGCAACTTAGGCTCATTAAATAGCCTTAATAAATAGGCTTATTTCAGCAACTTAGACTTATTAAATAGGCTTATTCAGAAACTTAGGCTTATTAAATAGCCTTATTAAATAGGCTTATTTCAGCAACTTAGACTTATTAAATAGGTTTATTCAGCAACTTAGGCTTATTAAATAGGCTTATTCAGCAACTTAGGCTTATTAAATAGGCTTATTTCAGCAACATAGGCTTATTAAATAGGCTCATTCAGCAACTTAGGCTTATTAAATAGGCTTATTTCAGCAACTTAGACTTTTTAAATAGGCCTATTAAATAGGCTTATTAAATAGGCTTATTTCAGCAACTTAGACTTATTAAATAGGCCTATTAAATAGGCTTATTAAATAGCCTAATTAAGTAGACTTATTTCAGCAACTTGGGATTATTAAAAATGCTTATTTCAGCAACTTAGACTTATTAAAAAGCTTTATTTCAGAAACTTAGACTCATCAAATAGGTTTATTTCAGCAACTTATGCTTATTAAATATACTTATTTCAGCAACTTAGGCTTATTAAATAGGCTTATTTCAGCAACTTAGGCTTATTAAATAGCCTTATTTCAGCAACTTAAACTTATTAAATAGGCTTATTTCAGCAACTTAGGCTTATTAAATAGGCTTATTCAGCAACTTAGGCTTATTAAATAGGCTTATTTCAGCAACTTAGGCTTATTAAATAGGCTCATTCAGAAACTTAGGCTTATTAAATAGGCTTATTTCAGCAACTTAGGCTTATTAAATAGGCTCATTCAGAAACTTAGGCTTATTAAATAGGCTTATTTCAGCAACTTAGACTTATTAAATAGGCCTATTAAATAGGCTTATTAAATAGGCTTATTTCTGCAACTTAGACTTATTAAATAGGCCTATTAAATAGGCTTATTAGATAGACTTATTAAATAGGCTCATTAAATACTTATTAATTAGGCTTATTAAATAGGCTTATTAAATAGACTTATTAAATAGGCTCAATAAATAGGCTTATTAAATAGGCTTATTAAATAGGCTCAAAAAATAGGCTTATTAAATAGGCTTATTAAATAGGCTTATTAAATAGACTTATTAAATAGGCTTATTAAATAGGCTCAATAAATAGGCTTATTAAATAGGCTCAATAAATAGGCTTATTAAATAGGCTCAATAAATAGGCTTATTAAATAGGCTCAATAAATAGGCTTATTAAATAGGCGCATTAAATACTTATTAAATTGGCTTATTAAATAGACTTATTAAATAGCCTTATTAAATAGGCTTATTTCAGCAACTTAGGCTTATTAAATAAGCTTATTTCAGCAACTTATGCTTATTAAATAGCCTTATTAAACAGGTTTATTTCAGCAACTTAGGCTTATTAAATAGCATTTTTAAATAGGTTTATTTCAGCAACTTAGACTTATTAAATATACCTTTTTAAATAGGCTTAGTTCAGAAACTTAGGCTTATTAAATAGGCTTATTTCAGCAACTGAGGCTCATTAAATAGCCTTATTAAATAGGCTTATTTCAGCAACTTAGGCTTATTAAATAGGCTTATTTCAGCAACTTAGGCTTATTAAATAGCCTTATTTCAGCAACTTAGACTTATTAAATAGGCTTATTCAGCAACTTAAGCTTATTAAATAGCCTTATTAAATAGGCTTATTTCAGCAACTTAGACTTATTAAATAGGTTTATTCAGCAACTTAGGCTTATTAAATAGGCTTATTCAGCAACTTAGGCTTATTAAATAGGCTTATTTCAGCCACTTAGGCAAATTAAATAGGCACATTCAGCAACTTAGGCTTATTAAATAGGCTTATTTCAGCAACTTAGACTTATTAAATAGGCCTATTAAATAGGCTTATTAAATAGGCTTATTTCAGCAACTTAGACTTATTAAATAGGCCTATTAAATAGGCTTATTAAATAGGTTTATTAAATAGGCTTATTTCAGCAACTTAGGCTTATTAAATATGCTTATTAAATGGGCTTATTTCAGCAACTTAGGCTTATTAAATAGGCTTATTTCAGCAACTTAGACTTATTAAATAGACTTATTTCAGCAACTTACGCTGATTAAAAAGGCTTATTTCAGCAACTTAGACTTATTAAATAGCCTTATTTAAGCAACTTAGACTCATTAAATAGGTTTATTTCAGCAACTTATGCTTATTAAATATACTTATTTCAGCAACTTAGGCTTATTAAATAGGCTTATTTCAGCAACTTAGACTTATTAAATAGCTTTATTTCAGCAACTTAGGCTTATTAAATAGGCTTATTTCAGCAACTTAGGCTTATTAAATAGCCTTATTTCAGCAACTTAAACTTATTAAATAGGCTTATTTCAGCAACTTAGGCTTATTAAATAGGCTTATTCAGCAACTTAGGCTTATTAAATAGGCTTATTTCAGCAACTTAGGCTTATTAAATAGGCTCATTCAGAAACTTAGGCTTATTAAATAGGCTTATTTAAGCAACTTAGACTTATTAAATAGGCCTATTAAATAGGCTTATTAAATAGGCTTATTTCAGCAACTTAGACTTATTAAATAGGCCTATTAAATAGGCTTATTAAATAGACTTATTAAAAAGGCTCATTAAATACTTATTAATTAGGCTTATTAAATAGGCTTATTAAATAGACATATTAAATAGGCTCAATAAATAGGCTTATTAAATAGGCTTATGAAATAGGCTCAATAAATAGGCTTATTAAATAGGCTTATTAAATAGGTTTATTAAATAGACTTATTAAATAGGCTTATTAAATAGGCTCAATAAATAGGCTTATTAAATATGCTCAATAAATAGGCTTATTAAATAAGCTCAATAAATAGGCTTATTAAATAGGCTCAATAAATAGGCTTATTATATAGGCTGATTAAATACTTATTAAATAAACTTATTAAATAGACTTATTAAATAGGCTTATTAAATAGGCATATTAAATAGGCTTTTAAATAGGCTTATTAAATAGACTTATTAAATAGCCTCATTAAATAGGCTTATTTTAGCAACTTAGGCTTATTAAATAGGTTTATTTCAGCAACTTAGACTTATTAAATAGGCTTATTTCAGCAACTTAGGCTTATTAAATAAGCTTATTTCAGCAACTTATTTTTATTAAATAGCCTTATTAAGCAGGTTTATTTCAGCAACTTAGGCTTATTAAATAGGCTTATTTCAGCAACTTAGACTTATTAATTAGGCTTATTAAATAGGCTTATTAAATAGACTTATTAAATAGGCTCAATAAATAGGCTTATTAAATAGGCTTATTAAATAGGCTCAAAAAATAGGCTTATTAAATAGGCTTATTAAATAGGCTTATTAAATAGACTTATTAAATAGGCTTATTAAATAGGCTCAATAAATAGGCTTATTAAATAGGCTCAATAAATAGGCTTATTAAATAGGCTCAATAAATAGGCTTATTAAATAGGCTCAATAAATAAGCTTATTAAATAGGCGCATTAAATACTTATTAAATAGGCTTATTAAATAGACTTATTAAATAGCCTTATTAAATAGGCTCATTTCAGCAACTTAGGCTTATTAAATAAGCTTATTTCAGCAACTTATGCTTATTAAATAGCCTTATTAAACAGGTTTATTTCAGCAACTTAGGCTTATTAAATAGCATTTTTAAATAGGTTTATTTCAGCAACTTAGACTTATTAAATATACCTTTTTAAATAGGCTTAGTTCAGAAACTTAGGCTTATTAAATAGGCTTATTTCAGCAACTGAGGCTCATTAAATAGCCTTATTAAATAGGCTTATTTCAGCAACTTAGGCTTATTAAATAGGCTTATTTCAGCAACTTAGGCTTATTAAATAGCCTTATTTCAGCAACTTAGACTTATAAAATAGGCTTATTCAGCAACTTAAGCTTATTAAATAGCCTTATTAAATAGGCTTATTTCAGCAACTTAGACTTATTAAATAGGTTTATTCAGCAACTTAGGCTTATTAAATAGGCTTATTCAGCAACTTAGGCTTATTAAATAGGCTTATTTCAGCAACTTAGGCAAATTAAATAGGCTCATTCAGCAACTGAGGCTTATTAAATAGGCTAATTTCAGCAACTTAGACTTATTAAATAGGCCTATTAAATAGTCTTATTAAATAGGCTTATTTCAGCAACTTAGACTTATTAAATAGACCTATTAAATAGGCTTATTAAATAGGCTTATTAAATAGGCTTATTTCAGCAACTTAGGCTTATTAAATATGCTTATTAAATGGGCCTATTTCAGCAACTTAGGCTTATTAAATAGGCTTATTTCAGCAACTTAGACTTATTAAATAGACTTATTTCAGCAACTTACGCTGATTAAATAGGCTTATTTCAGCAACTTAGACTTATTAAATAGGCCTATTAAATAGGCTTATTAAATAGGTTTATTAAATAGGCTTATTTCAGCAACTTAGGCTTATTAAATATGCTTATTAAATGGGCTTATTTCAGCAACTTAGGCTTATTAAATAGGCTTATTTCAGCAACTTAGACTTATTAAATAGACTTATTTCAGCAACTTACGCTGATTAAAAAGGCTTATTTCAGCAACTTAGACTTATTAAATAGCCTTATTTAAGCAACTTAGACTCATTAAATAGGTTTATTTCAGCAACTTATGCTTATTAAATATACTTATTTCAGCAACTTAGGCTTATTAAATAGGCTTATTTCAGCAACTTAGACTTATTAAATAGCTTTATTTCAGCAACTTAGGCTTATTAAATAGGCTTATTTCAGCAACTTAGGCTTATTAAATAGCCTTATTTCAGCAACTTAAACTTATTAAATAGGCTTATTTCAGCAACTTAGGCTTATTAAATAGGCTTATTCAGCAACTTAGGCTTATTAAATAGGCTTATTTCAGCAACTTAGGCTTATTAAATAGGCTCATTCAGAAACTTAGGCTTATTAAATAGGCTTATTTCAGCAACTTAGACTTATTAAATAGGCCTATTAAATAGGCTTATTAAATAGGCTTATTTCAGCAACTTAGACTTATTAAATAGGCCTATTAAATAGGCTTATTAAATAGACTTATTAAATAGGCTCATTAAATACTTATTAATTAGGCTTATTAAATAGGCTTATTAAATAGACTTATTAAATAGGCTCAATAAATAGGCTTATTAAATAGGCTTATGAAATAGGCTCAATAAATAGGCTTATTAAATAGGCTTATTAAATAGGTTTATTAAATAGACTTATTAAATAGGCTTATTAAATAGGCTCAATAAATAGGCTTATTAAATATGCTCAATAAATAGGCTTATTAAATAAGCTCAATAAATAGGCTTATTAAATAGGCTCAATAAATAGGCTTATTATATAGGCTCATTAAATACTTATTAAATAGACTTATTAAATAGACTTATTAAATAGGCTTATTAAATAGGCTTATTAAATAGGCTTTTAAATAGGCTTATTAAATAGACTTATTAAATAGCCTCATTAAATAGGCTTATTTTAGCAACTTAGGCTTATTAAATAGGTTTATTTCAGCAACTTAGACTTATTAAAGAGCCTTATTAAATAGGCTTATTTCAGCAACTTAGGCTTATTAAATAAGCTTATTTCAGCAACTTATTTTTATTAAATAGCCTTATTAAGCAGGTTTATTTCAGCAACTTAGGCTTATTAAATAGCATTTTTAAATAGGTTTATTTCAGCAACTTAGACTTATTAAATAGCCTTATTAAATATACTTATTTCAGCAACTTAGACTTATTAAATAGGTTTATTCAGCAACTTAGTCTTATTAAATAGGCTTATTCAGCAACTTAGGCTTATTTAATAGGCTTTTATCAGCAACTTAGGCTTATTTAATAGGCTTATTTCAGCAACTTAGGCTTATTAAATAGGCTCATTCAGAAACTTAGGCTTATTAAATAGGCTTATTTCAGCAACTTACACTTATTAAATAGGCCTATTAAATAGGCTTATTAAATAGGCTTATTTCAGCAACTTAGACTTATTAAATAGGCCTATTAAATAGGCTTATTAAATAAACATATTAAATAGGCTTATTAAATAGGCTCAATAAATAGGCTTATTAAATAGGCTCAATAAATAGGCTTATTAAATAGGCTCAATAAATAGGCTTATTAAATAGGCTCAATAAATAGGCTTATTAAATAGGCGCATTAAATACTTATTAAATAGGCTTATTAAATAGACTTATTAAATAGGCTCAATAAATAGGCTTATTTAAGCAACTTAGGCTTATTTAATAGGCTTATTAAATAGGCTTATTAAATAGGCTTATTAAATAGGCTTATTTCAGCAACTTAGGCTTATTTAATAGGCTTATTAAATGGGCTTATTTCAGCAACTTAGGCTTATAAAATAGGCTTATTTCAGCAACTTAGACTTATTAAATAGCCTTATTTCAGCAACTTACGCTTATTAAATAGGCTTATTTCAGCAACTTAGGCTTATTAAATAGCCTAATTAAGTAGGCTTATTTCAGCAACTTGGGATTATTAAATAGACTTATTTCAGCAACTTACGCTGATTAAAAATGCTTATTTCAGAAACTTAGACTTATTAAATAGCTTTATTTCAGCAACTTAGACTCATTAAATAGGTTTATTTCAGCAACTTATGCTTATTAAATATACTTATTTCAGCAACTTAGGCTTATTAAATAGGCTTATTTCAGCAACTTAGACTTATTAAATAGCTTTATTTCAGCAACTTAGGCTTATTAAATAGGCTTATTTCAGCAACTTAGGCTTATTAAATAGCCTTATTTCAGCAACTTAAACTTTTTAAATAGGCTTATTTCCGCAACTTAGGCTTATTAAATAGGCTTATTCAGCAACTTAGGCTTATTAAATAGGCTTATTTCAGCAACTTAGGCTTATTAAATAGGCTCATTCAGAAACTTAGGCTTATTAAATAGGCTTATTTCAGCAACTTAGACTTATTGAATAGGCCTATTAAATAGGCTTATTAAATAGGCTTATTTCTGCAACTTAGACTTATTAAATAGGCCTATTAAATAGGCTTATTAAATAGACTTATTAAATAGGCTCATTAAATACTTATTAATTAGGCTTATTAAATAGGCTTATTAAATAGACTTATTAAATAGGCTCAATAAATAGGCTTATTAAATAGGCTTATTAAATAGGCTCAATAAATAGGCTTATTAAATAGGCTAATTAAATAGGCTTATTAAATAGACTTATTAAATAGGCTTATTAAATAGGCTCAATAAATAGGCTTATTAAATAGGCTCAATAAATAGGCTTATTAAATAGGCTCAATAAATAGGCTTATTAAATAGGCTCAATAAATAGGCTTATTAAATAGGCGCATTAAATACTTATTAAATAGGCTTATTAAATAGACTTATTAAATAGCCTTATTAAATAGGCTTATTTCAGCAACTTAGGCTTATTAAATAAGCTTATTTCAGCAACTTATGCTTATTAAATAGCCTTATTAAACAGGTTTATTTCAGCAACTTAGGCTTATTAAATAGCATTCTTAAATAGGTTTATTTCAGCAACTTAGACTTATTAAATATACCTTTTTAAATAGGATTAGTTCAGAAACTTAGGCTTATTAAATAGGCTTATTTCAGCAACTGAGGCTCATTAAATAGCCTTATTAAATAGGCTTATTTCAGCAACTTAGGCTTATTAAATAGGCTTATTTCAGCAACTTAAACTTATTAAATAGCCTTATTTCAGCAACTTAGGCTTATTAAATAGCCTTATTTCAGCAACTTAGACTTATTAAATAGGCTTATTCAGCAACTTAAGCTTATTAATTAGCCTTATTAAATAGGCTTATTTCAGCAACTTAGACTTATTAAATATGTTGATTCTGCAACTTAGGCTTATTAAATAGGCTTATTTAGCAACTTAGGCTTATTAAATAGGCTTATTTCAGCAACTTAGGCAAATTAAATAGGCTCATTCAGCAACTTAGGCTTATTAAATAGGCTTATTTCAGCAACTTAGACTTATTAAATAGGCCTATTAAATAGGCTTATTAAATAGGCTTATTTCAGCAACTTAGACTTATTAAATAGGCCTATTAAATAGGCTTATTAAATAGGCTTATTAAATAGGCTTATTTCAGCAACTTAGGCTTATTAAATATGCTTATTAAATGGGCTTATTTCAGCAACTTAGGCTTATTAAATAGGCTTATTTCAGCAACTTAGACTTATTAAATAGACTTATTTCAGCAACTTACACTGATTGAAAAGGCTTATTTCAGCAACTTAGACTTATTAAATAGCCTTATTTAAGCAACTTAGACTCATTAAATAGGTTTATTTCAGCAACTTATGCTTATTAAATATACTTATTTCAGCAATTTAGGCTTATTAAATAGGCTTATTTCAGCAACTTAGACTTATTAAATAGCTTTATTTCAGCAACTTAGGCTTATTAAATAGGCTTATTTCAGCAACTTAGGCTTATTAAATAGCCTTATTTCAGCAACTTAAACTTATTAAATAGGCTTATTTCAGCAACTTAGGCTTATTAAATAGGCTTATTCAGCAACTTAGGCTTATTAAATAGGCTTATTTCAGCAACTTAGGCTTATTAAATAGGCTCATTCAGAAACTTAGGCTTATTAAATAGGCCTATTTCAGCAACTTAGACTTATTAAATAGGCCTATTAAATAGGCTTATTAAATAGACTTATTAAATAGACTCATTAAATACTTATTAATTAGGCTTATTAAATAGGCTTATTAAATAGACTTATTAAATAGGCTCAATAAATAGGCTTATTAAATAGGCTTATGAAATAGGCTCAATAAATAGGCTTATTAAAAAGGCTTATTAAATAGGTTTATTAAATAGACTTATTTAATAGGCTTATTAAATAGGCTCAATAAATAGGCTTATTAAATAGGCTCAATAAATAGGCTTATTAAATAGGCTCAATAAATAGGCTTATTAAATAGGCTCAATAAATAGGCTTATTAAATAGGCTCATTAAATACTTATTAAATAGACTTATTAAATAGACTTATTAAATAGGCTTATTAAATAGGCTTACTAAATAGGCTTATTAAATAGGCTTATTAAATAGACTTATTAAATAGCCTCATTAAATAGGCTTATTTTAGCAACTTAGGCTTATTAAATAGGTTTATTTCAGCAACTTAGACTTATTAAAGAGCCTTATTAAATAGGCTTATTTCAGCAACTTAGGCTTATTAAATAAGCTTATTTCAGCAACTTATTTTTATTAAATAGCCTTATTAGACTTAGACTTATTAAAGAGCCTTATTAAATAGGCTTATTTCAGCAACTTAGGCTTATTAAATAGCATTTTTAAATAGGTTTATTTCAGCAACTTAGACTTATTAAATAGCCTTATTAAATATGCTTATTTCAGCAACTTAGACTTATTAAATAGGCTTATTCAGCAACTTAGGCTTATTTAATAGGCTTTTTTCAGCAACTTGGGCTTATTTAATAGGCTTATTTCAGCAACTTAGGCTTATTAAATAGGCTCATTCAGAAACTTAGGCTTATTAAAGAGGCTTATTTCAGCAACTTAGGCTTATTAAATAGGCTTATTCAGCAACTTAGGCTTATTAAATAGGCTTATTTCAGCAACTTAGGCTTATTAAATAGGCTCATTCAGAAACTTAGGCTTATTAAATAGGTCTATTTCAGCAACTTAGACTTATTAAATAGGCCTATTAAATAGGCTTATTAAATAGGCTTATTTCAGCAACTTAGACTTATTAAATAGGCCTATTAAATAGGCTTATTAAATAGACTTATTAAATAGACTCATTAAATACTTATTAATTAGGCTTATTAAATAGGCTTATTAAATAGACTTATTAAATAGGCTCAATAAATAGGCTTATTAAATAGGCTTATGAAATAGGCTCAATAAATAGGCTTATTAAAAAGGCTTATTAAATAGGTTTATTAAATAGACTTATTTAATAGGCTTATTAAATAGGCTCAATAAATAGGCTTATTAAATAGGCTCAATAAATAGGCTTATTAAATAGGCTCAATAAATAGGCTTATTAAATAGGCTCAATAAATAGGCTTATTAAATAGGCTCATTAAATACTTATTAAATAGACTTATTAAATAGACTTATTAAATAGGCTTATTAAATAGGCTTACTAAATAGGCTTATTAAATAGGCTTATTAAATAGACTTATGAAATAGCCTCATTAAATAGGCTTATTTTAGCAACTTAGGCTTATTAAATAGGTTTATTTCAGCAACTTAGACTTATTAAAGAGCCTTATTAAATATGCTTATTTCAGCAACTTAGGCTTATTAAATAAGCTCATTTCAGCAACTTATTTTTATTAAATAGCCTTATTAGACTTAGACTTATTAAAGAGCCTTATTAAATAGACTTATTTCAGCAACTTAGGCTTATTAAATAGCATTTTTAAATAGGTTTATTTCAGCAACTTAGACTTATTAAATAGCCTTATTAAATATGCTTATTTCAGCAACTTAGACTTATTAAATAGGCTTATTCAGCAACTTAGGCTTATTTAATAGGCTTTTTTCAGCAACTTGGTCTTATTTAATAGGCTTATTTCAGCAACTTAGGCTTATTAAATAGGCTCATTCAGAAACTTAGGCTTATTAAAGAGGCTTATTTCAGCAACTTAGGCTTATTAAATAGGCTTATTCAGCAACTTAGGCTTATTAAATAGGCTTATTTCAGCAACTTAGGCTTATTAAATAGGCTCATTCAGAAACTTAGGCTTATTAAATAGGCCTATTTCAGCAACTTAGACTTATTAAATAGGCCTATTAAATAGGCTTATTAAATAGGCTTATTTCAGCAACTTAGACTTATTAAATAGGCCTATTAAATAGGCTTATTAAATAGACTTATTAAATAGACTCATTAAATACTTATTAATTAGGCTTATTAAATAGGCTTATTAAATAGACTTATTAAATAGGCTCAATAAATAGGCTTATTAAATAGGCTTATGAAATAGGCTCAATAAATAGGCTTATTAAAAAGGCTTATTAAATAGGTTTATTAAATAGACTTATTTAATAGGCTTATTAAATAGGCTCAATAAATAGGCTTATTAAATAGGCTCAATAAATAGGCTTATTAAATAGGCTCAATAAATAGGCTTATTAAATAGGCTCAATAAATAGGCTTATTAAATAGGCTCATTAAATACTTATTAAATAGACTTATTAAATAGACTTATTAAATAGGCTTATTAAATAGGCTTACTAAATAGGCTTATTAAATAGGCTTATTAAATAGACTTATTAAATAGCCTCATTAAATAGGCTTATTTTAGCAACTTAGGCTTATTAAATAGGTTTATTTCAGCAACTTAGACTTATTAAAGAGCCTTATTAAATAGGCTTATTTCAGCAACTTAGGCTTATTAAATAGCATTTTTAAATAGGTTTATTTCAGCAACTTAGACTTATTAAATAGCCTTATTAAATATGCTTATTTCAGCAACTTAGACTTATTAAATAGGCTTATTCAGCAACTTAGGCTTATTTAATAGGCTTTTTTCAGCAACTTGGGCTTATTTAATAGGCTTATTTCAGCAACTTAGGCTTATTAAATAGGCTCATTCAGAAACTTAGGCTTATTAAAGAGGCTTATTTCAGCAACTTAGACTTATTAAATAGGCCTATTAAATAGGCTTATTAAATAGGCTTATTTCAGCAACTTAGACTTATTAAATAGGCTTATTAAATAGGCTTATTAAATAGACTTATTAAATAGGCTTATTAAATAGGCTCAATAAATAGGCTTATTAAATAGGCTCAATAAATAGGCTTATTAAATAGGCTCAATAAATAGGCTTATTAAATAGGCTCAATAAATAGGCTTATTAAATAGGCGCATTAAATACTTATTAAATAGGCTTATTAAATAGACTTATTAAATAGGCTCAATAAATAGGCTTATTAAATAGGCTTATGAAATAGGCTCAATAAATAGGTTTATTAAATAGGCTTATTAAATAGACTCATTAAATACTTATTAATTAGGCTTATTAAATAGGCTTATTAAATAGACTTATTAAATAGGCTCAATAAATAGGCTTATTAAATAGGCTTATGAAATAGGCTCAATAAATAGGCTTATTAAAAAGGCTTATTAAATAGGTTTATTAAATAGACTTATTTAATAGGCTTATTAAATAGGCTCAATAAATAGGCTTATTAAATAGGCTCAATAAATAGGCTTATTAAATAGGCTCAATAAATAGGCTTATTAAATAGGCTCAATAAATAGGCTTATTAAATAGGCTCATTAAATACTTATTAAATAGACTTATTAAATAGACTTATTAAATAGGCTTATTAAATAGGCTTACTAAATAGGCTTATTAAATAGGCTTATTAAATAGACTTATTAAATAGCCTCATTAAATAGGCTTATTTTAGCAACTTAGGCTTATTAAATAGGTTTATTTCAGCAACTTAGACTTATTAAAGAGCCTTATTAAATAGGCTTATTTCAGCAACTTAGGCTTATTAAATAAGCTTATTTCAGCAACTTATTTTTATTAAATAGCCTTATTAGACTTAGACTTATTAAAGAGCCTTATTAAATAGGCTTATTTCAGCAACTTAGGCTTATTAAATAGCATTTTTAAATAGGTTTATTTCAGCAACTTAGACTTATTAAATAGCCTTATTAAATATGCTTATTTCAGCAACTTAGACTTATTAAATAGGCTTATTCAGCAACTTAGGCTTATTTAATAGGCTTTTTTCAGCAACTTGGGCTTATTTAATAGGCTTATTTCAGCAACTTAGGCTTATTAAATAGGCTCATTCAGAAACTTAGGCTTATTAAAGTGGCTTATTTCAGCAACTTAGGCTTATTAAATAGGCTTATTCAGCAACTTAGGCTTATTAAATAGGCTTATTTCAGCAACTTAGGCTTATTAAATAGGCTCATTCAGAAACTTAGGCTTATTAAATAGGCCTATTTCAGCAACTTAGACTTATTAAATAGGCCTATTAAATAGGCTTATTAAATAGGCTTATTTCAGCAACTTAGACTTATTAAATAGGCCTATTAAATAGGCTTATTAAATAGACTTATTAAATAGACTCATTAAATACTTATTAATTAGGCTTATTAAATAGGCTTATTAAATAGACTTATTAAATAGGCTCAATAAATAGGCTTATTAAATAGGCTTATGAAATAGGCTCAATAAATAGGCTTATTAAAAAGGCTTATTAAATAGGTTTATTAAATAGACTTATTTAATAGGCTTATTAAATAGGCTCAATAAATAGGCTTATTAAATAGGCTCAATAAATAGGCTTATTAAATAGGCTCAATAAATAGGCTTATTAAATAGGCTCAATAAATAGGCTTATTAAATAGGCTCATTAAATACTTATTAAATAGACTTATTAAATAGACTTATTAAATAGGCTTATTAAATAGGCTTACTAAATAGGCTTATTAAATAGGCTTATTAAATAGACTTATTAAATAGCCTCATTAAATAGGCTTATTTTAGCAACTTAGGCTTATTAAATAGGTTTATTTCAGCAACTTAGACTTATTAAAGAGCCTTATTAAATAGGCTTATTTCAGCAACTTAGGCTTATTAAATAGCATTTTTAAATAGGTTTATTTCAGCAACTTAGACTTATTAAATAGCCTTATTAAATATGCTTATTTCAGCAACTTAGACTTATTAAATAGGCTTATTCAGCAACTTAGGCTTATTTAATAGTCTTATTTCAGCAACTTAGACTTATTAAATAGGCCTATTAAATAGGCTTATTAAATAGGCTTATTTCAGCAACTTAGACTTATTAAATAGGCCTATTAAATAGGCTTATTAAATAGACTTATTAAATAGGCTTATTAAATAGGCTCAATAAATAGGCTTATTAAATAGGCTCAATAAATAGGCTTATTAAATAGGCTCAATAAATAGGCTTATTAAATAGGCTCAATAAATAGGCTTATTAAATAGGCGCATTAAATACTTATTAAATAGGCTTATTAAATAGACTTATTAAATAGGCTCAATAAATAGGCTTATTAAATAGGCTTATGAAATAGGCTCAATAAATAGGTTTATTAAATAGGCTTATTAAATAGACTCATTAAATACTTATTAATTAGGCTTATTAAATAGGCTTATTAAATAGACTTATTAAATAGGCTCAATAAATAGGCTTATTAAATAGGCTTATGAAATAGGCTCAATAAATACTTATTAATTAGGCTTATTAAATAGGCTTATTAAATAGACTTATTAAATAGGCTCAATAAATAGGCTTATTAAATAGGCTTATGAAATAGGCTCAATAAATAGGCTTATTAAAAAGGCTTATTAAATAGGTTTATTAAATAGACTTATTAAATAGGCTTATTAAATAGGCTCAATAAATAGGCTTATTAAATAGGCTCAATAAATAGGCTTATTAAATAGGCTCAATAAATAGGCTTATTAAATAGGCTCAATAAATAGGCTTATTAAATAGGCTCATTAAATACTTATTAAATAGACTTATTAAATAGACTTATTAAATAGGCTTATTAAATAGGCTTACTAAATAGGCTTATTAAATAGGCTTATTAAATAGACTTATTAAATAGCCTCATTAAATAGGCTTATTTTAGCAACTTAGGCTTATTAAATAGGTTTATTTCAGCAACTTAGACTTATTAAAGAGCCTTATTAAATAGGCTTATTTCGGAAAAATAGGCTTAATAAATAGCATTTTTAAATAGGTTTATTTCAGCAACTTAGACTTATTAAATAGGCCTATTAAATAGGCTTATTAAATAGACTTATTAAATAGACTCATTAAATACTTATTAATTAGGCTTATTAAATAGGCTTATTAAATAGACTTATTAAATAGGCTCAATAAATAGGCTTATTAAATAGGCTTATGAAATAGGCTCAATAAATAGGCTTATTAAAAAGGCTTATTAAATAGGTTTATTAAATAGACTTATTAAATAGGCTTATTAAATAGGCTCAATAAATAGGCTTATTAAATAGGCTCAATAAATAGGCTTATTAAATAGGCTCAATAAATAGGCTTATTAAATAGGCTCATTAAATACTTATTAAATAGACTTATTAAATAGACTTATTAAATAGGCTTATTAAATAGGCTTACTAAATAGGCTTATTAAATAGGCTTATTAAATAGACTTATTAAATAGCCTCATTAAATAGGCTTATTTTAGCAACTTAGGCTTATTAAATAGGTTTATTTCAGCAACTTAGACTTATTAAAGAGCCTTATTAAATAGGCTTATTTCAGCAACTTAGGCTTATTAAATAAGCTTATTTCAGCAACTTATTTTTATTAAATAGCCTTATTAAGCAGGTTTATTTCAGCAACTTAGGCTTATTAAATAGCATTTTTAAATAGGTTTATTTCAGCAACTTAGACTTATTAAATAGCCTTATTAAATATGCTTATTTCAGCAACTTAGACTTATTAAATAGGCTTATTCAGCAACTTAGGCTTATTTAATAGGCTTTTTTCATCAACTTGGGCTTATTTAATAGGCTTATTTCAGCAACGTAGGCTTATTAAATAGGCTCATTCAGAAACTTAGGCTTATTAAAGAGGCTTATTTCAGCAACTTAGACTTATTAAATAGGCCTATTAAATAGGCTTATTAAATAGGCTTATTTCAGCAACTTAGACTTATTAAATAGGCCTATTAAATAGGCTTATTAAATAGACTTATTAAATAGGCTTATTAAATAGGCTCAATAAATAGGCTTATTAAATAGGCTCAATAAATTGGCTTATTAAATAGGCTCAATAAATAGGCTTATTAAATAGGCTCAACAAATAGGCTTATTAAATAGGCGCATTAAATACTTATTAAATAGGCTTATTAAATAGACTTATTAAATAGGCTCAATAAATAGGCTTATTAAATAGGCTTATGAAATAGGCTCAATAAATAGGTTTATTAAATAGGCTTATTAAATAGGTTTATTAAATAGACTTATTAAATAGGCTTATTAAATAGGCTTATTTCAGCAACTTAGGCTTATTAAATAAGCTTATTTCAGCAACTTATTTTTATTAAATAGCCTTATTAAGCAGGTTTATTTCAGCAACTTAGGCTTATTAAATAGCATTTTAAATAGGTTTATTTCAGCAACTTAGACTTATTAAATAGCCTTATTAAATATGCTTATTTCAGCAACTTAGACTTATTAAATAGGTTTATTCAGCAACTTAGGCTTATTAAATAGGCTTATTCAGCAACTTAGGCTTATTTAATAGGTTTTTTTCAGCAACTTAGGCTTATTTAATAGGCTTATTTCAGCAACTTAGGCTTATTAAATAGGCTCATTCAGAAACTTAGGCTTATTAAATAGGCTTATTTCAGCAACTTAGACTTATTAAATAGGCCTATTAAATAGGTATATTAAATAGGCTTATTTCAGCAACTTAAACTTATTAAATAGGCCTATTAAATAGGCTTATTAAATAGACTTATTAAATAGGCTTATTAAATAGGCTCAATAAATAGGCTTATTAAATAGGCTCAATAAATAGGCTTATTAAATAGGCTCAATAAATAGGCTTATTAAATAGGCTCAATAAATAGGCTTATTAAATAGGCGCATTAAATACTTATTAAATAGGCTTATTAAATAGACTTATTAAATAGCCTTATTAAATAGGCTTATTTCAGCAACTTAGGCTTATTAAATAAGCTTTTTTCAGCAACTTATGCTTATTAAATAGCCTTATTAAATAGGCTTATTTCAGCAACTTAGGCTTATTAAATAGCATTTTTAAATAGGTTTATTTCAGCAACTTAGGCTCATTAAATAGCCTTATTAAATAGGCTTATTTCAGCAATGTAGGCTTATTAAATAGGCTTATTTCAGCAACTTAAACTTATTAAATAGCCTTATTAAATAGGCTTATTTCAGCAATGTAGGCTTATTAAATAGGCTTATTTCAGCAACTTAAACTTATTAAATAGCCTTATTTCAGCAACGTAGGCTTATTAAATAGCCTTATTTCAGCAACTTAGACTTATTAAATAGGCTTATTCAACAACTTAGGCTTATTAAATAGCCTTATTAAATAGGCTTATTTCAGCAACTTAGACTTATTAAATAGGTTTATTCAGCAACTTAGGCTTATTAAATAGGCTTATTCAGCAACTTAGGCTTATTAAATAGGCTTATTTCAGCAACATAGGCTTATTAAATAGGCTCATTCAGCAACTTAGGCTTATTAAATAGGCTTATTTCAGCAACTTAGACTTATTAAAAAGGCCTATTAAATAGGCTTATTAAATAGGCTTATTTCAGCAACTTAGACTTATTAAATAGGCCTATTAAATAGGCTTATTAAATAGGCTTATTAAATAGGCTTATTTCAGCAACTTAGGCTTATTTAATAGGCTTATTAAATGGGCTTATTTCAGCAACTTAGGCTTATTAAATAGGCTTATTCAGCAACTTAGGCTTATTTAATAGGTTTTTTTCAGCAACTTAGGCTTATTTAATAGGCTTATTTCAGCAACTTAGGCTTATTAAATAGGCTCATTCAGAAACTTAGGCTTATTAAATAGGCTTATTTCAGCAACGTAGACTTATTAAATAGGCCTATTAAATAGGCTTATTAAATAGGCTTATTTCAGCAACTTAAACTTATTAAATAGGCCTATTAAATAGGCTTATTAAATAGACTTATTAAATAGGCTTATTAAATAGGCTCAATAAATAGGCTTATTAAATAGGCACAATAAATAGGCTTATTAAATAGGCTCAATAAATAGGCTTATTAAATAGGCTCAATAAATAGGCTTATTAAATAGGCGCATTAAATACTTATTAAATAGGCTTATTAAATAGACTTATTAAATAGCCTTATTAAATAGGCTTATTTCAGCAACTTAGGCTTATTAAATAAGCTTATTTCAGCAACTTATGCTTATTAAATAGCCTTATTAAATAGGCTTATTTCAGCAACTTAGGCTTATTAAATAGGTTTATTTCAGCAACTTAGACTTATTAAATATACCTTTTTAAATAGGCTTAGTTCAGAAACTTAGGCTTATTAAATAGGCTTATTTCAGCAACTTAGGCTCATTAAATAGCCTTATTAAATAGGCTTATTTCAGCAATGTAGGCTTATTAAATAGGCTTATTTCAGCAACTTAAACTTATTAAATAGCCTTATATCAGCAACGTAGGCTTATTAAATAGCCTTATTTCAGCAACTTAGACTTATTAAATAGGCTTATTCAGCAACTTAGGCTCATTAAATAGCCTTATTAAATAGGCTTATTTCAGCAACTTAGACTTATTAAATAGGCTTATTTCAGCAACATAGGCTTATTAAATAGGCTCATTCAGCAACTTAGGCTTATTAAATAGGCTTCTTTCAGCAACTTAGACTTATTAAATAGGCCTATTAAATAGGCTTATTAAATAGGCTTATTTCAGCAATGTAGGCTTATTAAATAGGCTTATTTCAGCAACTTAAACTTATTAAATAGCCTTATTTCAGCAACGTAGGCTTATTAAATAGCCTTATTTCAGCAACTTAGACTTATTAAATAGGCTTATTCAGCAACTTAGGCTTATTAAATAGCCTAATTAAATAGGCTTATTTCAGCAACTTAGACTTATTAAATAGGTTTATTCAGCAACTTAGGCTTATTAAATAGGCTTATTCAGCAACTTAGGCTTATTAAATAGGCTTATTTCAGCAACATAGGCTTATTAAATAGGCTCATTCAGCAACTTAGGCTTATTAAATAGGCTTATTTCAGCAACTTAGACTTATTAAATAGGCCTATTAAATAGGCTTATTAAATAGGCTTATTTCAGCAACTTAGACTTATTAAATAGGCCTATTAAATAGGCTTATTAAATAGGCTTATTAAATAGGCTTATTTCAGCAACTTAGGCTTATTTAATAGGCTTATTAAATGGGCTTATTTCAGCAACTTAGGCTTATTAAATAGGCTCATTCAGAAACTTAGGCATATTAAATAGGCTTATTTCAGCAACGTAGACTTATTAAATAGGCCTATTAAATAGGCTTATTAAATAGGCTTATTTCAGCAACTTAAACTTATTAAATAGGCCTATTAAATAGGCTTATTAAATAGACTTATTAAATAGGCTTATTAAATAGGCTCAATAAATAGGCTTATTAAATAGGCTCAATAAATAGGCTTATTAAATAGGCTCAATAAATAGGCTTATTAAATAGGCTCAATAAATAGGCTTATTAAATAGGCGCATTAAATACTTATTAAATAGGCTTATTAAATAGACTTATTAAATAGCCTAATTAAATAGGCTTATTTCAGCAACTTAGGCTTATTAAATAAGCTTATTTCAGCAACTTATGCTTATTAAATAGCCTTATTAAATAGGCTTATTTCAGCAACTTAGGCTTATTAAATAGCATTTTTAAATAGGTTTATTTCAGCAACTTAGACTTATTAAATATACCTTTTTAAATAGGCTTAGTTCAGAAACTTAGGCTTATTAAATAGGCTTATTTCAGCAACTTAGGCTCATTAAATAGCCTTATTAAATAGGCTTATTTCAGCAATGTAGGCTTATTAAATAGGCTTATTTCAGCAACTTAAACTTATTAAATAGCCTTATTTCAGCAACGTAGGCTTATTAAATAGCCTTATTTCAGCAACTTAGACTTATTAAATAGGCTTATTCAGCAACTTAGGCTCATTAAATAGCCTTATTAAATAGGCTTATTTCAGCAACTTAGACTTATTAAATAGGTTTATTCAGCAACTTAGGCTTATTAAATAGGCTTATTCAGCAACTTAGTCTTATTAAATAGGCTTATTTCAGCAACATAGGCTTATTAAATAGGCTCATTCAGCAACTTAGGCTTATTAAATAGGCTTCTTTCAGCAATTTAGACTTATTAAATATACCTTTTTAAATAGGCTTAGTTCAGAAACTTAGGCTTATTAAATAGGCTTATTTCAGCAACTTAGGCTCATTAAATAGCCTTATTAAATAGGCTTATTTCAGCAATGTAGGCTTATTAAATAGGCTTATTTCAGCAACTTAAACTTATTAAATAGCCTTATTTCAGCAACGTAGGCTTATTAAATAGCCTTATTTCAGCAACTTAGACTTATTAAATAGGCTTATTCAGCAACTTAGGCTCATTAAATAGCCTTATTAAATAGGCTTATTTCAGCAACTTAGACTTATTAAATAGGTTTATTCAGCAACTTAGGCTTATTAAATAGGCTTATTCAGCAACTTAGGCTTATTAAATAGGCTTATTTCAGCAACATAGGCTTATTAAATAGGCTCATTCAGCAACTTAGGCTTATTAAATAGGCTTCTTTCAGCAACTTAGACTTATTAAATAGGCCTATTAAATAGGCTTATTAAATAGGCTTATTTCAGCAACTTAGGCTTATTTAATAGGCTTATTAAATGGGCTTATTTCAGCAACTTAGGCTTATTAAATAGGCTTATTTCAGCAACTTAGACTTATTAAATATCCTTATTTCAGCAACTTACGCTTATTAAATTGGCTTATTTCAGCAACTTAGGCTTATTAAATAGCCTAATTAAGTAGGCTTATTTCAGCAACTTGGAATTATTAAATAGACTTATTTCAGCAACTTACGCTGATTAAAAATGCTTATTTCAGCAACTTAGACTTATTAAATAGCCTTATTTCAGCAACTTAGACTCATTAAATAGGTTTATTTCAGCAACTTATGCTTATTAAATATACTTATTTCAGCAACTTAGGCTTATTAAATAGGCTTATTTCAGCAACTTAGACTTATTAAATAGCTTTATTTCAGCAACTTAGGCTTATTAAATAGGCTTATTTCAGCAACTTAGGCTTATTAAATAGCCTTATTTCAGCAACTTAAACTTATTAAATAGGCTTATTTCAGCAACTTAGGCTTATTAAATAGGCTTATTCAGCAACTTAGGCTTATTAAATAGGCTTATTTCAGCAACTTAGGCTTATTAAATAGGCTCATTCAGAAACTTAGGCTTATTAAATAGGCTTATTTCAGCAAATTAGACTTATTAAATAGGCCTATTAAATAGGCTTATTAAATAGGCTTATTTCTGCAACTTAGACTTATTAAATAGGCCTATTAAATAGGCTTATTAAATAGACTTATTAAATAGGCTCATTAAATACTTATTAATTAGGCTTATTAAATAGGCTCAATAAATAGGCTTATTAAATAGGCTTATTAAATAGGCTTATTAAATAGACTTATTAAATAGGCTCAATAAATAGGCTTATTAAATAGGCTTATTAAATAGGCTCAATAAATAGGCTTATTAAATAGGCTTAATAAATAGGCTCAATAAATAGGCTTATTAAATAGGCATATTAAATAGGCTTATTAAATAGACTTATTAAATAGGCTTATTTCAGCAACTTAGGCTTATTAAATAAGCTTATTTCAGCAACTTATGCTTATTAAATAGCCTTATTAAACATGTTTATTTCAGCAACTTAGGCATATTAAATAGCATTTTTAAATAGGTTTATTTCAGCAACTTAGACTTATTAAATATACCTTTTAAATAGGCTTAGTTCAGAAACTTAGGCTTATTAAATAGGCTTATTTCAGCAACTGAGGCTCATTAAATAGCCTTATTAAATAGGCTTATTTCAGCAACTTAGGCTTATTAAATAGGCTTATTTCAGCAACTTAAACTTATTAAATAGCCTTATTTCAGCAACTTAGGCTTATTAAATAGCCTTATTTCAGCAACTTAGACTTATTAAATAGGCTTATTCAGCAACTTAGGCTTATTAAATAGCCTTATTAAATAGGCTCATTTCAGCAACTTAGACTTATTAAATAGGTTTATTCAGCAACTTAGGCTTATTAAATAGGCTTATTCAGCAACTTATGCTTATTAAATAGCCTTATTAAATAGGCTTATTTCAGCAACTTAGGCTTATTAAATAGCATTTTTAAATAGGTTTATTTCAGCAACTTAGACTTATTAAATATACCTTTTTAAATAGGCTTAGTTCAGAAACTTAGGCTTATTAAAAAGGCTTATTTCAGCAACTTATGCTCATTAAATAGCCTTATTAAATAGGCTTATTTCAGCAATGTAGGCTTATTAAATAGGCTTATTTCAGCAACTTAAACTTATTAAATAGCCTTATTTCAGCAACGTAGGCTTATTAAATAGCCTTATTTCAGCAACTTAGACTTATTAAATAGGCTTATTCAGCAACTTAGGCTCATTAAATAGCCTTATTAAATAGGATTATTTCAGCAACTTAGACTTATTAAATAGGTTTATTCAGCAACTTAGGCATATTAAATAGGCTTATTCAGCAACTTAGGCTTATTAAATAGGCTTATTTCAGCAACATAGGCTTATTAAATAGGCTCATTCAGCAACTTAGGCTTATTAAATAGGCTTCTTTCAGCAACTTAGACTTATTAAATAGGCCTATTAAATAGGCTTATTAAATAGGCTTATTTCAGCAACTTAGACTTATTAAATAGGTCTATTAAATAGGCTTATTAAATAGGCTTATTAAATAGGCTTATTTCAGCAACTTAGGCTTATTTAATAGGCTTATTAAATGGGCTTATTTCAGCAACTTAGGCTTATTAAATAGGCTTATTTCAGCAACTTAGACTTATTAAATATCCTTATTTCAGCAACTTACGCTTATTAAATTGGCTTATTTCAGCAACTTAGGCTTATTCAATAGCCTAATTAAGTAGGCTTATTTCAGCAACTTGGGATTATTAAATAGACTTATTTCAGCAACTTACGCTGATTAAAAATGCTTATTTCAGCAACTTAGACTTATTAAATAGCCTTATTTCAGCAACTTAGACTCATTAAATAGGTTTATTTCAGCAACTTATGCTTATTAAATATACTTATTTCAGCAACTTAGGCTTATTAAATAGGCTTATTTCAGCAACTTAGACTTATTAAATAGCTTTATTTCAGCAACTTAGGCTTATTAAATAGGCTTATTTCAGCAACTTAGGCTTATTAAATAGCCTTATTTCAGCAACTTAAACTTATTAAATAGGCTTATTTCAGCAACTTAGGCTTATTAAATAGGCTTATTCAGCAACTTAGGCTTATTAAATAGGCTTATTTTAACAACTTAGGCTTATTAAATAGGCTCATTCAGAAACTTAGGCTTATTAAATAGGCTTATTTGAGCAAATTAGACTTATTAAATACGCCTATTAAATAGGCTTATTAAATAGGCTTATTTCTGCAACTTAGACTTATTAAATAGGCCTATTAAATAGGCTTATTAAATAGACGTATTAAATAGGCTCATTAAATACTTATTAATTAGGCTTATTAAATAGGCTCAATAAATAGGCTTATTAAATAGGCTTATTAAATAGGCTTATTAAATAGACTTATTAAATAGGCTCAATAAATAGGCTTATTAAATAGGCTTATTAAATAGGCTCAATAAATAGGCTTATTAAATAGGCTTATTAAATAGGCTCAATAAATAGGCTTATTAAATAGGCTTATTAAATAGGCTTATTAAATAGACTTATTAAATAGGCTTATTTCAGCAACTTAGGCTTATTAAATAAGCTTATTTCAGCAACTTATGCTTATTAAATAGCCTTATTAAACAGGTTTATTTCAGCAACTTAGGCTTATTAAATAGCATTTTTAAATAGGTTTATTTCAGCAACTTAGACTTATTAAATATACCTTTTTAAATAGGCTTAGTTCAGAAACTTAGGCTTATTAAATAGGCTTATTTCAGCAACTGAGGCTCATTAAATAGCCTTATTAAATAGGCTTATTTCAGCAACTTAGGCTCATTAAATAGGCTTATTTCAGCAACTTAAACTTATTAAATAGCCTTATTTCAGCAACTTAGGCTTATTAAATAGCCTTATTTCAGCAACTTAGACTTAATAAATAGGCTTATTCAGCAACTTAGGCTTATTAAATAGCCTTATTAAATAGGCTTATTTCAGCAACTTAGACTTATTAAATAGGCTTATTCAGCAACTTAGGCTTATTAAATAGGCTTATTTCAGCAACTTAGGCAAATTAAATAGGCTCATTCAGCAACTTAGGCTTATTAAATAGGCTTATTTCAGCAACTTAGACTTATTAAATAGGCCTATTAAATAGGCGTATTAAATAGGCTTATTTCAGCAACTTAGACTTATTAAATAGGCCTATTAAATAGGCTTATTAAATAGGCTTATTAAATAGGCTTATTTCAGCAACTTAGGCTTATTAAATAGGCTTATTAAATGGGCTTATTTCAGCAACTTAGGCTTATTAAATAGGCTTATTTCAGCAACTTAGACTTATTAAATAGCGTTATTTCAGCAACTTACGCTTATTAAATAGGCTTATTTCAGCAACTTAGGCTTATTAAATAGCCTAATTAAGTAGGCTTATTTCAGCAACTTGGGATTATTAAATAGACTTATTTCAGCAACTTATGCTGATTAAAAAGGCTTATTTCAGCAACTTAGACTTATTAAATAGCCTTATTTCAGCAACTTAGACTCATTAAATAGGTTTATTTCAGCAACTTATGCTTATTAAATATACTTATTTCAGCAACTTAGGCTTATTAAATAGGCTTATTTCAGCAACTTAGACTTATTAAATAGCTTTATTTCAGCAACTTAGGCTTATTAAATAGGCTTATTTCAGCAACTTAGGCTTATTAAATAGCCTTATTTCAGCAACTTAAACTTATTAAATAGGCTTATTTCAGCAACTTAGGCTTATTAAATAGGCTTATTCAGCAACTTAGGCTTATTAAATAGGCTTATTTCAGCAACTTAGGCTTATTAAATAGGCTCATTCAGAAACTTAGGCTTATTAAATAGGCTTATTTCAGCAACTTAGACTTATTAAATAGGCCTATTAAATAGGCTTATTAAATAGGCTTATTTCAGCAACTTAGACTTATTAAATAGGCCTATTAAATAGGCGTATTAAATAGGCTTATTTCAGCAACTTAGACTTATTAAATAGGCCTATTTAATAGGCTTATTAAATAGGCTTATTAAATAGGCTTATTTCAGCAACTTAGGCTTATTAAATAGGCTTATTAAATGGGCTTATTTCAGCAACTTAGGCTTATTAAATAGGCTTATTTCAGCAACTTAGACTTATTAAATAGCGTTATTTCAGCAACTTACGCTTATTAAATAGGCTTATTTCAGCAACTTAGTCTTATTAAATAGCCTAATTAAGTAGGCTTATTTCAGCAACTTAGGCTTATTAAATAGCATTTTTAAATAGGTTTATTTCAGCAACTTAGACTTATTAAATATACCTTTTTAAATAGGCTTAGTTCAGAAACTTAGGCTTATTAAATAGGCTTATTTCAGCAACTTAGGCTCATTAAATTGCCTTATTAAATAGGCTTATTTCAGCAATGTAGGCTTATTAAATAGGCATATTTCAGCAACTTAAACTTATTAAATAGCCTTATTTCAGCAACGTAGGCTTATTAAATAGCCTTATTTCAGCAACTTAGACTTATTAAATAGGCTTATTCAGCAACTTAGGCTTATTAAATAGCCTTATTAAATAGGCTTATTTCAGCAACTTAGACTTATTAAATAGGTTTATTCAGCAACTTAGGCTTATTAAATAGGCTTATTCAGCAACTTAGGCTTATTAAATAGGCTTATTTCAGCAACATAGGCTTATTAAATAGGCTCATTCAGGAACTTAGGCTTATTAAATAGGCTTATTTCAGCAACTTAGACTTATTAAATAGGCCTATTAAATAGGCTTATTAAATAGGCTTATTTCAGCAACTTAGACTTATTAAATAGGCCTATTAAATAGGCTTATTAAATAGGCTTATTAAATAGGCTTATTTCAGCAACTTAGGCTTATTTAATAGGCTTATTAAATGGGCTTATTTCAGCAACTTAGGCTTATTAAATAGGCTTATTCAGCAACTTAGGCTTATTTAATAGGTTTTTTTCAGCAACTTAGGCTTATTTAATAGGCTTATTTCAGCAACTTAGGCTTATTAAATAGGCTCATTCAGAAACTTAGGCTTATTAAATAGGCTTATTTCAGCAACGTAAACTTATTAAATAGGCCTATTAAATAGGCTTATTAAATAGGCTTATTTCAGCAACTTAAACTTATTAAATAGGCCTATTAAATAGGCTTATTAAATAGACTTATTAAATAGGCTTATTAAATAGGCTCAATAAATAGGCTTATTAAATAGGCTCAATAAATAGGCTTATTAAATAGGCGCATTAAATACTTATTAAATAGGCTTATTAAATAGACTTATTAAATAGCCTTATTAAATAGGCTTATTTCAGCAACTTAGGCTTATTAAATAAGCTTATTTCAGCAACTTATGCTTATTAAATAGCCTTATTAAATAGGCTTATTTCAGCAACTTAGGCTTATTAAATAGCATTTTTAAATAGGTTTATTTCAGCAACTTAGACTTATTAAATATACCTTTTTAAATAGGCTTAGTTCAGAAACTTAGGCTTATTAAAAAGGCTTATTTCAGCAACTTAGGCTCATTAAATAGCCTTATTAAATAGGCTTATTTCAGCAATGTAGGCTTATTAAATAGGCTTATTTCAGCAACTTAAACTTATTAAATAGCCTTATTTCAGCAACGTAGGCTTATTAAATAGCCTTATTTCAGCAACTTAGACTTATTAAATAGGCTTATTCAGCAACTTAGGCTCATTAAATAGCCTTATTAAATAGGATTATTTCAGCAACTTAGACTTATTAAATAGGTTTATTCAGCAACTTAGGCATATTAAATAGGCTTATTCAGCAACTTAGGCTTATTAAATAGGCTTATTTCAGCAACATAGGCTTATTAAATAGGCTCATTCAGCAACTTAGGCTTATTAAATAGGCTTCTTTCAGCAACTTAGACTTATTAAATAGGCCTATTAAATAGGCTTATTAAATAGGCTTATTTCAGCAACTTAGACTTATTAAATAGGTCTATTAAATAGGCTTATTAAATAGGCTTATTAAATTGGCTTATTTCAGCAACTTAGGCTTATTTAATAGGCTTATTAAATGGGCTTATTTCAGCAACTTAGGCTTATTAAATAGGCTTATTTCAGCAACTTAGACTTATTAAATATCCTTATTTCAGCAACTTACGCTTATTAAATTGGCTTATTTCAGCAACTTAGGCTTATTAAATAGCCTAATTAAGTAGGCTTATTTCAGCAACTTGGGATTATTAAATAGACTTATTTCAGCAACTTACGCTGATTAAAAATGCTTATTTCAGCAACTTAGACTTATTAAATAGCCTTATTTCAGCAACTTAGACTCATTAAATAGGTTTATTTCAGCAACTTATGCTTATTAAATATACTTATTTCAGCAACTTAGGCTTATTAAATAGGCTTATTTCAGCAACTTAGGCTTATTAAATAGCCTTATTTCAGCAACTTAAACTTATTAAATAGGCTTATTTCAGCAACTTAGGCTTATTAAATAGGCTTATTCAGCAACTTAGGCTTATTAAATAGGCTTATTTCAACAACTTAGGCTTATTAAATAGGCTCATTCAGAAACTTAGGCTTATTAAATAGGCTTATTTGAGCAAATTAGACTTATTAAATACGCCTATTAAATAGGCTTATTAAATAGGCTTATTTCTGCAACTTAGACTTATTAAATAGGCCTATTAAATAGGCTTATTAAATAGACGTATTAAATAGGCTCATTAAATACTTATTAATTAGGCTTATTAAATAGGCTCAATAAATAGGCTTATTAAATAGGCTTATTAAATAGGCTTATTAAATAGACTTATTAAATAGGCTCAATAAATAGGCTTATTAAATAGGCTTATTAAATAGGCTCAATAAATAGGCTTATTAAATAGGCTTATTAAATAGGCTCAATAAATAGGCTTATTAAATAGGCTTATTAAATAGGCTTATTAAATAGACTTATTAAATAGGCTTATTTCAGCAACTTAGGCTTATTAAATAAGCTTATTTCAGCAACTTATGCTTATTAACTAGCCTTATTAAACAGGTTTATTTCAGAAACTTAGGCTTATTAAATAGCATTTTTAAATAGGTTTATTTCAGCAACTTAGACTTATTAAATATACCTTTTTAAATAGGCTTAGTTCAGAAACTTAGGCTTATTAAATAGGCTTATTTCAGCAACTGAGGCTCATTAAATAGCCTTATTAAATAGGCTTATTTCAGCAACTTAGGCTCATTAAATAGGCTTATTTCAGCAACTTAAACTTATTAAATAGCCTTATTTCAGCAACTTAGGCTTATTAAATAGCCTTATTTCAGCAACTTAGACTTATTAAATAGGCTTATTCAGCAACTTAGGCTTATTAAATAGCCTTATTAAATAGGCTTATTTCAGCAACTTAGACTTATTAAATAGGCTTATTCAGCAACTTAGGCTTATTAAATAGGCTTATTTCAGCAACTTAGGCAAATTAAATAGGCTCATTCAGCAACTTAGGCTTATTAAATAGGCTTATTTCAGCAACTTAGACTTATTAAATAGGCCTATTAAATAGGCGTATTAAATAGGCTTATTTCAGCAACTTAGACTTATTAAATAGGCCTATTAAATAGGCTTATTAAATAGGCTTATTAAATAGGCTTATTTCAGCAACTTAGGCTTATTAAATAGGCTTATTAAATGGGCTTATTTCAGCAACTTAGGCTTATTAAATAGGCTTATTTCAGCAACTTAGACTTATTAAATAGCGTTATTTCAGCAACTTACGCTTATTAAATAGGCTTATTTCAGCAACTTAGGCTTATTAAATAGCCTAATTAAGTAGGCTTATTTCAGCAACTTGGGATTATTAAATAGACTTATTTCAGCAACTTATGCTGATTAAAAATGCTTATTTCAGCAACTTAGACTTATTAAATAGCCTTATTTCAGCAACTTAGACTCATTAAATAGGTTTATTTCAGCAACTTATGCTTATTAAATATACTTATTTCAGAAACTTAGGCTTATTAAATAGGCTTATTTCAGCAACTTAGACTTATTAAATAGCTTTATTTCAGCAACTTAGGCTTATTAAATAGGCTTATTTCAGCAACTTAGGCTTATTAAATAGCCTTATTTCAGCAACTTAAACTTATTAAATAGGCTTATTTCAGCAACTTAGGCTTATTAAATAGTCTTATTCAGCAACTTAGGCTTATTAAATAGGCTTATTTCAGCAACTTAGACTTATTAAATAGGCTCATTCAGAAACTTAGGCTTATTAAATAGGCTTATTTCAGCAACTTAGACTTATTAAATAGGCCTATTAAATAGGCTTATTAAATAGGCTTATTTCAGCAACTTAGACTTATTAAATAGGCCTATTAAATAGGCGTATTAAATAGGCTTATTTCAGCAACTTAGACTTATTAAATAGGCCTATTAAATAGGCTTATTAAATAGGCTTATTAAATAGGCTTATTTCAGCAACTTAGGCTTATTAAATAGGCTTATTAAATGGGCTTATTTCAGCAACTTAGGCTTATTAAATAGGCTTATTTCAGCAACTTAGACTTATTAAATAGCGTTATTTCAGCAACTTACGCTTATTAAATAGGCTTATTTCAGCAACTTAGGCTTATTAAATAGCCTAATTAAGTAGGCTTATTTCAGCAACTTGGTATTATTAAATAGACTTATTTCAGCAACTTACGCTGATTAAAAAGGCTTATTTCAGCAACTTAGACTTATTAAATAGCCTTATTTCAGCAACTTAGACTCATTAAATAGGTTCATTTCAGCAACTTATGCTTATTAAATATACTTATTTCAGCAACTTAGGCTTATTAAATAGGCTTATTTCAGCAACTTAGACTTATTAAATAGCTTTATTTCAGCAACTTAGGCTTATTAAATAGGCTTATTTCAGCAACTTAGGCTTATTAAATAGCCTTATTTCAGCAACTTAAACTTATTAAATAGGCTTATTTCAGCAACTTAGGCTTATTAAATAGGCTTATTCAGCAACTTAGGCTTATTAAATAGGCTTATTTCAGCAACTTAGGCTTATTAAATAGGCTCATTCAGAAACTTAGGCTTATTAAATAGGCTTATTTCAGCAACTTAGACTTATTAAATAGGCCTATTAAATAGGCTTATTAAATAGGCTTATTTCAGCAACTTAGACTTATTAATAGGCCTATTAAATAGGCTTATTAAATAGACTTATTAAATAGGCTCATTAAATACGCTCAATAAATAGGCTTATTAAATAGTTTTTTTTTAAATAGACTTATTAAATAGGCTTATTAAATAGGCTCAATAAATAGGCTTATTAAATAGGCTCAATAAATAGGCTTATTAAATAGGCTCAATAAATAGGCTTATTAAATAGGCTCAATAAATAGGCTTATTAAATAGTCTCATTAAATACTTATTAAATAGACTTATTAAATAGACTTATTAAATAGGCTTATTAAATAGGCTTATTAAATAGGCTTATTAAATAGGCTTATTAAATAGACTTATTAAATAGCCTCATTAAATAGGCTTATTTTAGCAACTTAGGCTTATTAAATAGGTTTATTTCAGCAACTTAGACTTATTAAAGAGGCTTATTAAATAGACTTATTTCAGCAACTTATGCTGATTAAAAAGGCTTATTTCAGCAACTTAGACTTATTAAATAGCCTTATTTCAGCAACTTAGACTCATTAAATAGGTTTATTTCAGCAACTTATGCTTATTAAATATACTTATTTCAGCAACTTAGGCTTATTAAATAGGCTTATTTCAGCAACTTAGACTTATTAAATAGCTTTATTTCAGCAACTTAGGCTTATTAAATAGGCTTATTTCAGCAACTTAGGCTTATTAAATAGCCTTATTTCAGCAACTTAAACTTATTAAATAGGCTTATTTCAGCAACTTAGGCTTATTAAATAGGCTTATTCAGCAACTTAGGCTTATTAAATAGGCTTATTTCAGCAACTTAGGCTTATTAAATAGGCTCATTCAGAAACTTAGGCTTATTAAATAGGCTTATTTCAGCAACTTAGACTTATTAAATAGGCCTATTAAATAGGCTTATTAAATAGGCTTATTTCAGCAACTTAGACTTATTAAATAGGCCTATTAAATAGGCGTATTAAATAGGCTTATTTCAGCAACTTAGACTTATTAAATAGGCCTATTTAATAGGCTTATTAAATAGGCTTATTAAATAGGCTTATTTCAGCAACTTAGGCTTATTAAATAGGCTTATTAAATGGGCTTATTTCAGCAACTTAGGCTTATTAAATAGGCTTATTTCAGCAACTTAGACTTATTAAATAGCGTTATTTCAGCAACTTACGCTTATTAAATAGGCTTATTTCAGCAACTTAGTCTTATTAAATAGCCTAATTAAGTAGGCTTATTTCAGCAACTTAGGCTTATTAAATAGCATTTTTAAATAGGTTTATTTCAGCAACTTAGACTTATTAAATATACCTTTTTAAATAGGCTTAGTTCAGAAACTTAGGCTTATTAAATAGGCTTATTTCAGCAACTTAGGCTCATTAAATTGCCTTATTAAATAGGCTTATTTCAGCAATGTAGGCTTATTAAATAGGCTTATTTCAGCAACTTAGGCTCATTAAATAGCCTTATTAAATAGGCTTATTTCAGCAATGTAGGCTTATTAAATAGGCTTATTTCAGCAACTTAAACTTATTAAATAGCCTTATTTCAGCAACGTAGGCTTATTAAATAGCCTTATTTCAGCAACTTAGACTTATTAAATAGGCTTATTCAGCAACTTAGGCTCATTAAATAGCCTTATTAAATAGGATTATTTCAGCAACTTAGACTTATTAAATAGGTTTATTCAGCAACTTAGGCATATTAAATAGGCTTATTCAGCAACTTAGGCTTATTAAATAGGCTTATTTCAGCAACATAGGCTTATTAAATAGGCTCATTCAGCAACTTAGGCTTATTAAATAGGCTTCTTTCAGCAACTTAGACTTATTAAATAGGCCTATTAAATAGGCTTATTAAATAGGCTTATTTCAGCAACTTAGACTTATTAAATAGGTCTATTAAATAGGCTTATTAAATAGGCTTATTAAATTGGCTTATTTCAGCAACTTAGGCTTATTTAATAGGCTTATTAAATGGGCTTATTTCAGCAACTTAGGCTTATTAAATAGGCTTATTTCAGCAACTTAGACTTATTAAATATCCTTATTTCAGCAACTTACGCTTATTAAATTGGCTTATTTCAGCAACTTAGGCTTATTAAATAGCCTAATTAAGTAGGCTTATTTCAGCAACTTGGGATTATTAAATAGACTTATTTCAGCAACTTACGCTGATTAAAAATGCTTATTTCAGCAACTTAGACTTATTAAATAGCCTTATTTCAGCAACTTAGACTCATTAAATAGGTTTATTTCAGCAACTTATGCTTATTAAATATACTTATTTCAGCAACTTAGGCTTATTAAATAGGCTTATTTCAGCAACTTAGGCTTATTAAATAGCCTTATTTCAGCAACTTAAACTTATTAAATAGGCTTATTTCAGCAACTTAGGCTTATTAAATAGGCTTATTCAGCAACTTAGGCTTATTAAATAGGCTTATTTCAACAACTTAGGCTTATTAAATAGGCTCATTCAGAAACTTAGGCTTATTAAATAGGCTTATTTGAGCAAATTAGACTTATTAAATACGCCTATTAAATAGGCTTATTAAATAGGCTTATTTCTGCAACTTAGACTTATTAAATAGGCCTATTAAATAGGCTTATTAAATAGACGTATTAAATAGGCTCATTAAATACTTATTAATTAGGCTTATTAAATAGGCTCAATAAATAGGCTTATTAAATAGGCTTATTAAATAGGCTTATTAAATAGACTTATTAAATAGGCTCAATAAATAGGCTTATTAAATAGGCTTATTAAATAGGCTCAATAAATAGGCTTATTAAATAGGCTTATTAAATAGGCTCAATAAATAGGCTTATTAAATAGGCTTATTAAATAGGCTTATTAAATAGACTTATTAAATAGGCTTATTTCAGCAACTTAGGCTTATTAAATAAGCTTATTTCAGCAACTTATGCTTATTAACTAGCCTTATTAAACAGGTTTATTTCAGAAACTTAGGCTTATTAAATAGCATTTTTAAATAGGTTTATTTCAGCAACTTAGACTTATTAAATATACCTTTTTAAATAGGCTTAGTTCAGAAACTTAGGCTTATTAAATAGGCTTATTTCAGCAACTGAGGCTCATTAAATAGCCTTATTAAATAGGCTTATTTCAGCAACTTAGGCTCATTAAATAGGCTTATTTCAGCAACTTAAACTTATTAAATAGCCTTATTTCAGCAACTTAGGCTTATTAAATAGCCTTATTTCAGCAACTTAGACTTATTAAATAGGCTTATTCAGCAACTTAGGCTTATTAAATAGCCTTATTAAATAGGCTTATTTCAGCAACTTAGACTTATTAAATAGGCTTATTCAGCAACTTAGGCTTATTAAATAGGCTTATTTCAGCAACTTAGGCAAATTAAATAGGCTCATTCAGCAACTTAGGCTTATTAAATAGGCTTATTTCAGCAACTTAGACTTATTAAATAGGCCTATTAAATAGGCGTATTAAATAGGCTTATTTCAGCAACTTAGACTTATTAAATAGGCCTATTAAATAGGCTTATTAAATAGGCTTATTAAATAGGCTTATTTCAGCAACTTAGGCTTATTAAATAGGCTTATTAAATGGGCTTATTTCAGCAACTTAGGCTTATTAAATAGGCTTATTTCAGCAACTTAGACTTATTAAATAGCGTTATTTCAGCAACTTACGCTTATTAAATAGGCTTATTTCAGCAACTTAGGCTTATTAAATAGCCTAATTAAGTAGGCTTATTTCAGCAACTTGGGATTATTAAATAGACTTATTTCAGCAACTTATGCTGATTAAAAATGCTTATTTCAGCAACTTAGACTTATTAAATAGCCTTATTTCAGCAACTTAGACTCATTAAATAGGTTTATTTCAGCAACTTATGCTTATTAAATATACTTATTTCAGAAACTTAGGCTTATTAAATAGGCTTATTTCAGCAACTTAGACTTATTAAATAGCTTTATTTCAGCAACTTAGGCTTATTAAATAGGCTTATTTCAGCAACTTAGGCTTATTAAATAGCCTTATTTCAGCAACTTAAACTTATTAAATAGGCTTATTTCAGCAACTTAGGCTTATTAAATAGTCTTATTCAGCAACTTAGGCTTATTAAATAGGCTTATTTCAGCAACTTAGACTTATTAAATAGGCTCATTCAGAAACTTAGGCTTATTAAATAGGCTTATTTCAGCAACTTAGACTTATTAAATAGGCCTATTAAATAGGCTTATTAAATAGGCTTATTTCAGCAACTTAGACTTATTAAATAGGCCTATTAAATAGGCGTATTAAATAGGCTTATTTCAGCAACTTAGACTTATTAAATAGGCCTATTAAATAGGCTTATTAAATAGGCTTATTAAATAGGCTTATTTCAGCAACTTAGGCTTATTAAATAGGCTTATTAAATGGGCTTATTTCAGCAACTTAGGCTTATTAAATAGGCTTATTTCAGCAACTTAGACTTATTAAATAGCGTTATTTCAGCAACTTACGCTTATTAAATAGGCTTATTTCAGCAACTTAGGCTTATTAAATAGCCTAATTAAGTAGGCTTATTTCAGCAACTTGGTATTATTAAATAGACTTATTTCAGCAACTTACGCTGATTAAAAAGGCTTATTTCAGCAACTTAGACTTATTAAATAGCCTTATTTCAGCAACTTAGACTCATTAAATAGGTTCATTTCAGCAACTTATGCTTATTAAATATACTTATTTCAGCAACTTAGGCTTATTAAATAGGCTTATTTCAGCAACTTAGACTTATTAAATAGCTTTATTTCAGCAACTTAGGCTTATTAAATAGGCTTATTTCAGCAACTTAGGCTTATTAAATAGCCTTATTTCAGCAACTTAAACTTATTAAATAGGCTTATTTCAGCAACTTAGGCTTATTAAATAGGCTTATTCAGCAACTTAGGCTTATTAAATAGGCTTATTTCAGCAACTTAGGCTTATTAAATAGGCTCATTCAGAAACTTAGGCTTATTAAATAGGCTTATTTCAGCAACTTAGACTTATTAAATAGGCCTATTAAATAGGCTTATTAAATAGGCTTATTTCAGCAACTTAGACTTATTAATAGGCCTATTAAATAGGCTTATTAAATAGACTTATTAAATAGGCTCATTAAATACGCTCAATAAATAGGCTTATTAAATAGTTTTTTTTTAAATAGACTTATTAAATAGGCTTATTAAATAGGCTCAATAAATAGGCTTATTAAATAGGCTCAATAAATAGGCTTATTAAATAGGCTCAATAAATAGGCTTATTAAATAGGCTCAATAAATAGGCTTATTAAATAGTCTCATTAAATACTTATTAAATAGACTTATTAAATAGACTTATTAAATAGGCTTATTAAATAGGCTTATTAAATAGGCTTATTAAATAGGCTTATTAAATAGACTTATTAAATAGCCTCATTAAATAGGCTTATTTTAGCAACTTAGGCTTATTAAATAGGTTTATTTCAGCAACTTAGACTTATTAAAGAGGCTTATTAAATAGACTTATTTCAGCAACTTATGCTGATTAAAAAGGCTTATTTCAGCAACTTAGACTTATTAAATAGCCTTATTTCAGCAACTTAGACTCATTAAATAGGTTTATTTCAGCAACTTATGCTTATTAAATATACTTATTTCAGCAACTTAGGCTTATTAAATAGGCTTATTTCAGCAACTTAGACTTATTAAATAGCTTTATTTCAGCAACTTAGGCTTATTAAATAGGCTTATTTCAGCAACTTAGGCTTATTAAATAGCCTTATTTCAGCAACTTAAACTTATTAAATAGGCTTATTTCAGCAACTTAGGCTTATTAAATAGGCTTATTCAGCAACTTAGGCTTATTAAATAGGCTTATTTCAGCAACTTAGGCTTATTAAATAGGCTCATTCAGAAACTTAGGCTTATTAAATAGGCTTATTTCAGCAACTTAGACTTATTAAATAGGCCTATTAAATAGGCTTATTAAATAGGCTTATTTCAGCAACTTAGACTTATTAAATAGGCCTATTAAATAGGCGTATTAAATAGGCTTATTTCAGCAACTTAGACTTATTAAATAGGCCTATTTAATAGGCTTATTAAATAGGCTTATTAAATAGGCTTATTTCAGCAACTTAGGCTTATTAAATAGGCTTATTAAATGGGCTTATTTCAGCAACTTAGGCTTATTAAATAGGCTTATTTCAGCAACTTAGACTTATTAAATAGCGTTATTTCAGCAACTTACGCTTATTAAATAGGCTTATTTCAGCAACTTAGTCTTATTAAATAGCCTAATTAAGTAGGCTTATTTCAGCAACTTAGGCTTATTAAATAGCATTTTTAAATAGGTTTATTTCAGCAACTTAGACTTATTAAATATACCTTTTTAAATAGGCTTAGTTCAGAAACTTAGGCTTATTAAATAGGCTTATTTCAGCAACTTAGGCTCATTAAATTGCCTTATTAAATAGGCTTATTTCAGCAATGTAGGCTTATTAAATAGGCATATTTCAGCAACTTAAACTTATTAAATAGCCTTATTTCAGCAACGTAGGCTTATTAAATAGCCTTATTTCAGCAACTTAGACTTATTAAATAGGCTTATTCAGCAACTTAGGCTTATTAAATAGCCTTATTAAATAGGCTTATTTCAGCAACTTAGACTTATTAAATAGGTTTATTCAGCAACTTAGGCTTATTAAATAGGCTTATTCAGCAACTTAGGCTTATTAAATAGGCTTATTTCAGCAACATAGGCTTATTAAATAGGCTCATTCAGGAACTTAGGCTTATTAAATAGGCTTATTTCAGCAACTTAGACTTATTAAATAGGCCTATTAAATAGGCTTATTAAATAGGCTTATTTCAGCAACTTAGACTTATTAAATAGGCCTATTAAATAGGCTTATTAAATAGGCTTATTAAATAGGCTTATTTCAGCAACTTAGGCTTATTTAATAGGCTTATTAAATGGGCTTATTTCAGCAACTTAGGCTTATTAAATAGGCTTATTCAGCAACTTAGGCTTATTTAATAGGTTTTTTTCAGCAACTTAGGCTTATTTAATAGGCTTATTTCAGCAACTTAGGCTTATTAAATAGGCTCATTCAGAAACTTAGGCTTATTAAATAGGCTTATTTCAGCAACGTAAACTTATTAAATAGGCCTATTAAATAGGCTTATTAAATAGGCTTATTTCAGCAACTTAAACTTATTAAATAGGCCTATTAAATAGGCTTATTAAATAGACTTATTAAATAGGCTTATTAAATAGGCTCAATAAATAGGCTTATTAAATAGGCTCAATAAATAGGCTTATTAAATAGGCGCATTAAATACTTATTAAATAGGCTTATTAAATAGACTTATTAAATAGCCTTATTAAATAGGCTTATTTCAGCAACTTAGGCTTATTAAATAAGCTTATTTCAGCAACTTATGCTTATTAAATAGCCTTATTAAATAGGCTTATTTCAGCAACTTAGGCTTATTAAATAGCATTTTTAAATAGGTTTATTTCAGCAACTTAGACTTATTAAATATACCTTTTTAAATAGGCTTAGTTCAGAAACTTAGGCTTATTAAAACGGCTTATTTCAGCAACTTAGGCTCATTAAATAGCCTTATTAAATAGGCTTATTTCAGCAATGTAGGCTTATTAAATAGGCTTATTTCAGCAACTTAAACTTATTAAATAGCCTTATTTCAGCAACGTAGGCTTATTAAATAGCCTTATTTCAGCAACTTAGACTTATTAAATAGGCTTATTCAGCAACTTAGGCTCATTAAATAGCCTTATTAAATAGGATTATTTCAGCAACTTAGACTTATTAAATAGGTTTATTCAGCAACTTAGGCATATTAAATAGGCTTATTCAGCAACTTAGGCTTATTAAATAGGCTTATTTCAGCAACATAGGCTTATTAAATAGGCTCATTCAGCAACTTAGGCTTATTAAATAGGCTTCTTTCAGCAACTTAGACTTATTAAATAGGCCTATTAAATAGGCTTATTAAATAGGCTTATTTCAGCAACTTAGACTTATTAAATAGGTCTATTAAATAGGCTTATTAAATAGGCTTATTAAATTGGCTTATTTCAGCAACTTAGGCTTATTTAATAGGCTTATTAAATGGGCTTATTTCAGCAACTTAGGCTTATTAAATAGGCTTATTTCAGCAACTTAGACTTATTAAATATCCTTATTTCAGCAACTTACGCTTATTAAATTGGCTTATTTCAGCAACTTAGGCTTATTAAATAGCCTAATTAAGTAGGCTTATTTCAGCAACTTGGGATTATTAAATAGACTTATTTCAGCAACTTACGCTGATTAAAAATGCTTATTTCAGCAACTTAGACTTATTAAATAGCCTTATTTCAGCAACTTAGACTCATTAAATAGGTTTATTTCAGCAACTTATGCTTATTAAATATACTTATTTCAGCAACTTAGGCTTATTAAATAGGCTTATTTCAGCAACTTAGGCTTATTAAATAGCCTTATTTCAGCAACTTAAACTTATTAAATAGGCTTATTTCAGCAACTTAGGCTTATTAAATAGGCTTATTCAGCAACTTAGGCTTATTAAATAGGCTTATTTCAACAACTTAGGCTTATTAAATAGGCTCATTCAGAAACTTAGGCTTATTAAATAGGCTTATTTGAGCAAATTAGACTTATTAAATACGCCTATTAAATAGGCTTATTAAATAGGCTTATTTCTGCAACTTAGACTTATTAAATAGGCCTATTAAATAGGCTTATTAAATAGACGTATTAAATAGGCTCATTAAATACTTATTAATTAGGCTTATTAAATAGGCTCAATAAATAGGCTTATTAAATAGGCTTATTAAATAGGCTTATTAAATAGACTTATTAAATAGGCTCAATAAATAGGCTTATTAAATAGGCTTATTAAATAGGCTCAATAAATAGGCTTATTAAATAGGCTTATTAAATAGGCTCAATAAATAGGCTTATTAAATAGGCTTATTAAATAGGCTTATTAAATAGACTTATTAAATAGGCTTATTTCAGCAACTTAGGCTTATTAAATAAGCTTATTTCAGCAACTTATGCTTATTAACTAGCCTTATTAAACAGGTTTATTTCAGAAACTTAGGCTTATTAAATAGCATTTTTAAATAGGTTTATTTCAGCAACTTAGACTTATTAAATATACCTTTTTAAATAGGCTTAGTTCAGAAACTTAGGCTTATTAAATAGGCTTATTTCAGCAACTGAGGCTCATTAAATAGCCTTATTAAATAGGCTTATTTCAGCAACTTAGGCTCATTAAATAGGCTTATTTCAGCAACTTAAACTTATTAAATAGCCTTATTTCAGCAACTTAGGCTTATTAAATAGCCTTATTTCAGCAACTTAGACTTATTAAATAGGCTTATTCAGCAACTTAGGCTTATTAAATAGCCTTATTAAATAGGCTTATTTCAGCAACTTAGACTTATTAAATAGGCTTATTCAGCAACTTAGGCTTATTAAATAGGCTTATTTCAGCAACTTAGGCAAATTAAATAGGCTCATTCAGCAACTTAGGCTTATTAAATAGGCTTATTTCAGCAACTTAGACTTATTAAATAGGCCTATTAAATAGGCGTATTAAATAGGCTTATTTCAGCAACTTAGACTTATTAAATAGGCCTATTAAATAGGCTTATTAAATAGGCTTATTAAATAGGCTTATTTCAGCAACTTAGGCTTATTAAATAGGCTTATTAAATGGGCTTATTTCAGCAACTTAGGCTTATTAAATAGGCTTATTTCAGCAACTTAGACTTATTAAATAGCGTTATTTCAGCAACTTACGCTTATTAAATAGGCTTATTTCAGCAACTTAGGCTTATTAAATAGCCTAATTAAGTAGGCTTATTTCAGCAACTTGGGATTATTAAATAGACTTATTTCAGCAACTTATGCTGATTAAAAATGCTTATTTCAGCAACTTAGACTTATTAAATAGCCTTATTTCAGCAACTTAGACTCATTAAATAGGTTTATTTCAGCAACTTATGCTTATTAAATATACTTATTTCAGAAACTTAGGCTTATTAAATAGGCTTATTTCAGCAACTTAGACTTATTAAATAGCTTTATTTCAGCAACTTAGGCTTATTAAATAGGCTTATTTCAGCAACTTAGGCTTATTAAATAGCCTTATTTCAGCAACTTAAACTTATTAAATAGGCTTATTTCAGCAACTTAGGCTTATTAAATAGGCTTATTCAGCAACTTAGGCTTATTAAATAGGCTTATTTCAGCAACTTAGACTTATTAAATAGGCTCATTCAGAAACTTAGGCTTATTAAATAGGCTTATTTCAGCAACTTAGACTTATTAAATAGGCCTATTAAATAGGCTTATTAAATAGGCTTATTTCAGCAACTTAGACTTATTAAATAGGCCTATTAAATAGGCGTATTAAATAGGCTTATTTCAGCAACTTAGACTTATTAAATAGGCCTATTAAATAGGCTTATTAAATAGGCTTATTAAATAGGCTTATTTCAGCAACTTAGGCTTATTAAATAGGCTTATTAAATGGGCTTATTTCAGCAACTTAGGCTTATTAAATAGGCTTATTTCAGCAACTTAGACTTATTAAATAGCGTTATTTCAGCAACTTACGCTTATTAAATAGGCTTATTTCAGCAACTTAGGCTTATTAAATAGCCTAATTAAGTAGGCTTATTTCAGCAACTTGGTATTATTAAATAGACTTATTTCAGCAACTTACGCTGATTAAAAAGGCTTATTTCAGCAACTTAGACTTATTAAATAGCCTTATTTCAGCAACTTAGACTCATTAAATAGGTTCATTTCAGCAACTTATGCTTATTAAATATACTTATTTCAGCAACTTAGGCTTATTAAATAGGCTTATTTCAGCAACTTAGACTTATTAAATAGCTTTATTTCAGCAACTTAGGCTTATTAAATAGGCTTATTTCAGCAACTTAGGCTTATTAAATAGCCTTATTTCAGCAACTTAAACTTATTAAATAGGCTTATTTCAGCAACTTAGGCTTATTAAATAGGCTTATTCAGCAACTTAGGCTTATTAAATAGGCTTATTTCAGCAACTTAGGCTTATTAAATAGGCTCATTCAGAAACTTAGGCTTATTAAATAGGCTTATTTCAGCAACTTAGACTTATTAAATAGGCCTATTAAATAGGCTTATTAAATAGGCTTATTTCAGCAACTTAGACTTATTAATAGGCCTATTAAATAGGCTTATTAAATAGACTTATTAAATAGGCTCATTAAATACGCTCAATAAATAGGCTTATTAAATAGTTTTTTTTAAATAGACTTATTAAATAGGCTTATTAAATAGGCTCAATAAATAGGCTTATTAAATAGGCTCAATAAATAGGCTTATTAAATAGGCTCAATAAATAGGCTTATTAAATAGGCTCAATAAATAGGCTTATTAAATAGTCTCATTAAATACTTATTAAATAGACTTATTAAATAGACTTATTAAATAGGCTTATTAAATAGGCTTATTAAATAGGCTTATTAAATAGGCTTATTAAATAGACTTATTAAATAGCCTCATTAAATAGGCTTATTTTAGCAACTTAGGCTTATTAAATAGGTTTATTTCAGCAACTTAGACTTATTAAAGAGGCTTATTAAATAGGCTCATTTCAGCAACTTAGGCTTATTAAATAGCATTTTTAAATAGGTTTATTTCAGCAACTTAGACTTATTAAATAGCCGTATTAAATATGCTTATTTCAGCAACTTAGACTTATTAAATAGGTTTATTCAGCAACTTAGGCTTATTAAATAGGCTTATTCAGCAACTTAGGCTTATTTAATATGCTTTTTTCAGCAACTTAGGCTTATTTAATAGGCTTATTTCAACAACTTAGGCTTATTAAATAGGCTCATTCAGAAACTTAGGCTTATTAAATAGGCTTATTTCAGCAACTTAGACTTATTAAATAGGCCTATTAAATAGGCTTATTAAATAGGCTTATTTCAGCAACTTAGACTTATTAAATAGGCCTATTAAATAGGCTTATTAAATAGACTTATTAAATAGGCTTATTAAATAGGCTCAATAAATAGGCTTATTAAATAGGCTCAGTAAATAGGCTTATTAAATAGGCTCAATAAATAGGCTTATTAAATAGGCTCAATAAATAGGCTTATTAAATAGGCGCATTAAATACTTATTAAATAGGCTTATTAAATAGACTTATTAAATAGCCTTATTAAATAGGCTTATTTCAGCAACTTAGGCTTATTAAATAAGCTTATTTCAGCAACTTATGCTTATTAAATAGCCTTATTAAACAGGTTTATTTCAGCAACTTAGGCTTATTAAATAGCATTTTTAAATAGGTTTATTTCAGCAACTTAGACTTACTAAATATACCTTTTTAAATAGGCTTAGTTCAGAAACTTAGGCTTATTAAATAGGCTTATTTCAGCAACTTAGGCTCATTAAATAGCCTTATTAAATAGGCTTATTTCAGCAACTTAGGCTTATTAAATAGGCTTATTTCAGCAACTTAAACTTATTAAATAGCCTTATTTCAGCAACTTAGGCTTATTAAATAGGCTTATTCAGCAACTTAGGCTTATTAAATAGCCTTATTAAATAGGCTTATTTCAGCAACTTAGACTTATTAAATAGGTTTATTCAGCAACTTAGGCTTATTAAATAGGCTTATTCAGCAACTTAGGCTTATTAAATAGGCGTATTTCAGCAACTTAGGCTTATTAATTAGGCTCATTCAGCAACTTAGGCTTATAAAATAGGCTTATTTCAGCAACTTAGACTTATTAAATAGGCCTATTAAATAGGCTTATTAAATAGGCTTATTTCAGCAACTTAGACTTATTAAATAGGCCTATTAAATAGGCTTATTAAATAGGCTTATTAAATAGGCTTATTTCAGCAACTTAGGCTTATTAAATAGGCTTATTAAATGGGCTTATTTCAGCAACTTAGGCTTATTAAATAGGCTTATTTCAGCAATTTAGACTTATTAAATAGCCATATTTCAGCAACTTACGCTTATTAAATAGGCTTATTTCAGCAACTTAGGCTTATTAAATAGCCTAATTAAGTAGGCTTATTTCAGCAACTTGGGATTATTAAATAGACTTATTTCAGCAACTTACGCTGATTAAAAAGGCTTATTTCAGCAACTTAGGCTTATTAAATAGCCTTATTTCAGCAACTTAAACTTATTAAATAGGCTTATTTCAGCAACTTAGGCTTATTAAGTAGGCTTATTCAGCAACTTAGGCTTATTAAATAGGCTTATTTCAACAACTTAGGCTTATTAAATAGGCTCATTCAGAAACTTAGGCTTATTAAATAGGCTTATTTGAGCAAATTAGACTTATTAAATACGCCTATTAAATAGGCTTATTAAATAGGCTTATTTCTGCAACTTAGACTTATTAAATAGGCCTATTAAATAGGCTTATTAAATAGACGTATTAAATAGGCTCATTAAATACTTATTAATTAGGCTTATTAAATAGGCTCAATAAATAGGCTTATTAAATAGGCTTATTAAATAGGCTTATTAAATAGACTTATTAAATAGGCTCAATAAATAGGCTTATTAAATAGGCTTATTAAATAGGCTCAATAAATAGGCTTATTAAATAGGCTTATTAAATAGGCTCAATAAATAGGCTTATTAAATAGGCTTATTAAATAGGCTTATTAAATAGACTTATTAAATAGGCTTATTTCAGCAACTTAGGCTTATTAAATAAGCTTATTTCAGCAACTTATGCTTATTAAATAGCCTTATTAAACAGGTTTATTTCAGAAACTTAGGCTTATTAAATAGCATTTTTAAATAGGTTTATTTCAGCAACTTAGACTTATTAAATATACCTTTTTAAATAGGCTTAGTTCAGAAACTTAGGCTTATTAAATAGGCTTATTTCAGCAACTGAGGCTCATTAAATAGCCTTATTAAATAGGCTTATTTCAGCAACTTAGGCTCATTAAATAGGCTTATTTCAGCAACTTAAACTTATTAAATAGCCTTATTTCAGCAACTTAGGCTTATTAAATAGCCTTATTTCAGCAACTTAGACTTATTAAATAGGCTTATTCAGCAACTTAGGCTTATTAAATAGCCTTATTAAATAGGCTTATTTCAGCAACTTAGACTTATTAAATAGGCTTATTCAGCAACTTAGGCTTATTAAATAGGCTTATTTCAGCAACTTAGGCAAATTAAATAGGCTCATTCAGCAACTTAGGCTTATTAAATAGGCTTATTTCAGCAACTTAGACTTATTAAATAGGCCTATTAAATAGGCGTATTAAATAGGCTTATTTCAGCAACTTAGACTTATTAAATAGGCCTATTAAATAGGCTTATTAAATAGGCTTTTTAAATAGGCTTATTTCAGCAACTTAGGCTTATTAAATAGGCTTATTAAATGGGCTTATTTCAGCAACTTAGGCTTATTAAATAGGCTTATTTCAGCAACTTAGACTTATTAAATAGCGTTATTTCAGCAACTTACGCTTATTAAATAGGCTTATTTCAGCAACTTAGGCTTATTAAATAGCCTAATTAAGTAGGCTTATTTCAGCAACTTGGGATTATTAAATAGACTTATTTCAGCAACTTATGCTGATTAAAAATGCTTATTTCAGCAACTTAGACTTATTAAATAACCTTATTTCAGCAACTTAGACTCATTAAATAGGTTTATTTCAGCAACTTATGCTTATTAAATATACTTATTTCTGAAACTTAGGCTTATTAAATAGGCTTATTTCAGCAACTTAGACTTATTAAATAGCTTTATTTCAGCAACTTAGGCTTATTAAATAGGCTTATTTCAGCAACTTAGGCTTATTAAATAGCCTTATTTCAGCAACTTAAACTTATTAAATAGGCTTATTTCAGCAACTTAGGCTTATTAAATAGGCTTATTCAGCAACTTAGGCTTATTAAATAGGCTTATTTCAGCAACTTAGACTTATTAAATAGGCTCATTCAGAAACTTAGGCTTATTAAATAGGCTTATTTCAGCAACTTAGACTTATTAAATAGGCCTATTAAATAGGCTTATTAAATAGGCTTATTTCAGCAACTTAGACTTATTAAATAGGCCTATTAAATAGGCGTATTAAATAGGCTTATTTCAGCAACTTAGACTTATTAAATAGGCCTATTAAATAGGCTTATTAAATAGGCTTATTAAATAGGCTTATTTCAGCAGCTTAGGCTTATTAAATAGGCTTATTAAATGGGCTTATTTCAGCAACTTAGGCTTATTAAATAGGCTTATTTCAGCAACTTAGACTTATTAAATAGCGTTATTTCAGCAACTTACGCTTATTAAATAGGCTTATTTCAGCAACTTAGGCTTATTAAATAGCCTAATTAAGTAGGCTTATTTCAGCAACTTGGTATTATTAAATAGACTTATTTCAGCAACTTACGCTGATTAAAAAGGCTTATTTCAGCAACTTAGACTTATTAAATAGCCTTATTTCAGCAACTTAGACTCATTAAATAGGTTCATTTCAGCAACTTATGCTTATTAAATATACTTATTTCAGCAACTTAGGCTTATTAAATAGGCTTATTTCAGCAACTTAGACTTATTAAATAGCTTTATTTCAGCAACTTAGGCTTATTAAATAGGCTTATTTCAGCAACTTAGGCTTATTAAATAGCCTTATTTCAGCAACTTAAACTTATTAAATAGGCTTATTTCAGCAACTTAGGCTTATTAAATAGGCTTATTCAGCAACTTAGGCTTATTAAATAGGCTTATTTCAGCAACTTAGGCTTATTAAATAGGCTCATTCAGAAACTTAGGCTTATTAAATAGGCTTATTTCAGCAACTTAGACTTATTAAATAGGCCTATTAAATAGGCTTATTAAATAGGCTTATTTCAGCAACTTAGACTTATTAATAGGCCTATTAAATAGGCTTATTAAATAGACTTATTAAATAGGCTCATTAAATACGCTCAATAAATAGGCTTATTAAATAGTTTTTTTTAAATAGACTTATTAAATAGGCTTATTAAATAGGCTCAATAAATAGGCTTATTAAATAGGCTCAATAAATAGGCTTATTAAATAGGCTCAATAAATAGGCTTATTAAATAGGCTCAATAAATAGGCTTATTAAATAGTCTCATTAAATACTTATTAAATAGACTTATTAAATAGACTTATTAAATAGGCTTATTAAATAGGCTTATTAAATAGGCTTATTAAATAGGCTTATTAAATAGACTTATTAAATAGCCTCATTAAATAGGCTTATTTTAGCAACTTAGGCTTATTAAATAGGTTTATTTCAGCAACTTAGACTTATTAAAGAGGCTTATTAAATAGGCTCATTTCAGCAACTTAGGCTTATTAAATAGCATTTTTAAATAGGTTTATTTCAGCAACTTAGACTTATTAAATAGCCGTATTAAATATGCTTATTTCAGCAACTTAGACTTATTAAATAGGTTTATTCAGCAACTTAGGCTTATTAAATAGGCTTATTCAGCAACTTAGGCTTATTTAATATGCTTTTTTCAGCAACTTAGGCTTATTTAATAGGCTTATTTCAACAACTTAGGCTTATTAAATAGGCTCATTCAGAAACTTAGGCTTATTAAATAGGCTTATTTCAGCAACTTAGACTTATTAAATAGGCCTATTAAATAGGCTTATTAAATAGGCTTATTTCAGCAACTTAGACTTATTAAATAGGCCTATTAAATAGGCTTATTAAATAGACTTATTAAATAGGCTTATTAAATAGGCTCAATAAATAGGCTTATTAAATAGGCTCAGTAAATAGGCTTATTAAATAGGCTCAATAAATAGGCTTATTAAATAGGCTCAATAAATAGGCTTATTAAATAGGCGCATTAAATACTTATTAAATAGGCTTATTAAATAGACTTATTAAATAGCCTTATTAAATAGGCTTATTTCAGCAACTTAGGCTTATTAAATAAGCTTATTTCAGCAACTTATGCTTATTAAATAGCCTTATTAAACAGGTTTATTTCAGCAACTTAGGCTTATTAAATAGCATTTTTAAATAGGTTTATTTCAGCAACTTAGACTTACTAAATATACCTTTTTAAATAGGCTTAGTTCAGAAACTTAGGCTTATTAAATAGGCTTATTTCAGCAACTTAGGCTCATTAAATAGCCTTATTAAATAGGCTTATTTCAGCAACTTAGGCTTATTAAATAGGCTTATTTCAGCAACTTAAACTTATTAAATAGCCTTATTTCAGCAACTTAGGCTTATTAAATAGCCTTATTTCAGCAACTTAGACTTATTAAATAGGCTTATTCAGCAACTTAGGCTTATTAAATAGCCTTATTAAATAGGCTTATTTCAGCAACTTAGACTTATTAAATAGGTTTATTCAGCAACTTAGGCTTATTAAATAGGCTTATTCAGCAACTTAGGCTTATTAAATAGGCGTATTTCAGCAACTTAGGCTTATTAATTAGGCTCATTCAGCAACTTAGGCTTATAAAATAGGCTTATTTCAGCAACTTAGACTTATTAAATAGGCCTATTAAATAGGCTTATTAAATAGGCTTATTTCAGCAACTTAGACTTATTAAATAGGCCTATTAAATAGGCTTATTAAATAGGCTTATTAAATAGGCTTATTTCAGCAACTTAGGCTTATTAAATAGGCTTATTAAATGGGCTTATTTCAGCAACTTAGGCTTATTAAATAGGCTTATTTCAGCAACTTAGACTTATTAAATAGCCATATTTCAGCAACTTACGCTTATTAAATAGGCTTATTTCAGCAACTTAGGCTTATTAAATAGCCTAATTAAGTAGGCTTATTTCAGCAACTTGGGATTATTAAATAGACTTATTTCAGCAACTTACGCTGATTAAAAAGGCTTATTTCAGCAACTTAGGCTTATTAAATAGGCTTATTTCAGCAACTTAGACTTATTAAATAGCTTTATTTCAGCAACTTAGGCTTATTAAATAGGCTTATTTCAGCAACTTAGGCTTATTAAATAGCCTTATTTCAGCAACTTAAACTTATTAAATAGGCTTATTTCAGCAACTTAGGCTTATTAAGTAGGCTTATTCAGCAACTTAGGCTTATTAAATAGGCTTATTTCAGCAACTTAGGCTTATTAAATAGGCTCATTCAGAAACTTAGGCTTATTAAATAGGCTTATTTCAGCAACTTAGACTTATTAAATAGGCCTATTAAATAGGCTTATTAAATAGGCTTATTTCAGCAACTTAGACTTATTAAATAGGCCTATTAAATAGGCGTATTAAATAGACTTATTAAATAGGCTCATGAAATACTTATTAATTAGGCTTATTAAATAGGATTATTAAATAGACTTATTAAATAGGCTCAATAAATAGGCTTATTAAATAGGCTCAATAAATAGGCTTATTAAATAGGCTTATTAAATAGTCTTATTAAATAGACTTATTAGATAGGCTTATTAAATACGCTCAATAAATAGGCTTATTAAATAGGCTCAATAAATAGGCTTATTAAATAGGCTCAATAAATAGGCTTATTAAATAGGCTCATTAAATACTTATTAAATAGGCTTATTAAATAGACTTATTAAATAGACTTATTAAATAGGCTTATTAAATAGACGTATTAAATAGGCTTATTAAAAAGGCTTATTAAATAGACTTATTAAATAGGCTCATTAAATACTTATTAAATATGTTTATTAAATAGGCGTATTAAATAGGCTTATTAAATAGGCTTATTAAATAGGCTTATTAAATAGACTTATTAAATAGCCTCATTGAATAGGCTTATTTTAGCAACTTAGGCTTATTAAATAGGTTTATTTCAGCAACTTAGACTTATTAAATATACCTTTTTAAATAGGCTTATTTCAGCAACTTAGGCTTATTAAATAGCCTTATTAAATAGGCTTATTTCAGCAACTTAGGCTTATTAAATAGGCTTATTTCAGCAACTTAAACTTATTAAATAGCCTTATTTCAGCAACTTAGGCTTATTAAATAGCCTTATTTCAGCAACTTAGACTTATTAAATAGGCTTATTCAGCAACTTAGGCTTATTAAATAGCCTTATTAAATAGGCTTATTTCAGCAACTTAGACTTATTAAATAGGTTTATTCAGCAACTTAGGCTTATTAAATAGGCTTATTCAGCAACTTAGGCTTATTAAATAGGCTTATTTCAGCAACATAGGCTTATTAAATAGGCTCATTCAGCAACTTAGACTTATTAAATAGGCCTATTAAATAGGCTTATTAAATAGGCTTATTTCAGCAACTTAGACTTATTAAATAGGCCTATTAAATAGGCTTATTAAATAGGCTTATTAAATAGGCTTATTTCAGCAACTTAGGCTTATTTAATAGGCTTATTAAATGGGCTTATTTCAGCAACTTAGGCTTATTAAATAGGCTTATTCAGCAACTTAGGCTTATTTAATAGGTTTTTTTCAGCAACTTAGGCTTATTTAATAGGCTTATTTCAGCAACTTAGGCTTATTAAATAGGCTCATTCAGAAACTTTGGCGTATTAAATAGGCTTATTTCAGCAACGTAAACTTATTAAATAGGCCTATTAAATAGGCTTATTAAATAGGCTTATTTCAGCAACTTAAACTTATTAAATAGGCCTATTAAATAGGCTTATTAAATAGACTTATTAAATAGGCTTATTAAATAGGCTCAATAAATAGGCTTATTAAATAGGCTCAATAAATAGGCTTATTAAATAGGCGCATTAAATACTTATTAAATAGGCTTATTAAATAGACTTATTAAATAGCCTTATTAAATAGGCTTATTTCAGCAACTTAGGCTTATTAAATAAGCTTATTTCAGCAACTTATGCTTATTAAATAGCCTTATTAAATAGGCTTATTTCAGCAACTTAGGCTCATTAAATAGCATTTTTAAATAGGTTTATTTCAGCAACTTAGACTTATTAAATATACCTTTTTAAATAGGCTTAGTTCAGAAACTTAGGCTTATTAAAAAGGCTTATTTCAGCAACTTAGGCTCATTAAATAGCCTTATTAAATAGGCTTATTTCAGCAATGTAGGCTTATTAAATAGGCTTATTTCAGCAACTTAAACTTATTAAATAGCCTTATTTCAGCAACGTAGGCTTATTAAATAGCCTTATTTCAGCAACTTAGACTTATTAAATAGGCTTATTCAGCAACTTAGGCTCATTAAATAGCCTTATTAAATAGGATTATTTCAGCAACTTAGACTTATTTAATAGGTTTATTCAGCAACTTAGGCATATTAAATAGGCTTATTCAGCAACTTAGGCTTATTAAATAGGCTTATTTCAGCAACATAGGCTTATTAAATAGGCTCATTCAGCAACTTAGGCTTATTAAATAGGCTTCTTTCAGCAACTTAGACTTATTAAATAGGCCTATTAAATAGGCTTATTAAATAGGCTTATTTCAGCAACTTAGACTTATTAAATAGGTCTATTAAATAGGCTTATTAAATAGGCTTATTAAATTGGCTTATTTCAGCAACTAAGGCTTATTTAATAGGCTTATTAAATGGGCTTATTTCAGCAACTTAGGCTTATTAAATAGGCTTATTTCAGCAACTTAGACTTATTAAATATCCTTATTTCAGCAACTTACGCTTATTAAATTGGCTTATTTCAGCAACTTAGGCTTATTAAATAGCCTAATTAAGTAGGCTTATTTCAGCAACTTGGGATTATTAAATAGGTTTATTTCAGCAACTTATGCTTATTAAATATACTTATTTCAGCAACTTAGGCTTATTAAATAGGCTTATTTCAGCAACTTAGACTTATTAAATAGCTTTATTTCAGCAACTTAGGCTTATTAAATAGGCTTATTTCAGCAACTTAGGCTTATTAAATAGCCTTATTTCAGCAACTTAGGCTTATTAAATAGGCTTCTTTCAGCAACTTAGACTTATTAAATAGGCCTATTAAATAGGCTTATTAAATAGGCTTATTTCAGCAACTTAGACTTATTAAATAGGTCTATTAAATAGGCTTATTAAATAGGCTTATTAAATTGGCTTATTTCAGCAACTAAGGCTTATTTAATAGGCTTATTAAATGGGCTTATTTCAGCAACTTAGGCTTATTAAATAGGCTTATTTCAGCAACTTAGACTTATTAAATATCCTTATTTCAGCAACTTACGCTTATTAAATTGGCTTATTTCAGCAACTTAGGCTTATTAAATAGCCTAATTAAGTAGGCTTATTTCAGCAACTTGGGATTATTAAATAGACTTATTTCAGCAACTTACGCTGATTAAAAATGCTTATTTCAGCAACTTAGACTTATTAAATAGCCTTATTTCAGCAACTTAGACTCATTAAATAGGTTTATTTCAGCAACTTATGCTTATTAAATATACTTATTTCAGCAACTTAGGCTTATTAAATAGGCTTATTTCAGCAACTTAGACTTATTAAATAGCTTTATTTCAGCAACTTAGGCTTATTAAATAGGCTTATTTCAGCAACTTAGGCTTATTAAATAGCCTTATTTCAGCAACTTAAACTTATTAAATAGGCTTATTTCAGCAACTTAGGCTTATTAAATAGGCTTATTCTGCAACTTAGGCTTATTAAATAGGCTTATTTCAACTTCTTAGGCTTATTAAATAGGCTCATTCAGAAACTTAGGCTTATTAAATAGGCTTATTTGAGCAAATTAGACTTATTAAATACGCCTATTAAATAGGCTTATTAAATAGGCTTATTTCTGCAACTTAGACTTATTAAATAGGCCTATTAAATAGGCTTATTAAATAGACGTATTAAATAGGCTCATTAAATACTTATTAATTAGGCTTATTAAATAGGCTCAATAAATAGGCTTATTAAATAGGCTTATTAAATAGGCTTATTAAATAGACTTATTAAATAGGCTCAATAAATAGGCTTATTAAATAGGCTTATTAAATAGGCTCAATAAATAGGCTTATTAAATAGGCTTATTAAATAGGCTCAATAAATAGGCTTATTAAATAGGCTTATTAAATAGGCTTATTAAATAGACTTATTAAATAGGCTTATTTCAGCAACTTAGGCTTATTAAATAAGCTTATTTCAGCAACTTATGCTTATTAAATAGCCTTATTAAACAGGTTTATTTCAGCAACTTAGGCTTATTAAATAGCATTTTTAAATAGGTTTATTTCAGCAACTTAGACTTATTAAATATACCTTTTTAAATAGGCTTAGTTCAGAAACTTAGGCTTATTAAATAGGCTTATTTCAGCAACTGAGGCTCATTAAATAGCCTTATTAAATAGGCTTATTTCAGCAACTTAGGCTTATTAAATAGGCTTATTTCAGCAACTTAAACTTATTAAATAGCCTTATTTCAGCAACTTAGGCTTATTAAATAGCCTTATTTCAGCAACTTAGACTTATTAAATAGGCTTATTCAGCAACTTAGGCTTATTAAATAGCCTTATTAAATAGGCTTATTTCAGCAACTTAGACTTATTAAATAGGCTTATTCAGCAACTTAGGCTTATTAAATAGGCTTATTTCAGCAACTTAGGCAAATTAAATAGGCTCATTCAGCAACTTAGGCTTATTAAATAGGCTTATTTCAGCAACTTAGACTTATTAAATAGGCCTATTAAATAGGCGTATTAAATAGGCTTATTTCAGCAACTTAGACTTATTAAATAGGCCTATTAAATAGGCTTATTAAATAGGCTTATTAAATAGGCTTATTTCAGCAACTTAGGCTTATTAAATAGGCTTATTAAATGGGCTTATTTCAGCAACTTAGGCTTATTAAATAGGCTTATTTCAGCAACTTAGACTTATTAAATAGCGTTATTTCAGCAACTTACGCTTATTAAATAGGCTTATTTCAGCAACTTAGGCTTATTAAATAGCCTAATTAAGTAGGCTTATTTCAGCAACTTGGGATTATTAAATAGACTTATTTCAGCAACTTATGCTGATTAAAAAGGCTTATTTCAGCAACTTAGACTTATTAAATAGCCTTATTTCAGCAACTTAGACTCATTAAATAGGTTTATTTCAGCAACTTATGCTTATTAAATATACTTATTTCAGCAACTTAGGCTTATTAAATAGGCTTATTTCAGCAACTTAGACTTATTAAATAGCTTTATTTCAGCAACTTAGGCTTATTAAATAGGCTTATTTCAGCAACTTAGGCTTATTAAATAGCCTTATTTCAGCAACTTAAACTTATTAAATAGGCTTATTTCAGCAACTTAGGCTTATTAAATAGGCTTATTCAGCAACTTAGGCTTATTAAATAGGCTTATTTCAGCAACTTAGGCTTATTAAATAGGCTCATTCAGAAACTTAGGCTTATTAAATAGGCTTATTTCAGCAACTTAGACTTATTAAATAGGCCTATTAAATAGGCTTATTAAATAGGCTTATTTCAGCAACTTAGACTTATTAAATAGGCCTATTAAATAGGCGTATTAAATAGGCTTATTTCAGCAACTTAGACTTATTAAATAGGCCTATTAAATAGGCTTATTAAATAGGCTTATTAAATAGGCTTATTTCAGCAACTTAGGCTTATTAAATAGGCTTATTAAATGGGCTTATTTCAGCAACTTAGACTTATTAAATAGCGTTATTTCAGCAACTTACGCTTATTAAATAGGCTTATTTCAGCAACTTAGGCTTATTAAATAGCCTAATTAAGTAGGCTTATTTCAGCAACTTGGTATTATTAAATAGACTTATTTCAGCAACTTACGCTGATTAAAAAGGCTTATTTCAGCAACTTAGACTTATTAAATAGCCTTATTTCAGCAACTTAGACTCATTAAATAGGTTTATTTCAGCAACTTATGCTTATTAAATATACTTATTTCAGCAACTTAGGCTTATTAAATAGGCTTATTTCAGCAACTTAGACTTATTAAATAGCTTTATTTCAGCAACTTAGGCTTATTAAATAGGCTTATTTCAGCAACTTAGGCTTATTAAATAGCCTTATTTCAGCAACTTAAACTTATTAAATAGGCTTATTTCAGCAACTTAGGCTTATTAAATAGGCTTATTCAGCAACTTAGGCTTATTAAATAGGCTTATTTCAGCAACTTAGGCTTATTAAATAGGCTCATTCAGAAACTTAGGCTTATTAAATAGGCTTATTTCAGCAACTTAGACTTATTAAATAGGCCTATTAAATAGGCTTATTAAATAGGCTTATTTCAGCAACTTAGACTTATTAATAGGCCTATTAAATAGGCTTATTAAATAGACTTATTAAATAGGCTCATTAAATACGCTCAATAAATAGGCTTATTAAATAGTTTTTTTAAAGAGACTTATTAAATAGGCTTATTAAATAGGCTCAATAAATAGGCTTATTAAATAGGCTCAATAAATAGGCTTATTAAATAGGCTCAATAAATAGGCTTATTAAATAGGCTCAATAAATAGGCTTATTAAATAGTCTCATTAAATACTTATTAAATAGACTTATTAAATAGACTTATTAAATAGGCTTATTAAATAGGCTTATTAAATAGGCTTATTAAATAGGCTTATTAAATAGACTTATTAAATAGCCTCATTAAATAGGCTTATTTTAGCAACTTAGGCTTATTAAATAGGTTTATTTCAGCAACTTAGACTTATTAAAGAGGCTTATTAAATAGGCTCATTTCAGCAACTTAGGCTTATTAAATAGCATTTTTAAATAGGTTTATTTCAGCAACTTAGACTTATTAAATAGCCGTATTAAATATGCTTATTTCAGCAACTTAGACTTATTAAATAGGTTTATTCAGCAACTTAGGCTTATTAAATAGGCTTATTCAGCAACTTAGGCTTATTTAATATGCTTTTTTCAGCAACTTAGGCTTATTTAATAGGCTTATTTCAACAACTTAGGATTATTAAATAGGCTCATTCAGAAACTTAGGCTTATTAAATAGGCTTATTTCAGCAACTTAGACTTATTAAATAGGCCTATTAAATAGGCTTATTAAATAGGCTTATTTCAGCAACTTAGACTTATTAAATAGGCCTATTAAATAGGCTTATTAAATAGACTTATTAAATAGGCTTATTAAATAGGCTCAATAAATAGGCTTATTAAATAGGCTCAGTAAATAGGCTTATTAAATAGGCTCAATAAATAGGCTTATTAAATAGGCTCAATAAATAGGCTTATTAAATAGGCGCATTAAATACTTATTAAATAGGCTTATTAAATAGACTTATTAAATAGCCTTATTAAATAGGCTTATTTCAGCAACTTAGGCTAATTAAATAAGCTTATTTCAGCAACTTATGCTTATTAAATAGCCTTATTTAACAGGTTTATTTCAGCAACTTAGGCTTGTTAAATAGCATTTTTAAATAGGTTTATTTCAGCAACTTAGGCTCATTAAATAGCCTTATTAAATAGGCTTATTTCAGCAACTTAGGCTTATTAAATAGGCTTATTTCAGCAACGTAAACGTATTAAATAGCCTTATTTCAGCAACTTAGGCTTATTAAATAGCCTTATTTCAGCAAATTAGACTTATTAAATAGGCTTATTAAATAGGCTTATTAAATAGGCTTATTAAATAGGCTTATTAAATAGACTTATTAAATAGCCTCATTAAATAGGCTTATTTTAGCAACTTAGGCTTATTAAATAGGTTTATTTCAGCAACTTAGACTTATTAAAGAGGCTTATTAAATAGGCTCATTTCAGCAACTTAGGCTTATTAAATAGCATTTTTAAATAGGTTTATTTCAGCAACTTAGACTTATTAAATAGCCGTATTAAATATGCTTATTTCAGCAACTTAGACTTATTAAATAGGTTTATTCAGCAACTTAGGCTTATTAAATAGGCTTATTCAGCAACTTAGGCTTATTTAATATGCTTTTTTCAGCAACTTAGGCTTATTTAATAGGCTTATTTCAACAACTTAGGATTATTAAATAGGCTCATTCAGAAACTTAGGCTTATTAAATAGGCTTATTTCAGCAACTTAGACTTATTAAATAGGCCTATTAAATAGGCTTATTAAATAGGCTTATTTCAGCAACTTAGACTTATTAAATAGGCCTATTAAATAGGCTTATTAAATAGACTTATTAAATAGGCTTATTAAATAGGCTCAATAAATAGGCTTATTAAATAGGCTCAGTAAATAGGCTTATTAAATAGGCTCAATAAATAGGCTTATTAAATAGGCTCAATAAATAGGCTTATTAAATAGGCGCATTAAATACTTATTAAATAGGCTTATTAAATAGACTTATTAAATAGCCTTATTAAATAGGCTTATTTCAGCAACTTAGGCTAATTAAATAAGCTTATTTCAGCAACTTATGCTTATTAAATAGCCTTATTAAACAGGTTTATTTCAGCAACTTAGGCTTGTTAAATAGCATTTTTAAATAGGTTTATTTCAGCAACTTAGGCTCATTAAATAGCCTTATTAAATAGGCTTATTTCAGCAACTTAGGCTTATTAAATAGGCTTATTTCAGCAACGTAAACGTATTAAATAGCCTTATTTCAGCAACTTAGGCTTATTAAATAGCCTTATTTCAGCAAATTAGACTTATTAAATAGGCTTATTCAGCAACTTAGGCTTATTAAATAGCCTTATTAAATAGGCTTATTTCAGCAACTTAGACTTATTAAATAGGTTTATTCAGCAACTTAGGCTTATTAAATAGGCTTATTCAGCAACTTAGGCTTATTAAATAGGCGTATTTCAGCAACTTAGGCTTATTAATTAGGCTCATTCAGCAACTTAGGCTTATTAAATAGGCTTATTTCAGCAACTTAGACTTATTAAATAGGCCTATTAAATAGGCGTATTAAATAGGCTTATTTCAGCAACTTAGACTTATTAAATAGGCCTATTAAATAGGCTTATTAAATAGGCTTATTAAATAGGCTTATTTCAGCAACTTAGGCTTATTAAATAGGCTTATTAAATGGGCTTATTTCAGCAACTTAGGCTTATTAAATAGGCTTATTTCAGCAACTTAGACTTATTAAATAGCGTTATTTCAGCAACTTACGCTTATTAAATAGGCTTATTTCAGCAACTTAGGCTTATTAAATAGCCTAATTAAGTAGGCTTATTTCAGCAACTTGGGATTATTAAATAGACTTATTTCAGCAACTTATGCTGATTAAAAAGGCTTATTTCAGCAACTTAGACTTATTAAATAGCCTTATTTCAGCAACTTAGACTCATTAAATAGGTTTATTTCAGCAACTTATGCTTATTAAATATACTTATTTCAGCAACTTAGGCTTATTAAATAGGCTTATTTCAGCAACTTAGACTTATTAAATAGCTTTATTTCAGCAACTTAGGCTTATTAAATAGGCTTATTTCAGCAACTTAGGCTTATTAAATAGCCTTATTTCAGCAACTTAAACTTATTAAATAGGCTTATTTCAGCAACTTAGGCTTATTAAATAGGCTTATTCAGCAACTTAGGCTTATTAAATAGGCTTATTTCAGCAACTTAGGCTTATTAAATAGGCTCATTCAGAAACTTAGGCTTATTAAATAGGCTTATTTCAGCAACTTAGACTTATTAAATAGGCCTATTAAATAGGCTTATTAAATAGGCTTATTTCAGCAACTTAGACTTATTAAATAGGCCTATTAAATAGGCGTATTAAATAGGCTTATTTCAGCAACTTAGACTTATTAAATAGGCCTATTAAATAGGCTTATTAAATAGGCTTATTAAATAGGCTTATTTCAGCAACTTAGGCTTATTAAATAGGCTTATTAAATGGGCTTATTTCAGCAACTTAGACTTATTAAATAGCGTTATTTCAGCAACTTACGCTTATTAAATAGGCTTATTTCAGCAACTTAGGCTTATTAAATAGCCTAATTAAGTAGGCTTATTTCAGCAACTTGGTATTATTAAATAGACTTATTTCAGCAACTTACGCTGATTAAAAAGGCTTATTTCAGCAACTTAGACTTATTAAATAGCCTTATTTCAGCAACTTAGACTCATTAAATAGGTTTATTTCAGCAACTTATGCTTATTAAATATACTTATTTCAGCAACTTAGGCTTATTAAATAGGCTTATTTCAGCAACTTAGACTTATTAAATAGCTTTATTTCAGCAACTTAGGCTTATTAAATAGGCTTATTTCAGCAACTTAGGCTTATTAAATAGCCTTATTTCAGCAACTTAAACTTATTAAATAGGCTTATTTCAGCAACTTAGGCTTATTAAATAGGCTTATTCAGCAACTTAGGCTTATTAAATAGGCTTATTTCAGCAACTTAGGCTTATTAAATAGGCTCATTCAGAAACTTAGGCTTAATAAATAGGCTTATTTCAGCAACTTAGACTTATTAAATAGGCCTATTAAATAGGCTTATTAAATAGGCTTATTTCAGCAACTTAGACTTATTAATAGGCCTATTAAATAGGCTTATTAAATAGACTTATTAAATAGGCTCATTAAATACGCTCAATAAATAGGCTTATTAAATAGTTTTTTTAAAGAGACTTATTAAATAGGCTTATTAAATAGGCTCAATAAATAGGCTTATTAAATAGGCTCAATAAATAGGCTTATTAAATAGGCTCAATAAATAGGCTTATTAAATAGGCTCAATAAATAGGCTTATTAAATAGTCTCATTAAATACTTATTAAATAGACTTATTAAATAGACTTATTAAATAGGCTTATTAAATAGGCTTATTAAATAGGCTTATTAAATAGGCTTATTAAATAGACTTATTAAATAGCCTCATTAAATAGGCTTATTTTAGCAACTTAGGCTTATTAAATAGGTTTATTTCAGCAACTTAGACTTATTAAAGAGGCTTATTAAATAGGCTCATTTCAGCAACTTAGGCTTATTAAATAGCATTTTTAAATAGGTTTATTTCAGCAACTTAGACTTATTAAATAGCCGTATTAAATATGCTTATTTCAGCAACTTAGACTTATTAAATAGGTTTATTCAGCAACTTAGGCTTATTAAATAGGCTTATTCAGCAACTTAGGCTTATTTAATATGCTTTTTTCAGCAACTTAGGCTTATTTAATAGGCTTATTTCAACAACTTAGGATTATTAAATAGGCTCATTCAGAAACTTAGGCTTATTAAATAGGCTTATTTCAGCAACTTAGACTTATTAAATAGGCCTATTAAATAGGCTTATTAAATAGGCTTATTTCAGCAACTTAGACTTATTAAATAGGCCTATTAAATAGGCTTATTAAATAGACTTATTAAATAGGCTTATTAAATAGGCTCAATAAATAGGCTTATTAAATAGGCTCAGTAAATAGGCTTATTAAATAGGCTCAATAAATAGGCTTATTAAATAGGCTCAATAAATAGGCTTATTAAATAGGCGCATTAAATACTTATTAAATAGGCTTATTAAATAGACTTATTAAATAGCCTTATTAAATAGGCTTATTTCAGCAACTTAGGCTAATTAAATAAGCTTATTTCAGCAACTTATGCTTATTAAATAGCCTTATTAAACAGGTTTATTTCAGCAACTTAGGCTTGTTAAATAGCATTTTTAAATAGGTTTATTTCAGCAACTTAGGCTCATTAAATAGCCTTATTAAATAGGCTTATTTCAGCAACTTAGGCTTATTAAATAGGCTTATTTCAGCAACGTAAACGTATTAAATAGCCTTATTTCAGCAACTTAGGCTTATTAAATAGCCTTATTTCAGCAAATTAGACTTATTAAATAGGCTTATTAAATAGGCTTATTAAATAGGCTTATTAAATAGGCTTATTAAATAGACTTATTAAATAGCCTCATTAAATAGGCTTATTTTAGCAACTTAGGCTTATTAAATAGGTTTATTTCAGCAACTTAGACTTATTAAAGAGGCTTATTAAATAGGCTCATTTCAGCAACTTAGGCTTATTAAATAGCATTTTTAAATAGGTTTATTTCAGCAACTTAGACTTATTAAATAGCCGTATTAAATATGCTTATTTCAGCAACTTAGACTTATTAAATAGGTTTATTCAGCAACTTAGGCTTATTAAATAGGCTTATTCAGCAACTTAGGCTTATTTAATATGCTTTTTTCAGCAACTTAGGCTTATTTAATAGGCTTATTTCAACAACTTAGGATTATTAAATAGGCTCATTCAGAAACTTAGGCTTATTAAATAGGCTTATTTCAGCAACTTAGACTTATTAAATAGGCCTATTAAATAGGCTTATTAAATAGGCTTATTTCAGCAACTTAGACTTATTAAATAGGCCTATTAAATAGGCTTATTAAATAGACTTATTAAATAGGCTTATTAAATAGGCTCAATAAATAGGCTTATTAAATAGGCTCAGTAAATAGGCTTATTAAATAGGCTCAATAAATAGGCTTATTAAATAGGCTCAATAAATAGGCTTATTAAATAGGCGCATTAAATACTTATTAAATAGGCTTATTAAATAGACTTATTAAATAGCCTTATTAAATAGGCTTATTTCAGCAACTTAGGCTAATTAAATAAGCTTATTTCAGCAACTTATGCTTATTAAATAGCCTTATTAAACAGGTTTATTTCAGCAACTTAGGCTTGTTAAATAGCATTTTTAAATAGGTTTATTTCAGCAACTTAGGCTCATTAAATAGCCTTATTAAATAGGCTTATTTCAGCAACTTAGGCTTATTAAATAGGCTTATTTCAGCAACGTAAACGTATTAAATAGCCTTATTTCAGCAACTTAGGCTTATTAAATAGCCTTATTTCAGCAAATTAGACTTATTAAATAGGCTTATTCAGCAACTTAGGCTTATTAAATAGCCTTATTAAATAGGCTTATTTCAGCAACTTAGACTTATTAAATAGGTTTATTCAGCAACTTAGGCTTATTAAATAGGCTTATTCAGCAACTTAGGCTTATTAAATAGGCGTATTTCAGCAACTTAGGCTTATTAATTAGGCTCATTCAGCAACTTAGGCTTATTAAATAGGCTTATTTCAGCAACTTAGACTTATTAAATAGGCCTATTAAATAGGCGTATTAAATAGGCTTATTTCAGCAACTTAGACTTATTAAATAGGCCTATTAAATAGGCTTATTAAATAGGCTTATTAAATAGGCTTATTTCAGCAACTTAGGCTTATTAAATAGGCTTATTAAATGGGCTTATTTCAGCAACTTAGGCTTATTAAATAGGCTTATTTCAGCAACTTAGACTTATTAAATAGCGTTATTTCAGCAACTTACGCTTATTAAATAGGCTTATTTCAGCAACTTAGGCTTATTAAATAGCCTAATTAAGTAGGCTTATTTCAGCAACTTGGGATTATTAAATAGACTTATTTCAGCAACTTATGCTGATTAAAAAGGCTTATTTCAGCAACTTAGACTTATTAAATAGCCTTATTTCAGCAACTTAGACTCATTAAATAGGTTTATTTCAGCAACTTATGCTTATTAAATATACTTATTTCAGCAACTTAGGCTTATTAAATAGGCGTATTTCAGCAACTTAGACTTATTAAATAGCTTTATTTCAGCAACTTAGGCTTATTAAATAGGCTTATTTCAGCAACTTAGGCTTATTAAATAGCCTTATTTCAGCAACTTAAACTTATTAAATAGGCTTATTTCAGCAACTTAGGCTTATTAAATAGGCTTATTCAGCAACTTAGGCTTATTAAATAGGCTTATTTCAGCAACTTAGGCTTATTAAATAGGCTCATTCAGAAACTTAGGCTTATTAAATAGGCTTATTTCAGCAACTTAGACTTATTAAATAGGCCTATTAAATAGGCTTATTAAATAGGCTTATTTCAGCAACTTAGACTTATTAAATAGGCCTATTAAATAGGCGTATTAAATAGGCTTATTTCAGCAACTTAGACTTATTAAATAGGCCTATTAAATAGGCTTATTAAATAGGCTTATTAAATAGGCTTATTTCAGCAACTTAGGCTTATTAAATAGGCTTATTAAATGGGCTTATTTCAGCAACTTAGACTTATTAAATAGCGTTATTTCAGCAACTTACGCTTATTAAATAGGCTTATTTCAGCAACTTAGGCTTATTAAATAGCCTAATTAAGTAGGCTTATTTCAGCAACTTGGTATTATTAAATAGACTTATTTCAGCAACTTACGCTGATTAAAAAGGCTTATTTCAGCAACTTAGACTTATTAAATAGCCTTATTTCAGCAACTTAGACTCATTAAATAGGTTTATTTCAGCAACTTATGCTTATTAAATATACTTATTTCAGCAACTTAGGCTTATTAAATAGGCTTATTTCAGCAACTTAGACTTATTAAATAGCTTTATTTCAGCAACTTAGGCTTATTAAATAGGCTTATTTCAGCAACTTAGGCTTATTAAATAGCCTTATTTCAGCAACTTAAACTTATTAAATAGGCTTATTTCAGCAACTTAGGCTTATTAAATAGGCTTATTCAGCAACTTAGGCTTATTAAATAGGCTTATTTCAGCAACTTAGGCTTATTAAATAGGCTCATTCAGAAACTTAGGCTTAATAAATAGGCTTATTTCAGCAACTTAGACTTATTAAATAGGCCTATTAAATAGGCTTATTAAATAGGCTTATTTCAGCAACTTAGACTTATTAATAGGCCTATTAAATAGGCTTATTAAATAGACTTATTAAATAGGCTCATTAAATACGCTCAATAAATAGGCTTATTAAATAGTTTTTTTAAAGAGACTTATTAAATAGGCTTATTAAATAGGCTCAATAAATAGGCTTATTAAATAGGCTCAATAAATAGGCTTATTAAATAGGCTCAATAAATAGGCTTATTAAATAGTCTCATTAAATACTTATTAAATAGACTTATTAAATAGACTTATTAAATAGGCTTATTAAATAGGCTTATTAAATAGGCTTATTAAATAGGCTTATTAAATAGACTTATTAAATAGCCTCATTAAATAGGCTTATTTTAGCAACTTAGGCTTATTAAATAGGTTTATTTCAGCAACTTAGACTTATTAAAGAGGCTTATTAAATAGGCTCATTTCAGCAACTTAGGCTTATTAAATAGCATTTTTAAATAGGTTTATTTCAGCAACTTAGACTTATTAAATAGCCGTATTAAATATGCTTATTTCAGCAACTTAGACTTATTAAATAGGTTTATTCAGCAACTTAGGCTTATTAAATAGGCTTATTCAGCAACTTAGGCTTATTTAATATGCTTTTTTCAGCAACTTAGGCTTATTTAATAGGCTTATTTCAACAACTTAGGATTATTAAATAGGCTCATTCAGAAACTTAGGCTTATTAAATAGGCTTATTTCAGCAACTTAGACTTATTAAATAGGCCTATTAAATAGGCTTATTAAATAGGCTTATTTCAGCAACTTAGACTTATTAAATAGGCCTATTAAATAGGCTTATTAAATAGACTTATTAAATAGGCTTATTAAATAGGCTCAATAAATAGGCTTATTAAATAGGCTCAGTAAATAGGCTTATTAAATAGGCTCAATAAATAGGCTTATTAAATAGGCTCAATAAATAGGCTTATTAAATAGGCGCATTAAATACTTATTAAATAGGCTTATTAAATAGACTTATTAAATAGCCTTATTAAATAGGCTTATTTCAGCAACTTAGGCTAATTAAATAAGCTTATTTCAGCAACTTATGCTTATTAAATAGCCTTATTAAACAGGTTTATTTCAGCAACTTAGGCTTATTAAATAGCATTTTTAAATAGGTTTATTTCAGCAACTTAGGCTCATTAAATAGCCTTATTAAATAGGCTTATTTCAGCAACTTAGGCTTATTAAATAGGCTTATTTCAGCAACTTAAACTTATTAAATAGCCTTATTTCAGCAACTTAGGCTTATTAAATAGCCTTATTTCAGCAAATTAGACTTATTAAATAGGCTTATTCAGCAACTTAGGCTTATTAAATAGCCTTATTAAATAGGCTTATTTCAGCAACTTAGACTTATTAAATAGGTTTATTCAGCAACTTAGGCTTATTAAATAGGCTTATTCAGCAACTTAGGCTTATTAAATAGGCGTATTTCAGCAACTTAGGCTTATTAATTAGGCTCATTCAGCAACTTAGGCTTATTAAATAGGCTTATTTCAGCAACTTAGACTTATTAAATAGGCCTATTAAATAGGCTTATTAAATAGGCTTATTTCAGCAACTTAGACTTATTAAATAGGCCTATTAAATAGGCTTATTAAATAGGCTTATTAAATAGGCTTATTTCAGCAACTTAGGCTTATTAAATAGGCTTATTAAATGGGCTTATTTCAGCAACTTAGGCTTATTAAATAGCCTTATTTCAGCAACTTAGACTTATTAAATAGGCTTATTCAGCAACTTAGGCTTATTAAATAGCCTTATTAAATAGGCTTATTTCAGCAACTTAGACTTATTAAATAGGTTTATTCAGCAACTTAGGCTTATTAAATAGGCTTATTCAGCAACTTAGGCTTATTAAATAGGCGTATTTCAGCAACTTAGGCTTATTAATTAGGCTCATTCAGCAACTTAGGCTTATTAAATAGGCTTATTTCAGCAACTTAGACTTATTAAATAGGCCTATTAAATAGGCTTATTAAATAGGCTTATTTCAGCAACTTAGACTTATTAAATAGGCCTATTAAATAGGCTTATTAAATAGGCTTATTAAATAGGCTTATTTCAGCAACTTAGGCTTATTAAATAGGCTTATTAAATGGGCTTATTTCAGCAACTTAGGCTTATTAAATAGGCTTATTTCAGCAACTTAGACTTATTAAATAGCCATATTTCAGCAACTTACGCTTATTAAATAGGCTTATTTCAGCAACTTAGGCTTATTAAATAGCCTAATTAAGTAGGCTTATTTCAGCAACTTGGGATTATTAAATATACTTATTTCAGCAACTTACGCTGATTAAAAAGGCTTATTTCAGCAACTTAGGCTTATTAAATAGGCTTATTTCAGCAACTTAGACTTATTAAATAGCTTTATTTCAGCAACTTAGGCTTATTAAATAGGCTTATTTCAGCAACTTAGGCTTATTAAATAGCCTTATTTCAGCAACTTAAACTTATTAAATAGGCTTATTTCAGCAACTTAGGCTTATTAAGTAGGCTTATTCAGCAACTTAGGCTTATTAAATAGGCTTATTTCAGCAACTTAGGCTTATTAAATAGGATCATTCAGAAACTTAGGCTTATTAAATAGGCTTATTTCAGCAACTTAGACTTATTAAATAGGCCTATTAAATAGGCTTATTAAATAGGCTTATTTCAGCAACTTAGACTTATTAAATAGGCCTATTAAATAGGCTTATTAAATAGACTTATTAAATAGGCTCATGAAATACTTATTAATTAGGCTTATTAAATAGGCTTATTAAATAGACTTATTAAATAGGCTCAATAAATAGGCTTATTAAATAGGCTCAATAAATAGGCTTATTAAATAGGCTTATTAAATAGTCTTATTAAATAGACTTATTAAATAGGCTTATTAAATTTGCTCAATAAATAGGCTTATTAAATAGGCTCAATAAATAGGCTTATTAAATAGGCTCAATAAATAGGCTTATTAAATAGGCTCATTAAATACTTATTAAATAGGCTTATTAAATAGACTTATTAAATAGACTTATTAAATAGGCTTATTAAATAGACTTATTAAATAGGCTTATTAAAAAGGCTTATTAAATAGACTTATTAAATAGGCTCATTAAATACTTATTAAATATGTTTATTAAATAGGCGTATTAAATAGGCTTATTAAATAGGCTTATTAAATAGGCTTATTAAATAGACTTATTAAATAGCCTCATTGAATAGGCTTATTTTAGCAACTTAGGCTTATTAAATAGGTTTATTTCAGCAACTTAGACTTATTAAATATACCTTTTTAAATAGGCTTAGTTCAGAAACTTAGGCTTATTAAATAGGCTTATTTCAGCAACTTAGGCTCATTAAATAGCCTTATTAAATAGGCTTATTTCAGCAACTTAGGCTTATTAAATAGGCTTATTTCAGCAACTTAAACTTATTAAATAGCCTTATTTCAGCAACTTAGGCTTATTAAATAGCCTTATTTCAGCAACTTAGACTTATTAAATAGGCTTATTCAGCAACTTAGGCTTATTAAATAGCCTTATTAAATAGGCTTATTTCAGCAACTTAGACTTATTAAATAGGTTTATTCAGCAACTTAGGCTTATTAAATAGGCTTATTCAGCAACTTAGGCTTATTAAATAGGCTTATTTCAGCAACTTAGGCTTATTAAATCGGCTCATTCAGCAACTTAGGCTTATAAATAGGCTTATTTCAGCAACTTAGACTTATTAAATAGGCCTATTAAATAAGCTTATTAAATAGGCTTATTTCAGCAACTTAGACTTATTAAATAGGCCTATTAAATAGGCTTATTAAATAGGCTTAGACTTATTAAATAGGCTCATTCAGAAACTTAGGCTTATTAAATAGGCTTATTTCAGCAACTTAGACTTATTAAATAGGCCTATTAAATAGGCTTATTAAATAGGCTTATTTCAGCAACTTAGACTTATTAAATAGGCCTATTAAATAGGCGTATTAAATAGGCTTATTTCAGCAACTTAGACTTATTAAATAGGCCTATTAAATAGGCTTATTAAATAGGCTTATTAAATAGGCTTATTTCAGCAACTTAGGCTTATTAAATAGGCTTATTAAATGGGCTTATTTCAGCAACTTAGGCTTATTAAATAGGCTTATTTCAGCAACTTAGACTTATTAAATAGCGTTATTTCAGCAACTTACGCTTATTAAATAGGCTTATTTCAGCAACTTAGGCTTATTAAATAGCCTAATTAAGTAGGCTTATTTCAGCAACTTGGTATTATTAAATAGACTTATTTCAGCAACTTACGCTGATTAAAAAGGCTTATTTCAGCAACTTAGACTTATTAAATAGCCTTATTTCAGCAACTTAGACTCATTAAATAGGTTCATTTCAGCAACTTATGCTTATTAAATATACTTATTTCAGCAACTTAGGCTTATTAAATAGGCTTATTTCAGCAACTTAGACTTATTAAATAGCTTTATTTCAGCAACTTAGGCTTATTAAATAGGCTTATTTCAGCAACTTAGGCTTATTAAATAGCCTTATTTCAGCAACTTAAACTTATTAAATAGGCTTATTTCAGCAACTTAGGCTTATTAAATAGGCTTATTCAGCAACTTAGGCTTATTAAATAGGCTTATTTCAGCAACTTAGGCTTATTAAATAGGCTCATTCAGAAACTTAGGCTTATTAAATAGGCTTATTTCAGCAACTTAGACTTATTAAATAGGCCTATTAAATAGGCTTATTAAATAGGCTTATTTCAGCAACTTAGACTTATTAATAGGCCTATTAAATAGGCTTATTAAATAGACTTATTAAATAGGCTCATTAAATACGCTCAATAAATAGGCTTATTAAATAGTTTTTTTTAAATAGACTTATTAAATAGGCTTATTAAATAGGCTCAATAAATAGGCTTATTAAATAGGCTCAATAAATAGGCTTATTAAATAGGCTCAATAAATAGGCTTATTAAATAGGCTCAATAAATAGGCTTATTAAATAGTCTCATTAAATACTTATTAAATAGACTTATTAAATAGACTTATTAAATAGGCTTATTAAATAGGCTTATTAAATAGGCTTATTAAATAGGCTTATTAAATAGACTTATTAAATAGCCTCATTAAATAGGCTTATTTTAGCAACTTAGGCTTATTAAATAGGTTTATTTCAGCAACTTAGACTTATTAAAGAGGCTTATTAAATAGGCTCATTTCAGCAACTTAGGCTTATTAAATAGCATTTTTAAATAGGTTTATTTCAGCAACTTAGACTTATTAAATAGCCGTATTAAATATGCTTATTTCAGCAACTTAGACTTATTAAATAGGTTTATTCAGCAACTTAGGCTTATTAAATAGGCTTATTCAGCAACTTAGGCTTATTTAATATGCTTTTTTCAGCAACTTAGGCTTATTTAATAGGCTTATTTCAACAACTTAGGCTTATTAAATAGGCTCATTCAGAAACTTAGGCTTATTAAATAGGCTTATTTCAGCAACTTAGACTTATTAAATAGGCCTATTAAATAGGCTTATTAAATAGGCTTATTTCAGCAACTTAGACTTATTAAATAGGCCTATTAAATAGGCTTATTAAATAGACTTATTAAATAGGCTTATTAAATAGGCTCAATAAATAGGCTTATTAAATAGGCTCAGTAAATAGGCTTATTAAATAGGCTCAATAAATAGGCTTATTAAATAGGCTCAATAAATAGGCTTATTAAATAGGCGCATTAAATACTTATTAAATAGGCTTATTAAATAGACTTATTAAATAGCCTTATTAAATAGGCTTATTTCAGCAACTTAGGCTTATTAAATAAGCTTATTTCAGCAACTTATGCTTATTAAATAGCCTTATTAAACAGGTTTATTTCAGCAACTTAGGCTTATTAAATAGCATTTTTAAATAGGTTTATTTCAGCAACTTAGACTTACTAAATATACCTTTTTAAATAGGCTTAGTTCAGAAACTTAGGCTTATTAAATAGGCTTATTTCAGCAACTTAGGCTCATTAAATAGCCTTATTAAATAGGCTTATTTCAGCAACTTAGGCTTATTAAATAGGCTTATTTCAGCAACTTAAACTTATTAAATAGCCTTATTTCAGCAACTTAGGCTTATTAAATAGGCTTATTCAGCAACTTAGGCTTATTAAATAGCCTTATTAAATAGGCTTATTTCAGCAACTTAGACTTATTAAATAGGTTTATTCAGCAACTTAGGCTTATTAAATAGGCTTATTCAGCAACTTAGGCTTATTAAATAGGCGTATTTCAGCAACTTAGGCTTATTAATTAGGCTCATTCAGCAACTTAGGCTTATAAAATAGGCTTATTTCAGCAACTTAGACTTATTAAATAGGCCTATTAAATAGGCTTATTAAATAGGCTTATTTCAGCAACTTAGACTTATTAAATAGGCCTATTAAATAGGCTTATTAAATAGGCTTATTAAATAGGCTTTTTTCAGCAACTTAGGCTTATTAAATAGGCTTATTAAATGGGCTTATTTCAGCAACTTAGGCTTATTAAATAGGCTTATTTCAGCAACTTAGACTTATTAAATAGCCATATTTCAGCAACTTACGCTTATTAAATAGGCTTATTTCAGCAACTTAGGCTTATTAAATAGCCTAATTAAGTAGGCTTATTTCAGCAACTTGGGATTATTAAATAGACTTATTTCAGCAACTTACGCTGATTAAAAAGGCTTATTTCAGCAACTTAGGCTTATTAAATAGCCTTATTTCAGCAACTTAAACTTATTAAATAGGCTTATTTCAGCAACTTAGGCTTATTAAGTAGGCTTATTCAGCAACTTAGGCTTATTAAATAGGCTTATTTCAACAACTTAGGCTTATTAAATAGGCTCATTCAGAAACTTAGGCTTATTAAATAGGCTTATTTGAGCAAATTAGACTTATTAAATAGGCCTATTAAATAGGCTTATTAAATAGACGTATTAAATAGGCTCATTAAATACTTATTAATTAGGCTTATTAAATAGGCTCAATAAATAGGCTTATTAAATAGGCTTATTAAATAGGCTTATTAAATAGACTTATTAAATAGGCTCAATAAATAGGCTTATTAAATAGGCTTATTAAATAGGCTCAATAAATAGGCTTATTAAATAGGCTTATTAAATAGGCTCAATAAATAGGCTTATTAAATAGGCTTATTAAATAGGCTTATTAAATAGACTTATTAAATAGGCTTATTTCAGCAACTTAGGCTTATTAAATAAGCTTATTTCAGCAACTTATGCTTATTAAATAGCCTTATTAAACAGGTTTATTTCAGAAACTTAGGCTTATTAAATAGCATTTTTAAATAGGTTTATTTCAGCAACTTAGACATATTAAATATACCTTTTTAAATAGGCTTAGTTCAGAAACTTAGGCTTATTAAATAGGCTTATTTCAGCAACTGAGGCTCATTAAATAGCCTTATTAAATAGGCTTATTTCAGCAACTTAGGCTCATTAAATAGGCTTATTTCAGCAACTTAAACTTATTAAATAGCCTTATTTCAGCAACTTAGGCTTATTAAATAGCCTTATTTCAGCAACTTAGACTTATTAAATAGGCTTATTCAGCAACTTAGGCTTATTAAATAGCCTTATTAAATAGGCTTATTTCAGCAACTTAGACTTATTAAATAGGCTTATTCAGCAACTTAGGCTTATTAAATAGGCTTATTTCAGCAACTTAGGCAAATTAAATAGGCTCATTCAGCAACTTAGGCTTATTAAATAGGCTTATTTCAGCAACTTAGACTTATTAAATAGGCCTATTAAATAGGCGTATTAAATAGGCTTATTTCAGCAACTTAGACTTATTAAATAGGCCTATTAAATAGGCTTATTAAATAGGCTTATTAAATAGGCTTATTTCAGCAACTTAGGCTTATTAAATAGGCTTATTAAATGGGCTTATTTCAGCAACTTAGGCTTATTAAATAGGCTTATTTCAGCAACTTAGACTTATTAAATAGCGTTATTTCAGCAACTTACGCTTATTAAATAGGCTTATTTCAGCAACTTAGGCTTATTAAATAGCCTAATTAAGTAGGCTTATTTCAGCAACTTGGGATTATTAAATAGACTTATTTCAGCAACTTATGCTGATTAAAAATGCTTATTTCAGCAACTTAGACTTATTAAATAACCTTATTTCAGCAACTTAGACTCATTAAATAGGTTTATTTCAGCAACTTATACTTATTAAATATACTTATTTCTGAAACTTAGGCTTATTAAATAGGCTTATTTCAGCAACTTAGACTTATTAAATAGCTTTATTTCAGCAACTTAGGCTTATTAAATAGGCTTATTTCAGCAACTTAGGCTTATTAAATAGCCTTATTTCAGCAACTTAAACTTATTAAATAGGCTTATTTCAGCAACTTAGGCTTATTAAATAGGCTTATTCAGCAACTTAGGCTTATTAAATAGGCTTATTTCAGCAACTTAGACTTATTAAATAGGCTCATTCAGAAACTTAGGCTTATTAAATAGGCTTATTTCAGCAACTTAGACTTATTAAATAGGCCTATTAAATAGGCTTATTAAATAGGCTTATTTCAGCAACTTAGACTTATTAAATAGGCCTATTAAATAGGCGTATTAAATAGGCTTATTTCAGCAACTTAGACTTATTAAATAGGCCTATTAAATAGGCTTATTAAATAGGCTTATTAAATAGGCTTATTTCAGCAACTTAGGCTTATTAAATAGGCTTATTAAATGGGCTTATTTCAGCAACTTAGGCTTATTAAATAGGCTTATTTCAGCAACTTAGACTTATTAAATAGCGTTATTTCAGCAACTTACGCTTATTAAATAGGCTTATTTCAGCAACTTAGGCTTATTAAATAGCCTAATTAAGTAGGCTTATTTCAGCAACTTGGTATTATTAAATAGACTTATTTCAGCAACTTACGCTGATTAAAAAGGCTTATTTCAGCAACTTAGACTTATTAAATAGCCTTATTTCAGCAACTTAGACTCATTAAATAGGTTCATTTCAGCAACGTATGCTTATTAAATATACTTATTTCAGCAACTTAGGCTTATTAAATAGGCTTATTTCAGCAACTTAGACTTATTAAATAGCTTTATTTCAGCAACTTAGGCTTATTAAATAGCATTTTTAAATAGGTTTATTTCAGCAACTTAGACTTATTAAATAGCCGTATTAAATATGGTTATTTCAGCAACTTAGACATATTAAATAGGTTTATTCAGCAACTTAGGCTTATTAAATAGGCTTATTCAGCAACTTAGGCTTATTTAATATGCTTTTTTCAGCAACTTAGGCTTATTTAATAGGCTTATTTCAACAACTTAGGCTTATTAAATAGGCTCATTCAGAAACTTAGGCTTATTAAATAGGCTTATTTCAGCAACTTAGACTTATTAAATAGGCCTATTAAATAGGCTTATTAAATAGGCTTATTTCAGCAACTTAGACTTATTAAATAGGCCTATTAAATAGGCTTATTAAATAGACTTATTAAATAGGCTTATTAAATAGGCTCAATAAATAGGCTTATTAAATAGGCTCAGTAAATAGGCTTATTAAATAGGCTCAATAAATAGGCTTATTAAATAGGCTCAATAAATAGGCTTATTAAATAGGTGCATTAAATACTTATTAAATAGGCTTATTAAATAGACTTATTAAATAGCCTTATTAAATAGGCTTATTTCAGCAACTTAGGCTTATTAAATAAGCTTATTTCAGCAACTAATGCTTATTAAATAGCCTTATTAAACAGGTTTATTTCAGCAACTTAGGCTTATTAAATAGCATTTTTAAATAGGTTTATTTCAGCAACTTAGACTTACTAAATATACCTTTTTAAATAGGCTTAGTTCAGCAACTTAGGCTCATTAAATAGCCTTATTAAATAGGCTTATTTCAGCAACTTAGGCTTATTAAATAGGCTTATTTCAGCAACTTAAACTTATTAAATAGCCTTATTTCAGCAACTTAGGCTTATTAAATAGGCTTATTCAGCAACTTAGGCTTATTAAATAGCCTTATTAAATAGGCTTATTTCAGCAACTTAGACTTATTAAATAGGTTTATTCAGCAACTTAGGCTTATTAAATAGGCTTATTCAGCAACTTAGGCTTATTAAATAGGCGTATTTCAGCAACTTAGGCTTATTAATTAGGCTCATTCAGCAACTTAGGCTTATAAAATAGGCTTATTTCAGCAACTTAGACTTATTAAATAGGCCTATTAAATAGGCTTATTAAATAGGCTTATTTCAGCAACTTAGACTTATTAAATAGGCCTATTAAATAGGCTTATTAAATAGGCTTATTAAATAGGCTTATTTCAGCAACTTAGGCTTATTAAATAGGCTTATTAAATGGGCTTATTTCAGCAACTTAGGCTTATTAAATAGGCTTATTTCAGCAACTTAGACTTATTAAATAGCCATATTTCAGCAACTTACGCTTATTAAATAGGCTTATTTCAGCAACTTAGGCTTATTAAATAGCCTAATTAAGTAGGCTTATTTCAGCAACTTGGGATTATTAAATAGACTTATTTCAGCAACTTACGCTGATTAAAAAGGCTTATTTCAGCAACTTAGGCTTATTAAATAGCCTTATTTCAGCAACTTAAACTTATTAAATAGGCTTATTTCAGCAACTTAGGCTTATTAAGTAGGCTTATTCAGCAACTTAGGCTTATTAAATAGGCTTATTTCAACAACTTAGGCTTATTAAATAGGCTCATTCAGAAACTTAGGCTTATTAAATAGGCTTATTTGAGCAAATTAGACTTATTAAATAGGCCTATTAAATAGGCTTATTAAATAGACGTATTAAATAGGCTCATTAAATACTTATTAATTAGGCTTATTAAATAGGCTCAATAAATAGGCTTATTAAATAGGCTTATTAAATAGGCTTATTAAATAGACTTATTAAATAGGCTCAATAAATAGGCTTATTAAATAGGCTTATTAAATAGGCTCAATAAATAGGCTTATTAAATCGGCTTATTAAATAGGCTCAATAAATAGGCTTATTAAATAGGCTTATTAAATAGGCTTATTAAATAGACTTATTAAATAGGCTTATTTCAGCAACTTAGGCTTATTAAATAAGCTTATTTCAGCAACTTATGCTTATTAAATAGCCTTATTAAACAGGTTTATTTCAGAAACTTAGGCTTATTAAATAGCATTTTTAAATAGGTTTATTTCAGCAACTTAGACATATTAAATATACCTTTTTAAATAGGCTTAGTTCAGAAACTTAGGCTTATTAAATAGGCTTATTTCAGCAACTGAGGCTCATTAAATAGCCTTATTAAATAGGCTTATTTCAGCAACTTAGGCTCATTAAATAGGCTTATTTCAGCAACTTAAACTTATTAAATAGCCTTATTTCAGCAACTTAGGCTTATTAAATAGCCTTATTTCAGCAACTTAGACTTATTAAATAGGCTTATTCAGCAACTTAGGCTTATTAAATAGCCTTATTAAATAGGCTTATTTCAGCAACTTAGACTTATTAAATAGGCTTATTCAGCAACTTAGGCTTATTAAATAGGCTTATTTCAGCAACTTAGGCAAATTAAATAGGCTCATTCAGCAACTTAGGCTTATTAAATAGGCTTATTTCAGCAACTTAGACTTATTAAATAGGCCTATTAAATAGGCGTATTAAATAGGCTTATTTCAGCAACTTAGACTTATTAAATAGGCCTATTAAATAGGCTTATTAAATAGGCTTATTAAATAGGCTTATTTCAGCAACTTAGGCTTATTAAATAGGCTTATTAAATGGGCTTATTTCAGCAACTTAGGCTTATTAAATAGGCTTATTTCAGCAACTTAGACTTATTAAATAGCGTTATTTCAGCAACTTACGCTTATTAAATAGGCTTATTTCAGCAACTTAGGCTTATTAAATAGCCTAATTAAGTAGGCTTATTTCAGCAACTTGGGATTATTAAATAGACTTATTTCAGCAACTTATGCTGATTAAAAATGCTTATTTCAGCAACTTAGACTTATTAAATAACCTTATTTCAGCAACTTAGACTCATTAAATAGGTTTATTTCAGCAACTTATGCTTATTAAATATACTTATTTCTGAAACTTAGGCTTATTAAATAGGCTTATTTCAGCAACTTAGACTTATTAAATAGCTTTATTTCAGCAACTTAGGCTTATTAAATAGGCTTATTTCAGCAACTTAGGCTTATTAAATAGCCTTATTTCAGCAACTTAAACTTATTAAATAGGCTTATTTCAGCAACTTAGGCTTATTAAATAGGCTTATTCAGCAACTTAGGCTTATTAAATAGGCTTATTTCAGCAACTTAGACTTATTAAATAGGCTCATTCAGAAACTTAGGCTTATTAAATAGGCTTATTTCAGCAACTTAGACTTATTAAATAGGCCTATTAAATAGGCTTATTAAATAGGCTTATTTCAGCAACTTAGACTTATTAAATAGGCCTATTAAATAGGCGTATTAAATAGGCTTATTTCAGCAACTTAGACTTATTAAATAGGCCTATTAAATAGGCTTATTAAATAGGCTTATTAAATAGGCTTATTTCAGCAACTTAGGCTTATTAAATAGGCTTATTAAATGGGCTTATTTCAGCAACTTAGGCTTATTAAATAGGCTTATTTCAGCAACTTAGACTTATTAAATAGCGTTATTTCAGCAACTTACGCTTATTAAATAGGCTTATTTCAGCAACTTAGGCTTATTAAATAGCCTAATTAAGTAGGCTTATTTCAGCAACTTGGTATTATTAAATAGACTTATTTCAGCAACTTACGCTGATTAAAAAGGCTTATTTCAGCAACTTAGACTTATTAAATAGCCTTATTTCAGCAACTTAGACTCATTAAATAGGTTCATTTCAGCAACGTATGCTTATTAAATATACTTATTTCAGCAACTTAGGCTTATTAAATAGGCTTATTTCAGCAACTTAGACTTATTAAATAGCTTTATTTCAGCAACTTAGGCTTATTAAATAGGCTTATTTCAGCAACTTAGGCTTATTAAATAGCCTTATTTCAGCAACTTAAACTTATTAAATAGGCTTATTTCAGCAACTTAGGCTTATTAAATAGGCTTATTCAGCAACTTAGGCTTATTAAATAGGCTTATTTCAGCAACTTAGGCTTATTAAATAGGCTCATTCAGAAACTTAGGCTTATTAAATAGGCTTATTTCAGCAACTTAGACTTATTAAATAGGCCTATTAAATAGGCTTATTAAATAGGCTTATTTCAGCAACTTAGACTTATTAATAGGCCTATTAAATAGGCTTATTAAATAGACTTATTAAATAGGCTCATTAAATACGCTCAATAAATAGGCTTATTAAATAGTTTTTTTTAAATAGACTTATTAAATAGGCTTATTAAATAGGCTCAATAAATAGGCTTATTAAATAGGCTCAATAAATAGGCTTATTAAATAGGCTCAATAAATAGGCTTATTAAATAGGCTCAATAAATAGGCTTATTAAATAGTCTCATTAAATACTTATTAAATAGACTTATTAAATAGACTTATTAAATAGGCTTATTAAATAGGCTTATTAAATAGGCTTATTAAATAGGCTTATTAAATAGACTTATTAAATAGCCTCATTAAATAGGCTTATTTTAGCAACTTAGGCTTATTAAATAGGTTTATTTCAGCAACTTAGACTTATTAAAGAGGCTTATTAAATAGGCTCATTTCAGCAACTTAGGCTTATTAAATAGCATTTTTAAATAGGTTTATTTCAGCAACTTAGACTTATTAAATAGCCGTATTAAATATGGTTATTTCAGCAACTTAGACATATTAAATAGGTTTATTCAGCAACTTAGGCTTATTAAATAGGCTTATTCAGCAACTTAGGCTTATTTAATATGCTTTTTTCAGCAACTTAGGCTTATTTAATAGGCTTATTTCAACAACTTAGGCTTATTAAATAGGCTCATTCAGAAACTTAGGCTTATTAAATAGGCTTATTTCAGCAACTTAGACTTATTAAATAGGCCTATTAAATAGGCTTATTAAATAGGCTTATTTCAGCAACTTAGACTTATTAAATAGGCCTATTAAATAGGCTTATTAAATAGACTTATTAAATAGGCTTATTAAATAGGCTCAATAAATAGGCTTATTAAATAGGCTCAGTAAATAGGCTTATTAAATAGGCTCAATAAATAGGCTTATTAAATAGGCTCAATAAATAGGCTTATTAAATAGGCGCATTAAATACTTATTAAATAGGCTTATTAAATAGACTTATTAAATAGCCTTATTAAATAGGCTTATTTCAGCAACTTAGGCTTATTAAATAAGCTTATTTCAGCAACTTATGCTTATTAAATAGCCTTATTAAACAGGTTTATTTCAGCAACTTAGGCTTATTAAATAGCATTTTTAAATAGGTTTATTTCAGCAACTTAGACTTACTAAATATACCTTTTTAAATAGGCTTAGTTCAGAAACTTAGGCTTATTAAATAGGCTTATTTCAGCAACTTAGGCTCATTAAATAGCCTTATTAAATAGGCTTATTTCAGCAACTTAGGCTTATTAAATAGGCTTATTTCAGCAACTTAAACTTATTAAATAGCCTTATTTCAGCAACTTAGGCTTATTAAATAGCCTTATTTCAGCAACTTAGACTTATTAAATAGGCTTATTCAGCAACTTAGGCTTATTAAATAGCCTTATTAAATAGGCTTATTTCAGCAACTTAGACTTATTAAATAGGTTTATTCAGCAACTTAGGCTTATTAAATAGGCTTATTCAGCAACTTAGGCTTATTAAATAGGCGTATTTCAGCAACTTAGGCTTATTAATTAGGCTCATTCAGCAACTTAGGCTTATAAAATAGGCTTATTTCAGCAACTTAGACTTATTAAATAGGCCTATTAAATAGGCTTATTAAATAGGCTTATTTCAGCAACTTAGACTTATTAAATAGGCCTATTAAATAGGCTTATTAAATAGGCTTATTAAATAGGCTTATTTCAGCAACTTAGGCTTATTAAATAGGCTTATTAAATGGGCTTATTTCAGCAACTTAGGCTTATTAAATAGGCTTATTTCAGCAACTTAGACTTATTAAATAGCCATATTTCAGCAACTTACGCTTATTAAATAGGCTTATTTCAGCAACTTAGGCTTATTAAATAGCCTAATTAAGTAGGCTTATTTCAGCAACTTGGGATTATTAAATAGACTTATTTCAGCAACTTACGCTGATTAAAAAGGCTTATTTCAGCAACTTAGGCTTATTAAATAGGCTTATTTCAGCAACTTAGACTTATTAAATAGCTTTATTTCAGCAACTTAGGCTTATTAAATAGGCTTATTTCAGCAACTTAGGCTTATTAAATAGCCTTATTTCAGCAACTTAAACTTATTAAATAGGCTTATTTCAGCAACTTAGGCTTATTAAGTAGGCTTATTCAGCAACTTAGGCTTATTAAATAGGCTTATTTCAGCAACTTAGGCTTATTAAATAGGCTCATTCAGAAACTTAGGCTTATTAAATAGGCTTATTTCAGCAACTTAGACTTATTAAATAGGCCTATTAAATAGGCTTATTAAATAGGCTTATTTCAGCAACTTAGACTTATTAAATAGGCCTATTAAATAGGCTTATTAAATAGACTTATTAAATAGGCTCATGAAATACTTATTAATTAGTCTTATTAAATAGGATTATTAAATAGACTTATTAAATAGGCTCAATAAATAGGCTTATTAAATAGGCTCAATAAATAGGCTTATTAAATAGGCTTATTAAATAGTCTTATTAAATAGACTTATTAGATAGGCTTATTAAATACGCTCAATAAATAGGCTTATTAAATAGGCTCAATAAATAGGCTTATTAAATAGGCTCAATAAATAGGCTTATTAAATAGGCTCATTAAATACTTATTAAATAGGCTTATTAAATAGACTTATTAAATAGACTTATTAAATAGGCTTATTAAATAGACGTATTAAATAGGCTTATTAAAAAGGCTTATTAAATAGACTTATTAAATAGGCTCATTAAATACTTATTAAATATGTTTATTAAATAGGCGTATTAAATAGGCTTATTAAATAGGCTTATTAAATAGGCTTATTAAATAGACTTATTAAATAGCCTCATTGAATAGGCTTATTTTAGCAACTTAGGCTTATTAAATAGGTTTATTTCAGCAACTTAGACTTATTAAATATACCTTTTTAAATAGGCTTATTTCAGCAACTTAGGCTTATTAAATAGCCTTATTAAATAGGCTTATTTCAGCAACTTAGGCTTATTAAATAGGCTTATTTCAGCAACTTAAACTTATTAAATAGCCTTATTTCAGCAACTTAGGCTTATTAAATAGCCTTATTTCAGCAACTTAGACTTATTAAATAGGCTTATTCAGCAACTTAGGCTTATTAAATAGCCTTATTAAATAGGCTTATTTCAGCAACTTAGACTTATTAAATAGGTTTATTCAGCAACTTAGGCTTATTAAATAGGCTTATTCAGCAACTTAGGCTTATTAAATAGGCTTATTTCAGCAACATAGGCTTATTAAATAGGCTCATTCAGCAACTTAGACTTATTAAATAGGCCTATTAAATAGGCTTATTAAATAGGCTTATTTCAGCAACTTAGACTTATTAAATAGGCCTATTAAATAGGCTTATTAAATAGGCTTATTAAATAGGCTTATTTCAGCAACTTAGGCTTATTTAATAGGCTTATTAAATGGGCTTATTTCAGCAACTTAGGCTTATTAAATAGGCTTATTCAGCAACTTAGGCTTATTTAATAGGTTTTTTTCAGCAACTTAGGCTTATTTAATAGGCTTATTTCAGCAACTTAGGCTTATTAAATAGGCTCATTCAGAAACTTTGGCGTATTAAATAGGCTTATTTCAGCAACGTAAACTTATTAAATAGGCCTATTAAATAGGCTTATTAAATAGGCTTATTTCAGCAACTTAAACTTATTAAATAGGCCTATTAAATAGGCTTATTAAATAGACTTATTAAATAGGCTTATTAAATAGGCTCAATAAATAGGCTTATTAAATAGGCTCAATAAATAGGCTTATTAAATAGGCGCATTAAATACTTATTAAATAGGCTTATTAAATAGACTTATTAAATAGCCTTATTAAATAGGCTTATTTCAGCAACTTAGGCTTATTAAATAAGCTTATTTCAGCAACTTATGCTTATTAAATAGCCTTATTAAATAGGCTTATTTCAGCAACTTAGGCTCATTAAATAGCATTTTTAAATAGGTTTATTTCAGCAACTTAGACTTATTAAATATACCTTTTTAAATAGGCTTAGTTCAGAAACTTAGGCTTATTAAAAAGGCTTATTTCAGCAACTTAGGCTCATTAAATAGCCTTATTAAATAGGCTTATTTCAGCAATGTAGGCTTATTAAATAGGCTTATTTCAGCAACTTAAACTTATTAAATAGCCTTATTTCAGCAACGTAGGCTTATTAAATAGCCTTATTTCAGCAACTTAGACTTATTAAATAGGCTTATTCAGCAACTTAGGCTCATTAAATAGCCTTATTAAATAGGATTATTTCAGCAACTTAGACTTATTTAATAGGTTTATTCAGCAACTTAGGCATATTAAATAGGCTTATTCAGCAACTTAGGCTTATTAAATAGGCTTATTTCAGCAACATAGGCTTATTAAATAGGCTCATTCAGCAACTTAGGCTTATTAAATAGGCTTCTTTCAGCAACTTAGACTTATTAAATAGGCCTATTAAATAGGCTTATTAAATAGGCTTATTTCAGCAACTTAGACTTATTAAATAGGTCTATTAAATAGGCTTATTAAATAGGCTTATTAAATTGGCTTATTTCAGCAACTAAGGCTTATTTAATAGGCTTATTAAATGGGCTTATTTCAGCAACTTAGGCTTATTAAATAGGCTTATTTCAGCAACTTAGACTTATTAAATATCCTTATTTCAGCAACTTACGCTTATTAAATTGGCTTATTTCAGCAACTTAGGCTTATTAAATAGCCTAATTAAGTAGGCTTATTTCAGCAACTTGGGATTATTAAATAGACTTATTTCAGCAACTTACGCTGATTAAAAATGCTTATTTCAGCAACTTAGACTTATTAAATAGCCTTATTTCAGCAACTTAGACTCATTAAATAGGTTTATTTCAGCAACTTATGCTTATTAAATATACTTATTTCAGCAACTTAGGCTTATTAAATAGGCTTATTTCAGCAACTTAGACTTATTAAATAGCTTTATTTCAGCAACTTAGGCTTATTAAATAGGCTTATTTCAGCAACTTAGGCTTATTAAATAGCCTTATTTCAGCAACTTAGGCTTATTAAATAGGCTTCTTTCAGCAACTTAGACTTATTAAATAGGCCTATTAAATAGGCTTATTAAATAGGCTTATTTCAGCAACTTAGACTTATTAAATAGGTCTATTAAATAGGCTTATTAAATAGGCTTATTAAATTGGCTTATTTCAGCAACTAAGGCTTATTTAATAGGCTTATTAAATGGGCTTATTTCAGCAACTTAGGCTTATTAAATAGGCTTATTTCAGCAACTTAGACTTATTAAATATCCTTATTTCAGCAACTTACGCTTATTAAATTGGCTTATTTCAGCAACTTAGGCTTATTAAATAGCCTAATTAAGTAGGCTTATTTCAGCAACTTGGGATTATTAAATAGACTTATTTCAGCAACTTACGCTGATTAAAAATGCTTATTTCAGCAACTTAGACTTATTAAATAGCCTTATTTCAGCAACTTAGACTCATTAAATAGGTTTATTTCAGCAACTTATGCTTATTAAATATACTTATTTCAGCAACTTAGGCTTATTAAATAGGCTTATTTCAGCAACTTAGACTTATTAAATAGCTTTATTTCAGCAACTTAGGCTTATTAAATAGGCTTATTTCAGCAACTTAGGCTTATTAAATAGCCTTATTTCAGCAACTTAAACTTATTAAATAGGCTTATTTCAGCAACTTAGGCTTATTAAATAGGCTTATTCTGCAACTTAGGCTTATTAAATAGGCTTATTTCAACTTCTTAGGCTTATTAAATAGGCTCATTCAGAAACTTAGGCTTATTAAATAGGCTTATTTGAGCAAATTAGACTTATTAAATACGCCTATTAAATAGGCTTATTAAATAGGCTTATTTCTGCAACTTAGACTTATTAAATAGGCCTATTAAATAGGCTTATTAAATAGACGTATTAAATAGGCTCATTAAATACTTATTAATTAGGCTTATTAAATAGGCTCAATAAATAGGCTTATTAAATAGGCTTATTAAATAGGCTTATTAAATAGACTTATTAAATAGGCTCAATAAATAGGCTTATTAAATAGGCTTATTAAATAGGCTCAATAAATAGGCTTATTAAATAGGCTTATTAAATAGGCTCAATAAATAGGCTTATTAAATAGGCTTATTAAATAGGCTTATTAAATAGACTTATTAAATAGGCTTATTTCAGCAACTTAGGCTTATTAAATAAGCTTATTTCAGCAACTTATGCTTATTAAATAGCCTTATTAAACAGGTTTATTTCAGCAACTTAGGCTTATTAAATAGCATTTTTAAATAGGTTTATTTCAGCAACTTAGACTTATTAAATATACCTTTTTAAATAGGCTTAGTTCAGAAACTTAGGCTTATTAAATAGGCTTATTTCAGCAACTGAGGCTCATTAAATAGCCTTATTAAATAGGCTTATTTCAGCAACTTAGGCTTATTAAATAGGCTTATTTCAGCAACTTAAACTTATTAAATAGCCTTATTTCAGCAACTTAGGCTTATTAAATAGCCTTATTTCAGCAACTTAGACTTATTAAATAGGCTTATTCAGCAACTTAGGCTTATTAAATAGCCTTATTAAATAGGCTTATTTCAGCAACTTAGACTTATTAAATAGGCTTATTCAGCAACTTAGGCTTATTAAATAGGCTTATTTCAGCAACTTAGGCAAATTAAATAGGCTCATTCAGCAACTTAGGCTTATTAAATAGGCTTATTTCAGCAACTTAGACTTATTAAATAGGCCTATTAAATAGGCGTATTAAATAGGCTTATTTCAGCAACTTAGACTTATTAAATAGGCCTATTAAATAGGCTTATTAAATAGGCTTATTAAATAGGCTTATTTCAGCAACTTAGGCTTATTAAATAGGCTTATTAAATGGGCTTATTTCAGCAACTTAGGCTTATTAAATAGGCTTATTTCAGCAACTTAGACTTATTAAATAGCGTTATTTCAGCAACTTACGCTTATTAAATAGGCTTATTTCAGCAACTTAGGCTTATTAAATAGCCTAATTAAGTAGGCTTATTTCAGCAACTTGGGATTATTAAATAGACTTATTTCAGCAACTTATGCTGATTAAAAAGGCTTATTTCAGCAACTTAGACTTATTAAATAGCCTTATTTCAGCAACTTAGACTCATTAAATAGGTTTATTTCAGCAACTTATGCTTATTAAATATACTTATTTCAGCAACTTAGGCTTATTAAATAGGCTTATTTCAGCAACTTAGACTTATTAAATAGCTTTATTTCAGCAACTTAGGCTTATTAAATAGGCTTATTTCAGCAACTTAGGCTTATTAAATAGCCTTATTTCAGCAACTTAAACTTATTAAATAGGCTTATTTCAGCAACTTAGGCTTATTAAATAGGCTTATTCAGCAACTTAGGCTTATTAAATAGGCTTATTTCAGCAACTTAGGCTTATTAAATAGGCTCATTCAGAAACTTAGGCTTATTAAATAGGCTTATTTCAGCAACTTAGACTTATTAAATAGGCCTATTAAATAGGCTTATTAAATAGGCTTATTTCAGCAACTTAGACTTATTAAATAGGCCTATTAAATAGGCGTATTAAATAGGCTTATTTCAGCAACTTAGACTTATTAAATAGGCCTATTAAATAGGCTTATTAAATAGGCTTATTAAATAGGCTTATTTCAGCAACTTAGGCTTATTAAATAGGCTTATTAAATGGGCTTATTTCAGCAACTTAGACTTATTAAATAGCGTTATTTCAGCAACTTACGCTTATTAAATAGGCTTATTTCAGCAACTTAGGCTTATTAAATAGCCTAATTAAGTAGGCTTATTTCAGCAACTTGGTATTATTAAATAGACTTATTTCAGCAACTTACGCTGATTAAAAAGGCTTATTTCAGCAACTTAGACTTATTAAATAGCCTTATTTCAGCAACTTAGACTCATTAAATAGGTTTATTTCAGCAACTTATGCTTATTAAATATACTTATTTCAGCAACTTAGGCTTATTAAATAGGCTTATTTCAGCAACTTAGACTTATTAAATAGCTTTATTTCAGCAACTTAGGCTTATTAAATAGGCTTATTTCAGCAACTTAGGCTTATTAAATAGCCTTATTTCAGCAACTTAAACTTATTAAATAGGCTTATTTCAGCAACTTAGGCTTATTAAATAGGCTTATTCAGCAACTTAGGCTTATTAAATAGGCTTATTTCAGCAACTTAGGCTTATTAAATAGGCTCATTCAGAAACTTAGGCTTATTAAATAGGCTTATTTCAGCAACTTAGACTTATTAAATAGGCCTATTAAATAGGCTTATTAAATAGGCTTATTTCAGCAACTTAGACTTATTAATAGGCCTATTAAATAGGCTTATTAAATAGACTTATTAAATAGGCTCATTAAATACGCTCAATAAATAGGCTTATTAAATAGTTTTTTTAAAGAGACTTATTAAATAGGCTTATTAAATAGGCTCAATAAATAGGCTTATTAAATAGGCTCAATAAATAGGCTTATTAAATAGGCTCAATAAATAGGCTTATTAAATAGGCTCAATAAATAGGCTTATTAAATAGTCTCATTAAATACTTATTAAATAGACTTATTAAATAGACTTATTAAATAGGCTTATTAAATAGGCTTATTAAATAGGCTTATTAAATAGGCTTATTAAATAGACTTATTAAATAGCCTCATTAAATAGGCTTATTTTAGCAACTTAGGCTTATTAAATAGGTTTATTTCAGCAACTTAGACTTATTAAAGAGGCTTATTAAATAGGCTCATTTCAGCAACTTAGGCTTATTAAATAGCATTTTTAAATAGGTTTATTTCAGCAACTTAGACTTATTAAATAGCCGTATTAAATATGCTTATTTCAGCAACTTAGACTTATTAAATAGGTTTATTCAGCAACTTAGGCTTATTAAATAGGCTTATTCAGCAACTTAGGCTTATTTAATATGCTTTTTTCAGCAACTTAGGCTTATTTAATAGGCTTATTTCAACAACTTAGGATTATTAAATAGGCTCATTCAGAAACTTAGGCTTATTAAATAGGCTTATTTCAGCAACTTAGACTTATTAAATAGGCCTATTAAATAGGCTTATTAAATAGGCTTATTTCAGCAACTTAGACTTATTAAATAGGCCTATTAAATAGGCTTATTAAATAGACTTATTAAATAGGCTTATTAAATAGGCTCAATAAATAGGCTTATTAAATAGGCTCAGTAAATAGGCTTATTAAATAGGCTCAATAAATAGGCTTATTAAATAGGCTCAATAAATAGGCTTATTAAATAGGCGCATTAAATACTTATTAAATAGGCTTCTTTCAGCAACTTAGACTTATTAAATAGGCCTATTAAATAGGCTTATTAAATAGGCTTATTTCAGCAACTTAGACTTATTAAATAGGTCTATTAAATAGGCTTATTAAATAGGCTTATTAAATTGGCTTATTTCAGCAACTAAGGCTTATTTAATAGGCTTATTAAATGGGCTTATTTCAGCAACTTAGGCTTATTAAATAGGCTTATTTCAGCAACTTAGACTTATTAAATATCCTTATTTCAGCAACTTACGCTTATTAAATTGGCTTATTTCAGCAACTTAGGCTTATTAAATAGCCTAATTAAGTAGGCTTATTTCAGCAACTTGGGATTATTAAATAGACTTATTTCAGCAACTTACGCTGATTAAAAATGCTTATTTCAGCAACTTAGACTTATTAAATAGCCTTATTTCAGCAACTTAGACTCATTAAATAGGTTTATTTCAGCAACTTATGCTTATTAAATATACTTATTTCAGCAACTTAGGCTTATTAAATAGGCTTATTTCAGCAACTTAGACTTATTAAATAGCTTTATTTCAGCAACTTAGGCTTATTAAATAGGCTTATTTCAGCAACTTAGGCTTATTAAATAGCCTTATTTCAGCAACTTAAACTTATTAAATAGGCTTATTTCAGCAACTTAGGCTTATTAAATAGGCTTATTCTGCAACTTAGGCTTATTAAATAGGCTTATTTCAACTTCTTAGGCTTATTAAATAGGCTCATTCAGAAACTTAGGCTTATTAAATAGGCTTATTTGAGCAAATTAGACTTATTAAATACGCCTATTAAATAGGCTTATTAAATAGGCTTATTTCTGCAACTTAGACTTATTAAATAGGCCTATTAAATAGGCTTATTAAATAGACGTATTAAATAGGCTCATTAAATACTTATTAATTAGGCTTATTAAATAGGCTCAATAAATAGGCTTATTAAATAGGCTTATTAAATAGGCTTATTAAATAGACTTATTAAATAGGCTCAATAAATAGGCTTATTAAATAGGCTTATTAAATAGGCTCAATAAATAGGCTTATTAAATAGGCTTATTAAATAGGCTCAATAAATAGGCTTATTAAATAGGCTTATTAAATAGGCTTATTAAATAGACTTATTAAATAGGCTTATTTCAGCAACTTAGGCTTATTAAATAAGCTTATTTCAGCAACTTATGCTTATTAAATAGCCTTATTAAACAGGTTTATTTCAGCAACTTAGGCTTATTAAATAGCATTTTTAAATAGGTTTATTTCAGCAACTTAGACTTATTAAATATACCTTTTTAAATAGGCTTAGTTCAGAAACTTAGGCTTATTAAATAGGCTTATTTCAGCAACTGAGGCTCATTAAATAGCCTTATTAAATAGGCTTATTTCAGCAACTTAGGCTTATTAAATAGGCTTATTTCAGCAACTTAAACTTATTAAATAGCCTTATTTCAGCAACTTAGGCTTATTAAATAGCCTTATTTCAGCAACTTAGACTTATTAAATAGGCTTATTCAGCAACTTAGGCTTATTAAATAGCCTTATTAAATAGGCTTATTTCAGCAACTTAGGCAAATTAAATAGGCTCATTCAGCAACTTAGCTTATTAAATAGGCTTATTTCAGCAACTTAGACTTATTAAATAGGCCTATTAAATAGGCGTATTAAATAGGCTTATTTCAGCAACTTAGACTTATTAAATAGGCCTATTAAATAGGCTTATTAAATAGGCTTATTAAATAGGCTTATTTCAGCAACTTAGGCTTATTAAATAGGCTTATTAAATGGGCTTATTTCAGCAACTTAGGCTTATTAAATAGGCTTATTTCAGCAACTTAGACTTATTAAATAGCGTTATTTCAGCAACTTACGCTTATTAAATAGGCTTATTTCAGCAACTTAGGCTTATTAAATAGCCTAATTAAGTAGGCTTATTTCAGCAACTTGGGATTATTAAATAGACTTATTTCAGCAACTTATGCTGATTAAAAAGGCTTATTTCAGCAACTTAGACTTATTAAATAGCCTTATTTCAGCAACTTAGACTCATTAAATAGGTTTATTTCAGCAACTTATGCTTATTAAATATACTTATTTCAGCAACTTAGGCTTATTAAATAGGCTTATTTCAGCAACTTAGACTTATTAAATAGCTTTATTTCAGCAACTTAGGCTTATTAAATAGGCTTATTTCAGCAACTTAGGCTTATTAAATAGCCTTATTTCAGCAACTTAAACTTATTAAATAGGCTTATTTCAGCAACTTAGGCTTATTAAATAGGCTTATTCAGCAACTTAGGCTTATTAAATAGGCTTATTTCAGCAACTTAGGCTTATTAAATAGGCTCATTCAGAAACTTAGGCTTATTAAATAGGCTTATTTCAGCAACTTAGACTTATTAAATAGGCCTATTAAATAGGCTTATTAAATAGGCTTATTTCAGCAACTTAGACTTATTAAATAGGCCTATTAAATAGGCGTATTAAATAGGCTTATTTCAGCAACTTAGACTTATTAAATAGGCCTATTAAATAGGCTTATTAAATAGGCTTATTAAATAGGCTTATTTCAGCAACTTAGGCTTATTAAATAGGCTTATTAAATGGGCTTATTTCAGCAACTTAGACTTATTAAATAGCGTTATTTCAGCAACTTACGCTTATTAAATAGGCTTATTTCAGCAACTTAGGCTTATTAAATAGCCTAATTAAGTAGGCTTATTTCAGCAACTTGGTATTATTAAATAGACTTATTTCAGCAACTTACGCTGATTAAAAAGGCTTATTTCAGCAACTTAGACTTATTAAATAGCCTTATTTCAGCAACTTAGACTCATTAAATAGGTTTATTTCAGCAACTTATGCTTATTAAATATACTTATTTCAGCAACTTAGGCTTATTAAATAGGCTTATTTCAGCAACTTAGACTTATTAAATAGCTTTATTTCAGCAACTTAGGCTTATTAAATAGGCTTATTTCAGCAACTTAGGCTTATTAAATAGCCTTATTTCAGCAACTTAAACTTATTAAATAGGCTTATTTCAGCAACTTAGGCTTATTAAATAGGCTTATTCAGCAACTTAGGCTTATTAAATAGGCTTATTTCAGCAACTTAGGCTTATTAAATAGGCTCATTCAGAAACTTAGGCTTATTAAATAGGCTTATTTCAGCAACTTAGACTTATTAAATAGGCCTATTAAATAGGCTTATTAAATAGGCTTATTTCAGCAACTTAGACTTATTAATAGGCCTATTAAAAAGGCTTATTAAATAGACTTATTAAATAGGCTCATTAAATACGCTCAATAAATAGGCTTATTAAATAGTTTTTTTAAAGAGACTTATTAAATAGGCTTATTAAATAGGCTCAATAAATAGGCTTATTAAATAGGCTCAATAAATAGGCTTATTAAATAGGCTCAATAAATAGGCTTATTAAATAGGCTCAATAAATAGGCTTATTAAATAGTCTCATTAAATACTTATTAAATAGACTTATTAAATAGACTTATTAAATAGGCTTATTAAATAGGCTTATTAAATAGGCTTATTAAATAGGCTTATTAAATAGACTTATTAAATAGCCTCATTAAATAGGCTTATTTTAGCAACTTAGGCTTATTAAATAGGTTTATTTCAGCAACTTAGACTTATTAAAGAGGCTTATTAAATAGGCTCATTTCAGCAACTTAGGCTTATTAAATAGCATTTTTAAATAGGTTTATTTCAGCAACTTAGACTTATAAAATAGCCGTATTAAATATGCTTATTTCAGCAACTTAGACTTATTAAATAGGTTTATTCAGCAACTTAGGCTTATTAAATAGGCTTATTCAGCAACTTAGGCTTATTTAATATGCTTTTTTCAGCAACTTAGGCTTATTTAATAGGCTTATTTCAACAACTTAGGATTATTAAATAGGCTCATTCAGAAACTTAGGCTTATTAAATAGGCTTATTTCAGCAACTTAGACTTATTAAATAGGCCTATTAAATAGGCTTATTAAATAGGCTTATTTCAGCAACTTAGACTTATTAAATAGGCCTATTAAATAGGCTTATTAAATAGACTTATTAAATAGGCTTATTAAATAGGCTCAATAAATAGGCTTATTAAATAGGCTCAGTAAATAGGCTTATTAAATAGGCTCAATAAATAGGCTTATTAAATAGGCTCAATAAATAGGCTTATTAAATAGGCGCATTAAATACTTATTAAATAGGCTTATTAAATAGACTTATTAAATAGCCTTATTAAATAGGCTTATTTCAGCAACTTAGGCTAATTAAATAAGCTTATTTCAGCAACTTATGCTTATTAAATAGCCTTATTAAACAGGTTTATTTCAGCAACTTAGGCTTATTAAATAGCATTTTTAAATAGGTTTATTTCAGCAACTTAGGCTCATTAAATAGCCTTATTAAATAGGCTTATTTCAGCAACTTAGGCTTATTAAATAGGCTTATTTCAGCAACTTAAACTTATTAAATAGCCTTATTTCAGCAACTTAGGCTTATTAAATAGCCTTATTTCAGCAAATTAGACTTATTAAATAGGCTTATTCAGCAACTTAGGCTTATTAAATAGCCTTATTAAATAGGCTTATTTCAGCAACTTAGACTTATTAAATAGGTTTATTCAGCAACTTAGGCTTATTAAATAGGCTTATTCAGCAACTTAGGCTTATTAAATAGGCGTATTTCAGCAACTTAGGCTTATTAATTAGGCTCATTCAGCAACTTAGGCTTATTAAATAGGCTTATTTCAGCAACTTAGACTTATTAAATAGGCCTATTAAATAGGCGTATTAAATAGGCTTATTTCAGCAACTTAGACTTATTAAATAGGCCTATTAAATAGGCTTATTAAATAGGCTTATTAAATAGGCTTATTTCAGCAACTTAGGCTTATTAAATAGGCTTATTAAATGGGCTTATTTCAGCAACTTAGGCTTATTAAATAGGCTTATTTCAGCAACTTAGACTTATTAAATAGCGTTATTTCAGCAACTTACGCTTATTAAATAGGCTTATTTCAGCAACTTAGGCTTATTAAATAGCCTAATTAAGTAGGCTTATTTCAGCAACTTGGGATTATTAAATAGACTTATTTCAGCAACTTATGCTGATTAAAAAGGCTTATTTCAGCAACTTAGACTTATTAAATAGCCTTATTTCAGCAACTTAGACTCATTAAATAGGTTTATTTCAGCAACTTATGCTTATTAAATATACTTATTTCAGCAACTTAGGCTTATTAAATAGGCTTATTTCAGCAACTTAGACTTATTAAATAGCTTTATTTCAGCAACTTAGGCTTATTAAATAGGCTTATTTCAGCAACTTAGGCTTATTAAATAGCCTTATTTCAGCAACTTAAACTTATTAAATAGGCTTATTTCAGCAACTTAGGCTTATTAAATAGGCTTATTCAGCAACTTAGGCTTATTAAATAGGCTTATTTCAGCAACTTAGGCTTATTAAATAGGCTCATTCAGAAACTTAGGCTTATTAAATAGGCTTATTTCAGCAACTTAGACTTATTAAATAGGCCTATTAAATAGGCTTATTAAATAGGCTTATTTCAGCAACTTAGACTTATTAAATAGGCCTATTAAATAGGCGTATTAAATAGGCTTATTTCAGCAACTTAGACTTATTAAATAGGCCTATTAAATAGGCTTATTAAATAGGCTTATTAAATAGGCTTATTTCAGCAACTTAGGCTTATTAAATAGGCTTATTAAATGGGCTTCTTTCAGCAACTTAGACTTATTAAATAGCGTTATTTCAGCAACTTACGCTTATTAAATAGGCTTATTTCAGCAACTTAGGCTTATTAAATAGCCTAATTAAGTAGGCTTATTTCAGCAACTTGGTATTATTAAATAGACTTATTTCAGCAACTTACGCTGATTAAAAAGGCTTATTTCAGCAACTTAGACTTATTAAATAGCCTTATTTCAGCAACTTAGACTCATTAAATAGGTTTATTTCAGCAACTTATGCTTATTAAATATACTTATTTCAGCAACTTAGGCTTATTAAATAGGCTTATTTCAGCAACTTAGACTTATTAAATAGCTTTATTTCAGCAACTTAGGCTTATTAAATAGGCTTATTTCAGCAACTTAGGCTTATTAAATAGCCTTATTTCAGCAACTTAAACTTATTAAATAGGCTTATTTCAGCAACTTAGGCTTATTAAATAGGCTTATTCAGCAACTTAGGCTTATTAAATAGGCTTATTTCAGCAACTTAGGCTTATTAAATAGGCTCATTCAGAAACTTAGGCTTATTAAATAGGCTTATTTCAGCAACTTAGACTTATTAAATAGGCCTATTAAATAGGCTTATTAAATAGGCTTATTTCAGCAACTTAGACTTATTAATAGGCCTATTAAATAGGCTTATTAAATAGACTTATTAAATAGGCTCATTAAATACGCTCAATAAATAGGCTTATTAAATAGTTTTTTTAAAGAGACTTATTAAATAGGCTTATTAAATAGGCTCAATAAATAGGCTTATTAAATAGGCTCAATAAATAGGCTTATTAAATAGGCTCAATAAATAGGCTTATTAAATAGGCTCAATAAATAGGCTTATTAAATAGTCTCATTAAATACTTATTAAATAGACTTATTAAATAGACTTATTAAATAGGCTTATTAAATAGGCTTATTAAATAGGCTTATTAAATAGGCTTATTAAATAGACTTATTAAATAGCCTCATTAAATAGGCTTATTTTAGCAACTTAGGCTTATTAAATAGGTTTATTTCAGCAACTTAGACTTATTAAAGAGGCTTATTAAATAGGCTCATTTCAGCAACTTAGGCTTATTAAATAGCATTTTTAAATAGGTTTATTTCAGCAACTTAGACTTATTAAATAGCCGTATTAAATATGCTTATTTCAGCAACTTAGACTTATTAAATAGGTTTATTCAGCAACTTAGGCTTATTAAATAGGCTTATTCAGCAACTTTGGCTTATTTAATATGCTTTTTTCAGCAACTTAGGCTTATTTAATAGGCTTATTTCAACAACTTAGGATTATTAAATAGGCTCATTCAGAAACTTAGGCTTATTAAATAGGCTTATTTCAGCAACTTAGACTTATTAAATAGGCCTATTAAATAGGCTTATTAAATAGGCTTATTTCAGCAACTTAGACTTATTAAATAGGCCTATTAAATAGGCTTATTAAATAGACTTATTAAATAGGCTTATTAAATAGGCTCAATAAATAGGCTTATTAAATAGGCTCAGTAAATAGGCTTATTAAATAGGCTCAATAAATAGGCTTATTAAATAGGCTCAATAAATAGGCTTATTAAATAGGCGCATTAAATACTTATTAAATAGGCTTATTAAATAGACTTATTAAATAGCCTTATTAAATAGGCTTATTTCAGCAACTTAGGCTAATTAAATAAGCTTATTTCAGCAACTTATGCTTATTAAATAGCCTTATTAAACAGGTTTATTTCAGCAACTTAGGCTTATTAAATAGCATTTTTAAATAGGTTTATTTCAGCAACTTAGGCTCATTAAATAGCCTTATTAAATAGGCTTATTTCAGCAACTTAGGCTTATTAAATAGGCTTATTTCAGCAACTTAAACTTATTAAATAGCCTTATTTCAGCAACTTAGGCTTATTAAATAGCCTTATTTCAGCAAATTAGACTTATTAAATAGGCTTATTCAGCAACTTAGGCTTATTAAATAGCCTTATTAAATAGGCTTATTTCAGCAACTTAGACTTATTAAATAGGTTTATTCAGCAACTTAGGCTTATTAAATAGGCTTATTCAGCAACTTAGGCTTATTAAATAGGCGTATTTCAGCAACTTAGGCTTATTAATTAGGCTCATTCAGCAACTTAGGCTTATTAAATAGGCTTATTTCAGCAACTTAGACTTATTAAATAGGCCTATTAAATAGGCTTATTAAATAGGCTTATTTCAGCAACTTAGACTTATTAAATAGGCCTATTAAATAGGCTTATTAAATAGGCTTATTAAATAGGCTTATTTCAGCAACTTAGGCTTATTAAATAGGCTTATTAAATGGGCTTATTTCAGCAACTTAGGCTTATTAAATAGCCTTATTTCAGCAACTTAGACTTATTAAATAGGCTTATTCAGCAACTTAGGCTTATTAAATAGCCTTATTAAATAGGCTTATTTCAGCAACTTAGACTTATTAAATAGGTTTATTCAGCAACTTAGGCTTATTAAATAGGCTTATTCAGCAACTTAGGCTTATTAAATAGGCGTATTTCAGCAACTTAGGCTTATTAATTAGGCTCATTCAGCAACTTAGGCTTATTAAATAGGCTTATTTCAGCAACTTAGACTTATTAAATAGGCCTATTAAATAGGCTTATTAAATAGGCTTATTTCAGCAACTTAGACTTATTAAATAGGCCTATTAAATAGGCTTATTAAATAGGCTTATTAAATAGGCTTATTTCAGCAACTTAGGCTTATTAAATAGGCTTATTAAATGGGCTTATTTCAGCAACTTAGGCTTATTAAATAGGCTTATTTCAGCAACTTAGACTTATTAAATAGCCATATTTCAGCAACTTACGCTTATTAAATAGGCTTATTTCAGCAACTTAGGCTTATTAAATAGCCTAATTAAGTAGGCTTATTTCAGCAACTTGGGATTATTAAATATACTTATTTCAGCAACTTACGCTGATTAAAAAGGCTTATTTCAGCAACTTAGGCTTATTAAATAGGCTTATTTCAGCAACTTAGACTTATTAAATAGCTTTATTTCAGCAACTTAGGCTTATTAAATAGGCTTATTTCAGCAACTTAGGCTTATTAAATAGCCTTATTTCAGCAACTTAAACTTATTAAATAGGCTTATTTCAGCAACTTAGGCTTATTAAGTAGGCTTATTCAGCAACTTAGGCTTATTAAATAGGCTTATTTCAGCAACTTAGGCTTATTAAATAGGATCATTCAGAAACTTAGGCTTATTAAATAGGCTTATTTCAGCAACTTAGACTTATTAAATAGGCCTATTAAATAGGCTTATTAAATAGGCTTATTTCAGCAACTTAGACTTATTAAATAGGCCTATTAAATAGGCTTATTAAATAGACTTATTAAATAGGCTCATGAAATACTTATTAATTAGGCTTATTAAATAGGCTTATTAAATAGACTTATTAAATAGGCTCAATAAATAGGCTTATTAAATAGGCTCAATAAATAGGCTTATTAAATAGGCTTATTAAATAGTCTTATTAAATAGACTTATTAAATAGGCTTATTAAATATGCTCAATAAATAGGCTTATTAAATAGGCTCAATAAATAGGCTTATTAAATAGGCTCAATAAATAGGCTTATTAAATAGGCTCATTAAATACTTATTAAATAGGCTTATTAAATAGACTTATTAAATAGACTTATTAAATAGGCTTATTAAATAGACTTATTAAATAGGCTTATTAAAAAGGCTTATTAAATAGACTTATTAAATAGGCTCATTAAATACTTATTAAATATGTTTATTAAATAGGCGTATTAAATAGGCTTATTAAATAGGCTTATTAAATAGGCTTATTAAATAGACTTATTAAATAGCCTCATTGAATAGGCTTATTTTAGCAACTTAGGCTTATTAAATAGGTTTATTTCAGCAACTTAGACTTATTAAATATACCTTTTTAAATAGGCTTAGTTCAGAAACTTAGGCTTATTAAATAGGCTTATTTCAGCAACTTAGGCTCATTAAATAGCCTTATTAAATAGGCTTATTTCAGCAACTTAGGCTTATTAAATAGGCTTATTTCAGCAACTTAAACTTATTAAATAGCCTTATTTCAGCAACTTAGGCTTATTAAATAGCCTTATTTCAGCAACTTAGACTTATTAAATAGGCTTATTCAGCAACTTAGGCTTATTAAATAGCCTTATTAAATAGGCTTATTTCAGCAACTTAGACTTATTAAATAGGTTTATTCAGCAACTTAGGCTTATTAAATAGGCTTATTCAGCAACTTAGGCTTATTAAATAGGCTTATTTCAGCAACTTAGGCTTATTAATTAGGCTCATTCAGCAACTTAGGCTTATTAAATAGGCTTATTTCAGCAACTTAGACTTATTAAATAGGCCTATTAAATAGGCTTATTAAATAGGCTTATTTCAGCAACTTAGACTTATTAAATAGGCCTATTAAATAGGCTTATTAAATAGGCTTATTAAATAGGCTTATTTCAGCAACTTAGGCTTATTAAATAGGCTTATTAAATGGGCTTATTTCAGCAACTTAGGCTTATTAAATAGGCTTATTTCAGCAACTTAGACTTATTAAATAGCCATATTTCAGCAACTTACGCTTATTAAATAGGCTTATTTCAGCAACTTAGGCTTATTAAATAGGCTAATTAAGTAGGCTTATTTCAGCAACTTGGGATTATTAAATAGACTTATTTCAGCAACTTAAACTTATTAAATAGGCTTATTTCAGCAACTTAGGCTCATTAAATAGCCTTATTAAATATGCTTATTTCAGCAACTTAGGCTTATTAAATAGGCTTATTTCAGCAACTTAAACTTATTAAATAGCCTTATTTCAGCAACTTAGGCTTATTAAATAGCCTTATTTCAGCAATTTAGACATATTAAATAGGCTTATTCAGCAACTTAGGCTTATTAAATAGCTTTATTAAATAGGCTTATTTCAGCAACTTAGGCTGATTAAAAAGGCTTATTTCAGCAACTTAGACTTATTAAATAGCCTTATTTCAGCAACTTAGACTCATTAAATAGGTTTATTTCAGCAACTTATGCTTATTAAATATACTTATTTCAGCAACTTAGGCTTATTAAATAGGCTTATTTCAGCAACTTAGACTTATTAAATAACTTTATTTCAGCAACTTAGGCTTATTAAATAGGCTTATTTCAGCAACTTAGGCTTATTAAATAGCCTTATTTCAGCAACTTAAACTTATTAAATAGGCTTATTTCAGCAACTTAGGCTTATTAAGTAGGCTTATTCAGCAAATTAGGCTTATTAAATAGGCTTATTTCAGCAACTTAGGCTTATTAAATAGGCTCATTCAGAAACTTAGGCTTATTAAATAGGCTTATTTCAGCAACTTAGACTTATTAAATAGGCCTATTAAATAGGCTTATTTCAGCAACTTAGACTTATTAAATAGGCCTATTAAATAGGCTTATTAAATAGACGTATTAAATAGGCTCATTAAATACTTATTAATTAGGCTTATTAAATAGGCTTATTAAATAGACTTATTAAATAGGCTCAATAAATAGGCTTATTAAATAGGCTCAATAAATAGGCTTATTAAATAGGCTTATTAAATAGTCTTATTAAATAGACTTATTAAATAGGCTTATTAAATACGCTCAATAAACAGGCTTATTAAATAGGCTCAATAAATAGGCTTATTAAATAGGCTCAATAAATAGGCTAATTAAATATGCTCATTAAATATTTATTAAATAGGCTTATTAAATAGACTTATTAAATAGACTTATTAAATAGGCTTATTAAATAGACTTATTAAATAGACTTATTAAATAGGCTTATTAAATAGACTTATTAAATAGGCTTATTAAAAAGGCTTATTAAATAGACTTATTAAATAGGCTCATTAAATACTTATTAAATATGTTTATTAAATAGGCGTATTAAATAGGCTTATTAAATAGGCTTATTAAATAGACTTATTAAATAGCCTCATTGAATAGGCTTATTTTAGCAACTTAGGCTTATTAAATAGGTTTATTTCAGCAACTTAGACTTATTAAATAGCCTTATTAAATAAGCTTATTTCAGCAACTTAGGCTTATTAAATAAGCTTATTTCAGCAACTTATGCTTATTAAATAGCCTTATTAAACAGGTTAATTTCAGAAACATAGGCTTATTAAATAGCATTTTTAAATAGGTTTATTTCAGCAACTTAGACTTATTAAATAGCCTTATTAAATATGCTTATTTCAGCAACTTAGACTTATTAAATAGGTTTATTCAGCAACTTAGGCTTATTAAATAGGCTTATTCAGCAACTTAGGCTTATTTAATAGGCTTTTTTCAGCAACTTAGGCTTATTTAATAGGCTTATTTCAGCAACTTAGGCTTATTAAATAGGCTCATTCAGAAACTTAGGCTTATTAAATAGGCTTATTTCAGCAACTTAGACTTATTAAATAGGCCTATTAAATAGGCTTATTAAATAGGCTTATTTCAGCAACTTAGACTTATTAAATTAGGCCTATTAAATAGCCTTATTAAATAGACTTATTAAATAGGCTTATTATATAGGCTCAATAAATAGGCTTATTAAATAGGCTCAATAAATAGGCTTATTAAATAGGCTCAATAAATAGGCTTATTAAATAGGCTCAATAAATAGGCTTATTAAATAGGCGCATTAAATACTTATTAAATAGGCTTATTAAATAGACTTATTAAATAGCCTTATTTCAGCAACTTAAACTTATTAAATAGGCTTATTTCAGCAACTTAGGCTCATTAAATAGCCTTATTAAATATGCTTATTTCAGCAACTTAGGCTTATTAAATAGGCTTATTTCAGCAACTTAAACTTATTAAATAGCCTTATTTCAGCAACTTAGGCTTATTAAATAGCCTTATTTCAGCAATTTAGACATATTAAATAGGCTTATTCAGCAACTTAGGCTTATTAAATAGCTTTATTAAATAGGCTTATTTCAGCAACTTAGACTTATTAAATAGGTTTATTCAGCAACTTAGGCTTATTAAATAGGCTTATTCAGCAACTTAGGCTTATTAAATAGGCTTATTTCAGCAACTTAGGCTTATTAAATAGGCTCATTCAGCAACATAGGCTTATAAATAGGCTTATTTCAGCAACTTAGACTTATTAAATAGCCTTATTTCAGCAACTTACGCTTATTAAATAGGCTTATTTCAGCAACTTAGGCTTATTAAATAGCCTAATTAAGTAGGCTTATTTCAGCAACTTGAGCTTATTAAATAGGCTTATTTCAGCAACTTATGCTGATTAAAAAGGCTTATTTCAGCAACTTAGACTTATTAAATAGCCTTATTTCAGCAACTTAGACTCATTAAATAGGCTTATTTCAGCAACTTATGCTTATTCAAAATACTTATTTCAGCAACTTAGGCTTATTAAATAGGCTTATTTCAGCAACTTAGACTTATTAAATAGCCTTATTTCAGCAACTTAGGCTTATTAAATAGGCTTATTTCAGCAACTTAGACTTATTAAATATACTTTTTTAAATAGGCTTAGTTCAGAAACTTAGGCTTATTAAATAGGCTTATTTCAGCAACTTAGGCTCATTAAATAGCCTTATTAAATATGCTTATTTCAGCAACTTAGGCTTATTAAATAGGCTTATTTCAGCAACTTAAACTTATTAAATAGCCTTATTTCAGCAACTTAGGCTTATTAAATAGCCTTATTTCAGCAATTTAGACTTATTAAATAGGCTTATTCAGCAACTTAAGCTTATTAAATAGCTTTATTAAATAGGCTTATTTCAGCAACTTAGACTTATTAAATAGGTTTATTCAGCAACTTAGGCTTATTAAATAGGCTTATTCAGCAACTTAGGCTTATTAAATAGGCTTATTTCAGCAACTTAGGCTTATTAAATAGGCTCATTCAGCAACTTAGGCTTATAAATAGGCTTATTTCAGCAACTTAGACTTATTAAATAGGCCTATTAAATAGGCTTATTAAATAGGCTTATTTCAACAACTTAGACTTATTAAATAGGCCTATTAAATAGGCTTATTAAATAGGCTTATTAAATAGGCTTATTTCAGCAACTTAGACTTATTAAATAGCCTTATTTCAGCAACTTACGCTTATTAAATAGGCTTATTTCAGCAACTTAGGCTTATTAAATAGCCTAATTAAGTAGGCTTATTTCAGCAACTTGGGATTATTAAATAGACTTATTTCAGCAAACTTAGACTTATTAAATAGGTTTATTCAGCAACTTAGGCTTATTAAATAGGCTTATTCAGCAACTTAGGCTTATTAAATAGGCTTATTTCAGCAACTTATGCTTATTAAATAGGCTCATTCAGCAACTTAGGCTTATAAATAGGCTTATTTCAGCAACTTAGACTTATTAAATAGGCCTATTAAATAGGCTTATTAAATAGGCTTATTTCAGCAACTTAGACTTATTAAATAGGCCTATTAAATAGGCTTATTAAATAGGCTTATTAAATAGGCTTATTTCAGCAACTTAGGCTTATTAAATAGGCTTATTTCAGCAACTTAAACTTATTAAATAGCCTTATTTCAGCAACTTAGGCTTATTAAATAGCCTTATTAAATAGCCATATTTCAGCAACTTACGCTTATTAAATAGGCTTATTTCAGCAACTTAGGCTTATTAAATAGCCTAATTAAGTAGGCTTATTTCAGCAACTTGGGATTATTAAATAGACTTATTTCAGCAACTTACGCTGATTAAAAAGGCTTATTTCAGCAACTTAGACTTATTAAATAGCCTTATTTCAGCAACTTAGACTCATTAAATAGGTTTATTTCAGCAACTTATGCTTATTAAATATACTTATTTCAGCAACTTAGGCTTATTAAATAGGCTTAGTTCAGCAACTTAGACTTATTAAATAGCTTTATTTCAGCAACTTAGGCTTATTAAATAGGCTTATTTCAGCAACTTAGGCTTATTAAATAGCCTTATTTCAGCAACTTAAACTTATTAAATAGGCTTATTTCAGCAACTTAGGCTTATTAAGTAGGCTTATTCAGCAAATTAGGCTTATTAAATAGGCTTATTTCAGCAACTTAGGCTTATTAAATAGGCTCATTCAGAAACTTAGGCTTATTAAATAGGCTTATTTCAGCAACTTAGACTTATTAAATAGGCCTATTAAATAGGCTTATTTCAGCAACTTAGACTTATTAAATAGGCCTATTAAATAGGCTTATTAAATAGACGTATTAAATAGGCTCATTAAATACTTATTAATTAGGCTTATTAAATAGGCTTATTAAATAGACTTATTAAATAGGCTCAATAAATAGGCTTATTAAATAGGCTCAATAAATAGGCTTATTAAATAGGCTTATTAAATAGTCTTATTAAATAGACTTATTAAATAGGCTTATTAAATACGCTCAATAAATAGGCTTATTAAATAGGCTCAATAAATAGGCTTATTAAATAGGCTCAATAAATAGGCTTATTAAATATGCTCATTAAATACTTATTAAATAGGCTTATTAAATAGACTTATTAAATAGACTTATTAAATAGGCTTATTAAATAGACTTATTAAATAGACTTATTAAATAGGCTTATTAAATAGACTTATTAAATAGGCTTATTAAAAAGGCTTATTAAATAGACTTATTAAATAGGCTCATTAAATACTTATTAAATATGTTTATTAAATAGGCGTATTAAATAGGCTTATTAAATAGGCTTATTAAATAGACTTATTAAATAGCCTCATTGAATAGGCTTATTTTAGCAACTTAGGCTTATTAAATAGGTTTATTTCAGCAACTTAGACTTATTAAATAGCCTTATTAAATAAGCTTATTTCAGCAACTTAGGCTTATTAAATAAGCTTATTTCAGCAACTTATGCTTATTAAATAGCCTTATTAAACAGGTTTATTTCAGAAACATAGGCTTATTAAATAGCATTTTTAAATAGGTTTATTTCAGCAACTTAGACTTATTAAATAGCCTTATTAAATATGCTTATTTCAGCAACTTAGACTTATTAAATAGGTTTATTCAGCAACTTAGGCTTATTAAATAGGCTTATTCAGCAACTTAGGCTTATTTAATAGGCTTTTTTCAGCAACTTAGGCTTATTTAATAGGCTTATTTCAGCAACTTAGGCTTATTAAATAGGCTCATTCAGAAACTTAGGCTTATTAAATAGGCTTATTTCAGCAACTTAGACTTATTAAATAGGCCTATTAAATAGGCTTATTAAATAGGCTTATTTCAGCAACTTAGACTTATTAAATTAGGCCTATTAAATAGCCTTATTAAATAGACTTATTAAATAGGCTTATTAAATAGGCTCAATAAATAGGCTTATTAAATTGGCTCAATAAATAGGCTTATTAAATAGGCTCAATAAATAGGCTTATTAAATAGGCTCAATAAATAGGCTTATTAAATAGGCGCATTAAATACTTATTAAATAGGCTTATTAAATAGACTTATTAAATAGCCTTATTTCAGCAACTTAAACTTATTAAATAGGCTTATTTCAGCAACTTAGGCTCATTAAATAGCCTTATTAAATATGCTTATTTCAGCAACTTAGGCTTATTAAATAGGCTTATGTCAGCAACTTAAACTTATTAAATAGCCTTATTTCAGCAACTTAGGCTTATTAAATAGCCTTATTTCAGCAATTTAGACATATTAAATAGGCTTATTCAGCAACTTAGGCTTATTAAATAGCTTTATTAAATAGGCTTATTTCAGCAACTTAGACTTATTAAATAGGTTTATTCAGCAACTTAGGCTTATTAAATAGGCTTATTCAGCAACTTAGGCTTATTAAATAGGCTTATTTCAGCAACTTAGGCTTATTAAATAGGCTCATTCAGCAACTTAGGCTTATAAATAGGCTTATTTCAGCAACTTAGACTTATTAAATAGCCTTATTTCAGCAACTTACGCTTATTAAATAGGCTTATTTCAGCAACTTAGGCTTATTAAATAGCCTAATTAAGTAGGCTTATTTCAGCAACTTGAGCTTATTAAATAGGCTTATTTCAGCAACTTATGCTGATTAAAAAGGCTTATTTCAGCAACTTAGACTTATTAAATAGCCTTATTTCAGCAACTTAGACTCATTAAATAGGCTTATTTCAGCAACTTATGCTTATTCAAAATACTTATTTCAGCAACTTAGGCTTATTAAATAGGCTTATTTCAGCAACTTAGACTTATTAAATAGCCTTATTTCAGCAACTTAGGCTTATTAAATAGGCTTATTTCAGCAACTTAGACTTATTAAATATACTTTTTTAAATAGGCTTAGTTCAGAAACTTAGGCTTATTAAATAGGCTTATTTCAGCAACTTAGGCTCATTAAATAGCCTTATTAAATATGCTTATTTCAGCAACTTAGGCTTATTAAATAGGCTTATTTCAGCAACTTAAACTTATTAAATAGCCTTATTTCAGCAACTTAGGCTTATTAAATAGCCTTATTTCAGCAATTTAGACTTATTAAATAGGCTTATTCAGCAACTTAAGCTTATTAAATAGCTTTATTAAATAGGCTTATTTCAGCAACTTAGACTTATTAAATAGGTTTATTCAGCAACTTAGGCTTATTAAATAGGCTTATTCAGCAACTTAGGCTTATTAAATAGGCTTATTTCAGCAACTTAGGCTTATTAAATAGGCTCATTCAGCAACTTAGGCTTATAAATAGGCTTATTTCAGCAACTTAGACTTATTAAATAGGCCTATTAAATAGGCTTATTAAATAGGCTTATTTCAACAACTTAGACTTATTAAATAGGCCTATTAAATAGGCTTATTAAATAGGCTTATTAAATAGGCTTATTTCAGCAACTTAGACTTATTAAATAGCCTTATTTCAGCAACTTACGCTTATTAAATAGGCTTATTTCAGCAACTTAGGCTTATTAAATAGCCTAATTAAGTAGGCTTATTTCAGCAACTTGGGATTATTAAATAGACTTATTTCAGCAACTTAGACTTATTAAATAGGTTTATTCAGCAACTTAGGCTTATTAAATAGGCTTATTCAGCAACTTAGGCTTATTAAATAGGCTTATTTCAGCAACTTATGCTTATTAAATAGGCTCATTCAGCAACTTAGGCTTATAAATAGGCTTATTTCAGCAACTTAGACTTATTAAATAGGCCTATTAAATAGGCTTATTAAATAGGCTTATTTCAGCAACTTAGACTTATTAAATAGGCCTATTAAATAGGCTTATTAAATAGGCTTATTAAATAGGCTTATTTCAGCAACTTAGGCTTATTAAATAGGCTTATTTCAGCAACTTAAACTTATTAAATAGCCTTATTTCAGCAACTTAGGCTTATTAAATAGCCTTATTTCAGCAATTTAGACATATTAAATAGGCTTATTCAGCAACTTAGGCTTATTAAATAGCTTTATTAAATAGGCTTATTTCAGCAACTTAGACTTATTAAATAGGTTTATTCAGCAACTTAGGCTTATTAAATAGGCTTATTCAGCAACTTAGGCTTATTAAATAGGCTTATTTCAGCAACTTAGGCTTATTAAATAGGCTCATTCAGCAACTTAGGCTTATAAATAGGCTTATTTCAGCAACTTAGACTTATTAAATAGCCTTATTTCAGCAACTTACGCTTATTAAATAGGCTTATTTCAGCAACTTAGGCTTATTAAATAGCCTAATTAAGTAGGCTTATTTCAGCAACTTGAGCTTATTAAATAGGCTTATTTCAGCAACTTATGCTGATTAAAAAGGCTTATTTCAGCAACTTAGACTTATTAAATAGCCTTATTTCAGCAACTTAGACTCATTAAATAGGCTTATTTCAGCAACTTATGCTTATTCAAAATACTTATTTCAGCAACTTAGGCTTATTAAATAGGCTTATTTCAGCAACTTAGACTTATTAAATAGCCTTATTTCAGCAACTTAGGCTTATTAAATAGGCTTATTTCAGCAACTTAGACTTATTAAATATACTTTTTAAATAGGCTTAGTTCAGAAACTTAGGCTTATTAAATAGGCTTATTTCAGCAACTTAGGCTCATTAAATAGCCTTATTAAATATGCTTATTTCAGCAACTTAGGCTTATTAAATAGGCTTATTTCAGCAACTTAAACTTATTAAATAGCCTTATTTCAGCAACTTAGGCGTATTAAATAGCCTTATTTCAGCAATTTAGACTTATTAAATAGGCTTATTCAGCAACTTAAGCTTATTAAATAGCTTTATTAAATAGGCTTATTTCAGCAACTTAGACTTATTAAATAGGTTTATTCAGCAACTTAGGCTTATTAAATAGGCTTATTCAGCAACTTAGGCTTATTAAATAGGCTTATTTCAGCAACTTAGGCTTATTAAATAGGCTCATTCAGCAACTTAGGCTTATAAATAGGCTTATTTCAGCAACTTAGACTTATTAAATAGGCCTATTAAATAGGCGTATTAAATAGGCTTATTTCAGCAACTTAGACTTATTAAATAGCCTTATTTCAGCAACTTACGCTTATTAAATAGGCTTATTTCAGCAACTTAGGCTTATTAAATAGCCTAATTAAGTAGGCTTATTTCAGCAACTTGGGATTATTAAATAGACTTATTTCAGCAACTTAGACTTATTAAATAGGTTTATTCAGCAACTTAGGCTTATTAAATAGGCTTATTCAGCAACTTAGGCTTATTAAATAGGCTTATTTCAGCAACTTATGCTTATTAAATAGGCTCATTCAGCAACTTAGGCTTATAAATAGGCTTATTTCAGCAACTTAGACTTATTAAATAGGCCTATTAAATAGGCTTATTAAATAGGCTTATTAAATAGGCTTATTTCAGCAACTTAGGCTTATTAAATAGGCTTATTAAATGGGCTTATTTCAGCAACTTAGGCTTATTAAATAGGCTTATTTCAGCAACTTAGACTTATTAAATAGCCTTATTTCAGCAACTTACGCTTATTAAATAGGCTTATTTCAGCAACTTAGGCTTATTAAATAGCCTAATTAAGTAGGCTTATTTCAGCAACTTGGGATTATTAAATAGACTTATTTCAGCAACTTATGCTGATTAAAAAGGCTTATTTCAGCAACTTAGACTTATTAAATAGCCTTATTTCAGCAACTTAGACTCATTAAATAGGTTTATTTCAGCAACTTATGCTTATTAAATATACTTATTTCAGCAACTTAGGCTTATTAAATAGGCTTATTTCAGCAACTTAGACTTATTAAATAGCTTTATTTCAGCAACTTAGGCTTATTAAATAGGCTTATTTCAGCAACTTAGGCTTATTAAATAGCCTTATTTCAGCAACTTAAACTTATTAAATAGGCTTATTTCAGCAACTTAGGCTTATTAAATAGGCTTATTCAGCAACTTAGGCTTATTAAATAGGCTTATTTCAGCAACTTAGACTTATTAAATAGCCTTATTTCAGCAACTTACGCTTATTAAATAGGCTTATTTCAGCAACTTAGGCTTATTAAATAGCCTAATTAAGTAGGCTTATTTCAGCAACTTGAGCTTATTAAATAGGCTTATTTCAGCAACTTATGCTGATTAAAAAGGCTTATTTCAGCAACTTAGACTTATTAAATAGCCTTATTTCAGCAACTTAGACTCATTAAATAGGCTTATTTCAGCAACTTATGCTTATTAAAAATACTTATTTCAGCAACTTAGGCTTATTAAATAGGCTTATTTCAGCAACTTAGACTTATTAAATAGCCTTATTTCAGCAACTTAGGCTTATTAAATAGGCTTATTTCAGCAACTTAGTCTTATTAAATATACCTTTTTAAATAGGCTTAGTTCAGAAACTTAGGCTTATTAAATAGGCTTATTTCAGCAACTTAGGCTCATTAAATAGCCTTATTAAATATGCTTATTTCAGCAACTTAGGCTTATTAAATAGGCTTATTTCAGCAACTTAAACTTATTAAATAGCCTTATTTCAGCAACTTAGGCTTATTAAATAGCCTTATTTCAGCAATTTAGACTTATTAAATAGGCTTATTCAGCAACTTAGGCTTATTAAATAGCTTTATTAAATAGGCTTATTTCAGCAACTTAGACTTATTAAATAGGTTTATTCAGCAACTTAGGCTTATTAAATAGGCTTATTCAGCAACTTAGGCTTATTAAATAGGCTTATTTCAGCAACTTAGGCTTATTAAATAGGCTCATTCAGCAACTTAGGCTTATAAATAGGCTTATTTCAGCAACTTAGACTTATTAAATAGGCCTATTAAATAGGCTTATTAAATAGGCTTATTTCAGCAACTTAGACTTATTAAATAGGCCTATTAAATAGGCTTATTAAATAGGCTTATTAAATAGGCTTATTTCAGCAACTTAGACTTATTAAATAGCCTTATTTCAGCAACTTACGCTTATTAAATAGGTTTATTTCAGCAACTTAGGCTTATTAAATAGCCTAATTAAGTAGGCTTATTTCAGCAACTTAGGATTATTAAATAGACTTATTTCAGCAACTTAGACATATTAAATAGGTTTATTCAGCAACTTAGGCTTATTAAATAGGCTTATTCAGCAACTTAGGCTTATTAAATAGGCTTATTTCAGCAACTTATGCTCATTAAATAGGCTCATTCAGCAACTTAGGCTTATAAATAGGCTTATTTCAGCAACTTAGACTTATTAAATAGGCCTATTAAATAGGCTTATTAAATAGGCTTATTTCAGCAACTTAGACTTATTAAATAGGCCTATTAAATAGGCTTATTAAATAGGCTTATTAAATAGGCTTATTTCAGCAACTTAGGCTTATTAAATAGGCTTATTAAATGGGCTTATTTCAGCAACCTAGGCTTATTAAATAGGCTTATTTCAGCAACTTAGACTTATTAAATAGCCTTATTTCAGCAACTTACGCTTATTAAATAGGCTTATTTCAGCAACTTAGGCTTATTAAATAGCCTAATTAAGTAGGCTTATTTCAGCAACTTGGGATTATTAAATAGACTTATTTCAGCAACTTACGCTGATTAAAAAGGCTTATTTCAGCAACTTACGCTTATTAAATATACTTATTTCAGCAACTTAGGCTTATTAAATAGGCTTATTTCAGCAACTTAGACTTATTAAATAGCTTTATTTCAGCAACTTAGGCTTATTAAATAGGCTTATTTCAGCAACTTAGGCATATTAAATAGCCTTATTTCAGCAACTTAAACTTATTAAATAGGCTTATTTCAGCAACTTAGGCTTATTAAATAGGCTTATTCAGCAACTTAGGCTTATTAAATAGGCTTATTTCAGCAACTTAGGCTTATTAAATAGGCTCATTCAGAAACTTAGGCTTATTAAATAGGCTTATTTCAGCAACTTAGACTTATTAAATAGGCCTATTAAATAGGCTTATTAAATAGGCTTATTTCAGCAACTTAGACTTATTAAATAGCTTTATTTCAGCAACTTAGGCTTATTAAATAGGCTCATTCAGAAACTTAGGCTTATTAAATAGGCTTATTTCAGCAACTTAGACTTATTAAATAGGCCTATTAAATAGGCTTATTAAATAGGCTTATTTCAGCAACTTAGACTTATTAAATAGGCCTATTAAATATGCTTATTAAATAGACTTATTAAATAGGCTCATTAAATACTTATTAATTAGTCTTATTAAATATGCTTATTAAATAGACTTATTAAATAGGCTCAATAAATAGGCTTATTAAATAGTCTTATTAAATAGGCTCAATAAATAGGCTTATTAAATAAGCTTATTAAATAGGCTTATTAAATAGACTTATTAAATAGTCTTATTAAATAGGCTCAATAAATAGGCTTATTAAATAGGCTCAATAAATAGGCTTATTAAATAGGCTCAATAAATAGGCTTATTAAATAGGCTCAATAAATAGGCTTATTAAATAGGCTCATTATATACTTATTAAATAGGCTTATTAAATAGACTTATTAAATAGACTTATTAAATAGGCTTATTAAATAGACTTATTAAATAGGCTTATTAAAAAGGCTTATTAAATAGACTTATTAAATAGGCTCATTAAATACTTATTAAATATGTTTATTAAATAGGCGTATTAAATAGGCTTATTAAATAGGCTTATAAAATAGGCTTATTAAATAGGCTTATTAAATAGACTTATTAAATAGCCTCATTGAATAGGCTTATTTTAGCAACTTAGGCTTATTAAATAGGTTTATTTCAGCAACTTAGACTTATTAAATAGGCTTATTTCAGCAACTTAGGCTTATTAAATAAGCTTATTTCAGCAACTTATGCTTATTAAATAGCCTTATTAAACAGGTTTATTTCAGCAACTTAGGCTTATTAAATAGCATTTTTAAATAGGTTTATTTCAGCAACTTAGACTTATTAAATATACCTTTTTAAATAGGCTTAGTTCAGAAACTTAGGCTTATTAAATAGGCTTATTTCAGCAACTTAGGCTCATTAAATAGCCTTATTAAATAGGCTTATTTCAGCAACTTAAACTTATTAAATAGCCTTATTTCAGCAACTTAGGCTTATTAAATAGCATTTTTAAATAGGTTTATTTCAGCAACTTAGACTTATTAAATATACCTTTTTAAATAGGCTTAGTTCAGAAACTTAAGCTTATTAAATAGGCTTATTTCAGCAACTTAGGCTCATTAAATAGCCTTATTTAATAGGCTTATTTCAGCAACTTAGGCTTATTAAATAGGCTCATTCAGAAACTTAGGCTTATTAAATAGGCTTATTTCAGCAACTTAGACTTATTAAATAGGCCTATTAAATAGGCTTATTAAATAGGCTTATTTCAGCAACTTAGACTTATTAAATTAGGCCTATTAAATAGCCTTATTAAATAGGCTTATTTTAGCAACTTAGGCTTATTAAATAGGTTTATTTCAGCAACTTAGACTTATTAAAGAGCCTTATTAAATAGGCTTATTTCAGCAACTTAGGCTTATTAAATAAGCTTATTTCAGCAACTTATTTTTATTAAATAGCCTTATTAAGCAGGTTTATTTCAGCAACTTAGGCTTATTAAATAGGCTTATTTCAGCAACTTAGACTTATTAATTAGGCTTATTAAATAGGCTTATTAAATAGACTTATTAAATAGGCTCAATAAATAGGCTTATTAAATAGGCTTATTAAATAGGCTCAAAAAATAGGCTTATTAAATAGGCTTATTAAATAGGCTTATTAAATAGACTTATTAAATAGGCTTATTAAATAGGCTCAATAAATAGGCTTATTAAATAGGCTCAATAAATAGGCTTATTAAATAGGCTCAATAAATAGGCTTATTAAATAGGCTCAATAAATAGGCTTATTAAATAGGCGCATTAAATACTTATTAAATAGGCTTATTAAATAGACTTATTAAATAGCCTTATTTCAGCAACTTAAACTTATTAAATAGGCTTATTTCAGCAACTTAGGCTCATTAAATAGCCTTATTAAATATGCTTATTTCAGCAACTTAGGCTTATTAAATAGGCTTATTTCAGCAACTTAAACTTATTAAATAGCCTTATTTCAGCAACTTAGACTTATTAAATAGCCTTATTTCAGCAATTTAGACATATTAAATAGGCTTATTCAGCAACTTAGGCTTATTAAATAGCTTTATTAAATAGGCTTATTTCAGCAACTTAGACTTATTAAATTAGGCCTATTAAATAGCCTTATTAAATAGACTTATTAAATAGGCTTATTAAATAGGCTCAATAAATAGGCTTATTAAATAGGCTCAATAAATAGGCTTATTAAATAGGCTCAATAAATAGGCTTATTAAATAGGCTCAATAAATAGGCTTATTAAATAGGCGCATTAAATACTTATTAAATAGGCTTATTAAATAGACTTATTAAATAGCCTTATTTCAGCAACTTAAACTTATTAAATAGGCTATTTCAGCAACTTAGGCTCATTAAATAGCCTTATTAAATATGCTTATTTCAGCAACTTAGGCTTATTAAATAGGCTTATTTCAGCAACTTAAACTTATTAAATAGCCTTATTTCAGCAACTTAGGCTTATTAAATAGCCTTATTTCAGCAATTTAGACATATTAAATAGGCTTATTCAGCAACTTAGGCTTATTAAATAGCTTTATTAAATAGGCTTATTTCAGCAACTTAGACTTATTAAATAGGTTTATTCAGCAACTTAGGCTTATTAAATAGGCTTATTCAGCAACTTAGGCTTATTAAATAGGCTTATTTCAGCAACTTAGGCTTATTAAATAGGCTCATTCAGCAACTTAGGCTTATAAATAGGCTTATTTCAGCAACTTAGACTTATTAAATAGCCTTATTTCAGCAACTTACGCTTATTAAATAGGCTTATTTCAGCAACTTAGGCTTATTAAATAGCCTAATTAAGTAGGCTTATTTCAGCAACTTGAGCTTATTAAATAGGCTTATTTCAGCAACTTATGCTGATTAAAAAGGCTTATTTCAGCAACTTAGACTTATTAAATAGCCTTATTTCAGCAACTTAGACTCATTAAATAGGCTTATTTCAGCAACTTATGCTTATTCAAAATACTTATTTCAGCAACTTAGGCTTATTAAATAGGCTTATTTCAGCAACTTAGACTTATTAAATAGCCTTATTTCAGCAACTTAGGCTTATTAAATAGGCTTATTTCAGCAACTTAGACTTATTAAATATACTTTTTTAAATAGGCTTAGTTCAGAAACTTAGGCTTATTAAATAGGCTTATTTCAGCAACTTAGGCTCATTAAATAGCCTTATTAAATATGCTTATTTCAGCAACTTAGGCTTATTAAATAGGCTTATTTCAGCAACTTAGACTTATTAAATAGCCTTATTTCAGCAACTTAGGCTTATTAAATAGGCTTATTTCAGCAACTTAGACTTATTAAATATACTTTTTTAAATAGGCTTAGTTCAGAAACTTAGGCTTATTAAATAGGCTTATTTCAGCAACTTAGGCTCATTAAATAGCCTTATTAAATATGCTTATTTCAGCAACTTAAGCTTATTAAATAGCTTTATTAAATAGGCTTATTTCAGCAACTTAGACTTATTAAATAGGTTTATTCAGCAACTTAGGCTTATTAAATAGGCTTATTCAGCAACTTAGGCTTATTAAATAGGCTTATTTCAGCAACTTAGGCTTATTAAATCGGCTCATTCAGCAACTTAGGCTTATAAATAGGCTTATTTCAGCAACTTAGACTTATTAAATAGGCCTATTAAATAAGCTTATTAAATAGGCTTATTTCAGCAACTTAGACTTATTAAATAGGCCTATTAAATAGGCTTAATAAATAGGCTTATTAAATAGGCTTATTTCAGCAACTTAGACTTATTAAATAGCCTTATTTCAGCAACTTACGCTTATTAAATAGGCTTATTTCAGCAACTTAGGCTTATTAAATAGCCTAATTAAGTAGGCTTATTTCAGCAACTTGGGATTATTAAATAGACTTATTTCAGCAACTTAGACTTATTAAATAGGTTTATTCAGCAACTTAGGCTTATTAAATAGGCTTATTCAGCAACTTAGGCTTATTAAATAGGCTTATTTCAGCAACTTATGCTTATTAAATAGGCTCATTCAGCAACTTAGGCTTATAAATAGGCTTATTTCAGCAACTTAGACTTATTAAATAGGCCTATTAAATAGGCTTATTAAATAGGCTTATTTCAGCAACTTAGACTTATTAAATAGGCCTATTAAATAGGCTTATTAAATAGGCTTATTAAATAGGCTCAAAAAATAGGCTTATTAAATAGGCTTATTAAATAGGCTTATTAAATAGACTTATTAAATAGGCTTATTAAATAGGCTCAATAAATAGGCTTATTAAATAGGCTCAATAAATAGGCTTATTAAATAGGCTCAATAAATAGGCTTATTAAATAGGCTCAATAAATAGGCTTATTAAATAGGCGCATTAAATACTTATTAAATAGGCTTATTAAATAGACTTATTAAATAGCCTTATTTCAGCAACTTAAACTTATTAAATAGGCTTATTTCAGCAACTTAGGCTCATTAAATAGCCTTATTAAATATGCTTATTTCAGCAACTTAGGCTTATTAAATAGGCTTATTTCAGCAACTTAAACTTATTAAATAGCCTTATTTCAGCAACTTAGGCTTATTAAATAGCCTTATTTCAGCAATTTAGACATATTAAATAGGCTTATTCAGCAACTTAGGCTTATTAAATAGCTTTATTAAATAGGCTTATTTCAGCAACTTAGACTTATTAAATTAGGCCTATTAAATAGCCTTATTAAATAGACTTATTAAATAGGCTTATTAAATAGGCTCAATAAATAGGCTTATTAAATAGGCTCAATAAATAGGCTTATTAAATAGGCTCAATAAATAGGCTTATTAAATAGGCTCAATAAATAGGCTTATTAAATAGGCACATTAAATACTTATTAAATAGGCTTATTAAATAGACTTATTAAATAGCCTTATTTCAGCAACTTAAACTTATTAAATAGGCTATTTCAGCAACTTAGGCTCATTAAATAGCCTTATTAAATATGCTTATTTCAGCAACTTAGGCTTATTAAATAGGCTTATTTCAGCAACTTAAACTTATTAAATAGCCTTATTTCAGCAACTTAGGCTTATTAAATAGCCTTATTTCAGCAATTTAGACATATTAAATAGGCTTATTCAGCAACTTAGGCTTATTAAATAGCTTTATTAAATAGGCTTATTTCAGCAACTTAGACTTATTAAATAGGTTTATTCAGCAACTTAGGCTTATTAAATAGGCTTATTCAGCAACTTAGGCTTATTAAATAGGCTTATTTCAGCAACTTAGGCTTATTTAATTGGCTCATTCAGCAACTTAGGCTTATAAATAGGCTTATTTCAGCAACTTAGACTTATTAAATAGCCTTATTTCAGCAACTTACGCTTATTAAATAGGCTTATTTCAGCAACTTAGGCTTATTAAATAGCCTAATTAAGTAGGCTTATTTCAGCAACTTGAGCTTATTAAATAGGCTTATTTCAGCAACTTATGCTGATTAAAAAGGCTTATTTCAGCAACTTAGACTTATTAAATAGCCTTATTTCAGCAACTTAGACTCATTAAATAGGCTTATTTCAGCAACTTATGCTTATTCAAAATACTTATTTCAGCAACTTAGGCTTATTAAATAGGCTTATTTCAGCAACTTAGACTTATTAAATAGCCTTATTTCAGCAACTTAGGCTTATTAAATAGGCTTATTTCAGCAACTTAGACTTATTAAATATACTTTTTTAAATAGGCTTAGTTCAGAAACTTAGGCTTATTAAATAGGCTTATTTCAGCAACTTAGGCTCATTAAATAGCCTTATTAAATATGCTTATTTCAGCAACTTAGGCTTATTAAATAGGCTTATTTCAGCAACTTAGACTTATTAAATAGCCTTATTTCAGCAACTTAGGCTTATTAAATAGGCTTATTTCAGCAACTTAGACTTATTAAATATACTTTTTTAAATAGGCTTAGTTCAGAAACTTAGGCTTATTAAATAGGCTTATTTCAGCAACTTAGGCTCATTAAATAGCCTTATTAAATATGCTTATTTCAGCAACTTAAGCTTATTAAATAGCTTTATTAAATAGGCTTATTTCAGCAACTTAGACTTATTAAATAGGTTTATTCAGCAACTTAGGCTTATTAAATAGGCTTATTCAGCAACTTAGGCTCATTAAATAGGCTTATTTCAGCAACTTAGGCTTATTAAATCGGCTCATTCAGCAACTTAGGCTTATAAATAGGCTTATTTCAGCAACTTAGACTTATTAAATAGGCCTATTAAATAAGCTTATTAAATAGGCTTATTTCAGCAACTTAGACTTATTAAATAGGCCTATTAAATAGGCTTATTAAATAGGCTTATTAAATAGGCTTATTTCAGCAACTTAGACTTATTAAATAGCCTTATTTCAGCAACTTACGCTTATTAAATAGGCTTATTTCAGCAACTTAGGCTTATTAAATAGCCTAATTAAGTAGGCTTATTTCAGCAACTTGGGATTATTAAATAGACTTATTTCAGCAACTTAGACTTATTAAATAGGTTTATTCAGCAACTTAGGCTTATTAAATAGGCTTATTCAGCAACTTAGGCTTATTAAATAGGCTTATTTCAGCAACTTATGCTTATTAAATAGGCTCATTCAGCAACTTAGGCTTATAAATAGGCTTATTTCAGCAACTTAGACTTATTAAATAGGCCTATTAAATAGGCTTATTAAATAGGCTTATTTCAGCAACTTAGACTTATTAAATAGGCCTATTAAATAGGCTTATTAAATAGGCTTATTAAATAGGCTTATTTCAGCAACTTAGGCTTATTAAATAGGCTTATTAAATGGGCTTATTTCAGCAACTTAGGCTTATTAAATAGGCTTATTTCAGCAACTTAGGCTTATTAAATAGCCTAATTAAGTAGGCTTATTTCAGCAACTTGGGATTATTAAATAGACTTATTTCAGCAACTTACGCTGATTAAAAAGGCTTATTTCAGCAACTTAGACTTATTAAATAGCCTTATTTCAGCAACTTAGACTCATTAAATAGGTTTATTTCAGCAACTTATGCTTATTAAATATACTTATTTCAGCAACTTAGGCTTATTAAATAGGCTTATTTCAGCAACTTAGACTTATTAAATAGCTTTATTTCAGCAACTTAGGCTTATTAAATAGGCTTATTTCAGCAACTTAGGCTTATTAAATAGCCTTATTTCAGCAACTTAAACTTATTAAATAGGCTTATTTCAGCAACTTAGGCTTATTAAATAGGCTTATTCAGCAACTTAGGCTTATTAAATAGGCTTATTTCAGCAACTTAGACTTATTAAATAGCCTTATTTCAGCAACTTACGCTTATTAAATAGGCTTATTTCAGCAACTTAGGCTTATTAAATAGCCTAATTAAGTAGGCTTATTTCAGCAACTTGAGCTTATTAAATAGGCTTATTTCAGCAACTTATGCTGATTAAAAAGGCTTATTTCAGCAACTTAGACTTATTAAATAGCCTTATTTCAGCAACTTAGACTCATTAAATAGGCTTATTTCAGCAACTTATGCTTATTAAAAATACTTATTTCAGCAACTTAGGCTTATTAAATAGGCTTATTTCAGCAACTTAGACTTATTAAATAGCCTTATTTCAGCAACTTAGGCCTATTAAATAGGCTTATTTCAGCAACTTAGTCTTATTAAATATACCTTTTTAAATAGGCTTAGTTCAGAAACTTAGGCTTATTAAATAGGCTTATCTCAGCAACTTAGGCTCATTAAATAGCCTTATTAAATATGCTTATTTCAGCAACTTAGGCTTATTAAATAGGCTTATTTCAGCAACTTAAACTTATTAAATAGCCTTATTTCAGCAACGTAGGCTTATTAAATAACCTTATTTCAGCAATTTAGACTTATTAAATAGGCTTATTCAGCAACTTAGGCTTATTAAATAGCTTTATTAAATAGGCTTATTTCAGCAACTTAGACTTATTAAATAGGTTTATTCAGCAACTTAGGCTTATTAAATAGGCTTATTCAGCAACTTAGGCTTATTAAATAGGCTTATTTCAGCAACTTAGGCTTATTAAATAGGCTCATTCAGCAACTTAGGCTTATAAATAGGCTTATTTCAGCAACTTAGACTTATTAAATAGGCCTATTAAATAGGCTTATTAAATAGGCTTATTTCAGCAACTTAGACTTATTAAATAGGCCTATTAAATAGGCTTATTAAATAGGCTTATTAAATAGGCTTATTTCAGCAACTTAGACTTATTAAATAGCCTTATTTCAGCAACTTACGCTTATTAAATAGGCTTATTTCAGCAACTTAGGCTTATTAAATAGCCTAATTAAGTAGGCTTATTTCAGCAACTTAGACTTATTAAATAGACTTATTTCAGCAACTTAGACTTATTAAATAGGTTTATTCAGCAACTTAGGCTTATTAAATAGGCTTATTCAGCAACTTAGGCTTATTAAATAGGCTTATTTCAGCAACTTATGCTTATTAAATAGGCTCATTCAGCAACTTAGGCTTATAAATAGGCTTATTTCAGGAACTTAGACTTATTAAATAGGCCTATTAAATAGGCTTATTAAATAGGCTTATTTCAGCAACTTAGACTTATTAAATAGGCCTATTAAATAGGCTTATTAAATAGGCTTATTAAATAGGCTTATTTCAGCAACTTAGGCTTATTAAATAGGCTTATTAAATGGGCTTATTTCAGCAACTTAGGCTTATTAAATAGGCTTATTTCAGCAACTTAGACTTATTAAATAGCCTTATTTCAGCAACTTACGCTTATTAAATAGGCTTATTTCAGCAACTTAGGCTTATTAAATAGCCTAATTAAGTAGGCTTATTTCAGCAACTTGGGATTATTAAATAGACTTATTTCAGCAACTTACGCTGATTAAAAAGGCTTATTTCAGCAACTTACGCTTATTAAATATACTTATTTCAGCAACTTAGGCTTATTAAATAGGCTTATTTCAGCAACTTAGACTTATTAAATAGCTTTATTTCAGCAACTTAGGCTTATTAAATAGGCTTATTTCAGCAACTTAGGCATATTAAATAGCCTTATTTCAGCAACTTAAACTTATTAAATAGGCTTATTTCAGCAACTTAGGCTTATTAAATAGGCTTATTCAGCAACTTAGGCTTATTAAATAGGCTTATTTCAGCAACTTAGGCTTATTAAATAGGCTCATTCAGAAACTTAGGCTTATTAAATAGGCTTATTTCAGCAACTTAGACTTATTAAATAGGCCTATTAAATAGGCTTATTAAATAGGCTTATTTCAGCAACTTAGACTTATTAAATAGGCCTATTAAATAGGCTTATTAAATAGACTTATTAAATAGGCTCATTAAATACTTATTAATTAGTCTTATTAAATATGCTTATTAAATAGACTTATTAAATAGGCTCAATAAATAGGCTTATTAAATAGTCTTATTAAATAGGCTCAATAAATAGGCTTATTAAATAAGCTTATTAAATAGGCTTATTAAATAGACTTATTAAATAGTCTTATTAAATAGGCTCAATAAATAGCCTTATTAAATAGGCTCAATAAATAGGCTTATTAAATAGGCTCAATAAATAGGCTTATTAAATAGGCTCAATAAATAGGCTTATTAAATAGGCTCATTATATACTTATTAAATAGGCTTATTAAATAGACTTATTAAATAGATTTATTAAATAGGCTTATTAAATAGACTTATTAAATAGGCTTATTAAAAAGGCTTATTAAATAGACTTATTAAATAGGCTCATTAAATACTTATTAAATATGTTTATTAAATAGGCGTATTAAATAGGCTTATTAAATAGGCTTATAAAATAGGCTTATTAAATAGGCTTATTAAATAGACTTATTAAATAGCCTCATTGAATAGGCTTATTTTAGCAACTTAGGCTTATTAAATAGGTTTATTTCAGCAACTTAGACTTATTAAATAGGCTTATTTCAGCAACTTAGGCTTATTAAATAAGCTTATTTCAGCAACTTATGCTTATTAAATAGCCTTATTAAACAGGTTTATTTCAGTAACTTAGGCTTATTAAATAGCATTTTTAAATAGGTTTATTTCAGCAACTTAGACTTATTAAATATACCTTTTTAAATAGGCTTAGTTCAGAAACTTAGGCTTATTAAATATGCTTATTTCAGCAACTTAGGCTCATTAAATAGCCTTATTAAATAGGCTTATTTCAGCAACTTAAACTTATTAAATAGCCTTATTTCAGCAACTTAGGCTTATTAAATAGCATTTTTAAATAGGTTTATTTCAGCAACTTATACTTATTAAATATACCTTTTTAAATAGGCTTAGTTCAGAAACTTAGGCTTATTAAATAGGCTTATTTCAGCAACTTAGGCTCATTAAATAGCCTTATTAAATATGCTTATTTCAGCAACTTAGGCTTATTAAATAGGCTTATTTCAGCAACTTAAACTTATTAAATAGCCTTATTTCAGCAACTTAGGCTTATTAAATAGCCTTATTTCAGCAATTTAGACTTATTAAATAGGCTTATTCAGCAACTTAGGCTTATTAAATAGCTTTATTAAATAGGCTTATTTCAGCAACTTAGACTTATTAAATAGGTTTATTCAGCAACTTAGGCTTATTAAATAGGCTTATTCAGCAACTTAGGCTTATTAAATAGGCTTATTTCAGCAACTTAGGCTTATTAAATAGGCTCATTCAGCAACTTAGGCTTATAAATAGGCTTATTTCAGCAACTTAGACTTATTAAATAGGCCTATTAAATAGGCTTATTAAATAGGCTTATTTCAGCAACTTAGACTTATTAAATAGGCCTATTAAATAGGCTTATTAAATAGGCTTATTAAATAGGCTTATTTCAGCAACTTAGGCTTATTAAATAGGCTTATTAAATGGGCTTATTTCAGCAACTTAGGCTTATTAAATAGGCTTATTTCAGCAACTTAGACTTATTAAATAGCCTTATTTCAGCAACTTACGCTTATTAAATAGCCTTATTTCAGCAACTTAGGCTTATTAAATAGCCTTATTAAATAGGCTTATTTCAGCAACTTAGACTTATTAAATAGGTTTATTCAGCAACTTAGGCTTATTAAATAGGCTTATTCAGCAACTTAGGCTTATTAAATAGGCTTATTTCAGCAACTTAGGCTTATTAAATAGGTTTATTCAGCAACTTAGGCTTATTAAATAGGCTTATTCAGCAACTTAGGCTTATTAAATAGGCTTATTTCAGCAACTTAGACTTATTAAATAGAACTATTAAATAGGCTTATTAAATAGGCTTATTTCAACAACTTAGGCTTATTAAATAGGCTTATTTCAGCAACTTAGGCTTATTAAATAGCCTAATTAAGTAGGCTTATTTCAGCAACTTGGGATTATTAAATGGACTTATTTCAGCAACTTACACTGATTAAAAAGGCTTATTTCAGCAACTTAGACTTATTAAATAGCCTTATTTCAGCAAATTAGACTCATTAAATAGGTTTATTTCAGCAACTTATGCTTATTAAATATACTTATTTCAGCAACTTAGGCTTATTAAATAGGCTTATTTCAGCAACTTAGACTTATTAAATAGCTTTATTTCAGCAACTATGGCTTATTAAATAGGCTTATTTCAGCAACTTAGGCTTATTAAATAGCCTTATTTCAGCAACTTAAACTTATTAAATAGGCTTATTTCAGCAACTTAGGCTTATTAAATAGGCTTATTCAGCAACTTAGGCTTATTAAATAGGCTTATTTCAGCAACTTAGGCTTATTAAATAGGCTCATTCAGAAACTTAGGCTTATTAAATAGGCTTATTTCAGCAACTTAGACTTATTAAATAGGCCTATTAAATAGGCTTATTAAATAGGCTTATTTCAGCAACTTAGACTTATTAAATAGGCCTATTAAATAGGCTTATTAAATAGACTTATTAAATAGGCTCATTAAATACTTATTAATTAGTCTTATTAAATATGCTTATTAAATAGACTTATTAAATAGGCTCAATAAATAGGCTTATTAAATAGTCTTATTAAATAGGCTCAATAAATAGGCTTATTAAATAGGCTTATTAAATAGGCTTATTAAATAGACTTATTAAATAGTCTTATTAAATAGGCTCAATAAATAGGCTTATTAAATAGGCTCAATAAATAGGCTTATTAAATAGGCTCAATAAATAGGCTTATTAAATAGGCTCAATAAATAGGCTTATTAAATAGGCTCATTATATACTTATTAAATAGGCTTATTAAATAGACTTATTAAATAGACTTATTAAATAGGCTTATTAAATAGACTTATTAAATAGGCTTATTAAAAAGGCTTATTAAATAGACTTATTAAATAGGCTCATTAAATATTTATTAAATATGTTTATTAAATAGGCGTATTAAATAGGCTTATTAAATAGGCTTATAAAATAGGCTTATTAAATAGGCTTATTAAATAGACTTATTAAATAGCCTCATTGAATAGGCTTATTTTAGCAACTTAGGCTTATTAAATAGGTTTATTTCAGCAACTTAGACTTATTAAATAGGCTTATTTCAGCAACTTAGGCTTATTAAATAAGCTTATTTCAGCAACTTATGCTTATTAAATAGCCTTAGTAAACAGGTTTATTTCAGCAACTTAGGCTTATTAAATAGCATTTTTAAATAGGTTTATTTCAGCAACTTAGACTTATTAAATATACCTTTTTAAATAGGCTTAGTTCAGAAACTTAGGCTTATTAAATAGGCTTATTTCAGCAACTTAGGCTCATTAAATAGCCTTATTAAATAGGCTTATTTCAGCAACTTAAACTTATTAAATAGCCTTATTTCAGCAACTTAGGCTTATTAAATAGCATTTTTAAATAGGTTTATTTCAGCAACTTAGACTTATTAAATATACCTTTTTAAATAGGCTTAGTTCAGAAACTTAGGCTTATTAAATAGGCTTATTTCAGCAACTTAGGCTCATTAAATAGCCTTATTAAATATGCTTATTTCAGCAACTTAGGCTTATTAAATAGGCTTATTTCAGCAACTTAAACTTATTAAATAGCCTTATTTCAGCAACTTAGGCTTATTAAATAGCCTTATTTCAGCAATTTAGACTCATTAAATAGGCTTATTCAGCAACTTAGGCTTATTAAATAGCTTTATTAAATAGGCTTATTTCAGCAACTTAGACTTATTAAATAGGTTTATTCAGCAACTTAGGCTTATTAAATAGGCTTATTCAGCAACTTAGGCTTATTAAATAGGCTTATTTCAGCAACTTAGGCTTATTAAATAGGCTCATTCAGCAACTTAGGCTTATAAATAGGCTTATTTCAGCAACTTAGACTTATTAAATAGGCCTATTAAATAGGCTTATTAAATAGGCTTATTTCAGCAACTTAGACTTATTAAATAGGCCTATTAAATAGGCTCATTAAATAGCCTTATTAAATATGCTTATTTCAGCAACTTAGACTTATTAAATAGCCTTATTTCAGCAACTTAGGCTTATTAAATAGGCTTATTTCAGCAACTTAGACTTATTAAATATACTTTTTTAAATAGGCTTAGTTCAGAAACTTAGGCTTATTAAATAGGCTTATTTCAGCAACTTAGGCTCATTAAATAGCCTTATTAAATATGCTTATTTCAGCAACTTAGGCTTATTAAATAGCCTTATTTCAGCAATTTAGACTTATTAAATAGGCTTATTCAGCAACTTAAGCTTATTAAATAGCTTTATTAAATAGGCTTATTTCAGCAACTTAGACTTATTAAATAGGTTTATTCAGCAACTTAGGCTTATTAAATAGGCTTATTCAGCAACTTAGGCTTATTAAATAGGCTTATTTCAGCAACTTAGGCTTATTAAATAGGCTCATTCAGCAACTTAGGCTTATAAATAGGCTTATTTCAGCAACTTAGACTTATTAAATAGGCCTATTAAATAGGCTTATTAAATAGGCTTATTTCAGCAACTTAGACTTATTAAATAGGCCTATTAAATAGGCTTATTAAATAGGCTTATTAAATAGGCTTATTTCAGCAACTTAGACTTATTAAATAGCCTTATTTCAGCAACTTACGCTTATTAAATAGGCTTATTTCAGCAACTTAGGCTTATTAAATAGCCTAATTAAGTAGGCTTATTTCAGCAACTTGGGATTATTAAATAGACTTATTTCAGCAACTTAGACTTATTAAATAGGTTTATTCAGCAACTTAGGCTTATTAAATAGGCTTATTCAGCAACTTAGGCTTATTAAATAGGCTTATTTCAGCAACTTATGCTTATTAAATAGGCTCATTCAGCAACTTAGGCTTATAAATAGGCTTATTTCAGCAACTTAGACTTATTAAATAGGCCTATTAAATAGGCTTATTAAATAGGCTTATTTCAGCAACTTAGACTTATTAAATAGGCCTATTAAATAGGCTTATTAAATAGGCTTATTAAATAGGCTTATTTCAGCAACTTAGGCTTATTAAATAGGCTTATTAAATGGGCTTATTTCAGCAACTTAGGCTTATTAAATAGGCTTATTTCAGCAACTTAGACTTATTAAATAGCCTTATTTCAGCAACTTACGCTTATTAAATAGGCTTATTTCAGCAACTTAGGCTTATTAAATAGCCTAATTAAGTAGGCTTATTTCAGCAACTTGGGATTATTAAATAGACTTATTTCAGCAACTTACGCTGATTAAAAAGGCTTATTTCAGCAACTTACGCTTATTAAATATACTTATTTCAGCAACTTAGGCTTATTAAATAGGCTTATTTCAGCAACTTAGACTTATTAAATAGCTTTATTTCAGCAACTTAGGCTTATTAAATAGGCTTATTTCAGCAACTTAGGCATATTAAATAGCCTTATTTCAGCAACTTAAACTTATTAAATAGGCTTATTTCAGCAACTTAGGCTTATTAAATAGGCTTATTTCAGCAACTTAGGCTCATTAAATAGCCTTATTAAATATGCTTATTTCAGCAACTTAGGCTTATTAAATAGGCTTATTTCAGCAACTTAAACTTATTAAATAGCCTTATTTCAGCAACTTAGGCTTATTAAATAGCCTTATTTCAGCAATTTAGACTTATTAAATAGGCTTATTCAGCAACTTAGGCTTATTAAATAGCTTTATTAAATAGGCTTATTTCAGCAACTTAGACTTATTAAATAGGTTTATTCAGCAACTTAGGCTTATTAAATAGGCTTATTCAGCAACTTAGGCTTATTAAATAGGCTTATTTCAGCAACTTAGGCTTATTAAATAGGCTCATTCAGCAACTTAGGCTTATAAATAGGCTTATTTCAGCAACTTAGACTTATTAAATAGGCCTATTAAATAGGCTTATTAAATAGGCTTATTTCAGCAACTTAGACTTATTAAATAGGCCTATTAAATAGGCTTATTAAATAGGCTTATTAAATAGGCTTATTTCAGCAACTTAGACTTATTAAATAGCCTTATTTCAGCAACTTACGCTTATTAAATAGGCTTATTTCAGCAACTTAGGCTTATTAAATAGCCTAATTAAGTAGGCTTATTTCAGCAACTTAGGATTATTAAATAGACTTATTTCAGCAACTTAGACTTATTAAATAGGTTTATTCAGCAACTTAGGCTTATTAAATAGGCTTATTCAGCAACTTAGGCTTATTAAATAGGCTTATTTCAGCAACTTATGCTTATTAAATAGGCTCATTCAGCAACTTAGGCTTATAAATAGGCTTATTTCAGCAACTTAGACTTATTAAATAGGCCTATTAAATAGGCTTATTAAATAGGCTTATTTCAGCAACTTAGACTTATTAAATAGGCCTATTAAATAGGCTTATTAAATAGGCTTATTAAATAGGCTTATTTCAGCAACTTAGGCTTATTAAATAGGCTTATTAAATGGGCTTATTTCAGCAACTTAGGCTTATTAAATAGGCTTATTTCAGCAACTTAGACTTATTAAATAGCCTTATTTCAGCAACTTACGCTTATTAAATAGGCTTATTTCAGCAACTTAGGCTTATTAAATAGCCTAATTAAGTAGGCTTATTTCAGCAACTTGGGATTATTAAATAGACTTATTTCAGCAACTTACGCTGATTAAAAAGGCTTATTTCAGCAACTTACGCTTATTAAATATACTTATTTCAGCAACTTAGGCTTATTAAATAGGCTTATTTCAGCAACTTAGACTTATTAAATAGCTTTATTTCAGCAACTTAGGCTTATTAAATAGGCTTATTTCAGCAACTTAGGCATATTAAATAGCCTTATTTCAGCAACTTAAACTTATTAAATAGGCTTATTTCAGCAACTTAGGCTTATTAAATAGGCTTATTCAGCAACTTAGGCTTATTAAATATGCTTATTTCAGCAACTTAGGCTTATTAAATAGGCTCATTCAGAAACTTAGGCTTATTAAATAGGCTTATTTCAGCAACTTAGACTTATTAAATAGGCCTATTAAATAGGCTTATTAAATAGGCTTATTTCAGCAACTTAGACTTATTAAATAGGCCTATTAAATAGGCTTATTAAATAGACTTATTAAATAGGCTCATTAAATACTTATTAATTAGTCTTATTAAATATGCTTATTAAATAGACTTATTAAATAGGCTCAATAAATAGGCTTATTAAATAGTCTTATTAAATAGGCTCAATAAATAGGCTTATTAAATAAGCTTATTAAATAGGCTTATTAAATAGACTTATTAAATAGTCTTATTAAATAGGCTCAATAAATAGGCTTATTAAATAGGCTCAATAAATAGGCTTATTAAATAGGCTCAATAAATAGGCTTATTAAATAGGCTCAATAAATAGGCTTATTAAATAGGCTCATTATATACTTATTAAATAGGCTTATTAAATAGACTTATTAAATAGACTTATTAAATAGGCTTATTAAATAGACTTATTAAATAGGCTTATTAAAAAGGCTTATTAAATAGACTTATTAAATAGGCTCATTAAATACTTATTAAATATGTTTATTAAATAGGCGTATTAAATAGGCTTATTAAATAGGCTTATAAAATAGGCTTATTAAATAGGCTTATTAAATAGACTTATTAAATAGCCTCATTGAATAGGCTTATTTTAGCAACTTAGGCTTATTAAATAGGTTTATTTCAGCAACTTAGACTTATTAAATAGGCTTATTTCAGCAACTTAGGCTTATTAAATAAGCTTATTTCAGCAACTTATGCTTATTAAATAGCCTTATTAAACAGGTTTATTTCAGCAACTTAGGCTTATTAAATAGCATTTTTAAATAGGTTTATTTCAGCAACTTAGACTTATTAAATATACCTTTTTAAATAGGCTTAGTTCAGAAACTTAGGCTTATTAAATAGGCTTATTTCAGCAACTTAGGCTCATTAAATAGCCTTATTAAATAGGCTTATTTCAGCAACTTAAACTTATTAAATAGCCTTATTTCAGCAACTTAGGCTTATTAAATAGCATTTTTAAATAGGTTTATTTCAGCAACTTAGACTTATTAAATATACCTTTTTAAATAGGCTTATTTCAGCAACTTAGGCTCATTAAATAGCCTTATTAAATATGCTTATTTCAGCAACTTAGGCTTATTAAATAGGCTTATTTCAGCAACTTAAACTTATTAAATAGCCTTATTTCAGCAACTTAGGCTTATTAAATAGCCTTATTTCAGCAATTTAGACTTATTAAATAGGCTTATTCAGCAACTTAGGCTTATTAAATAGCTTTATTAAATAGGCTTATTTCAGCAACTTAGACTTATTAAATAGGTTTATTCAGCAACTTAGGCTTATTAGTAGGCTTATTCAGCAACTTAGGCTTATTAAATAGGCTTATTTCAGCAACTTAGGCTTATTAAATAGGCTCATTCAGCAACTTAGGCTTATAAATAGGCTTATTTCAGCAACTTAGACTTATTAAATAGGCCTATTAAATAGGCTTATTAAATAGGCGTATTTCAGCAACTTAGACTTATTAAATAGGCCTATTAAATAGGCTTATTAAATAGGCTTATTAAATAGGCTTATTTCAGCAACTTAGGCTTATTAAATAGGCTTATTAAATGGGCTTATTTCAGCAACTTAGGCTTATTAAATAGGCTTATTTCAGCAACTTAGACTTATTAAATAGCCTTATTTCAGCAACTTACGCTTATTAAATAGCCTTATTTCAGCAACTTAGGCTTATTAAATAGCCTTATTAAATAGGCTTATTTCAGCAACTTAGACTTATTAAATAGGTTTATTCAGCAACTTAGGCTTATTAAATAGGCTTATTCAGCAACTTAGGCTTATTAAATAGGCTTATTTCAGCAACTTAGGCTTATTAAATAGGCTCATTCAGCAACTTAGGCTTATTAAATAGGCTTATTTCAGCAACTTAGACTTATTAAATAGGCCTATTAAATAGGCTTATTAAATAGGCTTATTTCAACAACTTAGGCTTATTAAATAGGCTTATTTCAGCAACTTAGGCTTATTAAATAGCCTAATTAAGTAGGCTTATTTCAGCAACTTGGGATTATTAAATAGACTTATTTCAGCAACTTACGCTGATTAAAAAGGCTTATTTCAGCAACTTAGACTTATTAAATAGCCTTATTTCAGCAACTTAGACTCATTAAATAGGTTTATTTCAGCAACTTATGCTTATTAAATATACTTATTTCAGCAACTTAGGCTTATTAAATAGGCTTATTTCAGCAACTTAGACTTATTAAATAGCTTTATTTCAGCAACTATGGCTTATTAAATAGGCTTATTTCAGCAACTTAGGCTTATTAAATAGCCTTATTTCAGCAACTTAAACTTATTAAATAGGCTTATTTCAGCAACTTAGGCTTATTAAATAGGCTTATTCAGCAACTTAGGCTTATTAAATAGGCTTATTTCAGCAACTTAGACTTATTAAATAGGCCTATTAAATAGGCTTATTAAATAGGCTTATTTCAGCAACTTAGACTTATTAAATAGGCCTATTAAATAGGCTTATTAAATAGACTTATTAAATAGGCTCATTAAATACTTATTAATTAGTCTTATTAAATATGCTTATTAAATATACTTTTTTAAATAGGCTTAGTTCAGAAACTTAGGCTTATTAAATAGGCTTATTTCAGCAACTTAGGCTCATTAAATAGCCTTATTAAATATGCTTATTTCAGCAACTTAGGCTTATTAAATAGCCTTATTTCAGCAATTTAGACTTATTAAATAGGCTTATTCAGCAACTTAAGCTTATTAAATAGCTTTATTAAATAGGCTTATTTCAGCAACTTAGACTTATTAAATAGGTTTATTCAGCAACTTAGGCTTATTAAATAGGCTTATTCAGCAACTTAGGCTTATTAAATAGGCTTATTTCAGCAACTTAGGCTTATTAAATAGGCTCATTCAGCAACTTAGGCTTATAAATAGGCTTATTTCAGCAACTTAGACTTATTAAATAGGCCTATTAAATAGGCTTATTAAATAGGCTTATTTCAGCAACTTAGACTTATTAAATAGGCCTATTAAATAGGCTTATTAAATAGGCTTATTAAATAGGCTTATTTCAGCAACTTAGACTTATTAAATAGCCTTATTTCAGCAACTTACGCTTATTAAATAGGCTTATTTCAGCAACTTAGGCTTATTAAATAGCCTAATTAAGTAGGCTTATTTCAGCAACTTGGGATTATTAAATAGACTTATTTCAGCAACTTAGACTTATTAAATAGGTTTATTCAGCAACTTAGGCTTATTAAATAGGCTTATTCAGCAACTTAGGCTTATTAAATAGGCTTATTTCAGCAACTTATGCTTATTAAATAGGCTCATTCAGCAACTTAGGCTTATAAATAGGCTTATTTCAGCAACTTAGACTTATTAAATAGGCCTATTAAATAGGCTTATTAAATAGGCTTATTTCAGCAACTTATACTTATTAAATAGGCCTATTAAATAGGCTTATTAAATAGGCTTATTAAATAGGCTTATTAAATAGGCTTATTCCAGCAACTTAGGCTTATTAAATAGGCTTATTAAATGGGCTTATTTCAGCAACTTAGGCTTATTAAATAGGCTTATTTCAGCAACTTAGACTTATTAAATAGCCTTATTTCAGCAACTTACGCTTATTAAATAGGCTTATTTCAGCAACTTAGGCTTATTAAATAGCCTAATTAAGTAGGCTTATTTCAGCAACTTGGGATTATTAAATAGACTTATTTCAGCAACTTACGCTGATTAAAAAGGCTTATTTCAGCAACTTACGCTTATTAAATATACTTATTTCAGCAACTTAGGCTTATTAAATAGGCTTATTTCAGCAACTTAGACTAATTAAATAGCTTTATTTCAGCAACTTAGGCTTATTAAATAGGCTTATTTCAGCAACTTAGGCATATTAAATAGCCTTATTTCAGCAACTTAAACTTATTAAATAGGCTTATTTCAGCAACTTAGGCTTATTAAATAGGCTTATTTCAGCAACTTAGGCTCATTAAATAGCCTTATTAAATATGCTTATTTCAGCAACTTAGGCTTATTAAATAGGCTTATTTCAGCAACTTAAACTTATTAAATAGCCTTATTTCAGCAACTTAGGCTTATTAAATAGCCTTATTTCAGCAATTTAGACTTATTAAATAGGCTTATTCAGCAACTTAGGCTTATTAAATAGCTTTATTAAATAGGCTTATTTCAGCAACTTAGACTTATTAAATAGGTTTATTCAGCAACTTAGGCTTATTAAATAGGCTTATTCAGCAACTTAGGCTTATTAAATAGGCTTATTTCAGCAACTTAGGCTTATTAAATAGGCTCATTCAGCAACTTAGGCTTATAAATAGGCTTATTTCAGCAACTTAGACTTATTAAATAGGCCTATTAAATAGGCTTATTAAATAGGCTTATTTCAACAACTTAGACTTATTAAATAGGCCTATTAAATAGGCTTATTAAATAGGCTTATTAAATAGGCTTATTTCAGCAACTTAGACTTATTAAATAGCCTTATTTCAGCAACTTACGCTTATTAAATAGGCTTATTTCAGCAACTTAGGCTTATTAAATAGCCTAATTAAGTAGGCTTATTTCAGCAACTTAGGATTATTAAATAGACTTATTTCAGCAACTTAGACTTATTAAATAGGTTTATTCAGCAACTTAGGCTTATTAAATAGGCTTATTCAGCAACTTAGGCTTATTAAATAGGCTTATTTCAGCAACTTATGCTTATTAAATAGGCTCATTCAGCAACTTAGGCTTATAAATAGGCTTATTTCAGCAACTTAGACTTATTAAATAGGCCTATTAAATAGGCTTATTAAATAGGCTTATTTCAGCAACTTAGACTTATTAAATAGGCCTATTAAATAGGCTTATTAAATAGGCTTATTAAATAGGCTTATTTCAGCAACTTAGGCTTATTAAATAGGCTTATTAAATGGGCTTATTTCAGCAACTTAGGCTTATTAAATAGGCTTATTTCAGCAATTTAGACTTATTAAATAGGCTTATTCAGCAACTTAAGCTTATTAAATAGCTTTATTAAATAGGCTTATTTCAGCAACTTAGACTTATTAAATAGGTTTATTCAGCAACTTAGGCTTATTAAATAGGCTTATTCAGCAACTTAGGCTTATTAAATAGGCTTATTTCAGCAACTTAGGCTTATTAAATAGGCTCATTCAGCAACTTAGGCTTATAAATAGGCTTATTTCAGCAACTTAGACTTATTAAATAGGCCTATTAAATAGGCTTATTAAATAGGCTTATTTCAGCAACTTAGACTTATTAAATAGGCCTATTAAATAGGCTTATTAAATAGGCTTATTAAATAGGCTTATTTCAGCAACTTAGACTTATTAAATAGCCTTATTTCAGCAACTTACGCTTATTAAATAGGCTTATTTCAGCAACTTAGGCTTATTAAATAGCCTAATTAAGTAGGCTTATTTCAGCAACTTGGGATTATTAAATAGACTTATTTCAGCAACTTAGACTTATTAAATAGGTTTATTCAGCAACTTAGGCTTATTAAATAGGCTTATTCAGCAACTTAGGCTTATTAAATAGGCTTATTTCAGCAACTTATGCTTATTAAATAGGCTCATTCAGCAACTTAGGCTTATAAATAGGCTTATTTCAGCAACTTAGACTTATTAAATAGGCCTATTAAATAGGCTTATTAAATAGGCTTATTTCAGCAACTTAGACTTATTAAATAGGCCTATTAAATAGGCTTATTAAATAGGCTTATTAAATAGGCTTATTCCAGCAACTTAGGCTTATTAAATAGGCTTATTAAATGGGCTTATTTCAGCAACTTAGGCTTATTAAATAGGCTTATTTCAGCAACTTAGACTTATTAAATAGCCTTATTTCAGCAACTTACGCTTATTAAATAGGCTTATTTCAGCAACTTAGGCTTATTAAATAGCCTAATTAAGTAGGCTTATTTCAGCAACTTGGGATTATTAAATAGACTTATTTCAGCAACTTACGCTGATTAAAAAGGCTTATTTCAGCAACTTACGCTTATTAAATATACTTATTTCAGCAACTTAGGCTTATTAAATAGGCTTATTTCAGCAACTTAGACTAATTAAATAGCTTTATTTCAGCAACTTAGGCTTATTAAATAGGCTTATTTCAGCAACTTAGGCATATTAAATAGCCTTATTTCAGCAACTTAAACTTATTAAATAGGCTTATTTCAGCAACTTAGGCTTATTAAATAGGCTTATTTCAGCAACTTAGGCTCATTAAATAGCCTTATTAAATATGCTTATTTCAGCAACTTAGGCTTATTAAATAGGCTTATTTCAGCAACTTAAACTTATTAAATAGCCTTATTTCAGCAACTTAGGCTTATTAAATAGCCTTATTTCAGCAATTTAGACTTATTAAATAGGCTTATTCAGCAACTTAGGCTTATTAAATAGCTTTATTAAATAGGCTTATTTCAGCAACTTAGACTTATTAAATAGGTTTATTCAGCAACTTAGGCTTATTAAATAGGCTTATTCAGCAACTTAGGCTTATTAAATAGGCTTATTTCAGCAACTTAGGCTTATTAAATAGGCTCATTCAGCAACTTAGGCTTATAAATAGGCTTATTTCAGCAACTTAGACTTATTAAATAGGCCTATTAAATAGGCTTATTAAATAGGCTTATTTCAGCAACTTAGACTTATTAAATAGGCCTATTAAATAGGCTTATTAAATAGGCTTATTAAATAGGCTTATTTCAGCAACTTAGACTTATTAAATAGCCTTATTTCAGCAACTTACGCTTATTAAATAGGCTTATTTCAGCAACTTAGGCTTATTAAATAGCCTAATTAAGTAGGCTTATTTCAGCAACTTAGGATTATTAAATAGACTTATTTCAGCAACTTAGACTTATTAAATAGGTTTATTCAGCAACTTAGGCTTATTAAATAGGCTTATTCAGCAACTTAGGCTTATTAAATAGGCTTATTTCAGCAACTTATGCTTATTAAATAGGCTCATTCAGCAACTTAGGCTTATAAATAGGCTTATTTCAGCAACTTAGACTTATTAAATAGGCCTATTAAATAGGCTTATTAAATAGGCTTATTTCAGCAACTTAGACTTATTAAATAGGCCTATTAAATAGGCTTATTAAATAGGCTTATTAAATAGGCTTATTTCAGCAACTTAGGCTTATTAAATAGGCTTATTAAATGGGCTTATTTCAGCAACTTAGGCTTATTAAATAGGCTTATTTCAGCAACTTAGACTTATTAAATAGCCTTATTTCAGCAACTTACGCTTATTAAATAGGCTTATTTCAGCAACTTAGGCTTATTAAATAGCCTAATTAAGTAGGCTTATTTCAGCAACTTGGGATTATTAAATAGACTTATTTCAGCAACTTACGCTGATTAAAAAGGCTTATTTCAGCAACTTACGCTTATTAAATATACTTATTTCAGCAACTTAGGCTTATTAAATAGGCTTATTTCAGCAACTTAGACTTATTAAATAGCTTTATTTCAGCAACTTAGGCTTATTAAATAGGCTTATTTCAGCAACTTAGGCATATTAAATAGCCTTATTTCAGCAACTTAAACTTATTAAATAGGCTTATTTCAGCAACTTAGGCTTATTAAATAGGCTTATTCAGCAACTTAGGCTTATTAAATATGCTTATTTCAGCAACTTAGGCTTATTAAATAGGCTCATTCAGAAACTTAGGCTTATTAAATAGGCTTATTTCAGCAACTTAGACTTATTAAATAGGCCTATTAAATAGGCTTATTAAATAGGCTTATTTCAGCAACTTAGACTTATTAAATAGGCCTATTAAATAGGCTTATTAAATAGACTTATTAAATAGGCTCATTAAATACTTATTAATTAGTCTTATTAAATATGCTTATTAAATAGACTTATTAAATAGGCTCAATAAATAGGCTTATTAAATAGTCTTATTAAATAGGCTCAATAAATAGGCTTATTAAATAAGCTTATTAAATAGGCTTATTAAATAGACTTATTAAATAGTCTTATTAAATAGGCTCAATAAATAGGCTTATTAAATAGGCTCAATAAATAGGCTTATTAAATAGGCTCAATAAATAGGCTTATTAAATAGGCTCAATAAATAGGCTTATTAAATAGGCTCATTATATACTTATTAAATAGGCTTATTAAATAGACTTATTAAATAGACTTATTAAATAGGCTTATTAAATAGACTTATTAAATAGGCTTATTAAAAAGGCTTATTAAATAGACTTATTAAATAGGCTCATTAAATACTTATTAAATATGTTTATTAAATAGGCGTATTAAATAGGCTTATTAAATAGGCTTATAAAATAGGCTTATTAAATAGGCTTATTAAATAGACTTATTAAATAGCCTCATTGAATAGGCTTATTTTAGCAACTTAGGCTTATTAAATAGGTTTATTTCAGCAACTTAGACTTATTAAATAGGCTTATTTCAGCAACTTAGGCTTATTAAATAAGCTTATTTCAGCAACTTATGCTTATTAAATAGCCTTATTAAACAGGTTTATTTCAGCAACTTAGGCTTATTAAATAGCATTTTTAAATAGGTTTATTTCAGCAACTTAGACTTATTAAATATACCTTTTTAAATAGGCTTAGTTCAGAAACTTAGGCTTATTAAATAGGCTTATTTCAGCAACTTAGGCTCATTAAATAGCCTTATTAAATAGGCTTATTTCAGCAACTTAAACTTATTAAATAGCCTTATTTCAGCAACTTAGGCTTATTAAATAGCATTTTTAAATAGGTTTATTTCAGCAACTTAGACTTATTAAATATACCTTTTTAAATAGGCTTAGTTCAGAAACTTAGGCTTATTAAATAGGCTTATTTCAGCAACTTAGGCTCATTAAATAGCCTTATTAAATATGCTTATTTCAGCAACTTAGGCTTATTAAATAGGCTTATTTCAGCAACTTAAACTTATTAAATAGCCTTATTTCAGCAACTTAGGCTTATTAAATAGCCTTATTTCAGCAATTTAGACTTATTAAATAGGCTTATTCAGCAACTTAGGCTTATTAAATAGCTTTATTAAATAGGCTTATTTCAGCAACTTAGACTTATTAAATAGGTTTATTCAGCAACTTAGGCTTATTAGTAGGCTTATTCAGCAACTTAGGCTTATTAAATAGGCTTATTTCAGCAACTTAGGCTTATTAAATAGGCTCATTCAGCAACTTAGGCTTATAAATAGGCTTATTTCAGCAACTTAGACTTATTAAATAGGCCTATTAAATAGGCTTATTAAATAGGCGTATTTCAGCAACTTAGACTTATTAAATAGGCCTATTAAATAGGCTTATTAAATAGGCTTATTAAATAGGCTTATTTCAGCAACTTAGGCTTATTAAATAGGCTTATTAAATGGGCTTATTTCAGCAACTTAGGCTTATTAAATAGGCTTATTTCAGCAACTTAGACTTATTAAATAGCCTTATTTCAGCAACTTACGCTTATTAAATAGCCTTATTTCAGCAACTTAGGCTTATTAAATAGCCTTATTAAATAGGCTTATTTCAGCAACTTAGACTTATTAAATAGGTTTATTCAGCAACTTAGGCTTATTAAATAGGCTTATTCAGCAACTTAGGCTTATTAAATAGGCTTATTTCCGCAACTTAGGCTTATTAAATAGGCTCATTCAGCAACTTAGGCTTATTAAATAGGCTTATTTCAGCAACTTAGACTTATTAAATAGGCCTATTAAATAGGCTTATTAAATAGGCTTATTTCAACAACTTAGGCTTATTAAATAGGCTTATTTCAGCAACTTAGGCTTATTAAATAGCCTAATTAAGTAGGCTTATTTCAGCAACTTGGGATTATTAAATAGACTTATTTCAGCAACTTACGCTGATTAAAAAGGCTTATTTCAGCAACTTAGACTTATTAAATAGCCTTATTTCAGCAACTTAGACTCATTAAATAGGTTTATTTCAGCAACTTATGCTTATTAAATATACTTATTTCAGCAACTTAGGCTTATTAAATAGGCTTATTTCAGCAACTTAGACTTATTAAATAGCTTTATTTCAGCAACTATGGCTTATTAAATAGGCTTATTTCAGCAACTTAGGCTTATTAAATAGCCTTATTTCAGCAACTTAAACTTATTAAATAGGCTTATTTCAGCAACTTAGGCTTATTAAATAGGCTTATTCAGCAACTTAGGCTTATTAAATAGGCTTATTTCAGCAACTTAGGCTTATTAAATAGGCTCATTCAGAAACTTAGGCTTATTAAATAGGCTTATTTCAGCAACTTAGACTTATTAAATAGGCCTATTAAATAGGCTTATTAAATAGGCTTATTTCAGCAACTTAGACTTATTAAATAGGCCTATTAAATAGGCTTATTAAATAGACTTATTAAATAGGCTCATTAAATACTTATTAATTAGTCTTATTAAATATGCTTATTAAATAGACTTATTAAATAGGCTCAATAAATAGGCTTATTAAATAGTCTTATTAAATAGGCTCAATAAATAGGCTTATTAAATAGGCTTATTAAATAGGCTTATTAAATAGACTTATTAAATAGTCTTATTAAATAGGCTCAATAAATAGGCTTATTAAATAGGCTCAATAAATAGGCTTATTAAATAGGCTCAATAAATAGGCTTATTAAATAGGCTCAATAAATAGGCTTATTAAATAGGCTCATTATATACTTATTAAATAGGCTTATTAAATAGACTTATTAAATAGACTTATTAAATTGGCTTATTAAATAGACTTATTAAATAGGCTTATTAAAAAGGCTTATTAAATAGACTTATTAAATAGGCTCATTAAATACTTATTAAATATGTTTATTAAATAGGCGTATTAAATAGGCTTATTAAATAGGCTTATAAAATAGGCTTATTAAATAGGCTTATTAAATAGACTTATTAAATAGCCTCATTGAATAGGCTTATTTTAGCAACTTAGGCTTATTAAATAGGTTTATTTCAGCAACTTAGACTTATTAAATAGGCTTATTTCAGCAACTTAGGCTTATTAAATAAGCTTATTTCAGCAACTTATGCTTATTAAATAGCCTTATTAAACAGGTTTATTTCAGCAACTTAGGCTTATTAAATAACATTTTTAAATAGGTTTATTTCAGCAACTTAGACTTATTAAATATACCTTTTTAAATAGGCTTAGTTCAGAAACTTAGGCTTATTAAATAGGCTTATTTCAGCAACTTAGGCTCATTAAATAGCCTTATTAAATAGGCTTATTTCAGCAACTTAAACTTATTAAATAGCCTTATTTCAGCAACTTAGGCTTATTAAATAGCATTTTTAAATAGGTTTATTTCAGCAACTTAGACTTATTAAATATACCTTTTTAAATAGGCTTAGTTCAGAAACTTAGGCTTATTAAATAGGCTTATTTCAGCAACTTAGGCTCATTAAATAGCCTTATTAAATATGCTTATTTCAGCAACTTAGGCTTATTAAATAGGCTTATTTCAGCAACTTAAACTTATTAAATAGCCTTATTTCAGCAACTTAGGCTTATTAAATAGCCTTATTTCAGCAATTTAGACTTATTAAATAGGCTTATTCAGCAACTTAGGCTTATTAAATAGCTTTATTAAATAGGCTTATTTCAGCAACTTAGACTTATTAAATAGGTTTATTCAGCAACTTAGGCTTATTAAATAGGCTTATTCAGCAACTTAGGCTTATTAAATAGGCTTATTTCAGCAACTTAGGCTTATTAAATAGGCTCATTCAGCAACTTAGGCTTATAAATAGGCTTATTTCAGCAACTTAGACTTATTAAATAGGCCTATTAAATAGGCTTATTAAATAGGCTTATTTCAGCAACTTAGACTTATTAAATAGGCCTATTAAATAGGCTTATTAAATAGGCTTATTAAATGGGCTTATTTCAGCAACTTAGGCTTATTAAATAGGCTTATTTCAGCAACTTAGACTTATTAAATAGCCTTATTTCAGCAACTTACGCTTATTAAATAGCCTTATTTCAGCAACTTAGGCTTATTAAATAGCCTTATTAAATAGGCTTATTTCAGCAACTTAGACTTATTAAATAGGTTTATTCAGCAACTTAGGCTTATTAAATAGGCTTATTCAGCAACTTAGGCTTATTAAATAGGCTTATTTCAGCAACTTAGGCTTATTAAATAGGCTCATTCAGCAACTTAGGCTTATTAAATAGGCTTATTTCAGCAACTTAGACTTATTAAATAGGCCTATTAAATAGGCTTATTAAATAGGCTTATTTCAACAACTTAGGCTTATTAAATAGGCTTATTTCAGCAACGAAGGCTTATTAAATAGCCTTATTTCAGCAACTTAGACTTATTAAATATGCTTATTTCAGCAACTTAGGCTTATTAAATAGGCTTATTCAGCAACTTAGGCTTATTAAATAGGCTTATTTCAGCAACTTAGGATTATTAAATAGGCTCATTCAGAAACTTAGGCTTATTAAATAGGCTTATTTCAGCAACTTAGACTTATTAAATAGGCCTGTTAAATAGGATTATTAAATAGGTTTATTTCAGCAACTTAGACTTATTAAATAGGCTTATTTCAGCAACTTAGGCTTATTAAATAAGCTTATTTCAGCAACTTATGCTTATTAAATAGCCTTATTAAACAGGTTTATTTCAGCAACTTAGGCTTATTAAATAGCATTTTTAAATAGGTTTATTTCAGCAACTTAGACTTATTAAATATACCTTTTTAAATAGGCTTAGTTCAGAAACTTAGGCTTATTAAATAGGCTTATTTCAGCAACTTAGGCTCATTAAATAGCCTTATTAAATAGGCTTATTTCAGCAACTTAAACTTATTAAATAGCCTTATTTCAGCAACTTAGGCTTATTAAATAGCATTTTTAAATAGGTTTATTTCAGCAACTTAGACTTATTAAATATACCTTTTTAAATAGGCTTAGTTCAGAAACTTAGGCTTATTAAATAGGCTTATTTCAGCAACTTAGGCTCATTAAATAGCCTTATTAAATATGCTTATTTCAGCAACTTAGGCTTATTAAATAGGCTTATTTCAGCAACTTAAACTTATTAAATAGCCTTATTTCAGCAACTTAGGCTTATTAAATAGCCTTATTTCAGCAATTTAGACTTATTAAATAGGCTTATTCAGCAACTTAGGCTTATTAAATAGCTTTATTAAATAGGCTTATTTCAGCAACTTAGACTTATTAAATAGGTTTATTCAGCAACTTAGGCTTATTAAATAGGCTTATTCAGCAACTTAGGCTTATTAAATAGGCTTATTTCAGCAACTTAGGCTTATTAAATAGGCTCATTCAGCAACTTAGGCTTATAAATAGGCTTATTTCAGCAACTTAGACTTATTAAATAGGCCTATTAAATAGGCTTATTAAATAGGCTTATTTCAGCAACTTAGACTTATTAAATAGGCCTATTAAATAGGCTTATTAAATAGGATTATTAAATGGGCTTATTTCAGCAACTTAGGCTTATTAAATAGGCTTATTTCAGCAACTTAGACTTATTAAATAGCCTTATTTCAGCAACTTACGCTTATTAAATAGCTTTATTTCAGCAACTTAGGCTTATTAAATAGCCTTATTAAATAGGCTTATTTCAGCAACTTAGACTTATTAAATAGGTTTATTCAGCAACTTAGGCTTATTAAATAGGCTTATTCAGCAACTTAGGCTTATTAAATAGGCTTATTTCAGCAACTTAGGCTTATTAAATAGGCTCATTCAGCAACTTAGGCTTATTAAATAGGCTTATTTCAGCAACTTAGACTTATTAAATAGGCCTATTAAATAGGCTTATTAAATAGGCTTATTTCAACAACTTAGGCTTATTAAATAGGCTTATTTCAGCAACGAAGGCTTATTAAATAGCCTTATTTCAGCAACTTAGACTTATTAAATATGCTTATTTCAGCAACTTAGGCTTATTAAATAGGCTTATTCAGCAACTTAGGCTTATTAAATAGGCTTATTTCAGCAACTTAGGATTATTAAATAGGCTCATTCAGAAACTTAGGCTTATTAAATAGGCTTATTTCAGCAACTTAGACTTATTAAATAGGCCTGTTAAATAGGCTTATTAAATAGGTTTATTTCAGCAACTTAGACTTATTAAATAGGCCTATTAAATAGGCTTATTAAATAGACTTATTAAATATGCACATTAAATACTTATTAAATAGGCTTAATAAATAGGCTTATTAAATAAGCTTATTTCAGCAACTTAGGCTTATTAAATAGGCTTATTAAATGGGCTTATTTCAGCAACTTAGGCTTATTAAATAGGCTTATTTCAGCAACTTATGCTGATTAAAAAGGCTTATTTCAGCAACTTAGACTTATTAAATAGCCTTATTTCAGCAACTTAGACTCATTAAATAGGCTTATTTCAGCAACTTATGCTTATTAAAAATACTTATTTCAGCAACTTAGGCTTATTAAATAGGCTTATTTCAGCAACTTAGACTTATTAAATAGCCTTATTTCAGCAACTTAGGCTTATTAAATAGGCTTATTTCAGCAACTTAGGCTTATTAAATAGCCTTATTTCAGCAACTTAGACTTATTAAATAGGCTTATTTCAGCAACTTAGGCTTATTAAATAGGCTTATTCAGCAACTTAGGCTTATTACATAGGCTTATTTCAGCAACTTAGACTTATTAAATAGGCCTGTTAAATAGGCTTATTAAATAGGTTTATTTCAGCAACTTAGACTTATTAAATAGGCCTATTAAATAGGCTTATTAAATAGACTTATTAAATAGGCACATTAAATACTTATTAAATAGGCTTATTAAATAAGCTTATTAAATAGGCTTATTAAATAGACTTATTAAATAGGCTCAATAAATAGGCTTATTAAATAGGCTTACTAAATAGGCTTATTAAATAGACGTATTAAATAGGCTTATTAAATAGGCTCAATAAATAGGCTTATTAAATAGGCTCAATAAATAGGCTTTTTAAATAGGCTCAATAAATAGGCATATTAAATAGGCTCATTAAATACTTATTAAATAGACTTATTAAATAGACTTATTAAATAGGCTTATTAAATAGGCTTATTAAATAGGCTTATTAAATAGGCTTATTAAATAGACATTAAATAGCCTCATTAAAAAGGCTTATTTTAGCAACTTAGGCTTATTAAATAAGTTTATTTCAGCAACTTAGACTTATTAAAAAGCCTTATTAAATAGGCTTATTTCAGCAACTTAGGCTTATTAAATAAGCTTATTTCAGCAACTTATTCTTATTAAATAGCCTTATTAAACAGGTTTATTTCAGCAACTTAGGCTTATTAAGTAGCATTTTTAAATAGGTTTATTTCAGCAACTTAGACTTATTAAATAGGTTTATTCAGCAACTTAGGCTTATTAAATAGGCTTATTCAGCAACTTAGGCTTATTTAATAGGCTTATTTCAGCAACTTAGGCTTATTTAATAGGCTTATTTCAGCAACTTATGCTTTTAAATAGCCTTATTAAACAGGTTTATTTCAGCAACTTAGGCTTATTAAATAGCTTTATTAAATAGGCTTATTTCAGCAACTTAGACTTATTAAATAGGTTTATTCAGCAACTTAGGCTTATTAAATAGGCTTATTCAGCAACTTAGGCTTATTAAATAGGCTTATTTCAGCAACTTAGGCTTATTAAATAGGCTCATTCAGCAACTTAGGCTTATAAATAGGCTTATTTCAGCAACTTAGACTTATTAAATAGGCCTATTAAATAGGCTTATTAAATAGGCTTATTTCAGCAACTTAGACTTATTAAATAGGCCTATTAAATAGGCTTATTAAATAGGCTTATTAAATAGGCTTATTTCAGCAACTTAGGCTTATTAAATAGGCTTATTAAATTGGCTTATTTCAGCAACTTAGGCTTATTAAATAGGCTTATTTCAGCAACTTAGACTTATTAAATAGCCTTATTTCAGCAACTTACGCTTATTAAATAGCCTTATTTCAGCAACTTAGGCTTATTAAATAGCCTTATTAAATAGGCTTATTTCAGCAACTTAGACTTATTAAATAGGTTTATTCAGCAACTTAGGCTTATTAAATAGGCTTATTCAGCAACTTAGGCTTATTAAATAGGCTTATTTCAGCAACTTAGGCGTATTAAATAGGCTCATTCAGCAACTTAGGCTTATTAAATAGGCTTATTTCAGCAACTTAGACTTATTAAATAGGCCTATTAAATAGGCTTATTAAATAGGCTTATTTCAACAACTTAGGCTTATTAAATAGGCTTATTTCAGCAACTTAGGCTTATTAAATAGCCTTATTTCAGCAACTTAGACTTATTAAATATGCTTATTTCAGCAACTTAGGCTTATTAAATAGGCTTATTCAGCAACTTAGGCTTATTAAATAGGCTTATTTCAGCAACTTAGGATTATTAAATAGGCTCATTCAGAAACTTAGGCTTATTAAATAGGCTTATTTCAGCAACTTAGACTTATTAAATAGGCCTGTTAAATAGGCTTATTAAATAGGTTTATTTCAGCAACTTAGACTTATTAAATAGGCCTATTAAATAGGCTTATTAAATAGACTTATTAAATAGGCACATTAAATACTTATTAAATAGGCTTAATAAATAGGCTTATTAAATAGGCTTATTTCAGCAACTTAGGCTTATTAAATAGGCTTATTAAATGGGCTTATTTCAGCAACTTAGGCTTATTAAATAGGCTTATTTCAGCAACTTAGACTTATTAAATAGCCTTATTTCAGCAACTTACGCTTATTAAATAGGCTTATTTCAGCAACTTAGGCTTATTAAATAGCCTAATTAAGTAGGCTTATTTCAGCAACTTGAGCTTATTAAATAGGCTTATTTCAGCAACTTATGCTGATTAAAAAGGCTTATTTCAGCAACTTAGACTTATTAAATAGCTTTATTTCAGCAACTTAGACTCATTAAATAGGCTTATTTCAGCAACTTATGCTTATTAAAAATACTTATTTCAGCAACTTAGGCTTATTAAATAGGCTTATTTCAGCAACTTAGACTTATTAAATAGCCTTATTTCAGCAACTTAGGCTTATTAAATAGGCTTATTTCAGCAACTTAGGCTTATTAAATAGCCTTATTTCAGCAACTTAGACTTATTAAATAGGCTTATTTCAGCAACTTAGGCTTATTAAATAGGCTTATTCAGCAACTTAGGCTTATTACATAGGCTTATTTCAGCAACTTAGACTTATTAAATAGGCCTGTTAAATACGCTTATTAAATAGGTTTATTTCAGCAACTTAGACTTATTAAATAGGCCTATTAAATAGGCTTATTAAATAGACTTATTAAATAGGCACATTAAATACTTATTAAATAGGCTTATTAAATAAGCTTATTAAATAGGCTTATTAAATAGACTTATTAAATAGGCTCAATAAATAGGCTTATTAAATAGGCTTACTAAATAGGCTTATTAAATAGACTTATTAAATAGGCTTATTAAATAGGCTCAATAAATAGGCTTATTAAATAGGCTCAATAAATAGGCTTTTTAAATAGGCTCAATAAATAGGCATATTAAATAGGCTCATTAAATACTTATTAAATAGACTTATTAAATAGACTTATTAAATAGGCTTATTAAATAGGCTTATTAAATAGGCTTATTAAATAGGCTTATTAAATAGACTTATTAAATAGCCTCATTAAATAGGCTTATTTTAGCAACTTAGGCTTATTAAATAAGTTTATTTCAGCAACTTAGACTTATTAAAAAGCCTTATTAAATAGGCTTATTCAGCAACTTAGGCTTATTAAATAGGTTTATTTCAGCAACCTAGACTTATTAAATAGGTTTATTCAGCAACTTAGGCTTATTAAATAGGCTTATTCAGCAACTTAGGCTTATTTAATAGGCTTATTTCAGCAACTTAGGCTTATTAAATACGCTTATTTCAGCAACTTATGCTTTTAAATAGCCTTATTAAACAGGTTTATTTCAGCAACTTAGGCTTATTAAATAGGCTTATTAAATAGGCTTATTAAATAGGCTTATTAAATAGACTTATTAAATATACCTTTTTAAATAGGCTTAGTTCAGAAACTTAGGCTTATTAAATAGGCTTATTTCAGCAACTTAGGCTCATTAAATAGCCTTATTAAATAGGCTTATTTCAGCAACTTAGGCTTATTAAATAGGCTTATTTCAGCAACTTAAGCTTATTAAATAGGCTCATTCAGCAACTTAGGCTTATTAAATAGGCTTATTTCAGCAACTTAGACTTATTAAAGAGCCTATTAAATAGGCTTATTAAATAGGCTTATTTCAGCAACTTAGACTTATTAAATAGGCCTATTAAATAGGATTATTAAAACGGCTTATTAAATAGGCTTATTTCAGCAACTTAGGCTTATTAAATAGGCTTATTAAATGGGCTTATTTCAGCAACTTAGGCTTATTAAATAGGCTTATTTCAGCAACTTAGACTTATTAAATAGCCTTATTTCAGCAACTTACGCTTATTAAATAGGCTTATTTCAGCAACTTAGGCTTATTAAATAGCCTAATTAAGTAGGCTTATTTCAGCAACTTGGGCTTATTAAATAGGCTTATTTCAGCAACTTACGCTGATTAAAAAGGCTTATTTCAGCAACTTAGACTTATTAAATAGCCTTATTTCAGCAACTTAGACTCATTAAATATGTTTATTTCAGCAACTTATGCTTTTTAAATATACTTATTTCAGCAACTTATGCTTATTAAATAGCCTTATTAAACAGGTTTATTTCAGCAACTTAGGCTTATTAAATAGCATTTTTAAATAGGTTTATTTCAGCAACTTAGACTTATTAAATATACCTTTTTAAATAGGCTTAGTTCAGAAACTTAGGCTTATTAAATAGGCTTATTTCAGCAACTTATGCTTATTAAATAGCCTTATTAAACAGGTTTATTTCAGCAACTTAGGCTTATTAAATAGCATTTTTAAATAGGTTTATTTCAGAAACTTAGACTTATTAAATATACCTTTTTAAATAGGCTTAGTTCAGAAACTTAGGCTTATTAAATAGGCTTATTTCAGCAACTTAGGCTCATTAAATAGCCTTATTAAATATGCTTATTTCAGCAACTTAGGCTTATTAAATAGGCTTATTTCAGCAACTTAAACTTATTAAATAGCCTTATTTCAGCAACTTAGGCTTATTAAATAGCCTTATTTCAGCAATTTAGACTTATTAAATAGGCTTATTCAGCAACTTAGGCTTATTAAATAGCTTTATTAAATAGGCTTATTTCAGCAACTTAGACTTATTAAATAGGTTTATTCAGCAACTTAGGCGTATTAAATAGGCTTATTCAGCAACTTAGGCTTATTAAATAGGCTTATTTCAGCAACTTAGGCTCATTAAATAGGCTCATTCAGCAACTTAGGCTTATAAATAGGCTTATTTCAGCAACTTAGACTTATTAAATAGGCCTATTAAATAGGCTTATTAAATAGGCTTATTTCAGCAACTTAGACTTATTAAATAGGCCTATTAAATAGGCTTATTAAATAGGCTTATTAAATAGGCTTATTTCAGCAACTTAGACTTATTAAATAGCATTATTTCAGCAACTTACGCTTATTAAATAGGCTTATTTCAGCAACTTAGGCTTATTAAATAGGCTTATTTCAGCAACTTAGACTTATTAAATAGCCTTATTTCAGCAACTTACGCTTATTAAATAGGCTTATTTCAGCAACTTAGGCTTATTAAATAGCCTTATTTCAGCAACTTAGACTTATTAAATATGCTTATTTCAGTAACTTAGGCTTATTAAATAGGCTTATTCAGCAACTTAGGCTTATTAAATAGGCTTATTTCAGCAACTTAGGATTATTAAATAGGCTCATTCAGAAACTTAGGCTTATTAAATAGGCTTATTTCAGCAACTTAGACTTATTAAATAGGCCTGTTAAATAGGCTTATTAAATAGGTTTATTTCAGCAACTTAGACTTATTAAATAGGCCTATTAAATAGGCTTATTAAATAGACTTATTAAATAGGCACATTAAATACTTATTAAATAGGCTTAATAAATAGGCTTATTAAATAGGCTTATTTCAGCAACTTAGGCTTATTAAATAGGCTTATTAAATGGGCTTATTTCAGCAACTTAGGCTTATTAAATAGGCTTATTCAGCAACTTAGGCTTATTTAATAGGCTTATTTCAGCAACTTAGGCTTATTAAATAAGCTTATTTCAGCAACTTATGCTTATTAAATAGCCTTATTAAACAGGTTTATTTCAGCAACTTAGGCTTATTAAATAGCATTTTTAAATAGGTTTATTTCAGCAACTTAGACTTATTAAATATACCTTTTTAAATAGGCTTAGTTCAGAAACTTAGGCTTATTAAATAGGCTTATTTCAGCAACTTATGCTTATTAAATAGCCTTATTAAACAGGTTTATTTCAGCAACTTAGGCTTATTAAATAGCATTTTTAAATAGGTTTATTTCAGAAACTTAGACTTATTAAATATACCTTTTTAAATAGGCTTAGTTCAGAAACTTAGGCTTATTAAATAGGCTTATTTCAGCAACTTAGGCTCATTAAATAGCCTTATTAAATATGATTATTTCAGCAACTTAGGCTTATTAAATAGGCTTATTTCAGCAACTTAAACTTATTAAATAGCCTTATTTCAGCAACTTAGGCTTATTAAATAGCCTTATTTCAGCAATTTAGACTTATTAAATAGGCTTATTCAGCAACTTAGGCTTATTAAATAGCTTTATTAAATAGGCTTATTTCAGCAACTTAGACTTATTAAATAGGTTTATTCAGCAACTTAGGCTTATTAAATAGGCTTATTCAGCAACTTAGGCTTATTAAATAGGCTTATTTCAGCAACTTAGGCTCATTAAATAGGCTCATTCAGCAACTTAGGCTTATAAATAGGCTTATTTCAGCAACTTAGACTTATTAAATAGGCCTATTAAATAGGCTTATTAAATAGGCTTATTTCAGCAACTTAGACTTATTAAATAGGCCTATTAAATAGGCTTATTAAATAGGCTTATTAAATAGGCTTATTTCAGCAACTTAGACTTATTAAATAGCATTATTTCAGCAACTTACGCTTATTAAATAGGCTTATTTCAGCAACTTAGGCTTATTAAATAGGCTTATTTCAGCAACTTAGACTTATTAAATAGCCTTATTTCAGCAACTTACGCTTATTAAATAGGCTTATTTCAGCAACTTAGGCTTATTAAATAGCCTTATTTCAGCAACTTAGACTTATTAAATATGCTTATTTCAGTAACTTAGGCTTATTAAATAGGCTTATTCAGCAACTTAGGCTTATTAAATAGGCTTATTTCAGCAACTTAGGATTATTAAATAGGCTCATTCAGAAACTTAGGCTTATTAAATAGGCTTATTTCAGCAACTTAGACTTATTAAATAGGCCTGTTAAATAGGCTTATTAAATAGGTTTATTTCAGCAACTTAGACTTATTAAATAGGCCTATTAAATAGGCTTATTAAATAGACTTATTAAATAGGCACATTAAATACTTATTAAATAGGCTTAATAAATAGGCTTATTAAATAGGCTTATTTCAGCAACTTAGGCTTATTAAATAGGCTTATTAAATGGGCTTATTTCAGCAACTTAGGCTTATTAAATAGGCTTATTCAGCAACTTAGGCTTATTTAATAGGCTTATTTCAGCAACTTAGGCTTATTAAATAAGCTTATTTCAGCAACTTATGCTTTTAAATAGCCTTATTAAACAGGTTTATTTCAGCAACTTAGGCTTATTAAATAGCATTTTTAAATAGGTTTATTTCAGCATCTTAGACTTATTAAATATACCTTTTTAAATAGGCTTAGTTCAGAAACTTAGGCTTATTAAATAGGCTTATTTCAGCAACTTAGGCTCATTAAATAGCCTTATTAAATAGGCTTATTTCAGCAACTTAGGCTTATTAAATAGGCTTATTTCAGCAACTTAAGCTTATTAAATAGGCTCATTCAGCAACTTAGGCTTATTAAATAGGCTTATTTCAGCAACTTAGACTTATTAAAGAGGCCTATTAAATAGGCTTATTAAATAGGCTTATTTCAGCAACTTAGACTTATTAAATAGGCCTATTAAATAGGATTATTAAAACGGCTTATTAAATAGGCTTATTTCAGCAACTTAGGCTTATTAAATAGGCTTATTAAATGGGCTTATTTCAGCAACTTAGGCTTATTAAATAGGCTTATTTCAGCAACTTAGACTTATTAAATAGCCTTATTTCAGCAACTTACGCTTATTAAATAGGCTTATTTCAGCAACTTAGGCTTATTAAATAGCCTAATTAAGTAGGCTTATTTCAGCAACTTGGGCTTATTAAATAGGCTTATTTCAGCAACTTACGCTGATTAAAAAGGCTTATTTCAGCAACTTAGACTTATTAAATAGCCTTATTTCAGCAACTTAGACTCATTAAATATGTTTATTTCAGCAACTTATGCTTATTAAATATACTTATTTCAGCAACTTATGCTTATTAAATAGCCTTATTAAACAGGTTTATTTCAGCAACTTAGGCTTATTAAATAGCATTTTTAAATAGGTTTATTTCAGCAACTTAGACTTATTAAATATACCTTTTTAAATAGGCTTAGTTCAGAAACTTAGGCTTATTAAATAGGCTTATTCAGCAACTTAGGCTTATTAAATAGGCTTATTTCAGCAACTTAGGCTCATTAAATAGGCTCATTCAGCAACTTAGGCTTATAAATAGGCTTATTTCAGCAACTTAGACTTATTAAATAGGCCTATTAAATAGGCTTATTAAATAGGCTTATTTCAGCAACTTAGACTTATTAAATAGGCCTATTAAATAGGCTTATTAAATAGGCTTATTAAATAGGCTTATTTCAGCAACTTAGACTTATTAAATAGCATTATTTCAGCAACTTACGCTTATTAAATAGGCTTATTTCAGCAACTTAGGCTTATTAAATAGGCTTATTTCAGCAACTTAGACTTATTAAATAGCCTTATTTCAGCAACTTACGCTTATTAAATAGGCTTATTTCAGCAACTTAGGCTTATTAAATAGCCTTATTTCAGCAACTTAGACTTATTAAATATGCTTATTTCAGTAACTTAGGCTTATTAAATAGGCTTATTCAGCAACTTAGGCTTATTAAATAGGCTTATTTCAGCAACTTAGGATTATTAAATAGGCTCATTCAGAAACTTAGGCTTATTAAATAGGCTTATTTCAGCAACTTAGACTTATTAAATAGGCCTGTTAAATAGGCTTATTAAATAGGTTTATTTCAGCAACTTAGACTTATTAAATAGGCCTATTAAATAGGCTTATTAAATAGACTTATTAAATAGGCACATTAAATACTTATTAAATAGGCTTAATAAATAGGCTTATTAAATAGGCTTATTTCAGCAACTTAGGCTTATTAAATAGGCTTATTAAATGGGCTTATTTCAGCAACTTAGGCTTATTAAATAGGCTTATTCAGCAACTTAGGCTTATTTAATAGGCTTATTTCAGCAACTTAGGCTTATTAAATAAGCTTATTTCAGCAACTTATGCTTATTAAATAGCCTTATTAAACAGGTTTATTTCAGCAACTTAGGCTTATTAAATAGCATTTTTAAATAGGTTTATTTCAGCAACTTAGACTTATTAAATATACCTTTTTAAATAGGCTTAGTTCAGAAACTTAGGCTTATTAAATAGGCTTATTTCAGCAACTTATGCTTATTAAATAGCCTTATTAAACAGGTTTATTTCAGCAACTTAGGCTTATTAAATAGCATTTTTAAATAGGTTTATTTCAGAAACTTAGACTTATTAAATATACCTTTTTAAATAGGCTTAGTTCAGAAACTTAGGCTTATTAAATAGGCTTATTTCAGCAACTTAGGCTCATTAAATAGCCTTATTAAATATGCTTATTTCAGCAACTTAGGCTTATTAAATAGGCTTATTTCAGCAACTTAAACTTATTAAATAGCCTTATTTCAGCAACTTAGGCTTATTAAATAGCCTTATTTCAGCAATTTAGACTTATTAAATAGGCTTATTCAGCAACTTAGGCTTATTAAATAGCTTTATTAAATAGGCTTATTTCAGCAACTTAGACTTATTAAATAGGTTTATTCAGCAACTTAGGCTTATTAAATAGGCTTATTCAGCAACTTAGGCTTATTAAATAGGCTTATTTCAGCAACTTAGGCTCATTAAATAGGCTCATTCAGCAACTTAGGCTTATAAATAGGCTTATTTCAGCAACTTAGACTTATTAAATAGGCCTATTAAATAGGCTTATTAAATAGGCTTATTTCAGCAACTTAGACTTATTAAATAGGCCTATTAAATAGGCTTATTAAATAGGCTTATTAAATAGGCTTATTTCAGCAACTTAGACTTATTAAATAGCATTATTTCAGCAACTTACGCTTATTAAATAGGCTTATTTCAGCAACTTAGGCTTATTAAATAGGCTTATTTCAGCAACTTAGACTTATTAAATAGCCTTATTTCAGCAACTTACGCTTATTAAATAGGCTTATTTCAGCAACTTAGGCTTATTAAATAGCCTTATTTCAGCAACTTAGACTTATTAAATATGCTTATTTCAGTAACTTAGGCTTATTAAATAGGCTTATTCAGCAACTTAGGCTTATTAAATAGGCTTATTTCAGCAACTTAGGATTATTAAATAGGCTCATTCAGAAACTTAGGCTTATTAAATAGGCTTATTTCAGCAACTTAGACTTATTAAATAGGCCTGTTAAATAGGCTTATTAAATAGGTTTATTTCAGCAACTTAGACTTATTAAATAGGCCTATTAAATAGGCTTATTAAATAGACTTATTAAATAGGCACATTAAATACTTATTAAATAGGCTTAATAAATAGGCTTATTAAATAGGCTTATTTCAGCAACTTAGGCTTATTAAATAGGCTTATTAAATGGGCTTATTTCAGCAACTTAGGCTTATTAAATAGGCTTATTCAGCAACTTAGGCTTATTTAATAGGCTTATTTCAGCAACTTAGGCTTATTAAATAAGCTTATTTCAGCAACTTATGCTTTTAAATAGCCTTATTAAACAGGTTTATTTCAGCAACTTAGGCTTATTAAATAGCATTTTTAAATAGGTTTATTTCAGCATCTTAGACTTATTAAATATACCTTTTTAAATAGGCTTAGTTCAGAAACTTAGGCTTATTAAATAGGCTTATTTCAGCAACTTAGGCTCATTAAATAGCCTTATTAAATAGGCTTATTTCAGCAACTTAGGCTTATTAAATAGGCTTATTTCAGCAACTTAAGCTTATTAAATAGGCTCATTCAGCAACTTAGGCTTATTAAATAGGCTTATTTCAGCAACTTAGACTTATTAAAGAGGCCTATTAAATAGGCTTATTAAATAGGCTTATTTCAGCAACTTAGACTTATTAAATAGGCCTATTAAATAGGATTATTAAAACGGCTTATTAAATAGGCTTATTTCAGCAACTTAGGCTTATTAAATAGGCTTATTAAATGGGCTTATTTCAGCAACTTAGGCTTATTAAATAGGCTTATTTCAGCAACTTAGACTTATTAAATAGCCTTATTTCAGCAACTTACGCTTATTAAATAGGCTTATTTCAGCAACTTAGGCTTATTAAATAGCCTAATTAAGTAGGCTTATTTCAGCAACTTGGGCTTATTAAATAGGCTTATTTCAGCAACTTACGCTGATTAAAAAGGCTTATTTCAGCAACTTAGACTTATTAAATAGCCTTATTTCAGCAACTTAGACTCATTAAATATGTTTATTTCAGCAACTTATGCTTATTAAATATACTTATTTCAGCAACTTATGCTTATTAAATAGCCTTATTAAACAGGTTTATTTCAGCAACTTAGGCTTATTAAATAGCATTTTTAAATAGGTTTATTTCAGCAACTTAGACTTATTAAATATACCTTTTTAAATAGGCTTAGTTCAGAAACTTAGGCTTATTAAATAGGCTTATTTCAGCAACTTATGCTTATTAAATAGCCTTATTAAACAGGTTTATTTCAGCAACTTAGGCTTATTAAATAGCATTTTTAAATAGGTTTATTTCAGAAACTTAGACTTATTAAATATACCTTTTTAAATAGGCTTAGTTCAGAAACTTAGGCTTATTAAATAGGCTTATTTCAGCAACTTAGGCTCATTAAATAGCCTTATTAAATATGCTTATTTCAGCAACTTAGGCTTATTAAATAGGCTTATTTCAGCAACTTAAACTTATTAAATAGCCTTATTTCAGCAACATAGGCTTATTAAATAGCCTTATTTCAGCAATTTAGACTTATTAAATAGGCTTATTCAGCAACTTAGGCTTATTAAATAGCTTTATTAAATAGGCTTATTTCAGCAACTTAGACTTATTAAATAGGTTTATTCAGCAACTTAGGCTTATTAAATAGGCTTATTCAGCAACTTAGGCTTATTAAATAGGCTTATTTCAGCAACTTAGGCTTATTAAATAGGCTCATTCAGCAACTTAGGCTTATAAATAGGCTTATTTCAGCAACTTAGACTCATTAAATAGGCCTATTAAATAGGCTTATTAAATAGGCTTATTTCAGCAACTTAGACTTATTAAATAGGCCTATTAAATAGGCTTATTAAATAGGCTTATTAAATAGGCTTATTTCAGCAACTTAGACTTATTAAATAGCCTTATTTCAGCAACTTACGCTTATTAAATAGGCTTATTTCAGCAACTTAGGCTTATTAAATAGGCTTATTTCAGCAACTTAGACTTATTAAATAGCCTTATTTCAGCAACTTACGCTTATTAAATAGGCTTATTTCAGCAACTTAGGCTTATTAAATAGCCTTATTTCAGCAACTTAGACTTATTAAATATGCTTATTTCAGTAACTTAGGCTTATTAAATAGGCTTATTCAGCAACTTAGGCTTATTAAATAGGCTTATTTCAGCAACTTAGGATTATTAAATAGGCTCATTCAGAAACTTAGGCTTATTAAATAGGCTTATTTCAGCAACTTAGACTTATTAAATAGGCCTGTTAAATAGGCTTATTAAATAGGTTTATTTCAGCAACTTAGACTTATTAAATAGGCCTATTAAATAGGCTTATTAAATAGACTTATTAAATAGGCACATTAAATACTTATTAAATAGGCTTAATAAATAGGCTTATTAAATAGGCTTATTTCAGCAACTTAGGCTTATTAAATAGGCTTATTAAATGGGCTTATTTCAGCAACTTAGGCTTATTAAATAGGCTTATTTCAGCAACTTAGACTTATTAAATAGCCTTATTTCAGCAACTTACGCTTATTAAATAGGCTTATTTCAGCAACTTAGGCTTATTAAATAGCCTAATTAAGTAGGCTTATTTCAGCAACTTGAGCTTATTAAATAGGCTTATTTCAGCAACTTATGCTGATTAAAAAGGCTTATTTCAGCAACTTAGACTTATTAAATAGCCTTATTTCAGCAACTTAGACTCATTAAATAGGCTTATTTCAGCAACTTATGCTTATTAAAAATACTTATTTCAGCAACTTAGGCTTATTAAATAGGCTTATTTCAGCAACTTAGACTTATTAAATAGCCTTATTTCAGCAACTTAGGCTTATTAAATAGGCTTATTTCAGCAACTTAGGCTTATTAAATAGCCTTATTTCAGCAACTTAGACTTATTAAATAGGCTTATTTCAGCAACTTAGGCTTATTAAATAGGCTTATTCAGCAACTTAGGCTTATTACATAGGCTTATTTCAGCAACTTAGACTTATTAAATAGGCCTGTTAAATAGGCTTATTAAATAGGTTTATTTCAGCAACTTAGACTTATTAAATAGGCCTATTAAATAGGCTTATTAAATAGACTTATTAAATAGGCACATTAAATACTTATTAAATAGGCTTATTAAATAAGCTTATTAAATCGGCTTATTAAATAGACTTATTAAATAGGCTCAATAAATAGGCTTATTAAATAGGCTTAGTAAATAGGCTTATTAAATAGACTTATTAAATAGGCTTATTAAATAGGCTCAATAAATAGGCTTATTAAATAGGCTCAATAAATAGGCTTTTTAAATAGGCTCAATAAATAGGCATATTAAATAGGCTCATTAAATACTTATTAAATAGACTTATTAAATAGACTTATTAAATAGGCTTATTAAATAGGCTTATTAAATAGGCTTATTAAATAGGCTTATTAAATAGACTTATTAAATAGCCTCATTAAATAGGCTTATTTTAGCAACTTAGGCTTATTAAATAAGTTTATTTCAGCAACTTAGACTTATTAAAAAGCCTTATTAAATAGGCTTATTCAGCAACTTAGGCTTATTAAATAGGTTTATTTCAGCAACCTAGACTTATTAAATAGGTTTATTCAGCAACTTAGGCTTATTAAATAGGCTTATTCAGCAACTTAGGCTTATTTAATAGGCTTATTTCAGCAACTTAGGCTTATTAAATAAGCTTATTTCAGCAACTTATGCTTTTAAATAGCCTTATTAAACAGGTTTATTTCAGCAACTTAGGCTTATTAAATAGCATTTTTAAATAGGTTTATTTCAGCATCTTAGACTTATTAAATATACCTTTTTAAATAGGCTTAGTTCAGAAACTTAGGCTTATTAAATAGGCTTATTTCAGCAACTTAGGCTCATTAAATAGCCTTATTAAATAGGCTTATTTCAGCAACTTAGGCTTATTAAATAGGCTTATTTCAGCAACTTAAGCTTATTAAATAGGCTCATTCAGCAACTTAGGCTTATTAAATAGGCTTATTTCAGCAACTTAGACTTATTAAAGAGGCCTATTAAATAGGCTTATTAAATAGGCTTATTTCAGCAACTTAGACTTATTAAATAGGCCTATTAAATAGGATTATTAAAACGGCTTATTAAATAGGCTTATTTCAGCAACTTAGGCTTATTAAATAGGCTTATTAAATGGGCTTATTTCAGCAACTTAGGCTTATTAAATAGGCTTATTTCAGCAACTTAGACTTATTAAATAGCCTTATTTCAGCAACTTACGCTTATTAAATAGGCTTATTTCAGCAACTTAGGCTTATTAAATAGCCTAATTAAGTAGGCTTATTTCAGCAACTTGGGCTTATTAAATAGGCTTATTTCAGCAACTTACGCTGATTAAAAAGGCTTATTTCAGCAACTTAGACTTATTAAATAGCCTTATTTCAGCAACTTAGACTCATTAAATATGTTTATTTCAGCAACTTATGCTTATTAAATATACTTATTTCAGCAACTTATGCTTATTAAATAGCCTTATTAAACAGGTTTATTTCAGCAACTTAGGCTTATTAAATAGCATTTTTAAATAGGTTTATTTCAGCAACTTAGACTTATTAAATATACCTTTTTAAATAGGCTTAGTTCAGAAACTTAGGCTTATTAAATAGGCTTATTTCAGCAACTTATGCTTATTAAATTGCCTTATTAAACAGGTTTATTTCAGCAACTTAGGCTTATTAAATAGCATTTTTAAATAGGTTTATTTCAGCAACTTAGACTTATTAAATATACCTTTTTAAATAGGCTTAGTTCAGAAACTTAGGCTTATTAAATAGGCTTATTTCAGCAACTTAGGCTCATTAAATAGCCTTATTAAATATGCTTATTTCAGCAACTTAGGCTTATTAAATAGGCTTATTTCAGCAACTTAAACTTATTAAATAGCCTTATTTCAGCAACTTAGGCGTATTAAATAGCCTTATTTCAGCAATTTAGACTTATTAAATAGGCTTATTCAGCAACTTAGGCTTATTAAATAGCTTTATTAAATAGGCTTATTTCAGCAACTTAGACTTATTAAATAGGTTTATTCAGCAACTTAGGCTTATTAAATAGGCTTATTCAGCAGCTTAGGCTTATTAAATAGGCTTATTTCAGCAACTTAGGCTTATTAAATAGGCTCATTCAGCAACTTAGGCTTATAAATAGGCTTATTTCAGCAACTTAGACTTATTAAATAAGCCTATTAAATAGGCTTATTAAATAGGCTTATTTCAGCAACTTAGACTTATTAAATAGGCCTATTAAATAGGCTTATTAAATAGGCTTATTAAATAGGCTTATTTCAGCAACTTAGGCTTATTAAATAGGCTTATTAAATGGGCTTATTTCAGCAACTTAGGCTTATTAAATAAGTTTATTTCAGCAACTTAGACTTATTAAAAAGCCTTATTAAATAGGCTTATTCAGCAACTTAGGCTTATTAAATAGGTTTATTTCAGCAACCTAGACTTATTAAATAGGTTTATTCAGCAACTTAGGCTTATTAAATAGGCTTATTCAGCAACTTAGGCTTATTTAATAGGCTTATTTCAGCAACTTAGGCTTATTAAATAAGCTTATTTCAGCAACTTATGCTTTTAAATAGCCTTATTAAACAGGTTTATTTCAGCAACTTAGGCTTATTAAATAGCATTTTTAAATAGGTTTATTTCAGCATCTTAGACTTATTAAATATACCTTTTTAAATAGGCTTAGTTCAGAAACTTAGGCTTATTAAATAGGCTTATTTCAGCAACTTAGGCTCATTAAATAGCCTTATTAAATAGGCTTATTTCAGCAACTTAGGCTTATTAAATAGGCTTATTTCAGCAACTTAAGCTTATTAAATAGGCTCATTCAGCAACTTAGGCTTATTAAATAGGCTTATTTCAGCAACTTAGACTTATTAAAGAGGCCTATTAAATAGGCTTATTAAATAGGCTTATTTCAGCAACTTAGACTTATTAAATAGGCCTATTAAATAGGATTATTAAAACGGCTTATTAAATAGGCTTATTTCAGCAACTTAGGCTTATTAAATAGGCTTATTAAATGGGCTTATTTCAGCAACTTAGGCTTATTAAATAGGCTTATTTCAGCAACTTAGACTTATTAAATAGCCTTATTTCAGCAACTTACGCTTATTAAATAGGCTTATTTCAGCAACTTAGGCTTATTAAATAGCCTAATTAAGTAGGCTTATTTCAGCAACTTGGGCTTATTAAATAGGCTTATTTCAGCAACTTACGCTGATTAAAAAGGCTTATTTCAGCAACTTAGACTTATTAAATAGCCTTATTTCAGCAACTTAGACTCATTAAATATGTTTATTTCAGCAACTTATGCTTATTAAATATACTTATTTCAGCAACTTATGCTTATTAAATAGCCTTATTAAACAGGTTTATTTCAGCAACTTAGGCTTATTAAATAGCATTTTTAAATAGGTTTATTTCAGCAACTTAGACTTATTAAATATACCTTTTTAAATAGGCTTAGTTCAGAAACTTAGGCTTATTAAATAGGCTTATTCAGCAACTTAGGCTTATTAAATAGGCTTATTTCAGCAACTTAGGCTCATTAAATAGGCTCATTCAGCAACTTAGGCTTATAAATAGGCTTATTTCAGCAACTTAGACTTATTAAATAGGCCTATTAAATAGGCTTATTAAATAGGCTTATTTCAGCAACTTAGACTTATTAAATAGGCCTATTAAATAGGCTTATTAAATAGGCTTATTAAATAGGCTTATTTCAGCAACTTAGACTTATTAAATAGCATTATTTCAGCAACTTACGCTTATTAAATAGGCTTATTTCAGCAACTTAGGCTTATTAAATAGGCTTATTTCAGCAACTTAGACTTATTAAATAGCCTTATTTCAGCAACTTACGCTTATTAAATAGGCTTATTTCAGCAACTTAGGCTTATTAAATAGCCTTATTTCAGCAACTTAGACTTATTAAATATGCTTATTTCAGTAACTTAGGCTTATTAAATAGGCTTATTCAGCAACTTAGGCTTATTAAATAGGCTTATTTCAGCAACTTAGGATTATTAAATAGGCTCATTCAGAAACTTAGGCTTATTAAATAGGCTTATTTCAGCAACTTAGACTTATTAAATAGGCCTGTTAAATAGGCTTATTAAATAGGTTTATTTCAGCAACTTAGACTTATTAAATAGGCCTATTAAATAGGCTTATTAAATAGACTTATTAAATAGGCACATTAAATACTTATTAAATAGGCTTAATAAATAGGCTTATTAAATAGGCTTATTTCAGCAACTTAGGCTTATTAAATAGGCTTATTAAATGGGCTTATTTCAGCAACTTAGGCTTATTAAATAGGCTTATTCAGCAACTTAGGCTTATTTAATAGGCTTATTTCAGCAACTTAGGCTTATTAAATAAGCTTATTTCAGCAACTTATGCTTATTAAATAGCCTTATTAAACAGGTTTATTTCAGCAACTTAGGCTTATTAAATAGCATTTTTAAATAGGTTTATTTCAGCAACTTAGACTTATTAAATATACCTTTTTAAATAGGCTTAGTTCAGAAACTTAGGCTTATTAAATAGGCTTATTTCAGCAACTTATGCTTATTAAATAGCCTTATTAAACAGGTTTATTTCAGCAACTTAGGCTTATTAAATAGCATTTTTAAATAGGTTTATTTCAGAAACTTAGACTTATTAAATATACCTTTTTAAATAGGCTTAGTTCAGAAACTTAGGCTTATTAAATAGGCTTATTTCAGCAACTTAGGCTCATTAAATAGCCTTATTAAATATGCTTATTTCAGCAACTTAGGCTTATTAAATAGGCTTATTTCAGCAACTTAAACTTATTAAATAGCCTTATTTCAGCAACTTAGGCTTATTAAATAGCCTTATTTCAGCAATTTAGACTTATTAAATAGGCTTATTCAGCAACTTAGGCTTATTAAATAGCTTTATTAAATAGGCTTATTTCAGCAACTTAGACTTATTAAATAGGTTTATTCAGCAACTTAGGCTTATTAAATAGGCTTATTCAGCAACTTAGGCTTATTAAATAGGCTTATTTCAGCAACTTAGGCTCATTAAATAGGCTCATTCAGCAACTTAGGCTTATAAATAGGCTTATTTCAGCAACTTAGACTTATTAAATAGGCCTATTAAATAGGCTTATTAAATAGGCTTATTTCAGCAACTTAGACTTATTAAATAGGCCTATTAAATAGGCTTATTAAATAGGCTTATTAAATAGGCTTATTTCAGCAACTTAGACTTATTAAATAGCATTATTTCAGCAACTTACGCTTATTAAATAGGCTTATTTCAGCAACTTAGGCTTATTAAATAGGCTTATTTCAGCAACTTAGACTTATTAAATAGCCTTATTTCAGCAACTTACGCTTATTAAATAGGCTTATTTCAGCAACTTAGGCTTATTAAATAGCCTTATTTCAGCAACTTAGACTTATTAAATATGCTTATTTCAGTAACTTAGGCTTATTAAATAGGCTTATTCAGCAACTTAGGCTTATTAAATAGGCTTATTTCAGCAACTTAGGATTATTAAATAGGCTCATTCAGAAACTTAGGCTTATTAAATAGGCTTATTTCAGCAACTTAGACTTATTAAATAGGCCTGTTAAATAGGCTTATTAAATAGGTTTATTTCAGCAACTTAGACTTATTAAATAGGCCTATTAAATAGGCTTATTAAATAGACTTATTAAATAGGCACATTAAATACTTATTAAATAGGCTTAATAAATAGGCTTATTAAATAGGCTTATTTCAGCAACTTAGGCTTATTAAATAGGCTTATTAAATGGGCTTATTTCAGCAACTTAGGCTTATTAAATAGGCTTATTCAGCAACTTAGGCTTATTTAATAGGCTTATTTCAGCAACTTAGGCTTATTAAATAAGCTTATTTCAGCAACTTATGCTTTTAAATAGCCTTATTAAACAGGTTTATTTCAGCAACTTAGGCTTATTAAATAGCATTTTTAAATAGGTTTATTTCAGCATCTTAGACTTATTAAATATACCTTTTTAAATAGGCTTAGTTCAGAAACTTAGGCTTATTAAATAGGCTTATTTCAGCAACTTAGGCTCATTAAATAGCCTTATTAAATAGGCTTATTTCAGCAACTTAGGCTTATTAAATAGGCTTATTTCAGCAACTTAAGCTTATTAAATAGGCTCATTCAGCAACTTAGGCTTATTAAATAGGCTTATTTCAGCAACTTAGACTTATTAAAGAGGCCTATTAAATAGGCTTATTAAATAGGCTTATTTCAGCAACTTAGACTTATTAAATAGGCCTATTAAATAGGATTATTAAAACGGCTTATTAAATAGGCTTATTTCAGCAACTTAGGCTTATTAAATAGGCTTATTAAATGGGCTTATTTCAGCAACTTAGGCTTATTAAATAGGCTTATTTCAGCAACTTAGACTTATTAAATAGCCTTATTTCAGCAACTTACGCTTATTAAATAGGCTTATTTCAGCAACTTAGGCTTATTAAATAGCCTAATTAAGTAGGCTTATTTCAGCAACTTGGGCTTATTAAATAGGCTTATTTCAGCAACTTACGCTGATTAAAAAGGCTTATTTCAGCAACTTAGACTTATTAAATAGCCTTATTTCAGCAACTTAGACTCATTAAATATGTTTATTTCAGCAACTTATGCTTATTAAATATACTTATTTCAGCAACTTATGCTTATTAAATAGCCTTATTAAACAGGTTTATTTCAGCAACTTAGGCTTATTAAATAGCATTTTTAAATAGGTTTATTTCAGCAACTTAGACTTATTAAATATACCTTTTTAAATAGGCTTAGTTCAGAAACTTAGGCTTATTAAATAGGCTTATTTCAGCAACTTATGCTTATTAAATAGCCTTATTAAACAGGTTTATTTCAGCAACTTAGGCTTATTAAATAGCATTTTTAAATAGGTTTATTTCAGAAACTTAGACTTATTAAATATACCTTTTTAAATAGGCTTAGTTCAGAAACTTAGGCTTATTAAATAGGCTTATTTCAGCAACTTAGGCTCATTAAATAGCCTTATTAAATATGCTTATTTCAGCAACTTAGGCTTATTAAATAGGCTTATTTCAGCAACTTAAACTTATTAAATAGCCTTATTTCAGCAACATAGGCTTATTAAATAGCCTTATTTCAGCAATTTAGACTTATTAAATAGGCTTATTCAGCAACTTAGGCTTATTAAATAGCTTTATTAAATAGGCTTATTTCAGCAACTTAGACTTATTAAATAGGTTTATTCAGCAACTTAGGCTTATTAAATAGGCTTATTCAGCAACTTAGGCTTATTAAATAGGCTTATTTCAGCAACTTAGGCTTATTAAATAGGCTCATTCAGCAACTTAGGCTTATAAATAGGCTTATTTCAGCAACTTAGACTCATTAAATAGGCCTATTAAATAGGCTTATTAAATAGGCTTATTTCAGCAACTTAGACTTATTAAATAGGCCTATTAAATAGGCTTATTAAATAGGCTTATTAAATAGGCTTATTTCAGCAACTTAGACTTATTAAATAGCCTTATTTCAGCAACTTACGCTTATTAAATAGGCTTATTTCAGCAACTTAGGCTTATTAAATAGGCTTATTTCAGCAACTTAGACTTATTAAATAGCCTTATTTCAGCAACTTACGCTTATTAAATAGGCTTATTTCAGCAACTTAGGCTTATTAAATAGCCTTATTTCAGCAACTTAGACTTATTAAATATGCTTATTTCAGTAACTTAGGCTTATTAAATAGGCTTATTCAGCAACTTAGGCTTATTAAATAGGCTTATTTCAGCAACTTAGGATTATTAAATAGGCTCATTCAGAAACTTAGGCTTATTAAATAGGCTTATTTCAGCAACTTAGACTTATTAAATAGGCCTGTTAAATAGGCTTATTAAATAGGTTTATTTCAGCAACTTAGACTTATTAAATAGGCCTATTAAATAGGCTTATTAAATAGACTTATTAAATAGGCACATTAAATACTTATTAAATAGGCTTAATAAATAGGCTTATTAAATAGGCTTATTTCAGCAACTTAGGCTTATTAAATAGGCTTATTAAATGGGCTTATTTCAGCAACTTAGGCTTATTAAATAGGCTTATTTCAGCAACTTAGACTTATTAAATAGCCTTATTTCAGCAACTTACGCTTATTAAATAGGCTTATTTCAGCAACTTAGGCTTATTAAATAGCCTAATTAAGTAGGCTTATTTCAGCAACTTGAGCTTATTAAATAGGCTTATTTCAGCAACTTATGCTGATTAAAAAGGCTTATTTCAGCAACTTAGACTTATTAAATAGCCTTATTTCAGCAACTTAGACTCATTAAATAGGCTTATTTCAGCAACTTATGCTTATTAAAAATACTTATTTCAGCAACTTAGGCTTATTAAATAGGCTTATTTCAGCAACTTAGACTTATTAAATAGCCTTATTTCAGCAACTTAGGCTTATTAAATAGGCTTATTTCAGCAACTTAGGCTTATTAAATAGCCTTATTTCAGCAACTTAGACTTATTAAATAGGCTTATTTCAGCAACTTAGGCTTATTAAATAGGCTTATTCAGCAACTTAGGCTTATTACATAGGCTTATTTCAGCAACTTAGACTTATTAAATAGGCCTGTTAAATAGGCTTATTAAATAGGTTTATTTCAGCAACTTAGACTTATTAAATAGGCCTATTAAATAGGCTTATTAAATAGACTTATTAAATAGGCACATTAAATACTTATTAAATAGGCTTATTAAATAAGCTTATTAAATCGGCTTATTAAATAGACTTATTAAATAGGCTCAATAAATAGGCTTATTAAATAGGCTTAGTAAATAGGCTTATTAAATAGACTTATTAAATAGGCTTATTAAATAGGCTCAATAAATAGGCTTATTAAATAGGCTCAATAAATAGGCTTTTTAAATAGGCTCAATAAATAGGCATATTAAATAGGCTCATTAAATACTTATTAAATAGACTTATTAAATAGACTTATTAAATAGGCTTATTAAATAGGCTTATTAAATAGGCTTATTAAATAGGCTTATTAAATAGACTTATTAAATAGCCTCATTAAATAGGCTTATTTTAGCAACTTAGGCTTATTAAATAAGTTTATTTCAGCAACTTAGACTTATTAAAAAGCCTTATTAAATAGGCTTATTCAGCAACTTAGGCTTATTAAATAGGTTTATTTCAGCAACCTAGACTTATTAAATAGGTTTATTCAGCAACTTAGGCTTATTAAATAGGCTTATTCAGCAACTTAGGCTTATTTAATAGGCTTATTTCAGCAACTTAGGCTTATTAAATAAGCTTATTTCAGCAACTTATGCTTTTAAATAGCCTTATTAAACAGGTTTATTTCAGCAACTTAGGCTTATTAAATAGCATTTTTAAATAGGTTTATTTCAGCATCTTAGACTTATTAAATATACCTTTTTAAATAGGCTTAGTTCAGAAACTTAGGCTTATTAAATAGGCTTATTTCAGCAACTTAGGCTCATTAAATAGCCTTATTAAATAGGCTTATTTCAGCAACTTAGGCTTATTAAATAGGCTTATTTCAGCAACTTAAGCTTATTAAATAGGCTCATTCAGCAACTTAGGCTTATTAAATAGGCTTATTTCAGCAACTTAGACTTATTAAAGAGGCCTATTAAATAGGCTTATTAAATAGGCTTATTTCAGCAACTTAGACTTATTAAATAGGCCTATTAAATAGGATTATTAAAACGGCTTATTAAATAGGCTTATTTCAGCAACTTAGGCTTATTAAATAGGCTTATTAAATGGGCTTATTTCAGCAACTTAGGCTTATTAAATAGGCTTATTTCAGCAACTTAGACTTATTAAATAGCCTTATTTCAGCAACTTACGCTTATTAAATAGGCTTATTTCAGCAACTTAGGCTTATTAAATAGCCTAATTAAGTAGGCTTATTTCAGCAACTTGGGCTTATTAAATAGGCTTATTTCAGCAACTTACGCTGATTAAAAAGGCTTATTTCAGCAACTTAGACTTATTAAATAGCCTTATTTCAGCAACTTAGACTCATTAAATATGTTTATTTCAGCAACTTATGCTTATTAAATATACTTATTTCAGCAACTTATGCTTATTAAATAGCCTTATTAAACAGGTTTATTTCAGCAACTTAGGCTTATTAAATAGCATTTTTAAATAGGTTTATTTCAGCAACTTAGACTTATTAAATATACCTTTTTAAATAGGCTTAGTTCAGAAACTTAGGCTTATTAAATAGGCTTATTTCAGCAACTTATGCTTATTAAATTGCCTTATTAAACAGGTTTATTTCAGCAACTTAGGCTTATTAAATAGCATTTTTAAATAGGTTTATTTCAGCAACTTAGACTTATTAAATATACCTTTTTAAATAGGCTTAGTTCAGAAACTTAGGCTTATTAAATAGGCTTATTTCAGCAACTTAGGCTCATTAAATAGCCTTATTAAATATGCTTATTTCAGCAACTTAGGCTTATTAAATAGGCTTATTTCAGCAACTTAAACTTATTAAATAGCCTTATTTCAGCAACTTAGGCGTATTAAATAGCCTTATTTCAGCAATTTAGACTTATTAAATAGGCTTATTCAGCAACTTAGGCTTATTAAATAGCTTTATTAAATAGGCTTATTTCAGCAACTTAGACTTATTAAATAGGTTTATTCAGCAACTTAGGCTTATTAAATAGGCTTATTCAGCAGCTTAGGCTTATTAAATAGGCTTATTTCAGCAACTTAGGCTTATTAAATAGGCTCATTCAGCAACTTAGGCTTATAAATAGGCTTATTTCAGCAACTTAGACTTATTAAATAAGCCTATTAAATAGGCTTATTAAATAGGCTTATTTCAGCAACTTAGACTTATTAAATAGGCCTATTAAATAGGCTTATTAAATAGGCTTATTAAATAGGCTTATTTCAGCAACTTAGGCTTATTAAATAGGCTTATTAAATGGGCTTATTTCAGCAACTTAGGCTTATTAAATAAGTTTATTTCAGCAACTTAGACTTATTAAAAAGCCTTATTAAATAGGCTTATTCAGCAACTTAGGCTTATTAAATAGGTTTATTTCAGCAACCTAGACTTATTAAATAGGTTTATTCAGCAACTTAGGCTTATTAAATAGGCTTATTCAGCAACTTAGGCTTATTTAATAGGCTTATTTCAGCAACTTAGGCTTATTAAATAAGCTTATTTCAGCAACTTATGCTTTTAAATAGCCTTATTAAACAGGTTTATTTCAGCAACTTAGGCTTATTAAATAGCATTTTTAAATAGGTTTATTTCAGCATCTTAGACTTATTAAATATACCTTTTTAAATAGGCTTAGTTCAGAAACTTAGGCTTATTAAATAGGCTTATTTCAGCAACTTAGGCTCATTAAATAGCCTTATTAAATAGGCTTATTTCAGCAACTTAGGCTTATTAAATAGGCTTATTTCAGCAACTTAAGCTTATTAAATAGGCTCATTCAGCAACTTAGGCTTATTAAATAGGCTTATTTCAGCAACTTAGACTTATTAAAGAGGCCTATTAAATAGGCTTATTAAATAGGCTTATTTCAGCAACTTAGACTTATTAAATAGGCCTATTAAATAGGATTATTAAAACGGCTTATTAAATAGGCTTATTTCAGCAACTTAGGCTTATTAAATAGGCTTATTAAATGGGCTTATTTCAGCAACTTAGGCTTATTAAATAGGCTTATTTCAGCAACTTAGACTTATTAAATAGCCTCATTTCAGCAACTTACGCTTATTAAATAGGCTTATTTCAGCAACTTAGGCTTATTAAATAGCCTAATTAAGTAGGCTTATTTCAGCAACTTGGGCTTATTAAATAGGCTTATTTCAGCAACTTACGCTGATTAAAAAGGCTTATTTCAGCAACTTAGACTTATTAAATAGCCTTATTTCAGCAACTTAGACTCATTAAATATGTTTATTTCAGCAACTTATGCTTATTAAATATACTTATTTCAGCAACTTATGCTTATTAAATAGCCTTATTAAACAGGTTTATTTCAGCAACTTAGGCTTATTAAATAGCATTTTTAAATAGGTTTATTTCAGCAACTTAGACTTATTAAATATACCTTTTTAAATAGGCTTAGTTCAGAAACTTAGGCTTATTAAATAGGCTTATTTCAGCAACTTATGCTTATTAAATTGCCTTATTAAACAGGTTTATTTCAGCAACTTAGGCTTATTAAATAGCATTTTTAAATAGGTTTATTTCAGCAACTTAGACTTATTAAATATACCTTTTTAAATAGGCTTAGTTCAGAAACTTAGGCTTATTAAATAGGCTTATTTCAGCAACTTAGGCTCATTAAATAGCCTTATTAAATATGCTTATTTCAGCAACTTAGGCTTATTAAATAGGCTTATTTCAGCAACTTAAACTTATTAAATAGCCTTATTTCAGCAACTTAGGCTTATTAAATAGCCTTATTTCAGCAATTTAGACTTATTAAATAGGCTTATTCAGCAACTTAGGCTTATTAAATAGCTTTATTAAATAGGCTTATTTCAGCAACTTAGACTTATTAAATAGGTTTATTCAGCAACTTAGGCTTATTAAATAGGCTTATTCAGCAACTTAGGCTTATTAAATAGGCTTATTTCAGCAACTTAGGCTTATTAAATAGGCTCATTCAGCAACTTAGGCTTATAAATAGGCTTATTTCAGCAACTTAGACTTATTAAATAGGCCTATTAAATAGGCTTATTAAATAGGCTTATTTCAGCAACTTAGACTTATTAAATAGGCCTATTAAATAGGCTTATTAAATAGGCTTATTAAATAGGCTTATTTCAGCAACTTAGACTTATTAAATAGCCTTATTTCAGCAACTTACGCTTATTAAATAGGCTTATTTCAGCAACTTAGGCTTATTAAATAGGCTTATTTCAGCAACTTAGACTTATTAAATAGCCTTATTTCAGCAACTTACGCTTATTAAATAGGATTATTTCAGCAACTTAGGCTTATTAAATAGCCTAATTAAGTAGGCTTATTTCAGCAACTTGGGCCTATTAAATAGGCTTATTTCAGCAACTTACGCTGATTAAAAAGGCTTATTTCAGCAACTTAGACTTATTAAATAGCCTTATTTCAGCAACTTAGACTCATTAAATAGGTTTATTTCAGCAACTTATGCTTATTAAATATACTTATTTCAGCAACTTATGCTTATTAAATAGCCTTATTAAATAGGCTTATTTCAGCAACTTAGGCTTATTAAATAAGCTTATTTCAGCAACTTATGCTTATTAAATAGCCTTATTAAACAGGTTTATTTCAGCAACTTAGGCTTATTAAATAGCATTTTTAAATAGGTTTATTTCAGCAACTTAGACTTATTAAATATACCTTTTTAAATAGGCTTAGTTCAGAAACTTAGGCTTATTAAATAGGCTTATTTCAGCAACTTAGGCTCATTAAATAGCCTTATTAAATATGCTTATTTCAGCAACTTAGGCTTATTAAATAGGCTTATTTCAGCAACTTAAACTTATTAAATAGCCTTATTTCAGCAACTTAGGCTTATTAAATAGCCTTATTTCAGCAATTTAGACTTATTAAATAGGCTTATTCAGCAACTTAGGCTTATTAAATAGCTTTATTAAATAGGCTTATTTCAGCAACTTAGACTTATTAAATAGGTTTATTCAGCAACTTAGGCTTATTAAATAGGCTTATTCAGCAACTTAGGCTTATTAAATAGGCTTATTTCAGCAACTTAGGCTTATTAAATAGGCTCATTCAGCAACTTAGGCTTATAAATAGGCTTATTTCAGCAACTTAGACTTATTAAATAGGCCTATTAAATAGGCTTATTAAATAGGCTTATTTCACCAACTTAGACTTATTAAATAGGCCTATTAAATAGGCTTATTAAATAGTCTTATTAAATAGGCTTATTTCAGCAACTTAGACTTATTAAATAGCCTTATTTCAGCAACTTACGCTTATTAAATAGGCTTATTTCAGCAACTTAGGCTTATTAAATAGCGTAATTAAGTAGGCTTATTTCAGCAACTTGGGATTATTAAATAGACTTATTTCAGCAACTTAGACTTATTAAATATACCTTTTTAAATAGGCTTAGTTCAGAAACTTAGGCTTATTAAATAGGCTTATTTCAGCAACTTAGGCTCATTAAATAGCCTTATTAAATATGCTTATTTCAGCAACTTAGGCTTATTAAATAGGCTTATTTCAGCAACTTAAACTTATTAAATAGCCTTATTTCAGCAACTTAGGCTTATTAAATAGCCTTATTTCAGCAATTTAGACATATTAAATAGGCTTATTCAGCAACTTAGGCTTATTAAATAGCTTTATTAAATAGGCTTATTTCAGCAACTTAGACTTATTAAATAGGTTTATTCAGCAACTTAGGCTTATTAAATAGGCTTATTCAGCAACTTAGGCTTATTAAATAGGCTTATTTCAGCAACTTAGGCTTATTAAATAGGCTCATTCAGCAACTTAGGCTTATAAATAGGCTTATTTCAGCAACTTAGACTTATTAAATAGCCTTATTTCAGCAACTTACGCTTATTAAATAGGCTTATTTCAGCAACTTAGGCTTATTAAATAGGCTAATTAAGTAGGCTTATTTCAGCAACTTGAGCTTATTAAATAGGCTTATTTCAGCAACTTATGCTGATTAAAAAGGCTTATTTCAGCAACTTAGACTTATTAAATAGCCTTATTTCAGCAACTTAGACTCATTAAATAGGCTTATTTCAGCAACTTATGCTTATTAAAAATACTTATTTCAGCAACTTAGGCTTATTAAATAGGCTTATTTCAGCAACTTAGACTTATTAAATAGCCTTATTTCAGCAACTTAGGCTTATTAAATAGGCTTATTTCAGCAACTTAGACTTATTAAATATACTTTTTTAAATAGGCTTAGTTCAGAAACTTAGGCTTATTAAATAGGCTTATTTCAGCAACTTAGGCTCATTAAATAGCCTTATTAAATATGCTTATTTCAGCAACTTAGGCTTATTAAATAGGCTTATTTCAGCAACTTAAACTTATTAAATAGCCTTATTTCAGCAACTTAGGCTTATTAAATAGCCTTATTTCAGCAATTTAGACTTATTAAATAGGCTTATTCAGCAACTTCGGCTTATTAAATAGCTTTATTAAATAGGCTTATTTCAGCAACTTAGACTTATTAAATAGGTTTATTCAGCAACTTAGGCTTATTAAATAGGCTTATTCAGCAACTTAGGCTTATTAAATAGGCTTATTTCAGCAACTTAGGCTTATTAAATAGGCTCATTCAGCAACTTAGGCTTATAAATAGGCTTATTTCAGCAACTTAGACTTATTAAATAGGCCTATTAAATAGGCTTATTAAATAGGCTTATTTCAGCAACTTAGACTTATTAAATAGGCCTATTAAATAGGCTTATTAAATAGGCTTATTAAATAGGCTTATTTCAGCAACTTAGACTTATTAAATAGCCTTATTTCAGCAACTTACGCTTATTAAATAGGCTTATTTCAGCAACTTAGGCTTATTAAATAGCCTAATTAAGTAGGCTTATTTCAGCAACTTGGGATTATTAAATAGACTTATTTCAGCAACTTAGACTTATTAAATAGGTTTATTCAGCAACTTAGGCTTATTAAATAGGCTTATTCAGCAACTTAGGCTTATTAAATAGGCTTATTTCAGCAACTTATGCTTATTAAATAGGCTCATTCAGCAACTTAGGCTTATAAATAGGCCTATTAAATAGGCTTATTAAATAGGCTTATTAAATAGGCTTATTTCAGCAACTTAGGCTTATTAAATAGGCTTATTAAATGGGCTTATTTCAGCAACTTAGGCTTATTAAATAGGCTTATTTCAGCAACTTAGACTTATTAAATAGCCTTATTTCAGCAACTTACGCTTATTAAATAGGCTTATTTCAGCAACTTAGGCTTATTAAATAGCCTAATTAAGTAGGCTTATTTCAGCAACTTGGGATTATTAAATAGACTTATTTCAGCAACTTACGCTGATTAAAAAGGCTTATTTCAGCAACTTAGACTTATTAAATAGCCTTATTTCAGCAACTTAGACTCATTAAATAGGTTTATTTCAGCAACTTATGCTTATTAAATATACTTATTTCAGCAACTTAGGCTTATTAAATAGGCTTATTTCAGCAACTTAGACTTATTAAATAGCTTTATTTCAGCAACTTAGGCTTATTAAATAGGCTTATTTCAGCAACTTAGGCTTATTAAATAGCCTTATTTCAGCAACTTAAACTTATTAAATAGGCTTATTTCAGCAACTTAGGCTTATTAAATAGGCTTATTCAGCAACTTAGGCTTATTAAATAGGCTTATTTCAGCAACTTAGACTTATTAAATAGCCTTATTTCAGCAACTTACGCTTATTAAATAGGCTTATTTCAGCAACTTAGGCTTATTAAATAGCCTAATTAAGTAGGCTTATTTCAGCAACTTAGGCTTATTAAATAGGCTCATTCAGCAACTTAGGCTTATAAATAGGCTTATTTCAGCAACTTAGACTTATTAAATAGGCCTATTAAATAGGCTTATTAAATAGGCTTATTTCAGCAACTTAGACTTATTAAATAGGCCTATTAAATAGGCTTATTAAATAGTCTTATTAAATAGGCTTATTTCAGCAACTTAGACTTATTAAATAGCCTTATTTCAGCAACTTACGCTTATTAAATAGGCTTATTTCAGCAACTTAGGCTTATTAAATAGCCTAATTAAGTAGGCTTATTTCAGCAACTTGGGATTATTAAATAGACTTATTTCAGCAACTTAGACTTATTAAATAGGTTTATTCAGCAACTTAGGCTTATTAAATAGGCTTATTCAGCAACTTAGGCTTATTAAATAGGCTTATTTCAGCAACTTATGCTTATTAAATAGCCTTATTAAACAGGTTTATTTCAGCAACTTAGGCTTATTAAATAGCATTTTTAAATAGGTTTATTTCAGCAACTTAGACTTATTAAATATACCTTTTTAAATAGGCTTAGTTCAGAAACTTAGGCTTATTAAATAGGCTTATTTCAGCAACTTAGGCTCATTAAATAGCCTTAATAAATATGCTTATTTCAGCAACTTAGGCTTATTAAATAGGCTTATTTCAGCAACTTAAACTTATTAAATAGCCTTATTTCAGCAACTTAGGCTTATTAAATAGCCTTATTTCAGCAATTTAGACATATTAAATAGGCTTATTCAGCAACTTAGGCTTATTAAATAGCTTTATTAAATAGGCTTATTTCAGCAACTTAGACTTATTAAATAGGTTTATTCAGCAACTTAGGCTTATTAAATAGGCTTATTCAGCAACTTAGGCTTATTAAATAGGCTTATTTCAGCAACTTAGGCTTATTAAATAGGCTCATTCAGCAACTTAGGCTTATAAATAGGCTTATTTCAGCAACTTAGACTTATTAAATAGCCTTATTTCAGCAACTTACGCTTATTATATAGGCTTATTTCAGCAACTTAGGCTTATTAAATCGCCTAATTAAGTAGGCTTATTTCAGCAACTTGAGCTTATTAAATAGGCTTATTTCAGCAACTTATGCTGATTAAAAAGGCTTATTTCAGCAACTTAGACTTATTAAATAGCCTTATTTCAGCAACTTAGACTCATTAAATAGGCTTATTTCAGCAACTTATGCTTATTAAAAAAACTTATTTCAGCAACTTAGGCTTATTAAATAGGCTTATTTCAGCAACTTAGACTTATTAAATAGCCTTATTTCAGCAACTTAGGCTTATTAAATAGGCTTATTTCAGCAACTTAGACTTATTAAATATACTTTTTTAAATAGGCTTAGTTCAGAAACTTAGGCTTATTAAATAGGCTTATTTCAGCAACTTAGGCTCATTAAATAGCCTTATTAAATATGCTTATTTCAGCAACTTAGGCTTATTAAATAGGCTAATTTCAGCAACTTAAACTTATTAAATAGCCTTATTTCAGCAACTTAGGCTTATTAAATAGCCTTATTTCAGCAACTTAGACTTATTAAATAGGTTTATTCAGCAACTTAGGCTTATTAAATAGGCTTATTCAGCAACTTAGGCTTATTAAATAGGCTTATTTCAGCAACTTATGCTTATTAAATAGGCTCATTCAGCAACTTAGGCTTATAAATAGGCTTATTTCAGCAACTTAGACTTATTAAATAGGCCTATTAAATAGGCTTATTAAATAGGCTTATTTCAGCAACTTAGACTTATTAAATAGGCCTATTAAATAGGCTTATTAAATAGGCTTATTAAATAGGCTTATTTCAGCAACTTAGGCTTATTAAATAGGCTTATTAAATGGGCTTATTTCAGCAACTTAGGCTTATTAAATAGGCTTATTTCAGCAACTTAGACTTATTAAATAGCCTTATTTCAGCAACTTACGCTTATTAAATAGGCTTATTTCAGCAACTTAGGCTTATTAAATAGGCTTATTTCAGCAACTTAGGCTTATTAAATAGGCTCATTCAGCAACTTAGGCTTATAAATAGGCTTATTTCAGCAACTTAGACTTATTAAATAGCCTTATTTCAGCAACTTACGCTTATTAAATAGGCTTATTTCAGCAACTTAGGCTTATTAAATAGGCTAATTAAGTAGGCTTATTTCAGCAACTTGAGCTTATTAAATAGGCTTATTTCAGCAACTTATGCTGATTAAAAAGGCTTATTTCAGCAACTTAGACTTATTAAATAGCCTTATTTCAGCAACTTAGACTCATTAAATAGGCTTATTTCAGCAACTTATGCTTATTAAAAATACTTATTTCAGCAACTTAGGCTTATTAAATAGGCTTATTTCAGCAACTTAGACTTATTAAATAGCCTTATTTCAGCAACTTAGGCTTATTAAATAGGCTTATTTCAGCAACTTAGACTTATTAAATATACTTTTTTTAAATAGGCTTAGTTCAGAAACTTAGGCTTATTAAATAGGCTTATTTCAGCAACTTAGGCTCATTAAATAGCCTTATTAAATATGCTTATTTCAGCAACTTAGGCTTATTAAATAGGCTTATTTCAGCAACTTAAACTTATTAAATAGCCTTATTTCAGCAACTTAGGCTTATTAAATAGCCTTATTTCAGCAATTTAGACTTATTAAATAGGCTTATTCAGCAACTTCGGCTTATTAAATAGCTTTATTAAATAGGCTTATTTCAGCAACTTAGACTTATTAAATAGGTTTATTCAGCAACTTAGGCTTATTAAATAGGCTTATTCAGCAACTTAGGCTTATTAAATAGGCTTATTTCAGCAACTTAGGCTTATTAAATAGGCTCATTCAGCAACTTAGGCTTATAAATAGGCTTATTTCAGCAACTTAGACTTATTAAATAGGCCTATTAAATAGGCTTATTAAATAGGCTTATTTCAGCAACTTAGACTTATTAAATAGGCCTATTAAATAGGCTTATTAAATAGGCTTATTAAATAGGCTTATTTCAGCAACTTAGACTTATTAAATAGCCTTATTTCAGCAACTTACGCTTATTAAATAGGCTTATTTCAGCAACTTAGGCTTATTAAATAGCCTAATTAAGTAGGCTTATTTCAGCAACTTGGGATTATTAAATAGACTTATTTCAGCAACTTAGACTTATTAAATAGGTTTATTCAGCAACTTAGGCTTATTAAATAGGCTTATTCAGCAACTTAGGCTTATTAAATAGGCTTATTTCAGCAACTTATGCTTATTAAATAGGCTCATTCAGCAACTTAGGCTTATAAATAGGCCTATTAAATAGGCTTATTAAATAGGCTTATTAAATAGGCTTATTTCAGCAACTTAGGCTTATTAAATAGGCTTATTAAATGGGCTTATTTCAGCAACTTAGGCTTATTAAATAGGCTTATTTCAGCAACTTAGACTTATTAAATAGCCTTATTTCAGCAACTTACGCTTATTAAATAGGCTTATTTCAGCAACTTAGGCTTATTAAATAGCCTAATTAAGTAGGCTTATTTCAGCAACTTGGGATTATTAAATAGACTTATTTCAGCAACTTACGCTGATTAAAAAGGCTTATTTCAGCAACTTAGACTTATTAAATAGCCTTATTTCAGCAACTTAGACTCATTAAATAGGTTTATTTCAGCAACTTATGCTTATTAAATATACTTATTTCAGCAACTTAGGCTTATTAAATAGGCTTATTTCAGCAACTTAGACTTATTAAATAGCTTTATTTCAGCAACTTAGGCTTATTAAATAGGCTTATTTCAGCAACTTAGGCTTATTAAATAGCCTTATTTCAGCAACTTAAACTTATTAAATAGGCTTATTTCAGCAACTTAGGCTTATTAAATAGGCTTATTCAGCAACTTAGGCTTATTAAATAGGCTTATTTCAGCAACTTTGACTTATTAAATAGCCTTATTTCAGCAACTTACGCTTATTAAATAGGCTTATTTCAGCAACTTAGGCTTATTAAATAGCCTAATTAAGTAGGCTTATTTCAGCAACTTAGGCTTATTAAATAGGCTCATTCAGCAACTTAGGCTTATAAATAGGCTTATTTCAGCAACTTAGACTTATTAAATAGGCCTATTAAATAGGCTTATTAAATAGGCTTATTTCAGCAACTTAGACTTATTAAATAGGCCTATTAAATAGGCTTATTAAATAGTCTTATTAAATAGGCTTATTTCAGCAACTTAGACTTATTAAATAGCCTTATTTCAGCAACTTACGCTTATTAAATAGGCTTATTTCAGCAACTTAGGCTTATTAAATAGCCTAATTAAGTAGGCTTATTTCAGCAACTTGGGATTATTAAATAGACTTATTTCAGCAACTTAGACTTATTAAATAGGTTTATTCAGCAACTTAGGCTTATTAAATAGGCTTATTCAGCAACTTAGGCTTATTAAATAGGCTTATTTCAGCAACTTATGCTTATTAAATAGCCTTATTAAACAGGTTTATTTCAGCAACTTAGGCTTATTAAATAGCATTTTTAAATAGGTTTATTTCAGCAACTTAGACTTATTAAATATACCTTTTTAAATAGGCTTAGTTCAGAAACTTAGGCTTATTAAATAGGCTTATTTCAGCAACTTAGGCTCATTAAATAGCCTTATTAAATATGCTTATTTCAGCAACTTAGGCTTATTAAATAGGCTTATTTCAGCAACTTAAACTTATTAAATAGCCTTATTTCAGCAACTTAGGCTTATTAAATAGCCTTATTTCAGCAATTTAGACATATTAAATAGGCTTATTCAGCAACTTAGGCTTATTAAATAGCTTTATTAAATAGGCTTATTTCAGCAACTTAGACTTATTAAATAGGTTTATTCAGCAACTTAGGCTTATTAAATAGGCTTATTCAGCAACTTAGGCTTATTAAATAGGCTTATTTCAGCAACTTAGGCTTATTAAATAGGCTCATTCAGCAACTTAGGCTTATAAATAGGCTTATTTCAGCAACTTAGACTTATTAAATAGCCTTATTTCAGCAACTTACGCTTATTATATAGGCTTATTTCAGCAACTTAGGCTTATTAAATCGCCTAATTAAGTAGGCTTATTTCAGCAACTTGAGCTTATTAAATAGGCTTATTTCAGCAACTTATGCTGATTAAAAAGGCTTATTTCAGCAACTTAGACTTATTAAATAGCCTTATTTCAGCAACTTAGACTCATTAAATAGGCTTATTTCAGCAACTTATGCTTATTAAAAAAACTTATTTCAGCAACTTAGGCTTATTAAATAGGCTTATTTCAGCAACTTAGACTTATTAAATAGCCTTATTTCAGCAACTTAGGCTTATTAAATAGGCTTATTTCAGCAACTTAGACTTATTAAATATACTTTTTTAAATAGGCTTAGTTCAGAAACTTAGGCTTATTAAATAGGCTTATTTCAGCAACTTAGGCTCATTAAATAGCCTTATTAAATATGCTTATTTCAGCAACTTAGGCTTATTAAATAGGCTAATTTCAGCAACTTAAACTTATTAAATAGCCTTATTTCAGCAACTTAGGCTTATTAAATAGCCTTATTTCAGCAACTTAGACTTATTAAATAGGTTTATTCAGCAACTTAGGCTTATTAAATAGGCTTATTCAGCAACTTAGGCTTATTAAATAGGCTTATTTCAGCAACTTATGCTTATTAAATAGGCTCATTCAGCAACTTAGGCTTATAAATAGGCTTATTTCAGCAACTTAGACTTATTAAATAGGCCTATTAAATAGGCTTATTAAATAGGCTTATTTCAGCAACTTAGACTTATTAAATAGGCCTATTAAATAGGCTTATTAAATAGGCTTATTAAATAGGCTTATTTCAGCAACTTAGGCTTATTAAATAGGCTTATTAAATGGGCTTATTTCAGCAACTTAGGCTTATTAAATAGGCTTATTTCAGCAACTTAGACTTATTAAATAGCCTTATTTCAGCAACTTACGCTTATTAAATAGGCTTATTCAGCAACTTAGGCTTATTAAATAGCCTAATTAAGTAGGCTTATTTCAGCAACTTGGGATTATTAAATAGACTTATTTCAGCAACTTACGCTGATTAAAAAGGCTTATTTCAGCAACTTAGACTTATTAAATAGCCTTATTTCAGCAACTTAGACTCATTAAATAGGTTTATTTCAGCAACTTATGCTTATTAAATATACTTATTTCAGCAACTTAGGCTTATTAAATAGGCTTATTTCAGCAACTTAGACTTATTAAATAGCTTTATTTCAGCAACTTAGGCTTATTAAATAGGCTTATTTCAGCAACTTAGGCTTATTAAATAGCCTTATTTCAGCAACTTAAACTTATTAAATAGGCTTATTTCAGCAACTTAGGCTTATTAAATAGGCTTATTCAGCAACTTAGGCTTATTAAATAGGCTTATTTCAGCAACTTAGACTTATTAAATAGCCTTATTTCAGCAACTTACGCTTATTAAATAGGCTTATTTCAGCAACTTAGGCTTATTAAATAGCCTAATTAAGTAGGCTTATTTCAGCAACTTAGGCTTATTAAATAGGCTCATTCAGCAACTTAGGCTTATAAATAGGCTTATTTCAGCAACTTAGACTTATTAAATAGGCCTATTAAATAGGCTTATTAAATAGGCTTATTTCAGCAACTTAGACTTATTAAATAGGCCTAATAAATAGGCTTATTAAATAGTCTTATTAAATAGGCTTATTTCAGCAACTTAGACTTATTAAATAGCCTTATTTCAGCAACTTACGCTTATTAAATAGGCTTATTTCAGCAACTTAGGCTTATTAAATAGCCTAATTAAGTAGGCTTATTTCAGCAACTTGGGATTATTAAATAGACTTATTTCAGCAACTTAGACTTATTAAATAGGTTTATTCAGCAACTTAGGCTTATTAAATAGGCTTATTCAGCAACTTAGGCTTATTAAATAGGGTTATTTCAGCAACTTATGCTTATTAAATTACCTTATTAAACAGGTTTATTTCAGCAACTTAGGCTTATTAAATAGCATTTTTAAATAGGTTTATTTCAGCAACTTAGACTTATTAAATATACCTTTTTAAATAGGCTTAGTTCAGAAACTTAGGCTTATTAAATAGGCTTATTTCAGCAACTTAGGCTCATTAAATAGCCTTATTAAATATGCTTATTTCAGCAACTTAGGCTTATTAAATAGGCTTATTTCAGCAACTTAAACTTATTAAATAGCCTTATTTCAGCAACTTAGGCTTATTAAATAGCCTTATTTCAGCAATTTAGACATATTAAATAGGCATTATTCAGCAACTTAGGCTTATTAAATAGCTTTATTAAATAGGCTTATTTCAGCAACTTAGACTTATTAAATAGGTTTATTCAGCAACTTAGGCTTATTAAATAGGCTTATTCAGCAACTTAGGCTTATTAAATAGGCTTATTTCAGCAACTTAGGCTTATTAAATAGGCTAATTCAGCAACTTAGGCTTATAAATAGGCTTATTTCAGCAACTTAGACTTATTAAATAGCCTTATTTCAGCAACTTACGCTTATTAAATAGGCTTATTTCAGCAACTTAGGCTTATTAAATAGCCTAATTAAGTAGGCTTATTTCAGCAACTTGAGCTTATTAAATAGGCTTATTTCAGCAATTTATGCTGATTAAAAAGGCTTATTTCAGCAACTTAGACTTATTAAATAGCCTTATTTCAGCAACTTAGACTCATTAAATAGGCTTATTTCAGCAACTTATGCTTATTAAAAAAACTTATTTCAGCAACTTAGGCTTATTAAATAGGCTTATTTCAGCAACTTAGACTTATTAAATAGCCTTATTTCAGCAACTTAGGCTTATTAAATAGGCTTATTTCAGCAACTTAGACTTATTAAATATACTTTTTTAAATAGGCTTAGTTCAGAAACTTAGGCTTATTAAATAGGCTTATTTCAGCAACTTAGGCTCATTAAATAGCCTTATTAAATATGCTTATTTCAGCAACTTAGGCTTATTAAATAGGCTTATTTCAGCAACTTAAACTTATTAAATAGCCTTATTTCAGCAACTTAGGCTTATTAAATAGCCTTATTTCAGCAATTTAGACTTATTAAATAGGCTTATTCAGCAACTTAGGCTTATTAAATAGCTTTATTAAATAGGCTTATTTCAGCAACTTAGACTTATTAAATAGGTTTATTCAGCAACTTAGGCTTATTAAATAGGCTTATTCAGCAACTTAGGCTTATTAAATAGGCTTATTTCAGCAACTTAGGCTTATTAAATAGGCTCATTCAGCAACTTAGGCTTATAAATAGGCTTATTTCAGCAACTTAGACTTATTAAATAGGCCTATTAAATAGGCTTATTAAATAGGCTTATTTCAGCAACTTAGACTTATTAAATAGGCCTATTAAATAGGCTTATTAAATAGGCTTATTAAATAGGCTTATTTAAGCAACTTAGACTTATTAAATAGCCTTATTTCAGCAACTTACGCTTATTAAATAGGCTTATTTCAGCAACTTAGGCTTATTAAATAGCCTAATTAAGTAGGCTTATTTCAGCAACTTGGGATTATTAAATAGACTTATTTCAGCAACTTAGACTTATTAAATAGGTTTATTCAGCAACTTAGGCTTATTAAATAGGCTTATTCAGCAACTTAGGCTTATTAAATAGGCTTATTTCAGCAACTTACGCTTATTAAATAGGCTCATTCAGCAACTTAGGCTTATAAATAGGCTTATTTCAGCAACTTAGACTTATTAAATAGGCCTATTAAATAGGCTTATTAAATAGGCTTATTTCAGCAACTTAGACTTATTAAATAGGCCTATTAAATAGGCTTATTAAATAGGCTTATTAAATAGGCTTATTTCAGCAACTTAGGCTTATTAAATAGGCTTATTAAAAGGGCTTATTTCAGCAACTTAGGCTTATTAAATAGGCTTATTTCAGCAACTTAGACTTATTAAATAGCCTTATTTCAGCAACTTACGCTTATTAAATAGGCTTATTTCAGCAACTTAGGCTTATTAAATAGCCTAATTAAGTAGGCTTATTTCAGCAACTTGGGATTATTAAATAGACTTATTTCAGCAACTTACGCTGATTAAAAAGGCTTATTTCAGCAACTTAGACTTATTAAATAGCCTTATTTCAGCAACTTAGACTCATTAAATAGGTTTATTTCAGCAACTTATGCTTATTAAATATACTTATTTCAGCAACTTAGGCTTATTAAATAGCCTTATTTCAGCAATTTAGACTTATTAAATAGGCTTATTCAGCAACTTAGGCGTATTAAATAGCTTTATTAAATAGGCTTATTTCAGCAACTTAGACTTATTAAATAGGTTTATTCAGCAACTTAGGCTTATTAAATAGGCTTATTCAGCAACTTAGGCTTATTAAATAGGCTTATTTCAGCAACTTAGGCTTATTAAATAGGCTCATTCAGCAACTTAGGCTTATAAATAGGCTTATTTCAGCAACTTAGACTTATTAAATAGGCCTATTAAATAGGCTTATTAAATAGGCTTATTTCAGCAACTTAGACTTATTAAATAGGCCTATTAAATAGGCTTATTAAATAGGCTTATTAAATAGGCTTATTTAAGCAACTTAGACTTATTAAATAGCCTTATTTCAGCAACTTACGCTTATTAAATAGGCTTATTTCAGCAACTTAGGCTTATTAAATAGCCTAATTAAGTAGGCTTATTTCAGCAACTTGGGATTATTAAATAGACTTATTTCAGCAACTTAGACTTATTAAATAGGTTTATTCAGCAACTTAGGCTTATTAAATAGGCTTATTCAGCAACTTAGGCTTATTAAATAGGCTTATTTCAGCAACTTACGCTTATTAAATAGGCTCATTCAGCAACTTAGGCTTATAAATAGGCTTATTTCAGCAACTTAGACTTATTAAATAGGCCTATTAAATAGGCTTATTAAATAGGCTTATTTCAGCAACTTAGACTTATTAAATAGGCCTATTAAATAGGCTTATTAAATAGGCTTATTAAATAGGCTTATTTCAGCAACTTAGGCTTATTAAATAGGCTTATTAAAAGGGCTTATTTCAGCAACTTAGGCTTATTAAATAGGCTTATTTCAGCAACTTAGACTTATTAAATAGCCTTATTTCAGCAACTTACGCTTATTAAATAGGCTTATTTCAGCAACTTAGGCTTATTAAATAGCCTAATTAAGTAGGCTTATTTCAGCAACTTGGGATTATTAAATAGACTTATTTCAGCAACTTACGCTGATTAAAAAGGCTTATTTCAGCAACTTAGACTTATTAAATAGCCTTATTTCAGCAACTTAGACTCATTAAATAGGTTTATTTCAGCAACTTATGCTTATTAAATATACTTATTTCAGCAACTTAGTCTTATTAAATAGGCTTATTTCAGCAACTTAGACTTATTAAATAGCTTTATTTCAGTTTCAGCAACTTAGGCTTATTAAATAGGCTTATTTCAGCAACTTAGGCTTATTAAATAGCCTTATTTCAGCAACTTAAACTTATTAAATATACTTATTTCAGCAACTTAGGCTTATTAAATAGGCTTATTCAGCAACTTAGGCTTATTAAATAGGCTTATTTCAGCAACTTAGACTTATTAAATAGCCTTATTTCAGCAACTTACGCTTATTAAATAGGCTTATTTCAGCAACTTAGGCTTATTAAATAGCCTAATTAAGTAGGCTTATTTCAGCAACTTGAGCTTATTAAATAGGCTTATTTCAGCAACTTATGCTGATTAAAAAGGCTTATTTCAGCAACTTAGACTTATTAAATAGCCTTATTTCAGCAACTTAGACTCATTAAATAGGCTTATTTCAGCAACTTATGCTTATTAAAAATACTTATTTCAGCAACTTAGGCTTATTAAATAGGCTTATTTCAGCAACTTAGACTTATTAAATAGCCTTATTTCAGCAACTTAGGCTTATTAAATAGGCTTATTTCAGCAACTTAGACTTATTAAATATACCTTTTTAAATAGGCTTAGTTCAGAAACTTAGGCTTATTAAATAGGCTTATTTCAGCAACTTAGGCTCATTAAATAGCCTTATTAAATATGCTTATTTCAGCAACTTAGGCTTATTAAATAGGCTTATTTCAGCAACTTAAACTTATTAAATAGCCTTATTTCAGCAACTTAGACTCATTAAATAGGCTTATTTCAGCAACTTATGCTTATTAAAAATACTTATTTCAGCAACTTAGGCTTATTAAATAGGCTTATTTCAGCAACTTAGACTTATTAAATAGCCTTATTTCAGCAACTTACGCTGATTAAAAAGGCTTATTTCAGCAACTTAGACTTATTAAATAGCCTTATTTCAGCAACTTAGACTCATTAAATAGGTTTATTTCAGCAACTTATGCTTATTAAATATACTTATTTCAGCAACTTAGGCTTATTAAATAGGCTTATTTCAGCAACTTAGACTTATTAAATAGCTTTATTTCAGCAACTTAGGCTTATTAAATAGGCTTATTTCAGCAACTTAGGCTTATTAAATAGCCTTATTTCAGCAACTTAAACTTATTAAATAGGCTTATTTCAGCAACTTAGGCTTATTAAATAGGCTTATTCAGCAACTTAGGCTTATTAAATAGGCTTATTTCAGCAACTTAGACTTATTAAATAGCCTTATTTCAGCAACTTACGCTTATTAAATAGGCTTATTTCAGCAACTTAGGCTTATTAAATAGCCTAATTAAGTAGGCTTATTTCAGCAACTTGAGCTTATTAAATAGGCTTATTTCAGCAACTTATGCTGATTAAAAAGGCTTATTTCAGCAACTTAGACTTATTAAATAGCCTTATTTTAGCAACTTAGACTCATTAAATAGGCTTATTTCAGCAACTTATGCTTATTAAAAATACTTATTTCAGCAACTTAGGCTTATTAAATAGGCTTATTTCAGCAACTTAGACTTATTAAATAGCCTTATTTCAGCAACTTAGGCTTATTAAATAGGCTTATTTCAGCAACTTAGACTTATTAAATATACCTTTTTAAATAGGCTTAGTTCAGAAACTTAGGCTTATTAAATAGGCTTATTTCAGCAACTTAGGCTCATTAAATAGCCTTATTAAATATGCTTATTTCAGCAACTTAGGCTTATTAAATAGGCTTATTTCAGCAACTTAAACTTATTAAATAGCCTTATTTCAGCAACTTAGGCTTATTAAATAGCCTTATTTCAGCAATTTAGACTTATTAAATAGGCTTATTCAGCAACTTAGGCTTATTAAATAGCTTTATTAAATAGGCTTATTTCAGCAACTTAGACTTATTAAATAGGTTTATTCAGCAACTTAGGCTTATTAAATAGGCTTATTCAGCAACTTAGGCTTATTAAATAGGCTTATTTCAGCAACTTAGGCTTATTAAATAGGCTCATTCAGCAACTTAGGCTTATAAATAGGCTTATTTCAGCAACTTAGACTTATTAAATAGGCCTATTAAATAGGCTTATTAAATAGGCTTATTTCAGCAACTTAGACTTATTAAATAGCCTTATTTCAGCAACTTACGCTTATTAAATAGGCTTATTTCAGCAACTTAGGCTTATTAAATAGCCTAATTAAGTAGGCTTATTTCAGCAACTTAGGATTATTAAATAGACTTATTTCAGCAACTTAGACTTATTAAATAGGTTTATTCAGCAACTTAGGCTTATTAAATAGGCTTATTCAGCAACTTAGGCTTATTAAATAGGCTTATTTCAGCAACTTATGCTTATTAAATAGGCTCATTCAGCAACTTAGGCTTATAAATAGGCTTATTTCAGCAACTTAGACTTATTAAATAGGCCTATTAAATAGGCTTATTAAATAGGCTTATTTCAGCAACTTAGACTTATTAAATAGGCCTATTAAATAGGCTTATTAAATAGGCTTATTTCAGCAACTTAGGCTTATTAAATAGGCTTATTTCAGCAACTTAGACTTATTAAATAGCCTTATTTCAGCAACTTACGCTTATTAAATAGGCTTATTTCAGCAACTTAGGCTTATTAAATAGCCTAATTAAGTAGGCTTATTTCAGCAACTTGGGATAATTAAATAGACTTATTTCAGCAACTTACGCTGATTAAAAAGGCTTATTTCAGCAACTTAGACTTATTAAATAGCCTTATTTCAGCAACTTAGACTCATTAAATAGGTTTATTTCAGCAACTTATGCTTATTAAATATACTTATTTCAGCAACTTAGGCTTATTAAATAGGCTTATTTCAGCAACTTAGGCTTATTAAATAGCCTTATTTCAGCAACTTAAACTTATTAAATAGGCTTATTTCAGCAACTTAGGCTTATTAAATAGGCTTATTCAGCAACTTAGGCTTATTAAATAGGCTTATTTCAGCAACTTAGGCTTATTAAATAGGCTCATTCAGAAACTTAGGCTTATTAAATAGGCTTATTTCAGCAACTTAGACTTATTAAATAGGCCTATTAAATAGGCTTATTAAATAGGCTTATTTCAGCAACTTAGACTTATTAAATAGGCCTATTAAATAGGCTTATTAAATAGACTTATTAAATAGGCTCATTAAATACTTATTAATTTGTCTTATTAAATATGCTTATTAAATAGACTTATTAAATAGGCTCAATAAATAGGCTTATTAAATAGTCTTATTAAATAGGCTCAATAAATAGGCTTATTAAATAGGCTTATTAAATAGGCTTATTAAATAGACTTATTAAATAGTCTTATTAAATAGGCTCAATAAATAGGCTTATTAAATAGGCTCAATAAATAGGCTTATTAAATAGGCTCAATAAATAGGCTTATTAAATAGGCTCAATAAATAGGCTTATTAAATAGGCTCATTATATACTTATTAAATAGGCTTATTAAATAGACTTATTAAATAGACTTATTAAATAGGCTTATTAAATAGACTTATTAAATAGGCTTATTAAAAAGGCTTATTAAATAGACTTATTAAATAGGCTCATTAAATACGTATTAAATATGTTTATTAAATAGGTGTATTAAATAGGCTTATTAAATAGGCTTGTAAAATAGGCTTATTAAATAGGCTTATTAAATAGACTTATTAAATAGCCTCATTGAATAGGCTTATTTTAGCAACTTAGGCTTATTAAATAGGTTTATTTCAGCAACTTAGACTTATTAAATAGGCTTATTTCAGCAACTTAGGCTTATTAAATAAGCTTATTTCAGCAACTTATGCTTATTAAATAGCCTAATTAAACAGGTTTATTTCAGCAACTTAGGCTTATTAAATAGCATTTTTAAATAGGTTTATTTCAGCAACTTAGACTTATTAAATATACCTTTTTAAATAGGCTTAGTTCAGAAACTTAGGCTTATTAAATAGGCTTATTTCAGCAACTTAGGCTCATTAAATAGCCTTATTAAATAGGCTTATTTCAGCAACTTAAACTTATTAAATAGCCTTATTTCAGCAACTTAGGCTTATTAAATAGCATTTTTAAATAGGTTTATTTCAGCAACTTAGACTTATTAAAAATACCTTTTTAAATAGGCTTAGTTCAGAAACTTAGGCTTATTAAATAGGCTTATTTCAGCAACTTAGGCTCATTAAATAGCCTTATTAAATAGGCTTATTTCAGCAACTTAAACTTATTAAATAGCCTTATTTCAGCAACTTAGGCTTATTAAATAGCCTTATTTCAGCAATTTAGACTTATTAAATAGGCTTATTCAGCAACTTAGGCTTATTAAATAGCTTTATTAAATAGGCTTATTTCAGCAACTTAGACTTATTAAATAGGTTTATTCAGCAACTTAGGCTTATTAAATAGGCTTATTCAGCAACTTAGGCTTATTAAATAGGCTTATTTCAGCAACTTAGGCTTATTAAATAGGCTCATTCAGCAACTTAGGCTTATAAATAGGCTTATTTCAGCAACTTAGACTTATTAAATAGGCCTATTAAATAGGCTTATTAAATAGGCTTATTTCAGCAACTTAGACTTATTAAATAGGCCTATTAAATAGGCTTATTAAATAGGCTTATTAAATAGGCTTATTTCAGCAACTTAGGCTTATTAAATAGGCTTATTAAATGGGCTTATTTCAGCAACTTAGGCTTATTAAATAGGCTTATTTCAGCAACTTAGACTTATTAAATAGCCTTATTTCAGCAACTTACGCTTATTAAATAGCCTTATTTCAGCAACTTAGGCTTATTAAATAGCCTTATTAAATAGGCTTATTTCAGCAACTTAGACTTATTAAATAGGTTTATTCAGCAACTTAGGCTTATTAAATAGGCTTATTCAGCAACTTAGGCTTATTAAATAGGCTTATTTCAGCAACTTAGGCTTATTAAATAGGCTCATTCAGCAACTTAGGCTTATTAAATAGGCTTATTTCAGCAACTTAGACTTATTAAATAGGCCTATTAAATAGGCTTATTAAATAGGCTTATTTCAACAACTTAGGCTTATTAAATAGCCTTATTTCAGCAATTTAGACTTATTAAATAGGCTTATTCAGCAACTTAGGCTTATTAAATAGCTTTATTAAATAGGCTTATTTCAGCAACTTAGACTTATTAAATAGGTTTATTCAACAACTTAGGCTTATTAAATAGGCTTATTCAGCAACTTAGGCTTATTAAATAGGCTTATTTCAGCAACTTAGGCTTATTAAATAGGCTCATTCAGCAACTTAGGCTTATAAATAGGCTTATTTCAGCAACTTAGACTTATTAAATAGGCCTATTAAATAGGCTTATTAAATAGGCTTATTTCAGCAACTTAGACTTATTAAATAGCCTTATTTCAGCAACTTACGCTTATTAAATAGGCTTATTTCAGCAACTTAGGCTTATTAAATAGCCTAATTAAGTAGGCTTATTTCAGCAACTTAGGATTATTAAATAGACTTATTTCAGCAACTTAGACTTATTAAATAGGTTTATTCAGCAACTTAGGCTTATTAAATAGGCTTATTCAGCAACTTAGGCTAATTAAATAGGCTTATTTCAGCAACTTATGCTTATTAAATAGGCTCATTCAGCAACTTAGGCTTATAAATAGGCTTATTTCAGCAACTTAGACTTATTAAATAGGCCTATTAAATAGGCTTATTAAATAGGCTTATTTCAGCAACTTAGACTTATTAAATAGGCCTATTAAATAGGCTTATTAAATAGGCTTATTTCAGCAACTTAGGCTTATTAAATAGGCTTATTTCAGCAACTTAGACTTATTAAATAGCCTTATTTCAGCAACTTACGCTTATTAAATAGGCTTATTTCAGCAACTTAGGCTTATTAAATAGCCTAATTAAGTAGGCTTATTTCAGCAACTTGGGATAATTAAATAGACTTATTTCAGCAACTTACGCTGATTAAAAAGGCTTATTTCAGCAACTTAGACTTATTAAATAGCCTTATTTCAGCAACTTAGACTCATTAAATAGGTTTATTTCAGCAACTTATGCTTATTAAATATACTTATTTCAGCAACTTAGGCTTATTAAATAGGCTTATTTCAGCAACTTAGGCTTATTAAATAGCCTTATTTCAGCAACTTAAACTTATTAAATAGGCTTATTTCAGCAACTTAGGCTTATTAAATAGGCTTATTCAGCAACTTAGGCTTATTAAATAGGCTTATTTCAGCAACTTAGGCTTATTAAATAGGCTCATTCAGAAACTTAGGCTTATTAAATAGGCTTATTTCAGCAACTTAGACTTATTAAATAGGCCTATTAAATAGGCTTATTAAATAGGCTTATTTCAGCAACTTAGACTTATTAAATAGGCCTATTAAATAGGCTTATTAAATAGACTTATTAAATAGGCTCATTAAATACTTATTAATTTGTCTTATTAAATATGCTTATTAAATAGACTTATTAAATAGGCTCAATAAATAGGCTTATTAAATAGTCTTATTAAATAGGCTCAATAAATAGGCTTATTAAATAGGCTTATTAAATAGGCTTATTAAATAGACTTATTAAATAGTCTTATTAAATAGGCTCAATAAATAGGCTTATTAAATAGGCTCAATAAATAGGCTTATTAAATAGGCTCAATAAATAGGCTTATTAAATAGGCTCAATAAATAGGCTTATTAAATAGGCTCATTATATACTTATTAAATAGGCTTATTAAATAGACTTATTAAATAGACTTATTAAATAGGCTTATTAAATAGACTTATTAAATAGGCTTATTAAAAAGGCTTATTAAATAGACTTATTAAATAGGCTCATTAAATACGTATTAAATATGTTTATTAAATAGGTGTATTAAATAGGCTTATTAAATAGGCTTGTAAAATAGGCTTATTAAATAGGCTTATTAAATAGACTTATTAAATAGCCTAATTGAATAGGCTTATTTTAGCAACTTAGGCTTATTAAATAGGTTTATTTCAGCAACTTAGACTTATTAAATAGGCTTATTTCAGCAACTTAGGCTTATTAAATAAGCTTATTTCAGCAACTTATGCTTATTAAATAGCCTAATTAAACAGGTTTATTTCAGCAACTTAGGCTTATTAAATAGCATTTTTAAATAGGTTTATTTCAGCAACTTAGACTTATTAAATATACCTTTTTAAATAGGCTTAGTTCAGAAACTTAGGCTTATTAAATAGGCTTATTTCAGCAACTTAGGCTCATTAAATAGCCTTATTAAATAGGCTTATTTCAGCAACTTAAACTTATTAAATAGCCTTATTTCAGCAACTTAGGCTTATTAAATAGCATTTTTAAATAGGTTTATTTCAGCAACTTAGACTTATTAAAAATACCTTTTTAAATAGGCTTAGTTCAGAAACTTAGGCTTATTAAATAGGCTTATTTCAGCAACTTAGGCTCATTAAATAGCCTTATTAAATATGCTTATTTCAGCAACTTAGGCTTATTAAATAGGCTTATTTCAGCAACTTAAACTTATTAAATAGCCTTATTTCAGCAACTTAGGCTTATTAAATAGCCTTATTTCAGCAATTTAGACTTATTAAATAGGCTTATTCAGCAACTTAGGCTTATTAAATAGCTTTATTAAATAGGCTTATTTCAGCAACTTAGACTTATTAAATAGGTTTATTCAGCAACTTAGGCTTATTAAATAGGCTTATTCAGCAACTTAGGCTTATTAAATAGGCTTATTTCAGCAACTTAGGCTTATTAAATAGGCTCATTCAGCAACTTAGGCTTATAAATAGGCTTATTTCAGCAACTTAGACTTATTAAATAGGCCTATTAAATAGGCTTATTAAATAGGCTTATTTCAGCAACTTAGACTTATTAAATAGGCCTATTAAATAGGCTTATTAAATAGGCTTATTAAATAGGCTTATTTCAGCAACTTAGGCTTATTAAATAGGCTTATTAAATGGGCTTATTTCAGCAACTTAGGCTTATTAAATAGGCTTATTTCAGCAACTTAGACTTATTAAATAGCCTTATTTCAGCAACTTACGCTTATTAAATAGCCTTATTTCAGCAACTTAGGCTTATTAAATAGCCTTATTAAATAGGCTTATTTCAGCAACTTAGACTTATTAAATAGGTTTATTCAGCAACTTAGGCTTATTAAATAGGCTTATTCAGCAACTTAGGCTTATTAAATAGGCTTATTTCAGCAACTTAGGCTTATTAAATAGGCTCATTCAGCAACTTAGGCTTATTAAATAGGCTTATTTCAGCAACTTAGACTTATTAAATAGGCCTATTAAATAGGCTTATTAAATAGGCTTATTTCAACAACTTAGGCTTATTAAATAGGCTTATTTCAGCAACTTAGGCTTATTAAATAGCCTTATTTCAGCAACTTAGACTTATTAAATATGCTTATTTCAGCAACTTAGGCTTATTAAATAGGCTTATTCAGCAACTTAGGCTTATTAAATAGGCTTATTTCAGCAACTTAGGATTATTAAATAGGCTCATTCAGAAACTTAGGCTTATTAAATAGGCTTATTTCAGCAACTTAGACTTATTAAATAGGCCTGTTAAATAGGCTTATTAAATAGGTTTATTTCAGCAACTTAGACTTATTAAATAGGCCTATTAAATAGGTTTATTAAATAGACTTATTAAATAGGCACATTAAATACTTATTAAATAGGCTTAATAAATAGGCTTATTAAATAGGCTTATTTCAGCAACTTAGGCTTATTAAATAGGCTTATTAAATGGGCTTATTTCAGCAACTTAGGCTTATTAAATAGGCTTATTTCAGCAACTTAGACTTATTAAATAGCCTTATTTCAGCAACTTACGCTTATTAAATAGGCTTATTTCAGCAACTTAGGCTTATTAAATAGCCGAATTAAGTAGGCTTATTTCAGCAACTTGAGCTTATTAAATAGGCTTATTTCAGCAACTTAGACTCATTAAATAGGCTTATTTCAGCAACTTATGCTTATTAAAAATACTTATTTCAGCAACTTAGGCTTATTAAATAGGCTTATTTCAGCAACTTAGACTTATTAAATAACCTTATTTCAGCAACTTAGGCTTATTAAATAGGCTTATTTCAGCAACTTAGGCTTATTAAATAGGCTTATTCAGCAACTTAGGCTTATTACATAGGCTTATTTCAGCAACTTAGACTTATTAAATAGGCCTGTTAAATAGGCTTATTAAATAGGTTTATTTCAGCAACTTAGACTTATTAAATAGGCCTATTAAATAGGCTTATTAAATAGACTTATTAAATAGGCACAATAAATACTTATTAAATAGGCTTATTAAATAAGCTTATTAAATAGGCTTATTAAATAGACTTATTAAATAGGCTCAATAAATAGGCTTATTAAATAGGCTTACTAAATAGGCTTATTAAATAGACTTATTAAATAGGCTTATTAAATAGGCTCAATAAATAGGCTTATTAAATAGGCTCAATAAATAGGCTTTTTAAATAGGCTCAATAAATAGGCATATTAAATAGGCTCATTAAATACTTATTAAATAGACTTATTAAATAGACTTATTAAATAGGCTTATTAAATAGGCTTATTAAATAGGCTTATTAAATAGACTTATTAAATAGCCTCATTAAATAGGCTTATTTTAGCAACTTAGGCTTATTAAATAAGTTTATTTCAGCAACTTAGACTTATTAAAAAGCCTTATTAAATAGGCTTATTTCAGCAACTTAGGCTTATTAAATAAGCTTATTTCAGCAACTTATTCTTATTAAATAGCCTTATTAAACAGGTTTATTTCAGCAACTTAGGCTTATTAAGTAGCATTTTTAAATAGGTTTATTTCAGCAACTTAGACTTATTAAATAGGTTTATTCAGCAACTTAGGCTTATTAAATAGGCTTATTCAGCAACTTAGGCTTATTTAATAGGCTTATTTCAGCAACTTAGGCTTATTTAATAGGCTTATTTCAGCAACTTATGCTTTTAAATAGCCTTATTAAACAGGTTTATTTCAGCAACTTAGGCTTATTAAATAGCTTTATTAAATAGGCTTATTTCAGCAACTTAGACTTATTAAATAGGTTTATTCAGCAACTTAGGCTTATTAAATAGGCTTATTCAGCAACTTAGGCTTATTAAATAGGCTTATTTCAGCAACTTAGGCTTATTAAATAGGCTCATTCAGCAACTTAGGCTTATAAATAGGCTTATTTCAGCAACTTAGACTTATTAAATAGGCCTGTTAAATAGGCTTATTAAATAGGTTTATTTCAGCAACTTAGACTTATTAAATAGGCCTATTAAATAGGCTTATTAAATAGACTTATTAAATAGGCACATTAAATACTTATTAAATAGGCTTATTAAATAAGCTTATTAAATAGGCTTATTAAATAGACTTATTAAATAGGCTCAATAAATAGGCTTATTAAATAGGCTTACTAAATAGGCTTATTAAATAGACTTATTAAATAGGCTTATTAAATAGGCTCAATAAATAGGCTTATTAAATGGGCTCAATAAATAGGCTTTTTAAATAGGCTCAATAAATAGGCATATTAAATAGGCTCATTAAATACTTATTAAATAGACTTATTAAATAGACTTATTAAATAGGCTTATTAAATAGGCTTATTAAATAGGCTTATTAAATAGACTTATTAAATAGCCTCATTAAATAGGCTTATTTTAGCAACTTAGGCTTATTAAATAAGTTTATTTCAGCAACTTAGACTTATTAAAAAGCCTTATTAAATAGGCTTATTTCAGCAACTTAGGCTTATTAAATAAGCTTATTTCAGCAACTTATTCTTATTAAATAGCCTTATTAAACAGGTTTATTTCAGCAACTTAGGCTTATTAAGTAGCATTTTTAAATAGGTTTATTTCAGCAACTTAGACTTATTAAATAGGTTTATTCAGCAACTTAGGCTTATTAAATAGGCTTATTCAGCAACTTAGGCTTATTTAATAGGCTTATTTCAGCAACTTAGGCTTATTTAATAGGCTTATTTCAGCAACTTATGCTTTTAAATAGCCTTATTAAACAGGTTTATTTCAGCAACTTAGGCTTATTAAATAGCTTTATTAAATAGGCTTATTTCAGCAACTTAGACTTATTAAATAGGTTTATTCAGCAACTTAGGCTTATTAAATAGGCTTATTCAGCAACTTAGGCTTATTAAATAGGCTTATTTCAGCAACTTAGGCTTATTAAATAGGCTCATTCAGCAACTTAGGCTTATAAATAGGCTTATTTCAGCAACTTAGACTTATTAAATAGGCCTATTAAATAGGCTTATTAAATAGGCTTATTTCAGCAACTTAGACTTATTAAATAGGCCTATTAAATAGGCTTATTAAATAGGCTTATTAAATAGGCTTATTTCAGCAACTTAGGCTTATTAAATAGGCTTATTAAATGGGCTTATTTCAGCAACTTAGGCTTATTAAATAGGCTTATTTCAGCAACTTAGACTTATTAAATAGCCTTATTTCAGCAACTTACGCTTATTAAATAGCCTTATTTCAGCAACTTAGGCTTATTAAATAGCCTTATTAAATAGGCTTATTTCAGCAACTTAGACTTATTAAATAGGTTTATTCAGCAACTTAGGCTTATTAAATAGGCTTATTTCAGCAACTTAGGCTTATTAAATAGGCTCATTCAGCAACTTAGGCTTATTAAATAGGCTTATTTCAGCAACTTAGACTTATTAAATAGGCCTATTAAATAGGCTTATTAAATAGGCTTATTTCAACAACTTAGGCTTATTAAATAGCCTTATTTCAGCAACTTAGGCTTATTAAATAGCCTTATTAAATAGGCTTATTTCAGCAACTTAGACTTATTAAATAGGTTTATTCAGCAACTTAGGCTTATTAAATAGGCTTATTCAGCAACTTAGGCTTATTAAATAGGCTTATTTCAGCAACTTAGGCTTATTAAATAGGCTCATTCAGCAACTTAGGCTTATTAAATAGGCTTATTTCAGCAACTTAGACTTATTAAATAGGCCTATTAAATAGGCTTATTAAATAGGCTTATTTCAACAACTTAGGCTTATTAAATAGGCTTATTTCAGCAACTTAGGCTTATTAAATAGCCTTATTTCAGCAACTTAGACTTATTAAATATGCTTATTTCAGCAACTTAGGCTTATTAAATAGGCTTATTCAGCAACTTAGGCTTATTAAATAGGCTTATTTCAGCAACTTAGGATTATTAAATAGGCTCATTCAGAAACTTAGGCTTATTAAATAGGCTTATTTCAGCAACTTAGACTTATTAAATAGGCCTGTTAAATAGGCTTATTAAATAGGTTTATTTCAGCAACTTAGACTTATTAAATAGGCCTATTAAATAGGCTTATTAAATAGACTTATTAAATAGGCACATTAAATACTTATTAAATAGGCTTAATAAATAGGCTTATTAAATAGGCTTATTTCAGCAACTTAGGCTTATTAAATAGGCTTATTAAATGGGCTTATTTCAGCAACTTAGGCTTATTAAATAGGCTTATTTCAGCAACTTAGACTTATTAAATAGCCTTATTTCAGCAACTTACGCTTATTAAATAGGCTTATTTCAGCAACTTAGGCTTATTAAATAGCCTAATTAAGTAGGCTTATTTCAGCAACTTGAGCTTATTAAATAGGCTTATTTCAGCAACTTAGACTCATTAAATAGGCTTATTTCAGCAACTTATGCTTATTAAAAATACTTATTTCAGCAACTTAGGCTTATTAAATAGGCTTATTTCAGCAACTTAGACTTATTAAATAACCTTATTTCAGCAACTTAGGCTTATTAAATAGGCTTATTTCAGCAACTTAGGCTTATTAAATAGGCTTATTCAGCAACTTAGGCTTATTACATAGGCTTATTTCAGCAACTTAGACTTATTAAATAGGCCTGTTAAATAGGCTTATTAAATAGGTTTATTTCAGCAACTTAGACTTATTAAATAGGCCTATTAAATAGGCTTATTAAATAGACTTATTAAATAGGCACATTAAATACTTATTAAATAGGCTTATTAAATAAGCTTATTAAATAGGCTTATTAAATAGACTTATTAAATAGGCTCAATAAATAGGCTTATTAAATAGGCTTACTAAATAGGCTTATTAAATAGACTTATTAAATAGGCTTATTAAATAGGCTCAATAAATAGGCTTATTAAATAGGCTCAATAAATAGGCTTTTTAAATAGGCTCAATAAATAGGCATATTAAATAGGCTCATTAAATACTTATTAAATAGACTTATTAAATAGACTTATTAAATAGGCTTATTAAATAGGCTTATTAAATAGGCTTATTAAATAGACTTATTAAATAGCCTCATTAAATAGGCTTATTTTAGCAACTTAGGCTTATTAAATAAGTTTATTTCAGCAACTTAGACTTATTAAAAAGCCTTATTAAATAGGCTTATTTCAGCAACTTAGGCTTATTAAATAAGCTTATTTCAGCAACTTATTCTTATTAAATAGCCTTATTAAACAGGTTTATTTCAGCAACTTAGGCTTATTAAGTAGCATTTTTAAATAGGTTTATTTCAGCAACTTAGACTTATTAAATAGGTTTATTCAGCAACTTAGGCTTATTAAATAGGCTTATTCAGCAACTTAGGCTTATTTAATAGGCTTATTTCAGCAACTTAGGCTTATTTAATAGGCTTATTTCAGCAACTTATGCTTTTAAATAGCCTTATTAAACAGGTTTATTTCAGCAACTTAGGCTTATTAAATAGCTTTATTAAATAGGCTTATTTCAGCAACTTAGACTTATTAAATAGGTTTATTCAGCAACTTAGGCTTATTAAATAGGCTTATTCAGCAACTTAGGCTTATTAAATAGGCTTATTTCAGCAACTTAGGCTTATTAAATAGGCTCATTCAGCAACTTAGGCTTATAAATAGGCTTATTTCAGCAACTTAGACTTATTAAATAGGCCTATTAAATAGGCTTATTAAATAGGCTTATTTCAGCAACTTAGACTTATTAAATAGGCCTATTAAATAGGCTTATTAAATAGGCTTATTAAATAGGCTTATTTCAGCAACTTAGGCTTATTAAATAGGCTTATTAAATGGGCTTATTTCAGCAACTTAGGCTTATTAAATAGGCTTATTTCAGCAACTTAGACTTATTAAATAGCCTTATTTCAGCAACTTACGCTTATTAAATAGCCTTATTTCAGCAACTTAGGCTTATTAAATAGCCTTATTAAATAGGCTTATTTCAGCAACTTAGACTTATTAAATAGGTTTATTCAGCAACTTAGGCTTATTAAATAGGCTTATTTCAGCAACTTAGGCTTATTAAATAGGCTCATTCAGCAACTTAGGCTTATTAAATAGGCTTATTTCAGCAACTTAGACTTATTAAATAGGCCTATTAAATAGGCTTATGAAATAGGCTTATTTCAACAACTTAGGCTTATTAAATAGGCTTATTTCAGCAACTTAGGCTTATTAAATAGCCTTATTTCAGCAACTTAGACTTATTAAATATGCTTATTTCAGCAACTTAGGCTTATTAAATAGGCTTATTCAGCAACTTAGGCTTATTAAATAGGCTTGTTAAATAGGCTTATTAAATAGGTTTATTTCAGCAACTTAGACTTATTAAATAGGCCTATTAAATAGGCTTATTAAATAGACTTATTAAATAGGCACATTAAATACTTATTAAATAGGCTTAATAAATAGGCTTATTAAATATGCTTATTTCAGCAACTTAGGCTTATTAAATAGGCTTATTAAATGGGCTTATTTCAGCAACTTAGGCCTGTTAAATAGGCTTATTAAATAGGTTTATTTCAGCAACTTAGACTTATTAAATAGGCCTATTAAATAGGCTTATTAAATAGACTTATTAAATAGGCACATTAAATACTTATTAAATAGGCTTAATAAATAGGCTTATTAAATATGCTTATTTCAGCAACTTAGGCTTATTAAATAGGCTTATTAAATGGGCTTATTTCAGCAACTTAGGCTTATTAAATAGGCTTATTTCAGCAACTTAGACTTATTAAATAGCCTTATTTCAGCAACTTACGCTTATTAAATAGGCTTATTTCAGCAACTTAGGCTTATTAAATAGCCTAATTAAGTAGGCTTATTTCAGCAACTTGAGCTTATTAAATAGGCTTATTTCAGCAACTTATGCTGATTAAAAAGGCTTATTTCAGCAACTCAGACTTATTAAATAGCCTTATTTCAGCAACTTAGACTCATTAAATAGGCTTATTTCAGCAACTTATGCTTATTAAAAATACTTATTTCAGCAACTTAGGCTTATTAAATAGGCTTATTTCAGCAACTTAGACTTATTAAATAGCCTTATTTCAGCAACTTAGGCTTATTAAATAGGCTTATTTCAGCAACTTAGGCTTATTAAATAGCCTTATTTCAGCAACTTAGACTTATTAAATAGGCTTATTTCAGCAACTTAGGCTTATTAAATAGGCTTATTCAGCAACTTAGGCTTATTACATAGGCTTATTTCAGCAACTTAGACTTATTAAATAGGCCTGTTAAATAGGCTTATTAAATAGGTTTATTTCAGCAACTTAGACTTATTAAATAGGCCTATTAAATAGGCTTATTAAATAGACTTATTAAATAGGCACATTAAATACTTATTAAATAGGCTTATTAAATAAGCTTATTAAATAGGCTTATTAAATAGACTTATTAAATAGGCTCAATAAATAGGCTTATTAAATAGGCTTACTAAATAGGCTTATTAAATAGACTTATTAAATAGGCTTATTAAATAGGCTCAATAAATAGGCTTATTAAATAGGCTCAATAAATAGGCTTTTTAAATAGGCTCAATAAATAGGCATATTAAATAGGCTAATTAAATACTTATTAAATAGACTTATTAAATAGACTTATTAAATAGGCTTATTAAATAGGCTTATTAAATAGACTTATTAAATAGCCTCATTAAATAGGCTTATTTTAGCAACTTAGGCTTATTAAATAAGTTTATTTCAGCAACTTAGACTTATTAAAAAGCCTTATTAAATAGGCTTATTTCAGCAACTTAGGCTTATTAAATAAGCTTATTTCAGCAACTTATTCTTATTAAATAGCCTTATTAAACAGGTTTATTTCAGCAACTTAGGCTTATTAAGTAGCATTTTTAAATAGGTTTATTTCAGCAACCTAGACTTATTAAATAGGTTTATTCAGCAACTTAGGCTTATTAAATAGGCTTATTCAGCAACTTAGGCTTATTTAATAGGCTTATTTCAGCAACTTAGGCTTATTAAATAAGCTTATTTCAGCAACTTATGCTTTTAAATAGCCTTATTAAACAGGTTTATTTCAGCAACTTAGGCTTATTAAATAGCATTTTTAAATAGGTTTATTTCAGCATCTTAGACTTATTAAATATACCTTTTTAAATAGGCTTAGTTCAGAAACTTAGGCTTATTAAATAGGCTTATTTCAGCAACTTAGGCTCATTAAATAGCCTTATTAAATAGGCTTATTTCAGCAACTTAGGCTTATTAAATAGGCTTATTTCAGCAACTTAGGCTTATTAAATAGGCTCATTCAGCAACTTAGGCTTATTAAATAGGCTTATTTCAGCAACTTAGACTTATTAAAGAGGCCTATTAAATAGGCTTATTAAATAGGCTTATTTCAGCAACTTAGACTTATTAAATAGGCCTATTAAATAGGATTATTAAAAAGGCTTATTAAATAGGCTTATTTCAGCAACTTAGGCTTATTAAATAGGCTTATTAAATGGGCTTATTTCAGCAACTTAGGCTTATTAAATACGCTTATTTCAGCAACTTAGACTTATTAAATAGCCTTATTTCAGCAACTTACGCTGATTAAAAAGGCTTATTTCAGCAACTTAGACTTATTAAATAGCCTTATTTCAGCAACTTAGACTCATTAAATAGGTTTATTTCAGCAACTTATGCTTATTAAATATACTTATTTCAGCAACTTATGCTTATTAAATAGCCTTATTAAACAGGTTTATTTCAGCCACTTAGGCTTATTAAATAGCATTTTTAAATAGGTTTATTTCAGCAACTTAGACTTATTAAATATACCTTTTTAAATAGGCTTAGTTCAGAAACTTAGGCTTATTAAATAGGCTTATTTCAGCAACTTATGCTTATTAAATAGCCTTATTAAACAGGTTTATTTCAGCAACTTAGGCTTATTAAATAGCATTTTTAAATAGGTTTATTTCAGCAACTTAGACTTATTAAATATACCTTTTTAAATAGGCTTATTCAGAAACTTAGGCTTATTAAATAGGCTTATTTCAGCAACTCAGGCTCATTAAATAGCCTTATTAAATATGCTTATTTCAGCAACTTAGGCTTATTAATTAGGCTTATTTCAGCAACTTATACTTATTAAATAGCCTTATTTCAGCAACTTAGGCTTATTAAATAGCCTTATTTCAGCAATTTAGACTTATTAAATAGGCTTATTCAGCAACTTAGGCTTATTAAATAGCTTTATTAAATAGGCTTATTTCAGCAACTTAGACTTATTAAATAGGCCTATTAAATAGGATTATTAAAAAGGCTTATTAAATAGGCTTATTTCAGCAACTTAGGCTTATTAAATAGGCTTATTAAATGGGCTTATTTCAGCAACTTAGGCTTATTAAATAGGCTTATTTCAGCAACTTAGACTTATTAAATAGCCTTATTTCAGCAACTTACGCTGATTAAAAAGGCTTATTTCAGCAACTTAGACTTATTAAATAGCCTTATTTCAGCAACTTAGACTCATTAAATAGGCTTATTTCAGCAACTTATGCTTATTAAAAATACTTATTTCAGCAACTTAGGCTTATTAAATAGGCTTATTTCAGCAACTTAGACTTATTAAATAGCCTTATTTCAGCAACTTAGGCTTATTAAATAGGCTTATTTCAGCAACTTAGGCTTATTAAATAGCCTTATTTCAGCAACTTAGACTTATTAAATAGGCTTATTTCAGCAACTTAGGCTTATTAAATAGGCTTATTCAGCAACTTAGGCTTATTACATAGGCTTATTTCAGCAACTTAGACTTATTAAATAGGCCTGTTAAATAGGCTTATTAAATAGGTTTATTTCAGCAACTTAGACTTATTAAATAGGCCTATTAAATAGGCTTATTAAATAGACTTATTAAATAGGCACATTAAATACTTATTAAATAGGCTTATTAAATAAGCTTATTAAATAGGCTTATTAAATAGACTTATTAAATAGGCTCAATAAATAGGCTTATTAAATAGGCTTACTAAATAGGCTTATTAAATAGACTTATTAAATAGGCTTATTAAATAGGCTCAATAAATAGGCTTATTAAATAGGCTCAATAAATAGGCTTTTTAAATAGGCTCAATAAATAGGCATATTAAATAGGCTAATTAAATACTTATTAAATAGACTTATTAAATAGACTTATTAAATAGGCTTATTAAATAGGCTTATTAAATAGACTTATTAAATAGCCTCATTAAATAGGCTTATTTTAGCAACTTAGGCTTATTAAATAAGTTTATTTCAGCAACTTAGACTTATTAAAAAGCCTTATTAAATAGGCTTATTTCAGCAACTTAGGCTTATTAAATAGGCTTATTTCAGCAACTTAGACTTATTAAATAGCCTTATTTCAGCAACTTAGGCTTATTAAATAGGCTTATTTCAGCAACTTAGGCTTATTAAATAGCCTTATTTCAGCAACTTAGACTTATTAAATAGGCTTATTTCAGCAACTTAGGCTTATTAAATAGGCTTATTCAGCAACTTAGGCTTATTACATAGGCTTATTTCAGCAACTTAGACTTATTAAATAGGCCTGTTAAATAGGCTTATTAAATAGGTTTATTTCAGCAACTTAGACTTATTAAATAGGCCTATTAAATAGGCTTATTAAATAGACTTATTAAATAGGCACATTAAATACTTATTAAATAGGCTTATTAAATAAGCTTATTAAATAGGCTTATTAAATAGACTTATTAAATAGGCTCAATAAATAGGCTTATTAAATAGGCTTACTAAATAGGCTTATTAAATAGACTTATTAAATAGGCTTATTAAATAGGCTCAATAAATAGGCTTATTAAATAGGCTCAATAAATAGGCTTTTTAAATAGGCTCAATAAATAGGCATATTAAATAGGCTAATTAAATACTTATTAAATAGACTTATTAAATAGACTTATTAAATAGGCTTATTAAATAGGCTTATTAAATAGACTTATTAAATAGCCTCATTAAATAGGCTTATTTTAGCAACTTAGGCTTATTAAATAAGTTTATTTCAGCAACTTAGACTTATTAAAAAGCCTTATTAAATAGGCTTATTTCAGCAACTTAGGCTTATTAAATAAGCTTATTTCAGCAACTTATTCTTATTAAATAGCCTTATTAAACAGGTTTATTTCAGCAACTTAGGCTTATTAAGTAGCATTTTTAAATAGGTTTATTTCAGCAACCTAGACTTATTAAATAGGTTTATTCAGCAACTTAGGCTTATTAAATAGGCTTATTCAGCAACTTAGGCTTATTTAATAGGCTTATTTCAGCAACTTAGGCTTATTAAATAAGCTTATTTCAGCAACTTATGCTTTTAAATAGCCTTATTAAACAGGTTTATTTCAGCAACTTAGGCTTATTAAATAGCATTTTTAAATAGGTTTATTTCAGCATCTTAGACTTATTAAATATACCTTTTTAAATAGGCTTAGTTCAGAAACTTAGGCTTATTAAATAGGCTTATTTCAGCAACTTAGGCTCATTAAATAGCCTTATTAAATAGGCTTATTTCAGCAACTTAGGCTTATTAAATAGGCTTATTTCAGCAACTTAGGCTTATTAAATAGGCTCATTCAGCAACTTAGGCTTATTAAATAGGCTTATTTCAGCAACTTAGACTTATTAAAGAGGCCTATTAAATAGGCTTATTAAATAGGCTTATTTCAGCAACTTAGACTTATTAAATAGGCCTATTAAATAGGATTATTAAAAAGGCTTATTAAATAGGCTTATTTCAGCAACTTAGGCTTATTAAATAGGCTTATTAAATGGGCTTATTTCAGCAACTTAGGCTTATTAAATACGCTTATTTCAGCAACTTAGACTTATTAAATAGCCTTATTTCAGCAACTTACGCTGATTAAAAAGGCTTATTTCAGCAACTTAGACTTATTAAATAGCCTTATTTCAGCAACTTAGACTCATTAAATAGGTTTATTTCAGCAACTTATGCTTATTAAATATACTTATTTCAGCAACTTATGCTTATTAAATAGCCTTATTAAACAGGTTTATTTCAGCCACTTAGGCTTATTAAATAGCATTTTTAAATAGGTTTATTTCAGCAACTTAGACTTATTAAATATACCTTTTTAAATAGGCTTAGTTCAGAAACTTAGGCTTATTAAATAGGCTTATTTCAGCAACTTATGCTTATTAAATAGCCTTATTAAACAGGTTTATTTCAGCAACTTAGGCTTATTAAATAGCATTTTTAAATAGGTTTATTTCAGCAACTTAGACTTATTAAATATACCTTTTTAAATAGGCTTATTCAGAAACTTAGGCTTATTAAATAGGCTTATTTCAGCAACTCAGGCTCATTAAATAGCCTTATTAAATATGCTTATTTCAGCAACTTAGGCTTATTAATTAGGCTTATTTCAGCAACTTATACTTATTAAATAGCCTTATTTCAGCAACTTAGGCTTATTAAATAGCCTTATTTCAGCAATTTAGACTTATTAAATAGGCTTATTCAGCAACTTAGGCTTATTAAATAGCTTTATTAAATAGGCTTATTTCAGCAACTTAGACTTATTAAATAGGCCTATTAAATAGGATTATTAAAAAGGCTTATTAAATAGGCTTATTTCAGCAACTTAGGCTTATTAAATAGGCTTATTAAATGGGCTTATTTCAGCAACTTAGGCTTATTAAATAGGCTTATTTCAGCAACTTAGACTTATTAAATAGCCTTATTTCAGCAACTTACGCTGATTAAAAAGGCTTATTTCAGCAACTTAGACTTATTAAATAGCCTTATTTCAGCAACTTAGACTCATTAAATAGGCTTATTTCAGCAACTTATGCTTATTAAAAATACTTATTTCAGCAACTTAGGCTTATTAAATAGGCTTATTTCAGCAACTTAGACTTATTAAATAGCCTTATTTCAGCAACTTAGGCTTATTAAATAGGCTTATTTCAGCAACTTAGGCTTATTAAATAGCCTTATTTCAGCAACTTAGACTTATTAAATAGGCTTATTTCAGCAACTTAGGCTTATTAAATAGGCTTATTCAGCAACTTAGGCTTATTACATAGGCTTATTTCAGCAACTTAGACTTATTAAATAGGCCTGTTAAATAGGCTTATTAAATAGGTTTATTTCAGCAACTTAGACTTATTAAATAGGCCTATTAAATAGGCTTATTAAATAGACTTATTAAATAGGCACATTAAATACTTATTAAATAGGCTTATAAAATAAGCTTATTAAATAGGCTTATTAAATAGACTTATTAAATAGGCTCAATAAATAGGCTTATTAAATAGGCTTACTAAATAGGCTTATTAAATAGACTTATTAAATAGGCTTATTAAATAGGCTCAATAAATAGGCTTATTAAATAGGCTCAATAAATAGGCTTTTTAAATAGGCTCAATAAATAGGCATATTAAATAGGCTAATTAAATACTTATTAAATAGACTTATTAAATAGACTTATTAAATAGGCTTATTAAATAGGCTTATTAAATAGACTTATTAAATAGCCTCATTAAATAGGCTTATTTTAGCAACTTAGGCTTATTAAATAAGTTTATTTCAGCAACTTAGACTTATTAAAAAGCCTTATTAAATAGGCTTATTTCAGCAACTTAGGCTTATTAAATAAGCTTATTTCAGCAACTTATTCTTATTAAATAGCCTTATTAAACAGGTTTATTTCAGCAACTTAGGCTTATTAAGTAGCATTTTTAAATAGGTTTATTTCAGCAACCTAGACTTATTAAATAGGTTTATTCAGCAACTTAGGCTTATTAAATAGGCTTATTCAGCAACTTAGGCTTATTTAATAGGCTTATTTCAGCAACTTAGGCTTATTAAATAAGCTTATTTCAGCAACTTATGCTTTTAAATAGCCTTATTAAACAGGTTTATTTCAGCAACTTAGGCTTATTAAATAGCATTTTTAAATAGGTTTATTTCAGCATCTTAGACTTATTAAATATACCTTTTTAAATAGGCTTAGTTCAGAAACTTAGGCTTATTAAATAGGCTTATTTCAGCAACTTAGGCTCATTAAATAGCCTTATTAAATAGGCTTATTTCAGCAACTTAGGCTTATTAAATAGGCTTATTTCAGCAACTTAGGCTTATTAAATAGGCTCATTCAGCAACTTAGGCTTATTAAATAGGCTTATTTCAGCAACTTAGACTTATTAAAGAGGCCTATTAAATAGGCTTATTAAATAGGCTTATTTCAGCAACTTAGACTTATTAAATAGGCCTATTAAATAGGATTATTAAAAAGGCTTATTAAATAGGCTTATTTCAGCAACTTAGGCTTATTAAATAGGCTTATTAAATGGGCTTATTTCAGCAACTTAGGCTTATTAAATACGCTTATTTCAGCAACTTAGACTTATTAAATAGCCTTATTTCAGCAACTTACGCTGATTAAAAAGGCTTATTTCAGCAACTTAGACTTATTAAATAGCCTTATTTCAGCAACTTAGACTCATTAAATAGGTTTATTTCAGCAACTTATGCTTATTAAATATACTTATTTCAGCAACTTATGCTTATTAAATAGCCTTATTAAACAGGTTTATTTCAGCAACTTAGGCTTATTAAATAGCATTTTTAAATAGGTTTATTTCAGCAACTTAGACTTATTAAATATACCTTTTTAAATAGGCTTAGTTCAGAAACTTAGGCTTATTAAATAGGCTTATTTCAGCAACTTATGCTTATTAAATAGCCTTATTAAACAGGTTTATTTCAGCAACTTAGGCTTATTAAATAGCATTTTTAAATAGGTTTATTTCAGCAACTTAGACTTATTAAATATACCTTTTTAAATAGGCTTATTCAGAAACTTAGGCTTGTTAAATAGGCTTATTTCAGCAACTCAGGCTCATTAAATAGCCTTATTAAATATGCTTATTTCAGCAACTTAGGCTTATTAATTAGGCTTATTTCAGCAACTTATACTTATTAAATAGCCTTATTTCAGCAACTTAGGCTTATTAAATAGCCTTATTTCAGCAATTTAGACTTATTAAATAGGCTTATTCAGCAACTTAGGCTTATTAAATAGCTTTATTAAATAGGCTTATTTCAGCAACTTAGACTTATTAAATAGGCCTATTAAATAGGATTATTAAAAAGGCTTATTAAATAGGCTTATTTCAGCAACTTAGGCTTATTAAATAGGCTTATTAAATGGGCTTATTTCAGCAACTTAGGCTTATTAAATAGGCTTATTTCAGCAACTTAGACTTATTAAATAGCCTTATTTCAGCAACTTATGCTGATTAAAAAGGCTTATTTCAGCAACTTAGACTTATTAAATAGCCTTATTTCAGCAACTTAGACTCATTAAATAGGTTTATTTCAGCAACTTATGCTTATTAAATATACTTATTTCAGCAACTTATGCTTATTAAATAGCCTTATTAAACAGGTTTATTTCAGCAACTTAGGCTTATTAAATAGCATTTTTAAATAGGTTTATTTCAGCAACTTAGACTTATTAAATATACCTTTTTAAATAGGCTTAGTTCAGAAACTTAGGCTTATTAAATAGGCTTATTTCAGCAACTTATGCTTATTAAATAGCCTTATTAAACAGGTTTATTTCAGCAACTTAGGCTTATTAAATAGCATTTTAAATAGGTTTATTTCAGCAACTTAGACTTATTAAATATACCTTTTTAAATAGGCTTAGTTCAGAAACTTAGGCTTATTAAATAGGCTTATTTCAGCAACTTAGGCTCATTAAATAGCCTTATTAAATATGCTTATTTCAGCAACTTAGGCTTATTAAATAGGCTTATTTCAGCAACTTATACTTATTAAATAGCCTTATTTCAGCAACTTAGGCTTATTAAATAGCCTTATTTCAGCAATTTAGACTTATTAAATAGGCTTTTTCAGCAACTTAGGCTTATTAAATAGCTTTATTAAATAGGCTTATTTCAGCAACTTAGACTTATTAAATAGGTTTATTCAGCAACTTAGGCTTATTAAATAGGCTTATTCAGCAACTTAGGCTTATTAAATAGGCTTATTTCAGCAACTTAGGCTTATTAAATAGGCTCATTCAGCAACTTAGGCTTATAAATAGGCTTATTTCAGCAACTTAGACTTATTAAATAGGCCTATTAAATAGGCTTATTAAATAGGCTTATTTCAGCAACTTAGACTTATTAAATAGGCCTATTAAATAGGCTTATTAAATAGGCTTATTAAATAGGCTTATTTCAGCAACTTAGACTTATTAAATATCCTTATTTCAGCAACTTACGCTTATTAAATAGGCTTATTTCAGCAACTTAGGCTTATTAAATAGGCTTATTTCAGCAACTTAGACTTATTAAATAGCCTTATTTCAGCAACTTACGCTGATTAAAAAGGCTTATTTCAGCAACTTAGACTTATTAAATAGCCTTATTTCAGCAACTTAGACTCATTAAATAGGTTTATTTCAGCAACTTATGCTTATTAAATATACTTATTTCAGCAACTTATGCTTATTAAATAGCCTTATTAAATAGGCTTATTTCAGCAACTTAGGCTTATTAAATAAGCTTATTTCAGCAACTTATGCTTATTAAATAGCCTTATTTCAGCAATTTAGACATATTAAATAGGCTTATTCAGCAACTTAGGCTTATTAAATAGCTTTATTAAATAGGCTTATTTCAGCAACTTAGACTTATTAAATAGGTTTATTCAGCAACTTAGGCTTATTAAATAGGCTTATTCAGCAACTTAGGCTTATTAAATAGGCTTATTTCAGCAACTTAGGCTTATTAAATAGGCTCATTCAGCAACTTAGGCTTATAAATAGGATTATTTCAGCAACTTAGACTTATTAAATAGCCTTATTTCAGCAACTTACGCTTATTAAATAGGCTTATTTCAGCAACTTATGCTGATTAAAAAGGCTTATTTCAGCAACTTAGACTTATTAAATAGCCTTATTTCAGCAACTTAGACTCATTAAATAGGCTTATTTCAGCAACTTATGCTTATTAAAAATACTTATTTCAGCAACTTAGGCTTATTAAATAGGCTTATTTCAGCAACTTAGACTTATTAAATAGCCTTATTTCAGCAACTTAGGCTTATTAAATAGGCTTATTTCAGCAACTTAGACTTATTAAATATACTTTTTTAAATAGGCTTAGTTCAGAAACTTAGGCTTATTAAATAGGCTTATTTCAGCAACTTAGGCTCATTAAATAGCCTTATTAAATATGCTTATTTCAGCAACTTAGGCTTATTAAATAGGCTTATTCAGCAACTTAGGCTTATTAAATAGGCTTATTTCAGCAACTTATGCTTATTAAATAGGCTCATTCAGCAACTTAGGCTTATAAATAGGCTTATTTCAGCAACTTAGACTTATTAAATAGGCCTATTAAATAGGCTTATTAAATAGGCTTATTTCAGCAACTTAGGCTTATTAAATAAGCTTATTTCAGCAACTTATGCTTATTAAATAGCCTTATTTCAGCAACTTAGGCTTATTAAATAGCCTTATTTCAGCAATTTAGACATATTAAATAGGCTTATTCAGCAACTTAGGCTTATTAAATAGCTTTATTAAATAGGCTTATTTCAGCAACTTAGACTTATTAAATAGGTTTATTCAGCAACTTAGGCTTATAAATAGGATTATTTCAGCAACTTAGACTTATTAAATAGCCTTATTTCAGCAACTTACGCTTATTAAATAGGCTTATTTCAGCAACTTATGCTGATTAAAAAGGCTTATTTCAGCAACTTAGACTTATTAAATAGCCTTATTTCAGCAACTTAGACTCATTAAATAGGCTTATTTCAGCAACTTATGCTTATTAAAAATACTTATTTCAGCAACTTAGGCTTATTAAATAGGCTTATTTCAGCAACTTAGACTTATTAAATAGCCTTATTTCAGCAACTTAGGCTTATTAAATAGGCTTATTTCAGCAACTTAGACTTATTAAATATACTTTTTTAAATAGGCTTAGTTCAGAAACTTAGGCTTATTAAATAGGCTTATTTCAGCAACTTAGGCTCATTAAATAGCCTTATTAAATATGCTTATTTCAGCAACTTAGGCTTATTAAATAGGCTTATTTCAGCAACTTAAACTTATTAAATAGCCTTATTTCAGCAACTTAGGCTTATTAAATAGCCTTATTTCAGCAATTTAGACTTATTAAATAGGCTTATTCAGCAACTTAGGCTTATTAAATAGCTTTATTAAATAGGCTTATTTCAGCAACTTAGACTTATTAAATAGGTTTATTCAGCAACTTAGGCTTATTAAATAGGCTTATTCAGCAACTTAGGCTTATTAAATAGGCTTATTTCAGCAACTTAGGCTTATTAAATAGGCTCATTCAGCAACTTAGGCTTATAAATAGGCTTATTTCAGCAACTTAGACTTATTAAATAGGCCTATTAAATAGGCTTATTAAATAGGCTTATTTCAGCAACTTAGACTTATTAAATAGGCCTATTAAATAGGCTTATTAAATAGGCTTATTAAATAGGCTTATTTCAGCAACTTACGCTTATTAAATAGGCTTATTTCAGCAACTTAGGCTTATTAAATAGCCTAATTAAGTAGGCTTATTTCAGCAACTTGGGATTATTAAATAGACTTATTTCAGCAACTTAGACTTATTAAATAGGTTTATTCAGCAACTTAGGCTTATTAAATAGGCTTATTCAGCAACTTAGGCTTATTAAATAGGCTTATTTCAGCAACTTATGCTTATTAAATAGGCTCATTCAGCAACTTAGGCTTATAAATAGGCTTATTTCAGCAACTTAGACTTATTAAATAGGCCTATTAAATAGGCTTATTAAATAGGCTTATTTCAGCAACTTAGACTTATTAAATAGGCCTATTAAATAGGCTTATTAAATAGGCTTATTAAATAGGCTTATTTCAGCAACTTAGGCTTATTAAATAGGCTTATTAAATGGGCTTATTTCAGCAACTTAGGCTTATTAAATAGGCTTATTTCAGCAACTTAGACTTATTAAATAGCCTTATTTCAGCAACTTACGCTTATTAAATAGGCTTATTTCAGCAACTTAGGCTTATTAAATAGCCTAATTAAGTAGGCTTATTTCAGCAACTTGGGATTATTAAATAGACTTATTTCAGCAACTTACGCTGATTAAAAGGCTTATTTCAGCAACTTAGACTTATTAAATAGCCTTATTTCAGCAACTTAGACTCATTAAATAGGTTTATTTCAGCAACTTATGCTTATTAAATATACTTATTTCAGCAACTTAGGCTTATTAAATAGGCTTATTTCAGCAACTTAGACTTATTAAATAGCTTTATTTCAGCAACTTAGGCTTATTAAATAGGCTTATTTCAGCAACTTAGGCTTATTAAATAGCCTTATTTCAGCAACTTAAACTTATTAAATAGGCTTATTTCAGCAACTTAGGCTTATTAAATAGGCTTATTCAGCAACTTAGGCTTATTAAATAGGCTTATTTCAGCAACTTAGACTTATTAAATAGCCTTATTTCAGCAACTTACGCTTATTAAATAGGCTTATTTCAGCAACTTAGGCTTATTAAATAGCCTAATTAAGTAGGCTTATTTCAGCAACTTGAGCTTATTAAATAGGCTTATTTCAGCAACTTATGCTGATTAAAAAGGCTTATTTCAGCAACTTAGACTTATTAAATAGCCTTATTTCAGCAACTTAGACTCATTAAATAGGCTTATTTCAGCAACTTATGCTTATTAAAAATACTTATTTCAGCAACTTAGGCTTATTAAATACGCTTATTTCAGCAACTTAGACTTATTAAATAGCCTTATTTCAGCAACTTAGGCTTATTAAATAGGCTTATTTCAGCAACTTAGACTTATTAAATATACCTTTTTAAATAGGCTTAGTTCAGAAACTTAGGCTTATTAAATAGGCTTATTTCAGCAACTTAGGCTCATTAAATAGCCTTATTAAATATGCTTATTTCAGCAACTTAGGCTTATTAAATAGGCTTATTTCAGCAACTTAAACTTATTAAATAGCCTTATTTCAGCAACTTAGGCTTATTAAATAGCCTTATTTCAGCAATTTAGACTTATTCAGCAACTTAGGCTTATTAAATAGCTTTATTAAATAGGCTTATTTCAGCAACTTAGACTTATTAAATAGGTTTATTCAGCAACTTAGGCTTATTAAATAGGCTTATTCAGCAACTTAGGCTTATTAAATAGGCTTATTTCAGCAACTTAGGCTTATTAAATAGGCTCATTCAGCAACTTAGGCTTATAAATAGGCTTATTTCAGCAGCTTAGACTTATTAAATAGGCCTATTAAATAGGCTTATTAAATAGGCTTATTTCAGCAACTTAGACTTATTAAATAGGCCTATTAAATAGGCTTATTAAATAGGCTTATTAAATAGGCTTATTTCAGCAACTTACGCTTATTAAATAGGCTTATTTCAGCAACTTAGGCTTATTAAATAGCCTAATTAAGTAGGCTTATTTCAGCAACTTGGGATTATTAAATAGACTTATTTCAGCAACTTAGACTTATTAAATAGGTTTATTCAGCAACTTAGGCTTATTAAATAGGCTTATTCAGCAACTTAGGCTTATTAAATAGGCTTATTTCAGCAACTTATGCTTATTAAATAGGCTCATTCAGCAACTTAGGCTTATAAATAGGCTTATTTCAGCAACTTAGACTTATTAAATAGGCCTATTAAATAGGCTTATTAAATAGGCTTATTTCAGCAACTTAGACTTATTAAATAGGCCTATTAAATAGGCTTATTAAATAGGCTTATTAAATAGGCTTATTTCAGCAACTTAGGCTTATTAAATAGGCTTATTAAATGGGCTTATTTCAGCAACTTAGGCTTATTAAATAGGCTTATTTCAGCAACTTAGACTTATTAAATAGCCTTATTTCAGCAACTTACGCTTATTAAATAGGCTTATTTCAGCAACTTAGGCTTATTAAATAGCCTAATTAAGTAGGCTTATTTCAGCAACTTGGGATTATTAAATAGACTTATTTCAGCAACTTACGCTGATTAAAAAGGCTTATTTCAGCAACTTAGACTTATTAAATAGCCTTATTTCAGCAACTTAGACTCATTAAATAGGTTTATTTCAGCAACTTATGCTTATTAAATATACTTATTTCAGCAACTTAGGCTTATTAAATAGGCTTATTTCAGCAACTTAGACTTATTAAATAGCTTTATTTCAGCAACTTAGGCTTATTAAATAGGCTTATTTCAGCAACTTAGGCTTATTAAATAGCCTTATTTCAGCAACTTAAACTTATTAAATATACTTATTTCAGCAACTTAGGCTTATTAAATAGGCTTATTCAGCAACTTAGGCTTATTAAATAGGCTTATTTCAGCAACTTAGACTTATTAAATAGCCTTATTTCAGCAACTTACGCTTATTAAATAGG